>NC_045614.1:206685984-207885984 GCF_009829155.1 Mustela erminea | reverse complement strand
TTCTTTGTAAATGCTTGTAGTGCAAGACTTCCTCCCATGTTGTAGATTTCAAAGGCACTGTGTTATCTGTTGAGGCAAAACAATGTACCCCAAATTTCATGGATTAAAACTACCACCAGCGTATTCTTTGTTCAAGGTGTTGCAAATTCTGGATCAAGTTTGGTGGGGAGAGCTTGTCTCTGCTCCACATGGTGTCGGCTAAGGCTGGCTGAAATGATTCAACTTGGGTCATGTGTCTGAGGCCCCAACTTTCGTTATCGGGGGAGGAGGGGGGTCCCCGATTCTCCTGTGTGTGACCTCTTCCCATGGTTAGCTTGCATTTGCTCCTGACATGCCCATCTTAGGGAAGCTGGACTTCCCCAGGGCACAAAAGCCAACGCTGATGGGGTTTTTTGTGAACCCATCCCTAACTAGTATGGTGTGGCTTCTTCCACACCTGATTTGTTAAAGCAAACCTTGGCCAGCCCAGAATCAAAGGGGTAGGGGGAAGACTAGCATCGAATGGGGGGCCACCAAAGAACAGTCTCCCACACTCAGCACTTACAGGAATCCTATAACAAATTCTCTAGAAATGTACACCAATTGGTTACTAATATAATTTCTATTTCCCTAGGTAGGAATTCTTAAACTCAGCAAGACCTGTGAAAGGGTGATTCGGGGCACCTGGGTGGCTCAATCAGTTAAGTGTTTGACTCTTGATTTCAGTTCGGGTCATGGTCTCAGGGTGAGGAGACCCAACCCTGCAGTGGGTTCTGAGCTCAGGACAGAGTCTTGAGAGTCTCTCTCCCTCTTCCTCTGCCCCGCCACTCCTTGCTCACTCGCTCTCTCTCAAAATAAACAAATAAAAAATATTTTCTTAAAAAGGATGGTTCTTTATATATTTTACTACTAATTTACCCCTCTCATTAGATTTAGTGTGCATTTGATCAGTTCCGACACCTTAAAAGGACTACATTTATAGAGGCTACTCAGTAAGATAGCTGTCATTAAAATATCTACTTATCATTCCCTTAGGAGCAATGAATAGCACCAATAAATTTGAGCTCAAATATTGTTCAGATCTCTTTGGTAAGAATCAAAATAGGCTGGGTGTTTTGGACACAAGTTCCAAAAACGTTTCCAACCCGAAATCCAATCAGCATTTATCACAGGTTGACGGAAAGGACTAAAGAGGGCTGCAGACCTTCAGCCAAAGTCACTCTGGCCATGGTGGGCAGCCCACGTGTTGCCTGTTGGGTGGAGGGGGGTGTGGGAACCTGGAGGGTCAGCAGTGAATTCTCCTGATGCACTACCCATCCCTACCTGCAACTGTACCACCTCTCACAGGACCAGAATCTTGCTTCTCAGTTTTCTCTCTTCTCTTGGGCATTTTCTACCACTCCTTGTCTGCTGGTTCATGTCCAAAAGATAAAACTCAAGTCCCTCTGGGATTCACACAGTAACAGCACAACACGTGAACAACTAGTCCACTGCCATGACTTTTCTCTTTTCTGCTCTTCCTCACCTCCCACTCATGCTGCAGTCCTCCCTCAGCCTCCGCTTCCCCCTCAGAGATCTAGGCACAGCTCAGCCATGACTGCCATCACCACACCCCCAGGAGATGCTCTTCAGCCATGTACTCAAACTTCTCTATGAGTACAGAGACCTTTTATCCTTCAGTCTATTTTTCATGGGCCATTCTCCTACTTGGCTTAGTTCTTAAACCTCCAGGTTCTCTTCCCATCGCTCTGACCAGCCTCCTTAGCAGGCTCCTTTTTCTCTGCCCACACTTTGAATGTTGATGTGCTCTCACAAGGCTATGCTTGACTCTCTTTTTGCCATCAAGGGCCGTCCAGAGGTTCATAATCTTGAGTCCAGGACCTCATAAGGTCCATGGTTCTAGAACTAGGACCCATATGAAGATTTTTGACTATATTATTTTTCTGGAAAGAGGGCCCAAGCTTTCAATAGATTCCCCAAGAATGCTGTGACCCATGCAAGGGGAAGGCCATTGTCCTAGGCCATTTCACCTGCTGGCTTCATCAGTGCTCCACAGGCTGAAGTCTTGTGAATCTTCCTCACCAGTCCCTACGTCTTCTGAAAGCCCCAGTCCTGTGTGTCCAACCATGGTGTCTCATAGTTACTCCATTGTCTTCTGGATTCTTTTTCTCGCTTACCAAAAGTCCCAAGCTAGAAAATGATCTCTTTCCATCACCCCATATCCAACTGATGGCCAAACCCATTAGCTCTGCTCCTTCCCAACACTCCTGGGCCCACAGCTTTCCACCACCTCCACCTTTTTGTCTTGGTTTAAGTCAGGAGTTGACAAGCTTTTTTTCTAAAGGCCAAACATTAAACATTTTAGGCTTCGTGGGTCATGGGATCTGTGTCACAACCAGTCAACTCCATCACAGAGCTCAAAGGTTACCTCATACATACATAAATACATGTGGCTCTGTTTCCATGAGCTATTCATAGTCGCTGAAATTTGAATTTTATATAATTTTTGTATGTCATTAAATGTATTTTTTTCCCAACTACTTAAAAACATAAAACTCATGATTATCTTTTGGGCCTTACAAAAACAGAGAGCAAGCCACATTTGGACCATGGGCCATAATCTGTCAACTCCTAGCTTTAGGACATCACATCTTTTGTCCAAAACCATCTTCCTTCCTCCAGTATTCCCCCCCTTAGATCTGCCTGCCATGGTCCTCCAGTGGTGATCTCTCCTGAGAAAGAAGCTATGGGCGCCACTCTCCAGCTTAAAACTGTCCAACAGCTCCAATAACCACAGGAGTAGGATTTCTCAATCTTGGACTATAGACATTAGAGGCTGGGTAATTCTCTGTTGCGGGGGGCAGGGGTGTCCTATGCATTTAGGATGTTCAGCAGCCTCCCTGGCCTCTACCTCGTAAATGCCAGTAGCCTCCCTACCTCCCTGGTGGTGGCAATCAGAAATGTGTTCAGATGCTGCAAAGTTGTCCCTGGTTGAGGACCAGTGATCTGGGAGGACAGCATAAGCTCCCCAGAAGAGCACACGGGAGTCAGGTCTTCCCTGACTCAGCCCTCCTCCCTCCCCATAGCACCTTGTGCCCCCCACGCTCTAGCCACACTGAGCCACTTTTGGTTTCCACGTTTGGCAGATGTTTCCCATCTCTGTTCCCACCAGGAAGCCCCTTCTTTCCTGCCCCCTGTGCAAATGCCCACTCACCTTTCAACACGCCGTGCAACCTGCCCTGTGCCTCTCTCCCCCACAGGGACATATAAGGCTTTCCCCCACTGTGTCCTCATAGTCTGTCCTACTTACTTCCATCAAAGCCCCTCAGATCCCTTTAAGCCCCCGTTTTTGTATTTGTCTCTCATATTAGATTGTAAGCTCCTTGAAAGCCTGGGTTGCACCTGAATCCTCTCTGTCCACCCGGCACCCGGTTGAATACATAAATGGGTAAACTGAGGCTCATGTCTGTGAAGGCAGAGCCCCAGATCAAGAACTTGCATGGTACAGCTGAGCTAGAAGACCAGCCTCACCTAACCCCAAGTCTTCCACCTCCACGAGGAGCCCCCCAAGCCTCAGGTGGTGGTTTTGGTATCCAAAAACTGTGCTCTTGCAAATACACAGAAATCATTGTCGGGTGAGAAGGCTAAATGGGACAAGACATTTTGGACAGGCGTATGCCCATAGATCCCCTATTAAAGCTCTGGGATTCACTGGCGGTGAATGTGAGGGCAGACTGGCTTACAGCGTGGTCATAGGTCCCTGCACAAACCCAGATCTAGGGGACCAGAAGAAATAAAGACAACAGCCCCCCACCAGAGGCCAGTCCTCCAAGGTAAGTGGGAAGGCAATACACATGAGACACACCTGGGTCCCGGCAACCTGGATCCTCACATGTCCCGGGGAATTTGCTAGCTGCCGTGAGCTGAGAAAATTTACTATAATTAATTCATGCTACAGACTTATATGGTGACACATGATTTTGGCAACAGGGCCGAGCGCCTCCGAACCACCAGCACCGCCCTGCTCCCAGGGCCAGATGCTGTTGGAGACAAGTGTCGGAGACAACCTCTCTAAAAGAGAAGTTTTGGAAAAACATTCACAGGACTGAAGACAACAAGGACCTGTTTTCTGTTTTGGAAACACAAACCTGATTAAGTCATGGAGGTCACCAAGAGGATTACAAAACAAAGACAAGATGTTGAAAAATGACCCCAGACCTTCTGAAGGCTGGGACAGTCCTACTGGTGTTCCTAAGAGGAGGCAGTGCCGCCCAGCAAAGAGCATCTAGCTGGCCACCTTACTCCACCCAATAGCCTAAGCCCCTGGTTTGGACATGGCAGATGGGGCTTGAGAGCTCAGCCATCTGGAATTCATTGAGACAGTTTCCTCTGTCAGAGTCAGGACCCTTCTCCTCCTCCCACATGTGCAACCCACCATCACTCTGTCCCGGCAGGAAGCCGGAAATGTAGGACTGCCCTCTCCTTTCCCCAGAACACCCACGGGAGCGCACACAGGAGGAGGGACGGGAGAGTCATAGACCTTGACGCCGGACAGCTGGAAGGCAGGCTGTGACCAACCCTCCAACCGTGCATCTTACAGAGAAGGAGCCTCGGGCCAAGGACTAAACCACCAGCCCAAGAAGGGACACTTGCCAGACCAAGACTAAATGGGTTCCAAAGCTCTGATCTCTCCAAATGCCCAACAGCAGATGACAGGCCCCCTACATGGTGGCATTTCTCCCACAGAGAAGCTAGGCTTTGACAGAGGAAGGGCACTCTTAAAGGGCTCATACGGAACCATCTTCAATCAAGAAACATCACAAAGTGGAAAAGAGCAAGGTGCAGAACTTCCCTTGGGCGAAGGGGAGCTTAAATATATATGTTTGTTTGGAAGCTGTAATGGGCTGGATTGTCTCTCCTGGAAAGACAGGTCCACTTCCCAGCAGGGTCTTTGCAGTTGTAAATAAGCTGAAGATCCCGAGATGAAATCCTCCTGGACTTAGGGTGCACCTTAAATCCAACAGTGAGATAAGAGAAAGGAGACAGCCCTTTGATTCCAAAAGAAAACAGAAGAAAAGGCCAATTGGAAATGGAGGCAGAGGTTGGAATTATGCCGCCATGAGCCTAAGGACACCTGGGGCTACCAGAGGCTGGAAGGTGCAAGGCAGGATCTTCCCCAGAGTCTTCAGAGGGAGCATGGCCCACTGGTACCTTAGTTTTGGACTTCTAGTCCAGGACTTGGAGAGAATGAATCTCTATTACTTCAAGCTGCCTAGTTTGTGGTCATCTGCTGTGGCTGCCTCAGAAAACGAATAGAGATGCTAACTGATATGAGTATCTTTGGAAATGAATTTAGAGTTTATTGACTACAAGATCAATATGAAAAAAATATAATCAATAGAATTTCTATAAACCAGTCATCCATAATTAGAAAATTAAAAATTTAAACTATCCCATTTTTTTAACAGGGTCTGATCTATGAAATAGGTAGGAATCAATGTGACAAAAGATATGCAAGACTTCTACCTCCCCAATTTTAAGTGTTAAGAAAAAAGAAGGTTTAAATACATGAAAGTATATGTTTTGTTTATGGATTGGAAGGTCCAATAACGTAAAGATACCAGTTCTCTCCCAAGTGGACTGATATAATCACGATATATTATGATGCATATGATACATGGAACCACAGTCAAAATCTAGGTAGATATTTGTGAAAAGGGAGAAGCTGACTCGAAAATGTGTCTGGAAGCTCAAAAGTTCAAGGGCGGAGACGGTCCTGATAGACAACAGAGCTGACATGTTCACCATACCTGGAAATCAAGATTTGTTATAGAGTGGCCATCATGAAGGAAGTGTGTTATTGGCAAAAAGGCAAGATGAATGGACCCATGGAAGAGAACAGGACATCCCAGAACAGATCTTCATGTGCACAAACACCTTTGCTTTTGTTACACAGCATAGGGCCAGGGAAGGAGGGGCTTTTTGGTAAAAGGCTCTAAGCCAGCAGATTATAAGGAAAACTATGTCTCTAGCCAGCCACCCCACATCATACATAGAAATCAATTCCAGATCAACCGTAGCTCTAGATGGGAACAACAAAACCCTGACGATTCTGGAAATACAACAGAGGGATGTCTTAATGACATAGGCGTAAGCCAAGATTTCTTAAAGGCACATGAAATAATTGCCATGGTGGAAAATATCAATTTACTGGATTTTGCCTAAATCAAGAGCTTATAGTTATCAAAGACACTATTAAAAGAGTAGGGCAGGGTTGGGGGGAAAAGGGGAGCTGGATGGCTCAGATCATGATCTCAGGGTCCTGGGATAAAGCCCCACCTCGGGTTCCTTGCTCAGGAGGGAATCTGCTTCTCCCTCTGTCTCTCCCCTCTGCTCATGCATTCTCTCTCTCTCTCTCTCTCTCTCTCTCAAATGAATGGATAAAATCTTAAAAAAAAAGAGTGGTACAGGAAGCCACAGAAAGGGATAAGACACCTGATTCTACCTAACTGACAAAAGACATATATCCAGACTATATAATGAAATTTCTCTAATTTCATTATACAACAGCAAACAGCAAAAAGACAGCCCAAAGGAAAATAATGGTTAAGAAGTTTGAACAGGCACCTCATAAAAGAGAGTCTCCTAATGAGCCGCTTAGATGATTGCTAGATAGACAGAAGCTTGTGATAATTTGATATGGTCAATAATACAGATGCCTGGAACACTTTCAGAAATGAATTTCAATCTTAAATTTCCTTAGACCATAGATCTGCCATGGATCAGACCTTGCTGAGTCCACAGCCAGAAGATTTAATTATACCAAAAAATAAACTGGGGGGGGGGAGGTGCTCAGTCATATTAGTCATCAGAGAAATGCAAATTCAAGTCATTAAAAAACCCACACACACCCGTTGGAACAACTAAATTGAAGAAGATTGACAATACCATTTGGAAGCAGCTGGAACTCTTGATACCCTGCTGGTAGAAGGTCTAACTACTTTGGAAAACCTTGGCAGCATCTCCTAAAGATGTTTCTGTCTATACGTTCCTCCAAAGATGGCACAAGAGAGCTTGTAGCTGCATTGTTAGTAATGGCTCAAGGGTGGCTCAGTGGGTTAAGCCTCTGCTTTCAGCTCAGGTCATGATCTCAGGGTCTTCGGATGGAGCCCCGCATTGGGCTCTCTGCTCAGTGGGGAGCCTGCTTCCCCCACCCTCTGCCTGCCTCTCTGCCTACTTGTGATCTCTGTCTATCAAATAAATAAATAAAATCTTTAAAAAAAAATAGTGAGAGAGCCCAAACATCCCTTACCAAGAGCATGCATACAGGTAGTGTGATACACTACTTGTATGGTAGTTCCATTCCACGCAATGGAACACTAAGTAACAACGAATGAATGCATCACCGCTACAAGCAGAAACACGATGTAAAGGACAGAAGCCAGCCTCAAAATAAGACCGATCTATTATGTGTAAGCAGGAACCCACAAGGTTAGAATTCAGGGTGGAAAAAAGGACACAGCAATTAGGAGGAAGCCTCAGATCCTGATAAATTTCCATTTCTTGACTTGGGTTCTGGTTGCATCAGTGCGTTCACTTGTGACGATTCACTGAATTATATGTTTATGATGTTCATGTGTGTGATTTAAACTGTCATGTCTGTAGGTTACATATCAAGGAAAAGGTTCTAAAAACCTGGAGGGAAGACCAAAAAAGCTCAGAAACTCACCAATGCCCACCCTCCAAAAAACACCCTCAAAGGTCTAAAAATAACGTTGTTGAGGAGGCAGAAATTAAAGGGCAGTACATCTATTTATTTATTAATTTGACAGAGAGAGAGAGAGAGCAAGCACAAGCAAGGGGAAAAGGACAGGGAGAAGCAGGCACCCCACTAAACAGTGAGCCTGATGTGGGGCTCGATCCCAGGACCCTGAGATCATGACCCAAGTGGAAGGCAGTCACCTGACTGACTGAGCCACCCAGGTGCCCAGGGAAATACAATTTTTTTTTAAAGACTTTATTTATTTATCTGACAGACAGAGATCCCAAGATCGAGTCCCGCATCGAGATCCTTGCTCAGCGGGGAGTCTGCTTCTCCCTCTGACCCTCCCCCATCTCATGCTCTCTCTCTCTCACTCACTCTCTCTCAAATAAATAAATAAAAATCCTTAAAATAAAAACATTTAAAAATTAAAAAAAAATTTTTAAAAAGATTCATTTCTTTTTGGAGACTTAGAACACAAGCCAGGGGGAGAGGCGGAGGGAGAGAATCTCAAGCAGACTCCCCACTGAGCAAGGAGCTCGCAGGGCTTGAACCCATGACCTGAGCCATAACCAAGAGTCAGACACTTAACAGACCGAGCCACCCAGGCACCCCGAGACTTTTTTTTCTTTCAGGTTTTATTTATTTGACACAGAGAGAGAGACAGCGAGAGAGGGAACACAAGACAGGGCTGGGGGAGAGGGAGAAGCCAGCTTCCCGCTGAGCAGGCAGCCCAATGCAAGACTCCATCCCAGGACCCTGGGATCACGACCTGAGCCGAAGGCAGATGCTTAACAACTGAGCCACCCAGGTGCCCTGAGATGTTTTTAAGAGCAGTTTTAGACTTAAAGAAAAATTGAGCAGAAAGTACAGAGAGTTCACATACACACCTTTGCCTTCCCCATGAAAGGTCCCCCACCATTAATGTCTTGCGTCTGTGTGGTACTTTTGCTAGGACTGGCGAAGCAATGTTGACACATTATTACCAACCAAAGACAGAGTCGAGGCAAGGGTTCACTCCTTGTCCAGTTTTGAGAGTTTTGACAAATGCACAGTGTCATGTATCCACTATTACAGTATAATACAGAATCATGTCACAGTCCTAAAACTCCCCTGTACCCACCTAACCCCCTCCCTCTTTCCTTTGGAGCTGCTGGAAACCACCAACAAATTTCCTCTTTCTGATGTCTGCCTGGATATCAACATAGCTACTCTTGCTTTCTTCCCATTAGTGTTAGCGTGACATATCTTTCTCCATCCCTTCCCTTTTCATCTAATTAGGTGTTTAAAGTAGACCTGTTGTAGACAGAGAATCACTGGGTGTTGTGTTTGGATCCACTCCAACAGTCCCTGTCTTTGAATTCTTATACCACTGATGTTCAAAGTAATCAGTGACACATTCGGACTAATGTTTGTCCTGTCTGTTACTATTTTCCGTTCCTGGTCTTTTGTTTCTTTCCTTGTCTTTCACTCTTTTTTCCCTTCTCTGGTTTTAGCTGAACATTTTATATGATTCCATTTTGTCTCCTCTCTTAGCATATCACTTATATGCCTTAAAATAATTTTTTAGGGGTGCCTGGATGGCTCAGTCATTAAGCGTCTGCCTTTGGCTCAGGTCATGATCTGAGGGTCCTGGGATCGAGCCCCTATGGGGCTCTCTGCTCAGCAGGTAATCTGCTTCTCCCTCTGTCCCTCCCCCTGCTTGTATTCCCTCTCTCGCTGTGTCTCTCTCTGTCAAATAAATAAAATATATTTTTAACAAAGAATTTTTTTTAGTGGTGGTCTTTGAGTTTGCGACATACATTCACAAGCGATCCAGGTTTCTGGATCTCAGCAAGGCATTCCCCTTGCCTCCTTCCCATCTCTTCACACTGCTGTGGTCCCGCCATTTATGCATAAGCTGTAATCACACCATACATTGTCACCATGATTTGGACCAAACTGTTCTCTGCCAGCTCCATTGAGAATAAGAAAAATAAAATATTTTATTTTAGCTTCATATATTCCTTTTCTAATGCTCTCCCCCTTTTTATGCAAATCTGTGTTCCTTCCCACTGAAAAAATTCTTTTAACAATTCTTGCAAGGCAGGTTTAACCAGGACAAGCTCCCTCACCTTCTGTTTATCTGAGAAAGTCTTGGTTTCCCCTCTGTGTTCAAAGAATAATTTGGCAGAGTACAGAATTCTTGGTTGGTGGGTTTTTTTCTTTAACACAATAAATGTTTCACTCCACTATCTTCTTGCTTGCTTGGTATCTGAACAGAAATCCAATGTGATCTTTATCCTTTTTCTTCTCTAGGTAAGGGGCTCCTCACCCCCCCCACCTTGAAATCCTTTCAAGATTTTCTCCATGTCTCCGATTTCCTGAAGTTTGAGTATGATACACATAGAGGGAGTGAATGCTCCTAACCCACGTGGACAGCTTTATGATCACTGTGCTCCTACAGCACTGGAGTAAGGAATTCCTTTCCTGTGCATGCGTGCATGTACATTCACACACACACACACACACACACACACCAAACTATGCCAAGAAACTCTAAATCAGAAAAATAAGAGGTTCTCTTGGCATCTGTAAATCTTCCATTTCATGGGAATAAGTTTCCAGACTCCATTTTATGGGATCCTGGAAACACAAGCCACGGTGACCCACAGGCATCCTGTCTATCCCTTGGCCTGGCAAATAAACACTTTGAGTTATGCAACATGTTGGGTTTCAACGGCGATGCAAAGTTCGGGGTCGGGCGGGGGGTGGGGGGCACAGTCCCTGCCTTGAGGTTCAATAATTCACTGGAAAGACTCATGGAGTTCTGAAAGCTTTACACTTATGGTTGCGGTTTATTGCAGGGAGAGGGTACAGATTAAAAATCAGCCATGAGAAGAGGAGCATAGGGGGAAGTTGGGGAAAGTTCCAAACACAGAGCTGACAATTACCCTCTCCTGTTGGAGTCAGGACAGCCTCACTCTCCCAGCAGAGATGTGTGACGATCTGTAAAGATCAACCAGGAGCCAACCAGGAAAATTCTCCAGACCTTGGAGTCCTTATCAAAGTCCCCTTACTTCACCCTGGTTGACCTCCTACATGGTTGACCTCAGTATCCAGCCCCTCGGGAAGTCAGCTGATACTGAGGGACCTGATGCCCCCACCCTAAATCACGTTATAGTTGTAGCTCAAAATCTCAAGGACTCCAGGCAAGCAAACACTCTCCTGCCAGGCAAGATGTCCCAAGGGCTTAGCGATCCCCTCTTGGAAGCTGAGGACAAAGACCAGATCTCTATCTTGGGCAAAGTTGAATTCTTCAGCATGCAGAAGATGAGAGTTCTCTCTCCTCTCAAAGGAACCACATCACACCTCACATCCCCATCTCTTCACTGGGCCTATAAGTCTGGACAGACTCAATTCCTAGCCCTTTTGTCTTTTCTGGATCAGATACCACCTCCTCACCCTAATCTAAATAAGGAGATATAACGTGAAATTTGTAATACTATTTGAAGATATTGTACTCTGTTATAAAAGACAGGAAAACAAATGGAGGGGATGAACTTAATAAGGTGAAAGAGAATGAGGAAGCAAGCGGCTTGGGAGACATAAGCAGAATTCATAAGAAATGTTAAGTATAGTAAGAAGTTAGTAACCTGTAAGAGATGTTAGTGACTTAGAAGGAGGAGGAGGAGGAGGAAAATAGCCAGAGGGCAACTTGCTCTTGGAAAGACCAGGTCATTGGGAATGGGTCATGCCACCTCCAAGCTGATGGCTTTGCCCCTGCATCTCTCCAATAGAACAAGCATACATGGACCACAGGCGTCTCCCTCCTGCTGAACCCCTCTTCAACCCGGGCACCAAACCATCATGGCGGAAGGTTGGTGCAGGCCACAGAGAGAGAGGACATGTACATGTCATGCCACCTGGATTTGGGTGGATGGCCTTTCCACTTCACCGGCCCACCCTCCTGACTGGGGTAGCGGCCCCAGCCCTTTCTCCCTGCTTCTTGCTTCGTGTTTTAAGTTGATATAACAAACCAACAAAACCTTGAGAGGCGAGCATCTTAACTTGAGCTGTGCGTGTCTGTCTGGGGAGCACTGGAACTGTTCCCAGGGCAGTGTTCGCAAGACCAAGGTAATTTCCACCTGACAGTGGGGTTAAGGGTTACAAACGATTACAAGAGAAAATTCGACACAGAGCTCAGGCGCAGACCCAGCATTTCACTGACCTTTGTGGAAGGAAAGAGGAAGATGTGGGCCGTGCTCCCAAGGCTCCGAGGGCAGCATCCGTCCCCTCACAGCCCAGGGGACGAGCCTGGATAGTCTTGTGAATAGCGAGTCAGGCAACTCTCTGCCTTAGTGATTCCCACATAGGAGGGAAAAATCATGAAGCCAGGATTTGGGTAATTATTTTACCTCATACCAATTAAAATAGGAGTGTTTTACTTTTTAAATGGGTATTTATTTTACCTCATACTAATTAAAATAGGAGTGTTTTACTTTTTTTTTTTTTTAAGATTTTATTTATTTATTTGACAGAGAGAGATCACAAGCAGGCAGAGAGGCAGGCAGAGAGAGAGAGAGGAGGAAGCCGGCTCCCTGCTGAGCAGAGAGTCTGATGCGGGGCTCAATCCCAGGACCCTGAGACCATGACCTGAGCCGAAGGCAGCGGCTTAACCCACTGAGCCACCCAGGCGCCCCGGAGTGTTTTACTTTTTAAATGAGACAGGGTCACCCTGATCTGTGACTTGTCCTCAGAGAAGTTCCACTGGAAAAATGTTCAGGATCCAGGACTAAATTTCCTCTCTGTCCAGGTGAAATGATTGAGAAGAAGAGCCTTGGGAGAATGAATGATCTTAGAAGAGACAGCTCCCCTAAAGGAATTACACTCAGCCTTGGAGGAAATGGTGGGAAGGAAGTAGAGGCAATCTCGCCCTGGGGAAAAAGAGGGGATGGTTGCTAGGGCTGGGGATGGGATTCGAGTACCTTCCTCCCCTCCTCTCCCCCTTCTGCGCCTCCCCTTGCCATCCCCCACCACACAGCTTTTCCTCAATGAGCCCCAATAATTCTAAAATTCGTTGTAGGAGAGAGTTAGGGAAATAGAGGTGGCCAAAGGCTCTGGGAGAAATGTAAATGAGTAAAAAACTTAAGAAGCTCAACAACACTAGTAACTTCAGAAACAGGATTTTTTTTTTTTAAGATTTTATTTATTGATTTGTCAGACAGAGAACACAAGTAGGCAGAGAGGCAGGCAGAGAAAGAGAGAGAGAAGCAGGCTCCGCACTGAGCAGAGAGCCTGATGCGGGGCTCCATCCCAGGACCCTGGGATCATGACCTGAGCCGAAGGCAGAGGCTTTAACCCACTGAGCCACCCAGGCGCCCCGGATTTTTTTTTTTTTTAATTTTAGTTATTTATTTGTCAGAGAGAGAGAGTGCGCACAAGCAGGCAGAGGCGGAGAGAGAAGCAGACTCCCCGCCGAGCAAGGAGCCCGATTCGGGACTCGCTCCCAGGACTCCGGGATCATGACCCGAGCTGAAGGCAGCGGCTCAACTGACTGAGCCACCCAGGCGCCCCAGGAAACAGGAATTTAAAACAATACAATTCCTTCAGAGAGTTTGAAACAGCTGAGCAAGATGGCTTCAAGTCTGTCCAAGTCTGGAGACCTTTCATAACTCCCTGGATATGTCTCAAGATGTAAATAATTCTGATTTTAGAGGTGTTCTTTTTCCCCCTATGCTAGTGAAATAATACTGTTATATCATCAAAAGTTGCAGGTATCTGGGATTTAATAAAAGCATGATATCCAAGATTTATTGAAATTGACACTCAAGGCGGTCTTGTGAGATGACAGTCTTAATTTTCTTTGCCATTGTTCATATGGAGATTTCATTTGGAGAAATCAGATCCGGAAACCAGCACTGAGTTTTGCGAGAGGAAATGGCCCCATCTGCATGATGCCCGGAGCCTTCTCTCTCTTTCTTCCTTGGACTCTTGCCCCACCCCCCACCACCGTCCTGCTCCCTCACCTGTCGGCTGGAGCCTGGGCTGCAGAACTAATAAACTACTGAGACCCAGTCACCTTCCTTGTTAGCAGCTCCTCCTCTTTCCTCGTCCAGAGAAAATGGACGTTTGGAGGTTCAGCTAAAGAACTTTCTGGTTGGCTCCCCTCTGAAATAAAGCTGAAACTGCCTCGCGTCATCTAGGAACAGAAATGTACAAGATGGAACGTCCACGTGTTTCTTCCACCCTTCACTTGTTGAAGGAAAGAAAGAATTTCCTTTTCTCTTCCCTCTGTCTCCTCCTCTCCGCTAGGAAAGAAGTTACCCGTGAAGAAGCAAAGCTCAATCTTCCAATAATGCCAACTGCCATAAGGCATTTTCCTTGCTGCTCTGTCTACCTACAACCCACCTCCCCAAGGGGCAGCTCCACCGAATATCTGGGACACAAGTTGTGAGGGCTGATCCCTGGGAAAGTTCTGCCACATTCCCGACCCCATGAAGAGGGGGAGATTCTTGTGTTGTGATCATTAAAGGATTCTGGAACCACTTTCTGGGATTAGCAGAGGACGACCCAGTAGGATTTCACTGGCCGCCACCATCGTGACCCTTAGGAAAGTTCACCGAAATATTTAAATCAAGCAAGGCTGCTGGAAACAGAAATGCTGGCGAAACCTCCCGTTGGGGGATCTCTTTTAGGCCCTGTTCTAACTCGCAGTGGTGGTACATTTTGCCTCAACCTTTGAAACTAACAAGTGGGCCGCTGGGAGGACCACAGATGCTGGCTTTGAAATTCCTGGTTGTTGTTTTCTTTTTTTCTTTTTCTTTTTAATTCTCGTTTGTATCCGCCCAGGAGCCGCTTGGCACCGCATGGCTGGGAACGGGCGGAATGCCAGAGCCTCATGGTTGTTCCAATGGCAGATTAGGACATCTGAGAGGCTGCTTCATTCACAGTTTGCATACCTTGGCCAACGTGAACTCCTCCGGGAACCTCCCCACGGGTCACGTGGATGGGGGGCAATGCACAGGATGCCCCTGCCACTCACGCTTCTGGCTCAGACTCAGTGCGGCTGTAGTCAGCAGCCAAAGGGAGTGATCAGCCTGGGGGGCAAGCATGGGGGTGGAGGGTGGGGGGCCCTGGAAAGCCCCGTCCTCTCTGCAAGCGTGCCAGGTGCCTTTGCTGCAGCCAAGGCAAGGGTCCCCCATCATCCATGCAGGCACAGAGGCATCAGCTGGAGGGCAGTGGGCAGGATTCTTGCCCAGAAAGGCTCTGGTAGGCTTGTGTGTTTTGTTAATGTCTCTGTAACCAGCCTTCACGGGCACGATATGCACTGAATGTCATCCCCAAATTCTTCCGTTGGAGCCCCAGCCCCGCAATGTGACTGTATTTGGAGGTCTGAGCCCAGGTACATAAAGTTAAATGAGATCATAAGTGTGAGGCCCAGTATAAAAAAAATTAAGTGTTGTTATAGGGAGAGACTCCAAAAGTCTTTCTCTCTCTCTCTCTCTGCACTTGCACAGAGTAAAGCCCAGACGAGGACACAGCTAGAAGCTGGCTGTCTATAAGCCAGCAAAAGAGGTCTCACCAGAAACACCCCTGACAGCACCTTGACCTTGGACTTCCAGCCTCCAGGACCACAAGAAAGTAGTATCTTGTACAAGCCACCCAGTCTATGGTATTTTGCCGTGGCAGGCCGAACAGACGACTGCAATAGATTTTCAGAGCAAAAACTGGGGAAGTCCAGGACAAACCAGGACACGATCGTCACCTGACCTAGGGGTCCCATATACCCCCCATTACCCCTCCTGGAAAGCACAAGGGTATATGCTGCCAGCCCCCCTCCTACCACGGGAAGGTCAGCACTCCTCACATCTTCTCCAAGGAGCTCTGGTCAGCCCTGGGCTCTGGGCAGGCCCTGGGGCCAGGAACTCCAGGGCACGTCCGCTCTAGTCCTCTGCGGATCCGGCAGTGGGCCGCTGAAGGTCACAGGGACAAGTGGGTAGAAACAAAGCAAACAGAAGCTGGGAGATGCATGCACAGGGTGGATAAAAGTGATCTCTGGATTGCTGGAAAGAGCATCCAAAGTGTCCCCGGGGTGGGGGCACTCCTATCATCCCGTTTCATAGATGAAAAAAGTGAGGTCCAGGGAGATGAAGTGATTCGCCCAAGACTAGAGAGCTTTGGTTTGGGGCACCTTGATTTTAGAGTTCTGGCCTCCAGAACTTAGGAGAACAAATGTTGGTTGTTCTCAGCCTCTCGGTTTGTAGCACTTTTTTATGGCAGCTACAGGAAACTGAGCTGGGGGCGGGTGGCCCGTGATGGTTGGGGGGGTGGGGTGGGGGAAGGATCTGTGATCATGGATTCGGGGGCATGATTTTAAGGACCCTGGGCAGCTGCGGGGTGTTTAAATGAGTGGGGACCGCAAGGACAGCAACTGAGATCCCCAGGTCCAGCCTCCCCGGCTTCCCGAGAGCCTGGCCAGTCGCTGCCGCAGCAACTCCCCGTGGGCCATCAGCCATTGTCAGCGCGAACCTCCCCACGCAAACATAGTCCAGCCCCAACTGCTGTTTTCTTTTCTGAGCCTCAAGAACACATGTTAGAAATCAAGAGTTCCCTGCGGACCTCCTACCGTGATATTTCCAAGGCTGGTGATTTACTGCGCCCAAAAGATGAACAGGAGCCAAGCACACCCCAGGGAGCACCCGTTCTCCCAACGTGGGTCCTCAGGCTCAGGGAGTCACCACACCCCAAGGGGCTCACCCAGTGACCCTCCGACCTCGCAGCCTAGGAGCAGGGAGCACCCCCAGGCTACCCTTGAGCCCCTCCCCACTCCTGGAGGGTCCTCTTGGGGCAGGGAAGCCTTGGCCCTCATGCTGACTAGGAAGCTGCCAAAGAAAACGACATTTATAGAGAGGTTTTCCTTCTTTTGTTATGTATTTGCATTTTGTATTTTGTATTTGCAGCCAAGACTGCATATGCACTTAAAAAGAAAAAAAAGCTTAAAGACGCCTATTTTCTTGATAACGGTACTGTGGTGGCAGAAGATCTCATCCCCAGCCCAGTCCCTAGGACGGCCATCCTCAAAAAGAAAACACACACAGCAAGTGTTGGCGACGATGCGGAGAAACTCCGGGCTTTGCTGGCGGGAGTGAAGCATGGGGCAGCCACTCTGGAAAACAGGACGGGGAGTCCTCAAAAAACTAAACCTAAAGTTATCATATGATCCAGCAGTGCCCCTTCTGGGTGTGTATCTAGAAAAAGCGGCAGTGGGGTGTTGAACCCGTTTCGTGGTACACCCAAGCTCCGAGTAGCTTCATTCACAATAGCCAAGGGGCGGGAGCAACCCGTGTATGCATCAGCGAATGAGTGGGTGAGACGAATGAGGTCTATCCCTCTGAGGACTGAGTCAGCCTTCAAAAGAAGGGGGTCCTGACACTTGCTGTGCCTCGGAAGAACCTTTGGGGCATCGAGTTACATGAGAGAAGCCAGTCACGAAGGGAGAACTCCTGTGTGATTCCATTGACAGGAGGCACCTGGAGGAGTCACGTTCAGAAACAGAAGGCAGAATGGTGGGTTCGTGCAGGGGAAATGGGGGGTCGGTGTGTAACGCGGAGAGAGCTTTAGTGTTGCAAAATGAAAAACATTCTGGAGGGGGACGGTGGTACCAGGTGCAAATCATGTGAACGTACTTATGTCACGGAATTTCACGCTTAAAAAAGCGAAATAGTAAATTTTATGTGATGTAGATTTTTCCACGAAAAAAAAAAATGAAAAAGATAATATTTGGGGAAACCGGGCGAAGGGGGTACGGGAACTCTCGGTGCTAGTTTTGCAACTTATATGAGCCTAAAACGATCCCAAAATAAAAAGTTTTTTAAAAATCCATTTAGGGCACCTGGGTGGCTCAGTGGGTTAAGCCGCTGCCTTCGGCTCAGGTCATGATCTCAGGGTCCTGGGATCGAGTCCCGCATCGGGCTCTCTGCTCAGCAGGGAGCCTGCTTCCCTCTCTCTCTCTCTGCCTGCCTCTCCGACTACTTGTGATTTCTCTCTGTCAAATAAATAAATAAAATCTTTAAAAAAAAATAAAAAATAAAAATCCATTTAAAGAGTAAAGATGTCTTTATAAATGCACAGGAAAAAAATTCTGAGTACACATCAAATGTCGTTTTTAGGTCATGGGATTTGGGGAAAATACTTTTTCCTCTTTTTTAAATTGTCTAGACTTGTTAAAATCCAATGGCATTATTTCAATTGAGGGGAGAAGGAACCCTACGTTTAGAAACTCCTTGAATACTCTTCTAGTTAAACAGAGAAATGTCTCTTTTGACATCCGAGGGCCAAAACAGAGTCTTATTTTAAGATCCCCAGCCCCTCGCAAAATTTATTTATAAACAAATATTTATAGATTTGTAAATCTATATTTATAGTAGTAAGTAAATTTCTGTTGAAGGAATTATAGCCACCATCCCTCTAATCAGCAATGAGATGAAAACAAGACAGACCAGCTACTAAATAAGGGAAACAGGCGTCAGCCACAGCCGAGACGAGTGGCCGGATGCTACATCCTGAAGGAGAAAGAGTGTCATTGCCACCAAAGACTAGCAGTCTTGTCCGTGGTAATCAGGAAACTTTTCTATGACGCTCCGTCATGACATAGGGACATAGGGGCTCTGGCGCCTTCCGTCATCAGACCCCTTCAGCGTTTCCCACCCCCTCCTTCATTGGAAACCACCGCACAAAGTGCAGAGAAAAGATTTCTTGGGAAAATCGGAGCCAAAATTCTCGCCTCCTGGATGACAGGCTCTTATAGGGTAAGTAGTGCGTCCCTCTCCCCGCCCCGCCAACAAAAGATACATTGGAATCCTAAAGCCCAGTACCTAGAATGTGACCTTATTTGGAGACAAGGTGTCTCTAGAGAGAACAAGGTTAAAAGGAGATCACTAGGACATCCCTAAATCAATATCCGTATAAGATATCCGTATACGAAGGGGGGATACAGAAGCAGACAGGCTCAGAGGGAGGAAAGCGTGAGGACACGGGGAGAAGACAGCGGCCTTCAAGCCAAGGAACAAGCGAGGCTCCCAGAGACCAGAGAGACCTGGAGAAGAGTCTCCTTCGCAGCCCTCAGAAGGACATAAGCCTGCCAAAGCCTTGATCTTGGACTTGACGCTCCAGGACCGTGAGGCCAGATGTTTCTAATGTTCCAGCCTCCTGCCCGTGGCCTTGCTACGGCAGCTCTCTCGAGCAAATACACTGGCCTTCGCGGCATTTCCAAGCCCTCTGCTTTTTGGACAAGCCATTCTCAGGCCGCTGATGGGGGGGCTCTGCCCTGGACTCAGTCATTGCCTGTTCAACCCTCTTTCCAGACCCATCGGCATCTGAAGCAGCTGTTTTCCTGTTTGTACTGGAAAAGTACGAGCTTGTCATCTTTGGCCCTGTTATTTTAGGCTGCCGGACAGACTGGATCTTGGCCCATCCCGAAGACCCCCTCTCTCCGTTCTGCCTCACCGCAGCCCAGAACAGAGGGATGCGGGACCTAATGACCTTTGACACCCAAGACACCAGCTACCCTGGGAGCCCCAAGGACAGAAGGACGACGGGTTCCAACCAGCCGGTTACTCAGCCTTTCATGTCCCGGGTCGACAGACAGAGTGGGCACAGCCTCAGTTCGGGGTGCGTTTCCACCCTGCAAGGACTAGATGGTGGCCACTTTTTACTTATTTATTATTTTTTTACTTTTTCAACCCACAGCTTGTGGGTTAGCCCAGAATGAAGGAAATGCAGCAGCCCACACGCCACCGTGGGGAGGGTGGTTGGTGAGTTCAAACGGAGTCAGGAGCTCCAACTCCATGTGGTTTGGCAACATGAAGACCCAGCAGTACTAACGTCTTCAAACCTCAAACCTCCTCTGCGTGGGGAGGAGGGACCCTCAAAGAGCCTCCCCCACCCCAGTTCCGCGGGGCCTCCCTCCTGTGTACCTCCGACCTGCAGCTCCCTGGAAGGGCTGGATGTGGCTCCTCTGGGCTTGGAAAGGGGGGGCAGGGACTCAAAGGGAGCCAACAACTTGCTGGGCCCTTTCTTCTCTGCACTAGCTACATTCTTGGGTGATCTCAGCCCACGTCAAGTCCAGCCAAACGTTAGATCTGAAAACCACAATAATGTCTCTATTTATATAACCATCCAACAAATGTTTGCTGAGCACGTCCTATGTTCGGGGCATGGCTGGTACTGGGAATACAAGACGAGAAAGGTAGGGTTCCCATGCTTAAAGAGTATGCAGTTGGAGGAGAAGGGAAGGGGGGAGGGGGAGAGAGATGCAGACATAGACGACTGTCTGTTCATAATAATAGTAAGTGACATATATAACCGTTGACATATATAACAGTTGAGCAGTGCCAGAGCACCAAGTTGTAGGCAAGAGACAGTGAGGGAGAATCAGAGAATCAGAGAGCATCCTTGTGGTTCACTGAATAATGTCCCTGGGAAAGATAGTCACATCCTAATCCCCAGAACCTGTAAGTGTTATTTGTTATGGCAAAAGGCAGCTTTGATCACAGAAATGATTAAAAGGCTCTTGCTGGGAGGGGAGAGATTCTCCGGGATTACCCAGAAGGACTCTGTCTAAATGCGAAGGGCCTTATAAGAGGGAGGGTCGAGGGTCCAAGTAGGAAAAAAGAGGCATATGATAAAGGAAGCGAAGACGGGTGTGATGTGTGTTGAAGGGGTTCACACACCCAGGAATGGAGGCAGCCTCTAGAAGCTGGAAAGGCGGGAGACAGATTCGCCCTTCAGAGCCTCCAGAAAAGACCAGTGATGACAGCACCGTGATTTTAGCCCCATCAGATCCATTTCAGACTTCCGATCTCCAAGGACGCAAGAGGATATGTCGGCGTTGTTAAGCCATTAAGTGTGTGGTGATCCAGGACAGCAGCCACAGGCGGCTAACCCAGTCTCCGAGGTCGCGGGCGGATGATTTCTCCTGGTAGGACCACACCTGACACTGTCTCACGAAACAGGCAGGAAAGGGGGCCCAGCAGAGAAGACGGCAAATGCGCAGGGGGAAATCTTAGCAGTTGAGCAGTGCCAGAGCACCAAGTTGTAGGCAAGAGACAGTGAGGGCACAGAGCCCTGCATTCTTGCTGAAGAGTGGGGATTTGTGCTGATGGCCGTCAGGAAGCCAGGGAAGGGCCCCATGCACAGGAGTCACATGGTCGGGTTGCTATTAGGGACAACAGGGGCCAGGGCCGACGCAGGGTGGATTTCGGGAGACCTGTTCCCCAGACCCTTGATGTGAGGGGCTTGATGAGAGTTGATCAGGGTCAGTGTATACGCGACTGAAGGGTGGAAAAAGTTAGATCCTGACGTTGGTTGAACGTGGGAGCTGAAGCACGGGATTCAGGCCTGGGGGCCACAGATGACAGAACAGAGGAGTGAGAGCAGGTTCAGAGGGGGAAACTGTTAAGTCGGGCTTTGCAAGGATTGACTCTGACGTGCCCACGGAGTATCTGACAGATGTCCCTCCAGAAAGGGATGGACCCCCACATTTGAAGGTCAGGGAGCTCCAGATGGCGACAGCTCTGGCTGGCAGAGAGGAGCTAGACAATGATGGGGGACGGGATGGGGGGACACCGTTGTTAAGAAAGCAGGTGAGAGAAGACGAAATCCAGAGGGCAACCAAGAAGCAGGAATCCAATAGACAAGACAAGAGTGATGCAACCAGGGTAGGAAAGAGTTTCTGGAAGGAAAGTGTCTTCGCTTGATCTTAAACAACAACCGTTTCTTTTATCCCAGTTCCGGAGTCTGAAAGTTCCCGATCAAGGTGTCGCAGGGTCGGTGTCTCCTGGCAGATGGCTGTCGTCTCACTGTATGTTCACGTGGCCTCTTCTCGGTCCCCTTCTTCTTCGGCCATGGGTTCTATCTCATTGGGGACTACCCTTATGACCTCATTCAGCCTTCCTTACCTCCTTAAAGGCCCTCTCTCCAAATACCATTACACTGGGATTTTAAGGTTTTCACCTATGAATTGGGGAAGGGGGGCAGAATTCAGTCCATAACAGAGATAGTCCAGGAAAATAAGCAAAAAATGTCCGCTAGAAGGCACGGCTGGCGGCCTGTCAGTGTGACTGTGGCAAAGGGTCTCCATTCCAGCAGGTTCCGCAGCCCGGGGCTGACTGACTCGTGGCTCCCAGTGGGGACGCAGGGTACAAAAGAGAAAACCCAAAATGACTAATATATTTGACAATGAGAAAAGTTTAAACAATGCGGGAGAACAATTGCCGCGAGGCGGTGGGAGAAGATGCCCAGCATGCAGTGGTCCGGCAAGGTGAATGGAACAACGTAAAGAGGCAGTGGCAGCGAATGGGAGGACATCTTTGTTGGGGGGTGGGGAGGGGCGAGGGGGAGGGGCGGAGGGGGTGGGACAGAGAGATTCTTTTTTTTTTTTTAATAAACATATAATATATTTTTATCCCCCCGGGGTACAGGTCTGTGAATCACCAGGTTTACTCACTTCACAGCACTCACCAAAGCACATACCCTCCCCAATGTCCATAACCCCACCCCCCTTCCCCCAGGCCCCTTCCCCCAGCAACCCTCAGTTTGTTTTGTGAGATTAAGAGTCACTTATGGTTTATCTCCCTCCCAATCCCATCTTGTTTCATTTATTCTTCTCCTACAGGGACAGAGAGAGTCTTAAGCGGGATCACCCCGGGTCTCGATCTCACCACCCTGAGATCGTGACCTGAGCCCAAATCAAGTCAGACGCTTAACCAACTGAGCCACCCAGGCACCCTGTGAAGACATCTTTAATGATGGTGGATACGTTGGGATGAGAAGGGGAGAGGAGAAAACAGATTCAAGATGGGACCGTGTTGGGTCAAGACAGGGTAGGACTGACGCCTTACTGTCGTTTATGGGGCTCTACAGAATAAAGCTTTGTGGGGAATTTGGGGGGACTCCTAGACAAATGGCACGTTGCCCTTCTCAGGTCGGTGTATTAGTTGGGGGTTCTCCAGAGAAACAGAACCAATCAAATATGTGTACATGTTATACATACCATATCCATGTCTGTGAGGGACAGATTTACTATAAGACATTGTCTCATGAGATAAAGACGCTAAAAAGCCCCACAGTCTGCCCGCTGCAGGCTGAAGGTCCAGGAAAGCTGGTGTTAGAATTTAGTCCAAGTTCAAAGACAGGAGAACCAGGGGAGCATCTGATGTAAATCCCAGTTCAAAGGCCCCAGAGGATGGGATGAGATGTCCCAGCTCAATGAGTGAGGCGGAAAAGAAAGGGGAGAATTTCTCTTTTCTCTGTGTTTTGTTCTATTCAGGCCCTCAAGGAATTGGGTGATGCCCGTCTACACTGGGGAGGGCAATCTGGGTTCTGTGTCCTCCAATGCGGTAATGCTAATCTCATCCGAGAAGGTGCTCACAGACCCAAGCAGATCTAACACGTAACCTAACTGGAGCTCCCTGACTCGTCAAGTTGACGGGTAAAACTCATCCTGACGGACAGAATAAACATTCTAGCTCTTCCCTGTGACTACATCTGTCTGTCCACTGAAATGGTTTCTGTGTGCTCCAAGAGGGGGCCTGCGAGGCCGATGGAAGTCAGTGACTCATCTTAAAAGGAATTTGCTCCAACCGGCCGGACCCCCCACACCTGGCAGACAGGTCCGGGCCAGAGGCCTGAAGAAGACATGCGTGTTACTTCATGCCTGAGTGAAAATGGTTGTAGTTTTAAGAGCAAAGGATCTCAAAGTTTGTGTCAAGTGAAACAATGGGCAAGCTAGACATTTGACATATTACAAAGAAGCCTTTGGAGAAGCAGCCGAGAACCGATGGCAAAGAGGAGAGGTTTCGGACGGTCACGGAAGACCGAAGCAGGGAGGAGAGCCGGTTCAGCGACGGAGCACGAAGGGGTGGCCTTGTCACTCACGAGAGCGGTGGAAATGCTGAAAGGTCAGCATGTGGGACAATTCATCGTGAGCGTGTTGGCTGACGTGTTACATTCACTTGGAAGACAACTTGACCACCAGGGGAATTTCTGTGAAAACTTGCCAAGGATTCTGAATGATGGACTTAAAACTAAAAAGCCTTGGCATTTGCTCTGACTGTTCAAGGGTGTTGGGGTGGGGGTGGGGTGAAAAAATTTTAAAAAGCACACGTTTTTGAGAAAGATAGTAACCGATCACTGAACACGGTGTTTCTATTATGATCCAGAAGCAAAGCCTGAGGGTTTGTGGTAGAAAACTTCAATATCCCTAAGACTTAGAAGAAACACCCAGGGCACCTGGGTGGCTCAGTGGGTTAAGCCTCTGCCTTCAGCTCAGGTCATGATCTCAGGGTCCTAGAATGGAGCCCTGCATCGGGCTCTCTGCTCAGCAGGGAGCCTGCTTCCTCCTCTCTCTCTATCTCTCTGCCTGCCTCTATGCCTACTTGTGATCTCTGTCAAATAAATAAATAAAATGTTTAAAAAAAAAAAGAAGAAGAAACACCCATTTCCAAAACAAAAGTGAAGAAAGTACCCATTGTTTCTTTCACATCAGTGATGTTGTTCATGCTCACACAGAAGAATTGACCAGATTTTTTGTATGCATACATCACATGCAAATAGTTAATGCTTTCATTGCGCTTACTTTGTACCAGAGTGTACAGGGTGTCTTATATATATTAACTAATTCATCTCATTTACCCTATTACCCCCAAATTCCTATTTTGCAGATGGTTCTGGATTTGATGCGTCTTCGATCGCACCATGCTAAATGGCAAGAGTGACAAAAGAACGTGTTTCCTGCCTCCCATGTGGAGTTTGTTCTGATGGCCCCAGCTAGCCCTTCATCTTTGGAGGATGGAACTAACAGGTGCTTTGTGAATGGACCAGATGTGGGAGGTGAGGGAAGAGTGTGGTCCAGGATGATGCTCAGGTTGGGGCGTCTGAGATGTCCTTTACTACGTTAGAGGGCATAGGAGAAGCTGGTCTGGGGCATGAGATTATTTGTTTTGAATACAATGGGTTAGTGCGGACCTTCTGTGGGGCTCCATAGGCATGTCTAAAACTCCAGAGAAGGTTCTGTTCCGAACAGAGAATTGATGAGTGATCTGGATTTTGTGAGGAATCACAGGTCCCATCAAGATTCCATAAACCCTTGGGCACAGCATTCCCCCAGCTGTCCCTCTGTGAAAGTCTATGTCGGGAGGACACCAGAATGTCTACCTGCTTCAGGATCTGCCTTCCCGGAATGGGCATGTCAGTCACTTCGTGTGATCGGATACGGATTCCTCTCCTCTCCGCCTCTAAGCATCCTGAAGTTTCCACCCAAAATGTCACCTCCTAACATCCTCTATTCTGGATGTCACAAGACTTTGCAGAGTTGACTTCCCTGTCGTGCCCAAGCCTTCGCGTCAAGTCCAGATTTGCCAGGCTTCCCAGCCTGGTCACAGAGAGCGGGGCCCTTAACCAGTAGAGCAATGAATAGCATCTCCTCCAAAATTCACATCCACCTGCAACTTCAGAACATGACCTCATGTGGAAATAGGAGTTTTTTAGATGTAATTAATTTAAGATGGCTCTAAGTTCAATGACTAGTATCTTAATACAAGCAGACCACGTGAAAGCACACAGGAAAGAAGGCCACATGAAAATGGAGCAGACATCAAGGAGAATAGGACACCAGAGCCAAAGAATGCCAATCTCTGCCTAGAACCACCAGAAGCTGGAAGAGGCAAGGAAGGATCCTGCCCTAGAAACTTCAGAGAGGGCATGGCCTGCTACACCTTGCTTTCAAACTTCCCTTCTCCAGAACTGTGAGGGGATTAATTTCTATTGTTTGAAGGCACCAAGTTTGTGGTGACTTTTCACTGCAGTCCTAAGAAACTAAGCCAGGTCAGTGGGGTGAGAAGACATACCACCCTCCCTGTGTGATACGGCATGTGCAAATGGACAGTGGCTGGGAGATACGTGACAGCAGGACTCTGACCCACCACCTCTGCTGTAACCAGACTCTGAAGTCAAGCCGCAATCAGCCCAAAGGATTAGGGCTTGGTCAGTGACTCCCCCCAGTTTTGCCCCTCCTTTCAACTCAGAACCAACCAGAAAAAGTCTAATATGCTCCCCGAACCAGTCATGTAGCATGCCCCCCTTCTAGTTTGCCTGCTTCCAGCTTCCCCAGGACAACAGCCACTCAGTAGGGCACACCTGAACTCTCCCCTTTATCCCGCTGTAAAGCTTTCCCACTCCTCTGCCTGCTGCTGAGTCTCTGCTGAACACAAGGGATGGTTCTGACCCCTTCGCTACAGCAAGCTCTGATAACTGCCTCTGTTCTCATCGATGCTCTTCGTTATTTCCATACCTGCGATTTGTGGGCATGGACTGCTGGGGCCACCATAACAAAATGTCGTGACCTTGGTGGTTTAAACCACAGAGATTTATTTTCTCACTGTTCTGGAGGCTGAAGATCAAAGCTGGAAGATCTGGGGACTCTCTCTTGGGCGGACAGATGGCAGCCTTCTCGCTGTGCTCACGTGGTCTTTCCTCTGTGTTCTTGCATCCCTGGGGTCTCTCTGTGTCATCAAATCTCCCCTTCTTAGAATGACACCATCGAATCAGGTTAGGGCCCACCCTCCCAGCAGCCCCGTTCTGAACTTAATCACGTTTTCAAAGGCCCTATCTCTGAATGCATCTCCTGCAGTACTGGGGGTTCAGCGCTCAATCTATGGACTTGGGGAGAACTCAGTTCAGCCCACAAGAGTGGAGAAGGTCAGCTGGAGGGAGACAGGTGTGTGAATGCTGTCCGGTCAGCCATATACCTGCCTTGTAAAAATGCCTTATCTGTGTGTAGCCTTTAGACGGTTTTTGCATAATGATGTTGGAAGCTTGGGCAACAAGACATGAGTGAGGATACCGGCAGTTCAGAGTCGGCATTAGGACACAGAGAGGAGTCTGGGCCTCAGTGTCCTGGCCCAGTAGATGACTGTGAGAGGGAAGGAGCTGGGCCATGGTGCTGGCCCTACTTCTCATATAGTTGCCTCACATTCTTGCCAAATCTAAGGTCACCAAAGGTAAACAGCCCAATGGGTGTACATGCTTTTGACAGATGAGGACAATGGCTTCACCACACAACCAAGGTCATGATTACTTGTTTCCAGGGTGGCGAATAGACTTAGAGTAGCCGGAGGCGGTGCTTTGGCTGCCACGTATGAAGGATGCTGGTACCCAAAGTTTGTGCCCTATTTATTTTCCAGGACCTTCATTTTTATGTTTAAAAAGTATTTGAGGGCTCATGCCTGAATTAGGGGAGTATTTCCCTTTCCCCTAAGTGCCCTTCAGCCATCCACTAATCTAAGTCATTTAACTCCTCTTGGCATTTACTCTCAATCCTACTCATTCATCATTCTATCCCCCACCCATCCACCCAACCTCCCACCCATTCACCACTATCCATCTACCATCCACCACCCAACTATTTACCACCTACCCATCCACCCACTACCTACCATCTACCAACCCATCTATTTGCCATCCATCCAACCACCCATCCATCCATCACCATCCATCTATCATCTATGCACTCATCCGTTCATCTCCCCAATGACCCATCCATCCATCCACTATCTACCATCTAGCAACCCATCTATTTACTATGCATCCAACCCCCCATCCATCTGCCACCATCCATCATCCACCCACTCATCTGTTCATCTCTCCACCCACCTATCCATCCACTACCTACCACCCACCCATCTACCATCTACCTTCCACACACCCATGTATTTACCATCCACTCAACCACCCATCCACCTACCACTATCCATCTATCACCCACCCACTCATCCACTCATCTCTCCATCCACCCACCCTCCCATCCATCCAACCATCCACATACCCACCACTATCCCTCTACCATCCATCCATCCATTATCTACCGACCCATCCACCCGCCTATTCATCCATTAATCCATTCATCTATGTGTTTAGATCACTGGGTATAAATACAAAGATGAGTGAAAGAGTGTCCTAGAGCCCTGGAGGACAGGGCAATATGGTGACAATGATCATAGTCAGTGCTCCAACGTGTATACCTAGGAGTACTCAAAGGAAGTCAAGACAACTTAGGCTTGGGAGGGTGGAGAGAGCATTATCTGTATCCTCTCCCTTCAAACACTCTTCACAGACCAATTTCCTTCTTTCTGTTATGATCATCACCATATCCACCCTGTGGACAAAACTCTGAAAGGGGAGCAAGTAGACCCAACATCACAACATCCCCAAGCATCCCAGCCTTCCTTTAACTCTGGGCTCTTTGCCGGGGCTGGTGGGAAGAAAACTGACCATGGAGGCGGGACATTGCCACCGACAAATTGGGAGTTCTTTAATGCACCGTTTCTCCATTTTGGTGTCAGATACATCATGTAAATCAATGTAAAATGAGGGAGGTAGGCTCTGACTTCTACCTTTCAAAATTATTCCCAGAACTATCCAAAGCAGAGAGGACAAGGAGGGTTGGACTCGCAAGACTCACACTGATTTTGCATCTGAACACTTGACAGGTTAGTTGTAAGTTAAAAGAAAAATTAAATTTAAATTAGAGGGGAGTTATAGAAACTCCGCTCCATGAAGTTGCTTTGTGCTTATTCTAAAAACTTACATTTTTTTGGTGCTCTTTGAGGACTGTCCCAAATTCCAGGAGACTGAGGCTAGGGCTGGGTGACCACTCCCCACCTGCCAGGTCCCTGATTCTGTGGCTCGGACCCGAATGTTCTAAAAGTGAGAATTGTTCATGTAATTGAAGCGGTCATGGGTGGGAAGGACTCTGAATGGGCTCTTTGGAACTGATTCAGATGACACGATTCATCTTTCATGAAAGGGGACACTTGTCAAACCTGCGGTGACACGGCATCATTCAGGTGTGAGTAATGGCAGTGATTCATCTATGAGACACTGTCCCGCCTCGCATCTGCTCTAGATTTAGACTTGTTCTTTAGGACTTTCCACAAGCTCTTTATCAGCCACGAGAACCCATTTTTGAGAGGCCATTCACAGAGAGAAAGGGGACATGGCTTGAATGGAAAATGATTTGCGCCCCAGAGCCACGCTCCGTTCAGCAAGGATGAAGTCAGGGATGAATCTGAGGGTGGTGACTCCATCGCAGGGGCAGACTCCTGACAGGGATGGCTCTCCCGAAGCACCACCAGGTCTGTGGACAGCAGCCAACCCTGAAAATCCACTAAGAGCAATATAGGGAGCAAGGCCAGAGTCTCTCCCCACCTCCAAATTCCCTTAGCTTAAATCCTCACCCCAGGCCCTTTGCCTGGTTCATTACTATGAATGATGATGCCTTCTGAGCACCTGTGAGCCCAGATATCACAAAAGAAGTTCTTTCTTTTGTGAAAAGAAAGGTGGCTCGTTCCTAAAACGAGTGCCTGCAGTGTGTGGCTGAAATCCTGATTGTGTGAATTGGGCAAACCACCTAAACTTACCTCGTCTGAGACAACACAGCCATTTACAAGGTTCTTGGGAAGGTACAGCAGGAGGCCTGAGGGCCCAAGTTTGCAGTGGTCTGTCTTTATATGCCCACCAGGTAAGAATTGTTGTCACATGTTTCAAGGGCCATAAAGAAAACAAACACCAAACTACAAACCCAAAAATGAATATACAACAGAGTATATTTCCCACCTGGAGAAATATACTGGAGTGTATTTATATAAATATACCAGGAGTATATTTACTACCTGGCCCTTTACAGAAAAAGTTTGTGCATCTCTGGATTAAAAGAAGAAATCAACTTGGAACTGGCTGGCACAGGGCCTGGCACACAGGGGACACTTGGGAAGGTAGGCTCTCACTGTCAAAAAGAAAAAAAAGAAAAGAAAAGAAAGGATATTCCAGGAGTGATTTAGTTATAAGAAAATGTAAATGGGATGCAGACACAAGAGAAAGTTTGTCAGATTTGTGGAGCATATAAAAATGTTCCTATCTGGCCTCCCCACTGTGTTGGTTCTCTAGGGCTGCCATGATTGAAAGAGCCATAGACAGGCAGCTTAACAGAAACTTATTTCTCTTTAGTTCTAGAAGCTGGAAGTCCAGCTGTTGGTGGGTTTGATTTCTCCTGGAGGACTCTCTCCTTGGCTTGTGGATGGTTGTCTTCTCACTGTGTCTCTCTCACGGTGTTTCCTCTGTCTGGTGTCCCTGTACGTGTCCAAATTTCTTCTCCTTGTAAGGACACTGGTCAGATTGGACTAGGTCTCACCCTAATGGTGGCCTTCTTTTGACTCACCTCTTTAAAGGTTCAATCTCCAAAGACAACCACATACTGAAGTCCTGGGAGTGAAGGCTTTAATATATGAATTTGGGGGAGAATAATAATTCAACCCACAACACCTCCTCTTAAATTAAATGAAACATTAATAATTAACAATGCTTATTCCTTTGTTTGGAACAAATAGCCCATACATACTAAGAGGTGCCATAATTGGGTAATGGAAAGGGAATGGCTGGTCTAGTTTGCGGGGCAGGCATCTTTACCCTCCCTGTGACAGAAACAGTGACTGTACCCCAAATATTCATATGCACCCCCACATCTCTCAGCCTCTGGCTCACAGGAGGGACATGGCACTAGTTGCAGCCCTCAGAGAACAGGCAAGGGCAGAGGAAGGCCCACCACTTCATGCTCCCTCTGCCACAGCAGCCACAGAACCATGTTGGGTGGATGGAGCCAATGGGCCAGAAGCAGCCTGAATCCCTGAGTCACCACAGGGAAGATGGCTGCCCTGGCATCAGCCAAACTGCCTACAAATCTGTGTGAGAAATAATCTTTATTGGGCAAGTCACAGAGATTTGGGGTTTGTTAGCAGAGCAAAGCCTCGTCTATCTAACACATCGGGTCACCAGAGAAGAAGTGAACCCTGACGAAGGGGTCACGGAAGGCGTTCTCCTCTCAGACCCGCCATGAATTCACCGCCCAGCTTTGGGCGAGAAGCCTTGTTTGTGACATGGGCTCGCTTCCTGCCCTCTTCAGCTGGCTCCAGTAATGAGGCCGATACAGAATCCTTTTTGTTATTCCTGAGGGTTTCTAATGCCAGCCAGAGACCTTTCTTTCAAAATAGCTAATGGGTCATGTTCTGAGCAGGGACTATGTTGCATAACTAGCTCAGGACCTGAAGTCGGACCCATTTCTTTCGTCCACCTGAGAAACATGCCATGTCCTGGCATTGTCTTCTCTGCCAAGTGCCATTGCTTGGTTTTATACCGCTAAGCTCTGGCTGACCCCTGGGTTTACTCCATTGCTCGATTTAATACCGCTAAGCTCTGACTGACCCCTGGGTTTACTCCAACCCGCCAGAGCAGGTTGCCCCAAACGTCTCCTTACCTACACACCAGCTCAGACGGAGACAGACCCACGGAAGGAGACTACTTTCTGTAGGAAGGAGACTCCCCACCCTTCCCCCACCCCAGTCCATCAGTGCCACAGCCATCAGATCTCACAGATAACTGTGTGTCACGGAAACAGGACCCCAGAAAACAAGTATATACCCCATTCGTCTCTGGAACCAGATGTCTGAAAAGCTCCCTTGACGAAAAAGCTGCCACAAATAATACATTCATTTACTACTCAGGAAATACGCTCCTTTCATTGAGAAGTGATGACATTAAATTGAACCGGCTCCCAGTACTGCTCTGAATTATTCTCACTGTGCCTGGAGCTCACAGGGGGTCCTACAAATAAAACAAATATAATAACCGAGAGGCTTCCAGAGCCCCCCCCCCCAAATATCAGTCTTGCACTCTTTCTGAATTCATTTCATTTTGTGACATGGCTATTGAGAAGATGTTTTATATTGATTTCATCTAGTAAAATCCAATAGCATTTTAAAAGCTAACACAGATAACTAAGAGTCCCAGGGGTCGCTGCTCACTTGGAAGATCTGTTGAAACAGAAAGTCTTTCTCTGGTGGTTGGGTGGTGAAAAGAACGTGATGCGCAGAATCTTAAGAAATCAGAATCTTATGATTCTGATACTGACCTGAAATTGCAAAGACCGGTCTATGGAAGGAACTTAAAGACACCTGTTGTAATGGCAGCTTGTTCACGGTGGATTCCCCACTTTGTCCACAACAGCCACACTCTGACTTCTGCGTGTTCTTGGAGGGGGGAGCCCTGCCTCCCAGACTTGCTCTGGCACCAGCTCACTTAGGGACATTGGGGAGTCCTTAAACCATTCAGGGCCCGAGTTTTCTCTTCTGCAGAAAGCTTGGGGTTGAAGCACATCATTTCAGGTCCCTTTCTGTTCTGAAATGTTTCTGATCCCTGGGTGGAAAGAGCATCACCAAAACCGGATACTCATTGGGGCTCCCTGTGCCCACCACACTTCAGGAAACCTCGCATGGCAAAAGGTGCACTCCCACTACACCATCCTCTGAGCTACACTGTGCAGGGGGCACAAGGCTTTAAGCGAGGTGATATATATGTATATATATGAAAAGCTTTTAGCAGACAGTGGTGAGTGAAGTCAGAACTAGGACAATTCAACCCTCCCATTCCCCCTCATCACCCTTCTTTCCCAACCCTAAAGCAAGGACAAAAGCTGGAGGTACTATTCACAGATGTCATTCTTCAGGTGCCATTTTCAGAATCTCCAAGGGAGGTCCTGAGCCTGCTGAAAAAGAGGGAAAATGTTGATTTTTCTTGGACCACCGTCAGCTGTCCCTCGGTCAGATAAGAATTCTGTGGATCAGGGCACCTGGGTGGCTCGGTGGGTTAAGCCTCTGCCTTCGGCTCAGGTCATGATCTCAGGGTCCTGGGATCCAGCCCCACATTGGGCTCTCTGCTCAGGGGGAGCCTGCTTTCCCCTCTCTCTCCTCCTGCCTCTCTGCCTACTTGTGATCTCTCTCTGTCAGGTAAATAAATAAAATCTTTAAAAAAAAAAAAAAGAATTCTGTGGATCATAGACCTGCTACGAGGGAAATGAGGCAGTGATACAGGAATGGAAGATGTCCCCAGATGCCCTACAGCTGGGTTCCCACCTGTATGAAGTCCGAGGTGGGGTCACAGACATAGAAAACAGCCTGACTGTTGCAATGTACTCATTGTGTTAAGATTGACCAAATGCAAAGAAATGAAGCAGTCCAAGTGAGGGAAAAAGTGTATTTCACAGTCATTATAAAAGTACATATATTTAATAATGGTGACATAAATACGTTCCTTACTTATGACCAAATCGTACAATTACACTTGACTTTTTCCTCCTGGACTTCACGTGGCAATAGGTCAGTCATTTCCATTGGTTAACTACAGGCTGACTGAGGTCATGGGCACAGACTAATGAGAGACAGTCATGGGTGGCAGAGACAACACACTCTGTACTTAACCAAAGGGACAGTCAAGTTTCCCATATAAATATAATAAAATAATAAAGAATTTAACATTTCTTCTTTCACTCAGTTTCATAGATTTGTCAGGTGCTCGCATACAAAAAATACAGCTGGCTCCCCCTGTTTCTCACTCCCCCCTCACCTCTCACTGGATTCTGGAATAAACCTGAGTTCACAGTTCAAGCTACCAATGGTGACATGGTCAGTTAGTTGCATGACCATCCGTGGCTGCTCCTGGATTGAGGAACAGAACACAGGTCCCAATGAGCTAAGAGCGATACAGAAAAACACTATGTTCTAAAGGCAAGTACAATACGAGAATGAGACACAGGGGGCAAGAAGTCCACAAGGCACAGGGACAGGACCTACAAACCTGCAGAGCGGGACACTTGCAAAAATGGTTCCTTCACTGATCAGAAACCAGACACTTCACATCCAACGGAGAGGGGTCTTTTTCAGATGCTTTTCTTCTCTCTGCTTAAAAAGCTCCATTTTCAGTGGAAAGTTCTGGAACCCGGTCTGGAGCCACAGAGAGGGATAACACCAACACCCAGGAACCCGACTCCTTCATAGCAAGCCCTAGAGCCGGGAGGACCCCATCGAGGGGGGAGGCGGCGGCTCCAGGGTCTTGTCAAGATCAGCCGAGACTGGGCCTATCCCAGCGGCTTCCAGGGTCAGCCAAATACCTTTCCTGCCTCGGTCAGAATTGTGCAGAGCAGAAGGAGGTCACAATGGCTAAATGAGAAAAGACGAAGAAGCACCCCCCAGCTCCCCGGCCTGGGCTGGCTGCCAGTGGGAATGAAGCTGGGCTTCGCACTTCTCCAGGCCCACGGCCTATTTCAGACTCAGAGGGCTGAGCGGACTAGTTTTGGGGTGACCTGTGGGTTCTGCTCATGCCTGTACGAGTCAAGAGCTGAAGACCCCAAGCCACGGTGTGACCTGTCTCCTGAGCTAACCATGATCTGCCCCGTGCTGGTTCTTCTTCTTCTTTTTTTTTTCCCCAAATTTGCTCATGACGGAGTGGCCTCCCCTCCCCATCAAGCCCCAGGGCCCAGGCTCCACGTGGAGGTGGCCCCAGCAGGCTCCTGCGAGACATGGTCAGACAACACGGAGATCCACAAAGCCATGCAGGGATGGCACAGACAAGGAACTGGAGACGCATCTTTGGTTCAAGCCTTGGCAAAAGGTGTGAACATGGGACGCAGACTCAAAGCGCATTCGAGGAATGCTGCTCTCCTCAGAGAACACGTGGAACTGCTTTTCTGACCATGATTCCCGCCGCGGGAGGCGGCTCACAGCTTAGAAAGAACTCGTCCGGCCGAAACCCCTCTTGGTCTCTTGGCAGCCCCAAAACGGCACTAAGCAGAGGTAATGAATGGTGCTTTCCAAACGCATCGACATTGAACCTTAACGTCTTCTTTCTCAACACCCAGCTGTAACTAGGTCCCATGCCTTCCAGAAGGTTAAGCTGTGTTGGTAAGGTGGGAAGAACACAGGGCCCATGGCGATCATGCCCTCCTGCGGGCCATCACGGGGAGGGCCACCAGCCACTGAAAGCCTCACGTGGGAGGGCGCCCAGGCCCTCCACGTGTATCATCTCGTGAAAACATGACTTTGGTAGGCTTGCTTCTCATCTCCCCACCCAAGTTTTTTAAATCCTGTTACTCTGATTTGACATCCCCTAAGGAAAAATCATCTTTGGAAAAGATAAGTCGACACTTAGCAAGTTTCAACCAAAAAAGATAGCAAATGTGTGTCCCCTTTGGCCTTCGCCTTTCGTTGGGGCGCCACTGTCCGGCTCCATCTTGGCCTGCCCCTTCCCACGCAGAGAGGGCGGCACCGCTGGCCGAGGCTGCGGCTCACTTTCCTCGGAGGTGTCCGAGGCCTGGCCGTTGAGTCAGCAGCTCCCCGGGCCCTGCGGGGAGTCACCTCTACTAGAGATAGGGGAAAAGCTCTGGGACACTGCCAGTCCCCACGTGACAGGCTCCCTGCTGAGAAGTCACAGTCCCAAAAGGTGCCCCCGGAGTACAGCATGAGCATAGAGCCCATAACAGGCTGGGACATGGGTAGCCCAGAGGCTGATGGCCACAGTGGCCCGGCAGGGGGAGGCGGGCAGAGGGCTGGTGGGCGAGCGGGCAGAAGCAGGACACAGAGACTGCACCTCTAGCCAGACCTCCAAGTGAATTCCGGCATCTCTGGGGTCCCTGTGCAAGGCCGTGCTGTGCAGCCTTTGGGTCTGTGGGTGTCAGCCATTCATAGTTGGGAGACGGCACGGCAGGGGGAGAGCAGAGACCCCGAAGGAGGCTCCCATGCGGCCTACCAGTCGTTACACCCTGATGCGCGTGCGGAGCTCTGTTCCTTTGCTTTCCTCACAATCACCCAGAATCCCACCCCGGCCCGGGTCAGCACTGGCCCTTGACCCCGTCGGGCACGTCGAAGGAGAGGCTCACGGGGGCCATGGGCTGCAGCGGGGGCATGCTGGCCTCCAGGGGCCGGTCTGCGGAGGGCTGCAAGCTTTGCTGGCGTTTCCGCAACATCTGTCCGATGCCCATCATGGGGAACCTGCCCCGGCTTTTCACGCAGTTTGGGCTCCCCAGGGGCTGCGTGGGGCCACTGCTGGGAGCTGGAGATGGGGAACACACGCCCTCTTCCTTCGGGGGGCTGTTCTTTTCTTCGTGAGCAAAGGAGACCAGAGTGGGATGCAAAGGAGTGTGCAGGGGGGACAGGCTTCCGGGCAGCAGGGCCGGGGAGAGCGTCCGCTCCCCGGGACTCCCTCGGCCCAAGCCCCCAGGCGAGCCGAGCATCCTGTAGTGATGAGACGGGGACAGTGGCTCCGTGTGGTCCTCGCGATCCACGGACTCGAAGGAGCGTACCATGTCCAGCACCAGGGGGTCTTCCTTGGGGGGCAGGCCCGGGACCCCAGGGCCCTGCTGAGGGGGCTCTGGTCTCTTGACAATCCTGGGGGTCCTGGGAGGGGGGACGGGGATGAACTCCATGGAAGAAGAAGCCACACAATTGGAGTCTGAGGTTTTGCGGAATATATTGCGGCAGCCGAAGGAATCTGCACCCAAGGAAGCAAAGGACAAAGGAGAAAAAGCAAAGGACATCGTGAGGAGAGTTGTATCCACTGTGCAGACGGCCCTCCCCGGCCTGCAGTGGCCTCCTGACCGAGCCAGACCCCTCTCAGGGAGACCAGAAGGAACCGAGAAGCAAAGGGCTCCGGCGTCCGGCGCTCCCCACAGGGAACCAGATGCTCTTCCTAGGACAGAGGGGACAGCAGGCCGGGGACAGGCGGCCTCCCGCATCCTGATCTGCCCACGGCACCACCTTAACATCTGCTCTCCTTTCGGTCGCTGAACTCCGGACCCTGCCAATGAGTCTTTGAATAAAAAAAGTACGTGGCTCAGCGGAATCACCGCCCCACAGCCAGAATGACACGCACCTGGCCTGACTTGCTGCAGACCCATGAACTTGGTCCTCAGACAACTGACCCTGGAAGGAGTGTTTCCCTCGTGACTTTGTTTTTTGGGTTTTTTTTTTTTTTTAATTGTGTTTAAAAAAAAATGACATAAATTTCTCATCCTAATCATTTTTCGGTGTATAGTTCAGTAGGGTTAAGTATATCCCGTATTGTTGTGAAATAATACTCTTAGTGGCAGAAATCTAGAACTCTCCCCGACTCAACAGGAACTCACTCCCGTTCCTGGCCCCTGGCACCCACCAGCCTGCTTTCCGTCTGTGACTCTGACGACACCAGGCGCCTCACGTAAGTGGGATCTCTGCTGCCTTCTGGGACCAGCTTGTCTGACTGAGCAGAACCTTCTCGAGGCTCACCCGCGTAGTAGCAAGTGTCCGAATTTCCTTCCTCAAGTTGCCCAGTCGGACCGGAGCCTCACCCCGTTCTGACAGGGGTGACACACTCCTCGTCTACACACCGAAGGCCACAAGCTAGTCTTCACAGTTTCCACCTCAAGCAGGCCCAGCCTGGAATCCAGGTTTGCAAACCGGGCCAGAAAAGAAAGGGAACCCCCCCAAATTTGAAGCACAGGGCAATCAGGCCAAGTTCCTGAGGAACAAGGCCGGCCTCAGTGTCCCTTCTCTGCCACCAGGCTTTACAGGCCCCCGTCGAGCCTCAGCCGCAGGATCAAGCAGTGATTCACGAGCAGCCGAGGCGGCCGGGCATCCTCTTCGCCTCACATAAATAAATCGCAGGTCCCGGAATAAATCTCCTGCTCAGGCCACCGCAGGTGCCTGGGGTCCGCCGGTGGAGACAAGCAAATTCTCACCAACGGCTGCCGTGCGCAGTGCACCAGCCAGCATGCGAGCATCCCCTCCCTGCGATGGCCGTAGGCTCCTAATTGGTGGCCCGTGGTCCCCCTCCTCTGCCCAGTCCTGCGTCCTCCACTTCCCCGGAGGTGCAGAGCCTGTGAGGAAGCCTCCCACGCACGCCCTGCTCATCTCCAGCCCAGAGTCACCTGGAAGTCACCCGCACACCGCATTACCCACCCCCAGCCCCCCAGCAAGGGCCCGCTCCCCAGCCCCCCACCCTGTGAGCGCTCTGGCTGGCTCCTCCTCATCCATCCTCATCAGGAGGCAGGCGGCTGCATGGATCAGGAGAGAAAGTTCTAGAGCCAGGCGGCCCAATGGGAAATCTGGACTCTGCTGCTCACCAGCTCTCTGACTTTGCACGGTTCCCCGTGCCTGGTTCCTCTGCTCCAGAGAGGAGGGTGAGAATAAGCTCACTGGGGTGAGCTAAGAGCCTGAAACAGGGTCTGGCCACACAGCGGGTGTTCAGTGCTAATGACTGCGACCTGCCAGGCTCTCGGACGCCTCAGGGCGAAGGAAGAAAAATGCAAAGAAACCAATGATGACCAGCCAAGGAAACTACCAGACACAGAATCCACCTCGAGGGTGACAAAGTTTTCCAAAGTGTCAGCACTGACCTAGACTTTCTTGGGGACAAGCACAAGATAGCACCATCAAGGGCCCAACTTCGCTGCTGGTGACCAAGCCAGAGAGCAGAAGCACTAAGGGGGGACAAACAGAGCTCCGCCCAGAGAGATCCCCTGCCTTCTGCAAGCTCAAGAATGAAACTGAATCCAGTGGAACTTTCCTCCCCAGCTGAGAACCAGGTCTCTCCTAGGGGAACAGTCCCACTGCTTGGCACTCTGAACCTTTCCAACACCTTCCTGCCCCCCTGCTCGCTTTCCACACTTCTCTGTGCTGTCCCGGAGGAGGGAGCCTTGTATTTATCAGTTACCCGAGGGAATGAATTCGGATCCTCTGAGGGTCAGGATCTTAGCTCACAAGAAGCCAAGAGAGCAGGGGTCTGAGCCCCCCACCCGCAGCCCAGAGCCCAGACTCTATCGACCAGGCTTCAGTGCCTCTACCAGGCTCTCTCTCCTGTGCAACACCATGCCCTGCACCCCGATCTCTGTTCCTATAATACTGAACACCTGTCCCTTGTTCCACAACACTGGGCACCCCCGTCTACTCCTGCATCCCAGTCTCTGCTGCTGGAATATTTTGTTCCCTGATCTCTGCTCCCAACCACGATACCATGTACCCCGTCTCTGCTCCCACAATACAGCGCAACCACCCCCACCACCACCCCGCTGTCTCAAAGCCTGCCTTCATAAGCAGCCAATACCGCACGGTCTGGACCTTGACGGTTCTCAGGTTCCCTTGGTGTGCTCCCTGCCTTCCCACGGGCACAGGAATCGCGTGTGTCCAGGGACCCACACAGCCACCCATGAGGGGTACGGAGCGACCACACATCTTGAAACCCAAGGGGTCCAGCCCGCAGCCCGAGCTGACCCACCTTTGTCAGGGAAGCCGGCCTTGGGGGCCTTGCGGTCCTTCAGCAGCGCTTTTGTGTTCTGAATCTGCGTGATGAGAGAGGCTGAGGGCTGTTTGTGCGCGGGCGCGTTCTTGTCCGGCTTCTTGGAAAACGGCCGATGAAGAAAATCTCCTCTTTTTTCTTGTTCTTTGGGCTTTTCATCCTTCGAGTCAGAAGTAAACACATGGCCTCAGACACACACAGATCTCCGAGGAGATCCGAGACAGCCCAGACTCCCCAAACTCTGCTCTCAACTGCACGATGAACGTCGCAAGAGCCAGAGCCAGGGCCCCGCAGACGCTCCGGGGAAGCTCCCTTCCCTGCCACACGGCCAGCTTCCCTCACCCCCAGCTCCCTGCACGGCGCTGTTTGGAGGTGTTCCAGCAAGGGCAAGGTCACCCTGAGGAGGTCCGTCGTTCCAGAACACGCTGGAGAAACTAAGGCAAAGCCCATGAGGACTTCTGGAAATCTGTTGACTTATCTAAAGCAGGGCCCTCAGATTCAGCCCGCAGAGGAGACACAACCACTTCCATGCCCATGTCTACTCGTGTGTGTTCAGTCAAGCCAAGAAGGCGGGAGCGCCAAGCCGCCCTGGGCGTTTCTGACCCGTGCCCACCCTTGGTCACACACGCCCTCGCGTGCGCGCTTGACACCGGCACTATTTAGCTATTTTTGCTCGAAGTCTTGCCTTTCTTGAACTCTACCAGGATCCCTCTGACGGGAGTGAAGTTTCCTATTTTACGTATCTTCCACCCCACAGCCTCTGGCATAAAGCCAGACACACAGAGAAGGTTTTATAGTTATTGAAATGTTTATTTTAAAAAAGCCAGTGAAAACCGAACCGAATTAAAATCGAGTTCAAGCTTCTGGGAAGGGAGTGATATGGCTCTCGAGGTCCTTCTCTGGCCCTGAAGATTGTCTGATGTTTACCGTTTAACAGAGTCCCTGACCTCACCACCAGGGAGGGGGGGAAAAAAAAAGACAGTTTTGCATTTTTGCCTTCAGTGTTGAGAGCATTTGCGATTCAAGAGAACTCATCCATTTTTCATGGGTGTTGTTGAAAAGCTTGTAAGGAAGCCTTGGAAGGCTCTTTCTGATGAGGATTTTCAAAGCCTCTCCAGAGTGGGGTTCATTACGCCCACTCTGAAAATGGCAGGGAAGGAATTGCAAGTGGGGGCGCCATGCTGAGCCTGGGGGTCTCCGTGAGGGCCATGTGGCTGTCACCAGTGTAGGGCCGAGGTGGGAAGAAAGGAGAGGCGGAGCCCAGAGAGTGGTCGTCCTCTCCCGTTGCCACTGCGGGCCCTCTGGAAGCCTGGGGCAGGGCCAGGAGAGAGAAAGAGCAGGGCACAGGGGCTGGCGAGGGACAAGGACTGAGCTGTGGTCCCCAGGCTCCAGGCCGGCATTGGGGATGGCACAGAGAAGGCTTGTGCTCCGGGTCCCAATGCAGAATGTCACTGAGTGGAGAGAGGGGGCCGCCTGCTCCAGCCCATCTCGGTCAAGGCCACGGTTCTTTACGGCTTCACTCTCCCTGCTTCAGTGAAACACCAACATCCCCTTCTCTAATACAAAGGGGAGCAAGCTTTCACACGCCCCCATGCCCCAAACATCAAAGGGCACATGAGAGGCTTGTCCTTAAAAGTCTGGCAAAATTTCCTCCTCTCACGCTGTTCTTTCTACTTCTGTTTTTATGAGGAAAGTCACCAGGTCTACTGTTGACACTCTGAACAGCAAAAAGGCAATCAAATGCACTTCTATGAAACACTGTTTACAGTGTTTAGAAGTAAAGACAAGATTGGCGTTCCCTGCTTTTCAGGACTGGTCTACAACAATGAGTACAGTCCCCTTTGGGCTGCTCTGGGACCTTAAACTCTTTAGAGGGCTGCCTGATTTCCTGGCTTCATTTTAGCTCCTCCCCAGCTCTCTTTGGCTTCTCAAAAGCGGAAAAGCCAAGATGCAAAGTTTCTGGGCCCCAGCAACACCACTTAACTAGAGTTCATTAGCATGGAGAGGTGTACTAGACATGAATTTTCTGCAGAGAGAACCCAAGGTTGGCTCTAGAAATCTCTCTGGTAACTGACAAAGGGATATTTGGCACCAAACAGAAAGCTGCTATGGAGAGGGGTCAAAAGAGGGGGGAAATGGAATAAAAACACCTGCTCGGGCCACCCTATTGAACCTAATTCCAGGATCCTACACCCTGGTGTTTCTCCCAAAGGCCCCAGGACGCCCTTCTCTAGCCCAGAAGAATGGGTGATTTCATGGTGACCTGTTTCCTGGGGGGATACCCAGAATTCAGAGTCCGGCAGATCCCTACCAGGGATAAACTGCCCAATCGATCGGTGTGGATGGTCGACAGCCCACACGAGGGATGCGTTTGTTTGCATGTCACCAGCCAATCTTAGCACCCTCCAAGTGCAGGTAACCAAATGCAACCGATCATCCAATTATACCTTTTCATTTGCATGCCCTATTTTCTCCACAAGAGATCTAGGGAACAGGATGCGAAAATGCTTTATGTAACAGAAACAGATCTTCAGAGGGACTCATTATGTTCCCCCTTCGACAAGCCCACACCCGCTCCTGCGCTTCGCTCCCAGCGATGCTGCTGCCTGCGCGGCCTCTTCGGTTTTCTACTCATTCTCACTTGCTCCCCACACCCACACACATCCCCCACTGCAACCGAACTCCCCAAGGCAGATCAGAGAGGGGGAACCCCAAGAGGACCCAGCAGCAAGCCCCGTACAAACCTCCTGGTTTTCTTTAAACCACTTTCTACCCTCTGCCCAAGTGAGCGGACGTTTATAAAACTGGACACTTTGAAAATGTGGCATGATAAAGGGTCTGCCCAAGACTCTTCTAGTGTCGGGACTGTTTGAGAGAAGAGAGAAAGCAGCTAGTGAGTGATGGTGCACCGGGCTTCTGGAAGGAGCGGTCTGCAGGCCTGACAGCAAGTAGGAAGAGGAAAAAGGAGGTCCTCAGCCTCTGAGATCTGAGCCTCAGCACTGGTCCCTTGAGACTTGTCCCTGTGACTCCAGCCTTCTGGCCTTTCAAAGAGCAGGACCCCTGCCCTTTCCTCCTCAGCTCTGCTCCTGTAATAGGGTGACCTTCCGTTGGGATGGCCCAGGGGCCTAGGTGTTACTTGCTGGTTGCTTTGGGAAAGCCACAGAGATCTGATTTTGCCACAGGACAAACACAGGAGAGTTGAGAAAAAGAGGGCTTGGTTCATAAATTGGGCCGTGGAAGCTCTACACTATCACACAGCCCACTTCTCATGCAGGTAGATACATAAATGCATAGCCAAGTATAGAGCTACGGCAAGACAATAAAAAATGGTCAACTAAACCTAGAAAGCACCAGTCTAATCTGAGGGGATTCTGATAAACCCACTCACAACTGGATTCTGCATTTTAATTCCAGACTGGGATGAGGGGAAGGGATGTAGAGTCCAGACAGCCCCGAGCAAAGAGACCCCTCAACCCTCAGGGTCATATGTCATGGTTAATTTCAAGTGTCAGCTTGGCTAGGCCACGGTACCCAGTGTTTGGTCAGACAGCAGTCCAGATGTTGGTATAAAGGTTACTTTTCAGATGCGATTAAATCAGTAGGCTTTGAGTAAAGCAGAGGACCCTCCACAATGTGGGTGGGCCTCATGCAATCAGTTGAAGGCAGTAGAGGAAAAAGACTGAAGCGTCCTGAGAAAAAAGGAATTCTGCTTCCAGAAGGCCTTGGGACTGAGCTGAAACATCCATTTTTCTCTTGGTATCCAAGCATCTCTCTCTCTCTCTCTCTCTCTCTCACACACACACACACACACACACACACACTCCCTGTTGGTTCTCCTTGGAGAACTTAGACGAATTCATCATAACCCCCAAGTTCTTACCTGCACGGCATGAAATTCAAGGTCTCTTGTCCAGGTGTCCAGGGAGGCCTGTGAAAAGCAAAATTTTCAACAATTTAGAAACTGTACCTGCTATTTATCCCCTAAACTCTATCCCCGACCACTTGCAGCTCTGGCTAAGAATTATTCATTTCCATGTTTAGAGACAAGAAGCCAAACTCTTAAATCACCACGAAAGTAGGTAGCAGATGCTCTAGGTCATGCACTGAATAGGTTTTCTAGCTAAGTTTTTAATTAAAGTCTAAAACATGTAACAGAGGAGTGCTCTAATGGCAAGGGAGTGGTTCAACCAATGCATTTTCTCCAAGAGTAAAAACACACACGGAACGAGCACCCAGACCAAGATACAGACCCCAACTGTACCCCCACCCGTGTCCTCTCCCAGTCCACAAAGGTAACCACCACTCCGATTTCCAACAGCACGGAGTGTCTGATCTGATTCCACACTTTATTTTTACAAGTTGCATAGATTTGAAACAAGACACCAAGGGAAAGTTTTAGTATTTTCCCTTTAAACTTACTGCCCCTGTGATGGGTTGAATTGCACTCCCCCTAAGTTCACACTCTGAAGTCCTCACCCCCCAGGACCTCAGAATGAGACCTTCTTGGAAGACAGGGTCAGGACAGGCCGATCGTGTCCCCTTTGATGCTTAGGGGACAGGAGTGTGAAAGCGCATTCTCCTTCGCCTTTGAGGAGGGGGCCCGTTGGGGAGTCACCTTTACGGAGGTCATCCAGCCCCACTGCGATGGGACTGGGATTCTCATTAAATGGGAGAAACTGGACCCAGAGACGCACACACAGAGAAGAGCAGGTGAAGACACAGGCAGATTTCAGTCGTGCTCTAAGCCAAGGAACCCAGAAGATCCTGGTAACCCCCCGTAGCGAGAAGGCACGGGCCAGGTTCTCCCCTCACAGCCCTCGAAAGAAACCAACCTTCGGCTCGGACTTCTGGCCTCCAGAGCTGAGAGACAGCGAAACCTTGCTGTTGAGCACCCTGTGTGATGCTCTGTGACAGCAGCCCCCCGCGCGCGGGTCCAGTCCTTCTGCGAACCCCCACACAGCGTCCCTCCCAGGCTGCCCCATGGCTCTGCGCCACAGAGGAGCCCTCCAGCCCGAGCTGACTTTGATCTGCACATGAGCGATTTTAACATACACGGCCTCTGGTCCTCTGTGGCTTTAAGAAGCCAGTTTAAGTACCATGGCTGCCTCTCCTTGACCTCCGTGGCCCTTGGTCCTTGAGGGCACCTTTTCTTTTTTTTTTCTTTCCTTTTCTTTTCTTTTTTTTTTAGGAAGAGGAGTCCCTGGGGCACATGCTCAAGGCGTTCTAAGGTGAGACAGATGTCCCACTTTTACAGACATATTTGCCACCTTTTAAAGGAAAAGGAGGAGGAGAAAGGTGTGGAAGTCGTCCACGAACGGCCCTGTAATCCCACGGGGGAAATTATTCCTGCTTAATTCTGCTCCCTTGTCTCCTAGGAGAAACAGAACTGGAGCCGACAAGAACAAAGAGGCCACGCACGCTCCCAGGACACGGACACGGCCCCGAGCCACCCCCGAGCCACCCGGTGCCAGCGAGGGCATGACCTGAAACCCATCCCTCTCCCCGCGGCTTTTCCTGGACCAGCGGATGGCGACTGCGAGGAGGCGCACGAAGGCTCCGAAGGGGCTTTATCTAGAAACCCTGGGCCCCTTCAGCTCCTCTGAACACGCTAACTGGCCTCATTCCACGCTCTGGGCTCCAATAGAGGCGGGTGAGACAACCTCAGAACGGCCTGTAATTTAATTAGTACAAGTATGGCTGCCATTTGGAGAAAACAAATGGCTCATAGAAAATTGAAATGCTCTTTTTCCATTAGCGTTCGTATTGAAACCCTAACCATTAAATGTTTCAACAAGTGTTTAAAACACTCGCCATGTGTTTTCAGGCCAAATGAGATAATCATCCGAGAAAATAATCTGGGTGGAAAAAAAAAAAAAAAGGCCCTTTTCCCATCACAGATGCTTTCAAACAATCGCAGGGGTCAGGTTCAAGGGCGACCAAGGACACAGGCACCAGCAAGGTGACTCGGAGGCCACTTAGGGCTCACACATGGGGCACTGGGTATGTTGTTACTGGAGTCCCTCAAGAGTCAAATGCAGACCAAGAGGCAAGGGAGCCTCATGGTGAATTCTGAATCCTCTGCACCCCAGTAGAGGTAACAACCCTCACAGCAAGTGACTGGATGTCCCTCCCTGCCTTAGGGCTTGAGCAGCAAAAGGGACACTCCCTGCTCTTAATGAATTCACAGTCCAGAGTGGGAGATAAGCATGAGTCAGACACTCCCTGAGCAGCAGAACGTGCAAACGGGACAAGTTCCAGGACTTGGAATGGGGTGTGACAGCCTGTAGAGAGAGGAGACCCAACGGCAAAGGCCAGAGAATGGCGGGGGTTGGAATCTGAAGACAGAAGAGATCAATCAGCAAAGAGAGGCTAGGAGAACATTCTGGAAGAGGGAAATAGGGAGTGCATAGCGCTGGGAACCAGGAGAGCACAGAAGTCTGAAGGTCCCGTGGGTCTGAGCCCACAGCAGGAACCAGGGCTGCGTGTGAGGGTCTGGGGGACAAGTTAGATGCGGTGGCCGTATCACCGACTTTGCCTTCCAGGTGAAGGAAGGCTTCGAAGGCTTGGAACAGGGAAGTGATCCCATCTGAGTATGGATGGTTGGCTTTGGCTAGCATGCCAAAAAGTGAGAGGCAGGCGTTCATGGGAAAGGGGTGACCAACGAGGGCTGTGGCCAACATCCAGGCCAGAGGCGGTGCTGTCTGGACGGCCGGTGGGAGGGTCGAGACGGAGCGGGTGGACGGGGTTGGAGAGGTTTAGGTGTCAAGCTGGCAGAGGGGCCAGGAAAAGCAACTCCTGTGTTTCTGCCCTACACCGAGTGTGGGCGGTCACCTGCAGAGGGACACAGGGGTGGGGCGGTTCCAGGCACGCTGGACTGGGGACACCTTTGCTCATGCAGGAGGAGGGTTAGTAAACAACCGGCCAGAGGGGTCTGGAGCTCAGGGGAGTCTGCCCCCTACACCCCCTGCGCCCTCCTGCCCTCAGCCTGAAAGCCGTGCTCGGGCTTGGGGCTCAACCCCGAAACCCCCCCCACCCCAAAAGCTGACCTGTACCCCTTATCATGCTGGCACTGCAGCCTGTCTCAGAGGAAGTAGGAAGCCCAGGGTCAAGGCTAAGCCCTCCCACCCCCAGCCATCCCTGGAGCTCCTCCCAACTTCCCCACCCTCACTCCTCCCAGCCCACACGGCCGCTCCTCCTCACTGCCCACGTGACCAGCAGAGCGGTCTGCCCTCACTGTCTTCACTTTCCTCCCTCCCCTTCTGGAGCCCGTGAAATCTCTTTCTGCCTCTGCCACTTCCGTGGGCTGGTCTGCTGAGCCCGCCAGAGCCTAACTAACAGCTCAGCTGACCCCACGGACCATTTTACACTCGGCCTCTCCCGCGGTCTCCTCCGCGCCATTCCCCGCAGCGTCTCCTACACGCCCCCAGGCCCCCCTTGTCACCCTTGCCAGTTCCTCAGCCACGGGTGCCTCCCCATCCCCACCTCCCTCAATCTCACCCGCCCCCCCAGGTTCTGCCTAGATGGGACAGCCCTGCCATTCTGCCCTGCCTTGACACTCGGGGTGGCCTTCCCTGGGCTCCTGTCACAGTGGTGCATGACAGCTCGGCTCTGTGTCACCCGTGTCACCAGACTGGTGTGGGTCACGCCCCAGGTGCTCTCTGTCGCAGCCAAGGAGCCCGGAATGGTGTTCAGTCACCACCCACCCTCACTCAAGAACAACCCAGAACTTCCTTCCGAGGTGACGGGGCCAGCTTGTGCAATCACGAGGATGGAAAACGGAGTCTGAGAAAGGAAGAGGAAGAGGAACGGGGCAGGCCCGTCGGCATGAGGAAGGCTTCCATACTGATCTCTCCTTAAATGAAAACATTCCGGGGGCATATGGCAGAGGCTCCTGGGGGAAAAGCAAGCAGATTCCCAGGAAAATCAGTGAGAAGGCAGAGGAGCCACGTGTGACAAAGCACCAAGTGAGGAGTCCGGGACGGGTGGGTGGGGGTGACCTCAGCTTGGGCCCCGGGACCCCGGATCTGGCTTTTCAGGCACAGTCTCTTCACAAGCACATATATTGGGTCCAAAACTGGTACAACTTGCCATACGATAGTAGCTTTCTAGTTTTTCTCTGAAATCAAAGAATCTCAGTGTTTTCTCTTAGATATGTACTGGGTAGCAATAAGTTGCCAGGAACAGGTGCCTGAAAAAACTTGGTTTCATCCAAAACTTTTTCTGTCCCTCATTTACTATCTCCTTCTGATGCCAGGCATTACACTCACGTACTTTTTTGAGCATCTATCTTTGCCTTCTGAAGCGCTGACAGTGGTTTCCAACCTTGGCCACTCAATGGAGTCAGCCAGGGAGCTTTAAAAAATACAGAACCCCCACCCCACTGCCCCCTGATTCCTGCCCTCATGAGCTTCAGTGGGGGGTCAGAGGGGGCAGTCCACACACCCAGATGTTTAAATGCTCCCCAGTGATTCTAACATGTGGCCACAGCTGAGAACCACAGTCTTACGACAGAGATGGTGGCTTGACTGGAAACCATTTTTCCGGGCTCAGTTAAGCCAGGAAGCATTTGTCTTTTGCTGCTTCTACGTCCCACCATCCTTGGTTTCCTTTCCATTCTGCTCTCCCAACGGAAATCCACTCTTCCTAAGCGATCCTGGGTTTTGCTTTGGGGGTCACTCACCTCATAGGGCTCCTTGGCCGGCCTGCACTTTTCTATCTGGTAGAGCTGCGTCTTGTAGCAAACGCTGTCCTGGATGTCAGATTTCTATCAGACAAGAAGGGGGGTGGGGAAAGCATGGTTTAACCCACAGGAAACAGAAATGTCCATTAAGCAGTCATTAATTTTTCAGCCAGCACTTGGCGGAACAAGTGTTGAAAGCGGCTGGCAAGCCAGTTCATTGCGATGCAAAGCCTCATCTGAGGACGGCAGGCAGGCGGGATGCGGCGAGGGGGGAGCCCCGGACCCAGAGTCAGGCAGCCTCTCCTGCCGACTCTGGGCACATCTCCACTCTGGGCTGGTCTCAGATTTTTCATCTGCGTGATGAAGGCTGCTCTAAGATGTAAAAGCAGAAACCAAGTATGTGAGCTAGAAAGAATAACTTACGTTATAGAACCATGAAATATGACAGGGACCTTGTTTATTGGCTTTATTAAAAAACAGTGAGCCTCGTCTGCTCCTCCCCCCGTGATTCACAGCAATTCATAATATGGCTTAAAGACGATGGCCAACTATATCTAAAACAATCTAGGTGCATGATGGAGGTCCAATCCTGCCTGGAGATGGGTAAATTACATGACTAATTGGTTTACTAACCAACAAATATTCACGGAATGGCCTCACAGGCTCCAACACAAAGTCCACACTTCTTGGTTCTATGAAGAAGAGATGAGAACCAAGAGAGAAAGGGAGAAACGACCAATAATTAAGTAATAATCAAGGTATGTATTTTACTTTTGAGTTCACTGGTTTCAGTTTTTAAATTATATAAGGCTTGTTAGTAATCGGTTGATGAGATTAATAGCTGAGACAGTGCATCCCGTGCAATTAAATCAGCCGTGCGCGGAAATTGTGGAGCGGACCAGCTGTAGCTGTCTGTGGGGATTAATTCACTCTGGTTAAAAGCAGCCCCTTGCCTAGACACTGGTTCTTAGACCAGGTAGGTACTATGATTGAAGGAACAAGCACCAAACAGACATCATACAATAAAAACCTTCTCCAGCGAGAAGCACATTCGCTGAGTTTCCATAGAACATTCTCAGGAGACAGAGCAGGGCTCAGCTTTGCAACACTTGCGTGCCACCCCGACGCTGGGCAGAGCGGAGGAGCAGAACCAAGCAGATGGCAAGAAACAAAGACAAATCAAGACACAGCCGAAGAGCTTCAGTGATTGTTTAGGAAGAGCGTGAGTCACCAAAATTTGTATCTGTACATACGGAGGCAGGCAGCAGAAAGAAAATATTTTAAAAACTAAAGACCTGGGGCACCTGGGTGGCTCAGGGGGTTGAATGCCAGGCTCAGGTCATGATCTCAGGGTTGTGAGATGGAGCCCTGTGTTGGGCTCTGCACTCAGTGTGGAGTCAGCTTGGGATTTTCTCTCTCCTTCTCCCTCTGCCCCACCCCTTCTCACGGTGTACGCTCAGTCACTCAATCTCTCTGTCTAAACATTAAGTAAATGAATCTTTTAAAAAAAAATTAAAAAATAAAGTCCCTTGGGGTGCCTCGCCGGCTCAGTCAGTAGTGTGCGACTCTCGATCTTGGGGTTGTGAGTTCGAGCCCAGGGTTGGGTATAGAGATTACTTAAAAACAAAATCTTTAAAAAACAACAAAACAGAGGCGCCTGGGTGGCTCAGTGGGTAGGGCCTTTGCCTTTGGCTCAGGTCATGATCTCAGGGTCCCAGGATAGAGCCCTGCATCAGGCTCTGCTCAGCAGGGAGCCTGCTTCTCCCTCTCTTTCTGCCTGCCTCTCTGCCTACTTGTGATCTCAGTCAAATAAATAAATAAAATCTTTTTAAAAAACAACAACAAAACAAAAAAACCCCAAAGTCCCTCCATCTTATCGATCGGCATCCAAACAAGTTCTGCCAAAATAATGTTTGAATCTGCTAGCTTATTTAGGAAAGTAGCAATTTCAGCCTTTAAATATAGAACTGTGACTTTGATAGTCAGCTTCAGGGAGACACTTTCTAAAAACTAATTTTTGAACAACAGTCATCATTTGAAAAAAAAAATCAGTGTGTTGATCCTCTTTTCTTCCTTTTACTTGACAGCTATTTAAATTCTTTTTCAAGATCTTATTTATTTGAGAGAGAGAGAGAGCATGAGACGGGAGAAGATCAGAGACAGAAGTAGACTCCCCGTGGAGCTAGGAGCCCCATGTGGGACTCGATTCCAGCAGTCCGGGATCATGACCCGAGCCGAAGGCACTCGCCCAACCAAGAGAACCCACCCAGGCACCCAACAGCTATTTAAATTCTCAACTACTATCTTCTACCACAGTGGTCCCCAGACGGTGTGACCTTGAACTCATATGAGTGAAAAAGGTATACAAAGGCACCTATAATATATGCATATTTATTTGTAACTATAAGCAGGTACCAATGTACTAACAGATCACATACATGATAAAATATATATCAAATAGGAATTTAAAAGGATAAGATAAGAAACAGGGGGCATGTGGACTTCTTATAAAAAGGAAATGGGAAGGATCTTCAAGTCCGATATCTCTTCGGTTCATCATCATGGGAGAGCAGAGAACTGGGCAGGGTACAGGAGATTTTCTTACTCCTTATCACATAATAAAATGATACAAAAAATATACTGTGTCAGAGCACCTGGGTGGTACAGCCAGTTAAGTGTTCCACTCGTAGGTTCGGCTCAGGTCCTGATCTCAGGGTGGTGAGGTCAAGCCCTGCCGCGGGCTCTGGGCTCAGCATGGACTCTGCTTAAGACTCTCTCCCTCTGCCCCCGACCCCAGCACTTGCACATGCACTCACGCGTGCGCTCTCACTCTCTCCCAAATAAATAAATAAATCTTAATAAAAAAAAATACTGAGTCAAGGGTCCTGTCTTTCTGGCCTCCACTCCTCTCCTACAGTAGCTTTCCTGCAACGGCGACACCATCTCTAACACCCAGTCTCAAAGCTGAGTATTTGTCCCCATCAGAAGCGTCATCCGATCACTGCTTACACAAAGCATGTTTTCTTCCCCTCCATAAAACACTTCTTATTTTTAAAAGCCTTTCACTGTTGAGAATGCTTCTCCTTGTGTACGTCTCTCCTTTGGTGGTTCACCCAAGAAGTACTTCTGTGGATAATTTCCCGCTGGAGCCAAGTCTAGCAAATTCCCCAAGCTGAGTCAGCTTAGAAACATCTGCAGTCTCGGCCAACTGTCTGACAAACCTCCCAATGAACTGCTTCGTCGATCTAGCAACGTTTTCTAGACATCTCCCAAATATGTTTGCTGAAGAGATACGCTCTGACCATCTTGTCTTCTGGGCATCATCGCGTGGTCCTTTCTGCCATGGCAGGGAATATCATCTCCCCAGTTCTAAGCAGATTATCGTCTTTAGCCCTAATACAGAAACCTCACAAAAGGTTTCAAAGCCTATTGTTTAGTGGAATTTTGTGGAACACTGGGTTGCTTATCACATGACTTTAAATAGCACCGCCATGAAGGGCGATTCTCACGGGGTGAGGGCTTCCTTTTTACTTTCCAGAGAAGTACAAATAAATAATGGCCTCCTCATAAACCATGCTTTAGAAATGAATGCCTGAGAGACACTGCTCCCCAACTGGTAGGACCACAGAAGTCCCCGATGCCTTTAACACGGGAACCCAAGCTACTCAGAGGCAGATAGAGAAGGCAACAGAGAAACTGAAGGGGAAAGTCGCTTGAATGTCTACCGCTGCCGCCCGGGGGGGTTAACTCTGTGGGAGGATGTTTGAAAAACACCTCAGATAAAAAGCACCAGCCACCTGAGAAGCAGGTTTTGCTACTACTTTATCCCACATTCAGAAACCCAGCCTCCCATTAGTTCAAATTAACAGCTCAGATCAAGTGTCAGCAACGGAGAAACACTCCAGGTGTAAGAGCTCCTTTTTCCACGGAGAGCAGAGAAAATGGCCACGAGGGCCCCCACTCACCCCTGACAGATAGCGCTCGAGTTTCTTGTTTAAAAGGAAGTAGATGGCGAGGATGTGGCAGGCGCGGTTGGAGAGCACAGTGTTGATCACGTCGCTGTTCTTGTAACCCAGCTTCTCCGTCATGTGAAGCACCACGCTCGGGCTCAGGTCCTCCAGGGAAATCCTGCCCAGCAAAGAGAGTACCGGTCACCTCTCCACCTCCACTGAGAAGCTCCGGGGCCCCCTTAGCGATGCTCACAAACATGGCGGCACAGAGCACCCACTGCCCCCCACCAACCGGGGCCCCAATGGACAATCGTGTCCATCCATCCACCTGTCCATTCATTCACTTGACCTTTTTATTATGAACAATGTCACACAGACAGAAAGCTAGTTAGAAGAGTATAAATCACTTTTGTGTACCCAATACCAGGAATACACCAGTGTTAACACTTTGCCCTATTTTCTTCATTTATTTACTTGTTTATTTAGTGCTCAAGCATTTTAAGTCACAGACATCATGATGTTTCATTCTTACACACCCCAGTGTGCTCCTTTAAGATCCAAGGACACCTCCTGCAGAATCACAATGTCATCCGTATACCCAACAATTTAATAATTTGTAATAATCCTTAGTATTCTCTAATATCTAGCCTATACTCAAATTTCCCCCAATGAGCTTAGAATTTCTTACAATCTGGCAGTCTTTTCTAAAAATGTGTTTACTGGACACAGGTATAGAGCCCACACTTGAGTTGGGTGAAAGCTGGGCTCGGAAAGGAGCACATTCACGAGCCAAACCATACTGCGTTTAAAGGAACAGTGTGAGACCCTGCATTTACAGAGGGAACTGGGGGCTCAGGTGTAAAGGAGGGTGCTCCGGGAGGACAGATTAGAGCTTCTTCGCAGGACTATTATGAAGATAAACTCCTTGGTTAGAACTGAATGCTTGTTATTCATTTATCTACTTATCCACTCATTCCCTTATTTATTCCTTCAACAAGTCCCTGTCTTGTGGAGTCAACATTCCAGTAGGAAACAGACGACATTCGTTCATTTAGTCTTCATGAAAATCTTATGAGTGGGTACTATGATGATCCCCATGTTACAGACGGGACAAACTGAGGCCGGCAGCTGTGAAGTGCACTGCCCCGGGCTCCCACAGGCAAGAAGGAGCGCACCCTCAGGTAGAGTCTGGCTCGGAGTCTGGATGCTAAACCTCTACACTCAGCAGCTCTCAAAGAGACAGACACGAGGAAGGGCTGCGGAGAACAAGCAAGCAGGCTGGGGCGTGTAGCACGTGTGTGAGGGCAGCGGGGGTACATCATCAACTAGAACACTCTAAATCCCATAAGAGAGCTATAAATAGGGCAGTCTGAGCAGAAGGCAAGCACAACCGGCCGGAGAGCTCTGTGGCCCACCGACCCTCCACCAAGGGTCCCAGGACACTTTTTATGGGACCTCAGACCATAACACCCCGAGAAACTACACAGGACAAGCCCATAATGATACAGAAGAGGAAACTGGTTGCGGGATTTACAGGCCAGCTGAAAAGAGGGGCAAGAGCAGACCTGGGTCCGCGGCCCACCTTCCACCCCGCATGGTGTCGCCCATGGCCGCACACTCCCTCGCTAGACACGTAAGTGCCGTTCAGAGAATGCACCCAAGGAACCACAAAATCTGCCCTCCCCTCCTTGTTGGCCACAAAATCAAATTCTCGATAATGGATGGGAGGGGGGTAGGAATGACTAGTGGTAAAAAAGCAATAATAATAATAACGTTTGTTTAAAAAGAATGCAAATGAACTTTGACAAAGCACTTACTAAAGCAGAAGGCTCCATTTGGGAAACTACCCAGCAATGCCCGTGTGGGCGTGGCCCTGCCCCGGCCAATCAGACCACGGCCCTGTACCTAGTTCTTGGCCAATCAGAGCACGGCCACATGGCCTCACCCCTGGCCAATCAGATCACGGGTACATGAGCCGCCCCTGGCCAATCAACCACCACGCCATCCTCGGGCAGCACGTCCCATACCCCGCCCTCTACCCAGAGCAAGCCCGGGAAGGGAGAGCCATCAGGAAGAGGGGTGCCTCCAGGGTGAGGTTGGGGGATGGAGGTGAGAAGGGGGCAGTAAGCAGGGTCAGGCACCCCATCTCTGCCCTTCATATCTCCTGTCTTCAGAAACAGGAGAGCTCTGCCAGAAGACACTGTCGACTCCGTTCGCTGGGAGTATTAAACATTTTCAGTAAGCAAAATGTATATTTGGAAGTCTGCAATATCAGTTATTTAATTGTTTACTATCTCCCCGTGTTTGAACGATATAGACCCTAGTAAAACATTCCAGAACATTAGCCAATGACTTCCTTTCCCTCCCACCCACCCCCAGAGCTAAGTGGACAGTGGGAGACTGTCCAGGCTTGAGCAGGGCGATATCTGCTCCTAGCACAGAAAGGCTGGCTCCCTGCACAGCAAACTGTTGACTGACTGGCATGAATATTTATTATAAAAAGTTGACTTTTAAAGATACTTTCCTCTTGCCTTTTGGAGATCAACTTGGAAGCCGAAATGACTTAACAGAAGGCTTTATGGAAGAGTGATATAAAACATAAGCCCCGTATTTTCACTCTTTCCCAAAAGTAAAACATTTTAACGACATCTAAAATAATGACATCTGAGGCTAGGCTTGTTAGGAAGCTATAAAATGTACTTTATGATATAGTCTGTATTCCTTTCCCTGATCACACGCCCTGACCCCGATTATCTGTGCTCTGGTCAAACCAGAAAAATAACTATCAAAAGCACTGTTTCTTTTTAATTTTTCTTTCTTTTTTCTTTCTGTTTTTTTTTTTTTTTGTTGTTGTTGTTGTTGTTGTTGTTTGCCTTACACATTTTTCAAAGTCAAGACTAAAAAACCAACCTCCTGCAAGAGTTTCTTTAAATCTCTAAATTTCTTTAAATCTAAAACTTTTAAACGGAACATGATTTTGCCTCTGGTACAAAATGAGCAGTGGGCCATGTATAAACAGAAAATAGCAAGTGGTTGTTTTTTTTTAATATACATGATCTTAACCATTTTCACAGGCCAACTAGTTCATGGGCGGCCTTTAAGTTTCTGACCCAAGTCCAAAAGCAAAAAATTGCTCACCTGGCAAAAACCAGTGGAGGATCCTTGCATTTAAGTTTGAATTTACAAATACTGACTACCACCCATGGGAAACTATAGTATGAGACGCCATGGTATGATTTTTTTGTCAATGACGATGGGAAGTGGGGGAGACTGGATTTCCAATACCAGCGCTGCTTCCTCTGAACAGCTGCCATGCTGAGTGGATTGATTACGCTCATTTAGGCAGTGATTACATTAGCTTAATGACTCATGTGGCTGCCACCAGCACCCCCTCCTCTAAGAGAAAGCACACCTGTGTGCTGCCGTCTTTCACGAGCACAGGTAATGAGGCATGGCTCCTCGGCTTTGTTTTGCATCTCACGTTGAGGTAATATTTCTGGTGTCTGTTTCAGATACGGGCCAAGTGGAGCTAGTGTTGGAAACCAGCAATCTATTTCCAGGTTCCCTTGGTAACCTAAGTAACCTAGACTTTGCTTAAATTACATCTCAAGAGTCAACTGCTAGAATTCTAGATCGCTATGGAGTGAAACCACTTCATCTACGGCCACAGGGAGGGTAAATTTGGCTCAGTAGCACGAGAGGCAGACTCTACCCGTGGCCTCTTACATTCTTTAGGAACTTTCTCCCCAAGACAGAGCCCTGCTTGCCCATCCAATTTGGAGAACTCAGTGTGACAGCTTTCTTACAGCTTGATGGATGTTTCTAGAATTTTCTGGACATTTTGAAAATATCTGTACCCCTTCATCAGCATCTGGGCTTCAGACCAGAGTGACCAGGCCCGGGCCCTAGAGCGTGGGTCTCAGGCCTGGAAGGTATTTGACCCATGTGGTCTTCATGTTTGCTGTCAACAAACCAAGGTGAGGGGCCTTGTGCCTTTACTCGGGGAAGTTAACAATATGTCCAGTGAGTAGGCAGAAAGCACAAGGCAATGTTTTCTTGTACTAGTTTTCAAATCTGTAGTCAGCACAGCAACAGTGGAGACGTGTGTGGAGGTGCCCCTCAGGGTCTCCACGCTGTGGATCCCCGTCTGCAAGCCTCGCCTGAAGCATTCTCCTCTTGGAAGCTGTGAAGGGGAAGCCCTCACAGGAAGTCCACAGGGAAACATGGCCTGAAGCAACAGTCTCCTTCTACTGCCTTTTCTTCCTGTCCCCAACATTCTAGGCAGGAACTCAACATCGGAGCAAAGAGGCAGCAGCAGAAGGGCCCAAGGGGCGGTCTGAATGGGAAGAGGGACTGTCCCACTGGATTCTGTCTGAGCCTGGCAGGAGGGCTCGGGAATGGATCTCACACACACTCAAACACAACCAGATACCCTCACAGACGCACTCAAACACACACACACTCACTCAGGCCACAGCTAGTCCTAATGGTCCCTTTATGTGAATTAGAAGGAGGGGCCACTCTGAAGATGCAAGTCGCCTGGGCAAGTCTGACAAGGGGACTGTGGTGTGGATTCCAGCCTCCACCCACCCCTGCTGGGTGTCGCAAGCCGGGCACGCTCGGCACAACCACATGGAATGGCCCCATCTACACTTCCTCTCGTGTGCTGAGGGTATGCGGGCACGGAGTGGGGGGTGGGCTGCCACGAGAAAACACAGCTTTTCCTTAAATCACCTACCACTTCCTGTCTAGAAGGATTCAGGGCTCCTAAGGCAGCCCCATCCGGCCTTAGAAGGGGTCCACTCTGTGTGTACTTGGTTACCTGTTGGGATAGGTGACGTTACACGGCACTTTGCCCGTGTAATTCTCATTAAGCCAGCGGTTCGCCAGTGCTTGCTGGATATTGGGTCTCTTCACAGGATCTGGTTCCAGGAGAGAGCGCAGGAAGTTGATGGCGCCTGGGAAGACATTGGGCAAACATACCCATGTTACAGGCCGAACACAAATGCCCCCAAGACTCAAGGCAGGTGGTCCACCCCCTCTCCTGAGTCACGGCCGGCACTGGTCTATTCCCTGGATCTCCGGGTGCCTCAAGTCCCAAGAGCTTAAGATATCTGTCCAAGAGTACACGGTGAAGCAAGAACCAGTTCGGGTCTCCCCGTGTCCTGCACGTCCCAGGACAGCCTGTGTTCCAATCTCGCAGCCCGTCTCTAAAGATAAGCCCAAGAGCTGTTCTATTTCCAGGCTTGAAGGGATAAAAGCAAGTAAAGAGAAAATGGTTGTCCTCAAGGTGGGTTTTTGAGTAAGTACTCAGAAAAGAACCAGGGGGTAAAGGCACTCTAAATTATACCCTCTAACTTGCCCCCTCACCATGTAACACACAGTCTCAAGACACTAAGAGAGGTCCTGCTTGCTTTCCGGTCTTTTTTTTTTTTTTAGGGTGCGGGAGGGGCAGAAGGAAAAGGGGGGAGAGAATCCTAAGCAGGCTCCACGCCCAGCATGGAGCTAGACACAGGGCTCCATCTCACAAGCCCAAGATCACGCCTGAGCTGAAATCAAGAGTCAGACGTTTAATCAGCTGAGCCCCCCAGGTGCCCCTGGTCCTTTCTTTTAAAGGCATTTTACTTGGCCACCCACTTAGTCCCCAGACTCTGAACGGACAACACGGTGCCCAGACCAGCCAGACCCCACACAGCCAACCCGATCAGAGAGCCAGGTTGAGGGAAAGTGTAAGAACACTCTCTAACAGTCCCCCAAGTTTTAAACACCTCGTTTGTGTGCAAAGTTCCAGTAAACCCATGTCTACTTGATGGGCCCTTTCCTTTTGTGCTTTCCCTCAAAATGAAGGGGCTGCTTGGGCAAGATGTACGCCATTCAAGGCTGTCCTTATTTTGCAGCCGACCAAAGTTGGCTGTGGTCACATCAGCTACGCTGAGCGTGGTATGTAATAAAAGAGTACGAGAAGCAACTGACAAACTATATGATCCTCCCAGCCCCCTTTCCTTTCCATCCCAGGCGAAAATCATTTTCAAAAGCCCTGGGTCTCTTTTCATTAGATGAGTTTTTAACAGAGCACCTGCTGTCCACCCAGGCACTAAGGATAGGAAGCTGGTTCATCTCTAAGTAGGTATTTGCAACCTTGAAGATTCTAACAATGTGGGACAATGGCATGACGTTGGAGAACATGCATATAATTCACAGGAAGGTCACAGGCTCCCGGACTGCTAGCAGAATACACATGACCACATATGGGTAAAATGCCAGGGATTACTTCCAAATGAAGATGGTCTGTCTGGCTTGAGTTGTGGGGCTACTATTTTCTTTTCATTCTATGCTCCTTCTTTTATGGAGCATGGTCATATCATCTTGGCACTACAAAAAAATATCCTTTTACATAGCTTTGTCTATAATATTCAATTTCCCGTATACCAAGTAATAGACTCCAGAACACAGTCCTAATTGGCTTCTCCCGCTGCCTGCCACTCCCCTGCTTCTGTCCATTCTCCTGCTCTCTCTGACAAATAAATAAACAAAATATTAAAAAAAAAAAGAAAGAAAGAAACAATTTTTACTTGGTCATGCCACCGGTAACCCCCCAGTGGGCTCTCATCCAGTTGGTGTGGTCACCAGAAGGTCGTTTCTCATTAAGAACAGCGTGGGTAAAAATAAGTGCAGACACCAGCTCGCACATGAGGAACATGTAATACTCTGAGTTTTATAGTGGGGTCTCCAAATAAAACTTTCCTAAAATATTCTTCAGTGGTATGAAAAGCAAGATCTCTTTAAAAAAAAAAAAAAAAGTTCCTCTTTCCGGAACCTCTAGCTCCCTTCACTCCCCAACGTTGCAAGAGTCATCTGGATACCTGATCAGGGTTGTCTGTGGGTCAAACAAAAAAGATGTGGGCTTCCTCAATTGAAATGTGGAGGCTGCGAGTTCACAACGTTTCTGAGACATCTCTGTAGCTTACCCTCAAAGGACCTGTACAGCAAGGCTACCACCAGGCTTTTTCAGAGTATGATTAACCAGAAATGCTAAGAACAGACTGGATGTGTGTTTCTGTTCTATTTTCAGAACCACGCGCTCGCCATCTTCGCAAATTGCTGATGAGCACAAGTAATTTGAGTTCTGATCTTTACTGATGAATTTTATTTCTTTGGACATCACCGACATTGCGTTCCTATCCAAAAAGGACTTTGAAAATATCAGGAGAGTTCTCCAAAGTTTGTCTTAATGATCTTGAAAATCCCAATGTTTCATGAGCAAGAGGGATTAAAATTCTCCACTGTCCTGGAAAGCCATGGCGGGCACAGCCTCTCATGGCTCTCCGCTCTTCTAAGCTAGTCACTGGGGTCTCCATTCAGGCCCCAGGGTAGGGATGACCCACACAGAAAGCTCTCTCTCTGAGCCCCATATCACATGCAACACACACTTCTCTGGTGCAAAACCTACTTTCCTCCGGGAGGCGTCTGCTTTCCATAGTCTGGACCAATGTGTGTGAGCACCTTGACACCGTACCTAGGGAAAGGGCTAGAGGCCACAGACACAGCCACGGGACCTTCTGTAGAAGGGAAGCCCATCAGACACGAGTGGAGTCCTCTCCCCACTCGAGGTTCCTTCCCTACCACCTCCAAGGCAAAAGCAACAAGTTATATGGCCTTTGGACCTTCTCAGAGATCTCCGTTGGCGCTGGATTCTCAGAGATCTCCCTTGCAACTGGGAACACCTCCCCTTCGGCTTCACTTCCCTGACTTCATGGTACAAAATTCTCCTGCTTGGAAATGACTGTCTGGAATGTGGAAGCACCATCACTGAGATGTAGAGATGTAAAGACAAGCTGTCTGAAAAATATGTAAGCCATGAAAGGCATTCCCGACGCTGTGATGCGCCAAGTGCCAACAAGCCGAGAGAGACTGTCTGGAAGCAAGAACTGGAAAGGTCCCAGAAGCTTCAGTTTCCAAGCTACGTGGTGGAGATGAGGGGCAATTCTTCGAAAGCACGCTTGAAGGACTCACAAAAGCAGTAACACTGTCTTTTTTCTTCCAACTCAGCAAAAATGCTCCCAACTTAATCTAAAAAAGAGTACTACAATACAGTCGATGGATAGAGATCATTGCAGATATAAGTGACAGAGTCATTAAATTAAAGATGCATTGGTGAGGGGCACCTGGGTGGGCTCAGTCGGTTGAGCATCTGCTGCTCAGCTGGGGGTCTGCTTCTCCCTCTTCCCCAGCCCCTCCCCCCGATTGTGCACACATGCTCTCTCTCGCTCGCTCTCTCTCAAATCAATAAATAAAATCCTTAAAAAATTAATTAAATAAGGGTGTTGGTGAGAGACTTAATGAAACTGGCATATTTACATCTGGACATCCCAGTTCTGACATTACTCAGAATATAAAAGCAATAATAAATAATTCACCCAAATCTGGGGGGAAGGGAAGCATCTTATACCCAGTAAAATAAAGGGAGAGAGGCAGCCCAGTCTAGGAGGAAAACCCAGGTTTGGGAGTTGAGCAGACATAAAATCAAAAACAGAGAAGCTACATAAGTTCATTGAGACTCAGGTTCCTCACTGATACACTGGGACTAAGAGTACTTACCTTGCAGGATTATTATGAGAACAAAGGGATAATGTGAAAAGCACTTACATATGGCCATTCAGCTACTCTTGTTGCTGGACAGTGAGTATTTCTGGATATAAACGAGATGGTACCACATGGTATCATACAGGAAAGTGGGCCAGGCTGGTTGGGAAGAAGGGGTAAACCCGGCAGGGTGTAAAAGGCAAAGGGCTGGAGAAATGGGGGGTTGTCAGGAGGCCAGGGGCTCATCTCCAAAAGTGGGATCCTTCACTGTGTAAACAAGATAAGAGGGCCAGCGTGGAGCTCAGGGCCCCAGTGGCTCGGGTCAAGTCCCATCCGTGAGCAGGTGGGCGGATCTATGGGCTGCCTTCCAGAGACATACATTTGGACAACCCAAGTCAGCAGCCTAGATTCCCTGAGCAAACACCACGCTTGATAGCTGGCATGTGCCCTTGTTGAGGAGAAATACTTATATATCCCAATAGTTTAAAAAAAAAAAAAAAAAAAGGTTAGGGAAGGAGTCTGGATTCCTTAACTGGAAAATCAAATATAGAAATGCAATTTTGGGGGAGCCTGGTTGGCTCTGTCAGTTGAGCAACTGACTCTTGGTTTAGGTCCGGGTCATGACCTTGGGGTCCTGAGACTGAGCACTGGGTGGAGCTCCACACTCAGCAAAGAGTCTGCTTGTCCTTCTCCCCCTGACCCTCTCACAGAGAGAGAGAGTGAGAGAGAGAGAGAGGCAGAAAAGCAGACTCCCGGGGCGCCTGGTTGGCTCAGTGGGTTAAGCCTCTGCCTTTGGCTCAGGTCATGATCCCAGGGTCTTGGGATCAAGCCCCACATCGAGCTCTCTGCTCAGCAGGGAGCCTGTTTCCCACTCTTTCTCTCTGCCTGCCTCTCTGCCTACTTGTGATCTCTCTCTCTCTGTCAAATAAATAAATAAAAAATCTTTAAGAGAGAAAAAAAGAAAAAAAAAGAAAAGCAGACTCCCCACCCAGCAGGAAGTCCAACACAGGGCTCGATCCCTGGACCCTGAGCCAAAGGCAGACGCTTAACCGACTAACTCACCCAGATGCCCTTAAATAAATGAAATCTTTTTTAAAAAAAAGAAGAAGAGGAAGAAAGAAATGCAATTCTTCCTTGTTCACGCTTGACAAGTCAAGACAACAAAGTCCCTTAGGAATGTGAAGATCTTTAAAAAGCACACACAGAGCTTAAGGCCAAAGTCAAAGCTGTCTGCTCAGAGCTGGAGCCAACCCCAATGATGCTAAAATTGCTCAGAACATTTCTAATATATCTTCTTTGGAATTTCTTCTGAACTATTTTTTAAACACCTTCAGGGTGGAGCTTTTACTTATTTAAGGTAAATTTAATTTCCACAATCAGAAAACACTCAGAGCCCAGCCTGCTAAGTCTGGGTAAAATTACTGGGGTTAAAATGGTGTTGGTTCTTTGCCTTTTAAAGGTTGAGATATTGATTTGAGAGAGTGAGAGCACGAGAGGGAGGGGCAGAGAGAGAGAGGATCTCAAACAGACTCTGTGCTGAGCGGGGACCCCAACACGGGGCTCGATCCCAGGACCCTGAGATCATGACCTGAGCCGAAACCAAGAGTTGGATGCTTAACAGATGGCACCACCCAGGCACCCCAAAACAATGTCAGTTCTAAAGTCAGGAGACTGACTTCTTGGACTGCTGAGCTACTTGCCCTTGTCCTGCGGCACAGCCCATCCCAGGGACCATGGGCCAAAGCATCTGCTCCTCCTCCCTCAACCCGTGGCTCACACTCACGCTGTTCAACAGATGTTACCCATTTTCTGCCTCCTAGACACACACTTGGGTTGTATTTCCCCATCCCTTTTAGTAGGGTGAAGCCAGGTGATACACACTTTACAAAGCACATTGGTGGGAGACTTAATTGCTAAACAAGATATGATCTAGACTTCTCTTTTCCTCCACATGGACCTGGTATGTTTGAAATGGTAGCTGCTCCAGCAGGCTGGGACCCCAACTGACTAGGAGGGGTGGAATCCTCCAACTCTGGACTCAGTTCTCCGCAGATGTGTGGCATGAAGGAGAAAGAAGTCTTTGTCGTCTGAAGCCACTGAGATTTGGGGGCTATTTGTTACTGCAGCACAGCCCGGCCTATCATGACTAAAATAACGAGAAGCCTTTCTCTAGGTCCTTAGGGTCTCCACGGGATCCAAAGTGAGCTCTGTCTGCCTTTTCTAGACATAAGGGTACAAAGAGATTCTACCCTCCCTAGCCAAGGGGAAAGTACAGACCAAATTAGGTCATTAAATACAAGAACACATTTCAGCTTGCATTCCATTTGGCAAGCATAAATTCAAGGTCAGTTTCATGGATGCCTTACAAACTCAAGAGAAAAAATACCTAACAGTGATAAAATAAAAATTCTATATTTTAAACCATGTATTGTAAGTTGAAATAATTACCTTTTTTTATTGTTGGTTGGTCACATGCCTTATCTCAGTGAAGCTGAGTTTATTGTTTATTCTAAGGAGCCAATTAAATGATTGCCAGGGCCAACGTGAAGCCAGGAACTTGAAGTGAATCGTGACCCAAACAAAGGAACGAACTGTGCTAATTTACTGGATCTGAAACCAAATCTCAAGGCGACCCGTTTACTGAAACGTGAAACACCTGAAATTCTAGAGTACTTGCCAAACACACCTGACGATTCAGTCTAATCAAGTCACTGAAACTACATATATTTAAACCTTTCAACCAGGCTCCAAACCTCAAATAGCGAAACAAATCACAGACCAAACTCGAACGAAAGCAGTATTTCTTTACAGGGAATTGACCGAGGAAAGCACAATAGAAATGTGATTACAAATGCTTTTTTCAAAGACAACCTTATAATATGGTGAGATTTAAAACAATCAAGGCTGCAATTATTTTTCCAAGATCCTTTCGATGAGTGTGTTTTGTGTAGAAGGAGGAAGGAGGAAGTTGGGGGTTCAGAGTTATAACGGAGAAGAAAAGGACCAAGGTGAGACAAAGAGTGGCTTAGCCATGGGAAACTCAACCACCCCTGAGTCAGAATTTAATCCCAGGAAAAGGCCTGATACCATTTCTATGAAGTAAATACTTGTTTCATGGACAGACCAAATCGGATAGGCACACAAGTCCTGGAACCCGGGAGTCACGGCAGCGGGCACCTTACCTGCGGAGAGCTGGGTGGGGAGGGGGTTCATTTCCTTGTCCACCATCTTCTGGTACAAAGCCCTCAGGCTGAAAGGCTCCACCGTGAAAGGCAGGGTCCCGGTCAACATGGCATACATGTTCACGCCTCTAAAGAGAGAGACACCAAAGCATGAGACCAGAATGAGGCTCCCGAGAGGGGAAGACAAATAGGGCACAGGCTTGGCAAAGTTTCAGCCCCGTCACTTTCATGCTGACCTCAAGAGGCCTTATTTCTAGAAAACTCGGCGCCACGGTGAAGGAGCAAAAGCGAAAGGCATGGGTAAAAGCTCGCCTGAGAAGACTTGGACAATGGACTGTGGAGATCAAAGGAGGCTAAGGAACTTCTAGAGCTGCCCCCTAAGGAAGGGAAACCATGTCCTTCCTTCTGGAAGGAAGTCCAGATGAAATTCTGTGGAAAATACCAGAAGCATGCTAGGAACATGCTAGCATGAGTGAACATGCTCGCTAACATGAGGGAAAGTAGTCTTGCCATTATGGGGTCTTCCAAGGATGGCTCACAAGGTGGAGCCTGGAGGAAGGCACACCAAAAAATATAGGGCAAGACCCTGCATGGGGGGGAGGGGGCGGGGGGGGGGGGGGGGGAGTCACAGCCCAGCTGGCAGGCCTGGTTCCCGGTCAGCCCTTCAAAACAAAAGTCTCCTCCCCCAAACTGGCCTGTTGTTCCTTGCGCCTGTAACTAGAGAATTCCACGGGCGGCGGGGGGGGGGGGGGGGGGGGGGGGGGGGCGGGGGCGGGAGTGTCTCCTTCCCGCTCTTATTTTTTTTTATTTTTCTTTTTCTTTTTTTTTTATTTTTTATAAACATATATTTTTATCCCCAGGGGTACAGGTCTGTGAATCGCCAGGTTTACACACTTCACAGCACTCACCAAAGCACATACCCTCCCCAATGTCCATAACCCCACCCCCCTTCTCCCAACCCCCCTCCCCCCAGCAACCCTCAGTTTGTTTTGTGAGATTAAGAGTCACTTATGGTTTGTCTCCGCTCTTATTTTTTATACCACTCTTCATTGTGAGATTTGGCCCTGAGCCCTGGCCCCCGTAGCTCCGATGTGGTCGGAAGACCTTCTGAGTGGGCTTAATTGCTCATATCCAAAGCCAATGGCAACATCTTCTGGGAGGAGTTTTATTTTCCTGATGTGCAAACCCAGTATCATTTTGATGAGATTTCCTGATGGGGATGAAATGGCTGCCTCGCCAAGAGGTCCCAAGTGTTCAAAAGGGCCCGAGGGACTATGTTTTAAAAACAGGCAATAGGATTTCCAGTGAAAACAAATCCAATGAGACCGATTGAAACGAAGACCCTTGGGGCCCAAGTCCACGGAGGCACCTCCGAATTACAGTGCCCCAATGACGGCAGGTACAGAGCCCACGGGCTCCCGCCAGAAACCATTCTCAAATTGCAGGCATAACTCTTAAGACCCAGTTCCTCCTCTGCAACCCACAGTGGAGTTACGGAGAGAGATACATAAACGTCCAGGCGACAGACACTTGCTGGCCGGCTCTCCGCCCCGGGGAAGTGGTAGAGGTACTGGGCAGCCATGAACCAGGCAAGGCCCCGCCATCTTAGACTGTGGGAACAGACAGTCAACAAGTCAACAGGTGACTTAAGCACAATCTCTTCAAGCAGAGATGAATGTGCAGGGGGTTTAAGAAACTCTGCCGCTCCTGACCACAGAGGCGTTCAATTAAGGGAGAAAGAGGTCTTTAATGAATATTTGAAGACAGGTGGCCTCTTGGGGAAGGGGTGAGTATCTGAGTGAGCTTCTGCGTCTTTGGGATGGGGATGGTAAGCTGGGTGGAGAGGGTCCGGAGACAAGAATGAACCAGGCGTACACAGAGCCATGTAGAGAGCATTTCCCTGTGTGTTTGGTGGAACGCCCTCCCCAGGACAGGAATAGATGTTGGGCAAATACAAGTTCACAGCCAGACAATCTGGAGAGCAGTCATCTGGTATGAAGTGATTTTTAGGGGCTCAGAATGGGGAGCAGGAGCCTGGGGCAGTAAATCGGCAGGCTGCTCTCGACGGCTGAGCGAGAGGGACAGGCAGGCCAGAGAGAGAAAGGCTAGTGAGTGACAGACATCAGAAGGAAATGTGCCAAGTTGTCCCCAAACCTGGCAAGCAGGCCCAATGGTGGGAATGGTGACAGAACTGAAGACGCCGGGATGGAGCTCTAGGGCTGGTAACGCGTTGGAGGACTCATCCTGCAAGGCTGCATCGTGGGAACGTTTGAGCCAGAGCTAAACATCTTGGCTGGGAGGATTCTTGGAGACCAAAAAGAGAGAAAACTAAGAAGACCCCCCCGCCAACCCAGCTGTAGAATTTCTGCATTCGAAAGGTCTTGGACACGTGGCTTTTAGAACAGGAAACCTTCCCAGAACATCCACAGAGTTCTTGTTGGGGACCCCTGAACCACCTTCAAGACCGCTGTTTCCAACCTTCCCAGTGCAGCTCATTCCATTCAGGGCAACTCTAGGCACGAGGAAGGCATCCCCGTACTAAGCCACGGTCTCTCTCTTCTCCCCTTTGGTTGTGGAACAAGACTGGTCCTCTCTGTCCCTGCTCCCGTCTGGGCACTTTTGTCTTGGTCTTCATATTCACACCTAGACCTGAAAAGCCTCGTACTTACACAATATCATTCCCCCCACCAACAGGTAAATGTTTTATAATACCCAAGGGTACAGTGTTTCCCAAACTGAAGTATATAGGACACATCTTCAGGGCTTCTATTTTTTAGTTTCTTTTGGCGATATATATCCTACAAGTCGCAACCAAGGCCATCGGATGGCCATCCTAGAACCAAGTACACACTGGATTTCCGAGCTTGCTTTTGCATTTGTGTTTACTAATACACAACCTTTGCCCAAATACAGCACTCTTATAATCACAGACTAATGAGGAAGGAACAGAAATGAACTCTGGGAGGGGGAGTTCCCAACGTGCACAGCATCACCTGGAAATTTGGATCTGCAAATTCTGGGACCCCGCCCAGAATCTCTGGGGATAGGGCTGTGGTTGTGGGCTGTGGGTTGTCACAAGCCCTCCAGGTGCTTCAGAGGCAAGGTCAGGTTTGGAAGCCACTGGAAGGGTGAAAATGGGGGAGGAGGGAGAGTTGAATTACCACACAGCAAAGGGCCGAGCAGCTCAGAGTGCCTGTGCCCAGCAAGGAGAATTATGCCCAGACCTCTTAGAGCAATTCTATTCTCGCGGCACCTGTCTAATGCTGCCCATTTGGCTATCTGGGGATTCTTTCAGTCTTGGTTAAATTTAATTTGTAAATTAGTTTGGGGTTTTTATTTGTGCAGGGCAGTACACAAAAGGAGTTTAATCTTGTGTAGCGTACATTCAAGTACATTAAGCAACACTTAAATAAAATATAAATTACTCAAGTCAATATAAATAACTCAACTCTTAAATAAAAAGAGTTCAAGTCAATGCCAGGGGTTACCAAGAATGTTCTTCCCTTTTAAGAACAGTATAAGATACTCCAATTTGAAGAATGCTGCCCTATGACCTTTTCTATTTCCCTTTGTCTTCAGGGGACATAGAGCTTCCTGTCACAGGTGGGGAGAATAAAATAGTGCTACATTCTGTAGGAGGCAGGACATTATGGTCATCATGGAGGGAAATCCGACTGAAGGACATAATATGTAACATGAACGTAATATGTAACATGAGGACCAACTTTAAAGCCTTTATGAAAGTTTCTTTCTGGGGCTCTCAGTTGGGTAAGCGGCTGCCTTCAGCTCGGGTCATGATTCTAGAGTCCTGAGATCGAGTCCCACATCGGGCTCCCTGCCACTCTACCGGCGGGGTGTCTGCTTCTCCCTCAGACCCTTCCCCCTTCATGCTCTCTCATTCTCTCTCAAATAAATAAGTAAAATCTTTTTAAAAAGAAGAAGAAGAAAGTTCCTTTCTTCAAGGTGTCTTTGAGACATCTGCTTGCCACCAAATGGCTTCAAAAGAAGACGTTCCGGTCACCACCTTTCTCCATTATCCGGCTGAGACCCCAGATAAAGGAAACAGATGCTTGTTCTAAAGACAGTGCTGGTGACCCTAGGCAGAGGAGTCCAACCGCGATGGAGCGAGTGGTTTTTATAAAAACCAATTCTTTTACCAAACCGACTCTCAGAATTTCATGTCGCTTGGAGAATTTTATCATCAGCATAAATAGTTACAAGTCATTAAAGAGAACCCCGCGGTCTCATCCAGGGTCCCTCCTCTACAAAACATTAGTAACAACAGTACCTCCTTCTCAGGCTGTATGAGGGTCAAATGAACTACGCCCCAGAAAGTACTGGATTCTGGGCCTGGTACAGACTCAGTGCCTGATCAACGTGACGGGCTTCATCACTAAACTTTTAAAAACCACAGATACAAAGCTACAATTGTTATACAATTGTATCCTGTTGCCAAATTAATAATGGAAATCTACGTGAAGAGTCATTTCGTCCCAGGAGATTTTATAAAGAAACTAGATCGAGCGTCTTCCTTCCTCTCCTCCAGGCTTTTCATACATGTTTAATATTGGGATAAAGGGAAATCTCATCCCTCTGACATTTCAGAAGTATGTGAGAATACCAAGGGAAAAATGCGGAATGCAGTTTATAAACTTCTGTAATCCCACAGAATTAGTAGGAGTCCCCAGACATGTTCAGAATTTCCTGATGTGTCTTTTGAAATATGGTCCAGGGGCTTTCTAGCTGTTCCGTGGCAGACATGGGGCCCCCAGGAATCACAAATGGGTTTTTTGCTTAATATTTTTTAAATTTATTTAGTAGAGAGGCAGTAGAGGGGCAGAGGGGGAGGGAGAGAGATTCTCAAGCAGACTCCACGTGGGGTGCAGAGCCCAACACTGAGCAGGGAGCCTGCTTTTCCCTCTGCCTGCTGCTGTCCCCTCTCGCTCTCTATCTCTGTCTCTCTGTCAAATAAATAAATATTAAAAAATAAAATAAAGCCTTGAAAGTAGAGTGGGAACAGATCTGTCCATTTGGAAAATCTCAAACTTCATGACTGCTCCTTAAAATGGACCATGAAGAAAGCAATTTGTTGTGGATTTTAACACTTTTCCTTCCCTTTTCCTTTTTCCTTTCCCTCTTCTTTTTACATGTACAGGTTAGCTACAAAAAAAAAAAAAAAAAAAAAAGCCTGAGATTTTATAACTGAAAAATTTTAGAAGCTAAAGGAAATCTGTCTGGTAAAAGTCAAAAGCCCTAAGCAATCCAAAAGAAGTCATAGGTCTCCTGTTTCTACCTCCTTCTCCTGCCATTTTGAGGGGGTATAAATGGAGAGAAAATGCAATTTCTTCCCCATTGGACCACTAGCAGTAGCTGGTGATATCTGTCAGCATTTACAAAAGAGAGCCTAGGGGCACATGGGTGGCTCAGTGGGTTAAGGCCTCTGCCTCCAGCTCAGGTCATGATCCCAGGGTCCTGGGATCGAGCCTTGCATCGGGCTCTCTGCTCAACAAGGAGCCTGCTTCCCCCTCTCTCTCTGCCTGCCTCTCTGCCTGCTTGTAATCTCTCTCTGTGTCAAATAAATAAATGAAATCTTAAAAAAAAAAAAAAAAAAAAAACCAGAGTCTAAAGCCTAAATGCCTGAGCAGAGCTGGCAACAAGATGGCTCCCATTCAGCCAACTTGTCTACCCAAAGGGACAACACTGGGGAGAGATTTTTCCCACTAAGTGAAAAGAGATTCAGAGAGACTGGGGTGGTGGTCTGGGTGTGTTGTACACCACCCTCCAATAGGCACAGGTCTTCACATAAATACTTCACCCCCTCCCACTCTCACCCCCAACCAGGCACTCCCAGGAGAGCAAAGAGCAGCTTTGGTTGAAACAATATAGCATTTCCAATGTTTTGGGGATTGGACTCTCAATTTCTATTTTCCTTACTCTTAGAGATTCACCAAAGTTCTCAAAAGGGCTCTGTAATGTTCTGAAAATAAAGTTAATTTTTATTCTTTTCATTTAAAAAGTACATCTGGATTAGTGTTTTTTCTTTTCAATTAGCATATATGCCACTCTGAGGAAAAGTCAATTAACCATAAAAAATGGTTCACTACCACAGAATGAACATTTTTGGTTTCATGTCTGACATCTCAAAGTTCACTAGAGATCAAGATATGCCAGTCACCTCGATTAAAGGTAAGACACGGATGATTTGAAAGATACTCAAATGAAAATGAATACCACTGAAAATAGTAAACTGACATTGTTAATGCCCGATTCACTAGAGGAGGAGGGTCCTGGGGGCCCAATTAATGGAAAGAGCTCTCCTTCCGAAGATTTCCATGAGTGACAAGCTGGTTTTCTTCTGAAGTCAGTCCCAGAAGTCTTGGAGAAAGGCGCCATCCATCCGTCAAAGCCCAAACCTCTAGGAGGCAGAAGTTTGCTCTTGATTTGAGAAGTGAATTCTTCATTCTGTTGTTTCAGAACGATAAAAAGGATGTTTTATAATAACAGTGTCTGACCCAGAAAGAAAATTGGTTCCATTTTCTCTCTCCTTCTTAAACGGCCTTTTAAATTAAATTCTCTTTGGGTTTTCCATTTCCAACTCTGCCAGCAAAGTCGTGGGCACCAAACAGAAACCCAACCAGTATCTCAGACACAACACCCCAAAGCAGTGGAAAATTAATCTCTTAAAGAAGGTTCTGAAGTTTTTCATTTTCTCCAGGATCAAGAATGATCGTCATCAGGTTTTCATACTTTCAAGCCTCTGCATATGCTGTTCCCTCTGCATATGCTGTTCCCTGTGCCTGGAAATCTTCCTCTCCTCTCCTCCACCTGGCTAACTCCACTTTATGCCTCAGACGCAGATTAAACTCTCCTCTGATGGCTTCTTGAACTCACCCAGCTATGCAGCTGGGCCCCCTGAAAAGCCGGAATTGTTTACAGGTAATGCAAGTAGGCAAGTACGTGTGTTAGTGGCTCCAGGCCACCATGACAAAATACCACAGATGGGGTGGCTCAACCAACAGACATTTTCTCACAGTTCTGGAGCCTGGAGCCAACATGGCGGGGCTGTGGTGGGCTCTCTTCCTGGTGTGCAGATAGTCACCTTCTTGCTTTGTCCTCACTGTCGGAGAGCAAACAAGCTCTCTGGACTCTCCCTTCTAAGGACCCTTATCCCATTACGGGCACTCCACCCTCATGACCTCATAAAGGCTCCACTTCAATTCCTAATTCTGGGGAATTAGGGCTTCAATGTATGGATTTGGAGGGGGGGGGCTACAGTTCAGTCCATAGCAATCCATAAGTGTGTTCGATTGCAAAACAAAACAAAAACCCAAATCCACACATTCTGTACCACTCCCCTCATCACAGGGTGGAAGCTTCTCTCTCTCCCCTTGATTCCAGGTTGGCCTCGCAGCCTGCTTTGCCCACTAGAAGGTTAGTAAATATGACACAGACGCTTCTTGAAAAGCGTTCATGCACTAGGGCTTGCCCTCTCTTACTCCCGGGGGAACCTTCCACCATCACGTGAATGAAATTCTGCATATTTTTTGGTCTTCTTTGTTTCTGGTTTTCATATATCCAGTAACTTCTTGCTGTTCTATGCTGGTTTGTTACTTACTTATGGGTAGCAGCAATGCTTGAGAATTTGGATTTACAGTCGAACCACATGGGGCTCTCAGCTGGGTGGCTGATGGGGGCTTCCACTCGGCTGGGTAAGGGATGACCAAGAATTCCGTTGGTCTACTTCATTCGTCTGTTAGTGAGCTTGATTCAGTACAGGAATCACTTCCTACTTCCTGGGAAGGAGAACGGCTCTTGAGATCTGGAGTGGTAAATTTTGACTCATCAGTTTACTTTTGGCCTTTCCTAAGATTTCAGAGCTTAAACAACAGAAATTGATTATCTTACAGTTCTGAAGGCTTGAAGTCCGAGCCAAGAGAGTCAGCATGGTTGGTATTTTCTGAGGGTCAGGAGGGAGAACCTGTTCCATGCTGCTCCCAGAGCTTCTGGTGGTTTCTGGCAATCTGGTATTTCCCAGCTTGGAGATGCAGCATTATGGCGTCCCCCTGTGACTCTCTTGTGTCCCAATTTCCCCCTTTATAAAAACATCTGTCAGACTGGATTTTATGACCTCATGTTCACTGGGTTACCCTTATAAAGACCTTCTCTCTAAATAGCATCACATTCTGAGACACTGGAGGTTAGGACTCTGTCATATCTTTCGGGAGGAGAACCCAATTCAATCCATAACACGTTGTTACCCACCTGCTTATAATTTTCCAGTGGCTTCTCACGACCTTTAGGGCAAAACCCCAAACCCCTTCCCACAACTCCCCTCCCCACCCCCACCCAGCCTTGCCACATCCTGTTCTCTGTGCCCTGGACCCTTCTCCCTGACACCTCCCCCTCCCCAGAGTTCAGTTCTACTCATCCTAAGGATCTGGCTTTGAGGTCTCCTCCCCGGAGGCCACCCCCATCCTTCTTTGCTGTATCCCACTTGCCTCCTCCACAGCCGTTCCCACACCCAGATTATAGCTTGTTTAAAAACCGTCTGTTTGCCCCACTAGAACGTAAACCCCACGAGAAGAAGCACAATGTAGTAGAAGTAGAAGCAGTGAAAAGTGACGGTTTAAGGCCAACGCTAGTGTCAAGCCAGCTTGGTCAAATCCTGGCTCTATACCCACTATCAGTGCCACTTGCCTGAGAGCCCAAGACTCCTTGGGCCTCAGTTTCCTTATCTGTAAAGTGGGATCACAGAGCCTCCCTTGAAGGGTTGTTGATAAGATAAGTTAATGTTGATGAGATAAGTTAATCTTGCAAAGCCCCTGGAGCACTTCCTGTCACTCCGTCTGAGGGACATGAGCGTTAATAATGACCGTTATGGGAGCAGGGACTGACCAAGGCTGTTTGGCTATTTTACTCCCCGTTGTGCACTCAGAATTCGGCACAGTGCCCGGCTCAACCCGTATTTGCCAAATGAAAAAATTGCTGGTAAGCTATCTCTGGCTCACATGGCTTCTTTTTGTTTTCTAAGCTTCTAAACGGCTTCTAAAAGGGGCCTCACTGATGCCATCGCTGTGAATTAGGCATGGGTCCTGTGACCTCATCCCCTAGAGAACATTCCAGGGTCAGCTAACCCAGACTTCCCCCAGGGAAACCTCGTTATAAGAATAAAACAGACTCCTTCTCGGCTAAATAGGGAGAGACCACAACTCCCACAACTCCCCCCTGCAGGGTACCAGCACACGGAGTCTCTGGTCTACCTGGGATCCAGAGCTCTATGCCACAATCAACGAAAGACCAAGGAGTATAGGGCGTGTTACTTTCTGTCAAAGACTTCCCCACACATCAATCTCTGACACCAGGACCAAGAATGAGGCCTGATAGGAGCTTTTCAAAAGACCTGAAGCTGCAAATCACCTTTTTGGCGGGGTGCGGGGGAAGCAACCAAGTGAGAGGTGAGTGGAGAAACATCCAGCAGCTCCAGACAGCCCAGTGGTGACAGACGCCGGCGTGGGGAGGGGAGCGAGCATTCCGGGTCACCCCCATCCCTCCCGCAGCTTCCCCTCCACCCTCCCTCCTCTGATGCCGCGTTCCCCATGGAATCACTACTTCTGGCAGACGGAGGGGGACACGACGGGTGGCAGGAGACCACACCCCTTTCTTTGAATCATGGGGTCCCAAAAACTGAGAGAGCCCCTGGGGTCCCTAAATGTAGCTTTCTTTCTCAAGTCCAGGGACGTGGCAGGAGGGGCAGGAAAGAAGCCTGAGCTCACGCCTGACCCTCACCCTGTGCTGCCTTTTACAGCTGGTGCCTTTCATTGCCCCTTGGATTTCCCCAGACCAGGAGAGACAGCGTCTTCCCATCCTATAGTCAGCACAAGGGGACGAGAGGTTCCACGCTGGTGAAACGTGCCCAGGAGCTTCCCTGAGGCTCTGACAATCCACAAGGCTCCTTCCCCCTACCAACGCCTCTAGACAGCGAGGAGCTGCCTGCTTTGCGAGTCACGGAGCGGAAAGGTCCCTCTTTGTAGGCTGAGCCCTGTCACCATGACAACTTGTGCTGACACCTATCCTTCCATCCCAGGGACAGCAGGGCCGAGGAGGACACTGTCACCGGCTCTCCGGCTGCCGGCTTCTCATTCCCGTGGCCGTATCCCGCTCACCCACCTGTTAACATCACGCCTCGGAACCTCTTGGCCTTTCAGGCTCCCTGTGCTCCACAGCCTTTTTATTTTAATTTTATTTTTTGTGCACCAAGGGTCCCTGGTATAGCTCTCCATTTAGCATAAGTGAGTTCCCCGACTGTTAAGGAGAGAAGGTGATTACAGACTCTAACATGTATATTCCTCCCTTAATAAATATCTACATGCACCAGACACGTGTGAGAGTTCTTCAGCACTGAAAGCGACAAGAATGGATTTCACCTCAAGGCTCGGCTCTGATCCCTTGGCAGTGCTTTCCGACACTGTGCTAAGAAGGATTCTGAGGCCCTTCTGGGCCCAGAATAAAGAGCCTGTGAGTCACCAATGCCGACCAAACAACCCAGGGCACCTCGAGGAGAAGGCTTCCTCTGCTGGGACTTCCTGCCCCCACCCCCACCCATTCCAGTAGCCCCCCCCAGGACCCCCTCCCCGGAGTCTGCCTGGTTCAATCCCCAGCTCCACCACTTAGTAGCCCCGTGACCTTAAGAAATTTTATTTTTAGCTCTTGCGATGGGTTTCTTCTTCCATAAAATGGGGATAGTGGACAGTAACAGCTTCGCTGGGTTCCCGTGAAGATTAAGTGCCATACACCATGCATGGGGCAAAGGTTCCCTTTCCTCCAAACAGGACGAGGGACAGGTAGCGAGAAGGGAGAGAAGTAGGGGAATTCCAGAAATGTATGGGGTCCACACACTCTGGGTTCAAACAAGCCGCCCTCATCGTCAGCTTCCTTAATCAGGAGCCCCCCCTCTGTCTGCAGCCCACCTCCTCCTCAGTCAGGAACTTGATCCCCACCCCGGAATCCAGGATTCTGCTCGGCTCCCTGTACCATGCACACCTGATGCTGAGGGGCTCACTCGGCGTGGGGACCATGGGGACCATGGGGACCCGGACTCAGCAACGCCACGGCAACCCCTGACTCATCCCTTCAGCGGTGACTGAGTTTGCCCCAGGAGGCCCACGCTGTGCGGGACACTGGCGGAGCGGACCCATCAGGTCCCCGTGCTCACGCAGCATCCTTTCCCGACTGGGGAGACAGACACTAAATGGATTCACAAACCATAATATGCCAGGCTGCCATGGGTGCTAGCGAGGGCTATGCAAGGGTGAGGAGACAGCATCGTGGGGGCCTTTCTCACAGGGAACTCAGCGATGCATTCTGCGGGGGAGGAGAGGGGACACTGGATTAAAACCAGAAAGTGGGAATGGACAGGCCACCTGAAGATCTGGGAAATGGCATTCCAGACCCGGGGCCTAGCAGGTGCAAAGCCCAGACTTGGGAAAGATGAAACAAAGGCCAACGTGCCTGAGGACTCGTGAGTGGAGGGTTGGGCAGGAGGCCCAGGCGGCTTGCTTTCTGGGACCCCTGGAAAGCCACGAGATGATTTTAAAGCAAGGAAACCACAGGAGTGACTCCTGAAACCAGAACATGAATTCTGGGAGCTCAGGACCCTGTTTTCTTGTCTCCCCAGCAACAGAATGAATTTTGGCAAAAGCCTCTCCGGTGGTCTGTGCAGAACCAACCAGAAGGCACAGAGGTGGGAAGCCAGGCCCCAGGAATCGCTGGATATCTGTCCCAGAGCAGGTAACACGATACCCTTCTCATCGAATACTCAGGTTATTTTGTAAGAAAGGGAGAGCAGACGCGGCAGGAGGGCACGGTCCATAACTCACATGGACCAGACATCGATTTTGGGGCCGTATTTCTTCCTGGCGAGAAGTTCAGGCGCGGCGTAGGCCGGGCTGCCGCACTGCGTGCTGAACGGGTCGGAGTGGCCCAGGATCCCCGCACAGTTGCTCAAACCAAAGTCTGCAAAGAGGGGAAGACAAAACCGCCTCCGAGTTAGAAAACTGTGAAACAGAAGAAGGAAGGAAAAAAAACAAAAACAAAACGAGCAAACAAAGAACAAACAAACAAAAAACCCACAAAGCCAAAAACAACAACAACAACAACAAAACCAACAACCAGAAGGCAGCAGGACAGGAAACATTCTCTCGGGCTGACACATCAGTCAGGATCCCAAAGGAACACCGGCAGCTGCAGACCATAACCTCCGAATACGGGTCTCAAGCCTGGAAACATCGGACCTCAGGCCTCACTGTAAGATCTAGCTAGAGCTAAAACGATGTTGCACCAAAACATATTTTCACCAAACCTTGCAAATGAGTCATCTAGGAAAAAAAGGGAGGCTTCGCTTTCTAGGACTAAAGGCAAGAAGAGAGAATGAGCGGAGGCCTCGGAGTCAGCAATCTGGCTTTCCAGGGGCCACGTGTGAAACGCAGACAGGAGATCCGTTTTCTCTGGCTGGGTCAGCGTCACCCCGGGTGACATGCGATCCCCCCATGTAGACTTGACTTTTTTCAGCTCCATGTTTCATGTTATGCAAGTCATTGGAAAAGGCTCCCGATGCACGTAGCCCTACGTGGGGATTGGAAGAGGGAAAACCATACCCCCGACGATTTAGACGATGCTGAGTGTTGGCTTGGACGCTCACGCGAGGAGACAGCTCAGCGACCTCCTAGCGTTGCCTTGTTCTCGGATGATGAAGCAAATGGGAAAAGCCAAGAAGAGCCCGATGCCTCCAAAGCTTTTCTTTCGTGTTTACGTTTTTGATCCTCAGGCTACGGCAACTGACAGGCAACTGACAGGTGATCAGCGACGTCAGTGTCTCGTCCTCATCTGACATCTTTCCTCCATCTTTGCTGGCCCCCAGAATTCAGATCATGGCTTCTCCTTTGAACTTCAACATGAATATTACGGTTCTCGTCCCCCAAACAGGAGACTCTGCCCACAGGGCTCAGTGGCCAGAGACGGGCTCCATGTGTCTTGAACAAAACCCCTGTCTTTTTTTCCTCAACCGGCAGGATTTATACCTGCTTTCACGACTGTGTTTTCTCTTTGACTGATGGGCTACCACCTGCACACACATAAGTGCTCTAACCGCTCCAGAAGGTTCAGGAACAGAGGAAGACGGGACAGGGCGCAAAGGGAGTCTTTTAAGTCCAAGAAGTGACTCACACCCTGGGTCAAGAGGTCCCACTAGAAATTCTCCCCACAGTCGCTGGCTAAGGCTGTGTCATGAAGGAGCGTTCCTAAAAAGAACCCCCACCAGGCAGAGCACCGAAAACTCTTCAAGGCTCTAGGCTCGGAGACGGAGAACCAGAACCTACCCCGGGGACTGGCAAACCACCCGGGGATGCTGCTTGTGGACACAGTTAACTCTTCCTTTGTTTCTGGTTTTTATGATTTCATGTTTTTTTCTCATGATTTCCCTCTGCACCCTACACCCCCCCACACCTCCACCCGGCCCCCATCTCCTTCCCCTCTCCCACCCTCCCTGCCCCAGTCCATACCAGTAGGTCCCACATAACCTGCCCAAAAAGGCCCCTACAGGAGCCACGGGGCCCCCAGTTCACCATCTCAAGGGAAGATCTCTGTGCCAAAGGATCTGAGGGCGCCTGTTCTCAGACCTCTCGGACCGTGTGGTATCGCCTACGCGGGAAAAAAATGGAAAGGCGAATATTTTCTTAAGAGGAAAAATCATAGCGTGCTTGAAATTGGATGGTTGCTTAAGTGTTTTAGATCTGCAAATCACCCTAAAGGAATTTTAATAAAACAACAAATGCAGAAAGAACACCATGCAATAAAGATTACATTGTTTGGGGGGCAGCATTTTAAGGGAAGTTTCGCAGTCATGTTAGAGGCCCGATCTCCTAGGAGTCCCGTAAAGTTTCTCTCTAGATTTCTGACATTAAATCAAAAGACTCGGTGTCTAATGTCAGCGGGGCGCCATTCCCAGCAAAGGACCGCCTCATTCAGATCTCTCCCTCCACCAAGCCTCCCCCCACTGGGGTCTGAGAAGAACAGTGGGACACCAAGAGGGCAGGGCGGGATAAGAGACCAGGTCACCCCCGACCCTCCTACCTACCCCCGTCCGCTCCCCCCCTACCCTCGCTCTGCTCCCAGGCAAGCTGGAGAACACAGCGCCTTGCCTTGTCACAAGCAGTTTCAAAAAGGTAAATTAGCAGCTGATCTGGTGAAGGGAGGAGAAATCTGCATTTTAAATGACTTAAGGTTGACCTCGCTGGAAGGGTTTCATTTAAAATGTATCCTAGAGAAATAACCGGTCCTTTTCACACCCATAAAGGCAATTATTAAAATGTTATGCACACGCCTATAATTAGAACAGTGAAACTAGAGAGAGGTCCGCCTCCTGGAGTGTCCCCCAGGTCTGCCCCAATTAGATCTGGTAAATAGAGAAGCCCACGAGCCTCAGTTTCCGAGAGCCACAAAGCGAATCTCACAAAAGGTCCCAGGGAACCCTGCTGTGGGACACCAAAGTGAAAAACCGTTCTAAACCATCAAACATCAGACTGCTTTTTCTGAAAGAGGGAAAAAAAAATCTTGATTAAATCAGACCTTACCCCCAGTTAGCTCTAGTTTATTTGAAAGATGGCGGACCTGGCTTAAGTAAATGCATTTAAATCGAATTATTTCAAAGAAGGAAAACTATTATATGAGGCAATGCCAAGAGCTATAATCCATCTTTGAAAAATAACCAGGTAATTCTTTTGAAGAAAAGGTTCAAAGAGCTTTCGAGTTGCAAAAAGACAGTCACAGAAACATGGGGTCCAAATGGCTTGACCCAGGGGCAAGAAAACGCACATGACTCCGGGTCTTCCCTTCCTCCAGCGCCCACCACTAGCTTCGTGATTGACCCACTGGGGAAAATCGGATACTGGCCAACACAAGGCAATTCCCAGTTGTCCTCTGCTACTGTAACGTCTCCTCGGATTACGGGTGTGCGGTAGGACTTCTGGTTAATCCTGGTCATGAGGGAACTGGGAGCTACATAAAAAACTCCAATAATGGGAAATCCAAAGATCAGAGCCTCCTTGCCAGCAGTCTTGGAAATGGTGGTCTCTGACACCACGGACAGAACCCACTTGTGTCCTGGCTTGGGTGCCTGTCCATTGGCTGCCATGTTGAGCGGAGATGACTTGAGGCATCTGAATCCAAATCCACCATCCTGCTCTCCTCCAGGGGAATCGTGGGCTCCCACGCACGGAGGGCTTGTCTTCCTCTCACTTGCACGGCTCTGCTCTGAGAGGGTTTGCCAGGCGGCCAACCTGTAAGCTACTTATCCACGCATCCGCCATCTACAGAGATCGGTTCTTCCAGAATCTTCTGAGCACCCTTCTAACCAACAAAAACAGCTGTGCTTTCAACACCGCTCATTCCACGGTGCATTTCTAGTGCCATACATGATTGTCCAGGGCTATCACTTAGGGAGAAAAGAGAGAGCGAGCCTCCAGGGGAAGGGAGGCAAGAGGGAAGAGAAGGGGCAGCGGGAGCAGCACCAGGGTAGGAGAAAGATACAGCCCCTGGTGACCTGCCTTGGCCTCAGTCTGGATGGTGCATGGGGGACGTGAGCTTAGCCTTTACTATAAAGGACATCCGGCCTTCACGTGGCCTACTTTCTTATGATCTGCTGGAGATCAGAACCAGTAAGACATCCACAGGAATGTCAACATCTGTCTTGTTTAATGTTTCTGTATTTGGCCCTTGGGACAACTGAAACACGACAGTGAAACAACACAATAAAAAGAAAACTCTCTGAATTCTCCATTATAAAGCATCTGATCTTTAAAATCTTTGGAAGGAAATTTAAAAAAAAAAAAGGTTCCCTCTGGTTAGTTTTCCAAAGATCGGTACGTTCATTCATTAACACCGTGTTGGTGGTGTTTAATCAGCCAGCCAAGGACTCCTGGTTTGGGGAGCCCAGGAATCTAACTGGATTACTTGAATGACATGTTTCGGAGAGTCTAGTGATGGTGTTTAGTAGTTGCCAAACAAAATTTCCTTCTTGGGGACAAGAGTTAAATTCACACTGTTCTATTGATCCTTCTCTTTTCTCCTAATATAAAACCTCTTCAAGCCATCGAGATGGAAAAAATGACTTGCACCTGAGGTGGGAAAAACAAAGAAAAGAGAGGAACCAACGATGGGGCTCACATCTGGGTATAAAAATGACGCCATGAGACTTTGGCCAAGAGCAATCATTCAGGCAAACAAAAACGGAATTCTTCTAGAAAATGAGTCATGGAGTGACCTCACTTATGGGCCCTGAATTATGAACCAATTATGACTCAGTCTATCCTGGAACTTCCTTCTGATTACCTTCCTTCTAAATTCTCCCTCTGTGGGGATTTCTCTCTGCACAGCCACCATTGTACGATGGGCTTGGCTAAAACACAGAACAGTAGTGGGGTTCCCTTTTACTTCAGCGTCCCAATAGTCACAGAAAGGGAATTCAGCCATGGCTAAGCTAAGAGTAGGACTTCTGAACACAACTATTTCCCATTTTTTTTTTAAAGATTTTATTTATTTGACAGAGATCACAATCAGGCAGAGAGGCAGGCAGAGAGAGAGGAAGGGAAGCAGGCTCCCTGCTGAGCAGAGAGCCCCATGCGGGGCTCCATCCCAGGACCCGGGGATCATGACCTGAGCCAAAAGCAGAGGCTTTAACCCACTGAGCCACCTAGGCGCCCCTCTCATTATTTTTAAGAAGTTTTATGGTTAATCGAAATAAAAATAACCACTGTAAAATTCAGATTCACCTGAGTGTAGGCAAAGCTGAACTCTGGACAAACCATGGAACACGGAACCAACAAATACTTACTTATAGCTGCGAAATTCATTTTGTGGTCACTTTACAGTATTTCTACCTTCCCAATTATGGTTATTATTAAAATTAATTTTACTTTCAAAACTATTATTAAACAATTGGAGGCAAAAGGAGGAGACCTAGAGTATTGTCTGGGATGAGAAACGGACCATGAATCATTTTCAAAGTCAATAATCCAGCAATATATAACAGAGAATTGACAACACAACACTTAAAGGATAATCTTGCTTAAAAAAAAAAAAAGAGAAAAGTCATACCAATCAGCTTGATATTATTGTCTTCATCTAGTAGCAAATTCTCTATCTTCAAGTCCCTGAAATAAACAAAACCACAGAGCATTTCAGATAAGGCATTTGAAATCGTGGAGTAACATTTTGCTACTGAAGGCAAAGGAACTGTCTGAGAGCCACTTTGAACCAGCCCAAAAAGCCTGCTGCCAAAACTCACACGATCGACAAGTAAATATTTATAAGTATGATACAATTAATGGCTGCAGACTGAAAAAGCCAAAGGATTTCAGAAAAGCAGAGAACACATCCTGAGAAGTATCTGGAAGGAGTGGGAACAAAGCTGAAACTTGGAATTTAAATAAACGGGGTTGGGAGAGACTGGAAGAACATTCTGCGACAGGCACTGCCTGTAACAGGTGGGGACATACCAGTGTGGCCACGGGTTGGTGAGCTGGTGAGAGACACCAGCCGTGGGAAGGAACAGAGTCGAGGAAGCATCCAAAAAAACAAATTGAAAGATGACAAAATTTATCCGTTCTTCAAACTCCATCCATGGAGCTCAAGTGTCATCTACAAATTGGCAGGCGATCATCTACTTAAGCAAGCAGACATCATGGCAGGCAGAAAAATGGACACCAAAGATATCGGCTCCTAATGCCTGGTGCTACACCTGAGTGGATGTTACCGTTACCTACCCAAAAGGAATGAAGTTTGCAGATGGGGTGAAGATTGTTAAATAATCTGTGGGTGATTCTGACTGATCACGGACACTGGGGGACCTCGAAGAGTGGATGGGAGAAATGTATTCAGGCTCAGGCTGATCAGGCTCAGGGATCTGTGGGAGCTGAATGTAAGCTCCTAGCCAGCAGGAAACATGGCAGCCTTGCTCACCACTGCACCCCAGTACCTTTGCATGTCCCAGGCACTCAGTCAATACAAATGAATCTACTTTACCGAAGAGATTGTTTAGGATTTCAGAAGAAAAAAATGTGAGCGGAAGTATATATTTGGTCATCACCACCATCTAAGTTGATTACAGTATAAGCATCTTTAAGCTGTCAACTCAGACACACCATGAGTATTAGATATATATAAGAACATCTTTCTCTTACAAACACACACACACACACACACACACACCATGTTCTCTTCCATGGTTTTGAAACACACAGCATTCTTGGTCCAGTTTTTCTCTTTTTCCCACTTTTGAGCAGAGGCATAGGCAAAAGAAATCCTTTTTTCCTCCTATCTCTACTGTAAGGAATAGAATAGTGTAATCATAAGGAAACATGGCAACGGACAACACTACATCGAAGTCTTGGGACAAAAGGGAGCAGGACTTTTCATAAATAAACAGGAGAGCAGTGTCCCATATGTCATGAGGATAGTTGTTCACAGCTTGGTCCCAGCCAGGCCAGCTCTAGCCAGGAGCTAGAAATCTGGATTTTATCCCAGTTTTTAAATGTTGGCAACAAATTCACATTCAAAACAGTAACAACCATGCTGCATGGGCCAGCCTTGCAGACAAGACATGGCCTGCAAACTACCAGTTTTCAACCTCAGTACGTGGGGAGGGGAAGCGGAGTCTTGAAAGGACATGAGATTACCCAGGGAGAGAATGGGGGGAAAGGGAGCTGTCAGGAATCCTGCTGTCACGGGAGCGAGGAAGGGAAGCACTGGGAAGCATTTCAAGATGGGAAGAAGTGAAGTGCAGAAAAAGGTGAGCTCTAAAAGCCTCCAATGTCTTTCAAAATTGGAAATGTGGCTGGTAGCCTTAGGGCTGGACACTTGGATGAGAAGGATGGTCTGAGTTGAAACTTGCAGCCAGGGAATATGGCTATCTTCCAATCTGCATACACCCACCCACCTGGGGGGTGGTGGGGGGTAGAACTGGATCCTTCCACTTGGATCCAGTTGAAACAGTACACAGATTATCTAAACACCATGTCAGCCTTTAAAAGGTATCATGTGGGGCGCCTGGGTGGCTCAGTGGGTTAAAGCCTCTGCCTTCGGATCAGGTCATGATCCCGGGGTCCTGGGCTTGGGAAGCCTGCTTCCTTTCCCCTCTCTCTCTCTGCCTCTCTGCCTACTTGTGATCTCTGTCTGTCAAATAAATAAATCTTTTAAAAAAAACAAAATAAAAGGTATCATGCATGTCCAAACACAGGGTAACCCCCAATATACAATAATCTCCCCCTTGTTTTTCCAATGGGAAGACTCTGTCCCCCAGTAAAGGGTTTTTGGAAAACACAATTATGTAATTTTTTTAATGCAATGGAATTATCAAATGACTATCTACAAAGCTGCACTATTGGCTTTAAGCGCATATACCATAATATTAACTTTAGAAATATTGTTCCCACACCCTTACAGTTCATGAAACAGTTTCACTGAAACACATCACAGCCAGGACCAGGATGACAGAGTCTCCGTGCCGTATTACCAGAGTGGCACGGTCTCAAAGTTGACTGGATGTTTGTCGCAAAGCACTTTTTGAATCGCTTGCTGGTAATCTTATTGCAAGCCATTTAAATAATAAGCGCCCATTTAAAATCTCTATAAATTAACCACTCAGTGAATTGTTCTTAGAGTTGTCTCCCAAACCCTCACAATGGTGAGGTCCAATCGTGAGACGTTATCATTAAAGCCCTGTAAAATGTCCTGGCCTCCCTTTCTCTCTGTTTCCTTGGGAGATTTCTAGAGCTCCCTAAGTCATAAGTGAGTCCAGGTGAATGTGGCTTTTCCAGTAGTACTTGGTTGTTGAAAATGAGGCACTTCCTCTTTTTGGAGGAGAACCAGGACACGATCTAATTCGACCTTATATTCAAGCATATACGGTAATTCCAAAAAAAAACTGCCCTCGCACACACAACAGTGGGCCAGCAATAGCCCAAACTGCGATCCTGTGAAAACTGATTATAAAGCAGCAGTGCTATTTAAATCTAAAGGAAGGCCACAGTTTGTTTCTACAGAAATTCAACCTCCTTCCCTGGAAAGAATGGAAGCCACACTAAGGTATTGAAGGAGAAGTTTGGTTCAGAACATACACTACGGAGAAAAACAATTTAAAGAGGTGAGGCAGAGAAAGCAATTGCTGTGCATTATAAAGCGAAGCTGGATAATTCTGGAACCACAAAAGCCTAGAGAACAACCACAATGATTAGAAGAATGATATAAATGGGAGACTAAAAATAAGAAAAAAATGCAAAAAAAAAAAAAAGGCCCACTTTTGAAATCAGGAAAATGTCATAAAAGCAGGGGAGGAAGTATAAAATGTAATGATTAGGCAAAATGAAAAAAATGAAATCGGTTTTCATTTTCACCCACCGCATCCCAGAATAACCTACTTCAACCCCTGGGGCGAACGCTCAGAGCAGACATGTTCACCGGCTGTTGGCCCCTGTATTGCCCTTTTGTCGATGTGTCTAGAAGATTTCAGCAATCACCAGTCTAACTGCCTAAAGATTCCATGACTCGTTAAAGGCGAGCTCCATTAGTCTCTGTCCAGCAGATGAGTGAACCTAATCCATCCAAATGAAAGGAACATTCGACCGCTTTTGGCTTCATCTATTTCTACCTCCCACCTTGTCTTTCGAAAGATCTAGAAGGAGGGGGTGACTATTTTCCTTCTGACTATTAGGGGAAAAAAGCATTAAAATCATATTTTTAAAAGTACTTTTTGCCTAGTTATTAGCTCAAAGAGTCAAAAACGTGTGGACATAAATGTTCCTAGCAAAGCAGCTTTATTCATAATTACCAAAACTTGGAAGCGACCAAGCTGTCCAGTGGGTAAATGGATGAACAGACTGTGGTCCACCCAGACAAAGGAAAGAAATGAGCTATCAAGTCAGGAAAAGCCAAGGAGGAAGCCCAGTGCGTGTTTCTGAGTGGAAGGTGCCAGTCTGAAAAGGCTTTATACTGTGAGATTCTAACCATGGATCCTCGGGAAAGGCAAACCTATGGAGACAGTAACAAGATCCCTGATTGCCTGGAGGAGGAGAAGGAGGAATAGATGAAGTAGGTTTTTTTTATAGGTGGTGAAATTATTCTTTAGGATACTGACATCATGCATTTGTCAAAATCCACAGAATTATACACCATGGAGAGAGCCCTAAACCACGGGCTTTAGTTACTAATGATGTATCAGCACCGGTTCATGAATTCTAACAAAAGGACTGCACTATTACAAGATATTAACAGGAAAAACAATGTGGAAGTGGGGTGAGAAAGCAAGTGCAAACTCGATGCTTTCAGCACATTTTTCTGTAACCCTAAAACTGCTCTAAAAAAATAAAGTCTCTTAATTCTTTAAAAAGTAGCTTTTGGGTATTTTTCCCCTTTCCCTAGGAGTTCAGTGCTAGGAACGTTATGGCCACAGTCACAAGTGCCTCACCCAGGATGTTCACGGCAGTGTTGAGGATTCTTACCCCCTGAAATTAATAATGAGTCCCATTCAGTACAGTGGGCCACTCAGACCCTCTGCCCAGCTCATCGACAATGACCAAAGGAGCCACAAAATGTTCCCAAGAGGCCACAAAACGAAGAGACACTTCTTTGAATAATAAAAGAGGGATGAATCTATTCATAAGGTTTTAGTGTTAGCTATTACGAGGTAGCTTTTAAAGAAAAGACTGGTAGGCCTCTGTTATCCAGAAATCCTCCCGTGAATCACGTGAAAAGCATGGTGCTGATGCTAGCTCCACCCCCAAGAACAAAATATTTGGCTCTCTTAAGTGTCAGATTTGACATGGGGGAAGGAAGGTTCTGGACAGCTGACTGGTTGACACTTGATGATGGAGGCAACGCTCAATTTCACAGTAATGCTCCTCGATCATATTAATCACTTTATGGAGAGGAGAGAGAAGTAGGGCGCTCTTCCCACGGTCCGGCAGGGTGAGGAGTTTCTCCTCGTGGTAGGCAAACTGGAAATTCGGAGTAAACTTGTAACTCGGGAAAAAAAGGGAAGGCAAGAAGGCGGCCCCACGGATGGGGGGAAATAGCTTTTTCCTTGGCCAAAGGAGCTTCAAAGAGGGGTCAAGACAAGCAAGAAAGAGGACGGGGCGTGCCCCAATATAGGGGGGCACCAGAGGATCGGTTTACCTAGACAATGCTGGGCGGAAGGATGCATGTATCTTGGGAATTTACTAAAGGAAGTTACCATGTGTCTTGGGAACAAAGCCCAGAAAAGGCCTCCCGGGGTACAGGCACGGACCCTCCTCTGGAAGCTGGGCCGTTCTGGGAGACATGCCCAAGGGTCTCTCATCACAGCGCTCTGCAGACCTGACCGTGGGTCAGGGGTGTACCATGCTTCAGGAAGGGGGAGACTGGGGAGACTGAGAGGGCCCAGGGAGAGCCCTAATCACCAGCCCTTTGTTCTAGTTTATTTCAAAAGAACAAGCTCCAACAGGACTAACAATTAAAGGTTCACCCACAGGCTACGAAGCACGCTCCCCTGCACCTACTCGTTCACCCACACTCTACTTGGCATTTCTTAACCGATGGCAATCTCTGAGGTCTGGAGGCTAGCCACCAAGAACTCCAGTCACAGCCCTCCCAGATAGAGGGGCGTGTGTTGACCCCGTTGCCATAACAAACATACAGGGCCCCAGTGCTCCGCGGGTGAGGGGAGGGGAAGGGCTGCTGGGCCCCTTCAGACCAGAGGCAGCCAGGAGCAGTGCCGGGGAGGTGTGGCGGGGAAGCGTGTGTGTGTGTGAGTTGTGTGTGGATGTGTACATGTGTGTGTATGTGGGTGGGCTGGCATGTGTGTGTGTGCACACGCATGTGTGTATATGGGTGGGCGTGGGTATGCACATGTGCACACGTGGGTGTGCATGTGTATGTGGGTGGGCTGTGTGTGAGTGTGCATAAGTGCACCAGTGCACGTGTGCATGCGTGCACGAGTACGTGGGTGGGCGCATGAGTGTGCATGAGTGCACAAGTCCATGTGTGCATATGTGGGTGGGCGCGTGAGTGTCCATGTTTGCACGAGTGCATGTGCGCATGTGTATGTGGGTGGGCGTGTGAGTGTGCATGTGTGCATGCATGCAAGTGTGTGTGGGTGGGCGCGTGAGTGTGCATGAGTGCACGAGTACGTGTGCATGTGGGTGGGCGTGTGACTATGCATGAGTGTGTGTGCACATGGGCGAGCATGTGTGTGTGTGCACACCTGAGCACACACGCAGGCACACACACTCAGAACACTGGGATGGGAGTAGAGGAAGAGGCTCTCCTGGGCTTCCCCAGGCCCCACCCAGCCCCGCAGGGAAGATCAAAGGTCGGGCCCCTAACAACCCTCCAGCCTAGATGGAGGGACCCCCAAATGGGGCCACTCATGTGGAAGCGGAAGATGAGAGTGAAGAACCGGGCGCCAAGTGCAGCCAGGGTTCAAGGCCGCGAAAGCAGGTGGCCGTGTGGCGTGAGCGGCGGAGGAGACGGGAAAACCCAGGGCAGACGCACTGAGTGTTCTCAGGGCGAGACCCCGCAGCGGGGGACAAGGAGAGACAGGCCCTCTGACCCACCGCCCTGCGGCTCTGGGCAAGTCATTTAAATGCGAAGTGCCGACTCTGGTCTAAAAGACGGTGTCCCTCCCGACCGTGACAGCCTGGCAGGTCGTGAGCAGGAGTCCATGCGTGAATGTGTCCAAGCGTCAGGTGGCCCCTCGGAGGCCAACTGGGAGGCCGGCCAGCCGCCAGCAGGAAGAGACGAGAGGCTGAAGCGGAGGGTATAACGGCGCTGAGCCTAGTGCACTGGGGGGGCCCAGCAGAGACTCGGGAGGGTGATTAATTGGGTGATAAGCAAACAGCATTAGGGGCCGTTAGCCCTCCAATGAAAGGTCAGGGAGCAGGAGCCCAGGGGGTGGCCAGAGCAAACGCAGACAGGGTTAGGTCTAGAGGAGACCTCTGTGCCTGTGGAGATGGATTTTAGCAATAAGCTAAGAATAAAGTATCCAAGAAAAGCACACAACTCCCCAAGGCCATCAGCATTTTGCAGGAAACAGGAGAGGTGGTATGTTTGGTTTTTTGGGTTTTTTTTTTTGGGGGGGGGGTTAGGTTTGTCTTCAAAAGCACTGTATTAAAAGCAAATGACTTTTTAATCACTGGTTTACTTAAAATATGGGCATTTTGATACAACACAAGAATAATTTGTTAAGCATGTGCCTGATTCATTTATTCAGAATGAAACCTTTTATTGAGTTCCTACAGTGCTCCAGAAATGAACTGTTTATAAAATCAAAGATCCGTTTAGTCACTAAAAAGATGTGACTCTACAGATTGTGACCTGAAAAATAAACAAACTGGTACTAAGTCCATGAGGAAACTCCCTTGAAACTCCAGGGACAGTATGGAATATTCCAGAATGACCATGGACCTGGCTACCAGAAAACTTCCATCCCCAAGGCCAACTCTGACACTAGCTGTGCTCATTCAACTTCCCCTTCGTGCCTTCAACAGTCTTGCTGCGTGCCTGCCGGGCTCGAGGCTGAGCTCGCTTGTGGCCTGTGCAGAAATCATTGTTCGAGAAAAGTGTTTGGAAAGCAAAGTGGAAATGCAGCGTGCGTCTATGACCAGGGCGGCCAAGCCCGGAGAGCCGCCTGGAGGAGGTGAGCTTAGGGCAAGGACCTGAAGGATGAATGGGACGAGTGTGAGCCCAGGACATCGGGGAGGCTAAGCGCTCAGTTTCCCAGGCACAGAATGAACGAGGTTGGCTTGGGAGCAATGAGAGCATGTGCTCGGTTCCTACCGTCTCAGTTTTGACACGATACCTGAACTGACTCTCAGTCCTCAAAACTGCCAAGTGAAGTAGATAATCCATTATCCCCACTGTGGAGGGAGGCATGAAAGACCGAGTGATTTGCCCCAATGTGGCTTGTACGTGGCACAGCCAGCAGATAAGGGCGGATGGTCTAGCTTCCGAATCAACACCCCTGACCGCAGGACACCCCACTCCGCAAAGCTGCTGCGTTAGAGCTCTGTGAAGTCTCATAGTTCTGATCATATTTTTAAAACCCAAAACCTTTGATATATATCACCAGTGCCTCTGGATAGGTGCTCTCTCTCTCTCAGCAGAAGGCCCTGGGAACCCAAACAGTTCCTAATCTCCTCCGCCTTCCCCTACACCTCCCCTCTCCAAGAAAACCTAAGGGTTAAAAGTCTCAAGACCTTTCCAGTGCTTCTTGTCAGGCCCAAGAGAACAAAGAAGCGTCCCTCTCTTCCCTGGCATTTCTCTTGAGCACAGAGGGCCCTTTCCCAATACTGACGAATGAGTAAGGTCATGGCCTTGGGAGCGGCAGCCCTGACGTCCGTCCAAACACGGGCTCTCACTCCCTTTGATCATGTGTCTCTCTGTCCTGGTCCCGCGGGGCCCCACGGCTTGTCTCTTCCTGCTTAGGGAGGGCGGTATTGTGTGACCCTGTTATGTTTTGTCTGTACAGTTTGATTGGATTTTGTTATTTTGAATGAGCAGATGAATCTCAAATTAGCCTCTCGGTATAATCACACTTTTCACTGATGGATGTTAAGCATCAACGCTCCATCGACAACAGGCAAATCATCAGGTTTTGGCATCATGCTGGGTAAGCACGTTTGAGGGAAAGAGAAAAGAAAAAGCAAAAACTCTTAAATGTGGAGTATCTCAGGCAATCCTAACACGGGGTAATGAAGAAACGGAACCATACACTTCTTTTGCAAAAGGTCACCGTCGCAGCCCTCTTACAGCAAAAGTCACAAAGGTATTGGTGGGTCCAGTTTACAAACAAATTTCTCTGCCAGCTCAGGGAATCTGCTAGATAGAGCTCTGGTTTCTTTTTTCCTTTTTCCACTTAGAATATTTACATGATTTTTCGAGATCTGCTTCCTTTAAATGATCTTTTAGTAGTTCTGAGTAGATAATTAAATATTTAGATCCCATGTCACAGGAAACGAGGGCTTTGCCAAGCATTAAGCTGATGAGAACCCAAGAATACAGTATCAGCCTAATCAGGAATTGCGCATTTAGAGCACACTCTCTGACCCCGTAACTGTAACCGTAACCGAAAGCCCTTCCAATCACCGCATATGCACAGCCGCCAAAATTCATCCCGAATCTTTTGGGCTGATCAAATCTATTTGCTCTGAAATCTGCCCACCAGCGACTCCGGGCCACCCCCCAAAATACTGCAGTCTCTTACCCGTTTGCAAAATCTACTTTCAAAAGAATTATGAAATTCATTCCATCTCTGCAGCACAGAGGAGAGAAATTCCCACCAAGCAGAGGGGCTACAGGGAAAAGCACACCAGCAGCAAGCTGGGTCCAGTATGCTAAGAGCCGGTGGTACAGAATCCGGGAAAGCCACGATATTCAGCTCAAGTCACCCATTCTCACGCGAGGTCTCCACCACCTAACCCCCAACAACGTCTGTGCGCACCGGCGCTCTTTACCGTGATTTCTAGAAAGAAACAGGAAGAACTCCTCCAAAACAACATTCAGCTTTCCAACCCTCCCGAACTTTAAAAGATCTGAGCCTCTGCCCTTCCAGGCTGACGGATTTCTTTCCAAGGATCAAGGAAGAAGTAGAACGCCAGAGATCAGAGGAAGAAAACCGCCCGTCTTTGCTATCAAAACATTATTAAATTCATTCCTTTGACATTCTGGCAGTAATTGCACTGAGAGAGACTGGAATTTGTTAAAATAACTTGAAAAGGGGTGTTGAGAGTTTTCTGCGCGAGAGGCCGGGGAGTCATGCACAGCCCTCCCCGGCTTTTCCTTGTGCGTCCCCGGAGGCCTGTGACGCCGGGCCCTCCTCTGGGGTCTGACAGCACGAAGCCCTTGTCACAACACCCCGAGCATCCCCCCGCCCCCGCATTCAGGTTCTGCTGTGGCCAGCAGAGCCCCTTATCCCGGCTGATCCATTCCCGAGGCTTCTGTGCCTTTGTCATCGCCATAAACAGAGCGCGAACCAGGCACACTGGCCGCTGTCATTCTCCTAATCATGGCAGAGTGGTGACAGGGCAGGCTTCACACCGGTATTGTGGGAGAGAGCCAAAAATAGTGTTATTCACTTAAAATTTCTGAATGTTCCCTTCCTTGCAGATCTCAACTCCAAGAGTTCGAATGAACTGTGATTTCACGACGACACGGGTGACTAAAAATATGTTCACGGAGAGTGTCTCTCACCTCGGGGAGGGAACGATCCACTTACAGGGTGCCTGGCCAGGGCCGGCCCCGGAGCAGCCCTGAGCCAGGGGACCTCCCCCTTCGGTGTCCCAAGGCTTCGCCCAATGGGGCAGAGCATCCGAGCCTGTTGAGTGGGGAAAGCCCTCTTCACCTGGAAAGCCTACAGGTTCTGTCAACGAAAGGCCTAGAGCTGCCCTCTGCACCCATCAGAATATGAGTGGTTTTCAAACCCAGAGCATGCACCATGAGAAGCTGAATTTTTAAAAATATGTGTCTGGTCTAAAAGTCAAACACAGAGAAGCCATGTGACCTAACAGGTCCGCTCCTAAAGGCAGAATTTTGCAGAAGGGAAAACACATGCTCATGCTGTAACCTGTATACGAAGGTTCAAAGCAGCATCGTTCACAGAAGCCAAAAGGTGTGAACAGCCCAAAAGTCCACCAGCTGATGAACAGATACACAAACGGAGTCTCTCCGTACAATGGACTAGTATGCAGCCATAAAAAGGAGTGATAATCAATGAAACAGGACCCTTAATTTTTCTCAACAGCCCAGAGTGATTACTGATCCTAACTTCAAGAATGAAGAACTACGCACTTATTGGTGAAGTCCACGTTTCCTTGGGAGGAAAAGATGGCCACTTTTTTAAAAAAAATTTTTTTCTCACTTCCTTTTAATACAGAACTAAAAATGGCAACATTGCCAAAAATGCTATTTCCTTTCCCTTCTCCTTGTGGAGCTTCTCCTCAGGAGGGAGCAGATCATTTCAAGAAAAAGTTTGATTTTCGTAAGCATTCGCAAGGTGGGTCTGGCTTATGGGAAAACCCCTCCCTTGCAAGTGCAAGGTCACAATTTACATGCTGATTCAGTTCAGCTGAATAACACATCTATGGAGTGACTATCACAGGTAAAGCAAATATAATGAAAGCATCATCCTTAGCACGAGCCAAAAAACCATCTCATGCCATCGTAACACTGATTCTTCTTTCAGACTCCCAAGCAACTGGACTCATTACTATTTGCAAGTCAGAAGAGCAGCCAACACTCAACGTGGCTGTTACTATGTACCAAGCCCACTTCCAAGTCCTTCTCATATATTCACTCATAGCCTTCTCTGTTAACCCTTACACCAGCCACAAGTGTAAGTATCATTATTATTCCCATTTTACAGAAGAAGAGACTGAGGTTCAGAGTGGCTAAGTAACTTGCCCAGCATCACACAACTGTGAAAGTGTAGAGCCAGGATGCAAACCCAGGTTCTCTGGCTCCTGATGTCACTCTCCTAACCCCATGATGGCATTAACCCAGCCCACAGAATAATTCCACGACACATGCACAAGAATGGTAAAGCCCCCTGCAACCATCAGCCTTGTGCAGAGCATGCGGAAGCGCTGTCCAGCCGTTCAGCACAGAGTCTCGATTGCGAGGAGGGGAGGGCCCTCACCTGTGCACCACCCCAGCCCGATGCAAGTGCTCCACGGCGGAGATGAGCTGTCTGATGTATCTGCGGGCTTCAGATTCCTCCAGACGCTTCTTCTCATAGATCTTGTGCATCAGGTTGCCCCCAGGACACAGCTCCATGACCAGGTAATAGCTATTCTCCGTCTCCAAGATATCAAGGAGTTGGGTGATGTTGGGATGACGGATCATCTGCTGAATCTGCCCTTCTCGCCGAAGGTTCTTGGTGACGTAAGTGTCCTTTTTGGCTCTCTTCTTGTCAATGACCTTTATGGCCACCTGAGGAGACACCGAGAACACAGCCATTGTCAGGCCCTGCAACCAGAGCTTGTTCCCCGTGCCATTCAAAAGAACCCCAGGGAGATACATAGCTACTCCTCTGTCCCAGGAGAAAAGCCTGATTTAAAATGGCATCAAGGGGGGGACACCTGGGTGGCTCAGTGGGTTAAAGCCTCTGCCTTCGGCTCAGGTCATGATCTCAGGGTCCTGGGATCGAGCCCCGCATTGGGCTCTCTGCTTGGCAGGGAGCCTGCTTCCTCCTCTCTCTCTGCCTGCCTCTCTGCCTACTTGTGATCTCTGTCAAATAAATAAAATCTTTTAAAAATAAATAAATAAAGTGGCATCAAGGGGATGGGGGCGCCTGGGTGGCTAATTCATTAGGCATCTGCCTTTGGCTCAGGTCATGATCCCAGGGTCCTGGGATCGAGCCCCGCATAGGGCTCACTGCTCAGCAGGGAGCCTGCTTCCCCCTCTGCCTGCTGATCTGCCTACTTGTGATTCCTCTCTGTCAAATAAATTAAATATCTTAAAAAATAATAATAATTAAGTCTTGGGGGCACCTGGGTGTCTCAGTTGGTTAAACATCTGCCTTTGGCTCAGGTCATGATCTCAGGACCCCGTGATGGAGTCCCGCATCACGCTCCCTGCTTAGCGGGGAGTCTGCTTCTCCCTCTGCTCCTCCCCCAGCTCATGCTCTCACTTTCTCTCTCACTCACTATCTTTCAAATAAATAGGGAAAATCTTTAAAAATAATGAAATAATAATTAAATCTGGCCAACACTCACCTGAACTATGACAGCAATGTCCTACCTCATTTCCCTGGTGCTTGTCTTGACTCCCCTTGAAGTCACTCTATGCTCTGCCCTAAAATCATTGGGTCTGGAACTCTGATTTCTTGTGTAAATCTCTTCGGGACTTATCACTGCCTACAGGGCAAGGTCCACACTCCCTGGCCCAGCATTCAAGCTCTACCACCTGGGCCAACCCCGGCTGCGCTGGGTGGCCAGTCTCCTCTTTCTCCCAAACACACATCGGGTTACCCTCCAAGTCTGTGCTCACGCCACACACCCCCCACCCATCTGAACACTCCAGTCCTCGAGCCATTAACTCCAGTCCCACCTCCCTCCCAGAGGGTGCTTTCACTCCTTTTCCCTCAGGCCCACCACAGCCATCAGCTGGGATCCCCCTGAAAGCGCCCATCCCTTGAAGCAGGGACCACGCTCCTCCTCTCCATCACACACACTCTGCATAAACAGTAAGGGACCAACAGGTTACTACCTGAGCAAATCCTAAATATCTTAATTTATTATCTCTTCTGGAGAGCAGAGTCTCCCTTTTTTTTTTTTTTTAAGTTTGTAATTGCCATGCAACAGCACAGCAGTTTTGGGTGTACGACATCCTGATTTGAGACGTCCTGATTTGAAATGGTGTTGAGCCTACAAATGGATTACCACGATAAATTTGGTGAACATTCATCACTACACATAGTTACAACTTCCGTGCTTGTGTGATATGAACGTTTCTGTCCTGTCTCAGCAGCTTTCAGATACACAAGACGGTATCATTAACTAGAGTCATCATGCCGTGTGTTATAACCCTAAGACTTACTTCTAACTGGAAGTTTGTGCCTTCTGAACCCCTTCATCCACTTTAATGGGGGATCTTCAGGTCCTTAATCCAAAGATATGATGAAGAGGGAACAATCAGCCAACGCACCACACAAGCTGGGGGTCTGCTGTACCCCAAGTCAGCCTGGGGCTGAGGTTGTCCCCCCAGAGCGGGTGAAGCTACACTCTGGCTGCAGTTTGGTCCCAACGAGGTCAGGAAGTGCTAGACTAAAAGCTTTATAAACTATACTCATTTGTGACCCCCCCAAAAGAAAAATATATATAGATACACATACACACACGTGCAAACACATGCCTAGACACCCACAGACATCCACACCCACACACACACTCCTATGTGTGCGCACGTGAGTCCCCGCGTGTACGTATCCATGGTCTCCTGGGGGGGAGAAAGGGATGCTGAGAAGTACAATTAGAGTCTCTCTCTGCTCGAGTCTGTGTGGCAATGTTTTAAAAATTACACCCTCTGGCAATGAAATTCTTCTAAGTCCTATGAACAGACAATAGTCTGAAAGCCAGGCAGTAATACGATCTGCCCTTTTCAACAGAGCACACAATAATTATGAGGATAATTTATTTAGCTCTTCAATCTCCTGTCATAGGTTACATAAGGGCCACCCAAAGGCTTTGGGTCCTACTCCCTGGAATGTGTGAATGTGGCCTTATTCGGAAAAGGCGAAGGATTTTGAGATGAGATTAATCGGGACTCTCTGAGTGGGACCTAAATGTCAGCTCAAGCGTCTTTATGAAATAGAGGGGCGGGGGGGGGCGCCTAGATTTCGCACAAATACCCAGAGGAGCAAGATGTGGGAAGGCGGAGAGACACCGTGAAAGCCCACAAGCCAGGGTGCGCCTCCACGTCAGAGCCATCGGAGGGAGCACGACCATGGCAACACCTTGATTTTGGTCCAATGACATTGACTTTGAACTTCTGGCCTCCAGAACAGAAGAGAATACATTTCTGTTACTTTAAGCCACCACGTGTGCGGAGCTCTGTCTCCGCAGCTCTGGGAAGCTAGTGTACCAGATGTGCCCCCTGTCACTGGGTACCTTCGTTCCCACCTTCTGCTGGCTCTGAGAGCCCCCTGGTGAAGACCTGCAGCCCCCAGGTCACCGCACGACTTCCCCCTCTCCATTTCCACACACCACCCCGTCCCCAGGCTTTTTAATTCACCCGCGACACTCATCCCCTCTGCCTTGATAATACTGAAAATGGAATGCCGTTCTTGATTACAGCTTTCGGTTGTCATCTGTAACAACCGAAGTGGGAAACACTAAGCGGGGAAATTAAGGGAAAGGCAGTCAATGATCAGCAAAGGGAGGGATCTAATTGAGTTTGACAGTAATCAGAGATCTGCAGGCAGAGTAGATCTAATGCTGATTCTACCCGGTGGAAGCCTGGCATGCTGATGGGTCTGAAAAGAGAAACTGCTTGAGTCAGGAGAGTTTTAAAAAAGTAAAAATTAAATGGGTACAGACTCGCTGAAGACCAAGGCCAAGGACCCAAATGGAAGCAGTAGTTCGGGGAGGGCAGGACGGGGTTGCGGAGGGAGTGCGGAAGCCTGGACGGCATCCAGAGCACATCAAGAGAAAAAGTCTTGCTGTGGAAGGTGAAATCAAGGGTTCCAGATCTTCACCAGAGTCAAGCTGCAGAGTCTCCCGAAATCTCACAAAGGAATCTGTTTCCAAAGATTGCCCCCATGCTTCCAAGATGAGTCTCGGGTCTTGTCGGGGGGCGAGGGGGGTGATGAGCAGAGAGAGAATAACACGGCTCCAGTGGACTCCAGCTGAAACGGGTTATTCACCAACTTTTCTCATTGAAGTAAGAAATTGCATTTCTCACAACCTGGCAACTGCTAGCATCCTCCCCACCCCACCCTCCTCCCACCAAAAAAAAAAAAAAAGAAGAAGAAGAAGAAGAAGAAGAAGAAGAAGAAGAAGAAGAAGAAGAAGAAGAAGAAAGGCCAACCAATGATGGGTAAGATCAGCAAATTTAAATAGCTAAGCTCCTAAGAAACGAAAGGAAATCCCCCCAAGGCCAAAATAATGAGTACATCTACGAGAACTGGGTGCCTACGGGGTGGGGAATAGAAGGTACAGGAGAGGAGCGCCCGGGTGGCTTATGGCTTGGTGGGCTCAACGTCCCACTCTTGGTTTGGGCTCAGGTCCTGATCTCAGGCTTGTGAGATGGGGATGGAGTCCCGAGTCAGGTCCGCTCCCGGCAGAGTCTGCTTGACATTCTCCCTCCGGCTCCCTCTGCCCCTCCCGCTGTGCTCTCTCTCTCTCTCTCGCTCTCGCTCTCACTCGCTCTCTCTCTCTGAGATACGTAAATAAATGTTCGGGGGTGGGGAGATGCAGGCGAGAAGGGGGTAACTGCAGGCGAGAAGACCTCAAGGATGCAAAGGAAGAGGTGGAGGAGTCCGCTGGGCGTGGAGGGGGAGGAGCAACGCGGGGAAAGGGGAGGAGCAATGCGGGGAAAGGGGAGGGGCAACGTGGAGAGGGGGAGGAGCAATGTGGGGGAGGGGGAGGAGCGACGTGGGGGAGGGGGAGGAGCGACGCGGGAAAAGGGGAGGAGCTCAAGCGCCTGGATCCCAATCCATCAGAAGAAAGATGATTTGCAGAGAGGAATTCGTGCTTAACGGCCTGTATTAGGAGAAAAAATTCCAACACTGAATGAAGGAAACACAAAATGACCCCGTCATGACACACAGTCGTTCCTAAGATAATGGGGACAAAGCACGTAGTACGATGTCAGGCACATGGGAAGCGCTCCTTAAATTGATGCTCTTCCTCTCATTACCATGTTACTTTCACTGAAGCAGCCTACAGAGAGGGTGAAAAAGCACTCCGGCTCAGCTCAGCTAAGATTTTTTTTTTTTTAAATGTGCGTTTCCGTCCCCAGCCGATTAAAAAAGACACCTGGCCCGCGTGTCGGTGTCCTGAACTCTCTGGAATGGAGTTGCTTTTAAATCCCAAGGCAGTGGTTTAAGAGCAGCCTAGTCTCTCATCTTCTTTAAATATTGACTTTGTTGAGACTGTCTACATAGGATCAGAGTTAACGGGATTTAAAATTCATCCCTTCACCCTCCATCCCCTTCCGCTGCCTTTAAAATTCATTCCTCTCAAGTGCGTCAAGAATCGTCAAGAATCGTCGACGTGGCTCATCTCTGAAAGGAAAAGCCAGATGCAAAATGGAGCTTCCAGAGGACTAAGAAAAAAGAATGCTGACCTAAGACCTACTTCTTACCATCCCCAAAACACACACGGATGTTTTACCCTTCCTACAATGTGTGCCGTGGTTTCGAAAGTTTAGGTCTTTCCTCAATGTAAGCGCTTTCATACCATGTTTTAAATAATCAGAAGGTATAGGGAGGAAGAGGCCTTGACCAACAGAATTTTCTTATTACATGGAAATTAGCCGAAAAAGGAGCTTTCCTCCAGAATGTTTTGGTTTCTTTCTTTCTTTTTTCCTTCTCTTTTTTTTTTCTTTCTTAAGATCTACTTATTTATTTATTTGAGACACAGAGAGAGCGCACAGGCACGTGAGTGGGGGAGAGGCAGAGGGAGAGGGAGAGGGAGAGAGAGAATCCTCAAGCAGACTGCCCGCTGAGCAAGGAGGCTGACGTGGGGCTTGACCCCAGGACTCCCGAGATCATGACCTGAGCCAAAATCAGGAGTTGGGCGCTTAACGGACTGAGTCACTCGGGTACCCACAGAATGCTTTGGTTTCTTAACAAATAATGTACGTGAAACTCAAAGGACTCTTTTCTCCTTCAGCAAACATTTATTAAGCACCTAAAATAACACTTGACACTGTTCCAAATGCCAAGTGTATACTACGGAAGAGAGCTAGACCTCCAGACCCTCTCGTGGAGAGAACTCAGATCCTTTGTCGTGGTTCAAGATTATCATCTGTTCTGGACTGAAGGCGGTCCTCCTGCTACAAAATGTGTGTATGGGAGCCAAACTCCCCAGGTGACTGTACTTGGAGAAAAGAGCCTTTAGGAGACATCTAAGATTAAAGGCGAGGATAAGGGTGGGCCCTAATCTGGTAGGACTGGTGTTCATATGAGAAGAGGAAGAGATACCACCGATTTCTCTCTCTCTCTCTCTCTCTCTGTCTGTCTGTCTCTGCACATGCATAGCAGGAAGGTCATAGAAGAATGCAGCAAGAGGACAGCCATCTACAAACAAGAAAGGAGGCCTCACCAGAAACCAACCCTACTGGACATCTAGCCTCCAGAGCTATAAGAAAATAAATGTCTGTTGCTTACACCTTCAGTGTGTGGCCTGTAGTCATGGCCACCCAAGCCAACCAAGAGATCATCCAAGCATCAGAGAATTCTATGGGATTCCCTTATCTTGCAGAAGAATGAAAACCTAAGTTAAGAGCCAAGAACTCGTGTCCCTTCACCAAGGGCTGGAGCCAGACCTGTTTCTTTCCTGATCTCACCTGCTTTCCACCTTCCAGCAGGTGACGGGGAGGCACAGCACATCAGCTGGGCCTGCGGACTCCGAGGCCCCGGGGCCTTGATACCAGGGCCTGTCTCTGCCACTTGTTAGCCTGGACCTCTCTAAGCCTTAGCTTCCTTACTTTAAAAAAAATAATAAAAATTTAAAATGCAGGGAAGGATAATAGTGCGTACCTCATAGGGATGCCGGAGAGAGAAGCCAGGCCACCCAGGAAGAGTGCTCGGCGCCCAGAACATTCACGGAAGCCCTTAATAAGTGTTCACTGCCGGGAGCCGCGTGTTTGTGCAAGAGGAGTGGACACAGAGCCAGGAAGGCCCGCGCCCAGGCTCCCACCCCCACCGCTCCCTGTTGACCTCACAGGCGGGTCTGGGGCCCTCAGAGCCCCCCGGTCAGGAGGTGAGAGCCGTCTCGAGCTTCCGCCTCAGGCCTCCTCCCTCCCACCATGATGATGGGCTCATGCGCCGCCCGCCAGGCTCTACTCCGGGCTCCCCCACTTTGTGACCCGTATGCTGGTGAGACCCAACACCCATGTCATGTTCACACCTCTTTTCTGAGCTCTGTCTCCACCAGCCCCTCTGGGCTGCCTCCCCAGTCCTGCCCCCAAGCCCGGCCTGGAATTCGCCCCCAAAGGGCGGCCCTTCCCTGGCCGGGCCCCACTCCCTCCTGACCTCAGAGGGCAGTTTACTTCTCCAGCCTGGACTGCCTCAGGTCGCCGACACCTCCCCAGCTCTCACGCCCACCACACAAGTTAACAGCTTGGGACACCTCACTGAGATCCCTAGGGTCTATAAACTGCCTCTCTTTTGGGTCCCCCAGCTTCTAGCTCAGTGCGTGGCTCTCGGAGAGCTACTGGGGGAGAGAAAGGAAGGGAGGGGGAGAAGGAAGGGACGAAAGGGGGACAGAGGGTCCCCTCAGTCTGCCACAGGTGGTCAGTACGGTGGCTTCCTGGGCACCCCTGCCTGCTCCTGCCGTGGGTAGGTCTAAGCACCCCAGGCCTCCTCATCCTCCGCTACAAGACACGCAGACCAAAATCCTTCCCTTTGACTGTGGAAATGCCACCTGGGGATGTGTTTCAGCTTGTGCGGGATTACGAAGCAGAGACACAGACGTGTCCTCTTCGAGAAACATCACCTTCCAGGAGAGGCTTCCCAGACCCGTCTGATTCCAGCTGTGCCCATGCCCTGTGCCCCCACCAGGGCACTCACCATCGCTCACTCTGCCCTGTGCTTTTACTGGGCTCTATCGTGCTGTCCCTACTTCTCAGCACAACATTCGCCCACCTCCACACCCCCTTCGCAGACTCTGGGCCAGACCCCTCTTCGCTTTTTTTCAAGCCTCATCCTTTTTCTAGAACCCTCTTCTTCTTAGAACCCCCTTCTTGGCACTAGCCCCACTGTCACCTCAAACGGTGGCCTGCCCTTGTGTGCCCAGTGCCTGGCACAGTGTCAGGAACAGAGGAGCTCAGGAAACAGGTACGAGAGCCAAGGTATATGCAAACTAAGGATAGAGGGAGACAAGGAGCAAAGACGGATGCCTACAGCCACCCCCTGTGTGCCCTGGGGACGCCACTTCAGGCTCAACAGAAGGCGCACAACTTAGACTAAATGTTAGCAGAAGCAGATCAGAGGACACTGCGCAAAGGGTATCCCTGGCGGCCCTCTCTGGGCAAGTCAGAGAGAGAAAGAAATTTAGGATCACTGTCAAGCTAAAGGCGGTGGGCTGATGTCCCCTGCTCCCCACGCATGGACTGAAACCATCCCGCCAGCCTCCCCCATAAAGCCGTTTCATGCTTCCCAAGCGTCTGGCTGAGTATAGGAGAAATCGCTAGGGAGAGAGGCGCCGTGACCAGAGTTAAAGGGTGCGTCTGAGACCCCTGGCATTCCAGAGCAGAAGATCTGTCACTCTTCACCAGCCACTCCCTGGGGTCACCGAAGTCCCTCTCAAGGCCACAGCTAATTATGGACTGGGCCTGGGCTGGGGAGCCTTTCTCCCTCCCAAACTGGTCTGACTCACCTGTCACCTTCTCGAGAGCAACTAATGGGGGGGGGGGGGCGGTGGCGGACAGGAAAGTTCTCCAAAAGCAAGGACCAACCCCCATTTCTCCTGGAGGAAGAGCCAAGTGCTGACGATGCCCGCAGCTCCCCACAGGCAGCCAGCTCACTCCCTGACCCCATTGCCCTCTGGTCCCCCCTCCCATTCCCACCACTCACCCACTGCTTCCTTACCATTCCTCGGATGTGACAGGAGTATCCCCCTGCTGACAGCTATAACCACCAAGCCCTTAATACAATCCCCTTACTCCTGCCTGCTCCCCCCGCTTAGCACTGGTTACTTCTTAAATCCTATACTGCCCGCTGATTGAGTGTGGGATCAACCTGACCCTCGGATGCCCCAGAGGGGAAGGCACAGTCCTCCGTTCTTCACTGACACGTTCTCACCATCCAGAAGGGTCTCTGGCATACAGACAGCACTCCAGTATTCTTGAAGGAAGGAAGGAATGAGTACAGTGTGGTTGGAAGAAAAAGACACTAGTAACTATATCAGAATCTGTTATAGACTGAATTGTGTCTCCCCACTCAATTCACCTGTTAAAGACCTAACCCCTCCTGTGATTATTTGGTGACAGGGTCTTTAAAGAGGAAATTATAAGTAAACGAGGAAATGGGGAGGGGGTCCCCTCATCCAAGAGGACAGGGAGCCTTCTAAGGAGCGGAAGAGACACCAGGGGTTCACAGCGCAGAGAAAAGAAGGCAGCCGTGTGCAAGGTAAGCACAGGGGTCTCAGGAGAAACCGAACCTGCCAACACCTTGACCTTGGACTTCCAGCCTCCAGAGCTGTAAGAAAATAAATGTCTGTGGTTTGAGCCACCCGTGAGGGCAGTTCTAGCAACCTAACGCAGAACGTTTACAAAAGTTATTAGCAGTAATTGAACAGCTTACTCTGTATCGCATTCTAACAATGAAGTCTGGATGAAAAACGCTGGACCAAATGAATTGGGCAAGGGGGTGAGCTGGAGGGACTGTCCCTAAAGCCAGGAAGAAAATGACAAGGGCCCAAGGGCTCTGAGGCTCCAGCCCGGGCTGATGCGCAAGGGCTGAAAACTGGAGCGATTAGCATGACCCAGTGGGGAACTCTGAAAATAAACAGGTTTCACGCCTTCTTCCCAAGAAATGGTATGTGTAAACGCATCCAAGTGGAACGGGGGCCTGTGTGCAGGATACTCATTTCGCAGAAAGCAGAAAATATCCTTTGCTGGCTTTGTAATTAATTTCAAGGTTGCTCCGATTCACAGAGAGACGATGCTCGACAGCAAACACACATCGCTGTCTATTACAGGGGTCCATTAATTGCTGCTAGGGACGCAGCCGAGCGCGACAGCTTCTGACCCCTGGTTCCCCGCCGGCCGCCCTCCCGCTGCTGCACACTAAAATCTGTCTTCTTGTAAATGAGGGGGAAAGATTCCTTCCCCAGTTTAAACAACAGAGCTCAATGGGACATGATTTGGCAACAGTAACAGAACCCTGCTCCAGGTAAAGGCAAAGAGCTCAACTCCAGTGGATGGGCGGGGGGCAGCTCGCAAGGCACGCCCACCCGGTGGACTTCTGAAACCAAGGTGCTGGGATTCTCTGTGCCGGGCTCCAGCTTCCGCTCAGAAAGCAAATCACATCCCAACGCCCTAGAACTAGCTTGCTGGTGGGAAACCAGAAACTGATTCCTGCAAGGAAGGAAAAATGCAAACTAGAGAATTTTCAGATAGCAAGGTACACTGGTGGGGCCCTGTACCAAGGGCAGTAGCTACACAAGCTGGAATTCTTAGCCAAAACCCCTTTATGTAGACAGAATATGCCCACCGCTTGGTCATCAAAATCCACAGAAAAGTAACCCAAAACTCCAGTGCCCAGATTTCTCCACAACTCAGGAATCTCCAGGGGAGAAGAAGTTCGGATTAAAACAGGTAATGCTAAAATCATTTCTCTTTGGCTTTGGAAAAGAGTCAAAAGGCCCAGCTTGGCAACAGAAAACAAGTTTTTTTTACACCGAGGAGAGTTAGTCTGGGTATTCCCCACCAGGCTTGGCTCCCGAAGTGCCAAATACATTGAATCCATAAATACCTAGGTTAAAAAACTGAATACCCAGTTTTCTCCAATGTGCTCTAACTCCGATCCCCCAGCAACCCCTTCCTGCTCCATATTCCTTCCAGTTTGGCCCTGGTTTTAATTACCCAGAATGTCACTTGGTGACAATGGAGAGGAAGCCACAAGTGACGTCATCTGAAAGCAAAGAGATGGATGAATCCACAACAAAGTGGGCTGGTTAGGCAGGACCGCCCCGGCCACCCATCACTACCAACGCGCTGAGAAGAGCAACCTCCCCACTGCCCATGTGGACGGCCTGAACCCCACCCCGCTGTAGCCAACCTCACCAAAAATCCCAACTGTGCCCGTTCTCTGTGCTCCTGTCCTGGAGGCCATGTCATCTCCGGTCGTTGCCGGAGCCATTGACTCTCCCTTCTCCCCTCCGGGCAACCAGTCATCAAGTCTCCTCCAACAGCTTCCTTCCTTGCCATGTCTATGGCTCTGGCGAGCCTTCTAAGGACTTCCCTGCCCTCTGTCAGGTCTCGCCCCTCCTCCAAACTGAGGCATTAGAGTCCTCCTTCTAAGGATGGTTAAGATCGTCCTTTAAAATAAACCTGATTCCTTAATGAGAAATTTATTTATTTATTTTCCTTTTTTTTTTTTTTAAGATTTTATTTATTTATTTGACAGAGAGACACAGCGAGAGAGGAACACAGGTAGGGTAGTTTGAGAGGGAGAAGCAGGCTTCCTGCTGATCAGGGAGCCCAACATGGGGCTCGATCCCAGGACCCGGGGATCATGACCTGAGCCGAAGGCAGACGCTTAACAACTGAGCCACCCAGGCGCCCCCTTAATGAGAAATTGAAAAAATCCTTCTCGATCTGGCACCAGCCCCCTAACTTTCTCCTCTGCTTTTTTTTTTTTTCCCCTGAACATTTTATTCTGACTAGCTTCCATCCTATCAACGTTCACTGACCCAGCTGTTTTTGATCAAATATTTTCACATAAGAGTCACGGGAAGACTTACGGTCCTTAGGGTCTTGGTTATTCTTTTTTTATTATTTCTTTCGCTAAGATGCCTGCCATAAAATAAACCATTACTAAGTATGTTCATAACGGTTGTGCGACCATCACCATCTCCCATCTCCCGAACACATTCATCTTGCAAACCTGAAGCTCTGTCAATCCCTTCAACAAATGGTGTTGGGAGAACTGGACAGCTACATACAAAAGAAAATGAAACCAGACCACTTTCCTACACTGTACACAAAAATAAACTCAGAATGGATTAAGGACTTAAATGGGAGACCTAAAACCGTAAAGAGCCCCAGAAGAGAGCACAGGCAGTAATTTCTCTGACATCGGCCATAGCAACATTTTTCTAGATATGTCTCCTGAGTTAACGGAAACAAAAGCAAAAATAAACTCTTAGGACCACATCAAAATATAATCTTCCGCTGAGCAAAGAAAACAATCAACAAAACCAAAAGACAACGTACTGTATGGGAGAACACATTTGCAAATGAAAATGATAAAGGGTTAGTATCCCAAATGTATAAAGAACTGATACAACTCAATCTCAATACCAGAAAAAAACAAATAATCCAATTAAAATATGGACAGAAGACGTGAACAGACATTTCTCCAAAGAAGACATCCGTATGGCCAGCAGATACATGAAAAGATGCTTAAGGTCACTCATCATCAGGGCAATGCAAATCAAAACCACAATGAGATTTCCCCACATGCCTGTCAGAACGGCTAAAATTAAAAAATGCAAGAAACAACAAGTGTTGGTGAGCATGTGGAGAGAAAGGAACCTTTCTGCACTGTTGGTGGGATTGCAAACTGGTAGCAGCCACAATAGAAAGCAGTTTGGAGGGCTTCAGTGAGTTACAAATAGGGCTACCCTTTGATCCAGTAATTCCACTACGGAGTGTTTATCCAAAGAATGCAAAAACACTAATTCAAAGGGATATATGCACCCTTATGTTGCTGTAGTATTATTTACAATAGCCAAATTATAGAAGCAGCCCAAGTATCCCTTAACAGATGAACAGATAGGATAAAGAAGACATGGTGTATACATACACAATGGAATATTACTCAGCCATAAAAAAGAATGAAACCTGGCCATCTGCAAAGACATGGATGGATGCAGACGGTATAATGCAAAGTGAAATGATCAGTCAGTGAAAGACAAATACCTTGTGATTCCATATGTGGAATTCAAGAAAAAAAAAAAAAACAGACAAAGGAAAAAGAGATAAACCAAAAAAAAAAAAAACAAAAAAAAAACCCAGACTTTACACTGTAGAGAATACACTGCTCTTGGCCATTATTGTGAGTGGCTGTTAATGAGATAGGTTACATTTTTTTTTCATACTTTGCAACGTCTGACACGTATATTTTACACTTCAAGCACATGTGAACTTGGACAGGTATAGTTCCAGGGTTCAACAGCCACAGGCGGCAAGTGGCCAGGGTGTTGGAGAGCACTGTCCAGGCTCGATGGCTCTGGCCAAATCACTTACCCTCTGAGCCCCAGGACACAGCGCCCTACCTTCCTGAGACAGAGCACTCAACAGAAAAGTCTGAATGAATGAATGTGTAAAGAAACACTCCACAGTCTCCTACCATCTACAAGCTCTGTAGATTACCCACCCCACAAATTTGTAGTGAGGCTGAAATCACACCTTTTATTTTTTTTTTATTTAAATTCCATCAGCCGACATTACGCAACTGATAAATTAACTGAACCACATCATTAGTTTCAGATGTAGTTCAATAATTTATCATTTGATGTAACACCCAGCGCTCGTTACGTCACGCGCCCTCCTTAATGCCCATCCCCCAGTTGTCCCATCCCCCCGTCGACCCCCCCCTCCAGCAACCCTCACTTTTGCTTCCTACAGTTCAAAGTCTCTCCTGCTTTGTGTCCCTCTCAACTACCTCACATCGTTTAGGACCAACCCAAGGAAGGAGGCCCAGCACTAAGAGATCCTGGACAAAAAGAAAACCTGACCCCAATAAACCTCAGATTGCTCATCTGAGGGGGCAATAACAGCGGCCAAGGTACATCGCACCGAGAGCTCGGGACACAATACCCATTCATTAGCTGTAGTTACAACTGAGCAAACACAGCGACAACACGGTTGGACAGGATATGATTGATCTCTGCAGATAGCGCTCATGGGGCAGAAAACGAACGTCGGCCGTGCTCGGGGAGAGGGGCTTGTGTCATGGAAACCCGGAGGGCTGGGCTCCTCCAGGTGCAAAAGCTCTGCACAAAGTGGGGAAGGGCAAAGGCCCAGTGGGGGGCAGGGGGGGTGCTCCAGGAAAGGGGAGTCGAATAATAGTTGTGCATTAACCGAGCACAGGAACCCTTATGAGCCCCCCGATCTCTGGCCCCCGGGCCTGCTGGTGACCCTTTCCCATGAGGTCCTCAACAGACGTCTGCGGCCGGCTTCCCCACGCCACGTGCGTGCCCGGCTTCCTTCCCCTTCTGCTTAAATCAAGCGCTGAATGTCAGGGCCAGCCCCAGTGCCTGTGTTCATCAGGAAGAGAAAGCCAGGTCTTTTTTGCACTCCGCTCTGATTTATACATGTACATTTATGGTGTCAGTCTGGATAAAAGCGGAATTTGTGTTCCTGCAATGACACCATAAATCCTCCCGGCCTCCGTTCCACTCGCCGGGAATACTGAACCCTCGCCTTCCACCGACAGCAGATAATGGCTCTTGGGAAGGGCAAGGAATTCACAAGCAGATAACAAGGGAACTCGGTGGGAGGTGTGTGCGTGTTCGCACGCATGTGTGCACAGGATGGGGACTGCGGGGAGAAGGCCTGGCTGAAACCCGAACCCCCCCAAGGGCTTGACTCTTGTTTCCTTCTTAAAATACAGCTCGTTCTTCCCGTCGTTTTAATAAATCTCCCCCAGTGTGTTCGTTTGCAGAGGCTGCTATAGTATAACCGCTTAAACGCAACTGAAATTTGTTTTCTTACAGTCCTGGAGGCCAAAAGTCTGAGACGCAAGTGTCAGCAGGGCTGGTCCGCTCCGAGGCCTGGCTCCGCAGCCGACAGATGGCTGCCTTCTACCTGCGTCTTCACACGTCTTCCCTCCGCGCCTGGCGTGGCCTCATCTCCTTGCATAAGGACGCCAGTCAGACTGGATGAGGGCTCACCCTAATGACCTCGTTCAAAAGTAACTACCTCTTGGGGAGCCTGGGTGGCTCAGTGGGTTAAAGCCTCTGCCTTCGGCTCAGGTCATGGTCTCAGGGTCCTGGGATCGAGCCCCACATCGGGCTCTCTGCTCCACAGGGAGCCTGCTTCCTCCTCTCTCTCTGCCTGCCTCTCTGCCTATGTGTGATCTCTGGCTGTCCAATAAATAAATAAATAAATAAATCTTTACAAAAACAAAACAAAACAGTAATTACCTCTTTATAGATCCAAATCCAAATATAGTCACAATCTGCCCTACTGGAGGTTAGGACTTCAACGTGTGAATTCTGTGGGGGAGACAACTCGGCCTGTAACCCCCACCAAGACGACGTCTCACAAATGGGAGTATTAAGAAAGGAAGCAACCAACAAGCCCAAAGGAGACTCACCAACACTTGCAAGGGGGAGGTAGTGCGAGCTGAGCAAACTCCGTTCTGGTCATCACAGCGCTTGGTTTCTTTTTATCTTTGTCACCTGTTTTCCCTGCTTGTGAGTTTCAAAATACTTACTACTTTAGGTTATTAACTTTTTTTTTTTTTAAGATTTCATGTATTTACCTGAGAGAGAGAGAGAGAGAATGATAGAGAGAGCATGAGAAGGGGGAGCTCCGAGGGTGAAGCAGACTCCCTACCAAGCAGGCAGCCTGATGCGGGACTCGATCCCAGGACTCCAGGATCATGACCCGAGCCAAAGGCAGTCACATAACCAGCGGAGACACGCAGGCACCCAGATATTAAATTTACGACAAATGAGCATAGCTTTTAGGTCTTTGGACATCTACTTCCTGCTTCTCTTTGGAAAAGGAGGCCGCCATCTTTTTATTAGCATGCGGCGTGGTGGATTTTCTTCCTTTTCTTCTCTTTCCTTTTTTGGCTGCTTTTAGTGATACATGAAGTCATGAAGTTTAGGAAACGTCAGCTAGATATGCTTTCTACTCTCTACCATTTGCCCATTTAAGGTTCAGCAAAAAAAAAAAAAAAAAAAAAGTAATCAGAGACAGAAAGGGGCAGCAAACATAGAACCAAAAAGATTTCCTAAAGATCCATGTCAGAAATCTGCCAGAATTTCAATCTTTGACCATTTAAAACAAACAAACAAACAAACAAAAACAGTTCTTTGTAGCAAATAGTCACGACCTGAATACTCAGGTAGAGAGCCGTGATTACTTGCTTAGCTTACAGGAATGGGAGGAACTCGAGATAGTTCTAGGAAGAAATAGAACTGGTTTTTGGCTCCATCTTCCTTGAAGAGGTCTTCAAGCCTCTTGCAGTGACTGCAAGTTATGAACTGGGAAGGTCACACCCATGCCCATCGGGGCTGTACTTCTGTTGCTATTGTTGAGTTTCCTTAAATGTCAGTGTGTTTCAGAAAGAGTTCACTTAAAAAAAACCTTTCTCTTATTTTCTCTAAAACCCCTCATTTGTGAAAGTGCACATTTTTCTTAGCCAATCCCTCTGAAAATGTGACCATTTAAGAAAGGATTGGGAGTTCCATTTTGTTTCCATTAACGAGAGGGGCTTAACTATATTTAGCAGAGGTTTGGGGACTTGCCTGGGGTGACACAGTGTGGCAATTCCCCGACTGGCACAATCATTCTGATTCTACACAGGACATCAATGTTCAGAATCCTTGTAAGATGTAGACATTTTATTCATCATTTAGTCAAGTGCCTGCTATAAAAGGTTATTTTTTTGGCAAGAATAAGTTAATCTGTTCGGCCAAGAATGAAAATCGTCTTCAATTTAACACTATTTTCAGTACCTCCCAAGCATTTTTTTCCTATTCCAATGGCAAAAGAAAAAAAAGTAACTAATGAAGCAATATTAAATATACACGTACAGCAACATGAATATTTATATAGTCAAGTCCAAAAAGAGAATCATTTCAAGAGAGCAATCATTGACTTCAAAAGGATGTTTCCCACTTAAAAGTCTGTGATCACGAACTCTGAAAATACATTTTAAATTCCGACGTGCCTCTTTAAAATTTTTCCCTGACGCGTTCCTAGGACTGGGGTTATGATTCTCGGTTTGTGATATCCTGTGCTCGGGTGCCTACTGCGAATTTGGGTCAAGTGCCAGTTATCTACTTCTTCCATCAAAATTAATCGAGCTTTGTTATGTCAGAATCAGGCTGGGAAGATGTTAACAGTGTCTTTTATAGGAGACAAGACAGACTGGTGGAAAGCTCGCCTCTCCCTCTCCATCAAAAAAACAAAACAAGCAAACAAAAAGCTAGACATTTTGATCTGCTACCATAGCTTTGTAAAGTAGATCAGTAGTGATAATCTCATTATATTGAACACATTTTTCTCATTACATCAAGAAAAGATTAACTAATAGCGGAATAGCATTAAAAATTCATGTTGTAATTAGGCCTGGGTCTCCACGGTCCAGATCAATCGAACGATCAAGGCAGACAACTGTCTGAAACTTAAGCTAGAGAAATAATCAGGCGACTGGGGATCCATTTAGTGATCCAAATTACATAGTTTAGTTACCTATAAGCATAAAATTAATGAGCTATTTGGACAACTGCCATTTCTCTGTCAACTGCTTAGTGGGAAAACAAATAAAAAGGCACATGTATGGACCACTGTCCCCAAGCCACATAAATCTCAGCTGGGGACTAGTCCCACTTAGCAAGCACTCAACAAGCAAGACTCCACAAGACTCAGTCCGTACATTGTCCCTTGAAGCTCCCACAGCCTTACGGAGAAGACCCTCTTGTTCTCCCTTTTTACAGAAGGGCAAGCTCTTGGTTACGCAGATTCAGAAATGGACATCGCCCTGCTGGGCCGTGGTACAGCCTGGATTTGACTCCCAACCCACAGCAAAGCTGCTTCTCGTCGTGTAGATGGGACCATGGGGTTGGGGACCAAGCTGGGCTAACCCAGGCTGATTAACGTTAACTGGCTCCACCAAGAAAAACAAAAACATATCCTCCTATCAACATGGATCACTATAAAAGCATAATTCCCAAATCTCTACATACTTCCACTGCCTCACGAGACCTGCATGGTATCAAGGGCATCGTTCAATCACCCCGATCATCAGAACTTGGTGAACAGAGGAAGAAACGGCCTGGCTGGGACAGTGTAAACAGAGAAGAGTGAGTTACAAGTTTAAGCATTAGTTAAACACAGATGTGACTGATGTTAGGTCCTTATCTCTGAGCTCTCGAAAGCTCTCCCTGGGAGGTCCTACTGGTCCCCCTTGACCAGGAGAGCAGGCCTGACCCCTGCCTGCCTCCCCCAGACCAGGCTGGTCACTCTTGCCAGCAAGCGTGACGCCCCCACGGGGCAGAACAGCTGGGACCCCACCCACAGCAGACCCAGGATGGCTCTCCCAGGGACAGGAAGGAAACAGCGTGGACAGAACGGTCACCCCCTTCTCAGCTCCATCTTCTCTGAAGAAACAGCTCCCTGACGTGGCAAGCTTCAGCACCTCACCCAAGTCCAACAGGCTCCAGGCTCACAAGAGGCCTGCTGCTGGGTACTGAAGCACTGAGTTGCGTGCCATCACCCCCACCTCCGCCTGCCAAAATTTCACGTTGAAGCCCCAACCCCCCAGTACCTCAGAATGTGGCCTTCTTTGGAAATAGAGCTGTTGCAGATGAAATCAGGTAAAATGAGGTACGGGGGAGGGGCAATCCAATATGGCTGGTGGCCTTCAAGGGGGCAAATGGAGACACAGAGACACACAGGCAGGGAGAAGACGGAGGTCACAGGGATGTTGCCACAAATCAAGGAGCTACAGGAAGCTGGGAGAGATGCACCTTGATCACAGACTTCTGACCTCCAGGGCTGCGTGAGAAGATGTCTCTGTTGTTCTAGGCCACCAGGGCTGTGGTCCTTAGTTAATGGCAGCCCCAGAACACAAACACAGGACTCTGAGGTCACCTGCATCCCCTCCATTCTGACACCCAGGAAATTCTTCCCAGCCGCTCTGCATCCAATCCATCAGAAAGTTAAACATAAACCACAATCAACTGGCAGCTGACTTTGGATAAAGGCCGATTTCCACAGTACTGATTAACTTAGGTGTCACACAGGACTCGACAGAGGGATGTTGTCCAGAGGAAACCTCTGGACCATGACCAAGACTTAGAAATGCAGCCAGAACTTCCACAGGAAGACAGACCTCTGTTCTGCGGAGAGGCCCAAAGACCACCCCGTGGGAAGCCTCAGGCCAGGCACCGACGAGACCGTTTCCTTTCTCTGCCTCAAACCTGATTCTACCTCAATAATCGGACAAATTGGCAAGCAAGCAAAGGGCCGCTCACTTAATGTCCACAATGCACAGGGAACAGCGGAGGGGACATGGGCAGGTGAGACAGAGACAATGAGGCAGGCTGGGCACAGCGGGGCCGGCCCTTGGAAAAAGGGGCATCTCGGTGGTCTTTAAGAGCAGGCGGGCAGGAGGGGGCCGGCGGGACCCCAAGAGGGACACTCAGAGGACAGAGAACCTTTGCCAGGACCAGCACGAGTGGGGGTGGGCCAGAAACGAGAACACTGACCAAGGACTGAACAGAGAGCCCTGAGTGCAGGCACTAGAAGGGGGAATTAACTGTGTAGTAAGGGAACCAACCAGTCCAGGGTTTTGGGGTTTTTTTTTTAAGCAGGCTATAGCATGATGAGAGTCATTTCAAAGTGGTTAAGATGGATTATAGCCGCGAGCAACGGGAGATTAACAAGGACTCAACCTGAATGTGGCCCAGGGGCGGGTCAGCAGGAGGTGACATCGAACAGCAACATGGACCTAGAGCCCACAGGAGCCGCGAAGGACCCGAGAGAGGCTGAGGAGGACGGAGGACACGAGTCGGTGCTAAGGCCGGATGGGAGCAGCAGGGGAGCACGGAGAGATGGGGAGGCACTGGGCTCGGTGGCCGCAGCGAATTAGGTTTGCAATGTACTAGGGGTCGAATTAGGTCCCTGCAAAAAGACACGTGATCGTCGAAAGTCTCTGTCCTTCCCAATAGGACCTGATTTGGAACCGGGCTCATTGCTGGTGTCATTAGTTCCAGCAAGGTGAGGTCAGATGGGAAGGGTCCCTGATCCAACGAGGCCAGTGTCCTAAACAAAGAGACATGAGGAAGGTGTTGGGAAGGTGGAGGGAGCCTGAGTGAGGCCGTTGCAAGCAAAGGGACACCCATGGACTACTGGCAAATCACCAGAAGCTGGGACAGGGGTGAGGAACGGTCCCCCACAGGTTTCGGGGGAAGTGGGGCCCATTCAGACCTCTGGCCTCCAGAGCCAGGAGAGCAGGAATTTCTATTGTTCTAAGCCACCTGGTTCGTGGTGCTGTGTTACAGCGAGGCCAGGAAAGCAACACAGAGGGTGAGAACAGAAGATCTAAGTAAGGTTGGCTCACCAGGAAATCACTGTCAGCCTTAAAATCACTTCCCCCATAGCATTGGTGCGGGGGGGGGGGGGGGGGGGGGGTAAAGCTTCTCAGCTCATGCTCCTGTACCTATAGAGAGCAGGAGGAGGGGCGTGATAACTTCAGAGCAATTTAGCATCATTAAAGCTGTCTCCGCTATAGCATACAATATAAACGTGCGCAACACGAAGCCATAAAGGACAGTCAGTTCACAAACGGTGTCCCCACAGGACCCCTGACCAACTAACAAGCCACACTGGCTGAACGCTGCGTGGATATTAAGGGATCTGCTTTCAAACCAGCCTCTTCCAGGAGCGTCCGATGCCGCCCTTGCTCTCTGCCCTCCCAAGTTCACTGCTGCACACCAAGCTGGTCTCACAATCGGTCTCTCTTCTCGCTTCCAGAAACCTCCATCCCACCCCACAGCAAAGTCCGATGCTCGACTTCGCTGTGAGGGTGACTGACACAGGCCTCGAGAGTCCCAAAGAAAAGAGAGCTCGCAAAACCCATGTTCAACACACCTGCTTTTGCCCTAATAACACCAAGTACTGTAATAACCACAAAACATAAAATGAATGTGCCCGGTGGGGATTCACCGCGGTCAGGCAGGGAAACAATAAGGCTAAGAAATATTGCCCTGTGTAGCTCACCTCTTTGCCTTTCCATGGAAGCAACACTGGTCCCCCATGTCTCTCTCTACCCAAGGGCACTGTCACTCTGGGATGAGCCCCAAGCACCCCTAGCAAGTTCAGTGTCTCAGAAAGCTAGACGATGGGGAGCGGAGGCGATGACACCCATGGAAGGTGCAAGAAGCTCTGTCCACCCAACACCCAGGGAACCCAACGCCTGGGCAGTGGACCTTTTGGTCCCAAGCACTCCACCTCCCTCACTGTCCCCTTGACTTAGCCTGTCTCTTGCTCTTTGTTTGGAGGGTCCCAAAGCCATTTGGGGCTAGTGAATGAATAAGACAGGGTAAGGGGAGAAAGCCTAGCAGGCGGTGATGGACTGAATTGTGTCTCCCCCAAACACGCTGAAGTCCTAACCCCCCATACCTGTGGATACATGACCTCATTTGGAACAAGGGTCTGTGCAGATAGCGAAGTTCAGAGAAGAGGAGGTCATTAGGGTGGGCCCTAACCCAGTATGACTGTGTCCTTATAAAAAGGGGACTTTGGGGGCACCTGGGTGGCTCAGTGGGTTAAGCCTCTGCCTTTGGCTCGGGTCATGATTCCAGGGTCCTGGGATCCAGCCCTGCATCAGGCTCTCCACTCAGCAGGGAGCCTGCTTCCCTCTCTCTCTCTGCCTGCCTCTCTGCCTACTTGTGATCTCTCTCTGTCAAATAAATAAATAAAATCTTTAAAAAAAAAAAGGGGGGGGGGGGACATTTGGACACAGACAGGCACACACACAGAGGGAATATGCAGAGAAAATGCCTTCTATGAGCCAAGGGATACCAGAGACTACCAGAGGCCAGAGAAAGACCTAGAACAGATTTCTCCCTCACAGCCCTCAGAAGGAACCTGTGGCAGCTTGATTTTGACTTCCTGCCTTCAGAACCAAATATATTGGTTTGTTTGAGACACACACAGAGAGAGAGAGAGAGAATTCCAAGCCATCAGAGGATGCTTCATGCCCAGTTCAGAGCCACTGAGCACGGTGCCTCCTGATCGCCCTCTCCGTCTTCCCCGCTGCTCCTGTCCAGTCTTAGCAGTGACTCGTGTCCTCCATCTTCCCCAGCCCCCCTCGGCTCATTTGTATTCCTGTGAGCTCTACCTCCCCATGGTCTGTCTCCCTCCTTCTGCCCCTCCCCCGTGCTCTCTCTTGCTCTCCGAAAGAAAAAAAAAAGAAAAAAAGAAAGAAATTCCTTTAGAAATTTAAAACACTTTAGTCTTCTGAAGGCTACAGAAAGTAAATATATCAGGAAAACAGAAATACTCTTGGCACTGAGTTCACAAACTTTTCAGGGGGTTGGTTAGCTGGTTGCTTGGTTGGTTGGTTGATTGACTGATTGAACTATTCCCACATGGAATCAGACAGCACATGGCATCACTCGACAAAAACAAACCCGGAGTTCAATCAGCAACATTAACTTCCTTACTGAGGGAGGGCATTGTTTCCAGGCATTATCCTACGTGGATCCAACACCACTGACTAGAGGGAAGCAGCCCAGTGTGATTCCTGAGGCTGGCCCTGGCGCTCGGGACCCCCAGCAAATGGGGGTAGATAATCACTGTGTTTGTTTGCTGGGGCCACCATGACAAAATGTCGCAGACTGGGGGCTTAAACAACAGCACTTATGTTCTCACAGCCATGGAGGCTGGAAGTCCAAGAGTGAGGTGTCGGCAGGGCTGGCTTCTTCTGAGGTCACTCTCCTGGTCTTGGGGATGGCCGCCCCCTCCCTGTGTCCTCACATGCTTCCCTCTATGTGTGTGTCTGTGCCCCAATCTCATCTTCTTAGATCGACACCAGTCAAATTGACCTCATTTTACCATAATCACGTCTTTCAAGGCCCCATCTCCAAATATAGTCACATTCTGAGTAACCAGGGGTGCGGACTCCAACGTAGGAATTTGGGGGGACCCCACTCAGCCTCAACAAACACCTACACAGATGCGAGACGTGAGCCTCCACGTGGGGATTCTCAGGCCAACGGCAGCCTGACAAGCCCCACAAAACACCAGACACCAGCTCACGAGCCCTTCCGGACACAGAAGCCAGGCTGAACCGCCATATTTAAAAGGCTGCTTCTGCCCGGGCACCAGTGAGGCACAGCCCACCCAGCTGTCTGTGATAAATCAGAAGTCACTTTCCTAATGCTGAAATTTTCCTCGGTCACACCAAGACGGATGAGCCTCTCAGATTACACACAGAGAAACCCAAAACCATCATGAGCCTTTCCAGGGAGGGGAAAAAAAAAAAACACCACTTTTGAAAGACCCTTGCTTTTGACTCTCTCCACTGGCAAGCAACGGTCACCGACCCTTTATTAAACTGTCACACTATTTACCCATCCAAGGAAGGAACTGTGCAGAGGGGACTGATGAACGACCAGCACATGGGGGGGATTTTTCTCTTGGAGCTCCCAGAGCAGGGGCTCCCAGGCCCCAGCCGAGCAGCTGCTGTAGCTCTCGACACACAGGAAGTCTCAGCCCCGGGCCCCTCCATCAGGTTGAATGATGACTCCGGAGACAGACGGGGTCACAGGGCTTGAGGCTCCAGCGAAGGCCATTTCCCCCAAGATCTTAACTGTTACATTTGCTGGAGTATGTCTTATGTCTCCTGGGCAGTGAGTGACTCAAACAGACCTGAATTTGTTTCTCATCTTGCTTATCTTTCTCTTTTCCGGCAAAGCAATGAAGTGGGCTTCTCCGAACGGGCACCAGGACTGAGTCTGCAGTTTTACTTAAGATTTTCTAAAACCCCCGAGGACACTTACTCTGTCACTCTTTAAGGAAAAATTCTCACCGTAAGGCTGTAAGTTCTGTGTGGGGTTCACAGCTCCATTCCCACTCTGGGATCTAGTGTTCTTTGAGAGCAGATCTGATTCTTGTGCCTTTCTTTCACAAAAACACCCAAACAGGGCCTCCTGGGTGGCTCAGTGGGTTAAGCCCCTGCCTTCAGCTCAGGTCATGATCTCAGGGTCCTGGGATCAAGCCCCGCCTCGGGCTCTCTGCTCAGCAGGGAGTATGCTTCCCCCTCTCTCTCTGCCTGCCTCTCTGGTACTTGTGATCTTTCTGTCAAATAAATAAAATCTTTAAAAAAAAATTTTAAAACACCCAAACACAAAACCACAAACACGAAGGAGGCCATTTGGGACAGAAACCCAGGCTTGCTTGGCTTGCCATCCTGTATGCTCTGATGTATATATAAATTTTCCCCCGAAATACTCTGCTTACCAAATCAGGCATCGTGGAGCCACAGCCACTTAGAGGAAGCCCCTTTTTCCAACTGGTCTACCAGAGGGGATGCCTTTTTCTAAACGGTCTGCCTAGTCATACCTTTTTCGAATTCACACAAAAGCCCATACTGGTTCCCAGTAGCTCTGCATAAAGAAGGCAATCAATAAATGTTTTAATGAAAAGACACATGATCATCTCCAATGACCAAGTAAAGATAACGCTTTTTTTAAAAAAAGATTTTATTTATTGGTTTATTTACTTATTTATTTGAGAGAGAGAGCACACAAGAAAGCTCGAGTGGGCTGGGTGCAGAAGAGAGAGAGAGAGAGAGGAAGGATCTTAAGCAGGCTCCAGACCCAGCACAGAGCCCCACATGGGGCTCGATCTCCTGACTCCCAGATCATGAGCCCAAATCAAGAATTGGTTGCTCAACCAACTGAGCCCCCCAGGCGCCCCAAGATAATGCTTTTTTCATTTTCTTAAAGATGTATTTATTTATTTGAGGATGAGCATGCGTCCAAGTGGGGGGAGGGGCAGGAGGAGAGGGAAAGAGAGAATCTCAAGCAGATTCCCCCACTAAGTGCAGAGCCTGACGTGGGGCTCAATCCTAGGACCCTGAGATCATGATCTGAGCCGAAAACCAACAATGGCGTGCTCAAACAACTCAGTCACTGGGTGTCCCAAGATAACACTTTTTTTTTTTAAATTGGTTACAACTGGAAAACTTCTCCAGCAGTGACCATTCTGACCTCATAGTACACCTAGCAAATGGCTTTAGATTAGGAAATCTATCTTTAAAAGGACATTCTGAAAATGGGAAGGGTTTTCCGTGGGTGTAGAGGGAATGATTTCAAGAAGCAAGAAGTCATCAGCTTTTTCCTGTTTTCCTCTCCCTTCCCCTAAGCCTTACGTGACCTTCTCTTCCACAACAAAGAGATCTCAGACATGCTTTCCTCAAAATCTGACATTTAATACTTAAACTCCAAAATTAGCCCTAATTCAAGAAGTATTCCTGTCCCAAAGGCAGCAGGAAACAATCGATAGTCTATTCGCACATCCTGGGACCAAACTGGCAGCCAAATGTGGCTGAAAAGGTACATGCATAAAGGAGCCTTTGGGTTGGGGGAAGTTTGTGAGACACTCTAAGAGCCGGAAACACAGAAATTTCGGCGATAACAGTCCAAGACAAAATCCTCGTCCCAGTCCTGGAATCTAAAGAGGTCTTAGATCACAGGGGACTTCTAACAGAGAATCTAAAGAGGTCTTGGAATCTAAAGAGGTCTTAGATCACGGGGACTTCTAACAGAGAGCCAGTGGGCAAACGTAGCATGGTATCTTCAAAACCACAAATGTAGAAGAAATCATAACCCCTAAAGGCAGTAACATGTTTTGTTGAGTGCTGAGTACAGAGTTGGCTACCAAACCAAAACATCGGGAATTAAGTTGTCCAATAAATTTTTCCACACCATACCGATCTGATAAGTCGGTGGGGAATTACCGTTAGATTTCCGCTTTCTTTCATCGTTAAAATAACTTCCTACTGTTAAAGGCTGCTCTGTCCCGAGAAGGTGACCAGAAAGTAAGGCCAGTAAGGATTCAACGATCATACCTTCCTAGCACTCTGTCACCAATTTAAGAAAGGTAAGGGATCCAGTAATACTCAGAAAGTGCTGGAGGTAAAAACCAATCAGCAGAGAAGCCATCAATAGTACCAAGCTGTGAGGCAGAGAGGAGGGTGGCCAAAGGAATATTCTCAACTAGCCATAGAAGCTGCTGGAAGCTCCAGGCAGAGGAGAAAGGAGGGAAGTGGGATCCTAGGAACGCAGGCATCTAGGCCCCCTGGGGTGCTGAGTGGCCCATCAGGTCCTCAGGGAGGTGTTGACTGCAGCCCTGAGAAGCACAGCCCTAATCTTCCTCACTTCCCTTCACACCTAAAATAAAACTCCGTCACCCAGTGCTGTGAACTGTGTAAGCCTGACGATTCACAGACTTGGGGCAAATAATACATTATATGTTAATAAAAATAATTAATTTTTAAAAAATGAGTCTCTTGTAGACACCATTAAAAAAAACTCCATCACCCATGATAAACTCAGTGAGCATCTATTTCTCACCATCTGAAAAAGCCTCATTCACACCTACCTTAAGGTTAAATACAAAAGTGAAAGTCTAACAGAAGAGAATAACCAACTGCCACTTGTTCACGGACATAATATTGAATATATATATATATTTTTTTAAGATTTTATTTATTTGACAGATAGAGATCATAAGTAGGCAGAGAGGCTGATGTGGGGCTCGATCCCAGGACCCTGAGATCATGACCTGAGCCGAAGGCAGAGGCTTAACCCACTGAGTTACCCAGGTGCGCCGATATTGAATATATTTTCATAATAAATATGTGCTTTATACACACATACATATATAAAATATATTTGTGTACACTGCATATTATATATATGTACATCACATACATGTATATGTATGTGCATTATCTATATGTATATATATGTTTCTATGTTCAGGTATATATAACTATATATAAAATATCAAATCCCCATTGAATACCTAGAGTTATTAACTTTTTTTTTTTTAAGATTTTATTTATTTATTTATTTAGTCAGAGGGAGAGAGAGAGAGCACAAGCAGGCAGAGTGGCAGGCAGAGGCAGAGAGAGAAGCAGGCTCCCCACTGAGCAAGGATCCCAATATGAGACTCAATCCCAGGACCCTGGGACCATGACCTGAGCCAAAGGCAGTGGCTTAACCGACTGAGCCACCCAAGCGTCCAGAGTTATTAACATTTTGTAGACACAGAAGTTAAAGTCTGGAGCCTTTGAATACCTTGCCCAAGATCATATAGCTAAGTAGTGAAAGGTGATAGGGACCCAAGATAGGCATTCCCCTAAAGCCTGTGCTTTAGTTCATGATACCATTAGATTCCACTGCAAGAGGTAAAAAATAGAGTAAAAAATTCCCACCCAGCAACACAAAGAGTTTTCTGCACACAACAATGAAACACTGGCAAGAGTCTTAATACTATTTAGCAATAAGAAATTTATAAAGCCAAACTAGTAACAAACACTCTAGTTTACTTAAGCTTAAAAAATAAGAGAAAACCGGGGTGGGTGGGAATAACTGGTTGGACTAGATAAAATTAAAATTTCTATCTGCCCTCCCTCAAAAAAGAAGGAGACACAAAATGAGTGAAAAGACAAATGACCAATTAGGAGAAAATATTTGCAAAGAATCAAAAATAAACAACTAATATCCTTAACATGTAAAAAGTTTGCAGAAATCAACAAGACAAACAGAAACACAGGGAGTGGGATATTAGCAATAATGAGTAGATGAAGTACAATCAAGTACACAAATTATGCTTATCCCTAATAATTACCAAAATGCACTTTTTTAAAAGTCACTGCCATAGATTGTGTCACTTGATAAAATCTTTCCGAAGTGCAATTTGGCTATATGCCAAAAGCCTTCTAAGTATTTATCCTAAAGAATGGCTTCCTGATGTACATACAAGGATAGTAACACAGTATCATTTATGTAGGGAAATGCTAAAAATAACCTCAATGGACAACAGCTGGGAACGAGGTTGTAAAATTACAGTAACTCTAAATAATGGAATGCTAATTATCACCAAAAAGTGATATTTTATTTTATTTTATTTTATTTTATTTTATTTTAAAAGAATAGTTAACAACATGAGAAAATCTTCTCACATTAAGGTGGGGGGGAGTAATCAGAACACTGGAATCTCAATTTTGTAGCAAATGGGTTCAAAGGGGAAAAAATAAACTATGTGTACATGTATCTGCATACATAGCTCTGCTCACGTGTACGCAACCCAAACACCCAAAAATGTTCACAGCGATTACTGCTGGGTTGTGCAGTGATGACTGATTTTTACTTCCCTCTTTGTATTTCTGTTTATTTCTCACAAGGAACCACAGATAAAAACTCATGTTTAATTACTCAAAAAACAAAAAAAAAAGACCATTGTTCTAAGGCATCTGAAAAAAAATGGAAGTAGACAATGAAGTGTGATTAGGGTAGTGTGGTGGCAAGGGGCTGAGTTGATGATGAAGAGGGTGTCTGTAAGTAGCTATGCAAGAAAAAGGGCATGGCGATGAGGAAATATTAGCCCAGGGCCTAACTGATTAATAACCTCAGATATTCTGGAATGTACCTGTGACTGACCTGGTTTAAAGAATTTTAAAACACTTAAATACCTGCTCAAAAGTGGTTTTACTTATTTATTTTTAAATATTTGTTTGTTTATTGAGAGTGTAATTGTGTGTGCGCAACACACGCACACAAGCTGGGGGAGGAGCTGGGGGAGGGGCAAGCAGAGGGGGAGGGGCCATGGAGAGGGGGAGGGGCCAGGGAGAGGGGAGGGAGAGAGGCTCTCCCACCCACTCTGCACTGAGCATGGAAGCCCAGCTCTGGGCTCCATCTCACAAGCCTGAAATCCTAACCCGATCTGAAACGAAGAGTCAGATGCTTAACCCACTGTGTGCCACCCAGGTGCCCCCAAAAATGCTTTTAAAAATTATTTTTGAAATATTTACAGTTGGTCATCTGAAGAAATTGGTTTCTAATATATGATTTATATTTACTTTTAAATAAATATGCCCCTTGGAAATCTGGAAGACAGTCTTCTAAGTCTGGTGATTGGAAAGAAACTGTTAGTCCACACACTCTCGGATGCTTGAATGTAAAGGCCTTCTATGACAAAAAAGAAAGAAAGAAACTTCATTCTTGATCTAGGAAAAGGGCATCTCAGAGTCATGAATCAGGTGAGAGTACAAGAGTCATAGAGCCATTCCCTCCAGAGGGAAATTCACGTTTCAAACATTACACCAAATTGGGCTTGAAATTGTAACTACGGCTCACAAATGTTAGTTTTTAATAGAATGAAATGTCATCCTGTGGGAATGACACTTTAGAAACCTGGAGAAGTGTTTTCAAAACAAGTTTTTTGTTGTTGTTGTTAGTATTCCTAAATACAAATGTTCAACTGAGAACTGAGTCAGAGACTACTTTCTCTAATTAAATTTTCACCCCGGAATAAAGACTACACTTAGAAAGCAAGGCTTCTAATCGGGGCAGCAGTAATTCCAACTGAAAACCAGATTACATCAGTGAGAACACTACCTTTATCCACTTGGTTTCACTAACGTGAGGCGCCGATAAAATTCTAGAACATTCTGCTCCCAGACCCCACAGCCAGCCTTGCCCTCCTCACCTGGGCACTTCCTCATTTCATTTGCCTCGGATACCCCTTCTCAGCCCAGACAGAGCTTGGAAAAAGCTGGTCAAGGTCCAGCTGGTCTGCATAATAAGGATGGCGAAAGCCCTGGGTGTTTTCCTTTGTTTTTAATAAATAACCTGTGTTCACTCTTGCAGGAAGGCAGTTTTACGAGAAGACTGTAAGGGACTGTTTGGTGAGCTGCAGAAGACATGGATTTCAACGCAACTTCACCATTTGACCCAAACTCCTCTCTCCCCTTGCGGAGATTTTCCTCCCTCCAACACAAACGAACGGTACCAAAACTAAGACTAAGATGCCAGGGTGGCTCAGTTAGTTAAGTGACTGCCTTCGGCTCAGGTCATGATCCCGGAGTCCGAGGATCAAGTCCCTCATCAGGCTCCCCGCTCAGCGAGGAGTCTGCTTCTCCCTCTGACCCTAGCCCCTCTCGTGCTCTCACTCTGTCTCTCTCTCTCATTCTCTCTCTCTCAAATAATTAAATAAAATCTTAAAAAGAAAATCTGCTGTTAAAAAATTATGCATTTACATTTAGCATAGTATGGTGTGCTTTCTATTTAATATAGATACACACAAGTTGGCGTACCTGTATAGATATTTATGTGTGCACGGGATACACACATACGCACCCACGCACGTGCGTGCAAGGCTCAAGGTCCTCATGTCCTAGTGAACTTATAAAAGGTGGCAGACCACAATCGCTGCCCATGCTCCAAGACTCGGAGGGAACGGTGAACCCGGCAAAGTAAAACAAACAGGTGGGAAGCGGACCCTTCACTACCCGGGACCACAGAAGGAGAATGTCATCCTCAACAAGCAGCGCCCCACCACCCCCCAGCCATGCCCAGGACTTTGGGCTTTGGGTCATTCATTGCTGACTCATGACCCGATTAGCTGCTCACTAAAACTTTTATTCGAAAACCCTCAGTAGGATTCCAAACACTCTGATGAACTGTTCTCTTGAGCAAATCTGGTTTTGCCGTGATCTGACGGGTTTCCCAAAATGTGGGATTTTCATTGCTAAACTTGAGAACGCCCTGGGCACCACGGGATGGCGGGTCACTCTGCAAAGTTAATACAAAAGTACCTACCACAAAAGGCCCCTGTAAGGGAGAAATTACATTACGCAGCAAAGCATCCAGGACACAGCCTAGCAGACCGTATGAGAGCCATAAATGCTCGTGATTATTATATCTGCATGGGGAGAGCCAAGAGCAGACATTCTTTCCTTTCCTGTAGAGTTTTGGTGATTCGGGAGTTCCCGAAATGCCTGTGTTGCTCTAGGTAGACAAAAGATTCGCTGGGAGTGTAATTTCATCCTCCACAGAAACCCCAAGGGCAGGTGCTCCCTCTGTGGCCCAGCACCCCACTCCGTGCTCCATGAGTGCCCATCACTGTCGTCCGTCTCCCGTGTTCTATTCACAGAGCTCTGGCAAAGGGCACAAAGTGACCAAGAAAGGATGTCATGGAACAAGAGTAGCTAAACAGAGGCTGAAAGAAAGCCAGACCCCTCACCAAAAAGCCATAGGATGGGATATAAGACAACGAGATAAAAATGTAAGAAGTAACGCAAACAGGGAGACGAAAAAGCATCCAACGGCTCAGAGAACAGGCAAGAGGAGCAAGAAGGATTGCCAAGTGTTCTGGCAGCCATTTGGCTTCAGAGACTGATAAACTTATTAGAAAATTATAGTCAAAGAGACAGATCCAAACCTCCATATATCTCCATGGGAAACATCCAAAAAAATGTATGTTTGCAAATAGCAACTTCGCCCATCTGTTGCAGCGTTGGTACATTTTCCCAGGAAAGAGCTGAGGGTCCATTAACAGTCCCGTGACACTGCAAAATATTTGTTTGCTTCTGGCTGGTCACCTGTCGCTCCGATGTCTAGGTGCCTTCCTTAAATCGCTGCCAAAGGCACAGCTGTTCCGGGGCTGGGACTTTCTCCCCAGGAACGCCACCTGGACGGCCCATCCCCTCTACACATCCTCACACAGGCAGACCCTCGAGCTGCAAGGAGCGGAGACACGGTGCCGGCAGTCAGTCCCTGCTAAGTTGGGCACTGTCATGGGGACCCTGCCCTCCTGTCCTGGGAGACATCAAAGCACTCTCTGATGCACTAAAAAAAATATTGACTGAGGACCTTCTCTGTTTCAGGTTCTAAACACCAGGGAGAGAGCAGTGAGCCCGTCCTCATGGGGCTGACAGGCCAGGGCGGAGGCAAACAGTAAACACATCCACACATAAATACATACCATGGGGTCAGGCAGTGTTATCGACTAAATTTCAACACCCCCTCCCAAATTCATATGTTTAAGCCTTATCTAATCCATCCTAGCTACTATAATAAAATGCCATTGGCTGGTTGGCTTCTAAACAACAGAAATTTATTTCTCACAGGTTTGGGGGCTGGAAGCCCAAGATCAAGGCGCTGGCATATTTGGGGTCTGGTACGGTGTCTGGTGCTGTGTTTACTTGCTGTGTTCTTGCAGGGGTCAAGGGAGCTTTCTGGAGTCTCTTTTTACAAGACCACCAGTCTTATTCGTGGGTGCTCCGTCCTCCTGCCTAATCACCTCCCCAAGGCCCCACTCCCAAATATGATCACACTGGGGCGTAGGCATCAGCATATGAATTCTAGGGGGATCCAAGCATTCGTACTGTAGCAAGTGCTAACCCCCAATGCCTCAGAATGTGACCTTGTTTGGACAGTCTTCACAGAAGTAATCAAGTTAAAGTCATTAGACACCTAACATGCCGGTGTCCTTCTAAAACTGGGAAATGCAGACACAGAGACGGACTCACATACAAGGAAGACGACAGAAGAGTCACAGGGAGAAGCCAGCCATCTGCGAGCCAAGGGGAGAGGCCCGGAGTGGATTCTCCCTCACAGCCCTCAGGAAGAACCAACTCCGCCCAGCACCTTGATCTTGACTAACCCCCAGAACTCTATGACAGTAACTTCATGGTGAAGCCATCCAGTTGGTGGCACTTAGTTACAACAGCCCCAGCAAACTAATGGAGGGGATGAGAAGCACTTTGAGGGAAGACAAAGCCTCTCTGGGGGTAAGCGGGGAGAGAGTGACAAGTGTCAAGCTGACCTCTGTGATTCCAAACACCAAGGCCGGCCATTCCTGCCACCAGCACTGCTCCCCAGGGGGCTTTCTCGGGTAGACAAAACACCCCGAGGGTCCCAAGCCGTATTTCTACACAGGTGCTTACTCTTAGGGCATGTTATGTCCGAGTCAAGAGGGGGCCACTGCTCCTTTAACGGTTCTCATCTCCCACAACAGTCCCCTTTTTCTTTTTTTTCAGCCACCCACCATAAGTTCTATCTATTGCCTTTGAGATTATGGGACATGGGTTCAGAGCTGCCCCGTGGACACCGGGCTTGCTTCCCAGCTTCCTCCGCTTCAAGGCTAAGGAATTTCCTCCCTGCTGTTGCTGACTCACAGCTGTGAGCCCCCCAGAAATGGCCCTCGGCAAGTGCCCAAGGCCATGCCCCCTTCCCAGGGCAGCCCCCCTCCAGTGACAGGTCCCCTCACACCAACTCAGACACCTGTGTAAGACCATCTCAGCTCCATGGCCGGGCAGAGACCCCATGCACTGGAGCCCAACTCCTCCCCCTGCCCGATGCTGCTCTGCCCCTCCCTCCCCTCCCCTCCCCTCCAAAGTCCCCGTGTGAGGATACTCCCAGAAACCAAATTCTTGTCCATCTCAAGGCCTGCTTCCCAGGAAACCCTGGGCAACACAAGCCTCACAGTCTTCATGGGCGCTGCGAGCTGCACTGGGTCCCAGAAAAAGACATGTTCAGGTCCCACTCCCAGCACTTGTGAGCGGGACCTAATTGGAAACAGTGTCTTTGCATGCCATCAAGGGAAGAAAAGGTCCTACTGGCTCAGGGTCGGCCCTAAATCCAAGGACTGGTGTTCTTATAAGGAGACGCATATTTGGAGACAGAGGTGACACACGGAAGGATGAAGGCCACGTGAAGACGGAGGTAGAGCCTGGAGCCACATAGCCACAAGCCAAGAAATGCCACGGCTGGGCGGTGAGCACCAGAAACCGGAACAGCAAGGAAGGATCCTCCCCTAGACTCTCCGGAGGGGGCCCGGCCTGGCTGACCCGTGGATTTAGGACTCCTGGCCTTCAGAACTGGGAGGGAATAAATTTAAGCCACTTGGTTTATGGTTATTTGTTATGCAGCCCTCAGGGGAGAGAAGAGGAGGTCAGAGGGAAAAATCTACTCCCCATTCCTCCGCGTCATCCGTACAGGGAGTAAGAGCCCCAGCAAGTGGCTTCTTAGCTGCCCAGGGCCGCTGCAAGCGTGTGGTGAGAAAATGCACGAGGACGCCGGATAAACCACAAAACACGCTACACCACACCCCTGAGGGCTGATCCTTGTGATCAAGGAGAGGCAGTAGCCCTTCCTTCCCTCCAACACATTATCAACCTCCTCGGGTCCTACTCAGGCCCCTTGGCTCACCTCCTTCCTACCGGTCACCCTACCAGACAGCGGCCCCCCAAAAGAGAGCCCAAAATTCAATTCAGGTCCGCATGTGGAAGTGGCCAGGGAGGGCCCAGGCTGAGCAGAAGAAAAGCTCTGGCCAGTTTGCTGAGAATAAGGCTTGCAGGTTTGTCTATGCGTTTCCATCAGCCAAGAGAGCAGGTCACCGGGTTACCCCCAATAATGGAGAGGGGGCGTATGTCCCAAGGGAAAAGATATTTCATGCCCAAACTACCCAGTCACTAAGGACACGCAGAGCCTGCCCATTCCCTGGGGCAGACGACACAGCTGCCACTCGCTCCCAGCGTGCAGATCTCCGTCCTCAAGCCCCGCCCCCCAGCCCTTACCGTGACTCAACACCTGCAAAGAAAATTGAGGGTTGGACCGCTCTTCGTGGGCTCCATGCAGCACTGTGGTGCCGATCCCTAAGCTCCCTTTTAAGCCCACGGGACCTGCGCATCGACGAACACTAAGCACGGAGCCCTACGTGCCAATTTCCACCCTTCACGCATACTTCAAAAAGATGAGATGGGGCAGGAAGTTCAGAAAGAATGTGCCGCAACTGCGGCATCCAATCTCGGAAATTACAGGCATTGCCTTGTCACGCACGCCAGGCTGAGCAGGTGCTTTCACTGAACGCCTCCTTCTTGCCAAGAAATCCCTGCTGCAGATTAATAGGAATTTCCAGTTCTCTAAGCATTTCTTGTTCCTCGGAGCTATTACCCCTAAATTTCTAGCACTTCAAAAAAAAAAATATATAGATAGATATAGATATAGATATAGATATAGATATACAGGATTTAGCACCTGTTTGTTTCAGAAACACTTGCTAAAAACAGATCTGCCAAAAGGCCATCTCTAAAATTAGTCATATTTCCTGTTCTGCAAAACATAGTAAATTGTATTTTTAGTAACTACTTCACTCCAGGTATCTGGCACTGTCGTGCTCCAAGCATAATTATTGGCAACTTACTAAGCAGGCAACCCTTATTTTTAGCCCTGAAATAGCTCCAACAAAAGTGACAAATAGGTTTTGTTTTTTTTTTTTAACCAAGGGTTAGAACAAGATATTTAAACATCTTACCCAATCATTTATGTACCCAACTTTGTATCTTAGAAAGACTTAAATACAAAAGGAGGTCCTCTGTGGCATCAACCTCTGTCCCTTTTTTGCAGCTTTGCCTCTAAAACTAGCTCTCTACCTGAAATATACCATACTTTCCTCCGTCAGCCTTTCCAACTTTCTTTTAGCCAGTCTTTTAAAAAAAAAAAAAGTACTAATAACCTATTATGTGCCAAAATGATACAATGCATAGGTATTGGGGACCAATTTCAGGGGCAGCGAGCACAGCCTCTCTGGGTCTTTCAAAGTCATCACTCAATACCCCTGTTCATCAACTTTGCTCTTTGTCAAAGCCACAGTGAATTCTCTTCAAAATCCGATTTTGTGGTCCCTTTTCCTCCTCCAATCATCAGCTTCCTGGAGTCACAGACACTGTGCCCTAAGAACATACCAGTTAAGCATCTCACATGACCAAGTGAATTACTTATTTTTAAAGCCATATGAAGAGAGATGACATCCACTCAAAGCTAAAGGAGGACAAAAGTAGATGTCACCCAAACCCACTCTTTCTTTTTCAAGCAGCAACAGCGCCACGTTGATCCAAATGACTTTCAAACAACTTCAGAGGAAAAAGGCAGGCAAAAGACTGCCCAGCAGACAGCAGTGGCTGAAGGAAGCTTCTTGATGAGATAGGATTGAAGGCTGAGATGAAAGTCAGGGAACAGTGGTTTTCTGTCATCTTGGACCGTTAATTCCCAGCAAGCCGGGGAGAGAGGATATTGCCCAAATCTTTCTGGAAATGTGCACCGAGGTATAATTAACACACACACACACACACACACACACACACACACACACACCTTCATCCTATGCACCTAAACCAGCAGCACTCTGGATTTTGGCACAGATCACCCAAAATGCAGTGCATAGTTTGAGTGCAACCATGAGGCAGGCCAAATGTGGGTACCCCCTCTTCTTCCCTTTCTCCATCCCACCTTTCAGCTTTTGCATGAATGGATTCCCCATCACAAGACGCCCCGGGGCCTGCCCCTCCGGGGACGGCGTGGGGCCGTGCATCCATTTCTTACTGCAGTGCTCATGACTTAGTTTCCCTCCCGCTGTGGTCTATGTCCTTTAAAAAAGGAAGGCAAGGATGAAAGTGGAGGGCTCTATCCAAAGTATACACCCCAAAAAAGGGGGTTAGTATTGGGGAGCAGAGGCTGGAAAGGGCCATTGACATCACCCCCTGGGAGGGACACCTCGCTTCCCTTCCCCCAGGGTACTGTCACCTTAAAGTCTCCCCTTGCTACGTTCATGTAAGTACCCCTCCGCCAGTCTGAAAACCCTCTTACTGCTCCCCTTGTGAAAAGAGGGCAAGGCTGCACATAGCAGGAGGTTGACTTCACCTCCGTTTGGGCTTAGTAAGACAATATGCAGAAGGTGAGTGTGGATGGGGGCTCGTGAACTCAGTAATCCCTCCCAAGGTCATGCATGCACGTGCATGTGTGTGCCCACACGCGCACACACACATTTTAAGCTCTGCGATCTGCCAAAACCCTCATCTGTTAGTTAAGCATTAAAGGTGTTGGATTTGGGAGATAAAAGCTATGAATCACACCCAATGTTTCCTTAAAGCCAGCAATTAAGTGAACTAAAATCCAGATTTCTCATGATGCTTGTACTCCCAAAGCACGGATTCTCAGGACTAGAGCCAATCAAGCCGTCGAGAATGACAACTTGACAGCCAGTTAATGGTCTCCTCCCCTTCCGGAGACTGGGTGAGATTCACTTAAGAAAGGTAAGGCAAGGGGCACCTGGGTGGCTCAGTCAGCTGAGTGTCTGACTCTTGATTTTCAGCTCAGGTTGTGATCTCAGGGTTGTGGGTTCAAGCCTCCAGCTGGCTCTGCTTAGCAGCGAGTCTGCTGAAGATTCTCACTCCTTCCCCCTCTGCCGCTCCCCTCTCCCCCCACCAGCTCACCTGCACACTCTCTCTAAAATAAATAGATCTTGAAAAAAAAAGAAAAAAAGAAAGAAAGAAAGATAAAACGGGAGAGGAAGAACATGGACACCTAGGGGTGCAGAACACCCATCTGGACCCCGTTTGGGCAAGACCTCCCTGCATTCCAGCTTGTCATCTGGGCCCAGCACGGAGCTCCTGAAGCCCCCCCCCCCCCAGTAGAGCCTGAGCTCGGAGTGCATCCTCGCCTGGTTCGGCCAAGGCCAACAGCCTCATGTTACGGAGCAAAACGCACCAGTGAGGAGCCGGAGGCACAACGGGGCATGGGACAGTGGAGAGAGAAGCCAGCCGAGGCCGAGCAGCCGGCCAGGCGAGATGAATGTGCTGCTAATGCTGGCCATATGCTGTCAGTATCCAGTCTCGTCTCTTTTTGCTAAGTTTCAAGAGGCAACGTGCGCAACCAGGCAGAATCCTGTATGTTTCAAAGGAAAAACAAAGGTCTACTACCCATGCCAACAGGAATTTGCCCAGGCATGGGGAAGTGAGCCCACTGTAGTTGGCGAGGGGGCCTCGGCCATGCACCCCAGCCGGATGTGTAAGTTGGCCGGCCCACTGCAAACCAAAGGAGGAAAGTATGCTGTGCTCCCCTTGGACTAGAATGAGGTTAGGAGTGTTTTTTCTACGTCTTTGAAGAGTTCCTCAATTCAGTGAGTTCATTCTGTGCACTCCCTTTTTACATGGAAATTCAAGCAAGAGGCACTTTTTAGACTACTCCCTCTAACCCCACCTACGCAAAACAAAGGTACCCCACCAGAATGGGGAGCACCGAAGGGAGACAGGACAAACGACAACGGTGATGGAGACCTGCACTCAAATGCAAGGGGCTTCTGAACCCAGTGGGAAAAGGAGCAGGAAAACCAAAGTTAGGTGAGGCTGGGGACAGGAAGGCAAGGCAGCTCACCCTAGAATCGGAGCTCCACAGTCTGGCACTCCCAGGAACTCCCAGGCTGCGCAGAGAATCCCAAGTCCATGGGCAGAAGGGTAGGTAGGAAGCCTACAGCTTCCCTCTACCCCATATGCTGATCCCTCCCTGATCAATGAGCCACCAAAAGGGGCCACTCCCAGGCCAGTGCTGGGAGACTCCAAGCCTTGGGGCGGGGGGGACGGGACGACAAAGAGAAGGGGGAACCTTGAGTCTGAGATGACCATGAGCTTGCCCCAAAACTTGGGCAGCTGCCAGGCAGCCTCACCACCTGGGGTGACCCGGAGTCTGGGCCACTCCCTGCAAAACAAGTCATCCTATCTTGGGTTTCTTCTCGCAGATCCAAGTTACAACTTAGAGCTACCCTGGCAACACCTGGCCAGGGGTTCACAACCATCTAACTTCTTGGTGGGGGGTCTGTGCCCCTTCGGTCTCTGGGGCTCTTCCTTTGCTTTCCCTTCTTCCTGGAAGATCGAAGGCACCTCCCAAACCCCAAAGCCTGGGGATGCCAGTGTGTAGTTCGGTGCCTGCAGCTCCCACCCAGTGGCTGAAGAGAATGGAGGAGGGACGGAGGAAGGAGATGGGCACGGCTGGGGGACAGAGGGGTGGGTGAGATCGGGGGGGCGGGGAGGCAGAAAACCCTCATCTGAGCACGAAAAACTTCCCTAGCTGTGCCAGCCTACAGGTGGAAAACGTCCCTGGGAGTCTCGGCCTTGCCCCACCTCCGAAGCCCAGGAGAGGAATCAGAGTCTAAGCTTCCCCAAGGGCTGGCCAAGCGGCTCCCCCACCCTCAGAGGAACGGCCCACGCGACACAACAGCCTGACTCCTGCGGCTCCACGCATCCGGGACCCCTTCGGGGCCGCAAGAACGCAGCACCTCCACCCCACCCCACCCCCGCGCTGGCGTCCACCAGGCGGCGCCCTTCGAGGAGCAAAAAGGCTGCGGGTGGCTTCGTGGGTAAACCAGCCGCCCCCCGGGGAAGCCGACCCCACTCCGCCCCTCGGGAAAGGCCGGTCGCTCGGTCGCGGGGGCGTGCGCGCGCGATGGACTCGTCCCCTCTCCCCACCCGCAAGGAAAGACAGGGGGAAAGGGGAGGGGAGGGGCCCGGCCGGGACTGCGCCGCCTGACTCCCGGTGCAGTGCTCCCGGCGGGGTCCCCTCCGCTCCTCCCGCCCCGAGGGCCCGGGGACCCCGCGCCCCGGGCGGCTCACCTTCTCTCCGGTCAGCACGTGCAGCCCCTCGCGCACCTTGGCGAAGGAGCCCTCGCCCAGCTTCCTGCTGCCGATGAGGTAGTTGCCCACTCGCTTGTGGTGCTGGAAGTCGCGGAGCCGCTCGCGGGGCACGCCGCTCACCCAGGCCGGCAGGAAACTTCCCTCGCAGGCCGCCGCCGGCCTGGCCGCGTCCTCGGCGCCGCCGCCGCCCCCGGGCGCCGCCGGCTCGCCCAGCAGCCCGTCCCCGGCCGCCGCCGGCATCGCGCTCGACCGCGGCCCGCCGGCTCGGCTCGGCTCCCGCGCTCGCCGCCCCGCCGCCGCCGCCGCCGCCTCCGGCTGTCCGGGCTCCTGCGCCGCCGCCCTGGGCCCGGCCCCGCCCGGCCCGCGTCTCCCGCGCCCCGGGCCGCCGCCGAGCACCGCGCGCAGACAATAGCGGGCGACCGGGGGCCGGGGACCCGCCCCCGAGAAGTTCTTCCTCGGAGGGTCGCCCGGGCCCCTGCCAGCGCCCCGGGACCTCGGCCGGGTCCCGTCCGGCGGCTGATGCCAGCAGCCCCGCTCGCGGGCGCCGGGAGCCGGGCTGGCGGGGTGGGGGCGCGGTCGGGTGCCGGGTGCGGGGTCCCGGAGCCCGGGCGCCTCCGCAGCCTCCGCCCTGAAGCCGCCGGCTGGCCCGCACGGGCTCGGGGCCGGCTCGCTCGCCCTAGCTGTGCACGGAGGGACGGCTCCCGCCCGAGAGCGGCGCGCGGCGGGCTGCAGGCGCCCTCTGGAAGGCAGCAGAAGAAAGCCCCATTCAGTTTGAATTTGCAGAAATTCAATCCGGTCGCGGGCGGCGGGAACAGATGCGAGCTCCACTCCGCAGCCTGTGCACTTTCAAATCCCTCGTAGCCCCTCCTTCGCCGCGCGCAACAGCCAAACTCGACCCTCGCCGGAGAGGGGAGGGCCCGGGGAGGGGAGCGGCGGAGTGGGCGGCGGAGTCACCTGAGCGCCAGACAGGGGGACCCTGCGCGGCCTCGGAGACGCGCGCTCCCGGGCCGCCCCAGTCGGGCTGCCTCCGGCTGCGCCTCTCGTCCGGATTCCGGGCTTGGGCTTTCTGGACCTTTCCGCGATGAAATCCACCCCTAGCCGCACCCACCCGGGGCAGGGGGAGGGGAGGGCGGAGGGAGAGCTCTGGAACCCCGCGGACCGGGCTTAGGAGCCGGGGGGTCCAGTCCAGGGCCCGACACACAGTAGGGCCCTGCGGACCCTGGATGGATGGAGAGACACGGAGAGGTGGGGAGGCGGCGGGGCGCCTGTCCGGGCTCGCACGCAGACCCGATTGCCGTGTGGGAGGAGGAGCAGCCGCAACAATAGTAGTGGCGGCGGCGACGGAGGAACCCGGGCGCCCGCTGCCTCTGCATGTAGGTTTACACCTTTGCTTTCCACCGAAACGCGGCCGGCGACGGCCAGAGGAGCTGGATCGGCGCCCCCCCGCCCCCCGGCTCCTCAAGGCTTTTGTTCTGAGCGCGCCGTGACCGTGCTCATCCCTCATAAACAAGTGCGGCTGTCCTGACGGCTCTGGTTTTCTCCTGCGTCCCCAACGTCTTCCCGAACCCAAACGAGGAATCTCGGGAGGCAGGAGCTTGGGGTGGGGGGAAGGGGGGAGTAAGTAAGGGGAAGCATTTACCAAACACTACCTGTTGATCGGCTAGATAAAAGGCGTCAGCGTTTAATGCAAACTTAACCCCGGGTGCGACATCAGAGTTGGAAGGAAAATTCGGTCCTAACCTAGCTCCTTTCTTTATGGACCCCTCGGTGAACGAGTGTGGCGAGATCCCCGTCAGCGCTCTGAGATGGGGGGGGGGGGGGGGGGACACCGCCTTCATCAATCCAGGTGGGGGCTCTCTGATCCATCGGAAGAGCGACCCAGAGAAACGCCTCTCTTGAATAGATCAAATGTTAAATATGCTATAGTCTGTTACTCAGAAGTTAGGAGGCACTAGCCTCCTTAACGACTAAGCTTGTGTTTTCTGTCAGTCTTATTGTCCCCATTTTCCAGAATTACATTTTTTTACGATTTTTTCCCCTAAGATTTTATTTATTTATTTATTTGACAGAGATCACAAGTAGGCAAAGAGAGAGGAGGAAGCAGGTTCCCCTCAGAGCAGAGACCCCATACCGGGCTCAGTCCCAGGACCCTGTGATCATGACCTGAGCCAAAGGCAGGGGCTTTAAACCACGGAGGCACCCAGAGGCCCCAAGATTTATTTATTTATTTTTAGAGAGAGAGAGCACAGAGGGGAGGGGCAGAGGGAGAGAGAGTTTCAAGCAGGCTTCTGGCTGAGGGGTGAGCGGACCAGGGGCTCTATCCTACAATCAAAGATCATACCTGAGCCGAAACTAAGAGTGGAACACTTTTACCCACTATGCCCTCCCAGGCACCCGCCAACATTACATGTTTTTCAAATGTTTTTCTTGCTGTGCTTTGAGACTATGCCCACACCCCACCCGCACAATTTCTGCAAGGCCTGTCCAATCACTTTAATGTGTCTGATTCAACAATCAGAGTTGAGGACAGTAACATGGGGTGGAGGGAACGGGGGAGCTGTAAGACCAGCCCTGGCGTCCTGCAAAGTAAAACGGTCAACAAATGTCTGGTGAAGAAGTACGGACTCCCTTTGGGGTCATAATCATTCTGAATCTTCTTTCAGGAAAGATTTTGGAATTTCCCCAATGTTGTTTTAATAGAGTGTGACGTTTTCATTTTTTTTTTTTAAAGATGTAATTTATTTATTGGAGAGTGAGACAGAGATAGTGAGAGAAGACAGAAGCAGGGAGCCCGACAGGGGACTCGATCCCCGGCGTCCAGGATCATGCCCTGAGCCAAAGGCAGGTGTCTAACCAACTGAGCCACCCAGGCACCCAAGAGAATGTGATGTTTTAAAAAAAAAAAAAAAAATTTAGGCCACTGTCTCTGCATGAAAATTTGGAAGTTCCTTTTTTTATGGTATAAGGCAAATTTCAGAGCCGGTTCATCAAAGTTTCTTCATGGCCAAAAAAAAATATTAATAATAATAATAATAAATTCAGCTTCAGGCACAAAAATGGTGAAATATGTTTACAGTAAAATAGAGACTTTTCTTTCCTTTTAATTATCCTCTCAAGGTCAGAAAAGGGGTGAAGAAGAGAGAAAATCCAGGCCTATTAAATCTTTTTCAACCTTTGATGCCTGGGTTTGATTCAAGTTCACTGCTAATTCCATCAGCTGGGATGGATGCCAAAGAGAAGTCCAAACCCTATGCTTGCCTGGGTTTAGGAACCGGTGTTTGAACTACAGGTCCTATTCTCTGAAATGATCTGGTTTGAGAAGGAATTCCTTTATGTAAGACAAATTAGTACCCAAAACAATCTACTGCCCTCATAATAGATATGCAGAAAACATCTGGTTGAAAAGCAGTAGTCCAGCATCCAAGATTTACTCTGAATTCTCTATAGACTTCTCATCCTCCTGTGGGATCTCTTTGGCACTTGTCTTCATCGAGGATCGGGCTTTTGCACCTTTGCTTACCTCTGCACCTTTGCTTACGCCACACCTACCCCCCAGTCCGCTGCCTCCCACCCATCTCTGCCCAGTGCAGATGTCCCCTTTCCCATGATGCCCTCCCCCATCTGACAGCTGCAGGAGGCTCATCACTGCTTCCCTCCCTTACTCTAGGTCATTGATTTCACATTCTCCTTATGCCCTGCATTCCTTACCATGAGGGTCTTTCTTCTCTGTTAGACTCCCTAAAAACAGGGGCTGTGTCTTATCTTACATTTTACTTGCCCCAGGGCACCTAACAGAGTGCCCAAGACATGGTCGTTGTCCAATAAATATTTGCTCAGCAAATGAATGAAAGTAAGCGTTCGCTGATTCTCCAGTGAGTAGAGTTTGATGGCTCCTGACTGAGAGACTCCATCTGTCTTGGGGAAGAACATGTCTAATAAGTTTCCAAAAGCCTTTGCAGTTATATTGTTGGTTGCCTTGGTTGAGGGGGGGTGGGGAGTCAACAAATCAAACTTCCTGTCTTGCCAGAGTTGAGCCGTTGTCTCCTTTGGATGAGTTAACCCTTTAAGAAACATGACCAGCTCCGGCGGGCTGGAAAGCTTTGTCCGTTGACTTGTCCCCACCGCTCCCTTCCTTGCCATCTTCCTGCCGCATCTCCTCCCTCCAGATGGCAGGCGACTGTCTCTCTGCTCCCACAGAACAGCCAGCTCCGAGACCCAGCTGGAAGCAGTCAAAGACAATTAGAAGTAATCAGGCTGGCACGGGCAGGAAATGAAAGTTGGCTAGAGGGGGTGAGGCAGGCAGAAGCTGGCTGGTGACTTGGGCAAGGGACGCGGAGAGCAAAGCGAAGACAGCAGGCAGGAGTGGATCCATGCTGCCTGGAAGACATTTTGTGGACTCTGTTCTCCATCATTCTTCCCAAGCCAGGCTTCCAATATATACTTGCGGCAGCGTTTGCACCCAGGTCCCCAGAGTTCAAGGCCCCACTCTTCCTTCACGACCCCCCCCCCCCCCGATGTTGAGTGTCAGTCACAGTGTGAGGCTGAGGAGAGAAGCATTCCTCTGAAGGAAAGGCGTGTGTGGAAGCAGCCTGGTGTGGTGCTGGTGAGCAGGCTCTTCCGCCAACACCCCGCAGTGAAGTACTTCTCTGAAAATGAATCGTGACTCACCACCCCTCTGTGCCTTGGTTTCCTTCATCTGTAGAGCTGGGATGTTAAGGAAGCACGAAGATTAAATGAGATGCTGTACGCGAGGCATTCAGCCTGGTGCCTGGCACTTAGAGGCAGCAGGTGACCTTTATCAACACCTCTTTTGATCCCTCATCACAACACCGAGGGAAGTCCTTGGAGAATGCCCCAGAATTCCACCAGCACAGTTGTCCCTGTTACGGAGGAACTCAAAGCCTTTTCTCCAGGTTGGATCTCTTCCCTGAATCCAGAGTCATGTAGCTTCCACGCCCAAGCCAAAACCATGTCTTAAAAATGGGATTCGGTTCACATCGCTTTGCCACCCCAAACCCTTTCGCAGGCCACCACCACGAAAAGATATCCCAAGTGACTCATCCTGGTGGTGCCTCCCTCTTCGGCGCCTGGCCCCCGAGACCAGCTGTGCCTCCCTCGCACTCTGCCTTCAAGCCACTGAGCTCTTTTCCACATCAGAACCTTGGCCCTTGCTGCTCCCTGCACCAGCAACACGTGGCTTCTAGAACTTGGACTGGTGTGTCACTCACTTCACTCAGGGCTCTGCGTCTGCATCAGAAAGCCACCCTCTCCCCACCCACCCACCCCCATTCCCAGGTCAGCGTTTCCTCGTGCCATTCATCTAGCTTATGTGTTTACTGTCTCTCGGTCCCTCTAGAATTTCAGGTCCACGAAGCAAGGAATTTTCTGTCTCCCAACCCCTGTGCACACCTGCTCAGCAACACCTCTGGGACCTCCCATAACTCCAGCAAGAAAGGGGAGAGCCCCGGACTCCTGGAGCGTGATGGAGCGTGGGCCGTAGCACCAAGCCCACCCTCTTGTGACAGCTCCCCAGCACCTCTGAGCTGATGTTTGGGACCGGAATTTGAGCAAAAGGCTGATAGCTGGCCCTTCAAGAGCCAGGCTGTTACCATGAATGTTTCCCATCAGTCCTCAAGAGCCAAATGTCCCGGCTGTTTCAGTACAAAAAACGGTATCCCTCACCTCCCAGCGGTAGGGGAGCCCAAGGCTTCCGGACTCTACATTTTGAGGTTTGCCCCTTCCCTCCAAATTCCGGACAGAGGCTACTGAGAAGGAATGAAAGGTCAACTGTCCTATAGGAAAAGGCCCTCACAACATAATCCTCGGGACCAGTTCTTCTTGCATGAATTTCTCATTGGGAAGGGGCTTTTCCCAGATCATGTCAAGTCAACGCAACATCCTTCCCATGACCTACGAAGCATCCTGCCCTATGAGGGACCCATACTCCTTCCCTGGTCTCTCCACATCTCTGAACTCAGTTTCTCTGTTCTCACTACCCCCACCACGCTGGCCTGCACTCTGCGCCCACAGTGGGCCCTGCCCCTCATCAGCTCCCTGGAATATCTTTCTTCCAAACACCTGCAGAGCCGGCGCTCTCACCATCTGTGGGTCTTTGCTGGAGTGTCACTTGCTGGAAAACCTAAGTCTGACCTCCTCATTTGCAATGCAAATTTCCCCCAAATCCCTATTTGCCCTTCTCTGCTTGATTTTTCTCCGTGGCCCTTAACACCACGTGACAAAACCTATGTCTCCCTTGTTTATTTTGCTTGCTCTCTGCCTTCCTTCCTATAGGATGGAGGCTCCCTCAGGGCTGGGCTTTTTCTAAAGTGCTTGTATGCACTTAGGAAGAACTCCATACAAATCTGTTGTGGTTGAATGAATTCTTAATTCACAGGGTCTCCTGCTGCAGAAGAGGAGACCATAATACATGAGAAAATTGGGGCGGGGGTGTGTGTGTGAAGAGTTCTGCTGGAGAAAACATGCATCATAAAGACATATTTGAAAAAAAAAATCAATATTCATGCCACAAAGATAAACCTCCATACCAAGCTCCACATTTGTATTATGGCAGGAAAGGAAAGGCTATTATTATTAGCACTAAAGGCTTAAAATGTATGGCCTCCATTTACGGATGCTACTGCCTGTCCATTTCTTGCTGGGGTCCGGGCAGAAGCCGGTGACATCACCGGGTCTGCAGCGGGACCTGGAGAGGGAGCACACTCAGTGGGACAACTCTCAACTGTGACCAGCGGGTGGGGAGGCGGTGAGAGGAAGGGCAGTCGGGAAGCCAGCGGAGTCCCCAGCCACCTGTGGGGACTTTCCCCGCAGGCTGATTGCGGCCGAGAAGAGGCGGGCGCCCCCTGCTGGTTGACTCAGCTCCGCTTTCGCTCCAGGGCAAGGGGAGGAGGCCCAGGGCAAACCCGGACAGAACGCTACTGTGGAAACCAGAACCTTCCTCACCAGCTGGCTCTGTGACCTCGAGCAGGGCACTTACCACCTGCGATCATCAGTTTTTCTGCATCTCTAAAGGGAATAGCTCACGGGACAGGTGGCAAGGATAAAATAAGGCAGACGTAAGTGAAGGTGACAGATGTAAGTGAAGGAGACGATCGATCTTGGTTATTGTTGTCTTAAACCAACATGGAAAGTGTCTGGGAGGTAGATTAGAATACAATGAATTTATAAATGAATAAATAAAATAAACACAGTTGAAGTGATGGGGTCGTCTAAAGCCTCTTCCTTCAAGGGGGTAGTTTGCTAGTCATCATGGGCGTGACTGTAAATACCTCTAGGCTTTGTGCCCACTGTCTTAGGTCCATCCACGTGTCCCTACCTCAGCCCACCCTTAATCCTGACCTTCCAGTCCCCCCCCACACCAGGCCTCTGATCGCCTGACCCAGTCATGTGATACTGCCCAGGGGTCTGTGCGTGATACCCTCCATCTAGACCAGGGAGATAACCAGGGGCACCATGAAAGCCCCACCCATTCGAAGGAATTCCCTTCACTGTGGTCTTTAAGGCCAATCCGTGGGCAGCAGGAGCGCAGTCACAGTCTATTTCTGGCGTGTACCCACACACACACCTTCCAAGAACCAAGTTCGTGTTTTTTCCTCCAACGTCAGTATGTCTTAAGGGGCTCTCGCTTCCCAGTGTAGCCACGGGTGTGAGCTGGTGGTGGAGACAGTGGTGCAGGTTACAGAGGTCTGAGCAGCGTTCACGTTACGGGGGTCTGAGCTGCGTGCTCACGTAGCTTGCGTCGGGCTTGTGCCGGCCCTCCCCTCCCCCTGCTCACAGTCGCTTCTGGAGACCTCATGTCTACCCAGCCATGGAGGCTGCTGATCGCAGGTGGTCTTCTAATCTAATGACTCGGACAGAACCCAACCTGTGATGAGCAGCTCTGGAGGCATGGTCACTGGGGGTCCCAGGTCCAGATGCTCTATCTCTACTGGGGTCCAGGAGCAATGCACCATGAGCTCTTTTCAAAAGGATGTGAAATTCCCCACTACAATGGCATGGCCAGTCTACTCTAGGATTCTCCGACTGGGACCTACTATAAGCTGCCCACAGTGGTCTTTTCCTAGGATCTTAGCCTAGGGACTAATGTCCCTAGGAACCTAGGATCTGCTGGCTCCAATGGCCCAAGCAAGACCACACACTGGCTCTATATTCTGGATCTCCTCCAGATCCTTCCACTGGGCCTGGCAGTGGGCAGCCTTTCGTGTAACTCAGTCTATGGGTTGGAAGAATATTCCCAGGCATGGAAAACGCCACCTCCAGGAATTATAGGACCTACAAACACTGTGCTTCCTTCTTTGTGGTGGGAGATGGGAGAGGCAGTCATGTGTCCTTTTTCATGCAAGGCTCATTGCAGCCATCCTCAGACCTCTGGATTCGTACAGTGATGTAGCAGTCCTCTGAAACAAGTTTATTTTCCATGATCCGGAGCTCATGTGACTCGTCAATGCTCCCACTACACTTGCTACTTCTTGCTTCTATTGGATCAGCAGGAAGCATTGCTATAGTCCTCTTCAGGGAGTCCTGTTCAGACTATATATGACAGAAAATGAGACAGTTAACCCAAAGGAAAACAATAAATAGATATGATTATCTGTTCTAAATGAATGAAAATTGTGGGGTTTTTATGTCCTTTCCCATAGTGATGGAAAAGAATACATTCACCAGACCAAGGGCCACATACCATGCATTGAAGACTACACTCATCTACTTTGTCAGACATCTACTATGTCAGATCAGACATAGTATCACCAATTTGTGCTACTTCTTGCTGGGTCTGCAGCGATCCATGGATCTAGTGGCTCCTGCCGGGGCCAGGCTCATGAATGAAAAGAGATATGCTGGGGCCATTGTACCTGCATCCTTTAAGTCCTTCAGGATGGAACTAATCTCTTGTGTTCTTCTTGGGATGCCCAGCTGTCTTGGCCTTTCCCGCTACAAGACCTTTTACCCCACAAGCCAAATAATCAAGGTAGTGGTTGTGGCAGTTACTACATACACCCATTCCAATTGTACATGTGGAAACTGGAAGCATCACCACATGAGTCCATGGATATGGTGGACCCACAACGCACTGGATGTGGGTCAAGACTCCATTTATTTATTTATTTATTTATTTTAAGATTTTATTCATTTATTTGACAGACAGAGATCACAAGCCGGCAGTGAGGCAGAGAGAGAGAGAGAGAGAGAGGAGGAAGCAGGCTCCTAGCCGAGCAGAGAGCCCAATGCAGGACTCGATCCCAGGATGCTGGGATCATGACCTGCGCTGAGGGCAGAGGCTTAACCCACTGAGCCAGGTGCCCCAAGACTCCATTTATTATCTTACTCCCATATGCCTCCACTCTAATAGAAGAAGGACCCACGATGAGGATCTAGGTGTCTGGATAGCAATTCAGACCTAAAGAGTCATTGAAATATTTGGGCATTTCCCTGTATTAACTATATACTACTGTGTAACAAACTGCCCCCCAAACTTAGTAGCTTAAAACAACAATAAACACTCCTAATCTTGTAGAGTTTCTGTGGAGAAGGAATCTGGGAGTGATTTACATGGGAGATTCCAGACCAGGATTTCTCTTTAGGTTGTAGACAAGATGTGGGCTGGGGCCGCAGTCAGCTGAAGGCTTGACTGGGGCTGGAAAATCCAGTCCTGAGATGCACCGCTGAAAAGTTCATGTGGTTTCTGGCAGGAGGCTTTGGCCCCTGGTCACATAGGACCTCTCCAAAGGGCAGTTCAACTATCCTCCTGCCAAGACAGCTGGCTTCCCCCAAATGCAGTGATATTTAAGAAAGGGAAAGGTGGGAGCCTTAATATCTTTTCCTCCTATTTTGTTGTTTTAATTAACAATTTAAAATTGCATCTATTTAAGGACTACCACTTGATGGTTTTATATATTGAACTCTGAAGTGTTAAGGACAATCAAATTAACGAACACACCCATCACCACACATACTTGTCTCTGTACGTGTGTGGTTAAGATCTTCCCTTTTAGCAAATTTCAAGTCTACAATACAACATTGTTAACTCTCATTACATCGTGGCCGTCAGATCTCTGGAACTTATTTATATGGTGTAAACAAAATTTTGTACCCTTTGACCAACTTCTCCTCATATGCCCCTCCCCAGCCCCTGGTAACTACATTCCACTCTCTGTGTCTATGAGATAGGCAATTTTAGATTTCAAAATCTAAATTTTAGATTTATAAGTAAATGACAACATGCAATATTTGTCTTTCTGCCTCTAGCTTATTTTCCTTAAAATAATGTCTTCCACATTCACCTATATTATTGCAAATGCCGGGATTTCCTTTTTGTTTATGGCTAAATAAATTCTGCTGCCTATATGCACTTCTCTTTCTGAATTCATCCCTGGGTTGTTTCCATATCTTGGTTATTGTGAGTATTGTTGAAATGAACATGGGAGGGCAGATATCTCTTCAAGATAGTCATTTCATTTCCTTCAGATACATAACCAGAAGGGGTATTGCTGGATTGTAAGGTACTTCTGTTCATTTTTTTTATTTTTTGAGGAGCCCCCATACTGTTTTCCATCACAGCTGCACCAATTTACATTCCTACAAACACTGCACGAGGTTCCCTTTTCTCCACATCCTCCCCAACAATTGTTATCTTTTGTTTTACTGAAAATAGCCATTCTAACAGGGGTGAGATGGTATCTCATTGTGATTTCAAGTTGCATTTCCCGGATGATGAGTGAAACTGAACGCTTTTTCATGTACCTCTTAGCTATTTGTACATCTTCTTTCGAGAAATGTCTATTCAGGTCCTTTGCTCATTTCTTAAAATATTTATTTATTTATTTATTTATTTGAGAAAGAGAGAGAGAGCTCACGCACAAGCAGGAAGAGGAACAGAGGGAGAGGGAGAGAGAATCTTGAGCAGACTCTGTGCTGAGCCCAGAGCCTGATGCAGGGCTTGATCTCACCATCCTGAGATCATGACCTGAGCTGAAACTAAGACTCAGATGCTCAACCGACTGAGCCACCTCGGCACCACCTGGGCACTGATTTTCAAATCAGATGATCTGTTTCCTTGCTGTTGGGTTGCATGAGTTTCTTATGTTGCAAAAATTAACCCCATATTGGATACATAAACCATATTTTCTCCCATTCCGTAGATGGATTTTTCATTTTGTTAATTGTTTCCTTTGCTTTGTAGAAGCTTTTGTTTGAGGCATCCCATCTGCCTATTTGTACTTTTGTTGTCTATGCCTTTGATGTCAGATCAAAAAAAAAAAAAAAAATCATTTCCCAGCTTGTTCGACCCAGTATCCCAGGACAGTGTTCCCAAATTGATGAGATCTTCCTTATCCAATTTTCTGTTCTACTCCCCTTGATCCAGCACCTGCAAATCCAGTTCTTTCCATTCTTGTTTGGCTTCTGCCAGCACATGTTGGCTAGGTCCTACAGCTTCTTCAACATATGATCACATTGCTCCCATATTCAGACCAGCACTTCACTGGCTTTGTTATGCTGTGACTTATCCCTAGTTTTTGGCCTCTTGGCCAGGAGGGGAGATTAGATCAAGGCTCTGTGTCATCCTCAAGCAAGAGGGAGAGGCTCTAAGCCTTAACAGGGAGATGAGACTACAACAGTAAAGATAAATGAGCTCCAGTGCCAAGATGGACATGAAAAGTAAAAGAAATCTGGAAACTACATGCCGTTTTTAGACCAAAAGCATAAAATTCAACGTATCAACCAATCTCAAAAGAGAAGCCATGAAAATCGGCACGTTGATGCTTATAACATAGAAACAAGTCTGAATGCACAATAGCCAGTTCCGAGTCCAGACTTGTAGCAAAAAATGTATTAAAGATTTCAAGGTCTACCTTGAAAGGTCTACCTTGCTTAAAGTCAAAATTACAGCTTTTCGGTGATACAGTACACAGTACTATTGGAAATAGACATAAAATAAAGCTTTGGTGACTTACCGATGGTGTGCATTTGCCTCTAAGAGAAGGCTGAAGATAATTTCAGGGAAGAAATACCCCAGCACCAAGAATAAAGCAAAAACTCAATGGAAATAGGCTGAGAGGAAACACTGGGTGTTCTCCCCCCATTTCATCCTCAGGAAAAAGAAATGTGAGAAGGAGCTGTCATTCAGGAGTTGAGACAGTGGAATATTTCTATTTCAATTTATTTATACCTTCCATAAGTTTCTGGGCTTCCTGAAATTATAATTAAGAATAAAGTTATTTTGGGGGCGCCTGGGTGGCTCAGTAGGCAAGTGTCTGCCTTCAGTTAAGGTCATGATCCCAAGGTTTTGGGATCAAGCCCTGCATCATTCTCCCTGCTCAGTGGGGAGCCTGCTTCTCCCTCTCTCTCTGTTGGCCTCTCTGTCTACTTGTGCTCTCTCTTACATCTCTGTCAAACAAATAAATAAAGTCTTTTTTTAAAAAAAGCATAAATATATTTTGGAAATATTTTTCATAATTTTTACAAACTGTAAGTAGGATCAGACAGCTATGACATGGGCCTGAAACGTGGTGTGGGGACCTTGGAAACATGTGGAACTCTTCACAGGGGGCAGGAGACATGCTCAATTCCAGGGTTTCACGGAATCATGAGTTATGGATATAAGCCATTATCACTACGTAGGGAAATTTCTTTGCCATGGACCTTCTGGATCCTATAAAAATGACAGGAAGTAATACAAACATTCCTAAGTGTCCAAGGTTATCCCTCAGAGCTCAAACATCCCAGAAACCTTGCTGACCTCACCCAGCTAGGACACCTTGTTTCAAATGCATATTCCTTGAATTATTCTGGTCCCAAAGTCCTCCCTGATACAAAGGACATCTACCTTGGTATTACAGAAATTTGCTTGGTCTGACTTAAAAAAAAAAAAAAGTTGAATGAAACTGTTGAATGAACATAAGTGAACTAATTTGAATTGATCTGAAAAAAAGTTGTTTATTTTTTATTTTTTATTTCATCTTTCACTGACCTATTTTATTAATGACTTTACTAACAGACAAAAAGAATGCATCTATTTTTGTCTCTATTCTTATGCTTTCAAATCTTTTCTATTAATCTTATTTATGTATTTATGCTAGCTAAATAATATATTTTTATTAGTTCCAGTGGTAGAATTTAGTGACTCAAAAAAAAAACCCTCACTCATAGTTATTTTACCTTTTCAACTCAATTTATACCCCCTTCGTGCAAAGATTTTCACCTTCTTCCCAGAGCCCAGAGAAGTAACTGGGAGAAAGTGCCAATTTCCCTCAGGTACTGGTGAGGAAAATGAGAAAGCAAGATTTGAGCCCATAGTAACAAACTCAGTCGTGGAAAGCTGTAGCTAAACCAACATTCAAACTATGTCAAAGGGTTCTTCATGACGCCAAAAATCACATAACTACACAGAAAGAGGACACGTTTAAAGGGCAAGATCTTAGAAAGACATAGCAGGAAACCCCTACTCAATGAAGATCTCAGTGCTATCTATTCAAGGCTGGCATCAGGAACAGTGACAGTGTCACTGAAAAAGAACCCAGGTACAAAAGAATCATCTGCTACTGCAATAATCCTGCCAAAGAAAATGACTGTAGATCATCTCGATGAATGCAGAAAAAGCATTTGACACAATTCAACATCTTTTCGTGATAAAAGCTTCTGACAAACCGGGGATAGAGGGAACATATCTCTACATAATAAAGACTATGTATGACAAGCCCACAGCTGACATCACACTCAACAATGAAAAACTGAAAGCTTTTACTTTAAGATCAGGAGCAAGACAAAAACCTCCACTCACCATAGTACTAGACAGAGCAATAAACAAGAAAGAAAAAGAAAGAAAGAAAGAAAGAAAGAAAGAAAGAAAGAAAGAAAGAAAGAAAGAAAGAAAGAAAGAAGGAAGAAAGAGAGAGAGAGAGAGAGAGGAAAGGAAAAAAGAAATAGAAGGCATCCAAAGCAGGAAAGAAGAACAAAACTTTATTTGCAGATGATTATATATAGATGATATATTATATATGGAAAACTCTAAAGGCTCCACCAAAAACTTCAGAACTCAAAAAATTCAATAAAGTCAAGGATGCAGAATTAATGTATACAAATCAGTTGTGTTTTTATACACTAACAACAAACTGTCAGAAAGAGAAATTAAGAAAACAATCCCATTTACAACTACATATAAAAAATATATATTTAGAAATCAATTTAACCAGAGGTGAAAGATTTGTATACTGGAAACCCTAAGGTACTGATGAAAGATCCACATAGATGGGTGATTGCAAACTTTATTGCCATTAAAAGATTTCAAACTGCATTCATGCTTCTGCATACATGTAATGAAAAATGGGCAAAATAATGAAGCTTGATATTTCCCTAAGTTGCTCTGTTTAATTCTACTGTCTGATCCTCCATAATGCTTCATCTCTAATTATACACAGTTTAGTGATCTCTAAGAGTATGGAAGTTGTTGCTCATCAATAAAAAAATCACAAAGTTTGTCGGGGGCTGCTATGTACATAATACGCAACATGGCGCTTGCTCCTGCCGCCAGACAGAGGACCTGCGCACCACCTGAAAGATGATTGGCTATGCCCAGAACAGGTAGCCCAGGACACTGCGTGCTTTTTATCATGCTAAGCGTTGATCAGGCTTGCTTTCACATGTACAGTCTGCTGATGGGAGGAGAGGGGATATAAATAGGGGTAAAGATCCGGGTAAGGGGAGAACAATAAAGATTCGCAAGCTTGTCACTCCGTGTCTCCGGGTTGTTCTTGCTGGCGAGAGTGACAAAAGTTGGTTTTAAAAAAAAGATATTGATGAAAGAAATTGAAGAAGACATAAATAAATGGAAAGATATTCCACATTCATGAATTGGAAGAATTAGTATTGTTAAAATTATTAACACACAATCTACAGATTCAATATAAACCCTTTCAAAATTCCAAGGGTAATTTTCACAAAAATGGAAAAAACAATTCTAAAATTTGTATGGAACTTCAAAAAGACTCTAAATAGCTAAAATAATCTTTACAAAGAAGAAAAAAGCTAGAAGAATCATGTACTCAGATTTCAAAGTATATTGCATAACTATAGCAATCAAAACAGTATGGTATTTGCACAAAAATGGACACATAGATCTGTGGAACAAAATAGAGCCCAGACATAAACCCTTACATATATGATCAATTAATTTATGAAAAAGGAGAGGATATACAATGGCAAAAGGATAGCTTCTTCAATAAATGGTGTTGGGTAAGCTGTATAGCTACACACAAAAAGGCAACCAGACCACGATCTTACACCATACACAAAAATCGACTCAAGATGGATCAAAGACTTGAAGATAAGAAACCATAAAAATCCGAGAAGAAAAGATAGGCAGTAAGGTCCTTGACAACGGTCTTGGCAATGATTTTTTGGATTTGACACCAAAAGCAAAGGCAACACGGGCAATAATAGATAAATAGGACTACATCATTCTAAAAAAAGGTTTTATACAGCAAAGGAAACCATCAACAAAACAAAAAGGCAACCTAAAGAATGGGAGAAAATATTTGCAAACAATATAACTGACAAGGGGCTAATATACAAAATATGGAAAGAACTCATACAACTGAATAGCAAAACAAAACACAACAAAAAAACACAACTGACTTGAAAATGGGCAGAGGAACTGAACAGACTTTTTTTTTCCAAAGAAGATATGCAAATGGCCAACAGGTACGTGAAACGAAGCCCAGCATCACTCATCATCCGGAAATGCATATCAAAACTACAGTGAGATATCACTTCACATCTGTTAGAAGTGGTTATCATCAAAAATACAAGGGATAATGAATGTGGGTAAAGATGTGGAGAAAAAGGAGCCTTGCATGCTGTTGGTGGGAATGTAAACTTGTGTAGCCACCCTGGAAAACAGTATGGTGGTACCTCAAAAGATGAAAACTAGAACCACCCTATGATCCAGCAAATCTCCTCCTGGCTCTACTTCTGAAGGAAATGAAACCAACTATCTTAAGAGATATTTGTGTTCCCATGTTCATTGTAGCATTATCTATAATATCTAAGACATGGGAACAACCTAAGTGTCCATCAACAGATGAATGAATAAATAATGAGATTACATATTATATAACACATTATATAATAATATATTATATTATTCACCATAAAAAGAAGAAGGAAATCCTGCCATTTGGGACAACATGGATGGACCCTGAGGGCATTATGCTAAGTGAAATAAGTCAGAGAAAGACAAATACTATATGATGCACTTATGTGAGATCTAAAAAACAAACAAACAAACAAATTCATAAAAGCAAAGAGATTGGTAGTTGTCAGAGGCAGGGAGAGAGTCAGCAGGAGATGGCTGAAGATGATCAAAAGTACAAACATGATCAAAAGTACAAAATAGTTAACAGGACTATATTGTATATTTGAAAGTTGCTGAGACAGTAGCTCTTAAGACTTCTCATCCCTAGAAAAAAAAGTCACGCTATGTATATGAAGTACTGGATATTAACCAGACTCATTGTAGTAACCATTTCACAATATATACATATGTCAAATTTTTACATTGTATACCTTAAATTAATACAATGTTATATGTTAATTACATTTCATTAGAACTTGGGAAAAAGAAAATTACTATAAATCATTTTATTTTTAATATAAAACTTGGACCCTTTAGTATTTTATCCACTAATAGCATTTGCTCTAAAGGAGACAGATAGATATAGAAATATATAGATGTACGTATTAGAGGCCATCTTCTAGGTACATTAAAGAAGTCAGGCATCACACTAGCTAAGCTAAATTTGACATATTGTGAAATGACCAATTCATAGAATGTGCAAATTTTAAGCATGTAGAATTTAAAATATAAGTTTAAGGAAAGCTTGATTACACATAGATCACAAATCGTAAATGCAGGTACAGTTGCGTGATATGATATATGACATATGGTATGATACAATATTTGGAAGCATGCTTCTTTACTCTGCAACTTTAGTGAGACTATAAAAATTAGACTATGCATCAGTATAACACCCACCATTAATATAATTAAATGAGTGCACAAATGAAAGAAACTGGATGATCTCTGATAAGATTAAAATTCATGGACTACTACCAGGTTCAGTCACACCACCATCATGGTATGGTATCATACCACCATCATGAAGCTAAAAACGTGAATTTTCTCTTCGTGTACATCTAGACTCTCGGGTCTTGTTCAAGCAAGTTTGCCGTTATGGGTAATGTGCTACAGTCACGCCTCTCACCACGCAATTTTCTTTGCTCCTTAGAAGTGAGATGAATTGGTTTGCAGTGGGATTGAATTGCTTGGGACACACTCCATCTTAAATCTGAACATTTTTGCAAAGATGTGATATTTTTAGAAAGCCTCCTGATATTTCTTTTCAGAAGCACTTCTGAATTTATTGCAATACCAACTGTAATAAAAGCAAAAGCCATAAAGATAAACATTTAGAATAGATGAAAACACATTTATGCTTTATTGTTCCGAAGAAAATAAGTTTATTTCAAAACATCCAACATGACTTTTGTTGAATGTTCAGTTTTGATTCCTCAGAAATGAGAAAATCATATTGTATGAATATATGTCAGAGATCTCGGAAACATACATGCCTTTTGACCCAGGAATTTTACTTCTAGGAATTTATCCTTAAAAGATTTCCTAGAAAAGTTCAAAGCCCCGCAACAAATACATTCATTGCAGTATTTACTAATCACAAAATACTGGGAAAAATCCATTTGCCTCACATCGGCAGATCAAATCAATAAAATACAGTACTCCCCAAAATGTGCAGCTAACTACAAAGCCTTATAGTGAGGTAGAAGAAAATTTGTGGCCATGGGAAAGTCATACTATTAAGTGGAAAATATTATAATGTCAATGGTATTTACAGAAGCAATCAAGCAAAAAGAACATGTGCCGTTATAGTCCATTTGCTGAAAATATAATGGAATCATATTTTAATAGTGGCTATCTCTAGGGAGGAGAATAAGTAACATTTACTTTGTTTGGCTTGGGCTTTTCTGTGTGTGTAGTCAACAACCATTTGTTGAGCATCCTCTATGTGCTAGGAACTGAGTTAGGTGCCAAGCACGTGAGAGAGTCTGAAAACATCACCCGAAAATTTTCCAGCTTTGTTGGTAGACTGGACATATAACATTGTGCAAGTTTAAGGTGTACAATGTGATGATTTGGTATACATATAATAGTGAAATAATGACAATAAGGTTGCTTAATACCTCCATCATCAAACGGTTACCTTGAGAGTGTGTGTGTGTGTGTGTTGAGAACCCTTAAGATGGATTCTTTTAGCAACTTTTTTTTTTTAAGTTTTATTTGGCAGAGAGAGAGTGAGCGAATGCACAAGCAGGGGAGCGGCAGGCAGAGGGAGAGGGAGAAGCAGGCTCTCTGCTGAGCAGGGAGCCCGATGCAGGACTCGATCCCAGGACCCTGGGATCATGACCTGAGCAGAAGACAGTCACTTAACCAACTGAGCCACCCAAGCACTCCTTTTTTAGCAACTTTCAAGTATACGGTACAGTATTGTGAACTCTCGTCATCATGATGCACATGAGGTCCCCAGATCTCTTCAGAAAGCCTCCCAATATTTCTTTTCAGTTCTCTTAGAACTAGAAGTTTGTGTACTTTGACCACAACCCCCCATTTTCTCCAACCCTAAACCCCTGGCAATGGTCACCTATCAATTCTCTTTTTGGATGAGTTTGGATTTTTTTCTGATTCCATTATAAATGAGATAGAGTATTTTCTTTCTCCGTCTGGTTTATTTCACCTAGCATCATGCTCATGAGGTCCATTCATGTTGTCCCCAGATGGCAGAATTTCCTTTTTTTTTTTTTTTTAATGGCTGAATACCATTCTGTTGTGTACACGCCACATTTTTAAATCCATTTTTTAAATCTTTTCTGATGGAGAGATCTGTGTCCTCTCCGGTTGAATCTGGGCTGAAGACTGCTTCCCCCACTGGAATACAGCAGAGGTGGCATGCTGTGAGTTTGGAAATTAGGTTGTAAAAGGCCAAGGCACTTCTCTCTGGTTCTCTCTGAATCCAAACTGTCCGAAGACTGCCCTTAGAAACTCGTTCTCGGGGTGCCTCGGTGGCTCAGTCCATTAAGCGTCTGACTTTGGCTCAGGTCCAGATCCCAGGGTTGTGGGATCAAGCCCTGTGTTGGGCTCCCTGCTCCGCGGGGAGTCTGCTTTTCCCTCAGCCCCTCCCTCCACTCATGCTCTCTCTCTCTCAAATAAATAAATAAAATCTGTAAAAAAGAGAGAAAGAGGGAAAGGATGGAAGGAAAGAAGGAAGGAAGGAAGGAAGAAAAGAAGGAGAAAACCCCCTCCTAGTTACCATACTAGGAGACACCCAGGTCACATGGGAAACCATGTGTAGGTGCTGCTGGCAAAGTTTCAGTTGGACCTATTCTTCACCCATCCCAGCCCAGGGACTAGGCGAATGAATGAAGAAGCCCCCTGAGAAACGTCTCCTGAGCCTCTGCCCTTTCAGCCCCCAGCCCTGAGTCTTGCCGACTGAGAGTCTAACACTTGCTAGAGCAGAGAACACTCATCCCCATGTGCTTTTCCCAAATTCCTCACTCACAGAATGTGTGAGCACAATCAAGTGGGTACTGTTTAATCCACTTGGTCCATTCAACAGCAGAGATAACCAGAACAGCACGTAACCATGAACAATACTCTAACAGACAAGGTAGGCAACAAGAAAGACATCAAAGAGACAGTTACAGATCCTTACAGGGAAGGAAGCGGAGAAGGTGAGGGGGTTCTCCATTGCATTTATTACGATCTGTGTCCTAGATCATTTATTTTTCTGATTTATCTTGTCTGTTGTATTCATCAGGATTCTCCAGAGAAACAGAACAAATACAATGTGTGTGTGTGTGTGTGTGTGTGTGTGTGTGTGTGTGTGTGTGACAGAGACAGAGAGAGAGAGAAAGAGGTTTATTTTAAGGAATTGGCTCACATGGGGCACCTAGGTGGCTCAGTTGGTTGGATATCCAACTCCTGATTTGGGCTCAGGTCATGATCTCAAGGCCTGGGATTGAGCCCCACGGTGGGGAGTCTGCTTGGGGATTCTCTCTCCCTTTCCCTCTGCTCCTCCCCTGATCAGCCTGTCTCTGCCCCTCTCTCTCTCTCTATCAAATAAATGAATAAATCTTTTTAAAAAAATAATAATTGACTCACATAATTGTGAAGGTGTGGCATGTCCAATATCTGCAGCAGGCTGGAGACCCAGGGAAGAATCAATGCCTGCCTGAAGTCTTAAGGCAGGTTGGAGGCAGAAATCCTTCTTCCCAGGTGGAGGTTAGTCTTTTCTTTTAAATTCTTCAACTGATTAGACAAGGCCCACCAATAAGAGAGGTATCCTCTGCTTTACTCAAAGCCTACAGATGTCCATGCCAATCACGTCTGAAAAATATTATCCCAGCAACATCTAAACTGGTGATTGATCAAAAATCAGGGCATCACAGCCTCACCAAGGTGACACAAAATTAAATGTCACATCTGCTGTTTGACTCTTAACCACTATAAAGGAATATGCATGTGGGCAGCAATTCTTGTCTGTTGGATTCACTGTTTCAACATAGACTATGCCCTGCACGTGGTGGGCGTTTATTAAATATTGATGGAATCACGAAGCAGGTGTGTGGAGTAAGTGTGCACACTAGGACGGTCACTTTATTAGGTGGTTAGGGGAGACCTCAGAGGAGGCAATTTCTGGACCAACACCCAAAGACTGAGAATGAGTAAGTCCTGTGAAGAGCAGTGAAGAGCAGAAGGGAGAATGGCCAATACAAGATGAAGAGACCCACAGCTGCCCTAGCACGGAGGTGGGAATGAGCACTAGGGCGGGAGCACTGGGTCAGGAGCCCTGGAAACAAGGGGCAGAGCAGTGAGAGATGAGGCCAGAGAGAGAGCAGAAGAGGCTGAGCTGTTAAGACATGGCAGCCAGGGCACCGGGCACAAATTAGAGAAAGGCACCCCGACCTCGGAGCGGAGGTCCACCCTGAAGCAGGACCCAAAGCTGAGACGAGACTGGACGTCAGCCAGCCCGCCCCGTTGACCACGCAGCAGGACTCAACACGCCCGGCTGTGCCCAGCGGCTCCGCTTACAGCTCACGGGAAGGAGTTTGAACTTGGTTCTAACACCAGTGAGAGTGACGATTTTTATGCTGGGACCCAGGAGACCAGCCATTCAAGAAATGCTCCTGGGACATAAGGTTATCACCTAAGAGAATAAAATTAAATCCCCACTGCACACATGTATACAAATACATTGAGTCAGGATTAAAACCTACACATGCAAGTCTGACTTTTTGGAAAAGGACAGAAGCTGGAAGACCCGAAAAAGACTTTCATGCAGATGAGCGATAAAGGTCCCTTAGGTGAGGGGCATGGCCACAGAGCAAGGAGAGGGGGACAGATTTGATGTCTATCCTGGCAGTTGGGCTGACGGCACTTGGCGATAGATTCCGTGTAGACAGGGAGGGGGTCTGGGGAGAGGTGGAGCGTGGTCAACAGTGACCACGTGTGGGGCTCTGGCAGCCGGGGCTGGGGGGGGGGGGTGCCTGACCACCACACAGGCCAGCCTGGTGAGGAGAGCAGAGTGTCAGCAGGGAGGGTAGCCTGGACTGTGGGCGCAGAGATCAGGAGCTCCATCAGACGCCTGGTGGACATCAATAGGCTTTTGGATATGCAAACCCCGAGCTCAGAAGAGAAGAACTAGAGGAGGATGTAAATTGGGGGTCAGCACATGGATGCATTTGGAGCTCCGAGCCAAGTCGGGATCCCCTAGGAACTGGGGGTAGCGCCCAGAAAGGAAGAAGAGCCAGGACAAGCCCTCCTGCATTTCTGCCCTGGGCTCCCACTTCCAAGTTTTGTGCCCGTAGTATAAATTACAGTTTGGATTAGGGGAAACAAGGGATAAATATCATCTTCTAAAACATCGAAGTGTGTCACACGGAGGTTCCTTCCCGTTAGAAACAGCTGGCACACCAGGACGGAGATGGAAGGTGAGTCCGCGAAGGGAGAACGGCCAATACAAGGAGTGTGGGCAGGGAGGCGGGAGGGCTGCGAGGAAGGGACGCCCCCACCAGGCTCGGGAAGGTGGCACAGCTCTTGGCCCTGGGCTCCAAGGGACGTCATCAGGAGGCAGCCACAGGCGGAGACCAGCAACCCTTCGGCCAACAGCCCCCATCCAAGAGGCAGCTGGGGGAGGCCATGCCCTCCCCGTCCCTCTCAGCCACTCTCAGCTCTGGCTGGGCCTCCTGATGCCCGCACCCAGTGGGGATGCAGGGGGTAAGGAGCCAGGCAGAGCCCTTCAAGATGCCCCAAGGAGGGCGGGGAATGCGGGGGCGGGGGGTGTCCAGGCAGCCCTGGAGGGGAAGAGCAGCCAGCTCTCGTCGGCGTTCTCTTTTTGTTGTTGTTGTCGTTGTTGAAAGTTGTTAACCAGTGGGATGGTTAACCAAGCACAGGACCCTTCTGAGTGTGGGGTCCCAGGGGATGGCATAGGTCTTGTGCCCAGGAAGCCAGCCCTGCTCCCAGGAACTGGCTGTCTTAGTGTCCCCTCTGTGCTCTGTCACTTCCCCCAGAGCAGCCCTTGGGAGGGGTGGCATCAGCTCCATTTGTGATGGATTTTTCAGAGCTCAACAATGCGGCCCTGGGTTGGTCAGGATCCCCGTAATTGGGGGCCCGTGAGGCATATTTTCCCAGCCTCCACAGATGTGGTCAAACTGTGTGTGGGTTGTCTGTGTGTGGGTGTCTGTGTGTGTGCGCGTGCGTGTGTGTGTGCGTGTGTGTGTATGTGGGTTTTGCTTTTTGTCTCTTAAGAGTGCTGAGGATGAACGTATTAGCCTCCATTTCCAGCTAATACTTTAAAACCAGAGCTTTAAGCCTGACACAATTTATTCGTATTAATGGTGTGAAGACGGATTTAATTTTTCCCTGTAGGTGATAACCGTGTGTCCCATGACCGTTTCTTGAATGGCTGCTCTTTCCCCTTCTGATTTAAATACCCACTGTGTCAGATATTAAATCCCCAACCATAAATAGGGGACAGGAAGTGACAGTGGAGCTGTTTTGTCTTATTGTGGCGGGGTCCTCAAGAAAGCAGATGTCACATCTCCTGCACCACGTGGGAACGCCATGAAGGGTTGGCAGAAGGGTGACTCAAGATGGGGTTGTGACCCTTGTCCTCTCTACAGCATAGGATGGGTGAAGGAGTAAGATCGCAGCAGAAGACATGAACAGACACTTCTCCAATGAAGACATACAAATGGCTATCAGACACATGAAAAAATGTTCATCATCACTAGCCCTCAGGGAGATTCAAATTAAAACCACATTGAGATATCACTTTACACCAGTTAGAATGGCCAAAATTAGCAAGACAGGAAACAGCATGTGTTGGAGGGGATGTGGAGAAAGGGGAACCCTCTTACACTGTTGGTGGGAATGCAAGTTGGTGCAGCCTCTTTGGAGAACAGTGTGGAGATTCCTCAAGAAATTAAAAATAGAACTTCCCTATGACCCTGCAATTGCACTCCTGGGTATTTACCCCAAAGACACAGATGTCCTGAAAAGAAGGGCCATCTGTACCTCAATGTTTATAGCAGCAATGGCCATGGTCATCAAACTGTGGAAAAAACCAAGATGCCCTTCAATGGACGAATAGATAAGGAAGATGTGGTCCATATACACTATGGAGTATTATGCCTCCATCAGAAAGGACGAATACCCAACTTTTGTAGCAACATGGACGGGACTGGAAGAGATTATGCTGAGTGAAATAAGTCAAGCAGAGAAAGTCAATTATCATATGGTTTCACTTATTTGTGGAGCATAACAAATAGCATGGAGGACAAGGGGAGTTAGAGAGGAGAAGGGAGTTGCGGGAAATTGGAAGGGGAGGTGAACCATGAGAGACTATGGACTCTGAAAAACAATCTGAGGGTTTTGAAGGGGCGGGGGGTGGGAGGTCGGGGTACCAGGTGGTGGGTGTTATAGAGGGCACGGATTGAATGGAGCACTGGGTGTGGTGCAAAAATAATGAATACTGTTATGCTGAAAATAAATAAAAAATAAATTAAAAAAAAAAAAAAGATTGCAGCTAGAGGAGGATTTTCCAAGAGAAGTTTGGTAAGTCTGGAGTCTCTCTCCTACGAGGGTGATGGGGAGCTTGCACCTCTCGCCAAGGCTAAGGAAAGGGCCTCCCCTGGGACCACTCTAAGAGCTTGCTCTATATCTCCCACAGCTGGAGAGACACAGCAGGCTGGTGTTTCCCTCAACCAGGAAAGCCTGAAGGTCAAGAATGCTGCAGAAAGGGACACCCTTTGGCTCAGGTCATTATCCCAGGATTGTCGGATCAAGCCCCACATCGGGCTCCTTGCTCAACAAGGGAACCTGCTTCTCTCACTGCTCGTTCTCTTTCTCTCTCTCTCTCTCTCAAGTGAATAAATAAAATCTTAAAAAAAAAAAGATTCTCCCTCTCCCACCAAATAAGTAAATAAAATCTTTAAAAAATAGGGGGATAAAGCCTACAGCAAGAGCAGGGTAGGTGCCTGGGTGGTGCTAAGTCATGCTGGTGTCCCCACAGAAGGAGAATAGGAAACAGATAGCTGGTCACCCGCAGCAGATAGCAGATGGCAAAAGCCAGAGGGCTTTGGTGGGAGCTCACAAAAAGGCCCATATCAGCTGCAAAGGAAAGACAGACACAGGCCAGCAGGCTGAGACCTGATTCTGCTGCAAGTAGCTCCAGAAATGTTGGAATGCTCAGCCAAAGCGGGTAAGTTGTGCAAAGATCAAGGCCCAGGTTCAGAAAACCTGGATGGATGGACCCAGCTTGCAGAATAAAGCCAAACAGAAACAAGGACGACAGGGAGACAGAGACAAAGACCACACATCATTGCACGGACTCCTGCACCCAGCCGTACCTAAGGCCAAATCCATCTCTGCATTCCTCAGCGTTGAGAACCACTATTAGTCCCTTTTGCTAAAGATAGCGCGAGTCAGATTTCAATCACTTTCACTCCTGAGTCCAACCATAGCTTTCCTTCACGTACTCTTCGCACAGAGAAGCGTGCTTCCTCTATGTTATCCAGGCGACATCGAAATTTTCTGGATGCTTTCCTTCATATTTTTGCATGAAAGTGGAAAATCATAGATTCACAGAAAACATGATTTCATAAATTGGTCTTGGTTCAATCAAGAAAATGCTCATGGTCATCTGGAAACCATTTCATTCCTTCATATTTTGCCGCCCTTTGAGGCTTCCTCTTGGCGGACAATTTGTTTTACATAGGATGGCTCCAGATTACTTTTTAAGCCCTGGTTTATACAATCTGGCTCTCGAACTAAGCTCTTCAACTCCTTGGGGCTTACAGACTGACCTTCTGCTGATGCAAATTTCTTCTTAATCCTAAGAAGTCCCTGGCCTTTTTCCCTCTAATATTTACAGAAGGGATGTCTCATTGGGGGAATGGATGTTACAGTTTTGTTACCTTAGTGTGGAAGAGTAGCTCTGACTGTGTTGTGGTCATGAAAGTCTCGAGATGATTTTTAACCTAATTTCAGCTCTTCTCAAGATTCACAAAAGCACATAGTCGTGGACTTCTACTCAGAGAGACTGACTTCTGTGGCTGGGATTTGAGAATACATTGGTACCTGACTGATTATTTATTGCATAGAGTTGTTTAATCAACAAATATTTACTGAGTACCATGGCACTTTGCATTATCACTCTCAAATATTTGCTGCCCCTCCCTACGGGAATATTATATTTCCTTGTGCCAATGACATAAGGCAAAGTTGTATAATTTGTTTCAACCAGAGGGAAGACCATAGCGGTGGTAAGTGTGGTCTCCAGGCAGAAGCTCTCAGAGCCAGTGTTAAGCTCTGCCATGTTCCTTCCCCCCTGCCATGGGCCAGCAAAGTTCCAGACAGAGGCTGCTGTGTCACCTTGAGTCTCAAAGTAGGATGACATGTGAAAACGAGCCACAGATGTGCAAGGGACATCTAATGTCAACAAGTAATAAACCTTTTGTGTTTGGGGTCACTTTTTCATGCCAGCGGAAGATAGCCACCCCGAATTAACACACACACCCACAATGTGCTCGTCATTGTGCTAGATGTACAGTTTATTTATACATATAACTATGAGGCCATGGTCCCAAAATAGCGCTGCTTAATAGAAACTTCTTTTAAATAAGTGTACTCAGTCACAGAAGATTTCGAACTTTCTTTGAACAGCAGAACCTCCTTCCCCAGAACGCCAACTATAAAACAGATACAGCAGGGCTGCTCTGACTGAAAGAGTGAAGGCCAGAAACTTGGCGGTTCTATCTCCCCAAAGACCATACTCAACTCAGTGCCAGACATCTGGCCAGCCCTCAGTGAATATTTGTAGAATAAATAAACAGATAGATTATTTCCTCCAGGATTCTTTAAGGACTCTCTGGAGAATGCCATAGTTCTGTAGAACAGAGTGTAAAGTTCCCATAGTAATAGTAGAGTCCTGTTGGAGGTTTTGGGTTCACTTACCAAATTCACATGTACAGACGGAGAGGACAAGAGCAGAGATGGTGAAGATTCACATCCTATTTTGGCCCGTCGTTCCTGTGTCTTTCCAATTACGGTTCCATAAAAGATCTTCATGACTGGGTGCCTGTGAGTTCAACCCAGGTCATGTTCTCAGGGTTGTGAGATCAAGCCCCGCATCAGACTCCAGCCTCAGCGGGAGGTGGGAGCCCGCTTGAGGATCTCTTCCTCTCCCTCTGCCCCTCCCCCCTGCTTGTGTGCTTGCTCGCTCTCTCTCTCTCTCTCTCTCAAATAAATAAATCTTCAAAAAAAAAAAAAAAGATCTTGATGATGGACCTGAAACTAATACAATGCTGTATGTTAACTACACTGGAATTAAAATAAAATAAAATAATTTCTTAATGGTAATGATTGTTATTAAATAGTTTTTTTTTTAAAGATTCTATTTATTTATTTGACAAAGAGAGATCACAAGCAGGCAGAGAGGCAGGCAGAGAGAGAGAGGAGGAAGCAGGCTCCCTGCTGAGCAGAGAGCCCGATGCAGGACTCGATCCCAGGACCCTGAGATCATGACCTGAGCCGAAGGCAGCGGCTTAACCCACTGAGCCACCCAGGTGCCCTGTTATTAAATAGTTTTGTTAAATGTTTCCAATGACTGCTTTTTCCATGGTCCGGCCAACAGTAGAGATGTTAACAAATAGAGAAGAGGAATGAAAACAAAAGATCTAGTAATTCATCCATCAAGTAATTAATCCTAGAACAATAAGTCAGCCCCCGGTGTTTGGACTCTGTTTGAGAAGACTAAAGCACCAACAAGCCCTAGTGAACCAGCTCAAATTATACCTTCACTGTAACAAGAATTCTCCTCCTTATTATCCCTCTCTCTCTCTCTCTCTTCCCATCAGTGTAGCCTGCTAGACATGGTAAGCTTAACACTTAGATTATTCCAGTAACAGTGGTCTGTTAGCACAAAGGTTTTAAAAACAGGGATGGGGGGCTCCTGGGTGGCTCAGTGGGTTAAAGCCTCTGCCTTCGGCTCAGGTCATGATCCCAGGGTCCTGGGATCGAGCCCCACGTTGGGCTCTCTGCTCGGTGGGGAGCCTGCTTCCTCCTCTCTCTCTCTGCCTGCTTGTAATCTCTGCCTGTCAAATAAATAAATAAAATCTTTAAAAAAAAACAAAGCAGGGATGGAGAGGGACAAGATGGCAAGCCAAAATAACACAAACCTCCCTCAGTAAAATCCGAGATATGCCGCCTTTTAAAACATAGTTTAAAAAAAAAAAAAAAAAAAAACCTCTTACAAATTTATAGCTGTACTGACAAGAAAGTAGAAATCCCAGTGGGGGGGGCGCCTGCGTGGCTCAGTTGTTAAGCATCTGCCTTCAGCTCAGGTCTTGATCAAGGGTCCTGGGATCAAGCCCCGCATCAGGCTCCTGGCTCAGCAGGAAGCCTGCTTCTCCCTCTCCCACTCCCCACTTGTATTCCCTCTCTAGATGTCTCTTCTTCTCTGTCAAATAAAATTAAAAAAAAAAAAAGAAAAGAAATCCCAGTGGGCCACATGGGAGACAGAGCTGAAAACTGCCCAGGGAACGGACGCTCTAACAGAATGGAAGGTAGTTGTTGGTCCAAATAATGAAGGGACGTGGATTTCAGTGTTCATGTGGGGTTAGGTGCTGAGGTCTGGGACAGGATGAAGAGTGGGGAGCCAAACCCCTTATATGCGGCGGGATTGGCAAATAGCTGTAGTGTCAGCCAAAGGGTAGACCAGAAAGACTTCATCCATCAGTCCAGCCAGTAGCTTAGACAGAAAGCTCGTCTGTTTTCTTCTTGGTCTCTGGGTCAAAAATAAAGAGAAGTAAAAACCTTAGGTCATTGCCTCATGCATCTGAGATTTTAATTTATGGTAATTGTAGAGGCCAGGAAACATCAATGCTGGAAATTAATATAATAATTCATTCTGGGCTAGAAAAAGAAAACATGGCAGAAGAAAATGAAATATGCTCTCTCAGATGCTCTGCAAGGAAACCTCTGTAGACTTCCACAAAACAGAAGCCTGGCTAAAGATGAACTTACAAATATGTATTTTATGCACACACATGCGTACACATATACGACCTCCAGGTATCGTGAGACAAAAGAAACAAGAGGATTAGAGGACCCTAAAAGTTGAAGATTTAAAAAATCAACAATCTGGGGTGTCTGAGTGGCTCAGTGGATTAAAGCCTCTGCCTTCAGCTCAGGTCATAATCTCAGGGTCCTGGGATCGAGCCCCACATCGGGCTCTCTGCTCAGCAGGGAGCCTGCTTCCTCCTCTCTCTCTGCCTGCTTGTGATCTCTGTCAAATAAATAAATAAAATATGTAAAAATAAATAGATAGATAATCAACAATCTGGAAAATAATACAAATTAAGTAGGCTAAAAACAAGTAAAGAATTAAACGGGAGAAATGAAAACCTAAGAAGCAAACAAATAATTATAAAAGAAAATGAGTAGATTTGAGAAGAAGACAAGTAGAAATTCTAGAAATGCAAAATATATTCAGTGACATTAAATCTCAATAGAAAAGCAACAGATCAGATGCTGCTGAAAAAAGACTTGAGGAAATAGAAGATAGATGTGAAAGAATTGCTCAGAATGTTAAACAGAAAGAAAAACAGAAGGTTGTTATGAGATTTGGAAAAAAGGGGAACCTGAGTGGCTCAGTCAGTTAAACACAAGCCTTCAGCTCAGGTCATGATCTCAGGGTCCTGGGATTGAGCCCCACAACAGGCTTCCTGCTCAGCAGGGAGTCTTTTTCTCCCTCTCCCTCTCATTCATGCTTTCTCTCTCTGTCTCTCTCAAATAAATAAATAAATAAATATTAAAAATAAAGAGATTTGGAAAATGAAGTCAGAATATCTAATATAGCTCCTCAGAATTTCATGGAAGAGTAGAAATATGGAATATAAAGTGAGTAAGAATTTCCTAGGATCTTAGGATACAAGATCTTATCTTAGATACAACACTAAAAGCATAAACAATCCAAGAAAAAAATAGATAAATTGGAGTTCATCAAAATTAAAAGCTATTGTTTCTCAAAGAACAACCACTCAAGAAAGTGAAAAGACAAGCCACAAGATGGAAGAAAATATTTGCAATTCATATATCTAATAAGGATTTTGCACCTAAAATTAAAAAAACTCTTATAACTCAACAATAAAAATAAATAAGCTCAGTTAAAATATGGGCAAACCATTTGAAGAGATGTTTCTCCCAATAAAAACATAAACATATAGACATACAAATGACTAATACACACGTGAAAAGATGTTCAACAGCAGTAGTCATTAGAAAAATGTAAATCAAAACCACAATGAGATACACCTACTCAGATGACTATAATCAAAAGATAGACAATAACAAGTCTTGATGAGGATGTGGAGAAACTGGAACCCTCACATGTTGCTGGTGGGAATGTAAAATGGTGCAGCCATTTTGGAAAACAGTTTGATGATTCCTCAAAAAGCCAAGCCAGAATTACCATACGATCTAGTCATTCCATTCCTAGGTATATACCCAAAAGAACTGAAAGCTCATGGTCAGACAGAAGTTAGTGCCTGAATACTCATAGCACCATTCATTCATAGTAACCGAGAAGTGAAAATAAATAAAATATCCATCATCCAAAGAAAGGATTAGAAAAATGCAGGATATGCCTACAATTGGATATTATTTGGCCATAAAAAGGAAAGACATACTGGTATGTGTTACCAACACAGATGAACACTGAAAATATTGCACCATGTGAATGAAGCCAGTCACAAACACCACTTATTGTATGATTCAGTTTACATGAAATGTCCAAATTAGGCACACTGATAGACAGAAAATAAATTCATGGGGCACCTACTGGGTGGCTCAGTCAGTTAAGCATTTGCCTTTAGCTCAGGTCATGATCCCAGGGTCCTGGGATGGAGCCCCACATCGGGCTCCCTGCTCAGCAAGGAATCTGCTTCTCTCCCCTACCCCACCCCCCCGGTTTGTGCTCTTTTTCTCTCTCTCTCTGTCTCTCTATCAAATAAAAAATAAAATCTTATAAAGAAAGAAAGAAGAGAGGAAGGAAGGAAAGAAGGCAGGAGCGAGAGAGGGAAGGAGGAAAACCGATTCGTGGTTGCCAGTGGCTGGGGGGAAGGAAAGAATGGGGTGGGACTGTTTAAGGGCTATGATTCTTTTTGGTGGGATGACAGAATGTTTGGAAATTAGATAGTGGAGATCATTGCACAATTCTGGAAATAGGCCTAAATCTACAGAATTGTATTCTTTAAAGGGTGAATTTTGTGATAATTATATCGCAATTATTAAAAAAAAAAAAGACTTTAAGGTATAAATGGGGAAAGAGACAACCCTAAATATGATAATGCTTTGACTATAAAACAAAGAAAAGAAAGAGGTTATAAATTAATTCTGATGTTTAAAAACAAAACAACAACAATTGCAGAGCTTCTGGACCAGTTTTGAACTCACGTTGACACTTTTTTTTTTTAAGAGTGATCATCAGGACTGCCACTCTGTGCTGGTACTAAACTGGAAGGAAATGATTAATCTCTGGGGCTGCTCTATGGAACAGAGGCCTTCGTAGAGAGGAACAGCCAAACCACAGTGCCTGGCATGGAGGGAGGAAGGTGAAAAAGAATCCCAAGTTCACTCTTCTTCCCCCCACTGACCTCCTGCTAGTGCATTCCACCGGCCAAACCTAGATGGAATACAGAAGTCAAGGACGTCCACTGATGTAGGCTGTGAAGATCAACTTTCTGAGACATTGAGCAAATGGATGGCTAGAGAGTGGAACTGGAGAGACCAATGAAGGATTCCCAGCACCCATTCTTATCATTTTGCATAGGATTTAAAGTCAGAGGAGAACCAAGTTGCCTGGATTGGACCTGGATTGGGCAGGGAAGGGCAGGACTACTTGATCTGCTATCTCAGTAAGACATCAAGAAGTAAGTGAAGGGGCACTTGGGTGGCTCAGTGGGTTAAACCTCTGTCTTCAGCTCAGGTCATGATCTCCGGGTCCAGAGATCAAGCCCCCCATTGGGAGCCTGTTTCTCCCACTCTCTCTCTCTCTGTCTGCCTCTCTTCCTACGTGTAATCTCTGTCTGTCAAATAAATAAATAAAATCTTAAAAAAAAAAAAAAAGCTACATCTTTTTTAAAAAAAAAAAAAAGTGAAGATAACTTTAGGAAAGCAAGACAAACGGGTTGCCGGACAGTGATGTCCACCATGGACATCTTCTAGAACTTTGTTTTAAAGACATCGGTACTTCTGTCATCCCTATCAATGGACTACCACACAAGAATGAAAGTGAAATGGATGGTAAAACCAACTGGCTTCTGCTCACTCTGATCATCACTGTCTGCAAAGTGATCTCTGCAAACATCAAGGAAGGATCTGCTTCTCTCCTAGGCACCCTCTGTGTTGGAGTGTGTATGGGTTGAGGGGAGGCATCTGACAGCCCAAGTCTAGATCACAGAGTTGCACTTCATGCTATCCCAGGGACGTACACACCCAGATCCTTTCTGCCAAGTGCGAGGGAAAGGGCAGGGAAGATGGAGAAGACAGTTAAGGTTTCCTTCTGTAAGTTTGACTGGCCAGTCTGAGCACAATTCTGGTGGGTATGAGCACTGGTCTGAACTGGGAGAGCTTGCAATCTTTCTCTCTGGTGGTACTGTGCTATCAAGGGCAGGGTAAATAAAGTTCAGATAGTTAAATAAGCTCTGGTAGTGGTTTCCAGAAATTGCTAAGTCTGGTACAGGGTGGGAGCAGGCTGGCGTGGCTATCATTAAATTACCTTCCTTCACAGACTCAGAGAATAGACAGACATATGGACTCATGGAATCTTAGTGTAGGAGACAGTCTTAGAGATACTAAACACCTAACATTTGAGGGGTACTTATTATAGGTCAGGCACTCTCAAAGGGTTTTGCATGAAACCACCCAACAGCCCCATTTTGCTGATAACGAACTAGAGCACACAGTGGTGGTTAAAGCAATTTGTTGACGATCCCTCAAGTAGTATGTGGTTAATCCAAGATCAAAGGAACCCTTGCTTTCTCCAACATTCTATACTGCTTAGAGATGATCTAGTCAGATAAGAGACTGGAGCACACAGTGGTGGTTAAAGTCATTGGTCTAAGATTCCTCAGCTAGCATGTGGTTGATCCAAGATCAAAAGAGCCCTTGCTTTCTCCACCATTCAATACTGCTTAGAGATCGTCTAGCCAACACTAAACTCAACGTCTAATAAGGCAATGGTTCTTGAACTCAACGAGAGAGTTGCCCAATGTCACATAGCTGGCTACTGCCAAAATTGAAATTAAATAATCTTCCATTTCCTAGACCAGAGCATTTTCCACTACACAATGGAGAAAAGAGAGTGTTGCATTATTCCAAAGTGGCCTGTTCTTTTCACCATGAAATGAAACCAAAAGGAATGAATGAGTAAGGACCAAGAGAGGACATCTCTAACTGAGCTCTGTATTTCATCTCCATCCGCAGTTCTGTATAATTCCCCTTTTCTTTCTTTGGGGATGTTTGAACAAAACTGACATAAATAGCTCTTCATGTTCTTCCAATACTGGAGCCCACCTTATAGAGCAATGAGAGTATGCACCGTCAGAAACAGTATGCAAATTTGGATGTGGGGAAAACTCATTTGATTCTCCATCTGTCTCCCTGTTTAATTACTTCACCATAAATTAGCACTTTTTATAAGCTACACTCAGCAAATGTGATCAATTCCCTGACTTTAATGTCAAATGTGGAATATTTTTGACTTTCCAGTATTTAGCCTTTTGATTTATATTCATATTTTAAATATAAATTAGCTGTTGAAATCTACCCAAATACAATGTTGGGGAATTTTTTTCTATTTATGTTCTCATTAAGACATTTCTTTGATTGAATCATTGATGAGATGCTTTTTGAAACATGGCATTTTTTCCTAAAGGGCAAGAAAAGAGTGTTTTAACATTTAAAGGATACAATTAGGAAGCATATCATGGATGGTGTGAACTGAGGTTTTAAAGACACAGAGCCTGTAACCCTACTCAGATCTGTTTATAGCCCGATAGAATGGCCATGCCCTACTGTCTCTACACTAACCTAATCAGACTTTGATCAACAGAAGGTGAATACCACCTTCCAGCACTTTCCTGCACATACTCTCCCGAAGAAGTCAACTTTCTGGTCTGTCTGTTGGTGAGATCACCCCATATTTATTGGGTACTCACTATGTGTCCAAACCACTATGTAGGTCCAAAAGGAAAATAAAGAGAAGATGACTTCTGGTAGTCTTAGAATATCAGAGATGAGAACAAGTCCACAAGACGTAGAAAGTCTTAGGGAAACATATAATAAAAGAATATGTATAAATATGTATATGCATCTACTAGTATATCCTGACATCCTATTTCTTCTTAGTCCTCGCCCACAGAATCCCAATTTTGTTTAGGAAAGTAATGGGCCCAGCTCCAAGCAATGGATCAGGATTGGCCGACAGTCATGACAATCCTGTTCCCTAAATTCTCATCTCCTTTGCAACTACACATAGCCATGAGACACAATTCTAAAGAACAAAATATAATGGGGAGATTTCTGTGAGCTTCTAGGAAAGCATCTGTCTTAATATAGGCTCTGGGGTGCCCCTCCCACCCTTTCCTATTATGAAGTGGGCGTGATATTTGGAGTGGCGAAGCCATCCTGAGATCATAAGAGAGAGACAAAAAGAACTACAAAGATGCTAGCCTAGAAATCTCTGAGTTCCTGAACTCATGCCAGGAAACACCTACCTTCGGACATCTTATTGTATGGGAATATTCCCTCTCTGTTACATGCAGCTGAATGCATTCCTAGTCAATACATATATGAATTACAGAATATATTTAACTACAAAAGTACGAAAATACATTTACAGGAGGGGAAGAGTTACTGGAAAGCTAAGAGTTAGTTCAGTGCTTCCCAATTAGCCTCAAAACATCCAGCTGGTTCAATTTCAGTTCCTCAATTGGGTGATGATTCATCAGCCTACTAAGACAGTGGGTTCTAAAGTGTAATCTCCAGGCTGGAACAAATGGAGAGAGAGATGTGTTGGTGTTTTGAATGATGCACTCAGTCAGTACTGGGAGAAAAGATAAGCACTGAATGTTCTGACTGGCTAACTGCTTCAAACTCCCCATGGACAGAGTGCTGGGCAGTTGCAAGCCTTCTGGCTAAGAAGTTTCAAGTTTAGCCCCTCAGAAATGAGGTGAGAAGGCTTCTTGATGGTCCTAAGAGTCCAGGAGAAAAGCAAGAGCTAGATCCACAGTGATGTACAAATTTAACACAACCCCGTTGTAATTCTAACAACCTTTAAAAAAAAAAAATATGGAGAAGCTAGTCCTTGAATTTATATGGAATTACTAGGGGCTCTGAAGAGCCCAACAATCTTGAAAAAAAAACAAAAAACAAAAAACAAAGCCAGAAGACTCAGACTTCCCAATTCCAAAACTTCACCTACAAAGCTAAGGTAATCTAACAGTGTGGGATTGGCATAAGGATAGACATAGAGATCAACCAACGGAGTAGAACTGAGAGTCCAGGTGGGGGGATATATATACATACATGTATATATATGACGATATATATATCAATCATTGATTTTTGGCAAAGGGTCCAAGATTCCAAGACCATTCAATGGGAAAAAGAGCAATCTCTTCAACACATGGTTCTGGGACCACTGGATTCCCACATGCAAAGGAATAAAGTTGGATCCTTACACCATATACAAAATTAACTCAGAATGAAACAGTGATCTAAATATAAGAGCTAAAACCGTAAAATCCTTGGAAGAAAACCTAGGGCCAAATCTTCCTGACCTTGGATTTGCAATGGATTCTTAGTCATGACACCAAAGTACAAGCCATTAAAGAAAACAAAAACCGGACTTGATTAAAATGAAAACATTTTATCCATCAAAAGACAAAAGACAACCTACAAAATGGAAGAAAATATTTGCAAGTTATCTACCTGATAAAGGTTTAATATCCAGAATATATATAGAACACCTATGTTCAACAACAACAAACAATCCATTTTTTTTTAAAGGACAAAGGACCTGCATAGACATTTCTCTAAAGAAGATACAAATGGCCAATAAGGGCATGAAAGGATGCTCAACGTCATTAGTCATTAGGAAATGCAAATAGAAATTACAATGAGATACTACTTCATACCTAATTGAATGACTATAATAATTTTTAGTGGAAATAAAAAGTATATTGGCAAAGTTGTGGAGAAATTGCAAGCCTCATACTTACTATTTGGAATGTACAATGGTGGGGCCATTGTGGAAAACAAATTAGTACTTTCTCAAAAAACTAAACATAGAATTGTCATATGACCCAGCATGACCCAGCAATTCTATTCTTACACCTAAAAGAACTTAAAACAGACATTCAAACAGATACATGTACACTCGTATTCATTGTGGAATTATTCACAATAGTCCAAAAGGTGGAAATAACCCAAGTGTTCATCAACAGATGAACGGATGGACAAAATACAGCCTGTCCATACAATGGGATATTACTGAGCCATAAAAAGGAAGAAAATTCTAGAACATGCTACAACATACCGGAACCTCAAAAACATCATTCTTAGTGAAATGTCCACAAATGGACAAATACTGTATGATTCCACTTGTATGCGGTAACCTAGAGTAGGCAACTCCATAAAGACAGAGAGTAGATTCAAAGTTCCTAATGACCGGAGGAAGGAGAGAAAGGAGACTTATTGCTTAATAGTTATGAAGCTTCTGTTTGGGATGATGAAAAGTTTTGGAACCAGACATAGTGATGGTTGTACAACATTGTGAATGTGCTTAATGCCACTTTACAGTGGTTATTAAAAAGGCGTATTTTATGTTATACGAAATTTACCACAATAAAAAAATTAAAGAAAAGTAAAAGCTAGGGCCCAAAGTCCCGGTAAAGGGGACCATAACCAAACTGCTCTTGTCTCTATAAGAACCCAGAGATTTATTTTTTTTCTTCTTAAGGTTTTATTTATTTATTTGACAGAATGAGACAGCGAGAGAGGGAAAACAAGCAGGGGAAGTGGGAGAAGAAGAAGCAGGCCTTTGGCAAGCAGGGAGCCCAATGTGGGGCTTGATCCCAAGACCCTGGGATCATGACCTGAGGCAAAGGCAGACATTTAATGACTGAGCCACCCGGGTGCCCCAGAACCCAGAGATTTCTGATCAAAAGCCCCAAAGCACATGCTAAGCAGCCAAGAATTGAATGTCTTAAGATTGGTGCCCTTAGGAATTCGAGGGGTTTTCCTCCCTTTTAATTAGTGATTACAAGTGGTGTGATGGAAGTATTCTTCCGTGGACTGATGGAAGTGCTACAGAACAAAGTCTGAGAGATACATACGGCACCATCCTTTGGCCTGAGCGTAGACCTTATTTCCTTCCATACCCTTCACCTATAATTTGGGTGACTGAGTAATCCTAGTGTCTGCTAACTAAACAGGTCCTGTCCACGAGCAGCAAAGGCATCCTTCCTCTGCTTAAAGGGTCCCCTTCCTTAAGGTCAGGCTTTCCAAGATGAAACCCACATGCTCCAGGGGTTACTCAGCCCAGTCCCCTGGGACACAAGCATAAATTGTTAGAACTCCCGTGTTGATGTCCCATCCCTTCTTTTTTTAACCTCGATTTTGACATGTGTTTTGTAACATCAGTAGTGTAGTAGTATAAATGCATATTTAAAATAAATAATAAATATTAATTAATTAATTAATTAATTAAAAATATACATATATGGGGGGGTGCTCCATGCCTTAAATTTTTCTTTACTGATAGAGGTACTTAATCTTAAGACCTGCTTTAGGGCCTTCAAGGAGAAACGGGATTCATGGCTCACCCCCCTCTGAATTGGGACATACTATGGCCAGCTTCTCTGCCTATTCCTGCGTCCTAACTAAAGTCCTCAGGTCTGTTTCCACATTGGTTCCTAGGCTGGGCCTCTTCTTTATCCATAAGTAAGTAATGGCACAAGACCAGTTTGGAAGACAGACCTACTGAGAGTTCCAGGGCAAAAGAAAGAGATCATAACTCATAATAGTAAGCAAATTCAAATATCCAACATTACCATTCCAGAAAGTTTCTTGTTTATTCCCATCCCTGGGAACTTTGCTGAGCCCATCTTCTCCTCAAGCCTAGGCTCCCTACCAAGTTGCTAGGTCTCTCCTCTCTTCATCTTCTTAGCATCTCCTCCTTCACAGGCATCCAACAATTTCTAGATTCCTGCTACTTGATTATGCATAATGACAAGCACTACACTATCTTTGATCATGTCTTCTTCCAGACTCTATTCAAAGGTTTTGCCTTTGACAACCAAAATCTAAAGTAAGGAGCTTCTATAAACTAAAAATCAGTTCCTTCCTTAAGCAGATTATGCAAGCTTCCCAAGTGATGACCCTGAAAGTGTGGGGTCAAGAGCCTCAAGTATCGGAATCATATAAGCACATATTTAAAACACAGATCCCAGAAGCGCCTGGGGGGTTCAGTGGGTTAAGCCGCTGCCTTCGGCTCAGGTCATGATCTCAGGGTCCTGGGATCGAGTCCCGCATCGGGCTCTGTGCTCAGCAGGGAGCCTGCTTCCTCCTCTCTCTCTCTCTGCCTGCCTCTCTGCCTACTTGTGATCTCTCTCTGTCGAATAAATAAATAAAATCTTTTTAAAAAATAAATAAAAATAAAAATAAAACACAGATCCCAGATCCCAGTCCAGCACTTGTGAGTCCAATCACTGGTGGTAGGGGGGTTCCTGGGAATCTACCCCCCCCCCAGTGATTCTGGTGCATACTGATGTTTGAGAACCACTGGCATTACAAGGAGGTGACTCAACCTTTTCTTTCCATAGCCAATTTGCTACTGAATGTGTTTGGGCAAATTTATCTTTTGCCCTGTTATCCAACCCAAATCTTCATTCAGACTTTTCCAAACCACACCTTTGACAAGTGTTTAAACATGACCCTTCGGGAGGATGAGCCCCATAGATACACAGTTTAGTGAAGTGATGGTACCTCTGTGACAATTAGAAAAACTCGTCCCTAACTCTGGGGATACAGCCCCACTCCATGACAAGACACTTGCCAAGTGATCATGGGCTGGGGTTCACCTGGGAACTCTTGTCAGTAAAAAACTTATACATCCCTGCCTTTGGTATAAACCAGCTCAAAATAGAGTCATCTTAGCCCCCTCTCTCAGATTTGTGCTCCTCAGAAGTGGGGTAGGAGCTAGTGCCTAAAGTTCCTGGAACCAGCCTGGCAAACAGCTTAAACATCTACATTCAAGTCTCTGAGACAGGTTCCTCTTCTCAAAGAAGAAAGAAGAAAGTATTCTGACATTTGTTAAAACACTAAGGAAGACTTTATTTAGGACTATTGTACTAGGCGTCAAGACGATCCCAATAGGGGAGAAAGATGGGGTTCAATTCTTAATACAAGAATGGGTGGGAACTGATGGCCAAGAGGCAAGGTGAGATGGCCAGTGGGTGGAAAGTTATCAAGAAGAGTTAAAGTTATCAAGAAGAAGGGGTGGGGGTGTGAGGTTGGGGGAACCAGGTGGTGGGTATTAGAGAGGGCACGGATTGCATGGAGCACTGGGTGTGGTGCAAAAAACAATGAATACTGTTACGCTGAAAAAAATAAATTAATTAAAAATAATACCCCCCCCCCAAAAAAAAGAAGAGATGTCAAAGGTAGGAGGGTTCTCGGCGCGCCTGGGTGCCTCAGTGGGTTAGGGCCTCTGCCTTCGGCTCAGGTTGTGGTCCCGGAGTCCTAGGATAGAGCCCTGCATCAGGCTCTCTCCTCGGCTGGGAGCCTGCTTCCTCCTCTCTCTGCCTGCCTCTCTGCCTACTTGTGATCTCTGTCTGTCAAATAAGTAATAGTAATAATAATAATAAAGGTAGGAGGATTCTTGCTGAAGGCTGGCCAGAGTAAGCAGGTGTCAAGGGTAGGGGATGAGGAATTTGATCAGATATTGAAGATGACCAAGGAATCAAGAGTGGAGGGATTCTCTCTAAACCAACTTAGCAGGATTCTTGCTACAACTTGGCTTTGCAGACCTAGCAAGGACAGGACCAATGTGGTGGTGTCATCAAGAAAGGGGTTCAGAGGAGCTTGGTTAAAGTTTGCCTAGGGAGAGACTATTTGTCATTAATTGATGACATCAGCATTTGTCTTCTTGATTACTCAAGGGTGACATTCTGAGCTGAATCAGCCATGCCCTCCGGGATCTACTAAGGTATGCTGGGTGGGTTGTTCCTTCACCAAAAGTCTTCCCAAATTCCCAAGTCTGGCTCTCATGTTTTGGTTGTCATGATTCTTATTAATCTGCTAGCTGTCATCTTTACTCTTGTCAGCACACCTGTCTTTCCAATTTGCCGTCTCCAGTTTGCCATGAACTAGGAACCAGACTGCTGGGCTTGAGTGAAATATGCCTAATTTGAATCATATTAACTAAGATCCTAGAATGCTGGTTGATGAGTCTTGGGAGGCCTTGGTTGAATTCCCCCCTTTAAAAGCCTGGCACTACTCATCCTCACCATTTATAATTTTTATCTTTCTTTCTGGGGGAAAAAAAGTCAAATTAAATTAATATCACTAAGTGTTGTATTCAAGAAATGAAAGCTGGTGTACTTCCTGCGGAAATGTAAATTTCACAGTATTGCAACAAATGAAATACATGTATGCTTGTGAAGCTTTTGAGAGAAATCGGTTTCAAAAAACAGAATGGGGCAAGTCTCTTGAGCCGGCCCAATCAGGTAATGGGAATGTGACTGGACCCTGTTGCTGTCAGTCAAATTTTCCCCAAGCTAGAGGTCCCAGAAAGGCGCAGCACTTGGTCCTTCTTCTAAGTGGACTCCAACAGCAGGCTCCTTACAAGTTGGGAGTGTGATCTTGTCTGCTCAGACCCATGAGAAAAGTAAATCATCTTGCCAACACAGCAGAAATCTGCATGATTATATCTACAAATCATATCATCTTTTTTAGATAGAAAATAATGAGAAAGCAAAATAACTTTTGGAGAATTCTGGGCTTCTAGATGTCCTGACATATTTACCCCAGCACCCAGAGTTAGGCTTGACCTAAGGAGAAAATCCACCCCTGACTTGGGCCAATAAATATGGTATCATGCAAAACGTTTTAAAGTAACACTCCTTTTTCAACTGCTAAGGTCTAAAATGAGAATAAAGAAATTGTATGAGGGCCAGAAGAGCTTTCCTGTGAATACAGCTGGTGAACTTCAGGTCATGGATTTTTATGACATGGAGGCTTACTGACTTGTAAACTTTCTGACTTTCTTCTCTGCTCCTGGGTAAACTCCAAATGGCTGAACTCACTAGGTAATGAGCTGCTTGCTCTAAAAAATACATACATATATACATAAAAATAGTTTCCACTTAGACAGTGTTGCTTTGTTCTAACACATTATTTTTGCCCTGATAAAAGAGAAACCTTAGATTTCACCTACAGAAGAGGAGTTTCCTTCTGCCAAGTCAAGGGCTCCTCTTTCTTGCCACAAAAGATGCCACAGGTAGACTTTGCTTGCTCTGGCTGAAAGGGTCAGTGTCCCATCACCACTGTCCTAACCTCCACACCTACAGATGGGGTGTAAGGCTTGCTTCCTGAATACGGAAATCTGGTGGCCTCATTGTAACCCAGGGTTTGTCAGTAATTTTAGTCTATAATTCTAGAGTAATAGTGTGCGTGTGTGTGTGTGTGTGTGTGTGTGTGTATAATTGAAATTAAAAGTCCACAGAATAATACTTACCCCTTGTATTAATTTGCTAGAGCTGCCATAACAAAATCCCACAGACTAGGTGGTTTCAACAGATGTTTTCTCACAGTTCTTGAAGCCAAAAGTTCAGATCAAAGTGTAGGCAAGTTTGGCTTCTTCCAAAGCCTCGTTCCTTGGTGTGTAGATGACTTCCTTCTCCCTGTGTCCTCACATGGTCTTCCTTCTGTGTGTGTGTCCTAATCCCTTCTTATAGGGACAGCAGTCATACTGGATTAGGGCCCATTCTGATGATGACATTCGACCTAAATTATGTCTTTCAAGACCCTGTCTCCAAATACAGTCATGTTCTGAGGTAGTGGCGCTGAGAACTTCAGCATTTGAATTAGGGGGAGAGGGAGGGTTCAGTTCAGCCCATAACACTCCCTCTGCATGCATCCAATGAAGCCTAGTATTTTCTCTTCTGTTCATTTAAAAATTCATATAGAGATGCGCTAAAATTTGAATTCCAGTCTGAGAATGGAACACCATCCATGGTTTGAAAAACAGTGTTCAATGCCTCGTCTTTACCCTTCTATCTGGTGATTGGCCAAGATGACCTTGATAAGGTTCCAGAAAGCAGCAACCCCCAAATCCTCATGAGATTCCTGCCTGTCTTCAGAGAGATCAGGGAAGAACAAAAAGCAAAATCTTGGGCAGGACACACCCAGTCAGAAATCCCAGCTGTATCACTCACTCACTGTGTGTTCCTGATCTGTAAGGGACTAGTCAAGCATTCCTGCTTCTTTCCTTCCTGACTTTGGAAGTCCAAGATGCTAAACCCATGGGTCCTAATCCCAGAATCAAATGTGGGTCATATTATGTCCTTCGGTCTCCCCAGAAACAATCACACTGTGTATCCACAGAACTGGGCAGTCCCTTCTCAGGTGAAATTTTATGCCTCACTCACACAAATTCTCCCAGAAATCAGATACTGTTCTTCGTGAATCTGCTTTATAGCCAGCCCTCTTCCCTCTGCCTCAGAGAACTGTGTTTCATGTTATATAAAGGAGTTCCTATAATTAGTGTTTCTAATTTGAATTATTTTTTAAAAGAGATTGTTAACATCCTTACCTTTTTTCAATTTAATTCTTAGTGAATTAATTCTAAGTGAATTTCTCTTATGCATAATTAGATTTTTTTCTTTTGAAAAAAAAAGTTTAAGTATAAAAAAGGCAAGCTGGTTATTAAATATGAATTTAAATTCTCTCCACCTACATCTCAATGTTCAGTGAAATTTCTTGGGCCAAGGGCATTGAATGATCCTGCTTTCCAACGTGGGAAAAAAGGGGCTGTACACAAAGTTGAAGATGTTCGTACATTTCCTGGGAGAAATTAGCACACGGAAGGGAAAAGAGTTGACCTGGAGGTTGGAGACAGGCAGGTTAAGAGAAAAAGGAAAAATCAGAGGCAAGTGCCCAGAAAGAATCACTACACGAGAACACCTGAAGGGATGCCCTCCTTCAGATACAAAAGGAACATGGGCCCTTGGAGGGTCCCGAGCAGCTAGGACAGCAGGTACTTCTATCAAACCCAACATGGGCCATTTTCCACTTTCTTGTTAAGGAAATTAGGTGAAAGGTGCATTTGAGGAAGAGATCACACCAGCGCCATTTTTAAGAGCAGGAAGGATACCACCTATGGGGACTGAGGTGAAAACCATGCTCCACTTTTTTTTTTTTTCTTTTTTTAAGTTTCAGGTGTAGGACATAGCGATTTACTCCCGCATTCTCCAGGAGCCTGGCAACTGGCTGCCCCCCCCCCAACAGCACTGCAACAACGTATCATCTGTGCGGCTTCTTGACTATACACATCCCTCCCTCTTCATCTTTCTCACCTGCTTCTTTCCCTCCCCACAGTCTCGCTCCATTCTCTCATCCCACTACCCTGGTTCCAGAGTTTTCTTTTTTACTTCTTTCTTCTCTTTTTTTTCCCCACCTTTAGCAGCCTGGTCAGGCATTCCCTTACTCCACACCTAAGCCCCCACCCCCTTCCATACGCCTCCACCCCACAACGTGGAATTTAGGGCAGAAAAGGCTGTTGACCTCAATTCTAGATTTGGTGATACACACCACCAAAGTGTGCTTTGCTACACTTTGGTCCTTGCCATCTGAGAGCTTAGAATCCATAATGGGCAATCGGTACCAGTCAGCTTTTGCTGGGTAACAAACAATCCCCAAATCTCAGAGGCTTCCAGCAACGAACCTTTTTTTCTTGGCTCATTATATGAGGGCTGTTGGGCAGCTCTGGCTTTGATCCAGGTGACAGGATGATTTCAGGTCTGCTCCCCATGGAACCCTCCACTCTGGAACCCAGAATGAAGGAACAGCCCCTCTTCCTCACACTGTTCTCTGGCAGAGAGCAGCAGCCCAAGTGGCCAAGGCAAATCACAGAACAGCATTTAAAGCTTCTGCTCTGATGTGACCACCATTATGTTCGCTCACATTCCATTGACCAAAGCAAACGCCTGGCTGAGTCTGTGGATATACTCCACCTACAGGGAGGGAATAAATAGTTGTAACCAAAAATAAACCACAACAAACAAATGTGTGGGCACAGGCAGGCGACTGGCAACACACAGGAGCCGACATCTTGTAGCTGATGATTAATCCATCAATCTTTCCACCAATCTGGGTAATGCTTTGTCTTTGAAAAGATATTATTTTCTGGGTAGAAAAAAAAAAACAAAAAAAGTTAATTGTGGTTATTATAAAAAGCTTGGGAAATATGGAGGTAAAATAAAAATAAAAGAGCAAAAAAAAATCTGTAATATCACTACCCAGAGACAATTTTGGTACATCTCCTTCAGGAATTTTATCTACAAGTGGGTGTGAGGGGGAGAGGGTAGTTAAATTGTGATTACATTTCAAGGTTTTGTATTCTGCTTTTCTTCATTAACATATTGCATGCCTTTCCTCATGTCAGTAAAATTCCATCACAAAACTCACATTATATAAATGTGTAATACTTATTTTTGTAATGTAGAAGAAAAATTTACATCTTCCTATGATTGGACATTGAAACCACCTCTGAATTTTTATGCTACTGTAAATATTTCTGCAATGAACATCTTTATAAATACATTTTTATGGTTGATTATTTCTTAAGGATTATTTCCTAAATATCTGTGATTATTTCCTAAAGAGAAGATTTACTGAGTTACAATTGTGGTATAGTAAGCTACATATAAAGTGCGCAATTTGATTAGTGTTGACATATGTATACATGAATGAGACCATCACCACAAGTGATAATGGATAATGAATATATCCATCACCTCCAGAAGTTTCCTTTTGCGTCTTTGTAATCCCTCCCTTTTACTCCCCCCCCACCCTACTCAATCTATTAAAAAGTTGAAAAAGCAAATTTATCTGCCACTGCAGATAAATTTGCTTTTTCTAAAATTTTATAAAAATTAGAATCATACAGTGTGTACTTTTTTGTCTAGCTTCTATCACTCACATAATTACTTAGCAATTCACACATGTTACCATTGTGATAAATATGTATTAATATCTCAGTGTGGTTTTAATTTGGATTTGCCTGATGACTAATGATACTGAGCATCTTCTAATGTGTTTATCTGCCATCCATATATCTTCTGGGTTGAAGTATCTGTTCAATTTTTTTTGCCGATTTAAAAAAATAGATCATTTTCTTACTATTGAATTTTGACATTTCGTATATATTTTGTATACAAGACCTTTATTTGAGATATGATTTGAAAACATCGTATCTCTTATCTTTTCATTCTCTTATAGGAATGCTCTTTATAAAGAGCAAAATTTCATTATTTTTTAAATTTAATGTGGTAAGAATACTTAATGTAAGATCTACACTTTAAACAAATTTTTAAGTGTATAATGCATTGTCGTTGACCATAAGCACAATGTTATAGAGCAGATCTCTAAAACTTACTCATCTTGCTTGACTGAATCTTCCTGCCCCTTGCTTAGTATCTCCCCATTTTTCCTTCTCCCCAGCCCCTGATAACCACCATTCCACTCTCTGATTTTTTGAGTTTGGCTATTTTCGATATCTCATAAATGTGGATTAGTGTTATTTATCTTTCTGTGCCTGGTCTCTTTCACTTAATATAATGTCCTCGGTCATCCATGTTGTCACATCTTGCAGAATATCCTTCTTAAAGGCTGGATAGTATTTCGTTGTAAGTATATGCCACATTTTCTGTATCATTCATCTATTGGACTCAGTTGTTTCCACAGCTAGACTATTGTGAATAGTGCTGCAGTGAACATAGGCATGCTATTACCTCTCAGAGATCCTGATTTCAGTTCTTTTGGGAAAAAACCCAGAAGTGGGATTGTTAGATCATATGGTACTTCTACTTTCAATTTTTTGGGGGAAACTCCATGCTGTTTTCCATAGCAGTTGCCCTATTTTGCATTCCCCTGCCAGTGTGCAAGGATTCCAATTTGTCATCTTTTGGTTTGGTTTTATATAATACACACACATGCATACATTATATATATACATATATACATACAAACATAATAGCCATTCTATTAATCTTATTATATACCAACAGGTATGGGGTGGTATCTCCTGTGGTTTTGATTTGTTTTTCCCTGATAATTAATGACATTGAGTACTTTATCATATACCTGTTGGTCATTTGTATGTCTTCTTTAGAAAATCATCTATGCAAGTCCTCAGCCCATTTTCTTTATATTATGTTCAGTTAGCCACCATATATTTCATCATTAGTTTTTGATGTGGTGTTCAGTGATTCAATAGTTGCATATAACACCCAGTGCTCATCACAACACGTGCCCTCCTTAATACCCATCACCCAGCTACCCCAACCTCCTCACCCCCTCCCCCTCTGAAACTCTCAGTTTGTTTCCTGGAGTCCAGAGTCTCTTATGGTTTGTCTCCCTCTCTGATCCCCCCCCAACTTCAGCTTTCCCTCCCTTTCCCTATGGTCCTACGTGCTATTCCTTATGCTCCACATATAAGTGAAACCATATGCTAATTGTCTTTCTCTGCTCGACTTATTCCTTCCAGTTCCATCAGCCTATTTTTCAATTGAGTGATTAGTTGTTTTACCGTTCAGTTCTAGCAGTTCCTTATACATGGAGATTAAGCACTTATCAGATATAAGGTTTGCAAATGTTTGTTCCCACTCCATAGGCTGCCTTTTCATCCTGTTGCTTGTTCCTTTTGCTGCATGGAAACTTTTTAGTTTGATGTAGTCTAACTTGTTTTTATTACCTGTGCTTTGGGTGCCATATTGATGAAATTGTTGCCAATACCTGCATCTTGAAGATTCTCCCCAGTTTTAACAATTCTTTTTTTAAGATTTTATTCATTGTATTTGTGAGAAAGAGAGAGAGAGAGAGAGAGAGCACGCACAAACAGGGGGATAAGCAGGCAGAAGGAGAAGCAGGTTCCCCGCCGAGCAGGGAGCCTGACATGGGACTCGATCTCAGGACCCTAGGATCATGACCTGAACAGAAGGCAGACGTTTAACTGACTGAGCTACCCGGGCATCCTCCCCTGTTTTTGTCTGGGAGTTTTACAATTTTGGATCTTATTGCTAATTTTTTAATCCATTTTGGGTTGATTTTTGTGTGTGGTGTAAGAGTTCAGCTTCTTGCATTTGCATGTGGATATCCAGTTTTCCCAACACCATTTGCTGAAGAGACTAAAAAGTACTTAATTTCAATGAAGTGTATCTTGACAATTTTTTCCCCTTATGGATCATGCTTTTTGTTGTATCTAACAAATTTCCACCTAACTCAGAGTCACAAAGATTCATCACAAAAATATGTTTTATTCTAAAAGTTGTATTACTTTTAGGTCTATGACCTATTTTGAGTTGTTTTTGTACCTGATAATACTGACTGAAGTTAATTTTTTAACTTATTTACTTAATTACTCTAGCACCACCTGTTGAAAAGACTATGCTTTCCCTTCCACTGAATGCCTTTGTAACTTTGTCCAAAATCGGTTGTCTATATATAGAGAGAGAACACATATAAATGCTCTATTTATGAACTTTCCAGTCTATTCTGTTTCTATGTTAGTCTAGTTTTTAGTTAGTAACACACTGTATCTTGGTTACTGTAACTTTATAATTAGTTTGAATTGAGGTGGTGTAAGTCCTCCAACAGTGCAGATTTTTTGAAGCTGTTATTTTGGGTTCTTTGCACTTCCATGTGGATTTTTATAAATAGTTTAATCAATTGCTATTCTCAAAATAGCCTGGTGGGATTTTGAATGTATTACACTAAATCTGTAGATTACTTTGGAGATCATTAACATTCTAACAATACTGAGTCTTCCAATTCATCAACTTGGTATATTTCCCATCTGCTTAGGTCTTCTTTCATTTATTTCAACAATGTTACATCGTTTTTCAGTGACAGGTCTTTCCTACCTTTAGACTTCCAAGTATTTCATATTTGTTATGGTCTTGTCATTGGTATATTTAAACATCTTCAATTTCTGATTTTTTTATCACTAATACATAGAAATTCTATTGAGTTTATATATTGGTCTTATGTATTGATCCTGCAATCTTGCTAAACTCACTTATTGTTGTGGTATCTTTTCTATAGATTTCATATAGTTTTACACAAAGATGATCATGTCATCTGTAAATAAAACCAGATTTACTTCTTCCCTAACAATTTAAATGTATTTCTTTTTCTTGCCTTATTGCACTATATAGAACCTCCAGTACAATGTTGGATAGAGTGGTAGGCATCTTTGTCTCATTCCGGATCTTAGGAGGGAAGCATTCTCCTTCCTGTTAATATTGTGTTAGCTGTGGAATTTCACAGATGCCGTTATCAAAGGTTGAAGGACTTCCTTTTTATTTCTAGTTGCTGAGAGTTTTATCAGAAATGGCTGTTGAATTTTCTCAGTGCTTTTTCTGCATTTATTGAGATGGTCATATGGTTTTTCTTTTTTTATTCTGTTAATGTATATTATTATTCACTTTCTTTATTTCATTGTTATTTTGCTAATTTGTTAATATAAATTACATGAACTGACACTGAAATGTCAAATCAAACTTGAGTTCCTAGGAAAAACCCCATTTAGTCATGATCTATTATCCCCTTTACATATTGTTGGATTCAGTTTGCTAAAATTTTGTTCAGCATTTTTGGATTCATGTTCGTGAAGTATTGGGGGGAATAGTTTCCTTATAATATCTTTTACTGGTTTTGATATCAGAGTAATGCTAGACTTACAGAATGAGTTGGGGAATGTTCCTCTCTCTTTAATTCTTTGGAAGATTTTTGTGTAGAATTGGTAATAGTTTTTCCTTAAATATTTGATAGAATTTCCCAATGAAGTTAAATGAGCCTGATGTTCTCTCTATAGAAAAGTTTTAAACTAAATATTAAATTTCCTTAATAGCCATGGGCTATTTAAGTTATCTAAGTTATATTAAGTTTCTTCCTGGGTGAGCTATAGTGGTTTGTGTCTTTAACAATTGTGTCCTTTTCATCTAGGTTGTCGAATAAATTGGCATTAAGTTATTCATGATGTTATCCTTATAATATCTGCAGAATCTGTAATGATTGGGATCTTTCTCATTCTTAATATTGGTCTCAATCTTTTTTTAAATCAACTTTGAATTTTAAAATAGTTTCAGATTTACAGAAAATTTGTGAAGATAGTACAGAGAATTCCTAAGTACCTCCACCCACTTTCCCCTATTATTAACATCTCACATTAGTATGGTAAATTTGTCACGATTTATGAACGAATGTTGATACATTATTATTAACTAAAGTCCATACTTTATTCAGATTTTCTTTGTTTTTACCTCATATCCTCTTCCTGTTCCAGGATCCCATCCAGGATCCCACATTATGTTTAGTCACCATTTCCCCTTGGACTCTTTTTGCCGTGACAGTTTCTCAGATTTTCCTTGTTTTTGATGATTTTGATAGTTTTAAGGAGTAATAACGAAGAATTTTTTAGAACATACCTCAATTCGTGTTTGTCTGACGTTTGTCTCATGATTAGAAAGAGGTTACAGGTTTGGGGAAGGAAGGCCAGAGATAAGAGTTTAGAGAGATAAAATGCCATTCTCATCATACTCTATCAGGAGAACATATCAATACGACTTACCACTGTTGATGTTGACCCTGATCCCTGGCTAGGGTCATGTTGTTAGGACTCTCCACTGTGAGTGATCCTTTTCTCCCCACTTTCCATAGTATACTCTTTAGAAGGAAGTCACTGTGTGCATTCTACACTTAGGGAGTGGGCAGTTAGGCTCCTCCTTCTTGAAGATATAGTATCTACACGAATTACTTGGAATTTTTCTGCACAGGAGAGTCTTCTATTCTTACTCATTGATTTGCGCACTTTTTTATATTAGTAGGGACCCATGGATATTTATTTTATACCCTGGGTTATAATCCAGTACACTTCAATTATTTTGTTGCTCAAATTGTCCCAGTTTTGGCCATTGGAAGGTCTTTCAGCTGTGTCCCTTGGACACATCTTATGGGAGCAGCAGTTAAGCACTTCCTTATTCTCTGCTACCACAGGATGCTCCATATTCATCTTACTTCAGTCTTTCTTCTGATCAGTCTGTCTAAAAATAATAAGTAAGTTCAAAAAAGGACTATTTCCAGATTCAGTTAATATGGAGGCTAAACAAAACCAAGAACCCAGACTATTTTTGTTTTTCTTTGTACAATTCTTAATATGCTGCCTTATCCTTTGAGTGGGCTCTTCCAATGATCCTAAAAAGACTGCCATAGTTCCAGGCATCCCCTCTTCACATATCCACACCAGAAGCTGAAAAAAAAAAAAAAAGCCCAGCTTTTCTAAAAGCTAAGGAAAATTCCCCATAAGATCCCTACCACTTCCCCTCTCGTCTCAATGGCCACAACCGTGTCACAAGCCCATTCACAAACCAGTCCCTGGGGCGGCAAAACAAGATTCCTTGCAGTGGCTCTGGGTCTGAGCCACTGCAAGGCCATCCTTATCTGAATAGCACTGCCACACTTTGGAAGGTAATTTAAAAATGGGATTATGTTCACTTGGAATAAGGGAAGTTGGGGTAATGGCTATTTGCAAGGTAGTTAACAGTGCTGCCATGGGGCTATTTGAATTAGATATCTCAGATATATGTCTTCAGTGATAGAAGAGACATCAGTCCACTGCTGGGATTTAGGCAGAAAGTGTGTGTTGGGTGGGGGTAAGGGGTCATGGAGGCTTTGCTGAGGATAACTTGTGAGGGCATTAAAATGCCAGTGAGACAAAAGACTCCTTTGTCTCTTTTCGTTCCTTTTCTTCCATTGTCTCTGTTATTTTATTTTTACTACTGCCCTTCTCTCCCCTCCAAATTCTTTTATGACATTTTTTTTTTGCTTGAGGTCTTTTTTCTTCTCAAAGGACCATGTAAGTTTCTAAATTATCTGCTTCCCTTGTGGCACCAAACAAAATAATAAGCAAAGCATCTGTAAAAGTTTTCATGAGTACAATGAAAGAGTTTTGTTCTCTGCCCTGTGCCCTGGAAATTTTTTGATAGCTTGACAAAGATACAGTGAGGATCAACAAGGGGGAATCCCCTTCATTCCAAGCCAGTAGTCGTGGCACATGTGGGCTCGGTGTGGGCTAAAGGAGAGGAGGGGAAGCTGGGTGAGTACATGTGGGAAAAAATAAAAACAGGAAAGAAAAAATGAGTCTGTCTTCAAGATTTACAACACATAAAATAATTAGAAAACAAAACCACATTCCCATTGGTGCCCTTACATGGCCCTGCACTCCAAATAAGTTCTTACCTTCCTGCCTGCTCCTCACTGTACTTACCATTTAGTCAGCACGTGGTCAACTACAGGTAATGGAAAAAATGGCAACTCCTAGGGATTTTTTTTTTTTCACTTATTAAGAAGTCTGGAGGGAAGGCTTTGCTGCCATTAGGTTAGCTCCTCAAGTGTATTGAGAACCCAGCTCTTTGCATCCTGCCACCCTCTGTTGGCTTTTTGTCACAAAATGGCTGCCACAGCTCCAGGAACCATGGCTGCTTTCAAAGTAAGGATGTACTAAGGCAGCCAGAAAGAGAGCTGATGTTCTTGCTTTCCATCAGGGTAATCAAAACTATTTTTCACAAGGCTTCAACAGACCTCTTTGTTTCACTGACCAAAACTCAGTCACATGTGTCCCAACTAGCTGCAAAGGGGGCGACAAAAGTGAGTCTCTGCCCAACAGTATTATCTTAGCCATGACTGGCTTAAAACCAATCACAAATCTTCCCTAGAAACTGGATACAATGTGGTTCCCCCACACTTTGCTCTCTCTACCCCCAAAATCAGAGTTCAGTTAGCAAGAAAGAAAGCAGAGAAACTGTATCAGGTCTACCAAACTCATTCACACATGTGTCTTTTTTTTTTTTTTTTTTAAGATTTATTTATTTATTTGACAGAGAGAGACACAGAGAGAGAGAACACAAGCTGAGGGAGTGGGAGAGGGAGAAGCAGGCCTCCCACAGAGCAGGGAGCCCGATTCGGGGCTCGATCCCAGGACCCTGGGATCATGATCTGAACCAAAGGCAGATGCTTAATGACTGAACCACCCAGGTGCCCCCACACATGTGTCTTTTATTTTATTCATCTCACTTACAGTGACCTCACCAACCGCCTCCTCTTGCTGAAGATCAATTCATATTTTAAGACCCCAGGTAACCTTACTTTTAAGACTCACCCAGGACCTGCAGTCCCGTCTCTGGTCCAGGGGAAAATCCAGGCCCTGGAGTCTGTTTTCCCAGATGTGAATTCTGGCCAAGCCCCTTTTAGTTGCAGTCTTTCAGGAATTGATTTGGCCTTTTAAGAGTGAGGACCCTTCAATATTCTCATCTGTTCAAAGAACATGAGTACAACAGCTAGCACAAAGCTGTCTTCAATTTTTAATTTTTTTATTAATATTATTAACTTATTTTTTAAAAGAAAGTCATACTGACACCTGCAGCACCTCATCTGGATGTATCTGGCATCCTAGAAGCTTGACTACCCTACGTTCTCCTACAAATGGACCTTGAGAGCTTCTCTGGAGGTTCTAGCAGAGGAGCGCAGCTACTGGTATACCCTTGACCGAAGAACAGTCCTCTTCTATGGGGGAAAGTCATCCTCTTCGACTGAGTGCACAGCTTCAGGAGGGACACACATGGAGTGATGAGAGAGGACGGAAACACCTGTCTTGCCAACCAGATCAGCCAACTCCTGGCAATCAATTGGGTGACAGATGTCACAGCCAGATTGCCTTCACATCCTGTCTTCAGTTTTTAAAAAATTGTTGGATGGATGGATACATGGATGGATGGATGGATGGATAAATGGACAGATGGACGGATGGATGGTTGGATGGGTGGATGGACGGGTGGATGGATGATTGGATAGATGGTTCATATCCAGCCCCACAGCGCCCCTGAAAAGATTAAATTAGATGGTGTATATGAAAAGACTGAAAGATTCCTGGCACATAGTAAATGCTCATTAGACACAAGTAGAAACTGATCATATCACTTCCCTACTTCAAAACCTTCAGTAGCTTCGGTTACCCTTGGGGTAAATGATCAGGTCCAAACTGCTTGTACAATCTGGCCTTTGGCTTCCTCTTGGGACCCTCCCTGTCAGCTTCACTCACGCTGTCTGTCATCGGCACACCTGCTCCTCCCACCTGGAACTGGATGAGCCTGTTCTTCCTTCCTTAGGAAGCCTTAGGAGACTTTTCCTCTGGGGATCTTCATTTCTGCTCTTCTCACAAGCTATGCCAGATAAGGTTCCCAGGGCAGCAGGGAGTTGGGACATCCAAGAAGAATTTATTCAGGGAGAGAGTTCAGAGCTGGGAAGCAAAAAAGCATCTTCTCAAATCAGCACTGCCAAGGCCGCAGGCTAAACCAACAGGATTCATCTTGTTCTGCATCTTGGGAAGTAGGAGCGGGGATCAGCGTGAGATGCGGAGAGGGCTGGAACTACAAAGACAGGCAAGTTCCTCAAGGAACCTGGCCCAAACTGAACTTGGAAAGACCCCGTAATTACCAGGGAACCTACAATTTCCCAAGAGTTATAATTGCAACCTCCTGAGATGCCTCATTTTATAATAAAGTAGTTTCTTATACTTCATGCATGTCCAAAGCTAAACCGTTCATCTTCTTTTCCTTCCTTCCAGCTCCTCCTCCCTGACTCCCTGTCTCTGCCCATGATGCTGTCATTCACCGTCCCCCACACCCTTCATCCCTGACTCTCCCATCACCTGCACCGTGGTCCTCACACTATTCCCATGGCCCCACCCCTCCACTGGCTCACCGCGCATGCTCAGACCCTGTGGTCACTTCCGGGGGGGCTTCTCCCCACCCCAGGCATGGGGTGCTCACAGATCCTGAATACCTTCCTAAACTACCCCACCCATCCCCTCTGCTGCCTCCTCAAGCACCTTCACTGACTCCCCATCATCTCCTTCGTTAAGTGCGATGTCTCAGCTGGTGCTCTGGACCCTGGACCCTGAGTGCCAGGTAACGTTTGGTCCTGTCTCTCATTTGGCTTCCTCATCCTCCCTTTTTTCTTTCTTTATTTTAAAACATGTCATACATTCAAAAGATTGTTCCTAAGAGACGTACAATTATTTTTATAAAGATCGTGCCTGTGAAAACACCAGTTGCAGTAAGACTCAGTTATGCCGCGTGTGATAGATGGCCAGTGATTTCTGTGGTCCCCCATTTACCTGTTTCCCTTCTGCCTCCAAGAACGAATACTCTCCCTGACATTTGTAGGATCATTCCCTTGATTTTTTTCTTTATTACTGAAGTACAACTGATATACAATATCCTATAGCATCCCCACATTAAGTCTAGTTATCATCGGTCACCACAAAGAATTATTGCAATATTATGGACTGTATTCCCCTGATTTCTTTATAGTTCTGCCACTTATTCTTAAATGACATGCTGTCTAGGGTTGCCGGATTCTGAATTCTCTACAGATTGTACCATCCATATTTATTATGCCGTGACTAGCTTCTTTTTTTTAACAGCTTTTTAGAGATAGAATTCACATACCATACAATTCACCCATTTCAAGTGTCTAATTCAATGGTTTCGGTAAGTTTCATGTATTTAAGGTAACCATCATCTCAATCAAATTTTCGAAAATTTTATCCCCCAGCAAGAGCCCCTGTGCTCGTTAGCACCCCCTTGCACCCTAGGCAATCACCAATCTATTTTCTGTCCCTACACATTTACCTATTGTATTCTAGTTCATAAAACAGACTCACTCATTTGACCATTTGCACATTCTGAGCTGTCACAAAATTGGGCCACTGTTCTCCCGTGATGTGCCCAAGGACTGGTCACTCCATCTGGAGAGCCTTGCTGGCCATTGCTGCCCACCCCGGAGTCTGAGGGCTTCTGCAGGACCCAACCCTGTCCTCTCTCTTCCAGGAAGGCTTTCCTCTTTCCTACTCTACTCCCTCATGATTCTCCCCTTGCCAAATTCTCAATACGAGCTGTGTGTGTTCACTTCATAGGGTCTAGGACCTCCCCCACTGGGCTGTCAGTTCTGTAAAGGGTCAAGGCCCTGTCTGGTTGGTTCTCTCTTGCTCCCTAGAGTCAGCTGAATCCCACACATAGTAGGTGTCCCATGAGTGAGCGCTGAGGGAACAAGAGACATGCATGTTGTTCTGGCAAGATCATCATGATGTGTGTCTATAACCCAGTACTGGGAAGCAGGGAGCTCACTAGGTACAATCAGAACACCATGCTTGAATGGGTTCAACCTGCTGGAGCGACTGGCTCTTTCCCTACCCCTGTATGACTCTCAGGCAGGCCCTATGGCCTCCTGCTTCTCTCAGATAATACATTCACAACATCCAGCCAACATCGTAGTCCAATCTCCATTTAACAGTAAAGTCCTTCCCCATCGGTTTAGGCCTCCTCTGGCAGGCCCCTGGAACCATGTGGTTGGTTTCTTCTCTCTTTCTCTCACCTTGCGGGCTGCACTGTGGACCTTGCCAAGGTTAGAATCAGGGAGGAGGGCAGAGGAAACAGCCATTGGCCACGTTCCTGTGTGAAGCCGACTCCTTCTCTGAGCCTCCCTCCACACCCTCTCCCCCAAACTGGGGATATTTCCCACCCGTCATGCCTGTAACTCAGGCAGTAGAGTCCCATCCAGATGGTCACTTAAAAGCCCTCCCTTGGCCCCTGGTCACCTAGCAACGCCTCTAGCTTCTCTGTGCTCTTGCTCTTCTCAGAGAGCTGTGTGTTCAGAGAGGCCCAGGGCTCTGTCGCACGCTCACCTTGGGTCCACTGGGAACATGCGTCTTTGGCCTTCGGTCAATGCAAGCTTGGGCACGCAGCCCTCTTCCCTGTGGCCTCAGCCAGCCTCTTGCCCATGAGAATCCGACTCTGGTGCCCTGAGGTCCCCAAGTTCCTGGGAATACCTGACATTCCCTACAAAAGGTGCTTTGGAAGTCACCCTCCCACCCCCTGCATGGAAGAAGACTCAGTGCAATGCCTATTTCTCTTCAAAGCAGTCTTCTAGCTAACCTCCAGCCACGCTCTCAGCCCCTCCCATGTTTTGGTTTTGTTTGAAGTAGGTTCCATGCCCAGCATGGAGCCCAACGTAGGGCTTGAACACATGACCCTGAGATCAAGACCTAAGCTGAGATCAAGAGACAGACACTTAACCCACTGAGCCACCCAGGCGCCCCTCTCAAGTGTTTTATATCAGCTACAGCTGGTGGTCAGCAGGGGCCTCAAAGCTGGCCTCCAACGACGCCCTTTGCAGTCCTGCCTGGGAAACCACATGCCTCACTTTGTGATGTCTTTTTTGTATATCTGTTGACTTGGAGCTTCAGCCAAAATGGAGACACAAGTCCCATTTCAACATCCTATGCTTGTCTTTTCTCTCATGAGACCGTATGCTCCTGGAAGCAGGAACCCTGCCATACTCCCCCTCATTGCCTTCTGTCCTCTCCCCTGGTACTTAGTGTCACCATGCTCCAGGAGCCTGGCGGTGGTTTGGGGGAAGACCACCATGGTGGTAGCCCAGCAACATGACAGAGTTCTGGGGAGGAAAAGGCAGAAGAGTTCAACTCTAGGGCAATGGCTCAAAGGGAAAACTTTAGAAGTTCCACTTTAGAAGCTGCTCGGGCTTGGAAGCTATTTCTCAACAAAGCTGGGGACCTCTCTGGTCTGGTTTCCTCTGGCATGGGTCCAAAACTAGTAGATCACGTAAGTAATGTCGTAAAGTAATTGTCTTGGTAATGCTGAGAACATACAATGTAGAAAGGATGGGGTTTAAGAGGAAACAAAGGATTACTCTCATTGCATCTAGGTCCCTCCAATGATTTTTTCTAGAAAACTCTGTTTCCAAAATTGAAAGCTGTCACCAACCACTTCTTTGGGACATGAGGAAATATTACCGGTCCCTGGGTTTGGCCCTGATGAAGGTGTATTTCCAGCCCTTGCGCACATAGAGAAGCAGAATGTATTAACAGGGTGAAGAGTTCTGGGATAAGAAATGATGACAAAAACTGTCAGACTTCTACCTTGGGACCCCTGAGGTTGGGGGATCTGTTATATCCAGAACACACCAGCTTCCATCCAGACCCATTTGAGTGTCAAATATTGATTGACACGAGATGGGAATGCCGAGTTAAGGGCTCCAAACTTCTCCCTTCTAGTAAATTCTCCACCTTACTTCTACCCATCAACCCTCCTCTCAAATGCCTCCCCAGTCTACCATCTCCTTTCTGTCCCCACCCCTCCATCAGGTCTCTACCATCACTTAAGTGGATTTGTACGTAAGAGTTTAAACTGGTTCACTACTTACCAGTCTGTTATCAGACTACCTTCAGCACAGACACCTGTTACGGGCTGAATTGTGCCCCATGCCATATATTGAAGCCTTAACCTATGGTACCTCAGAATGGAACTGTATTTGGAGATAAGGCTTTTAATGAGGTCATTAGAGGGGGCCCTAATCCAATAGGACGGGTGTGTTCACTAGAAGAGGAAATCTGGACACAGACATGCACACACACTGGAGGGAAGACCGTGTGAAGACACCGGGAGAAGACGGCCATCTACTAACTAAGGAGGGAGGCCTCAGAAGAGACTGAACCTGCCAACACCTTGATCTTGGACTTCTAGCCTCCAGGACAGTAAGAAAATAAATGTCTGTGGTTTCAGTCACCCAGCCTGGAGTACTTTTTTTTTTTTTTAAGAGTCTATTTATTTATTTGACACAGAGAGATCACAAGTGGACAGAGAGGCAGACAGAGAGAGAGAGGAGGAAGCAGGCTCCCTGCTGAGCAGAGAGCCCGATGCGGGACTCGATCCCAGGACCCTGAGATCATGACCTGAGCCGAAGGCAGCAGCTTAACCCACTGAGCCACCCAGGCGCCCCAGCCTGGAGTACTTTGTCATGGCCACCCTTGCAGACTAATGCAGTGTCCATTAGTGCCCTACACAGACATCTGCCCATAGATCCTGTTTAAAACTCAGCTCTAGCTCTCAGACTCTGCATTTCCCATGGGATCAGGTTCAGAATCCTTAGCACGGCATATCTGGATCTTCTTCCAAACCTGCCTCTCTGCTGTCGTCTCCTGCTGACCTGTCTTAGCCCGTGCCATCATTCCTAATCTCATGACGCAACACACCAGCATAAACATCAGAACGCACTGTGCCTCGACCACCTCCCTGACTTGGCAGACTATCAGCTGTCTGGGAATCACCCTCTCTGTACCTCCCTCGTCCTTCAAGAGATGCTTGTAATGTACACAATTGTTGAATTACTATGTTGTGCACCTGAACATCACATGTTAACTCTACTTCAGTAATAAATCTTTTTAAAAATAAACCTGAGGCAAAGAAATAATAACATGATAAACTGTGTAATAGTTTACCTAGTTGCTTATTATTTATTATCTTGTTCCTCTAGAATGTAATCACCAAAAGTCAAGTATTTTTGTCTGACTCATTGAGCATCATAACCTTGGGCAGTAGAATAGGACTTTGTACTTATAGACACTGGATAAACTTTTTTGATTGGATGAGTGAAGTATGAAAGAAGAAAGAAAGAAAGAGAAAGAGGGAGGACGGAGGGAGAGAAGGAAAGAAAGAAAAGAAAAGGGAATAGAAAAGGAAAAAAAAAAGTCCCTCAAAGGTCACATAACCCTAACCCATACCCTCCCAGGCCGAGCCTGTCCTCATTCTCTGTGCACTTGCAGCATGTTCTCTACTAGAACACTTAGACCTTTAGGTGGTGTGTGTTTGCACTGAGTTCCTTGAGGCAGAGACAGTGTTTCATTCAATACGACTGTAGCACTTAGTAGGTGCTCAATAAATATTTGTTGACTAGCTGATATTATGTACTTACTATTTGTCTTTCCCTCCAAATTCATATGTTGAAGTGCTAAGCCCCATATTAGGAGGTGGGGCCTTTGGGAGGTCATAAGGGTCAGATGAGGTCATGAGGGTACCACTTTGGTCTTCCCTTATAAGGGGAGGACGGAGAGTCCTCTTCCTCTCTCCCTCTTTCTCTCTTTCCCCTCCCCCTCCCCTTCACTCCCTTGCACTTCTTGCTCCTCCCCTTCCCTCTCCATCTCTCCCTCTCCCTCCTTCGCTGGCCCCACCCTGCCCCGTGAGGACACAGCCAGAAGGGACCTACCTACAAGCCAGAAGACAGTTGTCGCTAGCAACCCAATCAGCCAGCGCCCAGCCTCCAGGACTGTGGGAAAAATACACAACTGTTGTGTAAACCGGCCAGCCTGTGGCATCTGGTTACAGCAGCCTGAGCAGATTCAAAGGGCTGGACGGCTGTTAAATGAAGGGGACACCTTCCACTGTTGTAACCAAAGACTCTTCCCCAGACCTGGCCGCTGTTCCCTCACGTGGTGTCTGCGCGACACCCCATCGTGGACAGGCCGGGCCGTCTGTCTTGTTCTCCTGACACTGATGAGCTGCCTCTGGACCGCAGACCTTTTCCAGGTGCGCGCCATCATCCGGGCTCTATCCTCTGTCCGCCCCCTTTCTCCTTCCAGGGCCCAACGATTGCCTTGGACTTTTGCTAAGAAGAGTGAAATTCACTTTTTTCCTCTCCGGAAATTCCTCGTCCCTTTCTTTTCCCAGGAGCCTCTTTGAGCAAATCCAGCCTTGCCAATCATCTCCCTCGAGCCGGCTCCTTGCCAGCACCTCCCCGATCATCGCAGATCATTCTGTCCTGGAGCCGTGATGCTTCTTCGGCTGGAGACGTCGCTCCAGCCCGAGCTGCCTTCCTTCGTGCAAACCCGGGACTCTTCGGATTCTTCTCGGGTTATGTAACTGCAATTTCCACAGGCTCTCTCCTAAGACGTTCATAATGCAATACCTTCACGCTTACCTAACTCTAGTCGCTCAGATGAGTTCGAACATATAGAAGCTGAAATGAAAAATATCACCCACCTGAGACTTCAGGCTCCCCGTTTCGGGGTCAGCCATGGCTCCCCTTCCACGGATGCAGGAAAAAAAAAAAGAAAGAAAGGAAAAAAAAAAAGAAACCTGTCGTGTCAACAAACAAAATGCTTGGCAAAGAACTGAAATTTCCTCACCACACTCCTGACATTTCAGTAAGCCTTGCCCAGCACACCCTCCCACCCTCTGCGTGAAAGAGTCTGAGAGCTGCAGAAATTACAGGGCAAGGAGCTGCGTGTTTCCTTACTTCCTCTCACGTCAAGGAGCCTGGAGAAGGGTGCTGAAGCGTGCCTGGATCACTTATGGTCAAAAAAAATTAAAAATAAAAATACTGAACTTGGATTTGAAGGGTCCCAAGGAGGTGGAAAGCCCAGGAGGTATACAGATCAGCTCTGTAAGGGCGCTGGTTCGTAGTGTAGCCCACAGTCCCTGGGAGCGAGGTAAATTTCAATCAATTGAAATTACATAAAAGGTTCTTCTGTCACGGAAATCGCATTTGAAGGGCTCAAGGGCCCCATGTAGTGGCTACGGTATTGGATAGCGCAGACAGAGAACGTGTCTGTCCTCGCGGAAAGTTCTTTGCCGCAGCTCTGACGTAAATGCTAAGTCCTATTTACAAGGAATACCACAATGTGAAGTTCCTCCTGCTGAAATGACTGTTGGGAAAGCGGGAGTGAACTTTGGTGACTGCCAGAAGCATGATTTTTCTCTAGAGACAAAAGAATGAAAGGCAGAGAGAAGAAAGGAGTCACAGTCAGACGGTTACCAGTGAGTCACAGTCAGACGGTGACCAGTGCTAAGGAGTGTCCCTGCAGATCAGAGAGATCAAGAGACCCCACGGTGTTTCCAGCCCAAGAAAGCCAGTGGCTAGAGGCCAACTTGTTTGAAGTCCTGTCGGGAGGTGGCACTCACTCTCCCATCTGAAAAGGTGGCTTCGAATGTCTCTGTGTCACCCTACAGACTAGGGTCGTGGGTCACGTGTCTCGTAGGCGTTTGATGTGGTGTTTTAAAAGACCCAATATGAAAGAGGAGAATGATGTCAACTTTATTTATTTTTTCTAAAGATTTTATTTACTTATTTGACAGAGAAAGCAAGAGCAGGAACACAAGCAGAGGGAGTGAGAGCTTGAGAAGGAGGCCTCCTGCCGAGCGCAGAGCCTGATGTAGGGCTCGATCCCAGGACCCTGAGACCATGACCTGAGCCAAAGGCAGACGCTTAACAACTAAACCACCCAGGCACTCCTGATGTCACCTTTAGACAGCACCTAACCCCTATTCACGTAGTACTTCCTTTTCTTTCTTTCTTTCCTTTTTTTTTTTTTCTTAAGATTTTATTTATTTATTTGAGAGGGAGAGCGAACACAGGAGCAGGGGAGAGGGAAAGGAGAACTGAGCAGGGAGCCCAACTCCAGGACTGGGACCCGATGCCAGGCCCAGGATCAGGACCGGAGCAAAGGTAGAACCTTAACCAGTTGAGCCCCCCAGGCAGCCCCCAGGGCTTCCTTTTCTTCAGAGCATCTTGGATGCCTGCCTGCATTCACCCGCTAGGGAACAGGCTGCACCTGCCTAAGCCTGTTGGGACAGAAAGCCCAGGGGTCTGCAATCCCAACAAGGCAGCGGTATTTGGATTCTGGGGCTTATGACAATGAAAGCACGTCCATGTTCTTGGCTTCTCTGCTTCCCAGGCTGTGTCTCCGGGTTTTAAAACCATTGCTCCGTTCAATAAGACTTTATTCTTTTCTCCACGGTCGCGTAGAAAGCGCCCAGCGTGCATTCTACCACCGCGTGGATTTTTCAAGACCTCTTAACAGCCATCCTGCAGGAGTAGCCCTGACTTCTGGGCTTTACAAAACATCTGAAGCAAATCAAATCAGCTTTGCAGACTCCTCACTCCGGCCACCCTGTGTGGTGGGCTGGCCAAAGTGTGGAATTACCCAAAAAAGATCTGGAAGCCAGCAGGACCGCTCACGGGAGTGAGACCCGACCATTCATGAAATCCTAGCCAAGGGCGGTTACCAAGAAGGCAGGTATTGTACTGACTGCTTAGCAACAATGGCCTGGCTAACTGTATCCAGGAGATCCACAGACTGCCAGGCTGCCTGAGGCTGGTTATTGTCCCTGCCGAAACCCACCTGTAAATCCTGCTGCCCTAACTCTGCCCAGGAGAGGGACGGTGATGGCGCTGGAGCCCAGGCTGGGATATGGGTATCCTCCCGCCCGCCTGGGCTCTGCTCCTGCTGACTTCCCCTGCCCGCCTCTCCCTGCGCTGTCACTCACCCTCTCACCAGAATGAGGAGCAGGGGAACGTCTCTGCACCCACATTCGGGAGCTGGCGTGCTCGTTCACCACCGACTCCCACGGATCCCCCAAGAAGGCTGTGTGCATGCTCGTGTGTGCACACACAGACACGGACACGGACATGCACACACGACCTTCACACACACGCATTCACACTCACACATACGACATACACCCTTCCCACACACACACACACAGCCACATATACACCCACTCACCCCACACATGGACAACATATGATACACACACAGAAAACACATACACTCACATACATACCACATGCACATATACACATATATGTACTTCTGAGAGTTCAGCCCTCATCAGAGCGCTTTTGCCTGGACACCCAGGAGGGTGGGAGCTACTGGCCTGAGCTCAGTGTGGAGAGAGGCCCGTGGTTTTTGCTGTACCGGCCACATGAGCCCAGCTCTCATTAAGATACATCATATCTGTGGCTAGAACATCTTATGGTCTGTGATGTTGCAGCTCTGGTATAGACAAGGCTGATGGCATCTGCAGAGAGAGATCTGCGGAGAGGCCAACAAGCAGAGAAGAGGCAGGGAGGAGGAACGCAAAGCCCTCTAAGGGGAGGGCAACCACCTACTTCAGAAACTGACCCACCAGCCAACCGCTAACCGGCCTGGGCCCCGGGCTGCTGTGTGGTCCCACTGACCCCAGCGTCAGGCCCTGCGGCCCCTGTTGTTCCAGTGAGAGCCTCGTGCTGAAACCCACAGGCGTCCAGCTCTTTCCAAGGAACTGAGAAGAAATAACGGATGATGGAACAGCAGAAATGTGATTTTTTTTTAATTTTTTTAAATTTTTAAATTTTTTTTAATTTTTAAATTTTACATTTTTAAATTTAAAAAAAATTTTTTTTTTAGCTGGTGCTAACCAGCTAATAATATCGGGTTTTCGGGGTTTGCTACACACACTCGAAGCTTCTGCAGACATGAGCTAATTAACCTGAACTCGGAGGTGGGTGCACATAGGAACTGTTAACACTTGAGCTTTGCAGATCCCCTCTTGTAGCAACATGTCACACCTCTTGTGGCAACACGCCAGGTAATTGCTAACCACACACTGGGTCTAAAATACCCGGATTTAAACCAACAGCACTGGGACCTCTGAGCCATCCATGCATCTGCAAGAGCTTTCTCCCTCTCCCCACCCCCCACCCAGATCGGGGCTATCATGCATTCTTCTAGTCTCCAGCACCACTCAGCTATCTTCCTCCTCTGCAAAGCCTTCCCCAGCTGTGCTTGCCAGCAAAGGGATCCTTCGGATCCTTCTCTTTAGGGACCAGATCTCCCGGTTGGCCTGGGGCTGTCTCCATTTCAGCACTGAAAGGGCTACATGTAAGGAAACCCCTTAATCCTGGGCTATCGGAGACCATCGGCCACCCTGAGTCTCTCACAGCCCTACAGGATCGGTAGCATGTGATTTGGCTCTTAATCATACTGTACACCGTTTAGCAATATAACCCACTGACATAGACTAAGTCTGTCCCAAGATAATAAACTACTCAAGTCAAGGGTCTTCTATTAATCCCCTCGGTATGCCTAATCTAGGCACCAAGAATTGCCCGTTGACTTCATCTCTTTTAATACCAGGTCTCTGCTTTGACACAGTTCAAAATAAGACCCCTAAAAGTTTTTCCCCTCTAAAGACAGGATGAGATTTCCCATCAGATGGTGACTTGAGCCCTGATCGTCAAGGCTGAAGGTCCAGACTGAGAAGGACCTAGGGGTTTTGCCCTGATTAGTAGGATAGCCCTCAGTGGCCAACCTTTCTCAGTCAGTCCCTATAAGTTTTATGTAATACAGATTTCCAGAGCCTCTTCCTCAAACTTTGGATTCAGGACTGCAGCTCCCCAGATGGTTCTTGATTCCACCAGCCCTTGAGAAACAAGAGTTGAAACTCCTTAATTGAACCCAGGTGGGACTAGCTGTGGGTTGCTGATCAAAAAAGACCACTTACAGTGAAAATCCACATTAAAAAGGAAAACACTTAAACACTTCAGCTTACTTTAAAATATGTAAATGTCCGTTCCTTCCTCTATTTTTTTGATGAATGCCTACAGCCTTTCTTGGGTATGGGTTTGCTGATTGGATGGCTTCATTATTTTTCTTGTATAAATCACGTCCATACATTTCTAGTTTTGACTTCTTTAAAATAGAACGAGACTATAAAGATACTGGTGAAGTGTTCTGAGTGTGGAATCCTTCCAGATCCTTGCAATGGTTTTTCAAATCTCCTTACAGTTGTCGCAGCCATATCAAATTAAGCAAAACTTTTAAGCAACTCACATTCGTTGAGTCTCATGGCAGTACGCAACTCAGTTCTCAGAGACATAACTCCAAGAGGTAGGTTATATCTTTTTGCACAGAATGTGAGTTACATGAAACAAGAAATCTTTGTTGCTTTGTTCACCAGTTTATTCTGGGCATGAAGAACAGAGGCTGGCACATTGCAAGTATTCAATTTGTTTTTAAAAAGATGATGCATGGGTGGCTCAGTCAGTTAGGTGTCTGTCTTTGGCTCAGGTTATGATCCCAGGGTTCTGGGATCGAGTCCCACATCAGGTTCTTTGATCAGCAGGGAGCCTGCTTTTCCCTCTGCCTGCTTGTGTGCTCTCTCTGTGTCAAATAAATTTTAAAAATCTTAAAAAATGTATAATAATAACATTGAGGTACATATGGCCCTTCTTTTCATGACATCTGTATCTTTGGGGTAAATACCCAGTAGTGCAATTGCAGGGTCATAGGAAGCTCTATTTTTAATTTCTTAAGGAATCTCCACACCGTTTTCCAAAGTGGTTGCACCAACTTGCATTCCCACCAACAGTGTAAGAGGGTTCCCCTTTCTCCACATCCTCTCCAACATTTGTCATTTACTGTCTTGTTGATTTTGGTCATTCTAACTGGTGTAAGGTGGTATCTCAATGTGGTTTTGATTTGAATTTCCCTGATGGCTAATGATGATAAACTTTTTTTCATGTGTCTGTTAGCCATCTGTATGTCTTAGCAGCAATGGCCACAACTGCCAAACTGTGGAAAGAGCCAAGATGCCCTTGAACAGACGAATGGATAAAGAAGATATGGTCCATATATACAATGGAATATTATGCCTCCATCAGAAAGGAGGAATACCCAACTTTTGTATCAACATGGATGGGACTGGAGGAGATTATGCTGAGTGAAATAAGCAGAGCAAGTCAATTATCATATGGTTTCACTTCCTTGTGGAGCATAAGGAATAACATGGAGGACATTAGGAGAAGGAGAGGAGAAGTGAACTGGGAGAAATCAGAGGGGGAGATGAACCATGAGAGACTGTAGACCCTGAGAAACAAACTGAGGGTTTTGGAGGGGAAGCAGGTGGGGGGGTTGGGTGAGCCTGATGGTGGGTATTAAGGAGGGCACATATTGCATGGAGCACTGGGTGTGGTGCATAAACAATGAATCTTGGAACACTGAAAAAATAAAATTAAATTTTAAAAACCTTAAAAATATATATATATATATAGTATTATTATTATTATTTTTAAAGACGCATGACAGGACACCTAGGTGGCTCAGTCAGTTGGGCATCTGACTCTCGGTTTCAGCTCAGGTTATGATCTCAGTGTTGTGGGATCAAGCCCTGTGTTGGGCTCTGTGCTCAGTGTGGAGTCTTCTTGAGATTCTCTCCTTTTCCCTCTGCCCCGCTCCCCACTCGTTCTCTCTCTCTTTCTCAAATAAATAAATCTTTTTTTAAAAGATGGTAACATAATATTTAATTAGACTAATTAATTACAGTAATAGCACAACCAGCATAAAAAGGCTCCAAAGCTAACACATGAGACTCAGTAGGCACAGTAGATAAATCAGCAAGTGGGCGAGAGAGTAGTCAACCAGCTGTGAACATGTAGCTTGCCCTGAGCATTGACTTGTGTGTGTTTTGGAGGTTATGGTAATGTCCATTGAACTGGGGAGTCCATTAAATGAAGACTTGTAATGACACCCCTTGCTCTTCTGGAAAAATAAGAAGCCTAAGTCAATTGAGGGCTGAGAGAGAGCCGAAGGAAGGAGTCACATAGAATTTCAGTGATTTTTGGTTGTCAAGAAGCTCTTCTTCCCCAGAAATCATACAATATCTTTCAAACTGTTTGAAATAACTAGGGGCTGCTGTGGTTCCCAACTGGGAGTAGACATCCTACTACTGTTTTAAGAGGAAAATATCCACCTGCTACTTATGTTCATGCCCTTCTTGGCCAACCAGGCATTGGAATAAAGTCCTTTGAAACCACATCTAGAATGTTGTCAGAGAGTGAGACTGTCTTGTGCAGATCCTAGGGTTACATCAGCCATGCCGATTCCTCCAACGAGGAATAACTGCTTCCCTGAGGCTAGAATGGCAGCGAGTTCTGGATGTGTGTGTTGCCCTGGCAGGAAGGTTGAGGTGGGAGCAGCAGCGGAAGTACCAAAGGAGCAGTGACTGAAGGCATCGAAGTCTTGGGTCAGCCACAGGAGCCACGCATCTGGGCGGGCTGTGGTTCCACACTCTCCCCTGTGTGGTGTAGTTGTAGGCACCCTACCCCCATCTTCATTTTCTGGCTCCAGGCCTAGTTCTTGAAGTCTCCAGAAGTTTCCATGAGATATACCTGCTTTAACTTGCCACAAATTCCTTTTCTGCTTAAATCCACCAGTCATTCTGTCTTGCACACAGCTGAGAATACTAACTGATTCAGCACATATGAGACTGATCATCAAATGCCCATTCTATAACCTGACCCAGGTCTCAGTCCCAAGGCCCATGACTCGATGGCCTTGAATTAACCTGTCTTTCTCCCTTCTTTCCGTTTTCACATTTCAGCCACCTGTCTCAATGCTGATCCTTGCCTCTGCTGGGCCCCTTTGGCCAATCCTTACAGAGGTTCATCCAATTCCAGGGCCCCAGGGCACCTGGAAAAATAGGACTTTTAGACTCTGACAACTTGGGTAAAAATAGGGATTGTATTTGGCTTAAAAAAAGGCTCACCAAGTCTTACTACTGTGCTTCTAAGTTTCCACCAAATGTCCTCCCTTTCTGGCATTTGCTGTTTTTGTTCTTTCTTTCACTCTTGTTTTACCCCATTATCTGATGACCTGGCTTGATGCCTACAGTTCTTGCTACTGAAAAGTGCCTAGTCATCCCTCCTCTTACCTGTGCTAGCATCCAAACACTTCTCAGGGCCCTCCACACTGGTGCTCTCCTACCTAGGTGGTTATACATTTCCAGGGCCCCAAACGATAGCCTCAATCTTTCCTACTGGGCCAGAGGTTATTTGACCCAAGGTGGTCAGGTTTTGCTCCCCTGATTTGAGCAGAATTGCTCAATTAGGGATTCTGAGGCTCGACCATGAGTCCCACGGATCTTCCCATTTCTCCAAGCAGACTTGAAGTCCTCGTGCAAACAGGACTTCTGGTAACCTTCTAGAATCCCCGTGTCTTCAGAAGGGTGGGCAGGTGAGCCTAGATTATGACTCTCACATGCACTGAGACAATCAGTACAGTCTGTGGGGAGGCAAATTGTCCTGTTCATAGCACCCAGGACCATTCTGGTCTTAGCACTGACAGTCCAGCCTCCTAGAAAAATCTTAGTCTCTGGAAATCCAGGACAACTGGTCACCCTAGCAATCAGCCAACGTGAAATCAAGAATGTCCACAAGCTGAGGTCGACCACAGGTTAAGGCAAAAATGATTCAATGCCCTTAATGTTGGCACAAAGCAGTCTTCTTTCTTGGTATCTACACACAGAGCATCTTTTTAGACCTGCAAAAATGCTAAAGAAATTATGTTCCCTCTCTGTCATAGCTTGAAGACATTCACAGAAGTCCCGGAGCCTGCTTTCTTCCAGCCGACTGACTACTTAGTGAAGCATTCCTTGCTTAACTGCTTCCATCTTCCCTCTTTTCATCATTTTAGCTGATCTCTCCTGAACCTCTGCCAATTTATCCGCATCTTCTTGATACCGCGGCACTCCGGATTGAACAGCAGGCGCATTTATGTAGGCTTTCACCTCCTCGTCTCATTATGTGCCCCAGGCAGCAAATGCAGCAAAACCATGTAAGCATCTTATCCAATTATTGTAATTGCTTTCAAGACACACGCACACAGAGACAGATATACTCTGTTAGTCAAGAGAATTAAACACCTTCCGAAGGTCAAAAAGCCACATCCCTTTGGGTTAGAAAATGCAGGGCAATGATCTTGGGGAAAATGATGAGCATGGGGGTACGGAGGGCAGCGGATGGAGCTGCGAAGTTCTTGCTAGCGATCTCTCTCTGACCCCACCAGCTTGGAGCCTTTGGAGAAGGCAGTCCACCAGCCTGGCTCTCCGTTTCCTTATGAATAAAAACTAGGGGGTTAGACAGGTCATCACAAAAGTCCTTCCCATCACTGCTATTTGGGGAAAGGCAAAGTCTGCCGCAGGGTCGCACCTCACACAGGGGCTCTCAGTGGGAATGGGGCTGAATTCGAATCACCTGCAGCACTTTCGCGACGTGCACCTGCTTCTCCAGCTGGCCTCCTGCTGACCCTCCAGGGCACCAGGACATTTGGAGACCTTATGAAAGCTTGTCTAGTGATTACGATGGCAACTGTGGTAGGAAATTGTCCCCCTTCTAAGTCCCTGGAACCTGTGAATATGTTAGGTTTCAGGGAAAAGAGGAATTGAGGTTGCATTTAGAATTAAGATTCCTCACCAGCTGACCTGAAGATAAAGGATACTGGATTAGCCAGGAGAATGACAGGGATTCTTACCAGTGGAAGGGGGTGACAGAAGAGGAGGGTGGGCAGTCTAAGGTCTAAGGTGAGGATTCCACCTGCCATCGCTGGCTTTGGAGATGGCAAAAGGCCACAAGCCAAGAACGTGGACAGCTTCTGGAAACTGGAAGAGGGAAGAAACAGATTTCCTCCCAGGGCCTCCAGAAGGAGCAGAACCCTGCTGACACCGTGATTTGAACCCAGTGCGACCCATTTGGAATCTCTGACCTTCAGAAATAGAAGATAATGATCTGTAGTGTCTCAAGCCACTAAACGTGTGGTAATTTTGCGACAACAGCAACAGGAAACCAATGCAGTGACCTCAGGGGCCAATGTGGAACACATACGCTCACTCTCACATGCAATCCCTTACACTGTTTCACACACAGCCTCACATACTCCTGTGGCCGCACTCCCGCACATACCCTCGCTCAGCCATACTCTCTGACACACACACTCAGGTACACTCACACACGTACACTGACACATACTCTCATGCATGTCAGCTCACACACATGCACCCTCACTCTCCAGATGCACACCCTCACACACGTACACTTGCTCCCCAAACACACCCTCACATATACAGCGACACTCACTTCCCAGATGCACACACTCACACACGTACACTCAGTCCACCAAAACACACACTCATGTACTGTCACACACATTCACATACACACATGCACACTCACTCAGACCTACACACGCACTCACATGCCTTTAAGAACTAATTCATTCAGGGTTCCTAGGTGGCTCAGTGAGTTAAAGCCTCCGCCTTGGGCTCAGGTCATGGTCTCAGGGTCCTGGGATCAAGCCCCGCATCAGGCTCTCTGCTCAGCAGGGAGCCTGCTTCCTCCTCTCTCTCTGCCTGCCTCTCTGCCTGCTTGTGATCTCTCTCTGTCAAATAAATAAATAAAATCTTTAAAAAAAAAAAAAAAAAGAACTAATTCATTCAACAGTCCAGGGCTGTATGGGGTAATATCTACGGACTTTTTATCATTCCCAAGAAAAAACTTTAACTCTCCTGACTGTACCAACAAAGAATTTACAATGAAACTAGCCAGGGAATGTGAGGGGAGCTTCTGACAACCCCAACTTCAGCCAGGCTCACCCGTGGCCTCCCTCGTCACAGTGCAGTGGTGACTCCACGCAGCCCTGCCTTCTCCCACTGCAGAATCTCTCCTTCCCAGGCCTTGCCCATCTCCCTCCCACTGGACGCAGAAAACTCTCAGACCATGAGGATAGCCAGGCCGGAAAACCACTCTCCGTGTTCCTTTCCTTCCTTTTTTTTAAAGGCTTTATTTATTTATTGGTCAGAGAGAGCAAGCATATGCTTGTGCAGGGAAAAGCAGGGGGAGCTTCAGGCAGAGGAAGAGGGAGAAGCAGGTTCCCCATGGAGCAGGGAACCAGACACAGGGCTTGATCCCAGGACCCTGAGATCACGATCTGAGCCCAAGGCAGAAGCTTAACTAACTGAGCCACGCAGACACCCCTCTGTTCCTTTCCTTTCGGTCAGTGTCTCTCCCCTCCTCCAAGACTCACTGGAAATGCTCTTCCTGATACCAACATCTGATTTTGTTTTCTTGCCTCAAAACTCCCTGAGGCATCTAGTGTACAATTTTGTACTGTAGGTGGTGGCGCTTACTAGGGTCGGTGGCAGCTGATCTGATGGGAAAAATACTGGGCAGGGAGTCAAGAGGCTTAGGGGCAAGTCCCGGCTTATCCTGCTATTTTGTGGTCACTTAATTACAAAATATGTCACTCTCCACAAAGTAACTTAGGCCGCTGGCCTCGAAACCCTGCTTGAAACGCTTCCTCAATATTAGTGAGTTTTCATTCACTGGGAATGTTCCGTGTCCCCCAGAAATTAAAAAGCTCCTTCAAGGCATGAGTTGAGCTTCTATTTATTTTTATTCACCCCCACACCTAGAAAAATGTGCCGTACCCCGTGGGCGTGCAGTAAATGTGGATTAGCTGATGGCTGGCTTCAAATGAAGAAAGCATGATTTGGTTCAAACTTTGTGAGTCGTGAACTACTGGGGGGAGAAACTGCTCTCCAGGCATGTGTTTGGGTCTTCTTCCTATCACCAGTGACATTGTGGGAATCTGTCTAAATGTATAAAATGTTTTCCAAACAAAAATATATGCGTATAAATAGATTATTTCATTTTATTTTTTAAAAATATTTATTTATTTGAGAGAAAAAAAGAGCACGTGATCATGGTGGGGAGGGGCAGAGGAAGAGGAAGGGGGAAAGCAGACTCCACACTGAGTGCAGAGCCAGATAATGGTAAAAATAGGGCCCACAGGTGCCTTCAACCGCATGGACATCAGTGGCTCCTCCCTGGTACCTGAACCAGAGCGATGGCTCTCCCAGGTGACATCATTCTAAAAAATCTGTGCTTTTTGGGGTCATCTGGGTGGCTCATTCAGCTAGGTATCTGCCTTCAGCTCAGGTCATGATCTCGGGGTCCTGGGATCGAGCCCCGCATCAGGCTCCCTGCTCAAGGGGGGCCTACTTCTCCCTTCCCCTCTGCGGCTCCCCTCCACTCATGCTCTCTCTCGCTCTCCCTCTCTCAAATAAATAAAATAAGTAAATAAAATATTTATTTTTAAATCTGTGCTTTTGACAATGTGTGCACTTGAAAAGAGTGTTAGTGGGTCAGACTAAATCAGTGGCCACTATTCAAAAAAAAAAATTGAACACTAAACACACACACTCACCTGTACGCACCCCACCCCAGCTCTACTTTTCACACAAGGACACCGAATCATGCCTCTGTCTCGGCCCATTCAGGCTGCTATGACAAAATACCATAAGCTAGGTGGCTTATAAACAACAGAAATTTATTTCTCACAGTACCGGAGGCTGGAAGTCCAAGACGAAGGTGAGGGCCAATTCAGCGTCTGCTTCCTAGAGAGAGGTCTTTTCATTATAACCTCATATGGCGGGGAGAGGGAGAGATCTCTGGGGTGTCTTTTATAAGGGCACTAATTCCACTCAAGGGGGCTTCACCCTTGTGACTCATCACTTCCCAAAGGCCCCACCTCCTAATGTCATTCCACTGGGGTTAGGTTTCAGCATATGAACTTGGGGAGAACCCAAACATTGAGTCCGCTGCAGCCTCCAACCTCCTCTTCCACAGAGATAAGAAAAGCAACCCTTTGTCCATAGCAGTGGACCATCTTTACACCAAATATTTGAGTCATCTACCTTACTGTTCTGAAATGAAATCCATACATAGCACGGCCAAACCACATGCATCTAAATGCTCGTGTGTGACTACAATAGAAGACATCAGTGGGTATCACGTCCTTGCCTTCCCTGGAAAACTCTGGTAACAGGACAATTACAACTGCAGACTAAAATGGGGGTGTTGCATTGGCAACTCAAATCCCAAGAGCACCGTTGCCCTTAGCAACGTTCCCAGAAAACGGAATGCCATGTTGTTTCAATGTATATGGTTGTTACCCAACGGGGTTCATTATATATTAAAAGTTTATAGAAATAATAAAATAGAGAGTGGAGTGTGGGTCGAGGATTAGATCACTATCAATGCATGTTTCACTTACATGAATGACCAACAAGACACTCAAAAGTAAGGCAGGCCGGGGGCCACCTCTTCATTGTGCGAGAAAACTCCACACACTGGGATGACTAGCCATCCAGGCTCCCACCTGTAATTACTCTGACTGCAAAACCTGTCCCACAAAGATCTGAAGACATTGGAACCCATGCAGAATGGTATCGCCGCTATGGAAAACAATAAGGTGGTTCCTTAAAAAAATTAAACATGGTGGGACGTGTGGGTGATTCGGTAGTTAAGCATCCTACTCTTGATTTTGGCTCAGGTCATGATCTCAGGGCCATGAGATTGAGCCCTGTCTTAGGCTCTGCACAGAGTATGGGGCCTACTTAACATTCTTTCTCTCTCTCCTCTGCCCCTTGCCCCCCACCTTCCCACATACACATGCACATTCCTGCTCTTTAAAACAAACAAACAAACAAACAAACAAAAAATACTAAACATGGAAATACCGTATTTCCAGCAATTTTACTTCTGAGTATATACCCAAAAGAATTGAAAGTAGAGTCTCAGATCCTTGTACAGTCATGTTTATAGCAGCATCATTAATAATAACCGGAAAGTAGAAAGAACCCAAGTGTCCACCAACAGATAAATGGATAAAAAAATAAGCTACATACATACACTGGAATATTGTTCAGGCTTAGAAAGGAAGGAAATTCTGACACATGCTACAACATGGGTAAACCTTAAAGAGATTATACTAAGGGAAATAAGCCATTCACAGAGGGGCAAATACTATATAATTCCACTTACGTGAGCTGTCTAAGTGTAGTCACATTCATAGAAACATAAAATCAAATGGTGATTACCAAGGGCTGTGGAAGTAGAACAGGGAGTTAATGTGTCATGGATACAAAGCTTCAGTTTGAGATGATGAAAAGTTTTGGGGAAAGCTCAACAATGGGAATGCCAGTGAACTGTCACTTAACAATGGCAAAATAGTAAATTGCATGGTGTGTATATTTTACCACCAAAAAACCCCACAAAAACTGGAAGAGTTGAAAACAGGACAAAAAAAAATCAACACCACCGAAAAACACGCTTCACAGGGCACCTGGGTGACTCAGTCATTAAGCGGCTGCCTATGGCTCAAGTCATGATCCCAGAGTCCTGGGATCGAGTCCCACATCAGGCTTCCTGCTCTGCAGGCCCACTTTTCCCTCCCCCTCTCCCCGGCGTGTGTTCCCTTTCTCACTGTGTCTCTCTCTGTCAAATAAATAAATTAAATCTCAAAAAAAAAAAAAAAAACACGCTTCACAGACTTCCAAAATACTCCAGTGGAACTGCCCGATTAAGCATTACTGCATGAATATGTTCCTTAAAACAAGAGGCCCAATCCTGTACTTGGAATGGGGAGTGATGAGAGAAGTGTGAAGTAGAACATCTCAGGGATGCCATATTGGTTTTATCTCAAGTGCCACTGGAAGTGGCTGGAGGGCTGTGTTGAGAAAGCATTTAATGTGACCTTTGAAGTCAGTAAGGAAGAACAGAACAATCCATCAGCAGTGTCTTCCACGGGCAAGAGAGGAGGGAAGGATGGCCCATGGGCCACCTGTGCCTAGAAATGTAAATCCTCTTACTCCAGACATCTTTCTCCTATGACTGAAGCCTAAAATAAAAAAAGCTTTCTAGCAGTAAAAAAGAAAATGCAATGGACATACCAAGCTTTATTTTCCCACATTTCACAAAATGTTTCAGAGTTTAGAGCAAAGAGGAAAACATTGGGTTCAAATACTCAAATACTCAAAATATATTTCACTGAATGAGAGAGACTTCCTGTGACAAAGAAATTTTAAAAAAATGGAACTGCTTAGGAGACACATAGAGTATGGTTTGTGGAGCAGTCTGGAGGAATTTACACACAGGAAGCTCCCAAATTCAAGAATTGAATAAAATTCTTGTATTTATTAACTTTGCCCATGTTTTCCTTCTATGCATAGTCTGCCCTCTGGTGACATTAGCAAGCAGCAAACTCATCTGGGATTGAATTGACTGAGGGAAAAGGAGCAGAGTCAGGTTGCCGCCCCGAGACCTCCTGATAATGGAGGAAAAATAATAATGCTGGGGTTGCTAGTGGGCATGACAGGGATGATGATGATGGTGGTTGTGGCTGACAGCGGTGGTGGCGGAGGTGATAATGGTGGTGGTGGAGGTGGTAGTCATGATAATGATGGTGGTAGTGATACAGATGATGGTGATGGTGGTGGTGATGATGGTTGTGGTGATGGTGGCAGCGCTGGGGGGGCGGTGATGGTGATGGTGGAGGTGATGGTGGTGATGGTGGTGATGGTGGAGGTGATGGCAGTGGTGATGGTGGAGCTGATGATGGTGGTGATGGTGAAGACGGTGATGGTGGTGGTAATGGTGATGATGGTGATGGTGGAGGTGATGTGATTGTGGTGGTGATGGTGATGATGTCAGTAGTGGAAATGGTGGTAGTGATGGTGATGATGATGATGGTGGTGGTGATGGTGATGGTGGTGGTGGTAGTGATGACAATGATGGTGGTAATGGTGGCTGTGATGATGGTGATGGTGCTGGTAATGATGGTGATAGTGAAGTTGATAGAGGTGGTGGTGATGGTGGTAATGGTGATGGTGGTGAAGGTGGTGGTAATGGTGATGGTGGTGATGATGATGACGGTGGAGGTGATGTGGTGGTGGTAGTGGTGGTGTTGGCGTCAGACATATGTAATACATATGTAACCCTTCCCTATGCCTGGCTTTGCTACAAATGCTTTACATGCATTCCTTAATTTAATCTACGGGGCAGTTACTTTTATGATCCCCACTTAAATGTGAGGAAACTGAAGCACAGAAAGGGTATGCTGTTTGCCCAAAGTAACACAGCCAAGAAAGAAATGGAGAGGCCACCAACATCCTGCTCTAAAGTATTGACTAAACAAATTTTCCTAAATAGGAACAAGAGTTCTATTTGGAGTTTCATTAAGATTCTTTTTCAAAGGAAAGAGATAGCCTGGTAAGTGAAGGCTATCCGTCATTCACACATGTGCATCAAACATTACTCCAAATAGTTGGGAGTTCTCCCTGAAGGTGGGAACAGAGGAGTGGCACTGGAAAAGAGGTGTGGGGGGAGCGAGTCGCTATAGTTGAGAAGGCTTGTCTCTAGCAGCTGGCTAGAAAGCAGACACACTTGAGTCAGGAATAGGATGTCTGAAAGTGGGGGAGTTGCAGGCACGAGGCTTATGCGCCTCATGAATTTCCCAGGAGACTGCCAGTGGCATGTATGGCCTTGATTAATTCTTCTCAGACTCTCTTGGATTCACTCCTTAAATGGCTGGTTATAGCACTTCCCCAAGACCACGCATTGGTTCAACTGTCCCCGTAGATCACTGCCATGGTCATTTCATCCACCTAGTAATATCTGCAGCAGCCTCCCCCTAAAACCAAAACATGCATTTAGGAATAGGCTTAGAGGATTTTATGTTTTCACATCCTGAGCTTTAACCAAAGGAAGAGGGGACAGGGTTGGGAGGAAGGAGAAGCCGATGCAGGGAGACTGGCCCTGATTTTACTTATCATGACTTCCTCAACAACTGGCAGGGCAGAGATGCTCAGTAAGTGTTTGCTGATAAGTAACTAAAGGGATGAATACATGAACAATACCAGGGATATTTCTGCTAAACATTGGTGACGTCACTGCCAGCACCCGCTAGCTTCCCTAAGTAACTCATTTGTAGCCATATTTGGCCTGGATTCTCCCCCAGATTCTGAAGTCACTGCATCTCTGAGCGGATGACAATAGGAAGGATTTGTGGATGACATCTCAGTTACAAAAAAGCATATGCTTTTGCGTGGATACGGTTAATAGAATTATGTCAGGAGTTGGGATTTGAATATGCATGCTTTATTAAGGACGTGCTGTGCTTTGTAAGTGATAATCAGCTAATGGTGAGTATTTCACAGAGTTGAAGTAGGGTGGGTTTGAAAAAGAGGGAGTGGCTCACCATGTTTGATTGGGGGGATCAGGGGTGGCTTCCTGGAGGAGATGGTATTTAAGCTGAGAATCAGATGCATCAAAGGAGACAGCCATGAGAGCATGGGGAGCCCGCGTGCACAGTGGCCACAGCATGGAAAGAAAGCGGTGGCGTGGGATGTAGGAAGGAGTGTATGAAAGATGAGTCTGCAGAGGCAGGAAAGGTGTGACCAGGTGGGTCCTACAAAGCCAGGGAAGGGTCTTGGCTTTTGTTTTCACGCACAGTGAAGAAGTCTGTAAGGGAAAGTAGGGGATTAAGCAGGGGAGTGGAACTGATGTGATTTAAGAGAAAAACACTTGCTGCGTTTGAGGAATAGGCTGAAAAGAACGAGAGAGGGACCAGGGAGACCATGAAGGAGGCTCCTGGCAGAAGTCCAGACCAGCCAGCGCAGGGACTCCTGCTAGACTGGAAGCAGAGAGGGCGGGGAGAGACGGGCAGAGTCTCAGCAGGAGAGTAGGCAGGACCTCCTTTAGATTAGAGCAACAGGAAAAAACAGAATCAAGGATTGGATTTTTGGCCTGAGCAGTTGGGTGAATACTGGGGCCACTTACGGAAGTAAGGGAAACCAGGGCTGGCGTGATTGGGTTTGTTTCGTTCTGTATTGTCAGAAACGGGGTAGGGAGTGGATCGAGCGTTCGGTCTCAGTTTCATTAATTACGAAATGCCTATTCCGCATTGGGGAGGAACTCCACGCAGGGCATTAGGGATGCAGACGGGCTGAAATTCTAGAGAGGAAGGGCAGAGCATGTCCCTGCAAGGGGGCATCATGGTACGGCTGTGCCGCATCTCATGGCTCACAGAGCACCTGACTCCTCAATTTCCCAGCAATCTCATGGGGTCGTTATTATTTCTCGTTGAACTGATTAATAACTACATTTCGCTTGTGTATCTCCTTAGAGTTGCTACAACACTTCCCCACAGGCTGTCTCTGCCCCCATTTTGCTCCTTTCAAGGCCACAAGGAAACAGAAAGACGTGGGCGATGGCGGCCAGGAGCGCAGGAATCACACCTGTTGAAACGTACACCTGCAGAAGCACACAGAAGATGACATAAGCTTTGTACACCTGGACTTGTGGGGCTGTTCAAAAGCAGTTCAAATTTTTGTTATGTACATAAGAGCCCTCTGCTGTTCAGACTGGGTTTATCCATCTGCTGAGATTTTTTTTTTTTTTTTAAAGATTTTATTTATTTGTCAGAGAGAGAGAGCGCACAAGCAGGGGGAGTCGGGGAGAGAAGCAGGCGGAATTTGATCCCAGAATGCTGGGATCATGACCTGAGCTGAAGGCAGTGAAGCCACCCAGGTGCCCCTATCCATCCGCTGAGATTTTTTTCAGCTGATTGCAGCAAAGTTCTCTTTTTTATCAAATGTTCTTGGGCTAGAAATCCCACAGGCGGACCATCAACGCTTTTTGGCATGGATTAATTCATCATCACCGATAATAGCTCCATATTAGAGAACCTGACAGTTTAAGGTTCAAAAAAAGAAACATTGAACGAGAAACAAAGCGCTTTTATGTTTGAGACCGACCTTCAGTAATGGGATAGTTTAAAAATTGTTGTGAAATCTTGTCATATGCCATACCCATTCATGGAGACAAGAGCAGCTGAATGGCTCCTACAAGGAGGTAGAGGCATAAAAGGGAGGGGACTGAACTGGTCCTTAATGACACAGCAGTGGCCCAAACAAGCGTGAGGAGTTTGCCAGATGGAGCGAATACCCCGAAGCCGAGAGAATCCTAGCCGGTAGAGCGGGGACATAGAGCTGGAGGACTGTCCCAGCAGGGCTGGCTGCGGCTCTACAGCACCTGCCACGTGGGGACCCCAGAAGGCTCACTAAGTGGTTGGTGAGCTGCATGAGCGGGGGTGAGCTTTGAAGGAGGCTTTTTTGGAAGCCTTGTGTAGGGTGTTCAGAGGAGGGAAGGAACAGGACAAAGGATGGCCATGTAGGCGGCTCTTCCGAACATCATGAAAGAAAATCACCGGGGCTGGTGACTTTCGGCAAAGCTGGTGATCACGGAAAGGAGAAAACAGAATAAAATTGAGAGGAAGGAAGGAAAAGAGAGAAGAGACGTCTGGGGGAACGGAGGCAACGCTGCATGAACTATGACACGGAAGATCTGGAAAAGAAGTTCCTTTTTTTTTTTTTTTTCTTTCTTAAAAGATTTTATTTATTTATTTGAGAGAGAAACAGTGAGAGAGAGCATGAGCGAGGAGAAGGTCAGAGAGCAAAGCAGACTCCCCATGGAGCTGGGAGCCTGATGCGGGACTCGATCCCGGGACTCCGGGATCATGACCTGAGCCGAAGGCAGTCGTCCAACCAACTGAGCCACCCAGGCGTCCCAATAAGTTCCATTTTTATTGATAATAAAACAACCACCAAAGTATTTTGTACTTCTCAGGGCTGCCTCTATACACTCCATCTCCTTACGGCTAATGCCAACTGGCTTACAGACCTGGGCTCACACCTGCCCCTCGGCTTAGGACCCACGCTAACCGTGGACGAGGGATATCTGAGTGGCAGCTGAGAGCAGTACACAATACGGGGGTATCTGAAAATGTGCGAGAGCACTTTTGGCAGGTGCAATGACTGACATTTGGGGGCGGGAACCAGGGAAGCTAAGCATCCTGCAATATTCGGGAAAGTTCCACACAACGCAGGATCGAACCACCCATAACCCAGTAGACCATCATTGAGGAACCTTGCTGCCGTCTGTCCCCTGGTCCCAGCTTGATAAACAGGCATCTGCTGTGTTCCCTATATTATTTCCAACAAGACTGGATACAACCAGAGACCCCTAAACACAAGACTCCAAACGCCAAATTCCTGCAGGAAAGCCCTCGGTATTCTTCCTCCGATGCTCAGATCACCACCTTCTGTCCCCGTGTTTTGAGAACTCAGAGAGCGCCCATGTAGCCGCAGTTGGCAGCCGAGAGAGGCAGAGAAAGAGCCCAGACTTCCTCCCGGCCTGTCAAGAATTTCACAAGCCACCGAGGAATAAAAGGCTGGCCCTCCTTAGACCAGACTGGATTTACGTACATCAGATTATAAACCAGCACTATGTGCTCCATACAAGCCAGAAGACTGGAGTTTCAGAGAAACTACCTAAACAGGAGGGAAGAATAGATACACCCTCATCAGGTATTTCCCAGAGCGGGTTCCTTGGAGCACTGATTCAGTGAAATAGCAAATATCGTGACTGGCGGGAAAAGGTGCTGGGGTCAAATAAGTTTGGCAATTGCCGAAATTAATCAGGTTTCTTTACTCCAGGGCATCTTAGATCGTCTGATAGCTGAGAACTATTGTAATTCTCTGCGAGTGGGTTCTACTCTTCAGCATTGGCTTGGTTTACTTGAACATGGCACACACACTTTCTTTCTTTTTTTTAAACAGCAGGTTTCACGGTCCTGGAGTTGCATGGTATGTACTTGGGAAAGGCCATTGGAATCAGAGTCCCAGCTACGGGAAGGCGAGTGCGGGAAAGCTGGGAATGTGCATGAAAGAGTGAGATGAATGGCACCGCGGGAGGTCAGGGGAAAGCTAGGCGGGAAATGAGTAATGTTGAGACGCTTACATCAGACCATCTCGGTTCAAGGACCACCTCTCCCACCTACGGGCCACATGAACTTGAACAGGACCTTTTGCTCACACGTGACACATAGATAAGCTGTTGTTAGGATGGGGTCTAGTAATACAATAAATATAAAGCACTTAGGGCAGTTCCTGGCACAAAGTGATGTTATTGTCTATGAACATTACAGAGCTGGAGGCCAGACGGTGAAGGGTCTTTAAGTCGAACTGAGCAGCGTAAGTGCTACGTGACAGATGAAGTCCCATAAAAGTTTATATTTTTGTACAGCTGACCTTCGAACAACACAGGTATGAACTGCACAGGTCCACTTATACACAGATTTTTTTTCGATAAATAACAAAATAGTACCATGAAAGTGTTCTCTTCCTTAGGATTTTCTGAATGACCATCTCTTCCCTCTGGCTTACTTTATTGGAGGAAAACAGTATATAACCAGAGACTGCACAAAATATGTGTCAGTCAACTGTTTTTGCTATCCATGGGTCTTTTGGTCAACATTAGGCTATTAGCTGTTACACCTCAGGGGAGTCAAAAGTTATACTGGATGGGAGTACCTGGGTGGCCTCATAGTTGGACGTCTGACTCTTAGTTTCTGCTCAGGTCATGATCTCAGGGTTGTAAGATCCAACCGAGAGCCAAGCCCCACTCTGGGCTCCACGCTATACAAGAAGTCTGCCCGAGAGTCTCTCCCTCTGCCCGCCCCCCTCCACACTCATGAAATTTCTCTCACATAAATGTTTACCCCCCCCCAAAAAAAAACCTTATACTGGATTTTCAACTGTGCAGGGGATCGGTACCCCTAACCCTGCATTGGTCATAGGGGTGCCTGGGTGGCTCAGTTGGTTAAGCATCTGACTCTTGATTTCAGCTCAGGCCCTGATCTCAGAGTCATGGGATTGAGCCCCCACATCAGGCTCCTGCACTTAGCAGAATCTACTTCTCTCCATCACCTTCTGTCCTTTCTGCTCATGCTCACTCTCTTTCTCTCTCTCAATTAAATAAATAAATCTTTTTTTAAAGAGGTAGATTCTAGGGGCCCCTGGGTGGCTCAGTGGGTTAAGACGCTGCCTTCGGCTCAGGTCGTGTTCTCAGGGTCTTGGGATCAAGTCCCGCATCGGGCTCTCTGCTCAGCAGGGAGCCTGCTTCCCTCTCTCTCTCTCTGCCTGCCTCTCCATCTACTTGGGATTTCTGTCAAATAAATAAATAAAATCTTTAAAAAAAAAAAAGAGGTAGATTCTATATTTTTCTATGACAAACTATTTCATTCAAAACAAAGGGTATATGTAGGCATGTGTATGTTATGTAGTCGATGCCCCTTAAGGACCCATGACCCAGCTAAAGGAATTGACCATCACTAATGCACTACAAACCCTCATAGTCTCCTTCCCTTCCCACCAGAGGGAAGCACAAGGCTGATGCGGGCACTTGTGTTTCTAGGATTTACTTCCTAGTGGGCCCACATTTGTGTGTTCCTCTACATACGCCAGGGGGTCTGCTGCTTTCTGAACATTATCTAGATGCAATCAGACTGTGCTGCTTTTTCTGCGTCTAACGTTTCTTATTCGACTCTACGTTCCAGAGATTCATTCATGGTGAGGCCTTGGCTCTAGTTCATTCATTTTCACGGATCTTTCGCGCCATATTCCCTGACCACATTCCATACTTTTCTATCCATTCTCTGGTTAGTGAACATTTAGAGTGATTCCTTTTTTTTTTTTTTTTTTTTTCCAGCTCTAACAAAAATGCTGCCAAGGGCATGTCACCTGTCACACCCATGCAAGAGATAGTAGATGGCAGTATACCTCCAGCTTTTCGAGGACCTACCAAATTGTTTTCTGAAATGATCAAATTCACTGGCCCCCAATTTACATATCCAAATTCCCTTCTTCACATCACTTACCCTGGAAACTTTGGAGCGATAAGTACTGACCCAGCAAAAGCTATGATAAGGAAGATCTGTTCGCCAGTGACAGAGAAACCCCAAGACAACTAAAATGGGTAAGAGAGCAGAGGACATCGGGGCACCTGGGTGGCTCAGTTGGTTGTGTCTGACTCTTGAGCTCAGCCCTGGTCTTGATCTCAGGGTCGTGAGTTCAAGTGCTGCATTGGGCTCCACACTGGGCATAGAGCTTACTTAAAAAAAAAAAAAAAAAAAAAGGCGCAGAAGACATCAACAGGTGCATTCCTGCACAGACCTGTGGACCTAGCAAGGAACAGGTTTCTTTCGGGGCAGAACCCCTACGGTCTCTCTTATGTATGAGTTGGTATCCACCAGTATGTTCATGAACCTTAGAATGGACCTAGAAGTCTGCATGATTTACAGAAAATCAAATACAGGGGCACCTGGGTGGCTCAGTGGGTTAAAGCCTCTGCCTTTAGCTCAGGTCACGATCCCAGGGTCCTGGGATCGAGCCCCGCGTCGGGCTCTCTGCTCAGCAGGGAGCCTGCTTCCCCTTCTCTCTCTCTGCCTGCCTCTCTACCTACTTGTGATCTCTCTCTCTCTCTCTGTCAAATAAATAAATAAAATCTCCAGAAAAATCAAATACACAGTTAAAAACTCAAATTCTAATGTATGTCCCCAGCTCTGCTAAAAGACTCTGGCCCTGGGGCACCTGGGTGGCTCAGTGGGTTAAGCCGCTGCCTTCAGCTCGGGTTATGATCTCAGGGTCCTGGGATTGAGCCCAGTATCGGGCTCTCTGCTCAGCAGGGAGCCTGCTTCCTCCTCTCTCTCTCTCTCTGCCTCTCTGCCTACTTCTGATCTCTCTCTGTCAAATAAATAAATAAAATCTTAAAAAAAAAAAAAAAAAGACTCTGGCCCCAGGCAAGGTCCTTTGCATCTTCTAACCTCACCCTCCTCGAGCATAAATCGGGCATCACTATCTAGACAGCAGAATTACCATGTGGCATAATTAATGGCAAAGGGCTCTTGGCACCTATAAAACCAGATATAAATGTTGAATGGTGCTGTTAAGTAAGAACAGGTTATGCACACATTAGGTGGAAGCAGGTTGAACACGATTAATGGTGCTTCCCAGCTAGTCTGAATCTCAACTAAATTTTAAACTGCTTGGTTCTGGGATGTCTGGGTGGCTCTGTCTGTTAAGCACCTGCCTTTGGCTCAGGTCATGATCCCAGGGTCGAGCCCAGACAACAACCCCCGACGATGGGCTCCCTGCTCAGCGGGGCTTCTGTGTCTCCCTCTCTCTTTCTGGCTCCCCCTGCCTGTCCTCGCTCGCTCTCTCTGTGTCAAATAAATAAATAAGATCTTTTTTTTTAATGGACATATCCTTTTTCTTTTTTTAAAGATTTGTATTTATTTATTTGACAGACAGAGATCACAAGTAGACAGAGAGGCAGGCAGAGAGAGAAGGGAAGCAGACTCCCTGCTGAGCAGAGAGCCTGATGCGGGGCTCGATCCCAGGACCCTGAGATCATGACCTGAGCTGAAGGCAGCAGCCTTAAACCACTGAGCCACCCAGGTGCCCCTAAATAAGATCTCTTAAAAAATAAATAAAAATAAACTGGTTGGTTTTATATCAACAGGACTTTTCCCAAACCATGGGTTTCCTTTGCCTTCTGCAGAACTAAACAGGAAAACCCCGGGGGAGGCAAGCCGGTTTCCCGAGAGGTCACACGTCTCCATTCAAGCCTGGCCATCTTCCCCGGCTCCCACTCCCCACGGCACCACCCGCCCTGCACAAAGGCCGTGGCTTCATCTTCATCACTGGGAGCCCAAACACAGACGGCTGGTGCAAGTAGCTGTTCTCACGCAGCCTCACTGGGATGCTTGGAGCAGCAGCGAGCCTCTCATTTGCGAACTGTGGAGCAAACACGAATCCCGAGGGATGCGATTACAGGACCCTCTTTCCCACAAGCACGAGGACGGCTGGACCATGAGGTCCGCTGCAGCAGGGCTTGGTCTATCCAAAAGCCAATCTAAACAGCAAAACATCAGTAAAGGAATAGATCAATAGAACGTGTTATATCCGTAGGATAAAATTCCCTACAGCCACGGAAAGACAGTATTAATTAGCTTGGGTAGGGGGGTGGCCAGCTCTCAGAAATATAATGTAGAGTGGAAAAAAATACTTTCCCCCCCTGTGGAGAATGCAACTTTTTATTTTATTTTATTTTTTCAGTGTTCCAAGATTCATTGTTTATGCACCACACCTAGTGCTCCATGCAACTTTTAAATTTCCTGACAGATGATTATGGATTTTCAGGTATTTGAGAAACAAATGGAAACAAATCACAGTCATTGGTTGCTTAGACTGCTTTATCTGAAGACAAGAGCCTATGGCAGCAGATCCACGAGGGTCACACCTTTGTAAGCTCTGTAGTAAAAAGCGAGGGCCAGGATCCAGCCCGAGGCCTCTCAGCTCTGGCACCAAGTCCTCTCCACCGGTCCTAGGTGCCTGGCCCACTGTGTGTGAAGCCTTGACCCAGTCCTGGGGCAGCAGGCTTGTTGAAGAGTCCATCAGTTGACGTCCTGCCCTGATACGTAGGACCACACCAGCAAGGCCCCGGTAACACCCGCACGTGATGGGTGCTCTTCTGCAGGGGTGCGGCCGGCCTTTAGCTACAGCATCTTCTGGAAGGAACTCTGCCCTTGGGTCCTGAGCCTCCATTTCTCTGCTTTATTGAGGAGACCTCCTTGAGGTCTCCTCAAGGCCTCTGCCTGACCAGCCAGGGGCCATGGAACCAGGAATAGGGCAGAGACATTTCTCACGGAAACTGTGGTTAAGCAAAAAAAGAAGGAGGAGAAGGAGGAGGAGGTGGAGGGGGAGGAAGGGGAGGACAATGAGAAGGAGGAGGGGGTAGAGGGGAGGAGGAGGAGGAAGAAGAAGAGAAGGAGAGTAGAACTTAGACAGGTGTGGAAACAGGAAGCCAAAGATCGAGATGACGGAAGGAAAGTCTGAAGAACCGGCAGGTCCCAAAGCTTACAATTCTACTAAGCCTTCACCCATCCATCTCTCCACTCATTCATTCATTCCCTCATGCACTCATTCCTTCTACAATTATGTCAGGTGCTGAACTACATGCTGGGGACACTATGGGGAACTTCACAACGCCCCTAGTCCTAGAGATGCTCATATGCCAGCGGAGGTGATGGACATCAAGCAGCCCCTTTTGTGAGATAAGGTCACATGGTGGTAAGGGTTACCAAGAAAAATACATCTGAACAAGGGGGATAAAGAAAGCTTGGAGTGAGGCAGGCTCCTTCAGTGTGGGTGGTCGGGGAAGGCCTCTGAGAAGGTGACATCGCTGCTTGGATAAAGGAGGAGAACGTTTCAGGCAAAGGGAACAGCAAGTGCAAAGGTCCTGAGGCAGGACCGTGGTAAGGGACGCTAAGAAATTAGTGTTGTGGCCCACAGGGAGCAGGAAAAGTGGTAGAAAATAAAAAGAAATAGCCAAGCTTAGGCCATAGAGCCTTTGTCAGCTAAAGGACAGGAATTTTCAGATTCTTTTGTTTGTAAGTGAGATGGCAATCCATTGAATAGTTTTAAGCAGTAGAATAACACCGATTTTTTTTTTTTTTTAGATTTTATTTTCTTTATTTGTCAGAGAGGGGGGAGAGAGCACAAGCAGGGAGAGTGGCAAACAGAGGGAGAAGCAGGCTCCCTGCTAAGCAAGGAGCCCAACGTGGGACTTGATCCTAGGACCCTGGGATCATGAGCTGAGCCGAAGGTAGCCACTTAACTGACTGAGCCACCCAGATGGCCCCCCTCCTTTTTTTTAATGTACCACTAGCATGACCACACTCAGGCCTGCTCTCCTCACCCTGGAGTCCCAGAGCCAGAGATCTCTGAAGGAAACTCCTGCTAGCTTCAGATTCTCTACCCCTGCTTTCCATTCCAGCTGTTTGCCCTGGTTTCCTCGTGTGTTGACTCACACTTCCTGCCCCCAAACCCTGCCCGCTCCAGCTCAGACAACCGTTCTGCCTCATATCTGTCAATCTGGCGCCCAGGCAGGCCACAGCAAGGAAGTCACAAAAGGTACATTTGCATCTCACCTGCATCAGTAGAGCAAAAAGGGGGGGGGGGTAGCTATTAAAAAACAAATATTTGGAGTAGGAAGCACTCAAGCAAAAAGAGAAAAGAAAATTATCCAAACACAACTAAATAAAGATTTTGCCATGGGCCCCGTTGCCGAGGTACAGACACTTACAGCAGGTGTTTACTTCTGCTCCGGACTCTTTGCCACTCTGAAGCCTTCCAGCAAGGCTTCTGGCCCTTAGGGAAAGAGCCTCACCCAACGCTTTGTAGATGGGGAGCTTGAGAAGCAGGGAGGTGAGAAACTCACCAAGGTCACAAGGCTGCCAAGTGGGGGCTCAGCTCCATCCCGGGCTCGTGACAACCAACCAAAGCTTCTCTCTGCAAAGATTTATGAAAGGCTGGGTGGTAATAAAATCCGCTTGGGCCACCCTTCCCCCTAGTGCAAATTAAGTAACTGATTTGAGGAACAGAAACCCGGTTAAGATTTGCCCACCTACAAACAATGCCGAGGAGAACGTTGAATGCCAAAAATAGAAGGAAATACAGGAAGAAGATAGCCTCTCATGGGACCGAGAGCATTAATTCTACTCTGAATAATGGAGAGGTTGCCTGTGAGAAGTCATGTCCTCAAACTGAGCAAGGCTGAAGTCTGATGCAAGCCTCTCCAAGTTTCCATAAGATCACCGATCGTCGTAGAGTTCGGTAGTTTGCAAAACGCTGACGTCCGCGTCATTCTCTCATTTGCTCTTTGCGACGACCCTGACAGCAGCTGGAAGTCAGTATCGTCATATCCTCATTCTACAAACGAGGGGACTGAGGCTTAGCACAATTAAATGACTTCCCCAAATCAAGCAAAAGAGCCTTCGACCTTAGGCTGCTGAATTCCTTTGACAAGGTACAGGGGAAGGAAGGAAGGAAGGAAGGATCTCATTTTGCAGACTTCCCAGATACCCATTGCCCAACACAGCACTGGAAGACACAGATGGGAGACTCTTTTCCTGTGGTGTCCCTCCCACATTCATCGGCCTGGTTTCTTGTTGAGAAAGATGTTGGCCCGGCTTCGTTTAAGCAAAGATTCACTTGTTAAAAGAATCCGTTGTGGGGGTCACAAGAAAGCAAATGCTCAGGAGAAGATGGCCAGAACTTCATTTCTTCATACAATACGTATTAATGAAGTGTTTACCAAAGCTGAGTTTTAGGGATACCATGGCAAACTAGATGCAGATAGCTCTGGGCCTTGGGGAGCTGAAGTTATAACTTAAGTCATACATGACAAACTTAGGTTATCTATGACAAATGTCAAGCAGGTCATTTGCATCACCAACATGGCTGCCTTAGTCTGATTAAGCTGCTATAGCAAAATACAATTTTTTGAGTGTCTCATAAACAGTAGAAACTTATTTCTTATACATGGAGAGGCTGGGAGGTCCAAGATCAAGGTGCTGGCAGATTCAGTGTCTGGTGAGAACCCGTTTCCTGGTTGACAGGCAGCCATCTTCTTGCTGGGTCCTCATGTGGCAGAAGGGGCAAGGCAGCTCTCTGGGGCCTCTTTTATAAAGGCAGTAATTTCTATGATCTAATCATGTCCCCAAGCCCCATCTTCTAATACCACCACCTCGAGGATTACGACTTCAACATATGAATTTTAGGGGACATGACTATTCAGACTATAGCAATAACTCAGATACCCCTGGTCCGCCCTGGCTCTTGGAGGGCTCAGAATTAATCAACAAAAAGAAGCACCTTCCTCCTCTCTGTTACTTCCACTTACCTGCAAAATCATCTCCCGCTAAGTGAGCATCCAATCGAAGCAGAGAAAATGATAGTCCTGGGTGATTCCCATCACTGCTGCTCACATTCCACTGCTGAGAACTAATCACATGACTGTACCTGGACAACGTCCTTGACTGGGCAGCCACCGTCCGCACTATGGAGCAAGGATCATGAATTTTTGGTGGTCGACTACTCACTTCTGCTGCAGCCAGAAAGGAGGCTGACCATACCAATAATCATAACACTTAATGAAAACAACTCAGGGAAGTTAGATACAAAGACACGGAAAGAGATGGAGAAAAGTATGCCAAATGCATATTAACACTATTCATTTCACAGCAAGTAAAATTCGAAATGAAGAGGACTAAAAGGAATATATCATAATTACAAAAGTATGACCTACCAAATATGTCACAAACCTTTATGTACCAAAAGTCTTTGCCTCAAAATGCATAAAGCAAACCTTGATAGAAATACAAGCCGACACCGAGGAGTTCTCACAATGGTGACAATTTTTTAAATTAAGTTTTTATTTTAATTCCAGTATAGTTAACATACAGTGTTATATTAATTCCAGGTGTACAATAGAGTGATTCAGCAATTCCACACATCACCCAGTGCTCATCAGGACAAGTGCACTCCTTGATCCCTGCCACCTGTTTCACCCATCCCCCACCCACCGCCCCTCTAGTGACCACCAGTTTGTTCTCTAGAGTGAAGAGTCTATTTCTTGGCTGGAATCTCTGTTTATTTTTCCTTTGCTCATTTGTTTTGTTTCTCAAACTCCACATGTGAGTGAAATCATATGGTATTTGTCTTTCTCCAACAGACTTATCTCATAGCCACAGTGGAAAACAGTATGGAGTGAAACTACTATTACATACACTTCAACTAATTGGAATTGGAATTTAAATAAAAACTTGAAACAACAACAACAACAAAAAATAAAATTTTTTAAATCTTAAGAAAACAGCATGGAGATCTTAAGAAAACAGCATGGAGATGCCTCAAAAAGTTAAAAATAGAACCATCCTACGATCCAGTAATCACAGTACTGGGTATTTACCCAAAGAATATGAAAACATTAATTCAAAAGGACATATGAACCTCACGGGGCACAGGGGTGGCTCAGTGGGTTAAAGCCTCTGTCTTCGGCTTGGGTCACGATCTCAGGGTCCTGGGATCGAGCCCCGCACTGGGTTCCCTGCTTGGCAAGGAGGCTGCTTCCTCCTCTCTCTCTGTCTGCCTCTCTGCCTACTTGTGATCTCTGTCTGTCAAATAAATAAATAAAATCTTTAAAACAAATAAACAAACAAACAAACAAAAAGGATATATGAACCTCTATGCTTTTAACAACATTATTTATCATAGCCAAACTAGGGAAGCAGCCCAAGCGCCCACCCATCGATGAAGGGATATGGGAGAGGTGAGATAGATAGATAGATAGATATAATAACATGTTGTTTATATATAGAGATAAAGAAAATATGAAATATATATATATAATGTTGATTATATATAATAATGTTATATTGTATCTATACTATATGTAATAATAATGTTATATATAATGTGGATATATATAAATGTTGATTATATAAGAGGTGAGATTATATATATATATAATATATATAAAATATTATTCAACCATAAAAAAGAATGAAATCTTGCCATTTGCAACAACATGGACAGAGCTAGAAAGTATAATGCTAAGGGAAGTAAGTCATAAGTAATGACTTTAAACAAGCTCTCAGAAATTGGCTGATCACAGAAATATCACAGAAAGGAATAAGGCTCCAGAAGTCCTGGCTAATAAAATGGACAATTATGACCTAATAGATATATGGAGAGAAATAACTTTGCATCCAACACAGATTATACACTGTTTCCAACTCTCATGAGACATTCTCCTGGTGTATTAGGTCACAAAGGCACTCACAGAAGGAAAGCTCTAACAGTACATACTCATGAGCTATAATGGAATAACACTGCAAAATAAGAACAAGAGGGTGACCAACAAAAATCTATTCTCTTGGGTATTTTACATGACTCATGAGTCATAGGCTTGAAAGAAACCAAAACCAGAAATGACAAGCTGTTTAGAACCACATTAGGAGGGGTACCTGGGTGGCTCAGTGGGTTAAAGCCTCTGCCTTCAGCTCAGGTCATGATCCCAGGATCCTGGGATCGAGCCCTGCATCGGGCTCTCTGCTGAGCAGGGAGCCTGCTTCCTCCTCTCTCTCTCTGCCTCTCTGCCTACTTGTGATCTGTCTGTCAAATAAATAAATAAAATCTTAAAAAAAAGAACCGCATTAGGAGCACTGCATACATATCAAAGCCCATGGACTATCCTGAATCAGCATTCAGAAAAGGAGATAACCTTAAATGCTTAGGGTGGAAAACCGGAAGGGTTAAAAATATATGAGTCAACCAAGCTTTCAACTCAAGAAGCTGAGCACAGAGATGGGGAGGGGGAGAGAGAAAATAAATCTAAAGAAAGTTGAAGGGAGAAATCAAGGAAGATAAAAGTAGAAATTAATAAAAATAGAACACAAAAAGGCAACAGAACTGATGAGTTAAACTGGTTCTTTGAATGGATTGGTCAAAGACAAATCTTTGTCATATCTGTCAAAAGAAAGAAAAAGGACAAAATCTTAAGTCAAAAATTGTAAGAATGTAAATTACAGGATTATAAAAATTGTAAGAACCTTTATGGCAAGCATTTTGAAAATCAGTAGATGAAGTGACTAATTCCCTAGGAGAATATTTAATGAATCTTTATAGATTCATTCAAGGAAAGGTAGGAAACTTGAATAGTATCTTAACCATAAGTGCGGGGCCTGGGTGACTCAGTCAGTTAAGCATCTGACTCTTGATCTCAGCTCAGGTCTTGATCTGAGGGTTGGGAGTTCAAGCCCCATGTGGAGCTCCACACCCAGTGTGGAGCCTACTTAAATATAAATAAATAAATAAATAAATAAATAAGCATCAGGTCCAGAGGGCTTTTCAGAAGGCAGATTCTACCAGACCTTTAGTGAAAAGCTAATTCTATATAAACTATCTCAGAGCCTAGGAAAAAACATAAAGCCTAAATCATTTTATGGTTTCAATATAATACAGAACCTTGATACATGCTTTTGTCTCTTTCTCTCTCTCTATCCAAACACATACATGTACATTTACTTAAAAACAAAGATGCAAAATTCCATATCCAGAAGTGTATTAAAGGGATAACACAAAATGGTCATTCTAGGAATAGATGTTTCAGTGTTAAGAAAGTAGAAAGACAGTATGATTGTATTAACAGATGCTTTAAAGACATTTGCTGAAATTCAACATGAAAGTCAGAGATAAGATGAGACTCCCATTCAACACTGTACCCCAGTTACCAGATGTTACATGAAGGGCAGGAAAAACTAATACTATTAATCTTTTTTCTTTTCTTTGGATTAACAGAAGCAGTCTCGTTTGCCCTTTACAGTTTACAGAAGAGTTCCATGAGCCCTATTGTGGCCTCACAATGACGAGGTGAGATCAGGTCAAGTATTGTCATCTCAACTCTGAGAATGAGAACCCCGAGGGTCATAGAATTTTCAGATTTTCCTAAAGACGCACAGCTAGAAAGCCATGATGGGGAACAGATCCCAGGTTTTCTTATTCTTAATCAAATTCAATTAGGAATAAGGAATCAGACTGTAAAAACAATACAGTTGACCCTTGAACGACATGGGTTCGAACTGCATGGGTCCACTTATACACAGATTTGTTTTTTATAAATATAATACAGTACTTTAAGTGTACTTTCTTAGGATTTCCTCCAGCTTGCTTTATTGGAAGGATGCAGTGTATAATTCATATAATACAAACTACATGTTACTCCCCTGTTTATGTCCTCAGTCAGGCTTCTGGCCAACAATGGGCCATGAGTAATTAAGTTTGGAGGGAGTCAAAAGCTATGCATGGATTTGTGTGGGGGTCAGCACCTCTAACCCCCAAGTTGTAGGGCCAACTGTATATTTCACTGCTACCAGTGACTGACCCTGACCAGATCACCATCCCTCTGAGCAAGCAAAGTCAGAGCCCCGGGAGCTGACTGGGGTGAGGATGGGGGTGGGGGGGAGACACTGCACAGTGAGGAAGACAGAAGGAAGAGAGAGAGCACTGAAGACGCACTTCTCGGGGCGTCTGGATGCCACCTGGATGGCATCTGATGCCCTGGATGCCACCTGATAGACGGGGCCGGCCGACACTCAGGTTTGTGTCCATGATATTCCAGGTACTCTTCTGAACCTCTATGTCCCCTCGTAGATCCTCATAACAGCTCTCACAAGGAAGCTCCTGGGAGGCTCAGTTGGTTAAGTGTCTGCCCTTGGCTCAGATCATGATCTCAGGGTCCTGGGTTCGAGCCCCGCGTGGGGTTCCTTGCTCAGTGGGAAGTCTGCTTGTCCCTCTCCCTCTGCCCCTTCCCTACTTGTGCACGTGAGTGCCTGTGCACTCTCTCTACATATATCAAATAAATAAATCTTAAAAAAAGAAAACCTCTCATGAGGTTGGCACTATTACTATTACCCTTATTTTACAGACGACAAATGTTCCTCGATTTATAGGTTTAATAGATGGTAGTGTCAGGATTTGAACCCAGGCAGCCTGGCTTCAGAGCCTTTGCTTAGATCACTACATTACAGTGTCTTTAAGCCAGTCCCTGGTTCTGGGAGTGAGAGTAGAAACCAACTTTTCACAGGTGAGTTTTAGATATAAAAACAATACCACTGAAAGAAAAAAGCCTCCATTTGCTCACTCAATTTTTTCGACATTGCATGAGACCAGGAGAAAAAAAGTTTCTCACAGACACACACACACACACACACACACGCACCCACGTGATCTGCTTAAAAATATCCATTTTTATTAAGTATCTATTTCGCTGCTTCCTAAAATTAGACTTAACCCAAAAAAAGAAAGGAAGAAATGTTCTCCTTGGTCTTTTTCCTTCAGTCTGTAGACCTATACCCTAAGAGTCCTTCTCGATAGAACTGTAAGAGAATCAGAAAAAAAAAATATGATTGCCAAGTTAAGAATCAAGATAGAGACCATAAAGAAGTGTTATTCTAAAGAATTACCTACATAATTATAATTCATTGCTCTAAACTTCTTTTATCTGCCACTACACTTGCTTTTTTATGTCAGAGGTCCTTGTTCTCTTTCTTGGCCCTTCATCCTGTTGTAGACCCTTCTACCCAGAGAAAGTGTGTTAGCACTTTGGTTTGGTCCAGCTTTTCCTGAAGCACATAGGACTGCAGAATTAGTTGGTCTGTGTTTATGTGGACCTGCTGGAGATAATCCAAACAGAGTTACTTTACTTTGCACAACCTGTTCCTTTATCCTAGGTTGTCCCAACCCAACAACATCCTCTGCTTCCTTTAGGACCTGGTTCACCTCTTCCAAGAAGCCCTCCCTGATGATGCCATCACACATGCTCCAGCAAAACCTATAAAACTCACCCAGAACAGTAGCTTCTTTAGTCCTTCCCCTTTTGCTAATTTTTTTTAAACTTGTCAGACCCTCACATGAAATTATGAACTCTATGAGGGTAGGGACTTTGTGCTATTCAGAGCTGGGTCTCCACTGCCTTTAGATTAGGAAATAAATTAGTATTTCAAGTTTAACAATTTGTTGTGAAAATTGAAGATCAGCACCCTCAAGATATGAAAAATACGTTATAGGAGCATCTTGGTGATGTGGTTCAGTCCCTTAAGTGGCTGCCTTCAGCTCAGGTCATGATCCCAGGGTCCTGGGATCAAGCCCCAAGTTAGGCTCTCTGCTCAGCAGGGAGCCTGTTTCTCCCTCTCTCTCTCTACCTGCCACTCCCTCTGCTTGTGCTCTTTCTCTCTCTGTCAAATAAGTAATTAAAATCTTAAAAAAAGAAAAATACACTATAGTCTTTTTTACAAATGGGCTTTAAAGTTTTAAAGTTCCATAAATCTTAAACTTTAAATAGAGGCACCTTGGAAACAATTTATAATGCTTCTAATAGGGACATTATAAATAATGTTTATTAGAAAAATAATAAAACAAAACAATGGCCTTTATCATTAGCAGTATATCTGGACACTTCCCTAGAAGTTTGGTATAAAAGCCCATATACTACCTCAATAAATCAGAATGCAGACAGGGATTGGGACAGCTACCGTTCTTTAAGTACTACTATTTCTTTACCGAAGTAGTGATAAGAGAAAAATACCCAAGGAAATAGGTTAAAAAGAAAAATCTTTGAATTTAAAGTTTGCATGGGGGGAAGGGGAAAAAGAGGGAGTTATAAATAATTCTGATAGATGGTTGGAAGAAAGATCCAGTATTAAATCTTACCCAGGCTGAGACGGCAATAATGTCACTTTGCAAAAGAAGTCAATGAAAATGTCACAGATAAGAAGTACAAAATGTGTCAATCTGGATAGTAACATACATTAAAGATTTATGAAGCGATGTCATTGCATTACAGAATGACAGGAATTATGTCTAGGGGAGACAGATTCTCAGAGTGGCAGGTTCTGTAGAGTACCAAGATAATTTCAAGAAGCTTTAAAGACAAATTGCTGAAAATGATCTGTGAAAAGCAACTCGACTCAAAGGACCAGGGTGGGATGATTTTCCCCGCAGATCACCATCTGATCTGATAGGTCATTTTAAACCATGAAACATTGGAACATTAAAAATACACAATGATAAAGCCACATGCCAGGCACTTGGAGTGGGTCTGTTTATGTAAGAGACACGTGTCACGTGCCCCGAACTATTTTCCCAGGGGAAAATCCCGAAGGGATTTGACCTGATCCATCCCAATTCTTCTTGAAGCTCTTCTAAGCACAGACTTAGAAGAACAACACCCAAGATGAAGGGGGTGGCTGCAATCACGAGAGAGCAGAAAGCTGACTGGTGTAGCCTGGCATCAAACTTGGGAGCTGTTCTGCAGGAAGTAGGAGTGAGGTGAGGGGTGGGGAGACCTGAGCCCCCACTCAGGCTTTGATCTGATCTCAGGGAGAGATGAATCACTCCTTTGATCTCAAGGGAGAGTCTCTGATCATAAGACATGTTTAAGGAGGGGAATGGGCCTCCCCAAATATAGAAAAGCTGACTCCACAAGCTTCTTGGTGGGCATGAGCGGGCAATGACAATCTGTACTTGATATAATAATAACAGACTGATGATAAGGATAATAATAATAGTAATTGCCCCTTATCTGGGATATAGGAAAGGTGGGTGAAGTTTTGTGGGAATCATTAATATTCGTAATCCAAAAGGAACAAAAAGGAAATATTTACTTTTTTTGAACTTAGAATGTGTGAGATTTCCTCTCAAAGACTTTAAGTGTGTCTCTAAAAAGTTTGCATCTAAAACAGTGGTCAGCAAATGTTTTATGTAAAGGGTCAGATAATAACTATTTTAGGCCTTCTGAACCATACTGTCCCTACTGAGCTACCCAACTCTCACTGTAACTTGAAAGCTGCCACTGGTGATATGCAAATGAACTGAACTGGTTGTGTTCCAATAAAACTTTATTTATAAAAACCTGCAGTGGGCCTTTCCCAGATCGGGAAACTAAGGCAGGAAGAGGCTGAGTCCCTTGCCTAAGGTCACATAGCTAAACATCATAGAAATGTTATCAGAAGACAGGATTAAAATTCTCCTTTCCCCAGTAACTGGCCAAACTGGTCTGCACACTTTTCCGAGTACCAGTTTTCTCCTCAGAAAGTTTTGATCAGAACACTGCCCTCCCTCCCGACTGTGCAGAGCTCCTGCACTGCTCAAATGTGATTAGGCACTTGAAAATACTTCCTAGTGGCACCTGGGTGGCCCAGTGAGTTAAGGCCTCTGCCTTCGGCTCAGGTCATGATCCTAGGGTCCTGGGATCGAGCCCCACATTGGGCTCTCTGCTCAGCAGGGAGCCTGCTTCCCCCTCTCTTTCTGCCTGCCTCTCTGCCTACTTGTGATCTCTCTCTCTGTGTGAAACAAATAAAAAAATCTTAAAAAAAAAAAGTGCTTCCTACCTTCTGTTTACCTCCACAAAATGTTAGTTATTATCAATCTTCCGTTATCTAGCAAAAATATAGAGAGGGATCAACTAGGAAGCACCAGGGTATAAAGACACACACCAATAGGCTTGCTACCTTTTTCAAATATACAAATCAGCAAGCAAAATAGGAAATGAAGTACGTACAGTAGAACTAACATTCACAGATGAACAATGGGACCTATCAGCCCTCCACGATCCAGACAACCATAAAACCTGTCTTTTCACTGCCCTGGGCTCTATCACAACTTTTCACCTATATGAATTAATTTGATACTAGCAATTGTTTTTGCAGACTAGAAATCTAGGATTTAAAGGACCAAATTCACCTGCTTAAGGTCATATTACAAATCAGTTCCCTGGACTCTTTCCAATGACTCATAATAATAAGGTAGCTCAGTGGGAGAGAAAGAGTATGGCAAAGCAAAAATAGGTTTCTTATTTTACTTTCATAGTGTCTTTTAAATGCTTAAGGGTACCTCATTTATTTATATTACTTGGAACTGAATTGTCAATACTCTACAAATTTTGGGTAACTAAAGCGTATCTCTTTCATTATAAAAACTATACATCTCAATCTTCCTTCAGTCAATATGTACTTCCTTTCATATCAATATTCACATTTGTTATAATGCCCTCTTAGTCCAGATTTCAGCCACCCCCACCTTGTAGGGCAATAGTGATTATTAATTAGAAAAGAATATCAATTCTGGACCAGGCCATGAGGAGTCATAAACGTAGAAGATTCTATACTAGATCAATTTGGGTATTTTCAATCACTGAGAACAGAAAACCCAACTCAACTGGCTTAAACAATAAGGAAATGGATTGGCTTTCAAAACCCCAAGACCAGGAGTAGTATGGGCTTCAGGACTGGTTTCATCCAGCAGATTCAGTTCAACTGTTCTTGGACAATCTTGGTTCTGCTTACCACCCAATGGCAGCTTCCTATTCAGGCGGTTATCAATATGGTTGCAGGCATCCCATAAAGAAGATAATACTATCTTTTCTAGCTCTCTGGAGCATGAGAAACTTTTCCCTCAAAATCCCCCAGAACCCATCATTGTGCATCTGATTAGATCAAAATGTGTCTGATGTCAATATACAAACCAGCCTTTGAGGTCAGAGGAATGTCCTATGTGGCTCAGGTCTGAGTTTCTGAACAAATCAAGAAAGGTTACATTATTAAACTTGGCTTGGATAAAGCATGGGGTACATCTGGAGCTGGGATTAATCTTCTAAGCCTCATTGTTGTTAAATAATAGAGGGGTGAAATAGATTAGGGAAAGCATTTGTCATTGTCCTTGGTTGAGCAAGCTCTGAACCTTCTTCTTATGTTTGGGATAAAAATCTGGATTTATTTCCCCAGATTATAAATCCTGGTGGAAAGCAGACTCTACTTCCCACAACTGAAACTGAAAAACAGATCTATGACTCCCCAAGTGCTTTTGCAGCTTGGATGTGGGAAAGTGACCCAGGCTTGACAAGCTTAATGCCCCCCTTCACCCAAAGCCACCCTTAGAAAATCAGGAAAAAGTGGCCCATGTAGAATCAGAATGGTCTGTCTTGCAGGGATCTTCCACCGTGGCTAATTGACCACAGAATCTCTAGGACCAAAATCATAAGGAGCTCACTCAGGTCTGAGGAAGAGAGGTATGATCTGAGTACTGCAACAGAGATTCTCAAATCCTGGGCTTCAATAAATTCACAGATGCAGAACATCTTGAATGAAGGAAATACCAGAAACTCTTGCTGAAGAATACAGCAAAAAGATCACAAATATGTATTGTAAATCTTCATCCTGATCTTCCTCCAAAACAGATACCGTCATTAATCAGGACAGATGTGTGCCACCGAAAAGGAAATACCTAGATCTTTGGAGGATTCATGGAAACTGGTCTATGACTAATGCTAATTCCCGCAGACCCAGAAGGCCACTGTTGTACTCCAGTCAGAGAGGAAATTTACAGGGAAAAAGGTAGTAAAATGAGTTTTGACTTAAGTTTACCTTCAAAAGGCTCAAGGAGCCTCCAGATCTGTGTTTATGTTCTCAGTTCGTGTAAGTGTAAATAGAAGGGACACACAGAAGGAAGAGCAAATCCCCACATCAGCTCTCTACCCAATGAAGTAAGGGCCATTAAGGTAGGAATGGCCTGATGAGAGCCCATGGTGCTCTCCTTATGTTAAACAGCACATCACGACTGACAGCACAGATCTTGTAGAATTTCAAACTTTAAAAGACTGAAACATCCAGAGGTGATGACTGCTACCACATTCCCATTCAACTCTCTAGTTTGGCCGGTGAAGAAAACCAGACGGGTCTTGGAGAATGACAATGGATCATCATAAACTTAACCAGTTACATCTGCTGTTCCAGGTGCCTTCAGTGGACGAAAGCAAATATACAAAGCCCCTGGGACATGGTAGGCACCTGTGGGTTTGCCAAAGGCATGTTTTCTCTGTCCAACACTAAGAACACCAAAAGCAAGTTGTTTATTTGTTTTTCTGTTTGCTTTACCTGGCAAAGCCAACAGTTACACCTCTATGGTCTTACCTGAGTCTTGCTCCCTGTCCAGTGCTCTGCCTGGGTTTGGTCCATGGGCCCTGGGTTGGTCATCTCACAGGATCTCAAGCTGAGAGACTCCAGGAGCTGAGGGAGCAGACATGCGGGCAGCCTGGGTAAGAAAGTTCATCTCAAAGGCTGGAAAGGTAAGTCTCACCAAGTTGCAGTGGATTTGGGGCAGAAATGGGAGAGCGTTTCCGACAACCCAGGGCATGTAGGGCTCTCTGTCTCCAAAATGAGTGGGAGGCTGCTGTCCCTTGCATGTCCTGTCATGAGGAATCAGACGCAATGTTTGTGCGCTTCTACAGGATTCCAGAGCTGCATAATCAATTTACATGCACCACCGACCCCAAGAGGGACCCAACTGACTCTGAACTTTGAGAACGAGAAAGCCCGGGGCTGCTCCCGGCTGCAGGACAAGCAACACTCAGCTGTTTAACACTTGTGATTTGGGGGATCCAGTAAGGGCTGAGTGTCCCCCGCACACTGGGTTGCAGCAGAGCCCACGGCAGGTGCCGAGAGGAGAACCCAAATAAAAGACCCGACGGTTCCAGGGAAACTCAAGACCTCTCGGCAAATAACGAACCTTTAGAGAACCAGCTCTTGGGGTCCTGTTCTGGGCAGATGCTTAACCGACTGAGTCACCCTGGTGTCCCCTTTTCTAATCTCCCAACTGATAAATGTCACATATGTACAGAATTTTAAATAAATGCATACATGTGATCTATGTATTTTAAGAATTTTTTTTTAAGATTTTATTTATTTGACAGAGATCACAAGTAGGCAGAGAGGCAGGCAGAGAGAGAGGAGGAAGCAGGCTCACCACGGAGCAGAGAGTCTGACTCGGGGCTCGATCCCAGGACCCTGGGATCATGACCTGAGCCGAAGGCAGAGGCTCTAACCCACTGAGCCACCCAGGGGCCCCAAGACTTATTTTTTTTTTCCCTATTTTTGCTTGTCTCCCCGCCTGCTTTCACCTGCTTTAACGCTACCCCTTCCCCACTGTGATGTCGCATGTGCCAACCCCTGGGTATCCACCTGTCCACATTTTCTGCATGCTTATACAATCATAAACGCACACTCACACACATAGGATGTCAATCTATTGCATGGGAGTCAGTCTTGCCCACTCAACAGCCATACTCTTGCTTCCTTCCTCTCCCTTGAGGCTTCCTTGCTGACAATTTATTTGCTCACATGTGGGCAAATATCTGTTGGACTGAAGGAAAGGCACCCATATTTTAGCCAACAAATCCTGGTTTGGTTTTAAAAAGACAATTCCGTTCTTCTTTTACTTTGTTTAGGGATGAACATGTAGCTCAGTTCTGGTCCATAAGAAGTAAGGAGGGGCATCTGGGTGGCTCAGTGGGTTAAAGCCTCTACCTTCGGCTCAGGTCATGATCCAGGGTCCTGGGATCGAGCCCCGCATCGGGCTCTCTGCTCAGCAGGGAGCCTGCTTCCCCCTCTCTCTCTGCCTGCCTCTCTGCCTACTTGTGATTTCTGTCTGTCAAATAAACAAATAAAAATCTTAAAAAAAAAAAAAAAGAAGAAGTAAGGAGAACTCTGGAATAGCTTCCTTTATATGAGGAAAGGTAGTGTGATTGCTGGATTCCACAGTGGGCTCACCTGAGATTCATGGGCCTGAAGACTAATTGAGAATCAAATATGTCCATTAAAATATCAGCGGATTTTGTTTTTTCTCCAAAATTGACAAGTGTAAGCTAAAATATATACGGAAAGGCAAAGGAACTAGAATAGTCAAGATAAACTTGAATAAATAAATTGGAGGATGTACACTTCTGGATTTCAAAACTTTAAGTATAAGTATTAGTAATCAAGTGTGGTATTGATCAAAGGATTAGAATTATGATTTCAGAAATACAACCCTACATATGCAGCCATTTAATTCTTGACAAAGGTGCCAATGCAACTCAATAGGGGAAAGAAAGCTTTACAGTAAATGGGGACAAAGGAACTTTTTAAAAAAATGAAATTTGAACCCTATCTTACACATTAATTTAAAATGGACCATAGACTCAATATGAGCACTAAAACTTCAAATAAATCTTCCAAAAGGAAACATGAAGGATATCTTCATGATTTCAAGGCAGGCAAAAGTTTCTTAGGCAGAATACAAAGAACCACAAAAGAAAAAATTAACAAATTTCACTCCATAAAAATTGAAAACTTCTAGAAACTTCTAATCATGAGGTAGTAACAAGGTCCAGGATTACCCTTCCACCATAAAACAAACAAACAAAAACAGAAAACTGGAAAACATACGGGAAACAAAACAAGAACAGTAATAATACTAATATACTAATATAAACCACAATATATTGTGGGTTTATGTAACATATGTAGAAGTAAAATATAAAACAGTAAGCACAAGGATGGGAGAGGACACAGGTTAAAAGTAAAAAGCGGGGGGGGGCTCCTGGGTGGCTCAGAGGGTTAGGCCTCTGCTCAGGTCATGATCTCAGGGTCCTGGGATTGAGCTCCTCTTCCCTCAGGCTCTCTGCTCAGCAGGGAGCCTGCTTCCCCCCTTTCCCTCTGCTTGCCTCTCTGCCTACTTGTGATCTCTGTCTGTCAAATAATAAATAAAACCTTAAAAAAAAAAGTAAAAGGATGGAAAATATATGTCATGCAAATACAAATCCTAAGACCAGAGAGGTTATATCAATATCAGATGAAACAGATTTCAGGGTAAGGTCTATTACCAGACAAAAAAGGAAATTTTCCTAAGGAAACAGGTCAATTCATCAAGGGAAAATAATAACCCTAAATTTGCACTAACTGAATAACAAAGATCCAAAACACATCCAAACACAGATCTTTCTGTTTCAAAGATCCAGAAACTACTGACAGAACTGAAAAGAGAAATAGAAGGGGCACCAGGGTGGCTCAGTTGGATGAGTGACCAACTCTTGATTTAGGCTCAGGTCATGATCTCAGGGTCTTGACATTGAGCCCCATGTCAGGCTCTGCCTTGGCCATGGAGCCTGCTTAAGATTCTCTCTCTCCCTCTGCCTCTGCCCCTGCCCCCACTGCACTGGTGCTTACTCATGTACTCTCTCTCTCTCAAAATAAGTAAATAAATAAATAAATAAAGATAAAATACATTTTTGAAAAAGAAAAGAGAAATAGACAAATCCATAATCACAGGAAAAGATACCAAATCTCCTCTCTCAGTGACCAAGAATAAGTAAACAGAAAATGAAGAGATAAATACTTAAACAATACTAGCAACCACCCAGACCCAAATGACATTAACAGAACACTCCATCCAACAACAGCAGAATAAACATTATTTTTAAGTGTACATGGAACAATCATCCAGATAGACCATAGGCTGAGGAATAAGACAAGTCTCAAAAAAGTCAAAAGGATTGCAATCACACAAAGTCTGATCTATGGATACAGTGGAATAAAATTATAAATGAATAACAGAAAGATTTTTTTAAAGATATTTAAAATACTTTTTAGACTTAAAGTTATTTTTTAAATAATACATTTCTAAATAAATGTGGGATAAAAGAAGAAATCATAAAGGAAATTGCAAGATATTTCGAAGTAAATGGAAATGAAAAGCACAACATATTAAGTTTTGAGAGGGAAATTTAAGGTGTAAAATGCTTAAATTAAAAAAGAAAAAACACCTCAAATTGGTGATCTAGACCTCCAAACTTAAGAAACTAGAAAAGTAAATTAAATACAAAGCAAGCAGAAGGAATAAAATAAATAAGGTAATAGTGAAAATTAATGAATCAGAAAGCATACACGAAGTAGGATCAATCAATAAAATCAAAAGTTGGGGGCGCCTGGGTGGCTCAGTGGGTTAAAGCCTCTGCCTTCGGCTCAGGTCATGATCCCGGGGTCTTGGGATCGAGCTCCACATCAGGCTCTCTGCTCAGCTGGGAGCCTGCTTCCTCCCCTTTTCTCCCTGCCTCTCTGCCTCCTTGTGATCTCTGTCTGTCAAATAAATAAAATCTTTAAAATTAAAAAAAAATAAATAAAATCAAAAGTTGGGGGAGCCTGGGTGGCTCAGTGGGTTAAGCCTCTGCCTTGGGTTCAGGTTATGATCTCAGGGTCCTGGGATCAAGTCCCGCATTGGGCTCTCTGCTTAGCAGGGAGCCTACTTCTCCCTCTCTCTCTACCTATCTCTCTGCCTACTTGTGATCTCTCTCTGTATGTCAAATAACTAAATAAAATCTTAAAAATAAATAAATAAAAATAAAATCAAAAGTTGTTTCTTTGAAAAGATCAACAAAACAAACTTCTAACTACACTGAATAAGAAAATTTTAAAAAGAACATACAAATTACCAACATCAGGAATGAAAAAGGAGACATCACTACAGACATTAAAAGGACAATAAGAGGGTTGCCTGGGTGGCTCAGTCAGTTAAGTGTCTGCCTTTGGCTCAGGTCATGATCCTACAGCCCTGGGATCAAGCCCTCCATCAGCCTGCTCTCCCTCTGTCCCTTCCCCTGCTTGTTCTCTCCCTCTCTGTCAAATAAATAAATAAAATATTTTTAAAATTTTTTTTAAAATTGAAAAATAAAAGGGCAATAAGAGACTAGCATAAAAAACTGTATGGCAATAAGTTATCAACCTTTAAGCAGACAGATTTCTCAAAAGATACTAATTATCAAAACTGACCCAACAAGTAGAAAGAACATTTGAAGAGCCCTGTATCAATTTAAAAAATTAAGTTATGAATATAAAACCTTCTCATAAAGAAAGCATTAGGCCCAGATGGGTTCACTGGTGAATTCTAACAAAATCTTAATGAAGACATAATACAGATTCTACACAAACTCAGAAAATGGAGAAAGAAGGAAACTGCTCTCAACTCATTTGATGAAGACAGGATCCTCAGACATCAGAACCAGTACAAGGGAAACTACAGACCAGTATCACTCATAAACGTAGAAGGAAATATTCTTGACAGAATCTCTACAAATTGAATTCAGCTCAGGGCATGATCTGAAGGTCCTGGGATGAACCCCCTGGGGCAGGCTCCACACTCAGCAGGGAGTCTGCTCAAGGATTCTTTTTTTTTTTTTTTTAAGATTTTATTTATTTATTTGACAGACAGAGATCACAAGTAGGCAGAGAGGCAGGCAGAAAGGGTGGGGGAAGCAGGCTCACCACTGAGCAGAGAGCCCACTGCGGGGCTCAATTCCAGGACCCCGAGATCATGACCTGATCCGGAGGCATAGGCCCAACCCACTGAGCCACCCAGGCATCCCTGCTCAAGGATTCTTTCTCTCTCCCTCTGCTCTTCCCACTGCTTGTGTGCTCTCTCTAAAACAAATAAATCTTTTAAAATTAAAAAAAAAATAAAATAAAAACAAAATGAAACAACCTCTCAAGAAACTAATAGAAGGGAACTTCCTCCACCTGTTATAGGGCATCTATGGAAAACCTATAGACAATGACCTAGGTAATGGGGAAAGAATGTTTGCCTCTGAGATCAGAGACAAGATACTCTCACTACTTTTATTCAACATTTTGCTGGAGGACTGGTGAGTGCAGGCAAGAAAAACACATAAAAGACATAGACAGTGGTTGGGAAATATAAATAAACTGTCTTTATTTTCACAAGACATGATTGTGAACAAATGACCAATATGCATATGTAAAAACACTCAACCTCAGGGCCAGGTGTTAGACTCTGGGGGAGTAGTTCCAGGAGAAATGAACTTCTGCTTTTGTTTACCATGGTCTCCTAAACACCATTATTTCATGAATGAATGAATGAAATGCATGGGCAAATGTTAGACTGGGGTGGTTCATTTCACTTCAGCCAAGACTTGATTTTCATAACTTTCAATTTTGGAAAAGATATCTTAGATAACAATCTTAAGTCAGATAGGAAATAACAAAGAAAAAAAAAACTGTCTTCCTTTATCAGTTACTTGTGATGGTTGATTTTATGTGTCAACTTGCCTTGACACAGAATGCCCATGTTAAATGTTACTTCTGGGTGTGCCTGTGAAGGTGTTCCTGGAGGAGATCAGCGTTTGGACTGATGGAATTGGTAGAGTGGATGGATTGCCCTCTCCAATACGGGCGGGCATCTTCCAGATCTGTTGATGGCCTGACTAGAACAGAAGGTGCAAAAAGGAGCAATTAGCTCCTTTGCTCCTGCCTTATTGCTGGAGCTTGGACACCTCAGCTCATTTTCTCCTGCCCTTGGATTGTAATTTATACCACTGGCTTCCCTGGTTTTCAGGCCTTGGTCCGGGGCTGCAAGCTTTCTTGATTCTCCAGCTTGCAGATGGCAGATTCTATACACACACACACACACACACACACACACACACACACACACACACAAAGGGTATATATATATAGAGAGAGAGAGAGACAGAGACAGAGATTAGAATATATAAATATTTTAAATATATATATAATCCCAATATACAGAAAGCACATAGAACATGAGAATTAGAATATATTATTATAAATTATATATTATAATTATATAAGTATACATAATTATTATAGTTATATATTATTAAAGATAAAAATTATATATATATAATCCTAAATTATATTAAATTTAGACACATTAGAATATATATATATATATATATATTCTGTGTGTGTGTGTTTAGTCTAATAGTTCTGTTTCTCTAGAAAACCCTGATTAATAGATTACTCTTATGCTATGTTTACTATCATAGCTAAGATTGTCAGTCCAAACATTATAGGTTTGCTGCACACTCTTCTGTAGTTCCTTTTTAAAGGAGCTCACTCCTTCTGATTACAAAAGTAATACATGCCTTCTGTTGGGAGTCTAAAAAATGCTGAAAAATTAAGAAGGAAATGAAGATTCCCTAAAATCCCATTGTCCCAACCGCTACTAAGCTCTTCCTCCTTCTAGTTCCTGTTTTCCTCATAATCTATTCCACTAATTTGGCATCCTACAGGCATGGAGAACAGAGATTGACATGAAAAGGAATCAGGTGGGTACCTTAGGGACAGAGGGGGACATCATGTGGAATTTTCCAACAGGAAATGCAGCCATAAACTGAGAGATTTCCAGTCCCTATGTGGGGAGGGAGAGGGATTGCATAGGTATCAGATGAAATCTCAGGAAGAGGAGGAGGCTAGCCAGAGAAGAGAAGCAGACCAAGAAGAAAAGTCTCTTACAATGTAATTAATTTATACTCGCTCCAGATAGCATATGGAATAAAGCATTAGAAAGAACCTATTTTCTCTTGAATTCTTTTTTTTTTTTTTTAAAGATTTTATTTATTCATTTGAAATAGAGAGAGACAGAGAAAGCTCAAGCAGCGGGAGCAGCAAGCAGAGGGAGAAGCCAGCTCTCCACTGAGCAGGGAGCCCGATGCAGAGCTTGATCCCAGGACCCTGGGACTCAAGAACTGAGCCAAAGACAGAGGCTTAACCCACTGAGACACCCAGCCGCCGCTCTTGAATTCTTATCTGTAAATGTTTTCCTAGGCTCTTCAGGAGATGCTTTCTGTATTCTCTATACCTATGGACTGTGGCCAGCATTCCTTTCAAGAGAAGAACAAGTTGACATGTGAAGGACACAGAATTAACCAGAATTATTACTTCCTGAATGCCATCTTTCCCTTCCTCTGAATATTGATTTCACCTGCTCTTTAAAAAATACGAGTTTGTTTGGAATGGCTTTTCAGAATTATTTTCACACCCACATTAAGAACACATGAATCCGCTTAAATCTATATTCTCTGAGACAAGGCAAGTTTGCAAGTCGATCAAATTGTCTTGCTGAGTTTGATCTGTTGCATGCACGTATCATCCTCCAGCCATCTTCTTCATAGGCTGCATTCCTACTGTATCAAGGTCTGCTCACACAGGATAGCCCTCCTGAGTTTTCGTCATTTGCCAACAATTTCCTGTTGGAAGATTTGACTTGTCTGCCTGAGCAGATCAAGAAAGAAATCCACTCACAGCTGTAAGAATGGCTGCCACGTGTCCCCAAGCAGAGAGAGGAGTTGCCATCTTCCAAAGAGAAAAATGGGAGAAAATACCGCCAAGGCACCCACGATCTCGCTGATAATGCAATTTCCCCAAACAACTTGTTTAAAAGACTTCCCGAACATAAGCAACGTAAACATGAACAACCCCATCCAGCAATGAACCTTCTAAATCTAGATTCTTTTTTTTTTTTTAAGATTTTTATTTATTTATTTGACAGATCACAAGCAGGCAGAGAGGGAGGCAGAGAGAGAGAGAGAGGAGGAGGCAGGCTCCCAGCTGAGCAGAGAGCCCGATGCGGGGCTCGATCCCAGGACCCTGGGATCATGACCTGAGCCCCCCAGGCGCCCCTAAATCTAAATTCTTTACCTCAAGCACGAGAATCATAGAAACCAAATCTTCCCCCTTATGCATTCAGATCTCAGTAGGATGGTGCACAGAAAATGTTCTCCGTCAGGCCCTCAATCCAACAGTCATTCTAGGGCCCAATCGCCACAATGCATTGGATCCCAAAACAACTTTTTTAAAGATTTTATTTATTTATTTGACACACACATACACACAGAGAGACAGAGAGGGCACAAGCAGAGGAAGCTGCAGAGGGAAAGGGAGAAGCTGGTTTCCCGCTGAGCAGGGAGCCCCACACCAGGACCCTGGCTGGGATCATGAACTGAGCCCGAAGGCAGACGCTTAACCAACTGAGCCACCAAGTGCCCCAAGAACTTCATCTTCTAATGCAATGTTGATAGTCCTACAGATGACAACTCTTATGGAAGCAAAATGGGTTTAAAGAAATGGTAATAGTAGCTCAAATGAGAGAGAAACAGGTAGTAATATGAAGTAGATAATGGGTGGGCCTGAAAAGAATATTTGGGATCAGGGTGCCTGGGTGGCTTAGTGGATTAAGCCTCTGCCTCGGTCCAGTTCAGGTCATGATCTCAGGCTCCTGAGACTGAGCTCTGCATCGGGCTCTCTGCTCAGCCAGGAGTCTGCTTCCCTCTCTCTCTCTGCCTGCCTCTCTGCCTACTTGTGATCTCTGTCAAAAAAGAATATTTGGGATCAATTTTGTTTGTTCCTGCAGCAAATAATTAAGACTACGTTTCTCTCATTTTAAAAGACACAGGCAAAAATCGACAAGGAAAGAAACAAGTGTTGGAGAGGCTGTGGAGAAAGGGGAACCCTCATACACTGTCGGTGGGAATGCAAGGTGGTACAGCCACTTTGGAAAACAGTGCAGAGGTTCCTCAAAAAATTAAAAATAGAGCTACGCTATAACCCAGCAATTGCACTATCGGTATTTGCCCCAAAGATACAGATGTAGTGAAAAGAAGGGCCATCTGTACCCCAATGTTCATAGCAGCAATGGCCACAATAGTCAAACTATGAAAGGAGGTGAGATGCACTTCAGCAGCCGAATGGATAAAGATGTGATCCATATATGCAATGGAATATTACTCAGCCATCAGAAAGGATGGATACCCACCATTTGCATCAATGTGTATGGAACTGGAGGGGATTATGCTAAGTGAAATAAGTCAAACAGAGACAGACAATTATCATATGGTTTCACTTATTTGTAGAACATAAGGAATAGCATGGAGGACATTAGGAGAAGGAAGGGGAAAATGAAGTGGGGAAAATCAGAGGGGGAGACAAACCATGGACGACTATGGACTCAGGGAAACCAAGTGATGGTTTCAGAGGGGGAGCAGGTGGGGGGATGGGTGAGGCCAGTGATGGGCATTAAAGAGCGCAGGGATTGCATGGAGCACTGGGTGTTATATGCAAACAACGAATCATGGAACATGACATCAGAAACGAATGATGTACTGTATGGTGATGAACATAATAAAAAAACTATTAAAAAGTAAATAAAAAAAATAAAAGACACAGGCCTACCCTTCCTTCATCCTGCAGCTTTCTCTTGATGCCGTCACAACCTGCCTTCACAGCCAAGTGTCCGTGAAATATCTCCTTTTGCCTTCCCCTCTTGGATGCACGTCAGTCTGGCTTCTGTCCACACCCACTCCTGCCAGCGTTCCCTCCTGGGATCCTAGATGCTGTCAGGTACTTTCCAGTCCGTGTCTTGCCACCTGCTATCTTCAGCACGAGGCAGGGCTGACCTGGTCTCCTGGTCTCTTCTTTCTCAGCTTCTTCTCCCAGCTTCTTCCCCCTTCCAGACCTCTGTTCCCCGCCTGCTTTCCCTATTTTAGATCCTCCCACCCCTGGCTGTGCCCTAATGACTCCCAGGTCTCCGCTTGCTCTCAGCCAGCTCTCCAGGCTCCACAGGTGTTTACCCAACTGCCTCCTAGACATCTTCACTGATGTGCCCCAGGGGCACCTCCAACTCCACCAGCCCCAGAAGGAAATCATGTGGCTCTGGGCATGTTAATAGAATCGGGCCTCACTTCCTCAACTATGAAACAAGGCATTACTGATAGCCACCTCAAACAGAAGCCTGTTACAGAGATTAAATAACACGGAATTGTGTATTGCATAGACTCCAGCACACGGTAAAGAATCTACAAGTGTTTACCATCATTCTACCTTCACTCAAACCCATTCCTTCCTCCCCATAGTCCCCAAATTGACTTACAAATCCACCACACACAGCTCTCATCCAACCAGAACCTTGAGCAGGCTCCTTGACAACTCCCTGTTCCTCAATCTGTCATTCTGTCCCAGGCAGTTCATTCTACTTGCTAAAAATCTGACCTTGTCTTTCCTGCTCCACTCTGTTGCCTTAAGTCCCCGGTATCCCCTGGGGCTTAGAGTCATGCTTTCCCTGACCTCACTCTTGCTGCTACACCTTCGTTCTGAAAGAGCACATGGCATGACACCACCCTCCCCTTAAAACCTGTCTGCCTCCCCACTGCCTCAGGGACAAAATCCAAACTCCTTGTAAGCCTACAGAGAATCTTCAGGACCTAGTCTCAGTCACTCCCTCTGAGTCCACCCCAGCCCCTAAGTTCCACGGGTCCTCCTCAGGGGAACGGGATGGCAAAGTACTCATCAGGCTCAATCACTCCACAGCTTCTTCTCCAACAGCTGCTGCTGCTTCCAGATTTACCCTGGGTGCCACTTCCTCTGAGAAGCCTTCCTGGACGTCTAGTCGGATGGGTATCTTTCTTCTTTGTTCCCCTGGGTCTCCGTCCTTAACATTTATCATGCGTTAGGTCTTATCTGCTCATTTATCTTTCCTCCCCACTAAACTGAGCGGTCTGCCGGCAGAAAGATTGCCTTTTACTTCCATATCCCCAGAACCTAGCAGAGTCGCCAGCCAGCACACAGTTGGTACTGGAGGCACGTGAACCGGGGCAAAGTGCTTCCACCAAAAAGGAAACGTTTGGGGGAATCTGCAGCAAGGGTTAGCGAATCCCGCGACAGAGGGCTTCACGGGGGTTCCTTCGAGTACCCACTGCCTGCACGTCCTTCTCAGGGCTTCACTCTCGAAGTTAGAGCAGGCAGGGCTGCACAGGCAGAGGCTGCACGGGCGCCAGCAAATGCACGCTCAGCGGGCTGAGGTTAAACCCTGCGCCCTTTGTTCCAGGCAGCGGAGAGCAAGTGGGTCCGTGCCCGCCCTCCCGCCCGGGCCGGGTGCAGGGCCTGCTTGGGCAGAATCGCACAAAAACGCACCGGGGAACGCCGCGTCGGGCAGGGGCGCGCGTGTGCGCGGGCCCTTTCTGTGCCAGCCTCCCGACTCCGCGGCCCCGCGCTCCCCAGAGCTCTCGCCGGGGCCCAGCCTCACTGCCCCGCTGTCTCCCGGGCCAGCCGCCACTGCCGGCGGGAAAGCGCCGGGCGTCCCGGCGTCACGCGCCAGCAGTCGGGCGCGCGGCGCGCGGGACGGGGGCGGGACGGGGGCGGGGCCAGCACGCCTGAGGCGGGGCGGGGCGGGGCGGGAGCCGGGCACAGGAAGCGCTGGGAGGCCCGAGCCGTCCCAGGGTGCCCCGCGCGGCGTGGACTCGGGCCGCTGCCGCCATCCCGCTGGCGAGAGGGAGAGAGAGGCCCGCCCGCTCGCCGGTCGGGCCAGTGTGGGCTAGTGCGTGAGGGCGCGGGGGGCCGTGTCAGCGAGACGCAGAGCGCAGCCGCCACCGCCAAACGGACATGTTGGAGCCCAGCGCCGCCGCCGCCTCCTTTTCCTCATCCTCCGAACGGGACTGAGAGGGGGCCCGCCACCCTCCGCCTCTGCCGCCCGCCCCGCCGCCTCGGCCGCAGCCTCTTCCTGCCCGGCCTCTAGCTCCGCCGCTCGTCGCTTCCCACCTCCCCTCAGGCCCTGCCGGTTCCCCGGCCCCGCTCCGCCGCGGCGCGAGGTCTATGTGACCGGCGGGCCCGGAGCAGCCGCCGCCGCAGCGCGAACATGGACGCCGTCAACGCCTTCAACCAGGAGGTGAGGAGTGCTCCGGGCTGGGGGGTGCCGGGCCTGCCGCGGGAGCCGGGGCTCCGTTTCTCCCGCCGCCGGAGATTTAAAGCTTTGGTCGGGGTGGGGACGCTTCCTGCCCGGGTTCCGGGGCGGCGGGGCCTGCGCGGAGCGGCCTGTGGTCCGGGAGAGGTCGCGGCGGCCACGGGAACCGACCCTATACCCCTCCCCCATCGCCCACCCCCGGGCGGCGACCTCGGGCTGCTCCCCTCGCCCCTTCCGGCCTCCCCCAGCCCGCTTCGGCGCTGGTACCTCTAACTTCGCCCTCTTTCAGGTCCAGGCTCTCTCGCTGTCTGCTCCCAGCCCCGTTACTGGCTTCGCAGTGCCGGGAGCCAGCAAGGGGCTAAGAAAGAAGCGCGGGCGGGCGTGTGGGGTTGGGGGCGGGGGAGCGGGAGCATCTGCCGGTCGCTGGGCTGGCGGAGCGGCGGCCTCGGCTCTCCTGTTGCTCAGGCCGAGTCTCGGCGGCGGCTGGACTCTGATCCCGGGTCGGGGAGGAGGAGTTGGAGAGGGTGTTCATCCTCTTCTCCCGGGATGCACACACTTAGGAAATGGGGTTCCCAAATGAAGAGGGGTGGCTCTTTATCACTTCCAGTCATGAACGCAATCCTCTTAATGGACTCCGTGGCCCCAGCGTGACACCTAAAAAGTTGAATGGGAGAGGAGTACTTGGTCCGCCTCGGTCCGGTAGAAAGTCGGCTTTGGCCTCCAGTCCCCCCCCACCCTCGCACTTCTTCCGCGGTAGTTAATCCGCGGCTCCCTTCTAGAGGAACATTTACATGTGAAAACCTCCCAAAACCGGGGACAAAGCTGCCTGCCGCCCTAAAGCGCTATAGTTTTATCTCAAGTCATTCCAGGTGCTCTTTTTGGAGCATAGAGTTTACACGTCTTCTTCAGAATGACTTGGGTGGAGGGGACTTGACCATTTAAAATGCAGGTACGGAATGGAAACTGTTGTCATGTGTTGAATTGGATTATTTTCCTTTTCCAAACACTCGAGATAAACCCAACATTGAAAAAGTCAGATGTAGTTCTGTAGCTCTAGACGTCTTGATACGGCGTTAAAAACTTGTATCTCACAGTAAGATTTTGTAATTTCACTTGTAACAGAATTAACGTGCGATAATTTTCCTTTAGATTTGCAGTGCCGTAATAGCGGTAATATGGGATCCTCCAGTATCACTGCATGTAGGATCTTTTATTGCCTTACACATTATCCTAGAAATGATTTGTCTTCAACCGATGAGTGCATAAAATGTCTTAATTGGAATAGCGACTGGCGTTGGACAGTGGGATGATTCTCAGAATAACGAGATCATATTTGCTAATGTTTGATGGCTAGAGAATTTGTGCTAATGCTCCAAAGATTTCAGGTTTGGAAGTTGACTTGGTTTCCTGAAGGCAAAATTCACTGGAATGTTGGCTCTATGAGGGCAGGGAGCTTTGTTCTTTCCTCCTCCCCTCAACATAGGAGGCAAATAATGGTTGAATGCATGAGAATTTTACAAATGGTACAGCAGTTTTTTAAAGATTATACATACATTTCTTTTCCAAGATGAACGAAGAGGGGGATTTTTAGAGTATTCTTTAGATCGGAAGTATTTGATTCTGAGTTAAACAAAGTGGAAGTTGACATTAAGCAAAATATCTTATGCTCTGGAAAAGTGTGAGCAGGAGTTTTTACTCTGAAAAACCAAAATAAGGTGTGGCAGTGACTTCTCAAAAAAGGAAAATGGTGTTTTAACCTTTTTAAAATGTACAAGATGAGAATTTTCCTGTCAGTTTTCACGTTTCTGCTCAAATTTTTATTTCCATTCCTACTCTTTATGAACTCCAAATTACGTTATGTTAGGTGAGTGTTGCCAGTTCTAACTTTCTTCTGAAGAAACTTTCTGGAGAAATTAAAATTCATCCTCTTGTGCTGTTTGACTTGCAATACTTCTCAGTTATTTCTCCCCACTCATGAAACGTTATTGGTTAGTTCTCCTGTAACCTCAAATCTCCCAAGTCTTAACTTAGTTTTATAAACTTTTAAGTACGTGCTCAGCCTCAAAGCTGTGTCCTGAATACTGTGGGGCTACCAAGGATCTCTGTCTCTTAGGAGCCTGATGGAATAGAGGACACAAGACTTATGCAAATAGTTTTAACATGTGATAGAATAGCTTCCTTTGGGGCCCTTAAAAAGGTTGACTATGGTGGGATCAGCAAAGACTTGGGAAGAGAAGGTGGAGTCAGTTTTAGGACTCCAGAAGGTGTAGAAAGTAGTGATTGAAGGGCAGCAGTGCTGAGGAGTGAATAGTAGTTTGATTCCAGTGCTACTGGAAAGTAAAGATGGTTAAGTAATTTGGGGCCTGACAAGTTTCATGTCTGTCTAATGTGTTTAAGTTCCACTTTTAGGCTCTTGGTAAGCTGAAGATTTTAAGTAGTGAGGTGATATAATTAAGAAAACTGCTTGATTTGTATATATATTGTAGAAGGCAGAGATTTGAGGGAGATGGGCATTTTGAGGACGGGGGTAGAGTTGAGTAAAATCTGAACTTGGCACATCTGTCGTGGCAGGGAGAGGAGGGGAAGGATATGGACCAGAGGAGTCCATGCACCTGCCATCTGAAAGGGTTATAAGCACCTTTTACCCCCACATTTTGGGCGCTGGGAAAGTGGTGATGCTACTTACACAAGTCAAGCAGTCATCAAAAGCATATTTAGTGGAAGAGGAAATATGTTTGGGTTTTGAACAGGTTGAGTTTGAGATTGAGTGGAAAAGTCATGTGGAAATTTTTGGCAAGCAGTTAGTTGGGCATGTAGGACTCAAATTCGGAAGCAACCATGAAATTGAGGAAGACATCTGGGAGTCACTTTCAGATGTACCCTGGAGAAAATTGAGGAGGGGGGTGCCAGGGTGAGAAAAGGAATTAATATTTACTAAGCATCTCTGGTGTATCAGGCATTTTATAAATACATATCTGATAGTCTCACAACCTTGCATAGACATCCACTTATAGATGAGGTAACTGATTTTCAAAGAAGTTAAATAATAATTGGCCCAGGGGCATATTGTTAGCTAATGGTAGAGCTGGGATTTGAATGCACATCTCCTCATCTTAATTGTTGCCTAAAGATAATATTTTGTATAATACCAGGGGAGTGGTTAGAAGTTAAGACTTAGGGGAAAAAAGCGACCTGTACCCCTGGGGCAAATAATACATTATATATTGATAAAAAGAATTAACAAAAAATGTAAAAAGAAAAGACTTTAAAAAGCTACTAAAATTTGAGAGTAATGGGATCTGAAGTAAGGTTGAATGGTGTTAAAGGAGGTAAGGAAATAAAGATCACTAATGAAGTCTTTTTTAGAAGTTTGGTTCTGAGGGATTTAAGGACAAAGTTGCTTCAAGAATGAAGGGAAAGAAGTACAGTTAACAGTGTAGTAGGCACTAATGCTAGGCCATTTGTATGTTTATATAGCATATATGTGATCTTAGCTTAATAAGTAATGTTGAAGCCCTGTTCTCAGATGGGAGTAGAAGTTTGAGTATGTTGGGGGAGGGAAAGTGTAGAGTAGTACAGTTTAAAAATAAGAGGGCTTGCTTAGAACACAGTTGTGGATAAAAGGAACGGTACAGATCAGCACAGGTAAAAGAGGTCCGTATTTCTGATACAGGAAGGAAGATAAAAAGAATGAAGTTATTAAAGACACCCATTAAACAGAGGACTTTTATGGTGAGGCAGTTTGTTAAGTGTTGTTAAAAAATGTTGTAAAAAATGAGTGACCAATTATAGCTAATACTTAATTGTTTTCTGCTGTGTTTATATACTCCTCAATGTGAAGAGTTTGATATTTTGTAAGCTTGTTTAATGAATAAAAGTTATAGATTGGATTTTTTAATACATTGATTTCATTTTTAGCCTTTAACCAATCTCTCTAATCCCAAGAAAGACTGTATCTTCCCATAATTTTGGGAGGGGAGCATCATCTGTGATTTTAAGACTTAATTGGGGCAGCTGGGTGGCTCAGTCGGATAAGCACCAGACTCTTGATTTTGGCTCAGGGTCCTGAAATCAAGCACATTGGGCTCAAAGCTCAACATGGAGTCTGCTTGAAATTCTCCCTTTCCCTGTGCTCCTCCCCCCACTAGCGCAGGCACCTGTGCAGGCTCTCTCTAAAATAAAATCTTTTTTTAAAAAAAGACTTAATTAAAATATAAAAAAGTGCAGAGATGATATAACAAGAATGGACAGTTGTTACTGTTATAAGTGTTTTTAATTTAAACTTAAAATACTACAAGTTAAAGTCCTTTCCTCCCACAGAGGCAATCAAAATGAATTTAGTATCACTCTGTGGTACATAAGTAATATATAATCTGTATTCTGATATCCGTACGTGGTATATTGTACATATTTGTGGGGTTTTTCCCCTCAGACATTGTTAATATTAAGATCTCATTCTAATGCTGGGTAGTGTGCTGTCATTTTGAATAAACCATGTTTTATGTATCTGGCTCCCCAGTTGATGAACATTCAAGTTGCTTCTCAGTTGTTGCTGACAAACACTGCAGTAAACTTTCTCAAACATGTCTGTATTGTACAAGAGTTTCTCTGGGACAGCTGTTCTCAGGACTACAGAGAGCTTTTGTATCTGTGGCTGATATCGTACATATATATATCATATATCTTTGGGATATTTATCATTTTAGAAATTTAGTCTGAGAAATGCATTTATTGAAATAACAAACCCATTATATTTTAACATATATTTACCATTTTAAATGAAAAATAGTGTTTCCCCCAGAAAATGAGAAGTGACATTGTTTTACATTTTGCAAATCTCATTTAAACTTTGGTTTGTAAACCTGGATTCTCATATGTACTTCTTTATTCAGTCTCTTCCAATTAGACACATCAGGTAGCCTCTGGAAAACTTTGCTGTACACTTGTGAGAAAATGAATGAAGGGGGCAAGAAATGTTTTAGTATTAAAATGAAAACGGTTTTTACCTCACAGACCACTGAAAGGAACTCAGACCCCCAGGGATCCGCAGACTATTGTTAGAGAACTACAGCGCTGAGTTCCTGAGGTTAGGGTTAATACTGTGTTGGAAATGTAAGAAGAAAACACGAGAACTTTGGCATTCATTTTTATCTTTAAACTCAGACTAATTAAGTTTTATGAATATTTTATGTATGAATTTACATTGATGCACTTAACCACTGGGTTGTCAGTCTTGAACCACCACGTTATCCTGAAGGAGGAGTTGTGTTCCACATCTCAGTGGGGAGTTGCCACCCCTTTGTTTTCCCACTGGAAGTTTTTGTGTATGAACTGTTGTATGTTTTACCTACTGATTTCTACGTATGGTTATCTTCCAGAATTCAAATCATATGAAGATACTTTAAGTATTTTTTTTCTTTATCTGTTAATATTCGTCTTCACTTGTTTTTGATCATTCCCTCCTTGGAGAGGTTTGTCTAAAGCAGTGGATAAAGAGTTGACACAAGATTCTTACTGTGTGGAGGAGACGTAGAGGACCAGGCCACAGTTGAAGTAAAACTGGAGGTTTTTTTCCTTGACTCATTTGATCATGTTACGCTGCTACCACAGGAGTTTTAGATATTAAAAGTTCTTGTGGTATTCCTCTGCTTTTTCTTGACTCTCAGAGAATTGCTCATCTCCAACAACGGTAGAGGTCTGGCCTTACGGTGAGTGTAATAACGTTGGCTCTTCAGAGCTTTCTGTTGCAGCATTTATCACTGATGTTCTTTTTGAAAATGTCTCCTACCCTAGAAGTCTGGCCTTTCATTTAGTATTATGTTTCAGAAAAAATTACATGGACGCATGATAAGGAACTTCAGAGAAAAATTGGAATCCTAGAAAAGTTGGCTTATAAATCTTGTGAAACAATTCAGAACTTAAAACTACGTGGCAGAAAATTGACAGATGGTAGTTGGTATTGGGGTAGGGTTTTTTTTTTGCCAGATATAAATTGTAGGTTCTCTGCCATGGAACCCAAGTGAATATAACTTACTTCAGCATTCCAGGTAACTTCTGCACACATTGAAATCTTGTTTTAAATATATTTTAGTAACATGGTAGGAAATAAAGTTGTTACAAAGATGATGAACCTTAGTATTATTCATAACATTTGTTGAGATAATATGCCAGATCTTTTTTTTTTTTTTTTTAAGCATACTTCAGAGCAACAGCATACATCTTTAATGATGAGCTAAAAACAAGCTAAACTACATTATTGGCTATATAGAATAAGCGGTGTACCCATTATTGGTTCAAATTTTTGGTAACATTGGTTGATTAATACTCTGTTCCTATGGAACAAGAAAAAGTAGAGTTTGGTAGGACTAGGCCTTTAAATGATCTGTTGAAAGTTTAGACTTGAAGAGACATGTCTACATTTCTTTGTTAATACCACATGTGACTAACAGTGTACTACCATGTTTTTTTTTGGAAAATTGTTAAGATTTCACAAACAGTATTATAATTTTACTATACCCTGGTCACCTTTGTCCCATTAAATATTTGCATGGTTTATTGATTACATTTCATTGCTGTATATCTAAAGCTCCTTACTGGTGCTTGTGAAGGCATAAGTATAGAAACTTTGATATTTCAGTGAAACACATTGTATTGACTTCTAATGAATTCTGCAAGAAATCCAATGTAACTCTGGAGTGAAGTTAAAAATTAAGAAGCTAAGGTTTAGATGGAGTCACAGGGTGGGGGTGGGTGGGTATTGGTGACAACAGGGCTCAATGAAAAGTAGAGAGCCATCCAAGTTCTTCTGAAAGTTATCATTTGTGTTTGGATAATTGGTGATTTTGGTATAAACCAATGTGGGTCAGTAGTCCTAGTTGGGAGAGACTGTAGAGCAGTGGCACGCCTTGCATAGGTGACATCCAGAGAACAGTTTTTCTTTTTAATTGATCCCTTTTCTACAGCAAAATTTATTCCAGAAACAGTCATGAGAATGGCCAAGAAAAACCTGAACTTTATGCCCATTGCAAATATATATTACAGTGGGAAAGGTTAATATTTTTAAATTGCATTGATACTTTTTTTTGGGAAAAAAATAGAAAAATTTACCTACATACTGGTCTGTCATAATGACTTACTAGGATATTCCAGTTTCTTTTCAGTCATTACCTTCTGTGTATTTATCGGTGACTGTCAAGGTGATCTTCAACATATTTGTGTTCATAGACCGTTATAGCCCGTTTGATCAGTCTTCACCTGTAATTGAAGAACACTTTTATTGGTTTTAATTATGAAAAGTTGTAAGTAAAGCAACAGACATACACTAGTTAAGGAGTCTTAAACATAAGTTATCTTTGGTTAGAAATTTAGGGAAAAAAACCACTTCACAATAAATTCTAGAAATCTCGAATATCTTTCTTCCACATTGATTGTAGTGATTTTCAAATATCTCCTCAGCCCCCCAAAAATTAAAAGTTCACTGAAATGTTTCCACCAAAAAATTCAGTAGAGATTTCTTATAGTTAAACATTCTTTAAATTATCTGTAAATGTCTGCTTCCTTACATTTTGTTGAGTAGTAATGGCATTCTCCATGATTTTTATTCATGGATCTTCAAGCTCTGTGTTCCGCTATACCTTTGTTCAAGGCTGATACTGGCTGTTTGTAAATATTTATACCAGAAAAAAAGATCTCAGAAAGGAGAATTGCATTCAGCTATCGTATTTTGAATGTACTCTTTAACTACATACACACTCGTATATGGGAACCATAGGATTGGAGAAACAAACTGAGCCTGAGTGCAGGCTGTGTACACTAAATCTCTTTGTAGTGACTCTCCAAATGAACAGGTAGGGCGAATCTGCATGTTTGGGGCACTGACCGCATAACTGGGGGATTTCCTAATGAATTCCCACTTAGAGTAGACGGCTTAGTAAAGGACATGTAGTAAAAATGTATAAATTTGATGCTTACATATTGTTGAAACTTAACAGTAACCACAGCAATAGATTAAAACCTAAACATCTCAGTCAACATGTGTTCGGAGAAGGAATATTTTATACCTGATATTATTTAGAATTGCTAGTGCTCAGTGATGACAGAATGATTTCAGTCAGTTTTATTACTGTGCTTAGAGTCTTCAGAGACAATTTACCCACTGACTGCTTGACCTGTGTTAGTTTCTCCCACTGTCCCATTGTTGGTGCTGTTAGAGAGCAATAGTGGACCAACTCTGTAGTCTCTCAATCTCCCTCTGCAGTGTTTTTAAGATATCTTTATGCATTTTTTCACGAGTATTCTACTTTCTTCCCTCCCTTTGACTTTGTCAGAGCTGAGTTTTAGCTGAAGGGGAATTATATGCTGCTTAAAGGAAGCCTATAATATGGAAATTTACCGTAATAAGCCCTTTAAGCCTTTAGGAAGCATAAAATACTCTTCAGACTTCAGTGGCCATATATCACCTTATTCACCTTAATTAAGAGATGCTGAATGATAAGTTACTTTGGAAAGGAGAGCCAGGTTTGGGGTTCATTGGAGATATGTTCAAATCTTTATAAAGGCTCTAATTATTGATTAATACCCAAAATAGGCAAATTCATAGAGACAGTAGATTATTGGTTGGTGGGAGGGAGGAATGGGTATAGAATTTTTTGGAGGGGATCAAAGTATGCCAAAACAAAATAATGCTGATGGCTGCCCAACTCTGAATATAGTAAAAAAAACAACAACACTGAATTGCATACTTTAAAGGGGTGAGTTTTATGGTATATGAATAGGAAAACATTAGTTTTTAGCACATGATTTCCATTATTTTGTTGCTTGATCTGATTTTCTTTCCATTGAAAACAGTCCCTAGTAGCTGCTGAGTGGCTGTGTAAATTATTTTGTTGATCTTGAGTTCTAAGTTTGTTTTATAGGATATCTTTAGTTTTTACATGCTATTTTAAGAAGTAATCCAGTGGGGACAGTCCAGGGGAAGGAAAGGAAAGGAATCCTGCCTTTGCTCCTTAACTACCAGCCAGATGCCAGCTAATGGCTAAGAGTTTTTTTGATAGGTGTGTCTTTCCATTCTTTTCATTTTGAAGTTAGGGAAATGGAAGAGGTGGTGTGAATTGACCAAGGTCACACCAGGTAATACGGCAGTTCTGAGACTTTTGAGTATTTTTAAGTACCCATCTGAGCCCAGTCCATAGCCCCACATGGTTGCGCTGGAGATTTTTAAGCAGTGGCTCTTTGTCTGCTGGAGTGTTTATGAGGGGAGAGGGCTCACTAACAACTTTTTTACATTATACTATAATGTATACTTCTGAAAGGATTTGTAGAAGTTTAAGAATAATGAAGTTTGGTAAGTTTTTGAGTCATGCATAGATACTCCATATTTAAAACTTAAATGCACTTCTAGGCATTTATATTTCTTTTACTAATTTATATTCACAATTAAAATTTTAAATTGAGGATTTTATAAATTTTAACATTTTCATTTTTAGTCCCATACTTGTGCATAAATCCATTCATCACAACTTTGTGGAGAGAACTGGTTATAAATGAAATACATTAAATCTGGGATAATTTTTCTTTTTTTCTTCTAATCAAATGATTTTATATCCAGGAACTAATTTTATTTCTTCAGTTGAAGTCTAGGAGAAAATTATTTAATTCACAAAAAAAAAAAATAAATAAAAATTTTTTTTTTTTCCCCCAAAGATTTGATTTATTTGAGAGAGTGAGAAGAGAGAGCAGGGGCAGAGGGAGAGAGAGAACAGGCTCCCTGCTGAGCAAGAAATCCCTTGTGAGGCTCAATCCCAGAACCCTGGGATCATGACCCCAGCTGAGCACGGACACTTGAACTACTGAGCCACCCAGGCACCTCTCACAAAACTGTTTGAAGACAATTTGGGGGGGGGGGGGCGACACAAAGTTCACTAGTGTGAGGCACACTAAAAGTAATTTTGCAATCTGGAATCTGCTAGTAGAACAGTGACATAGAGGAAATATTTGCCATTTCTTAAAATCACCTTCTGGCCTATTTCTTGATCAAGTGAAAAGAAGTGGAGGATTGATTGGAGTTCAGTGACCCAAAATGTAGCTAAGGACTTAAAAAATGACCTGTTGTCCTGAGCTGGAGCTGAATGGGTTAAAAGCCCTGCTAAAGAGACACAGCCTTGGTTCTAAAGTGGGAAGTTTGAGTGAGGGGCTCTTGGTTGTTGGCTGGGTCAGTTGAGCATGAGACTCTGGATCCCGGGTGGGGTGTAGCACCAGGTTGTTGTAGAGATTACTTGAAAAAAAATTTGGGGGTAAAGGGTAGATTCTTGGAAATTATAGCAGAGTTACTCTTAAGTGAAGAATTAATTAAGGGCATACTTTACAGAGTAAGTTGTGAGAAATTAACTACTTAGAAAATTAGTTCTGCCAGCAGCAAAGGGTGACAAATAGGGCTTGGTGATGTAATTAAAAAGTGTGGAATAATGCAGAGGATGTTTAAACTGATAGCCATGTTCTGTTTTCTTTCTTTTTTCTTTAAGATTTATTTATTTATTTTAGAGAGGGAGAGGGAGATAGAGAGGGAGACAGAGTCCCAGGTGGACTCTGCACTGAGGGCAGAGCGGGTTCAAGACCCTGAGATCATGGCTGGAGCTGAAACCAAATTGGACACTCAACCAACTGTGCCACCCAGATGCCCCTGCCATATTCTCTTTTCTTTTCTTTCTTTTTTTTTTTTTTTTAAGATTTTATTTATTTATTTGACAGATCACAAGTAGGCAGAGGGGGGGGGGAAGCAGGCTCCCCACTGAGCCACCCAGGCACACCCATACTCTCTTTCCTTAATGCGCACAGAAATAATAAGTAGTCAACTCAAAAATTAGTTTCATAGTTAATATTCACAGTTTTTATTTGCACTTATAGGTGTGTATTTTGTAAAGCATTACTCCAAATTCTGGAACTAGGAGAAAACTTGGAGACTTTGTAGGAGGATGTAGTAAGGTAAAGATATAGGAAAAGTATGAAAATTTTTTTTGAACTTGAGAATATTCTGTGCAGCTGTGTTGCTTGTAAAAATACCTGGTTAGGATAAAAAAGAAAAAGAAAAAACCCCAAATCTTGCCATTTACAACGACTTGGGTGCATCTAGAGGGTATTATGCTAAGCAAAATAAGTCAATCAGAGAAAGACAATTATCATATGATCTCTGATACAAGGAACTTGAGAGGCTTGGTCGGGGGTGTCGTGCGGGGTTGTGGGAGGAATGAAACAAGATGGGATGGGGAGGGAGACAAAACGTAAGAGACTCAATCTCAGGAAACAAACTGAGGGCTGCTGTGGGTAGGGAGGAGGGATGGGGTGGCTGGGTGATGGACATTGGGGAGGGTATGTGCTGTGGTAAGTGCTGTGAATTGTGTAAGATTGATGATTCACAGACCTGTACCCCTGACGCAAATAATACATTATACGTTAATTTTTTTAAAAAGGAGGAAAGAAAATATCTGGTTTAGGGATCTTTAGAAATCTGAAAAGTGAATTTTGTGGAGAAATAAATGGAACGATTTTCTAGTGTTTAAGTCAAATGAAAGACTGCTTAGTAGGAGCAGGGAGACCATGGTTTCTTTTTCCTGACTTTTTGTTTCAATGGCCTTGTAAATTTGCTCCATCTTAGGAATAGTTTGTGTTAATGCCAGACTGTCTTGTCTCTCTGTACCTTCCTCTAAGCAGGTTGAAAATTGGCTACCATTGGGGTTTCAAAGGGCTTCTGACTCTATGGAAAGTAAATAGAATTTGCTTGGCAGTAAAGTATGTCAGTAACTAAAGGGATACTTCTTTAGTGTGCAGAGATCAACAAAATACAAAGATAGTGATTTCTCAAATTTGAGTTTTATATCCACAAGGGCATCAGGTATTATAAATATTTAAAGGGGCAAAATTTTAAATTTACTTTTAAAAATGTTTTAATAATTTTGAAAAATTTTGATAACTCAAGGTTGACAAGGTTCAATCCATGAATAAGCTATATCTGATAATGATGGTTCTGTATATTATTTTATTATACTTATAATCAGAAGTTGGGAAATGCATTTTTGTCTCATTTTGAAAATCAATAGATTTTAATCTCTTTCCCTTTAAAATTAATGCAAGTTATATAAACTTAAATTAGGAAAAAAAGAAACTACCATCCCACTGAATACCATTAATATTTTAGGGTGTTTTAGTCTTTTTCCCCCTCCACTTGTGTTTGGAAATTTTTATACGGTTACCAGATCAAAATTTTTAGTAAGTTATTTTCTGATTTTAAAATAGTCATCATGGAAGATTGGAGCATGTATTATTGTTTTAGATAAATTTAGATAAATTTCTAGAAGTGGTATTGTTGGCTTAAAAGATAAGAAATTTTTTTTTTTCAGTTCTTGATACATAGCTTTAAATTTTAAATTTCTTCCTGAAATTAAAACTCCCCAATTAGGTCTCATCAGCAGAGGGCTCTGTTTGCTTGATGCCAAGCCACATTCATGCCAGTAGACAGCTGAAGAATTGTATCTCATTGTTTTACTTTGTGCTTCTTTGATGATTATTGGTAAAGTTTAGCTTTTTTTCTATGTTTATTAATTGGCTGTTGCAGTATCCTTTGTTAATTGAGTTACTTTCCTCTACATATTTTTCAATTTCACCGTCTCTTACTGTTTGCATATGTTCTACTTTCAGGTAAAACGGCATCGTTGGTAGAATGGCATTGTACATGTGATTGGTTTGCAACTCTCTGTACCTGTCAACTCATCATGTCGAATTGCCCAGTACTAAGAAAGTATTAGATTAAAGATTTTATTTATTTATTTGACAGAGATCACAAGTCGGCAGAGAGGCAAGCAGAGAGAGACGGGGAAGCAGGGTCCCTGCTGAGCAGAGAGCCCGATGCGGGGCGGGGCTCGATCCCAGGACCCTGAGATCATGACCTGAGCAGAAGGCAGAGACTTTAACCCACTGAGCCACCCAGGCGCCCCAAGAAAGTATTAGTTTGAACAGACTTTTGATACAGTGTACTTAAGGCATAAAGTGAAATCCCATGTAAAAGGAGCTGTTAACTATCCCTTTCCTAATTGTTCCAGCAGTATTTTATGGGGTGGTCTTCCGGCTGTAATTAGATGAACAAAGCATCTTTGCAGAAGAAAGTGATTATATTGAGTCAAATGAATGAAAGAGGAAGAAAGATTAGAATTAAATGCTTTGATACCTGCATCTATCAGGAGGGAGATTTGACTATCAGCTTGTCACTTTAAGTGTACATACTTCCTTTTGGAAGGATTCATATCTTTTCTTCAAAGTTTGTAAATAAATATTAATAACGCCAGTTTAAGGCAGAATTTGTCATCTTGGAGAAGATAATAGCAAGGAAGGAATACTGCATATATAATCAGTATGATTCATTATAAAATAAATTTGAGGAAAGCACATTTTTTAAAGTTCAGGGGGAAAAAGGTAGAGGTAAGCATTCCATAGGAAGATTCCTAAAGGAAACATTGAGGGATTAGGTACTAGTAGAATTATTTAGGCTAATATGGTCTTCTAATTCTTTTCACTGCTTTGATAACTCTATTTCAAAGAACAGGAAAAGGTATACTCCAGAAATCAAAGACTCAGTGCCAATAACTTTTATCTTTGCTGGTTCTGTTACTAGAAATTTCTAAAATACTCAGAGCCAGAACAGGTTCACTAACAATTCATAGCAGACCAAATTAAACTTTTTTGTGATGTGTGTTTTACCTAGTGAGGACTATAAGCCAAGTATTTCAGAAAGATATGTGTCTTGATTTCATCATGAATACGTTAGAAAAATAAAGGCAGGATAAGAGTATTGTTAAGTCGATTTTAGCTGACAGGCAGTGTCCAAGGACTGTATGGGCCATCCCCCAAGTAGGTCCTGTTCTTACTAATTTTTAAAAAACCATTGAGTTGGAAGAAATAATATAAAGCACATTCATGAAAGTTCATGAAATTTATAAGCTGATTGGAGTCGCTGCTTCATCAAGTAGCAGAAAATTATTTCCAGATGATCTAAGTAGATTGAAAGGACTGTCAGAAAACAACAAAGTCAACGTGAAGATCTAGTTTTGATAGAGATTCCATTGAAAACAGTTTGAGGGTTTTGTTTTGGTTTGTTATAGATGTGGGTTAACAAAAACACATAAACTATTTTTTTTGTTGTTTTTTTAAATATGTTCTGGGGTCCCTGGGTGGCACAGTCAGTTAAGCGCCTAACTCTTGGTTTTGGCTCAGGTCATGATCTCAGTTGAGGTCTAGCCCTGTGTCTGGGTTCCGAGCTCAGCAAAATCAACGAAAGTTTCTCTCTCCCTCTTCCTCTGCCCCGTCCTGCCCACACGTGGTCTTTCTCTCTCAAATTAATCTTTTTAGGAAAGAAATAAGGAAAGAAAATTCCTCCCCCATCCACTTTAGAATTCTAGAACCTTATTATATTGCCTTACTTTGCAGATCTGATGGGGTTAAGGATCTTGGAATGGGTTAATTGTCCTGAATTATCTAGATGAGCACAATGTAATCCCAAGGGTCATTATACAAGAGAGGGAGTAGAGTCAAGAAAGTGATGTGACAGCAGAATCACAGAAGTCAGGGAGGAGAAGATGCTACCATCTTGGTTTTGAAGATGGAGGAAGAGACAGACCATGAGCCGAAGGAATGTTGGCACCCTTGGCTTGGAAAAGCCAGGGAATACATTCTGACCTAGAATCTCCAGAAGATTCCTTAATATAGTAGCCCTGCCAACACCTTGCATTCAGACTAGGGAAATTCTGACCTCCAAAACCGTAAGATGAATTTGTGGTGTTTTTAAGCTGCTAATTTTGTGGTAATGTGTTACTGCAGAAATAGCAAACTTTAAAAAAAAAAAAAGCAATCCACTGGATTCCATTAACACAGTAATACATATGGACGATGTCCATTTGGGGATATCATACTTAAAAAGAATTAGCCATATCAGTAGAAGTACCATCTCACTAATATTTGAAGAAGATACTTCAGTGGGAAACATGTTTAGTCAGCTTTAAATATTTTATCCTGCAAGAGAGCTCACTAACCAGAATTGGAACAGGAGAGAGAAGGTATCAGAAAGGAGATTGGGGGTTAGTACACAGGAGGCCTCTGTAACTATTGGAGCTGATTAGTTAAGAGTTTTAAGCCGTATGACACTTGGCTGCAGATATGTTATAAAAGTTATAAAAGTACTTTATAAAAGTAGTTACAAATTCAGTTTATGTACCGGGTTAGATATTAAAGTGCTATATGGCTTTAAGAGTCTTTGAGACTATGGTATTGCCACTGTAGAGAAGATTTCTCTAAGTGCAGTGTTTGAATAGTAGATGTAATACAAAAAAGATACTACAGTAAGCCATAACAAAAAGTGTGTGTAGAGATTCTCAGGGCATTGTATAGCTTTATTTAGTGAGTCACTTATATGTTAGGTACTAGGCTGAGATTTGTGTCTATTATCTCATTTAATCCTAATAGCCTTATGAGATGAAATGTATGCTGTTAATCCCCGTTTTCATATTCAGAAGATCCTTGAAGTTTAGAGAGGTTACCTAAACTTGTTAGAGTTTATAGTGTTAGTAAATAGCAGAGTATCATGTTACGACTTTGACTACCTCAAACTGAATTCAACATGTGTCACAGGCCAAATAGTCTCATTCTTTACCTTCTCTTGAAACTATTCCTTATTGGTATAAAGGATTGCAATGAATGATTCTTCATAATTTTTAGACTGCTTTGTGTATCAGGCGTCTCTATATGTCCTGTAGCAAGACTGTGTTCACATTTATTACTTTCTGTAGTTATTTTGCTAGTGACAGAGGAAAAAGCCAAACACCTCTATTGCCGGCAAGTACTTTTTTCTACTAATGCCTTCCATGTGGGTCTTGCACCTTTTTCTGCCTACGCTTTCTCTATTTTGTATTAGAATTGCATGGGTTTCTTTGGCTGCCTTGACATACTTGCTTTCATTGACAGATGACACAAGTGGTGACTAGAGGCTGTAGTAGTAGGGAGAGTGCAGCTCTTAAGTGATACTTACTGAGCGCTCGCAGATGATACACTAGTCATTCATCTGCAAAAACTCACTCAGTTCTCATTGAAGCCTCTGCAGTAGGTAACTGCCATACCTTTTTACATATGAGGACACTGCATTCTATAGAATACCTAATTTCCCCAGAATTGTTTACACTGCTGGACCCAGAATCAAAACCAGGTTGTTCTGACTCTTTCCAGAGTACCCATGTATCTGATTTTTTTTTCCACTAGTAGAGTTTGTTGGAATTATATTAAAGTTTATGGTTCTCATGCTTCTGTATGAAGCCAGTGGGTTATTTTCTTGAGGTTTGTTGGCTGAGATTGGATGTTGGTCAGAAATAACAAGAGCCCAAATTATCTTTATCCCTCTTTCTACTCTCTATATGCTGTGTATTCTAAACTTGATTGAAAAATATGAAATTTTTTTTTAAGTTGACGGTGCTGCTTTTTTCCCCACAGATTGTTCATAAGAAATATGTTAATGGCTTAAGGACTCTCTTCATTATTGAAAGTTGACAGCACTTAGTTTGGGGCTTTATTTTCCCTCATTTCTAAGACAAAAGACTTTTTCTCTGAGTCATTGCCTTTGACTGTCACCCTTGTAGTAAGATTTATAATATTACATAGGTGTTTTTGCATACATACCCACACACAAAATTGAGAAATTTCACTGAGTAATACTTACCTTGCTGTGTACAATTCTGTTTATCTTTTTATACTCTATTCCACTAAAAATTTCTGTCACCCATTAAACTCATTTTTATATTCTAATGTATCTCAGCCCACAGTTTGAAAAAAACACTCATCTCGATTATTTCCAGGATTTTTTCTTCTTTCAACAAAATTATGTGTGGTGGTAGTAATAGGTGACGTCTGTTGGGTACTTTGTGCTAGGTGCTGCATTAGTGGTCTTTATATGTGTTGTTTGTATTAAACTTGCCTTAATAATTTTCATTTTACAGATGAAGAAACAACGAAGAAACAACTTCTCATTCCTAGCAGATGGGGAGTCCGGATTTCCCAGACAGTTGATTATTGATCTTGTTCTTATCATTACTTTAACAGAAATTTAGTGTTTTTAAAAATTCAGGAACTATAACCCTAGGACCCAGCAATTGCACTACTGGGTATTTACCCCACAGATACAAATGTCGTGATCTGTCGTGACAGGGACACCTGCACCCCAGTGTTTATAGTAGGAGTGTCCATAATAGCCAAACTATGGGAAAAGTCTAGATGTCCATCAACAGATGAATGGATAAAGAAGATGTGGTGTATATGTATATAATGGAATCTCATGCAGCCATTAAAAACACCGAGATCTTGCCATTTGCAAGGATGGGGATAGAACTAAATGCTACTATGCTGATGATCTCACTGATAGGAGGAATTTGAGAAACAAGACAGAAGATCATAGGGGAAGAGAGGGGAAAATGAGACAAGAAGAAATCAGAAAAGGAGACAAACCATAAGAGACTCTTAATCTCAGGAAATAAACGGAGGGTTGCTGAAGGGGAGGGGGTAATTGGGTGATGGACTTTGGGGAAGGTATGCGCTATGGTAGTGCTGTGAATTGTGTGAGACTGATGAATCACAGACCTGTACCCCTGAAACAAATTATACATTATATGTTAACTTTCAATGAAAAATGAAAATAATGAATAATAAATAAATAGAGTATACCTGTGGGGGGGAAAATTCAGGAACTATAATCTGAGTCTTCTTAGATCACCACCACAAGGTTGTATACTTCTGAGAGATTTCTCAGCCAACATGTCAATTAACTCTTTCTTATCTAAGATTATTAAATTTCAGTTTTGCTCTAGATCCAATTAAGAACTTAGTACATTACCTCTAACTTACTGCTTGGCTGGACATAGCACTTTATCTCTGTGTCACTTATTTTTTGTTACTAAAAAAATATTTGGGTCCGGTCCCTCCATAACAGTTAAATATTGGTATACTTTCTTATTTGGGTCTTCATGTGTACACACACACACACACACATAATTGCATATATATGTGTATATTTTATATAACATTTAAAAACTTAGTTGTATAGTCTATCATCTTTAATATCTGTGTTCTATTCATTCCTCTAGGATAATGTAGTATTAATGAAATAATTTCTTTATTGTTAGGCAGTGATTGGAAAGAACTTGAGCTTTGGGTAGTGGTGGACCACAGATTAAATTTACCACCTGAATTATGATTTTGAGCAGATTCTTGAACTTTTATGCCTCAGTGTTCTCATGTGGAATTATAATAATCTAACTACCACAAAAGCAATTAGTGTTTCTATTTAAATAGGTAGTGTCAGTGCACATAGTTACAGTAAGGTATATCAATTTCAGCATAATTTCTGGGTCTCTATATCCAAGGAAGGTATTGATCTAGGTATCAGGGAAACTTTTTGCCTTGCAAAAGGTAGAAACTGATGAATTTGTGCTTCAAAGAAGTCACTAAAGTATGAGTAACATTCATTGAGCTTTTAAAGGTAATTTTTTTCAGCCTCTGGTTTTGAAACTTCTCTCTCTGCCTGTAGTAGTGTTTTTCTTTATAAGTTATATCAAATACAGATTTTTGGCTTTAAGATCTAAAAAAAGTCATTTGTAAAGGAAAGCAAAGACCGTCTAAAAAGAAACTTAAATGTGACAGAAGCATCGTAGTGCTTACAAGTAAGAGATATTTTAAGGGCGGTCATCTGTAAAGCACTGAAACATGGCTCTGCCTCCTCTACGTACCACTCACTGAGTTTGACACTTCCTGAGAGCTCAGAAATTTGTTATATTAATGAAAAATTACCCAAAACTGCATTTCTACCTCCTCACTTCCTGCTTCTTTACCAGTTGGCCTTTGAAATCACTTTCAAAAACTAGTATCCTAGTATCTGTTCAGCCACCTAATAGTCAAACCATGCACCTCTGACCACATTTGACATGGCAAATGCCTTTAATTTCTGGTATTTATCCTGATATTATTCATTCGTGCAACCCCTTTGTCTATACCACAGTGACATTTTGGTATATCCTAGCTTATGTGTTCTTTCTTGGCTTAATTCTTACCACAAATTTCTTCTCACCCACACTCATGGTCTTGACTCTGTGACTTTTCATTTTCTAGACTGGACCATTTCTGTGTTCAAGAGCCGTATTCTCATGTCTGCCTGAACTTCAGTATAAATTGAATATGTTTAGTCATTATCCCTGAGTCAATATAATATATATATAGATAGGCACAGATGCCTGCTTCATGTTTTTGTCTGTATTCCCCATCATAATGGTCTCGTATATATTTAATCTAAAAGCAGCATTGTATTAAGGGTATAAATGTGCTATTAGGAATTGTGAGCTATAGGGGCAGCTGTGTGGCTCAGTTAAGTGGCTGCCTCGGGTTATGATCCCAGGGTCTTGGAATCCAGGCCCTTGTTGGGTTCCCTGGTCCTCTGGGAGCCTACTTCTCCCTCTCCCTCTGTCTGCCACTCCCCTTGCTTGTGCTCACTCTCTCTGTCAAATAAATAAATAAAATCTTTTAAAGGGGGGGTGGATTGTGAGCTATAAAATCTACAAATTATAGTTCAAACCCATTCCCTGGGCATCATCCGAAACAGATGTGTAAGTAACCCTTTTGAGTATCATCTTAAACAGGTGGAAGAGAATCTGTGTTAGTTGTTAATATGGATTTTTTTTTCCTCTCAACTTTTTATATAAATTCTGGTTAATTAACATATATGGTAAAATTGGTTTCAGGTCTAGAATTTAATGATTCCACACTTCCATACCGCACCCAGTGCTCATCACAGCAAATGCCCTCTTTAATACCCATCACCCATTTAGCCTACCCCCACCCTCCTTCCTCCAGTTGTTAACATGATTAAATAAAATTATACACCACTAAATTTAATTCATCCTTATACATCATAGGCCCTCAGATGCTGGTTCCCTCCTCTCTTACCAAGTCATCCTTCTTCATGAAATAATTAACATCCTTTTTACTGGCTTTTTGATAATAGCACTTGAGGGTTCTCTTGCTGGTGTTTTGCATGAATGGTTATAGTGCTGTATGATATAGTCTGTATTTTCATTTTTTAACAAGTTGTAATTTAAATAGAGACTATGGAGTATTTTATGCAATGGTACATTGGTCTGTCTTGTGTGCTCAGTTGGCTAAGGTTTTTTAATAAGGCAAGTTGCTCACTGCTGAAGTAATCAAGGAGTGCTATTTGATACATTAAATGAGTACTTTTTGCTTAGGTTTCATGAAAATATGATTCTCTAAGCTTTTAATGACCAGAGAAGTAGTTCTCACTGTTGTTCATTCCTAAAGATCATGTATAAACTTTTTTGCATCCCTTTTCTCTACATTAAGTTACAGAGAAGAAAATAGAACAGCAGTAATAACAATTGCCTTAATAAATTTTATGACTTATAAATGGTAAGAAAATATCCTTTATAAAAATGCATACTATATATCTCATGCAGTGTTTATATTTTTAGAATTTGTATTTAAATTTTAATATTTTAAATTGTTTTTTCATTTCCCATCATTTTATATTAGTCTCAAAGATTACTGTCTCCTTTCTAATTGTTTTCTGTTAATGAGCATTCTCGAGGATAATTTTTATTACCTTGGTAAAGAAATAATAAAGAATTGTGACCCTCTTCAGAGAATAACATTTTTTAAAACTAATTCCTTTGTTTACTATCTATGTTTTCCCCAATTTTTTAAATCTTAATATTACTTACGGAAGAATTCTACTTTTCTCTGCTTAAACCAGAGTATCTAATTCTTGTATTGATTATCTCTGGCAATCCATGCCTTTTCTAATATTACTGTTACTGTTATCTATAGTCCCGTTGTGTCTATAGTTGTGTGAAAAGCTGTGAAAATTTTCTGAATTTTTGGGGTATATTGCCAAATAGGGCTGTTTACCTTACAAAAAGAGACTTTTGTACTTTAGGTTAACTTCTTACTGATCTAGTAAAGATCTGTGTCTTAGAGATTACATATGTGGAGTATCAGCATTGTTTGGAAATATGATTCATATATAGCCCTGAAACTTAATTATTTCACAGTATCTTTTTAGGAGTGCCTTGTTGACTCCTTTGGTTAAGCATCTGACTCTTGATCTCAGCTAGGTCTGGATCTCAGGGTGGTGAGTTCAAGCCACACTGTGTTGGGCTCCATATTGAGGGTGGAGCCTACTTTAAAAAAAAAAAAAATCCCACAGATTATCTTTATAGAAGTCCTAGGGTGAGTGTGTGCCCATGATTAAACAAAATGCAAATGGGCACCCGGGTGGCTCAGTTGGTTGAGCTGACTCTTGGTTTAGGCTCAGGTCCTGATCTTAGGGTCCCGGCTTGGAGCCCCCTACATGGGCTTTCCGCTCAGTGGGGAGTCTGCTGGTTTCCTCTCCCTCTGTGTCCCCCACCCTGTGAGTATGTGAGCATGCCCTCTTTCAAATAAATAAATTTTTTTTTTAACCAAAACAGAAGCAAACAAAAAAAGAATTTAAGAAGCTAGATACAAGCTTCTTAATGTCAGGATTTTATCTTTGTAACTCTCTGTGGGCTCTGATTATGTCTTGTTTTGATTTAAATATTGGGGGGAAAAGTGTGCATGTGTGGTTGAATCTCATGGGGAGCACCTTATTGTTGGATTTACTGTCATAAGATTTGGTAAATATGGTGCTGTTTTTATGCCTGACTAAATCAAGAAATTGTGAATTCCAGCATTTTCAATTTCTTGCCTAATTTAATACATCTTTCTCCAAATGAACCTTAGAATTATTTGAAGTTCTCCAAAATCTCAATGAGGTTTACATTAAATATTGAGTCATACTATTGCCAATCTCAGAAACCCCTGGTATGTTTCCATTCAAATTATTTCTGAGTTCTCCAGTAACATTTTCTAGGTGGTTTTTTTTCTTTCTTGCTCTTTTTAGTATCTTTTCCATTGTATTTTCTTGATAGCGATGCAGGGATATAGGAAAGTGCTTGGATTTTCTTTACGAGCTGAATTGTTCAGCTTAGTTCCAAAAGTTTGTTATTCTTTTGATTAATAAATTGTATTATCTTTGCAGAAGTGGGGGGAATTGACCTCTAACTTCTAATTTCTAAATTATTTTTGTTTTTTAAGCTCTTTTCACTTATGGATATGAAACCTCCCATCTCTCGAGCCAAGATGATTCTTATCACTAAAGCTGCTATTAAAGCTATTAAGGTAAGAATAAAATATATTTAATTCAAAAAATGTTTTTGAAATTTTGAAAATACTTTTAAACGTGAGAATTCATCCTCTAAGTTTAGGTGTGAATCAAAGAAGTAACTAGCTTTTGCTGAAGACACGTGATAATACGGTACAATATATTTGAAATGTAATACATTATTTCAAAATCTGCTTTTTTCCTTTTTTGTTGTTTTAGTATCTCCCATTTATATTTTTTCCAACTTTATTGACGTGTAATTGACAAAATCAAATTTATTTTAAAATGTTTATTTGTTTAAATACATTATTTTTTAAAATGATGGTTTGATACACATTATGAAATGATTAACACAGTCAAGCTAATTAGCACATCTGTTGGCTCATGTATTTGCTGGTGTGTGTGTGTCAGAAAGTTGAATAGAAGTAGAGAGTAGAATGAAAGGATTTTTTCTTTGTTTTAGTTAATTTTTGCCATAAATCACCTGAGTATTAGCCTCATACTTTAAAAAAAAACAACTCGGGCTCCACGAAGTTAAATGCTTTCCTCAAGATCACACCTAAGTAGCTGACTCACTTTAGAAACTGTATTATTTAGTTCCAGTTCTGCTGTTCTTATCAGGCTCAGAGTTGCCTGAATACACTGCCTTATTAAGGTTTATTGATTAAAAATCTTTAATAAAAGGACCTTTTGGGGGTATTTTTGTAGTTTCTGCTTTGGTTAATTCTCTTCTGATTCATGAATGTTCACTTACTGATTAGGGATTATTTGTCATGGTTCATTCAGTATTTTGAGAATTGACATTGTGCAAATTTTAAGGTTTGAAGTATTTTCTAATTATATTACTGAATATGTAGAAATATGTAAACTGCACAATAATTTTCTTTTAATTCTTTCCAGCTTTATAAGCATGTAGTTCAAATAGTAGAAAAGTTCATCAAAAAGGTAACTATCCATTCCTTATTACTTCATTTTAGTTATGATCAGTATTTGTAATTTACTTTATAAATTGTAATTTGGTTGCTTGCTTCTAAAGCCACTCACTCTACCAAAAAAGTTGTCACTGGGTGTTCTTATTAATCGCGTGAGTTTGTTTTTTAACCGAAAATGTATAGCAGTGCTGTTTATTAATTAGTATAAGGTGGGCACTCAACAAGTTTCCTGTGTACTCAGCATGACTCTTCTCTGAGTCTGATATGCCTCCTGTGCCATTTGCCCTGTTTACTTCGTTGACATTTAACTCATCTTGAAGTATTTCAAATGAAATCAGTTTGTAAATTTTTCCAACTTTTTCCTGCTCCTATCATAATTAAATCATTTTTCACTTCTGCAGTTGTATCTGGTTTTATAACCATGCAATTAGCATACATCTGTCTCACCAGAGGAGGACTGAGAACAGAGACTTAATGAACCTCTCTGTCTACCCCTCCCCTCCCCAAAACCTGGAGCTGTGTTTTGTAGTACAAACCAGTAAATGTGCGTGGCATTGTCTTTAATCCATGGCCTTTGAATAATAACTGAGAGTTAGGAGTTAGAGTCCCAACAGACCAAAAAAATGATCAGGAGAAGTTTTTATAGTAGCAAATCAAAGTACCAATAAGTAAAATGGAAAAAAATTAAAATTACCTGTTTGCCACCACCCCAAATTACTATGATATTTATATTTGGACCTACTCCTTTTTTAATTCTGTACACATACATTCGTAAAAGAAACTGGTGACATGAATAGCTGCTTTCCCACTGAATTTATCATAAAATGTCTGCAAAAAGTACTCCATTGCATGATTGTTTCCACAATTTACTCAGCTAGTTCCTTTTGGACATTTCAACTTCAGGGGCTGGCCTTAAGGAAAAAATTAGCCACATCTTAATGGTTTTCCTTATGATAAATTTCTAGATGTGGAATTGTAGGATCAAATAAGGCTTTGCTTTTATTGCTAAATCATCATCCATAAAGGTTGTACCACCAGAAATATATATGTGTCTGTTTCTCCTTTCTTCTTCATTAATTTGGTGGGCGAAAAATGTGGTCTCTCCTTTCAGTTTTTCTTTTCTCGGTTACTATACTTGAGTAGATTTAAAATTGATGTTACTAAAACTATCTTTTTGATAACTTTAAGAGGTAGAAATTATTTTTTTAAGCAGGATGAATTGGGAGTAGAGAGTATCATAAGTGGATTTGTGTGGAAGTGGCTTAGGGATTGGTAAAAGTAATGTTGATTTTGGGAAATTGTCGGGGGAGAGAGGGATCAGAGGAAAGTAAAATATTGGGGATCTGGAGAGTCAGGAGAATTGGTAGTTCTGTACAGACCTGTGGGAAATTTGACAAGCTAGCCAATAAAAGAACCAAACACTCAAGCAGTTTCTAAATAGAAACAGTCATTGGATACACAGAGTTTATCCACATAAAAGAGAGATTATTGGGCATCAAATTGTGATTTTGCTTTTCTTGTATTAACTTTGCATCTTTATTTTTGTAGTGTAAACCAGAATACAAGGTTCCAGGATTATATGTAATTGACTCAATTGTGCGACAGTCTCGTCATCAGTTTGGAACTGACAAAGATGTTTTTGGGCCAAGATTCTCTAAAAACATAACCGCCACATTCCAATATTTATATCTTTGTCCATCTGAAGATAAGGTATAGTTAATAATTTTTAAATTAAAACTTGTATTATTTCTATATTTAAATGTATGAAAATGTATATTATATATTTGAAAGAGAATTATATGTGAACCTGAAATAAAACCCAGTGTTTTCTCTTGTGGCCATCTCATGTTTATGTATTTTCTTGTGAAATTCTTCTGGAATGTTGTACTGTTGAAAAGGGAGTTGGAAAGATTGACTTGTAGTTCAGTGATAAATTCTGCCATAGAAAAAGTCAGTATTTATCTCATATTGTTGCTTATTGCAGCAAGAAGGGACCAATAATTGATGGCTTTTCCTAGCATTTTGAGAGGCTGGAGCATAAATGGTATTCATTAGCAATCAGACTACAGTATTTAATTCCTCATTATTACAGCTGACTTTACTATGTACTATAAAAAGGGTAGAAGAAAGAACATTATAGACATGATAACTGGACTCCCAGCAGGTGGGAGAAATACACTGCTAAATCCACTCAGAAGAATGAAGACATTTACAGTGAACACTGTATAAATTTGGGTGTTGTGGATTCTCTATTTATATTCTTAGAGGAATGTTCTTAATGGAAAAAAATATACAAGACAAAAAAATCATTTCCTGAGTAGGACATAAGAGTTATTTTTCCCATGAATAACACATCTTCTCTCGATTGCCATTATATTTACTGGGCCATAAAATGACTTAGCAATCGGTTAAAGGCCAGTTTCTTAAATATTTTAACAGTTAAAATCATCCTGAAGAAATTCTTCTTCACTTCATTTACTTTTCTAAGATAATTACTTCTTTTTGTCAGTGACGGTATTTCTTTGTAATCATAAATACAATGAAAGCCTGAGGTAGATTTTTTATCATGTTTGTTTTTATTATCTAGCTTATATTTTTTTCTGTTTCTTTTTCCCCCTTGCTTTTTAGTTTATACTACTGAAGAAAGGCTGATTAGGGTAGTTTTAACCAGGTGGTAATTCTAAAGATAAATTTTTTTTATTTAGGAAACAGACTTAGTATGGAATTATTAGCTTAGAGATTTCTTTCTTTTTTAGAGGTATAATACATTATTTGTGAAAATATTTATTGTATATTCATGTTTTATTGCACGTAACAGAGTAAAATAGTTCGTGTGCTGAACCTTTGGCAAAAAAATGGAGTATTCAAAATTGAAATTATTCAGCCTCTTTTGGACATGGCTGCAGGAACCAGTAATGCCGCCCCAGTAGCAGAAAATGTTACTAATAATGAAGGTATGGCCAAGTATATCTGTGAACTTAGAAAACTACTGGTATAACTTGTACGTGAGAAGTTTGTGGTCTGATTATATTGGTGGAATTTTTCCATAACAAAGACTTTTGAATTTACATCTTGGAAGGAATGGTTTTCTTTTCACAGTTCTTATTTCTAATAAAAATAAGCTCTTTCATGTATTTGCTATAGTACAGATCTAGTACCATGATCTTTATTTTTCCTGTATGTTAAACTAAATGCAGTGTTCAGTAAAAAAGCTAATGGAGTTTAAAAAGGGAAATTTGAAGATAAAAGTTTTTGCCGGTCTTCATGGCCTTTTCTTTTTTAGGTTCACCTCCACCTCCAGTTAAAGTTTCTTCTGAACCGCCCCAAGCCACTACAAACTCTGTACCTACTGTACCACAGCTGCCTAGCTCTGATGCTTTTGCTGCTGTGGCCCAACTGTTTCAGACAACTCAAGGTCAACAGGTAAACTACCATCTCAAGATTAAATTCCATGCAGTTAGGTACTATTTTCAGTTTTTATTTTCCATTCCTAACTAATGAACATGTTCAAGGGAGGAAATACTTCTCCTTTTCACCTAGAAAAGCATTTACAAGGCAGGTAACAGCATAGGGATAATGGGCAGTGAGGGGCAGGTGAGAAATAAGGGAGCTGTGTGCTGAGCAGTAGCAGAGCCCTGCGGAAAGAACTTCAGAACTGCTGGCTGGTTGGTATTGTTGCTCATGGTTCTAGCATTTCAGACTGACTTCAAATTTCTTTTTGGGTTGGAGATACTTTTTACATTTTCCTAGAAACATTTCTTCACCTTGTTCACAGTTCAGTGTATTTTCTCTTTTTGACTGTTGTTTTCTGCCTGTTGGGGTATCAGCATCCATGTTTAACCTTAAATGACACACATTGTGTCCCTGGTATTTACAACAGACTTAACCTTTACTAAAAGGTGTATTCTTTTTCCAGTTCACTTTGTGCCTGTGCTGTTTTGAGTTACCTTTAAGATTTTTTTTTTCCAGTAAATCAACCTTTGATACTGTGATTATACTTTGTTATGTGGTTTATCAGTTCTCCCATTCTTTAAGCTTCAGCAGATCCTTCAGACTTTTCAACAGCCTCCAAAACCGCAGTCGCCGGCCATTGACAATGCCGTGATGGCTCAGGTCCAGGCTATCACAGCTCAGTTGAAGACCGCTCCTGCACAGCCGCCTGAGCAAAAAGCTGTCTTCCCCCCACCTGAGCAAAAAACTGCATTTGACAAGGTAGGCTTTCTCCTCTTACATAACCCACCTTGACTGTTCATACCACTCAATTTAGGATATGGAAGTTACTTTTACTTCTCTCTTTCCCTCTGGATTGTTCATTTTGTTGTTTTGTGGCTTAAAGGATTTCCACCCCCCCCCCTTGACAGCAAAACACTGATTATTTTTCCTGGCTGTAAGTGTGTACTATATATACTCAGTGCAAAAATTTTAAGTAAATTGGAAGTAGGAAAGTCAACAGGAGAACTTTCACCATTAACCCCTGTACTTAGAGATAACTACTGTAAGTTTTTGCTGTATGTCTCTTCTGAACTAATTTCCTGTGGATAGGTTTTTCTTTCTTGGGTCATAGTATGTATGTATATTACAGTATATAATATATGCATGTTTTATGCATAATATATAAATATATATGCACACAGTTTTTAACTTGTCTTGATCTTAATTCTCTTGTCATTTTGGAGGTTTAGATTTAGGTCTACATTTTTACTGAATGCCTATTGTGAGTATTCATTACACGTGCACCTCACAGTTTAGCCATTCCCCTGTTGACAGAGACTGAGGTTGCCTTTTGCTTTTTGCTCTTAGAACTTACCGTATGTATAACTTGAGAGTTTCCTTGATTCAGTGTCTTCCAGCTGCTCTGTTGGAGGCATGTTTAAGGAGCTGCAACTAAGGATATAGATGTGCTGGATTCATAGAGCTCAGAGCTTCCTGCGGAAATGTCAGCCCGGACAACTCTGTCTTACCTGTTTTATGTCTTGTCTGTTTATTGGGTTTATGACTATATAAAATTTCATTTTTTTGGTCTCACTGCCAAAAATACAAATGTTTGAAAACCCTAGAACTAAGTGAAATCTTTTAGCTTAATCATCTGTAAAATGTTTTATTCTTTCCAGATTTTAATTTTAAGATATAATTTTATTGCTGGTAGTCCAAATTAAGAATCCATTTGGTAAATACTAGTTGTCATTATATCTTCATGATTTATGAACAAACTCACTAAAAGAAGTTTGGATAAAATTTGAAGTCGAAAAAGAGTGCATGCTTATAGGGAAAAAGAACACAATACAGGAAGTTCTAAAGTGAAAAGGGAAGCAATTACCTGCTTGGAACAGGTTTGTTTATGTTTTTTCAGAGTTTAGGAAAACTCTCCACTCATATTTTTTTTTAATTTTATATTTTCTTTTCGTAGTTTTATATTTTTGTTCTTTATGCTTGTCTCTTCCTTCCATCTGGAACCTATTTTAGAATATGGTTCAAGATAGTTGTATCTTGAACTTTTTGGAAGTAGCCAGTTCTTCCTCCCTATTTTTGTCATACCTTGAATTCTCATTTGTTTCTGTGTCTGTTTCTGGGCATTTGAATTCTGTTGTGTCCTCCTAATATTATTTCTGCATCGTAACAGTTTTAACTACTTGCAGCTTCTGTACTAGATAATTTCATTTCCAAGTATTACACTCATACCCACACACATGCAAAGTGAGAGAGGGACAGATTGGTTAATTTGTAAGGAATTGTTTGACACAGTTGCGGAGGCTGGCAAATTTGAAATTTGTAGGGCAGAAGGCAGGCTGGAAATTTAGGCAAGAGTTAATGTTGCAGTTCTGAGTCTGAATTCTACAGAGCAAGGTTTTTATGTTGCTGTTTTTATGTTGCTTTCTTGAGAATTCCTTCTTGGGGAAACCAAAGTTCTTACTTCTAAAGCCTTCACTGAGTGGTTGAGGCCCACCCATATTATGGAGGGTATTTCTTTATTCAAATTCTATTAATTTAAATACTAATCACATTTTTAAAAGACCTTCACAGGAACATTTAGATGAATATTTGATCAAACAACTGGGCATGGAATTGATAAAATTAACCATCACATCATACTTTTCAAGATGAACTTTAACATAAATTTTAGAATTTATAGGTTAATTTAAGAATATCCATTTACACAGAATATCCATTTATTAAAATCCGTTTTCATACAAGTCTTTTACATTTATTACATCATTTATTTCTAAGATGTTTAGTCATTTTTCCTGTTTGTTTCTTTTATCTTGTAAATGTTCATAATACTAAACACTTAGTTTTTTAGTTGGTTCTCAGATTTCTGGGTAGGTGCTAAATTTGACTTCTCCTCTTCAATATGTATGCCTATTTCTTTTTCTTATTGTACTGGTGGCTGGGATTTCAAAAAATACTGAATAATAGTAATGCTGATGGAGTCCTTTGTTGGTCAAGTGGTTTGGTTGGTCAGTGTTTGTCAGTTACATGAAGTTCAGAAAAAGAAATTCTGTGATTTTCCATTGACTAAAAGGTCTGTTTTAAGCTAGTAGAACAGCTTCAGCTGCTTCACAGATCTTCACTTTCCCAAAAAGCAACAAAAATGTCTTTGAATCTTAGTTTTAATTTTTTCAAATCATTTTCAAAGCAATAGCTTTAAATCTTAAAACTTTGAAGAACATATCTATGTGTGAAAAACAGTAAAGACCAGAAGTTTTGTTTTTTGTAGATAGTCTAGACCTGAGTTTTAATTTTGACTCCCATCATTGACTCTGTCTTGATGCTGAGTCACTTAAGTATTCATTGTGCAGCACTGTAAAAGTGACGGCAGTGTGTAGGCTTTGCTGCTTTGAGGGTTAGATGATATGCTAATGTGTGTAAGACAACAAGGTGTCTGGGTTGTAATTCGATCACTCAGTTACTATAAGAATTTTTTTTTTAAGATTTTATTTATGTATTTGACAGAGAGCATGCACAAGTAGGCAGAGCAGGAGGCAGAGGGAGACAGAGGGAGAAGCAGGCTCTCCGCTGAGCAGGGAGCCTGATGTGGGGCCCAATGGGATCATGACTTGAGCCAAAGGCAGATGTTAACCGCTTAACCAACAGAGCCACCCAGGCGCCCACTGTAAGAACTTTTAATGACATGGCCTGGCATTACAAAGAAACAATGTTATCCAAGAAGGGGACTTCCTTTCCCAATTCAGAAATCTCTTATCCAGTAAAACTAGAACCATAATTTCTAGGCAGAACTTACCACAGAACAACACAAGTTTAGGAATTTGAGGTTGAAAATCCATGACCAGAATGGGCACAGCTTGAGGGAAAAGACTGCTTGTTTGAATGCCAGAGATTGAGAAATTTTAAGTCAAAAAGAGCAGTGTCCACATCCTAGTTCTACTATTTGGTGGCTCTGTGGTCTGAGTAATGTTTCTTAATCACCTGGGTCTTAGATTCCTTGTCTATAAAAAGAAGAAATTATATCTAAGCTATGTGTACATTGCAGGCCTCTTGTGATGGATGAAGTATCATACATAGATATGTAAACAGTAGATGGTGGTAGGAGTAGGTGTTTGTGATGTTACCTTCCTTCCTTTCTGAACAAATGTCATCTTATTTTTAAATGGCTCTTCTAGACATGTGATCTTGTGACGTGTTGAGCTAGCTTGCTTGTTTCCTTCCTTCCTTCCTTCCATGTTTCTGGTACTCTGACATGAGCTCTGAAGTTTTAAGGAAGAAGTTGGTGCCCAGGGAGTAAATTCTTCATGGCTGTGTCTGTGCCATTCTCTTTTTTCTTTGTCATATTAGTATGTTTTTGAGCAAGCAGCATATGGACATTTTTCTTTAGGGATTTATAGTGGTTGGATAAGATGGTCTTGGTACATTTTACAGTTAACTGAAAATGTACACCCATTTTCATGTGTGCAAAGTTCCAAACGTTTTTAGTGTGTGAATATTTTAATATTTATATTGCTAAATTAACTATAAAGTAAGTGTATAGAAAATAATCAGAAAACACTGCATTTATAATTGGTGAAGAAAAACAGTAAAAAATTATTTTTCAGGGGTGCCTGGATGGCTCAGTGGGTTGAAGCCTCTGCCTTCGGCTCAGGTCGTGGTCCCAAGGTCCTGGGATCGAGCCCCGCATCGGGCTCTCTGCTCAGCAGGGAGCCTGCTTCTCCCTCTCTCTCTGCCTACTTGTGATCTCTGCCTGTCAAATAAATAAATAAAATCTTGGGGCACCTGGGTGGCTCAGTAGGTTAAGCCACTGCCTTCGGCTCAGGTCATGATCTCAGGATCCTGGGATTGAGTCCTACATCGGGCTCTTTGCTTGGCAGGGAGTCTGCTTCCCTCTCTCTCTCTGTCTGCCTCTCTGCCTACTTGTGATCTCTGTCTGTCAAATAAATAAATAAAATCTTTAAAAAAAAATTCTTTTTCAGATGACATTTGTGTGGCATTGGTTTGTCTGTGAACCAAGGTGCTAAGGGGCGAGTGGGAACATGAGATGGTACATTACTGTGCTGGGATCATAGGTGATAGGAGATATCTGTTGTTTTTTATCAAGTCTTTTGTGTAGTGTATCCCAGCCCAACTTTATTATTTTTTTTTCCAATCCCAATTTTAAAATGGAATATTGATGTACCTATTCCAGAAGCTACTCGATAGATTTGATTATGATGATGAGCCAGAGGCTGTGGAGGAATCCAAGAAGGAAGATGGCACCACCGCTGCCGCCGCTCCACCTGCCATGGCTGTTGCGCCTCCCGCACCCTCCGCTACCACGCCGGCCCCCGCACCTGCCGCTTCCCCTCCACAGGCACCCTTGTAAGTTCTTTCCTACGCTCCTCCATGGGTAGAGTTGGGAATCGTAATCAGGCATAAGACAAGTGCAGTTGATCGTTGGCACAGCATGGTGATTAGGTAGGGGTGCCAACCTGCCCAGAGTCTGAAGTCTGCATTATAACTTGCCTCCCCCCAAAACTTTACATAGCCTACTCTTCACTGGAAGCCAAACCTGTACATATACTGTGTTCTTCGAATAAAGTAAGCTAGAGGAAAAACAGGAAAATATGTTTACAGTACTGTTCTGTAGCCAAAAACTGTAAGTGGACTCACATAATTGAAACCCATGTTTTCAAGGGTCAACTATAACTTCAGTAACAAAGTCCTTTTTCATATAGTCATTGTTTTTTAAAATGATACTTGGGTTTTCTTTTGAATGGGGAGGAGATGCTATCAGATTTATAGTTAAAAATGGCGTTTACATTGGGAATAATGCTCGATGTGTAAATTAATGTAGGCAAGTACATGATTCAGTAAGATGTTAATTTTTTTAATTAAATTTATTTTCAGCATAACAGTATTCATTATTTTTCACCACACCCAGTGCTCCATGCAATCCGTGCCCTCTATAATACCCACCACCTGGTACCCCAACCTCCCACCCCCAAGATGTTAATTATTAATGACTCCTGAACAGCATTCTTAATGTCTCTGTAGTATAAATGTGGCTTAGAATCTTACGTGTTTTTGAATGGACAAAATGAAGATAGCTCCTATTTTTTTAGTGGGTTTCCTGGAGATGGCATGCAGCAGCCAGCATACACACAGCATCAGACTATGGATCAGTTTCAGCCTCGAATGATGACAATGCAGCAGGACCCAGTGCATCATCAGGTATACACATTTTTCTTGCCACTGAGTTTTAATATGTGAGGATCTGTTCATTAGAGCATACGGATTACCCCTCCCAGCCCACTGTTAGTTAGCTGTGTGTTTGGCTAAGTAGTACTGCAGCCGCAGTCAGAGCTGTTGTGCAGGAGATTGACTTGAGTTATTATTTATAAAAAGCTTTAATTAAAACAAGCATACTAAATATTACATGCTTATAATTTAATAACAGGTAGTTTTGTTAAAACCATTTAGAGAGAGATTATAGCTCTGTTTTAGGTACCTGACCTGCTTAATGGTGCAGCTTTTTCCCTTGTGAGGATCTTTTTTGGGAGTTAGATGTTTGAGATGCTTTAGAGGGTTTTTAGCTCTCCACATTCAGGAGTGTAGTTTGAAATCTGCAGTGAAAGGAACTCTGGAAAATTGCAAGAAGTTCGTAGGGGTTTGCTATTGGGTTTATTTTAGCAAATCCTTTATTCAGAGTTTCCTAAACTTGACTGCACAGCTAAATGACAGAGGTAGGGATCTAATGCTAAAGTCAAGTCTAAAGAATCTGTATTTTTTTTTTTTTTTTTTTTTAATGTACAGATTCTGTTTTATAACCAGCCTTGGGAAGTACTACTTCGTATCCTTGGTTTAGAAAGGGTTCTGAGAAATACTCTGAAGAGTATGTTCATGTTCTTATGTGTATCGTGTTTGATCCATTCTGTAATTTGCTAGTAGGAAATTGATACTGTGCTTTTTAAAAGATTTTATTATTTTGAGAGAGCAAGAGAGCACAAGCAGAGAGGAGGGAGAAGGAGAAGCAGACTTGCCACTGAGCAGGAAACCTGATGTGGGCCTTGATCCTAGAACTGTGGGATCATGACCTAAGCCAAAGGCAGATACTTAACCAACTGAAACCAACTGAACCACCCAGGAGCCCCTATAATTATACTTTTAATATTGTCCGTATTGGAATGGCACATGCAGAAATACGTTACATTGTGGTTTACTCTCATTAATAATATGATCTTTTTGAACCCTAAAAGTAGGGATGTTTATTGAAATTCCCCTTGGAGTAAATTTTTAAAAAGTGAACCTGTACATCAGTGCTATAGCTACTCTCCCTCTCAATTGACTTGATTGCCTTTGAGGTTGAAGGGAGACAGATTGCAGTACAGTACCTCTCTGAATTTTAAGTTTATTCAGTCACATTGTTCCTCTTATAAATGAAATTATGTCTTTAAATATATGAAGTCAAGCCTTTGTATTCATAATTTTAAAAATGAGTTCTAGAATTTTTAACCTATATATGTGATGTAAATTCTTCAAGATAAATACTACACTTACGGAAATTGTTAATCGTTATTGTATGTCACTACACGGTTTTTGCTTGATCAAAATTGCCTGAAGATATTTTAGTTTTACATCAAGTAACTAAGGACTTCCCAAATTATTTTTGGTAGCTTTTACTTAAAATCTACTCACGTGCTTTCTTTAAAAAAAAAGGTTCCACTTCCTCCTAATGGACAGATGCCAGGATTTGGCCTTCTTCCTACACCTCCATTTCCTCCCATGGCTCAGTCTGTGATTCCTCCAACTCCACCTGTGCAACAGCCTTTCCAAGCTTCTTTTCAGGCACAGAGTGAACCACTAACACAGAAGGCACATCAGGTAAAACTTTATTCTCAGATTGGTTATCTTTGTGATTGCTTTGACTTACGTGCAGATTCCTGCCTGTTTGCTTTGTTATCTTCATTTTTGAATGTGAAGAAAGACTTCTTTGGGCACATATTCACCCTTTCTGTGCCTAAAGCTTTTCATCTGGAAAGTGGACATAGTAATAACCAATTTCCGTAGAATTCTGTGAGGATTGAGTCAGAGTCCAGAATGCTTAATTAGAATGCCTAGTTTACCACTGTAATCAATGGTTTAATAAAATTATATGTAACCTATATGAATTTCCAGAAGTAGAGAAGTGTTTCTTCTAATCTTGTAAACCATACAAAAACTTTTTTCTCTCACTGATAGACAGTCATTATTAAACTAGTAAATTATTAAACTAGTAATGTGTTGTCAAGTATTCAACCAGAATAAAACTGTCGAGGCAAAGGATTTGTAATTTAGCATTTTTTGGATTTTGTCTTCTTGCCTTTATTAATTTCCATTTCTCTCATTTAATGATGGGTGGTTGTTTTAGTTCTCTTTGTTTTTATTGGTTTTTAAAGGAAATGGAAGTTGAACAGCCTTGTATTCAAGAAGTTAAGCGGCACATGTCTGATAACAGAAAGTCAAGATCTAGGTCAGCATCCAGGTAATCGATAGAAAATATTTATCCAATCCTGTGTGTCTTAGGAGACAAATTAAAATCAAACTGGATTATTTTTAGATACACAACATTAATAAAGTAACAGTTAGTGTATTTGTATGTCTGTGTAGAGTGGGAGCAGAAGTAGTGATGTAAAAACTAAGACCTGTCATCTTACCCGTGCTTTTCCCCTGGAGTTGCTCCAGTGCCTACATGCATATATGCATAGAATGATAGGAATTCTGTATTCTGTATTCACAGTTCCTTTACAAGTTGATCAGCCAACAAAAGTGGAACGGTAATAAGCAATACTATAAACAGATCACATTTTTATTTGCTGCAGAAAAGAAGTTAACTGAGAAGATAGATACCAGTAGCAGCAGTCTGTCTCAGTGATGACAGCTTCTTACACTCCCAGGCACATAATTTAGTATAGTATCAAGTTACCAAAGATGAGAGAATTTTTTATAAGCTAGCAGCCTTATTTATCTGATTTAAAATATGTGCATGCTTTCTAACTTGCAACATATTAAACTTTTTAAAAATGAATTCTCTGCTTTTGAATTATTACATGTCTAAAGATTAAACTACCTAGTTATATTTTTTCTTTTTCAGATTAATACCTACTTACGTTTTCAGTTCTTTCTCTGTATTCTATCCATTCTCCCCCTCATGAAAATGTTAGGTCACCAAAAAGAAGGCGATCTCGATCTGGCTCTAGATCTCGAAGGTCCCGCCATCGACGTTCTCGATCTCGGTCCAGAGATAGACGCCGACATTCTCCTAGATCTCGGTCCCAAGAAAGGCGAGACAGAGAAAAAGAAAGAGAACGCCGACAAAAAGGCCTTCCCCAAATCAAACCAGAAACTGCGAGTGGTAAATCAACTTATATTCAGACTTCTTGCATTATTTTTTGTGTATCTTGGGTATAAAATGTTTCATAACTATTAGCAACATATTTTATTTTCGACATATTATAGTGACATGCTTTATTTTCTCTTTTTTGTTTGTGCTTTGGCATACACCCTTGACTTTGCTTTGATGTGTTAAACATAAGGAATAACACAGAGGACATTAGGAGAAAGAAGGGAAAAGTGAAGCGAGGGGGAATCGGAGGGGGAGAGAACCATGAGAGACTGGACTCTGGGAAACAAACTGAGGGTTTTAGTGGGGAGGGTGGTAGGGGGATGGATGAGCCCAGTGGTGGGTATTAAGGAGGGCACAGATTGCATGGAGCACTGGGTGTTAATACATAAACAATGAATCTTGGAACACTGCATCAAAAACTAATGATGTACTGTATGGTGACTGATATAACACAATAAAAAAGTAAACTAGCTGTAAAGCAGCAGTAAGGAGTGAACCCAGCTAATAGTGATGAAGAATAAAGTGATAGCATGTCTTGAATTTAATGTATGAAATAGAAGCCAATGAACTAGTGCTTCTATACATGGAGAGGTTTTACAGTTTACAGAATGTATTAGCTTGCATTATCTCTTGAATCTCATCATGTATTTAAAATATGTTTAATAAGGTATGCTGAACACATTTATGGTATAAGTTTGTAGTTACTATTGAAATTTTTATTTATACTACAAGTAGGGCATATGTAGAGCTTCTGATTGGGAGATATTACCTAGGATACAACATAAGAGAAAAACCATTCGTGTATACTCAACAGTCAGGAAGAGACAGCTGGACTGTTTGTTGATCGAGAGAGTTAGGATTGGGTCTTCTGCTACTCACTTGCCAAGGGTGGCCTTGGACCAGTTATTGTATCTCTGGCCCCAGTTTAGACCTGTCCACAAAAGGGCCGGATTTTTTTCAACTCTTACGTTGTTCAGCTATCCTATTCCATTTCTGGAAGTAATACCACAGTTTTCTAGGATATTTTTGGATGTGTATGGGATTTGTTACTTAATCTTACAGTATCATGTGACTTGTGCATCTTTTTATAACGATTTTCTTTTTATTGTAAAAAAGTATAGTGCTGCTCATTATGAAAATACATGTATTTTTATGATGATAATTTTATTTTAAGTTTGTAGTACTACACTCTGGGTGGGACAGCTGGACAAAAGGACTACTCAACAAGATGTTGCCAGTCTCTTAGAAGAGTTCGGTCCAATTGAATCAATTAATGTGAGTGTTTATTAAATTATGTAATGATGGACAGGTGTGATTAATGTCATAGGAAATTAAGGACCTGAGACCCAAGTTAAAATTTGCCCAGCTTTGTGGATGTGACTAGTGTTAAGTGTTAAGTCCAGTTTAGCACTCTCTGCATTTAACCACAGTTCTTAGATAAGCCAAGTTTAATTTGAAACCCTTTTCTACAAAAATCTATATTAACAAAGCTTGGAGAACTATAAGTTCATTATAAACTGGCAGCTGAGACCAAACTTGAATTGCCAGTTTATGATACCTTAATCTCAGATTATAGAACCTGGCTTCATGGGATGGGTAGGGGTCAGGGGAGTTGGGGTTGTTGGAATTGGTTATTTAGTATTTATTTAATTTTGTTGCTCTTTTATTTTATTTTATTAAATATTTTGGAGCAGATGATTCCTCCCAGAGGTTGTGCCTATATTGTTATGGTTCATAGGCAAGATGCCTATCGTGCCCTGCAGAAACTGAGCCGAGGAAACTATAAAGTAAACCAGAAATCCATAAAGGTACAGTTTTTATACCTTGTAGTTCATTTTTAAAAAATTTTAACACATAACATTACTTGGCTTTTTAAAAACTAATTTTGGACACTGAAGCATTTCCTATATATAGCTTATCTCCTAAATATTAACATAACATTTTAAATGTTAGGTTCATGTGGAATTCATCAAGGTATTTTTAATTAATTGGTGCTTTAAATATAATTTCATTTTGTCATTCAAGATATTTTGGATTTTATACATTTTTAAAATATTTTTCTAAATATTATACATTAAAAAAAAATTTTTTTTAAGTTTTACTTATTTTGAGCACCTGGGTGGCCTTCAGTCTGTTAAATGTCTGCCTTTGGCCCAGGTCCCACATTGGGCTCCTTCCTTGGTGGGGAGCCTGCTTCTCCCTCTGCTGCCACTCCCCCGCTTCTGTTTTTTCTCTCTCTGACAAATAAAATCTTTTTTTAAAAAAAAAGTTTTATTCTAGTAATCTCGATACCCAACATGGGGCTCGAACTTAAGACCCCAAGATCAAGATTTACATGGTCTTCCGAATGAGCTATCCAGGTGCCTCTGAATTTTACACATTTTTAAAGTTTGCTATCTCATCCTTAGAATACTGATTATTAAAAATAATCAATAGTCAGGGCACCTGGGTGGCTTGGTGGGTTAAAGCCTCTGCCTTCGGCTCAGTCATGATTCCAGCATCCTGGGATCGAGCCCCTCATCGGACTCTGTGCTCAGTAGGAAGCCTGCTTCCCTCTCTCTCTCTCTAGAGACTCTCTCTCTGCCTACTTGTGATCTCTGTCAAATACATAAATAAAAATCTTTAAAAAAAAAAAATTTCAACAGAGAGGAAAAGATGTAGGTACATGGGTATTCTTCCCGTAAGGGGCCAGAGTTAGCATTTCCTTAGTGTCATAACAGTCTCTACCCTTTGACTGCACTGCAAAAGGATTTTGTCTAATGTGGAATAATTCCAAGGTACCCAAGACTTTGAAAGTGATCCCTGTGCAAGGAACTTCATTCAGCCTTCCCTGCTAAACATTGTTTTCCTTTTCTCTGAGTTTTATGTTGGCTAAATTGAGAAGTGAGTGGTTCAAAGAGTGGATAAGGAGGCAATGCCAGTTAAATTTGCGTAAAGTGGGAGAAAAGGTTAACCAGTTTCCTGCCATCAAATTGAAATCTGGGGATAGCAAGGCCAGATTATTTCCCTTTTGCCCCCAAGTCTGAGTGACTAGAAATTCGAGAAACAGTTAATCCTCAAAATTGACCTTCTTTTCCTTTTCTTTCTTTTTATACTTTGACTAATGGTGATACAGATTGCCTGGGCTTTAAACAAAGGAATAAAGGCAGATTATAAGCAGTATTGGGATGTAGAACTGGGTGTTACTTATATTCCGTGGGACAAAGTCAAGCCTGAAGAACTGGAGAGTTTTTGTGAAGGAGGAATGTTGGACAGTGATACACTTAATCCAGGTAAAACAGTATTTAATTTCTTTTAAAATTCATCTGTTTTCTTGACTGTACATATGAAAAATGTTTTTTCACGGTAGGAAGTGATTTTTGAGATTTTTCAAGTACCCTCTATGTGTTAATCTCTCCATAATAAACTGAGGAAAAAGTGGTAGATAAGACAGATGTGGTCTTTACTCTTAAGGCAACTTCTGTTTAGTGGGACAGATTCAGACATAAATGAAATAATACTCATTGTGGGGTTAAATTATTAATTACAGTATAAGTAGATCAAAATGGAATTTTTCACTGTGAAAATCTAATGGATCAAATGAGTCTTAAACTGAACATTACTGGTATTATGTTTTAATCCAGTGCTTTATAATAATTTCTTTGAAAACATTTAAATGTCCAGAGAAACAGTCGAAAGTAAACATATAAGACAAGGAGGTAGAATTACCTGTGCGATGAGCATTAAAAATGCCAGGTTAACAATAGGATTACACTGGGGGAAATAGCCTCAGATGTGGGCATGAGCTGGAGATTGCTAGATAGCTGGACAAGGTGGAGTGCAGGGTGCTGTGGCAAAATAGAAGTGAGTGATTAAAGGAGTTTGAAGCAAGTAGAGTTGGTTTGAAAGCCAAAAAGAGGTGAAACCACGTTGGGCCATTCCCATACCTTGACCTTGTTTCCCACAGTGTATGGTGCCTTCACTTGAGGGTAGAGCTAGGTTTCTGTTCAGGCAAATAGGTTTCAGGGCATGACTGTGTGCCAGGCATTCTGGTCCAGGTAGAAAGAATCTTGCTCCTCCCTCCTGGAACCTTTACTCCAGACAGTACGCTATTATGGTCAAGAACATAGACCGTATAGCCAAATGTGTGTATGTTGAATCCCGCCTCTGCCATTTAGCAGTATTTGACCTTGTTTTCCTTAATTTCCAAATTGTTTTTCTCATTTATAAAATGGGAATAATAATGGGGCCTACTTACAGGTGGTTATGAGAATTCACTGAATTAATACATATTACTTAGAACTGTGTCTGAGACACAATTGGCATTCTTTTGCATGTTTGTTGTTGTTTATTCGCTTAATATTTATAAGATTAGCATAGGCATTTCCTTAATAATCATACTGCTGGGTTTTTTGTATAATCAGCATTTTAAAAATGATTTCTATATTTAAAGCTATAAACTGAAAATGGCAAACTTATATTGTTAAATTTCTTTAATTCTTATAGATTGGAAAGGAATCCCCAAGAAGCATGAAAATGAAGTTGCTCAAAATGGAGGGGCAGAAACTTCACATACAGAACCAGTATCACCCATACCTAAACCTTTACCAGTGCCTGTCCCTCCTATTCCTGTCCCCGCACCTATAACAGTGCCACCTCCACAGGTAAGAATATTTGGAGCACTGCTTAAACTTGTGTCTGAAAGATAAACCTTTCTAAATCTCATTTATTTAGATGTATGTCTAGATTAATGTTCAAAGACATGAATGAATCCATAGATGTTCATACTCCTATTTTGGTAAGTCGGACCTACTTTTTATAAACTCTAATACATTCTCCATAAACACCAACAAAATCAAAGTAAATTCATATTGCCTGACACCTGTCTAGATTATTAAATGTCTTTATAATGTTTCAGGCTTGAGACCCAAACCTAATAGCATTTTACATTCTGTTTCCTCTTGTCTTCCTTTATTGGATCTTTATTCTTTGGAGACTTCATGATCTGAGGGAACTTAAAGTATATATCCCAACAAGCTGTTTTGAGGGAAAGAGGGTTTCTCAATTTTCATTTTGTGTGGTGCTGTCGTGACATTTTTCAGTGGATCAGTTATTTAATAAATTGAGGTCCATTTAAAATGAAAGCATATTCTTAAATGTCTGTTGTCTGGTCACTCAGTGCATTACTTCAGAGGAGAGAATCTGGATTCTAACAGAACGTAGTTTGAATTCCAGCTCCATTATTTGTTCTTCACAATGTAACTTTGGGCAAGTCACCTAATTTAAGCTTTCATTTCCTATCTGTAAGTGTGCAAATTCCCTTTCTTGGCTTTGGCTCTGGTGTTCTTCCTAGGTCAGAGTTGTTTTGAGAATTAAATGACATAATGTATATTAACTACTCAGCGTGTTTCCTGTGCCTTTTTCAGTTGTTCACATTAAGTCAGATAAATCTGAACTATCAAAAAACTACCACCTTGCCTTTTTTTTTTTAATTAACATATATTATTTGTTTCAGCAGTACAGGTCTGTGATTCGTTAGTCTTAACACAATTCACAGTGCTCATCATAGCGCATACCCTTCCCAAAGTCCGTCACCCAGCCACCCTGTTCCTCTCACCCCTCTCCCCTCTGGTAACCCTCAGATTGTTTCCTGAGATTGAGTCTCTCATGGTTTGTCTCCCTCTCTGTTTCTGTTTTTTCTCATTTTTCCCTCCCTTCCCCTATGATCCTCTGTCTTGTTCTCAAATTCTTTCTGTCAGTGAGATCATATGATAATTATCTTTGTCTGATTGACTTACCCGCTTAGCATACATAATACCCTCTAGTTCCATCTACCTCCTCACAAATGGCAAAATTGGGGGGGGTGGGTTTTGATGGCTACATAACATTCCTGTGTGTGTGCGTGTGTGTGTGTGTATGTATGTATATACACACCACATCTTCTTTATCTGTTCATTTGTTGCTGGACATCTAGGCTCTTTCCATAGTTCGGCTATTGTGGACATTGCCGCTATTAATGTTGGGGTGCACATGCGCCCTTAGATCACTACATTTGTACTTCGAGGGTAAATACCAGTATTGCAATTCCTGGATCATAGGGTAGCTCTATATTCAACTTTTTGAGGAACTTCCATACTATTTTCCAGAGTGACTACACCAGCTTGCATTCCCACCAACAGTATGAGAGTTCCCCTTTCTCTGCATCCTCACCAGCACCTGTCATTTTCTGACCTAACTAATTTTAGTCATTCTGATTGGTGTGAGGCGGTATCGCACGGTGGCTTTGTATTTCCCTGATGCTGAGTGATGTTGAGCACTTTTTCATGTGTCTGTTGGACATTTGGATGTCTTCTTTACAAAAAGGTCTGTTTGTGGGGTGCCTGGGTGGCTCAGTGGGTTAAAGACTCTGCCTTCGGCTCGGGTCATGATCTTGGGGTCCTGGGATCGAGCCCCACATCGGGGTCTCAGCTCATCGGGGAGTCTGCTTCCCCCCTCTCTCTCCCTGCCTCTCTGCCTGCTTGTGATCTCTGTCTTTCAAATAAATAAAATCTTTTTTTAAAAAAGTGTCTGTTCGTGTATTCTGCCTATTTCTTGATTGGATTATTTGTTCCTTGGGTGTTGAGTTTGGTTAAGTTCCTTATAGATTTTGAATACTAGCCCTTTATCTGATACATCATTTACAAATATTTTCTCCCATTTTGTTGGTTGTCTTTTGTGTTTTGTTGACTGTTTCCTCTGCTGTGCAGAAGCTTTTTATCTTGATGTAGTTCCAGTATTGCATTTTTGCCCTTGCTGGCCTTGCCTTAAGCAGTGTTTCTAGGAAGAAGTTGCTGAGGTCTAGGAGGTTGCTGCCTGTGTTCTCCTCAAGGATTTTGATGGATTCCTGTCTCAAATTTAGGTCTTTCATCCATTTTGAGTCTATTTTTGTGTGTGGTGTAAGGAAATGGTCCAGTTTCATTCTTCTGCATGTGGCTGTCCAATTTTCCCAACACCATTTGTTGAAGAGACTTTCTTTTTCCCATTAGATATTCTTTCCTGTTTTGTCGAAGATTAGTTGAGCATATTGTTGTGGGTCCATTTCTGAATTCTCTGTTTTGTTCCATTGATCTATGTGTCTGTTTTTGTGACAGTACCATGCTGTCTTGATGATCACAGCTTTGTAATAGAGCTTGAAGTCCAGAATTGTGATGCCCCCAGCTTTGGCTTTCTTTCTCAACATTCCTCTGGCTATTCAGGGTCTTTTCTGATTTCATACAAGTTTTAGGATTATTTGTTCCATTTCTTTGAAAAAAGTTGATGGTGTTTTGATAGCGATTGCCTTAAATGTGTAATAGATTGCTCTAGGTGGTATAGATGTTTTCACAATATTTGTTCTTCCAATCCGTGAGCATGGAACATTTTTCCCTTCCTTTGTGTTTTCCTCAGTTTCTTTTATGAGTATTCTGTAGTTTTCTGAGTACAGATTCTTTGCCTCTTTGGTTAGATTTATCCCTAGGTATCTTATGGTTTGGGGTGCAATTGTAAATGGGATTGACTCCTTTAATTTCTCTGTCTTATTGGTGTATAGAAATAGCAACTGATTTCTGTGTGTTGATTTTCTATCCTGACACTTTACTGAATTCCTGTGTGAGTTCTAGCAGTTTTGGGGTGGAATCTTTTGGGTTTTTCGCATAAAGTATATCATCAGGAAAGAGTGAGAGTTTGACTTCATCTTTGCCTGTTAGGATGCCTTTTATTTCTTTTTGTTGTCTGATTGCCTAGGCTAGGACTTCTCGTACTATGTTGAATAGTAGTGGTGATAGTGGACATCCCTGCTGTGTTCCTGACTTTAGGGGAAAAGCTCAGTTTTTCCCCAATGAGAATGATACTTGCTGAGGATTTTTCATAGATGGCTTTTATGATATTGAGGTATGTACCCTCTCCCTACACTGTGAAGAGTTTTGATAAGAGGATGCTGTACTTTGTCAAATGCTTTTTCTGCATCTACTGAGAGTATCATATGGTTCTTTTTATTTTATAATGTATTGTATCACATTAATTGATTGCCGTGAATGTTGAACCAACCTTGTAGCCTAGGAAAAAAATCCCACTTTGTTGTGGTGACTTATCCTTTTAATGTACTGTTGGGTCCTGTTGGCTAGTACTTTGGTGAGAATTTTTGCATCCATATTCATCAGGGATATTGTCTGTAATTCTCTTTTTTGATAGGGTCTTTTTTGGTTTGGGGTTCAGTGTTTTGTTGGCCTCATTAGTTTGGAAGTCGTCCTTCCATTTCTATATTTTGGAACAGTTTTGGGAGAATAGGTATTAATTCTTCTATAAATGTTTGGTAGAATTCCCCTGGGAAGCCATCTGGCCCTGGGCTCTTGTTTGTTGAGATTTTTGATGACTGCTTCAATCTCCTTATTGGTTATGGGTCTGTTCAGGTTTTCTATTTCTTCCTGGTTCAGTTTTGGTAGTTTATATATCTCTAGGAATGTATTCATTTCTTCCAGATTGTCTAATTTGTTGGCATTAGTTGCTCATTACATGTTCTTATAATTGTTTGTATTTCTTCAGTGTTGGTTGTGATCTCCTCTTTCATTCATGATTTTATTATTTTGGGTCTTTTGTCTTTTGTTTTTGATAAGTCTGGCCAGGGGGTTATCAGTCTTCCTAATTCTTTTAAAGAACCACCTCCTAGTTTTGTCAATCTGTTCTACTGTTACTTTGGTTTCTATTTCATTGATTTCTGCTCTCGTCTTTTTTATTTCTCCTGTTGGTTTTACGCTTTACTTGCTGTTCTTTCTCCGGCTCCTTTAGGTGTAGGGTTTGTTGTGTATTTGAGACCTTGTTTCTTGAGTAAGGTTTGTATTACTATATACTTTCCTCTTAGGACCACCTTTGCTGCCTCCCAAAGATTTTGAACAGTTGTGTTTCCACTTTCATTTGTTTCCTTGTATTTTTTTTTTAATTCTTTCTTAATTTCCTGGTTGACCCATTCATTCTTTAGTAGGATGCTCATTAGCGTCCATGTATTTGAGTTCTTTCCACCTTTTCTCTTGTGATTGAGCTCTAGTTTCAAAGTATTGTGGCCTTAGAATATGCAGGGAATGATTCCAGTCTTTTGGTACCAATTGAGACCTGATTTGTGACCCAGTATATGATCTATTCTGGAGAATGTTCACGTGCACAAGAGAAAAATGTGTATTCTCTTGCTTTGGGAGTGGAACGTTCTGAATATATCAGAAGTCCATCTTGTCCAGTGTGTCATTTATAACATTTATTTGCGGGGCACCTGGGTAGTTCAGTGGGTTAAACCTCTGCCTTTGGCTCGGGTCATGATCCCAGGATCCTGGGATTGAGCCCCCGCATCAGGCTCTCTGCTCAGCAGGGAGCCTGTTTCCTGCCTGCCTCTCTGCCTACTTGTGATCTGTTTGTCAAATAAAGAAATAAAATCTTTTATATAAATAAAAATAAAACATTTATTTTCTTATTGATCTTCTGCTTGGATGATCTGTCCATTTCAGTGAGGGGGGGTTGTTAAAGTCCCCTACTATTATTGTATTATTGTTGATGTGTTTTTTTGATTCTGTTATTAGTTGGGTTTTATAATTGGCTGCTCCCTTGTTAAGGGCATAGATATTTAAAATTTTTAGATCTTCTTGTTGATAGACCCTTTAATTATGACATAGTGTTCTTTTTCATCTCTTTATTATGCTCTTTGATTTAAAATCTAATTCATCTAATACAAGGATTGCCACCTCAGCTTTCTTTTGATGTCCATTAACATGGTAAATGGTTTCCCACCCCCTCACTTTAAACCTGGAGGTGTCTTTGGGTCTAAAATTAGTCTCTGGCAGACAGCATATTGCCAGGTCTTGTTTTATCCAGTCTGACACTGTTTCTTTTGATTGGGGCATTTAGCTCATTCACGTTCATGGTACCTGTTGAAAGGTATGAATTTAGTGCCATTGTATTGCCTGTAAGGTGACTTTTAATGTATATTGTCTCTGTTCCTTTCTGGTCTATCTTACTTTTAGGCTCTCTCTTTGCTTAGAAGTTCCCTTCCAATATTTCCTGTAGGGTTGGTTTAGTGTTTGCAAGTTCTTTTAGTTTTTGTTTGTTGAGGAGGCTTTTTATCTCTCCTTCGATTTTCAGTGACAGCCTAGCTGGATATAGTGTTTTTGGCTGCATGTTTTTCTTGTTTAGGACTCTGAATATATCATGCCAGTCCTTTCTGGCTTACCGGGTCTCTGTGTATAGGTCTGCTGCCAATCTAATGTTTCTACCATTGTTGGTTACAGACATCTTCTGCTGAGCTACTTTTAGGATTTTCTCTTTGTCTCTGAGACTTGTAAATTTCACTATTAGATGTCGGGGTGTTGACCTGTTTTGGTGGGGGATTCTCTGTGTCTCCTGGATTCTGATGCCTACCCTCTTCCCCTCTCTCTCTTCTTCTGGGATCCCAGTTATTCTAATATTGTTTAATCTTACGGTATCATTTATCTCTCAGATTCTCCCCTTGTGATCCAGTAGTCATTTATCTTTTTCTCAACTTTATTCTCCATCGTTTAGTCTTTTATATCACTAATTCTTCTGCCTCATTTATCTTAGCAGTTAGAGCCTCCTTTTTTGATTACACATCATTAATAGCCTTTGGATTTCGATTTGGTAGATTTTAGTTTTTTTATTTCTCCAGAAAGGGATTCTCTAGTATTTGCTATGCTTTTTTCAAGCCCAGCTAGTATCTTTATAATTGTCATTCTGAATTGTAGTTCCCACTTCTTATTTGGTCTGTGGCAGTCAGTACTGGCTCTTGTTCTTTTTTTGAGGTAAGTTTTTCCATTTTGTCATTTTGTCCAGAGAAGAACAGATGAATGAGAGAAGAAAATGCAAAAAGTGTAACAGTGACCCTAGAAAAAATATACACTAAACAAATCAGAAGAGGCACAAAATCGGGGGCGGGAGCGTGGGTGGCGACGAAAGGAAAAGGGAATTTTTTAAAAAGAATAAAATTAGGATCAGGCTGGGGGCACCTGGGTGGCTCAGTGGGTTAAAGCCTCTGCCTCAGCTCAGGTCATGTGGGGTCCTGGGATTGAGCCCCACATCATGCTCTCTGCTCTGCAGAGAGCCTGCATCCTCCTCTCTCTGTGCCTGCTTCTCTGCCTGCCTGTGATCTCTCTCTGTCAAATAAATAAATAAAATCTTTTTTAAAAAAAAGAAAGAAAAGAAACTGCCCAGTTTTTTAAAAAAAAAAAAAAAAAAAAAAAGAATATCATCAGGCTGGTGAATGGACCAGAGCCACACTCTAGATTTTGGGTGTATTTTGGTCTTTTAGGAGAAACTACCTCCCAAAATTTTAAAGAAAGAGGAACTTATATATATACAAAAATAAGGGTAAATACAATGAAGGGACAGAATATGATTGTAAAGATGAAAATTTTAAAAGATTTAAAAAAAGGAATTCGTAAGAAATTGGTCTTTAAAAAAAATTTTTTTTTTTAAAGAAAGAGAATGTGATCAGGCGGGAGACTAGAACAAAGCCATACACTACATTTAGAGTGTATTTTGGTCTGTTGGAAGAAACTGTATCCCAAAATTTTAAAGAAAGAAAAAACTTTCATATATACCAAAAATAAGGTTAAATACAATGAAGGGATAGAATAGGACAGTAAAAGTGAAAACTAAAAAAATATTTTTTTTTTTTTTTAAGATTTTATTTATTTATTTATTTATTTGACAGAGAGAGAGAGAGAGAGAGAGAACAAGTAGGCAGAGAGGCAGGCAGAGAGAGAAGGAAGCGGGCTCCCTGCCGAGCAGAGTGCCCGATGCGGGACTCGATCCCAGGACCCTGAGATCCTGACCTGAGCCGAAGGCAGCGGCTTAACCCACTGAGCCACCCAGGCGCCCGAAAACTAAAAAATTCTTAAAAAGGAATTGATAAGGTGTTGGTTGAAAAAGAAGAAAAATTTTTTAACAATAAAATTTTAAAAATTAATTTGAAAGACTAAAGAATCATGGGGTGGGGGGGACCATGATTCTATATGCTGTATTCCCCTAGTGCTGGAGTTTTAGTTTTCATTGATTGATAAACTTGGTCTTGGCTGGATATTTTTGCTGATCTTCTGGGGGAGGGGCCTGTTGCAGTGATTCTTAAGTGTCTTTCCTTGAGGCGGAATGGCATTGCTCTTGCCAGGGGCCTAGCTAAGTAATCTACTCCTGTTTGCTCTCAGTAGCTTTTGTTCCCTGAAAGCTTTCCATACAGCTTTGGAGGATGAGAATGCAAATGGCGGCCTCCCAGTCTCTGGCCCCAGAGGAGCCAAGGGCTCGGGGCCCCACTCCTTTCACCAGGCTTGTGATTCAGCATTTCTGTCTCTGGCATATGACCCCATTTAGGGTTTCTAAACCCATCAGATTCCTGCAGTGTGCTCCCATGCCGCTCCTCCTGGGGAGGGAAGGGGAGTCTCCCCACTTGTTGGGTCCCTGCTCGAAGAGCAGTAGCCAGACTGTGCATCAGATCATGGTTTATGGGAACCCTGAGCTGAGAGCCCCCTTCTTAGGTCCATCTCTGCAGCTGCTTCCCCACTTCAATTCTTAGGGGCTCTGCCACACTCAGGCACCCCCGCTTTTTCTGTGACCCTTAGGGTCCTGGACTACATGATCCCAGCGGGGGTTCCACCCCCACCCACCCCCACCCCCCACTTAGCCACTGGAGCAACATCCCTCAGTGGAGCAGACTTCTAAAAGTTCCAATTTTATGCTCCACTCTTCTGTCACTTTCCAGTAGCTGGTTGACAGAGGCTTCATCCCCCCACCCCCATGGTCTTTTCTTCCCAAATGTCGCCTTGGATTCACTTCTCCACGCATCCTGCCTTCCAGAAAGTAATTGCTTTTCTGTTCATAGAATTGCTGGTATTCTTTCCTTTGATCTCCTGTTGAGTCTGTAGGTATTCAGAATGGTTTGGTAACTATCTAGCTGAATTCCTGGGACCAGACAGAATTTAGATTTCCTACTCCTCTGCCATCTTGCTCCTCCCTTCAAGTACCTAGCCTTTTGATTTTCCCTCCCTAAGGAGAACATTACATGCTTTGATACATACTTAGCTGTGATATTTTGTACATGGGTTAAATTGGCAAACTCTTTAGCTGGTTTTTTGGATATGCACATCCAGCACAGGTTCTAAAATGAGAGTCAGAAAACGAAGATGAACTTTTGGGATTTCATCAAAATCAAAAGCTTCTGCACAGCAAAGGAAACAGTCAGGAAAACAAAGAGGCAACCCACGGAATGGGAGAAGATATTTGCAAATGACAGTGCAGACAAAAGGTTGATATCCAGGATCTATAATGAGCTCCTCAAACTCAACACACACAAAACAGACAATCATATCAAAAAATGGGCAGAAGATATGGACAGACACTTCTCCAGTGAAGTCATACAAATGGCTATCAGACACATGAAAAAATGTTCATCATCACTAGCCATCAGGGAGATTCAAATTAAAACTACATTGAGATAACACCTTACACCAGTTAGAATGGCCAAAATTAGCAAGACAGGAAACAACATGTGTTGGAGAGGATGAGGAGAAAGGGGAACCCTCTTACACTGTTGGTGGGAATGCAAGTTGGTGCAGCCACTTTGGAGAACAGTGTGGAGATTCCTCAAGAAATTAAAAATAGAACTTCCCTATGACCCTGCCATTGCACTACTGGGTATTTACCCCAAAGATACAGATGTAGTGAAAAGAAGGGCCATCTGTACCCCAATGTTTATAGCAGCAATGGCCACGGTCGCCAAACTGTGGAAAGAACCAAGATGTTCTTCTACGGACGAATAGATAAGGAAGATGTGGTCCATATACACTATGGAGTATTATGCCTCCATCAGAAAGGACGAATACCCAACTTCTGTAGCAACATGGACAGGACTGGAAGAGATTATGCTGAGTGAAATAAGTCAAGCAGAGAGAGTCAGTTATCATATGGTTTCACTTATTTGTGGAGCATAACAAATAGCATGGAGGACATGGGGATAGGGGAAGGGAGTTGGGGGAAATTGGAAGGGGAGGTGAACCATGAGAGACTATGGACTCTGAAAAACAACCTGGGGGTTTTGAAGGGGCGGGGGATGGGAGGTCAGGGTACCAGGTGGTGGGTATTAGAGAGGGCACGGATTGCATGGAGCACTGGGTGTGGTGCAAAAATAATGAATACTGTTATGCTGAAAATAAGAAATAAATTAAAAAAAAAACAAACAAAAAACAAACCAAATGGGATTACCCAAAGTAGTATTAAGGAGGGCACATATTGCATGGAGCACTGGGTGTGGTGCAAAAACAATGAATACTGTTACACTGAAAATAAAGAAAGAAAGAAAGAAAGAAAACAAAACAAAACAAAACAAAAGAGTCAGTGTATATCACCACTCATTTAAAGAAACCTGACTAATCTGTTAAAGTTGTTCATACTTTTTTTTTTTTTTTAAATAATAGCTAACATTTGTTGGGTGTATTGTAAAGTGACAGGCACTAGCTCTTAAACATGTATTACCTCTTTAATCCCCTTAACTATGTGAGGTTGGCATTTTTTCATTTTACAGATAAGTAAACCGATGTCTAGAGATTGTAAATAGCTTACTCGGGATCATAGAGCTAGTTAGAAGTGGAGAGGGGACAGGCAGTTTGACTCCAGAATCTGGGATCTTAATCCCTGTAAATTACCAGGTATCTTTTCTTAGAGTTGTATTTCTCACGCTTACCTATCGATGGAACATGTCATATTCTATCAGAACACTAATAGATACTCGTGAGACAAAATGTGAATTTGCTGTCATAGAGTAGTGAACAAAAATTTGAAGTGTTGTTTATAGTAGGTACTAATTACCACCTGTCGTTAGGTAAATTTGTTCACACAATAAGCATAAGTTTAGAAATAGCTTTTTCAACAAGATCTTTTCTTCATCTCTACTTAACTATATGGATGGGAAGGTGGCTAGATATGTGGCTTCATTCTTCTTTCTTTGTTTTTAGGTCCCACCACATCAGCCGGGTCCTCCTGTAGTTGGTGCTCTCCAGCCACCCACTTTCACGCCTCCCTTGGGCATTCCCCCTCCGGGTTTTGGTCCTGGTGTTCCTCCTCCACCACCTCCTCCACCATTTTTGCGCCCAGGATTTAATCCGATGCATTTACCACCAGGTACACTGAGTTGTTTAAGAAGACATTCTTTTTAGAGCCCAAAGTAAGGTGACACAACGTAAGTTGACATTATTTTTCTTATTCTAGGTTTTCTTCCTCCTGGACCCCCACCTCCTATAACTCCACCAGTGTCCATTCCTCCTCCTCACACTCCTCCAATAAGCATCCCAAACTGTAAGCATGTTTTTCCTTTGTGTTCACTCGTCCTCTTGGAGTTGGGAGTAGGAGGGAGAATGGACCAGTAATAGGGTCTATAGTATGGCAAAAGAATGTTGACTGGGGAGATAATTATTCAGCTTCACATGTTGATGTAATTATATTCCTTAGCTACTATCGCTGGTATAAATGAAGACACTACAAAAGACTTATCTATTGGAAATCCCATTCCAACAGTGGTGTCTGGGGCTAGAGGAAACGCCGAGTCTGGTGACAGTGTGAAAATGTATGGCTCTGCCGTGCCACCTGCTGCACCCACGAATCTGCCCACCCCTCCTGTAACCCAGCCTGTTTCACTTCTTGGTAAGTTAATTTTTTTATCATTAGTTTTTTTTTGCCCCACCCAAGTTAGGTGTCTTACTTTTTTTTTTTTTTTTTTAACAATGCTAATTTTGGTGAAATGTTTTCTGAGACTCGTACTTTTCTTTGAGGAAGATCTTCCTTTTAAATATGTACACTTGGTCTTTACCAAGAGTAGCCCAAGAGACAAACCTCAAAGATGAAATCACGTTTGTTGTCCTGAATGAAAGTGTGGATTTGTACATTGTAATGTGGTGTAGGAGGGTTAACTAATCTCTGTGAGACGGAATTGGTACAGAGTCCGTGACTGATGTAACGCCAGACATCCAGCATTGTAAGAGATAGCATTTTGACAACCCGGAATTTTTTCCTGTCTGGACCAGTTTTTATAAAATCCTGGGCTGTGATCATCTCTGTTGGCTATCAAAGAAATTACCTTTCATACATTGTAATAAAATGGCTTTATTGTCTGAGTGACAGTTGCACAGCCTGGGACAGTGTCTTCTCACCCCTCAGTTTCCTCTGGCTAGTTTATCTGTTGTACCCTTTACCCGCAGTTTTACTACTGCAATCAAGGGAAGTATGATTTAGATTGTTTCCATCTTTAAGAGGCTTTACCCTTGCTTGCTTGAGTTATAAATGATTATTTCATATACTTGTTATAGTGACCATCTTCTAAATTAATACATTGTTGTGTCTTGAAGTGGTTTTGCCAAGTATAATTAACACTTGATTCTCCTAATGGGTAGTTAATTCCTCCTTAGTATTATAACATCGTAGTCCTATAACCCCATTGCATTTTTCAGAAGTGAATGTATGTGCACATATGAGCTTTCATACTCATAGTTTTTTTTTTAAGGAGAGAGCACCTTAGGTGCCTTTGAAATGTAGGCCTGTGGAACATTAGTTTGTGATGCAGGACTTTTACTTTTCACCTACACCTTTCAGTGCTGTTGGAACTTTTTACTTGGTGCATATACTACATTTATAAAAATCAATTTGTTTTCAAATAGCATGATGTCTTCTGCCCTCTCTAAGACTGAGCTTAGTCTGAAAATAAACTTGATTTTTCAACTCCTTTAGTATACATACTGGGTAATGGTAAAAGAGCATTTAGGATTAAAATTTTGTCACCAGTAATGCAGCAATAGTCATCATAATGATGGCAAATAGTTTGTTTAATGAGGAAGTTGCTTACAAGCTCTACACCATAATGAAAATCATGTAGTAGAAGGAACATTGTTCTGGGAGCCAGGATACCTTAAAATCTTTGGATCTCAGTTTTGTTATGCATTTTATTTTTAATATTTGTAATAAGATGGTTGCATAAGAATCACAGAATCTGAGTTGGATAGTATTTTCGGATCTACCCCTTTCCTCCACCTCACACTGACTGTGTATTCTCTTTGTAATGAAATTTCCGAGACTAGCATCCGTGGATATTAGGCCACCTGAGACTATTTACAAAGTGCTTTTTTTCTGGCGTTAGTAAATCCACTAAATGAAAGCTTTCTTCATCCCCAAGAGTTTAATAACCACTACTTTCAAATAACCTTGAAGACTAAGTAGACTGCCTCTGATTTAACATTAAGGTCTTGAAGACTCTGCCCTTTATCTTTTCACTACTGAGGTGCCTAATTTAAACTCTACATCCAACGTGTGAAACAAACTAAAGCACAGATCAAAAGTTGGTGAGCTTGAAAAACAAACTTAGTAAGTTAGGCAATGCTGGAAAAATAATTACATTTTTCAGCATTTATCATTGCCTGACACGCCTTTGTATGTCTTTTCCTTCTTCTCCCTCCCAAATACATACTAGAATAGAAACTCCATGAGAGAGGGACATTTGTTACTTCAGGATTTGGTTAAGTGGATGGTTTTTCAAGGTAGGGCTGTTTATACTTTACCTCTGATGATGATCTTTGTAACTTTCCAAACAAAATTAAGAAATTGAAGGCTGTTCCAAATCTGGAAAGATCAAAATGTGAAATAACATAAAAATGAAAGCTGTTTTCTTAAAATAAGTACTTTTAACTGAAATGCAGTAGTTTAGTTCCAGTCAAGAGAAAGAAAGCCTTTCATGTTCCTTCAATTAGAAATCTTGAACAGAATATCCTATAAATTTTGGCCTTTAAGAGAAAGGTCACATATGCAAATAAAGGAGAATTCATCCAAAAGAGGAATCATAGTTCCATCATTCTGATAAAGAAATGCAGTAATCACATGTAATACTGTAGCCCTGAAGGGTTGCTAATTAGGTTGGGATATTGTTGATGTTGACCAAGTAGTAGAATATTAGAACTAAGATGCTTTCAACTTTCTTCTTGGTGCTCTAATGTTTTCTCTTATGATAATAAAAAGAAATGCTGTGCTGTACCAGGAAACTTTAAGCCTCTAAGGTGATATGAAACTCCAGTTTCTTCATCTGTTTTGTTTTTTGTTGTTGTTGTTTTTAAAAAAAGGTGGGGGAGGAATAAAAATGACACACCAGGCGTTGTGGTGATTCAATGGGCTTATGTATATAAAACGACTGACATGTGGGGCCTGCCACAGCGTAGGCCATCTGTGAATGGGGGGGGCTCATTACAGGTAAGGAGTGTCCTAGGAGATACTTAAAATACCTAGACAAGAGCTCTACTTTGTAATTCTAAAATTATATTACTTTAGCTATAGTTAGTTTTGAACTGTTCTCTTTGTTGGCAAAGGAAACAGGCTTTTTAGAAAAAAATGCACTTTGACATAGTTGCCTCATATTTTCCTGGTGGATTAGACTGGGTCATAAGTTCACACATTTTCAAGTTCCATCACTTGGCCTACTGAGGGAAAGAGTTGGCCATAGTGGTATTTCGTTGAAATAGCATAATATGATACATGTATAGTCTCATTAATGATACACAGGTAGTTTTCTTACAAGGGAAGCTGAACCTATCCTTGGGACTTAACTGAGTTCTTGGATCTTAATATCTGAAACATGGCAATAGTATTTTTAAAATAGCATGGGCCAAACAACTGTTCATCACATCTCCCAAAATTCAGTAGTAAGGCCTGATTATACGGAGAGGAGGCAGTGCAGTGCTGCAAGGATTGGCTTAAAGAATTTTCTGAGTGATCAAATTTAAGTGTGGGTGTTAGTTTGGAAGTGGTAACTAACTACCTGTTTCTTGAGTTGGCCTTAGGTACCCCACACTACCAAATTTGTAGAGAACTAAACCTCCATCTTGTAGAGATTCTGATTATTTTAGTGACATTCTGAAAATATGAAGTTATATGATGCACAGTAATAATTCATTATCACTTAATTTTAAAGAAATCCATTCTTCGTACCTCACACCCCAAAATAGCTAGTTAGGACGGTGGTTTGATAAAAGCTCTTGGTAGGGGTGGTTGATCATTTAGGTGAAAGGGAATATTAATGATAGCAATTCAGTCTATTCTCTTTACTGTATTAAGTGTATGTGTTTACTTTTCAAAAACTTGTATAACATGTATCCCTTAATATGTATAGCATATTTTTTATTAAAAAGTTCATTGTAAATGTGAAATTTGGGTTACTTTGGTGTTCCAGACAATAAAAAAAATACACAAAAAAAATGTTTGTTTGTGTTACATATCTCTACTGTGTTACCAGTATATCCAAAATATCTTTTCAAGGAAAAATTACGCTAACTTGAACTCTTTCCTTTGGTGGAAAATTAAAGCCTTTTCTCTTGTCAGATACATTTACTTTAATTAATTGCTAATATGCAAATTCTCCCTAGTTTTGTCACACTGCTATAGATGATGGTGAAATTTGTAAGTAAGAAATGGGTATTTCTAAGATTGCTTCCTACTTACTGATAATTTTGGTTACCAAAGATCTAAAGCAGAAGTCACATATTGGTGGCCTCCAGGCTGAATTGCTAGACAGTGGTATGATGCCCTTCATACTTGGTTTCTACACATCCCTGCATAAACTCAATTTGGATGCTTCAAGAAATTAAGTGTACAGACTTGGTTTGTGAATTATATACGTAAATAACTGTGTTTGTTTTCGTGCAATTGTTAAGATCCTTAAAACTGCCTAGAAGATGAATAGTTTTACCATCACATTCAGTGATTACTTTAAAATTCATATTTGGTTTATGGTGATTTCACTTAGCTTGGATTTCTCTGCCCAGAATTATAATTATTTTTATATTAGTAATTTTTAACATTTAAATTAGAACATTAGAGCACCAGTCTAGTGTGAATAACATTCAAAGAAAACCTGAAGAAATCCTAGAGTCATTTTTTTATGATAATATTTAATTTTTAATACAACTTTTATGTTTTAATGGTTTTTTTCTTACTGTGAACTTTGCTATATTTGGTTATTTTAAATTACAAGCTAGAGGGATCTATGAGGTGTTTGATTTGGTACCCCCAAAAAGCCTGTTGACTTTATCCTATAATGTGTTCTCTTTGAAAGCTTTAAAATACTGGAATTGGTACTCTAAATATTACATTGGTAATTATTTCACTAGTGTTACATAGTAGAAATGGTTCCCACATTCTGGTCCCCTACCTTCGGTTTAGTATATAACATTGTTCAGTGGATACAGCAGATGCTTAATAGCTATTAATCCACAACAAATACTTGCCTTGGATATGAGTTGATGCATGAATACACGGTATTTTCTCAGTAGGTGAAGTACTTGAATGAAACACACAGGGAAGGTCTTGTACAAAAATCTGAAAGCTGTTTATCACTTTGTCTCCATGTCCCTCTGTGCTTCCTGGGCTGTAGAACTCCAGCCTAAAGGGTGTCTCTTAAATTTAAATCTTCGGACATACATCACTTTGGGTTTGAGGAAGGTGGGAGGGGCATATACTCTGGGCTCTGAACTGATTTTAGTAGACAGTGATGTTGCTATGAAGAATTGCAGGTAAGATTTTTTTCCAGCTAACATTGAACGTTGCAACTCTTAACTCCAAGTCAGAGCTGTTGTGCTTTGCCAGTTATACTAAAAGAGCAATTTGTGTGCAAATTCTAGAAAGTGACTATAAATGAACTATGGGACATGGACCAGAGCCTATTGTACATTATTTTGCAAAAAGCCATGCATTCACTTTTAGATAATCTGATTTCTCTTCATTTGAAATTCTGGTTTTCATGTATTGGACTTTATCAAAACATAATGTACCCCTATACTAAAAATAGATCCCCCTCTCGGTACACCAGCATTATGTATTATTGAAAACTCCGGTTTCTCTTAAAGATCTCTTGTTAACATTCTAGGCACGATTTGATATTGGTATAATACTGTCTAAAATGTGTTTTCTCTTTCTTTGAAAACTAGCTCCTTACTCTTTTGTTCTCCTCAGCTCCCAACATAGTAACTGCTATAAGAATTGCCTGGGAGTGTTTTCAAAATAGTTACGCTGTAAATGTTACTAAATGGTAAATCTGGGCAAAAGAAAGACATATGTGGGTTGTGCCAGTATTCCCATTTTCTGAAGGTTTGGAATGAAAAAAAGACATTTAGTGATTTTTTAAAAAAATTATATATATACATGCACATGCCTAGGGATTTTTGGTATTGGTGGGAGGTTGATAATTTTTTATCAAACCTAGGGATTGGTGGTATTGGTGGGTGGTTGATAATTTTTTTTCTTGTGTGGAAAGTTTCATTCTAGATTCATGCAAATGCCACAGTGACATTCATTTTATTGGGATCAGATCAAAAAAGGTGGAACCACAACTAGGAACAGAAAAGGAGGTTGCGAAAGAAAATTGCAGCCTTTCTGAAAATAAATTTCAGATCTTTGTAGGTGAACAGCGGAAAGACATTCTGTACCCTGGGGGAGAAACCTGGACTTAGAGCTTCTCTCTTGCACCCCAAGAGGGATTTTCTGCTGATGAATTTGGTCATCACGACTCTGCCACCACCATTCATTCGTACATTCAACATGTATTTCTTCAGTACTTACTGTGCACCAGGCACCCTTCTGGGTACTAGAGATACCTGAATGAACAAGACAAAAGCCCGTCTTTGTAGAACTTCTATTCTGATAAAAGTAATAGTTTCACATGGAGTTAATCCTGTGAAGAGTGAAGTAGAGAACACTTAGGCATTGGAGGAGTGTCACATGCGATGTGCTCTTTTATTTTTTTTAAGATTTTATTTGTTAGATAGATCTTTATTTTTATTTTTTATTTTTTTAAGATTATTTTTTTTTTTTTAAAGATTTTATTTGTTAGATCACAAGTAGGCAGAGGAGGAAGCAGGCTCCCTGCTGAGCAGAGAGCCTGATGCGGGGCTCGATCTCGGGACCGTGAGATCATGACCTGAGCTGAAGGCAGAGGCTTTAACCCGCCGAGCCACCCAGGCGCTCCAGCGATGTGCTCCTTTTAAATGGGACAGCTGAGGAGGGCATCTAAGAAGGTAATATATAGAGAAATGGTGGGGAAGAGGCATAGACAGAGAGAAAAGACATTTCATGTAGAAGGCCAAAAGGAGGCTAGGATTGAGAATGAATATGGCTTATTTGAGGGACTCCAGCACACTAGTGTGGCTGGAGCGGGTGAACAAAGGAAAGAGCAGCAGGGTCTCAGTTCAGAGAAGGTTGTCAAGGGCCTGCTTATGAGCGCAATGGGGAATGTTGTGGTCCTAATCCGATGTGTGTTTTATAAAGGTAACAGCTGTTTCAGAGAAAGCAGACTACAGGAGTTGTTCAGAGTGGAAAGAAGACACCAGATGCTGTTGCAGTCGATGAGATGCAGGCTGACTACTTGCATCGGGGGTGGTAGTGGAGGAAATGAATTGGTTGGACACTGAATTGATTTTGAAGAGAGGGCCTCCTTGTTGCCTTATTGAATACAAGATGTGAGAGGAGGGAGTCAGGAACAAGTCTCTGACCTGAGCAATCAGTAGGGTATAATTTCTGTTCCTGAGGTGGACGTATGTCGAGGAGGAGTGGGTTCGCAGAGAGGATATCAAGGTAAAATGGTGGGTATTTTAACTTTGAAATTGACGTGCAGATGGTAAGTAAACAACGTGGTGAATAATGTCTCGAGATGTGATTTCAGGTATCGTCTGCAAACACATCGGCAAGGCCACAGGAGCCTGTGAGAGGACTTGAGGGCATGTAGAGACCTAGAGGGATGAGCCCAGGAAATACTTAGCACCTAGTGCTTGAGAATACAGTACTGAGAACTAAGGCAGACACAGTTCCGTATGCCAGGAACTCTACTGAGGAGTTTGTATGTATCAGTCATTTGAGCCTTATAGCCCTAAGCGGTAGGTGCAGTTACCCCATTTTATAGATAAGGAGGCTGAAGCATAAAAAGGAAGTAGCCTGGCCAAGTCAACAGCTGCAAGCGGTGGGTTCAGAGCTGAAGCTAGCATTGCTCCCAACACCTGTGGTTTTAACCACTGTTCTCTACTGTTCTGTTCAGCAGAGGTTAGGGAAGGTGCAGCCAATGGGCTAGCAGGCAAAGTAGAGTGGGTATTCTGGAAGCCAAGGACAGTTACTAGGAAGGCGGGAGGGATCAACTGTCGGTTGTGTTGCTGGGTCTGGGAAGGACACTGAAGGTTGCTGCCTGGATTTAGCAGAATGAAGGCTCCTGGATAACCTTAGAAATGTGGTTTTCTTGGAATGATGGATCCAAAAAGCCCAATTACGAAGGGTCAGGAGAGAATGAGCTGAAGGAATGGGTGCAGTGATTCTGGACATCACTGAGGATACTTGTTACCTAGAGGAACCGTGAAATGGGGTGATGGTTGGAAGGAGATGCAAGGAAACGGAAGGCTTTTTTATTTATTTATTTATTTATTTTTAAATTTCTAAAAGGTGGATGAAACTAAAGTATCTTTATTGGAAAATCAGCAGAGGGGAAGTTTTTGGTAGAAGAAAGAAGAGGTGTTTGCTGAGGACATGCATGGGTTCAGGGTTCAAATAAAGAGCTTAGCCCTTGGAGCATAATGTTCTCAGGAGTAATACGGATACAGGTAAATCGGTAGATGTGGTGGTAGGTAATGAAAAAGTCTTCCAACGACCTTTATTTTTTTCATGATAAACCCCGGTACATATATACAATATATGGTTTTCATTATAATGGTTTCCATTATAAACCATATAGTGGAATAGTAGTACTTGGTAATTTTTTTAAAAATGAAGCCCTTAAACATGCTACAAGATAGGTGAATCTTAACAAGATAAACTAAGTGAAAGGAGCCAGTCCCAGAGGATCGCATATTGTTTGATTCCATTTATAGAAAATGTCCAGAATAGGCAAATCTATAGAGACACAAACTGGAGTATGCGGTTGCCAGGGGGCAGGGAGTGGGGCACCAGAAATGGGGGTGGTAAGAGTGGGTTTTTTGAGGTGATGAAAATATCCTGAAGTTGATTGTGACAGTTTTCCAGCTCTGAATATACTACAAACCATTGAGTTACAAACACTTGTATGTAAGTGAATTATAAACTGTGTATTTTATCTCACTGAATTTGTTATAAAGCCTCCTAAGAATAAGCAGAATTAAGGAGGAACAGGTGAATTAGGTATCGAGGGAAGTGAGAATGAAAACAGACTAGGAAAATGAGGATAACTAACCCATTAAGGAAGCACTTATGGTTTTAATTGTCCACTTAAAATGAGACCAGTTGACGTCTTGGGGGTGGGATGCCCCCCCAGCCCTGTCGGGGTACAGATTAGGTAGAAGTTGCATTCAGAACCATCGAGTCAAGGTTTTTCCAAGCCAGCTGTGGTGAGAGGGTACCATGGACTCTGAGGCAAGTTAAGGAGGGAAAGGTAAAGACACTGAAGGGCACTGTGGGGGCCTAACCCTCGTGACATCAACAATTACTCCGAGAAGGGGCTCGGGGAGTGGGGTGCTTGCAGATGAGAATTTGGAAGTAATACAGGTATTTATAATGAAAGGTCCAGGACTTGAAAGAAGCGGTGGTTTTGGTAAGATGAAGGACGAGATTGTTGGCAAAGAGGTAGAACTGCCTTGCCTTTCTAGATGTTTCCCTCATCCTTTTCCTCCCTCCCCTTTTCGCCTAGCAAGTCCTTGCTTTCCTTAAAGGATCCCCCTTGAATTTTCATCCTCTTCCAAAGCATCCAGCTAACTGATGCATTTGGATCACTCAGCACTTAATTCAAACTTCTAGTAATTTTATATGTGTCTCCTTGCCCTCCCTGTCCCCCCTACAGTCCTTAGCAGAAAGCTGCCTGTAGGGCAGAAAGTTACTGTTTGTGTCCCTTGTTTATGTTCTGGGATTTCAAGGTCCACGTTGGATTCCACCCGTGATACCAGCTTCCTCTTCCTCGCTCCCCCTTTAGCCTTTTAACACCTGTTCTTTAAGTCACATAATTCTGGACAGCTTTGCTCTAGATAGCAGTGTACCTCCCCTTTAATCTTGACTGACTTTTTAACTGTGAAATGTCTGGCTTTTGACTCAAAGGAATATTCACAGTTAAGTCTTGGTTGTTTTGAGTTGAACTCAAGTGTATTTCTTAACACTTCTCAAATTTGAATATAGACGTTTGGGGCTGTCCCTTTTCCTGCATTAAAGTCCGCTGTATTAAAATTTTGGAGACTTGAAGGGAGTGTCTCCTCGGGTCTGAACTCTTCCTTTTTCTCACCTGAACTGAGGGTGACACTGGGACTTCTCTTAGGAGCTCTAGATATGCACACCAGTTTCTTCTGCACACACCCACCAGATCTAACCCAGTCTCCTCTAGTTCAGTGGAAATTTGTCCTCTCTCTCCCCAAAAACAGCTTCTCTTCCTAAATTCCTGCACTGCGTGATGCTTCTGTCTACTCCTTCAGACCAGAGAGCTGTGCTCTTCCTCTCTGTCCTCCCTATCTGGGTTCAGTCTCTCTCTTTCTGTCCCCTGGATTCTGGGGATAAGAGTCCACCTGCTCTCTGCTGTCTTTCCGCTCCTGGCTCTCCTCTACACTGCTTGCTAGAAAGCTCTTTCAAAAAATGAACATGGGATCATCCTTGCGAATCATGCCTTGGTCATTGCCCCATCACTTGAAGCCAAAGTCCGGCTTTTCTCTTGTGGCGTCTCACACTTCTGAATTGCCCCAGCCAGCCTGCTCGGCCTCCTGAACCTCTTTCCATTGGATGGTAGTTGTATTCACACAGATTCTTGCCTGCTGCTCCAGTAATAAACCTCATCTTGCATATCTGTCTTCTCTCTCGTCAGAAGACACACTGTTGCAGTTCTCCTGACTGGTGATGTCCTTGCTGTTGGACCCTGCTCAGACACCCTAAGCCTCACACTCAGATTCATACACACAAGCTTCAGCCTTTTCCCCCGTACTAGCTTGTGCCATCTCTTCCTGCAGCCGGCATGTTTCTTTCTGCTTAGGCTATATCCTGTTTGAAGGAAAGGACAATGTTTCACTTATCTTTATGTCTCTGGCACTTGAAATGAGTCAATAATGTAAAGCTCAAGTGTTCAATATATGTGAATTATTATTTTTTTAATCTGTAACTAGAAAACTTGTCAGCGGCATTGCATGTCATCCTTCCATGACATAATGACATAAAGGGCTTTGAAGGCCCTTTAGACCAGACTGACTACATTGTCTGTTGATGTATGTATAATGTCAGCTTTCCTAAATAAAAATGAAGTTCAGCTAGCATGCTTGTCAATGGTTTATGCCACCTGGTATATTTTTAGTTAACTATAATTTTGATTATAAAAGCAACACATGTTGACAGCAAAAAAAAAAAAAACACAATAATAATCCATAATTTTACCACTTCTGTGGCCTGAAGGTCAACATTTAGGACTATGGGAATATTCTGTCAGGGGAATGTAAATGTTTGTCCATGAAGGATTAAATGGAAATCTACTTATTTACAAATGAGAGAAGGGATTTGAGCTTGTAGTATTTTAGGCAAATACAAACAGCCACACCTACAGAATCAATGAATTAGGCGATATTTTTGCTTTTATAAAAATATTGTATGTTGAAGTTTAAATATATGATTACTATAAATGTTAACCATATTAAATCAGTCTGTTTACTCTCAAATGCATGTTATAAAGGAGATGTGTTCCCGGAGACAGGTTTATATTTTTAAAGAGAATTATTGCCAGTTTATCTGTTCTGTACAAGGCTGAGGTGGCCTTCCATCCTTTGGCCACTGTCAGATTGGTAGTTGAGGAAGCCAGTCTTAGGTAAATCAGGAAATAGGACCTTACCATTGTCCCTGTTGCCTCTTAAAGATTCATCTGAACCTGATTCTTTTGTTATAATAAGATGCTCTGAACCCGTTTCCCATTTTTCTAGTGATATTTAAAATTTTGGCATTGGCCTCTGGAGCTTAAAGAGAGGTACTCTAATGTGCTGCACTGAACTCTCTAACAGAGTAAAACAGTGGTCATTTTAAAGGCTGGTGGGAAAGTAAAGTTTGAGTGTATCTCTGTGTGGTATCTCTATGAAAAGGGCAGTAACTTGGGTACATACATTTTATGTTGAGTTATGGTCCACAAATGTTGGGACTAATTTCTTTTAAAAGTGAGAGAAAGGACGTATCTTAGGTGCTTTTGTTGCCCTGCTGTTTGGCATACCACGGTGTTTACTAAGTGATAGGAATAATGTTGGCCATTGTGAATTCATTTAGATCTGAAACGGAGGATAGGTTCTGTGTATGTTCATTGGGGTTTCAAGGCGAGTCTGAAGAGTGTGTGAAGAGACAAGGTCTTTGTCTCATTTGTCCATTTCCTAAATTCTACCTTTTTACTGTGGTATTTAGAGTATTTTACCTTTAGACCCGACATGTGGAAGCTCGCTGCGTTCACATTTTTCCCAACTGCCAAAGTGCTTGACTTTAAATTGTGGTGGCTGTTGGGGAACCACGAGAGGTTAATAATTAGATCCAAATCAGAAATGAAGAACGCACTCATTTTAGTGAAGTTAAATGTTTAATGTTAGAATATTTATCACCTGTCAAAATAGATATAGTTTATATATGTATTTTATCCCATTTAATCTCAACAAGAGGCAGGTATTATCTCATTTCTGAGGCACACGTCCAAGGTCATTCCTAAGTGAGATTATATTTCACCAAACATACTTCTTTTTAAGCATGTGAAAGAAGGTGTGTCTAAGTAAATACCAAAGCTGGTGAGTTTTCATGTTGAAAGTTATAAACCGCTGTATATGTATTTTCAGGTCTACTCTGTTTAGTCCTTAAGTCTGACAGAATACTATCGGACCATGTATTGTGAGGAGCAGAAACTGAAGTTAGAAACTCATACAAAAAATTAGGGAGGGAGCAGTACTTGTTAAATGTTTGCTAAACCAGAACCACGTGGGAGGAAGGAAGTGGTTCAAACTGATGTTGGGGGGCGTGGGGAATACTTAAAGTATGGGGTTTGCTCTTGAGTTTTTTTTACCTGTGTCACCCAAACATTTCTGTGAACTATTGCTGATCAAGAGTCCTAACCCATAACTTGCTCAAAAGCCTTTCTACAGTACATGAGGAAATAGTACATATTCTAACCTCTGGAACAGTTTCCAGTGTTAGTGTTACAGTAACAGGAGTTAACTCCCATTGGTCATATAGTATATTTGCCTTGTGATGTTGATATTTGCAAAGAAATAGATGATGCCTTTCTGTTATTAAGTGGTGAACTGAGACATGCATACTGCTTGCCAGATCATTCTAAATGATGGATTGTTGAATTTGTATGACTTAACACCAAAACATGAGCAAAGCCTCATGTAAATGGGAAATAAAACCAGTAAGTCCTCAGCGCTGTCAACAGCACCAACTTCGTCCATCTTGTTGCCTTAGGAAGAATGAGAAGATGAATGGCTGAACTTTGAGCATACTTCGTCATTGGGGCCTAGCAAGAACCTGTAAAATGAACTCTCCGCTGGTCTGTCAGGCTTTATAAGCATTACTGTACCATATAGTAAGGCATCCTAACGACAAGGAAGCAGAGACCTCTCTCTTCAGTGGATTTTCTGGGTCCGTGACCCCCATTTGTTTCTAGTATTGACTTTAAAACGTAAAATTTCCTCAAAGTACACCTGAGCTGTTTAAAACGTAAAATTTCCTAAAAGTACACCTGAGCTGGCCTTTAGTTGGCTCAGATAGTTCAGCACTTTCTCATTAGGCCTAGTACATTGTATTTCTCAAACGTTTTAAGTATTTTGAGTGTTTTAAGTATTTTCGCCAAAACAGCTGCTGGTGAAGACTATAGGAGACTTTCCAAAATGGGTAGACTGCAATTTCCTTTTCCAGCTGATTTTGACCTCTACCAGTATGAGACCCTAATCACCCGTACACTGGTTATATAGACCTGTAGTATCTCCATAGCATATATATAGTGTAGTATCTGTAAGACTGCATCCCGTGGTTGTGACTGGGCAGACCCTCACACTGAGTTTCTCACAGGGTAGACTTGGCAAACCACGCAAAATTGGAAGATTCTGGATTGAACTTCATTTTGATTGAAGCTCCACAGGAAAACAGGTGAAAATCAAATGCCATCTTCTGCATTGCTTTACATAATTTTTATTTTTACTTTCTCTTAGGTACTCAAGGAGTTGCACCTGGTCCTGTAATTGGGCTCCAGGCACCATCCACTGGTCTTCTCGGTGCCCGACCTGGCCTGATCCCACTTCAGCGCCCTCCAGGAATGCCTCCACCTCACTTACAGAGGTTCCCTTTGATGCCACCTCGTCCCATGCCGCCGCATATGATGCACCGAGGTCCCCCTCCAGGACCGGGGGGCTTTGGAATGCCGCCACCTCATGGAATGAAAGGCCCCTTTCCACCACATGGCCCCTTTGTTCGGCCTGGCGGAATGCCAGGGCTCGGGGGCCCAGGGCCAGGCCCAGGGGGTCCTGAAGACAGAGATGGAAGGCAGCAGCAACCCCAGCCGCAGCAGCCCCCACCGCCGCAGCCACAGCCCCAGCAGCCTCCACCCGCGCAGCAGCAGCAGCAGCAGCAGCAACAGCAACAGCAGCCGCCGCCCGCACAGCAACAACCACAGCCGTTTAGAAATGATAACAGGCAGCAGTTCAATTCAGGTAGAGACCAAGAGAGGTTTGGAAGAAGATCTTTTGGAAATAGGGTGGAAAATGACCGGGAACGGTATGGGAGCCGTAATGATGATAGAGAGAATAGTAACCGTGAAAGGAGAGAGTGGGGAAGAAGGAGCCCTGACCGGGACAGGCACAGAGACTTGGAAGAGAGAAATAGACGCTCTAGTGGGCATCGAGACAGAGAGAGAGATTCTAGAGATAGAGAGTCTCGTAGAGATAAGGAAGAAAACCGAGGAAAGGAGAAGCCCGAGGTGACAGACAGGGCGGGTGGTAACAAAACCGCTGAACCTCCCATTAGCCAAGTGGGAACCGTAGACACTGTTTCAGAACTTGGTAAGGGGGAGTCTGAGTCTGCCGTTGTAAAACCTTCTGAAGAGCTACCTGCTGAGGCTACCTCATCCGTTGAACCCGAAAAGGATTCTGGCTCAGCAGCAGAGGCTCCTCGTTAGAGACTGGCATTTGTGGAATGTGACCGTGACACTTCCGGAGTGTAGAGCTTGAGGTGTACAGATGCTGTATTATATTGCTCCTGCTATACCGCAGCCCCGCAGTAGTTGGTGGGGAATTGTAAGCAATTTGATTGCTTCCCTTCTATTTAAAAATAGCCACAAAATAACAAAAAATACTGAAAATATGAATAAATATTACCCTTTTTGCTGTAACTTTTTAAAAGTTTTGACTTTAAAAAGTTTACAAATCGTAATTAGAAGTGCTCTCTATTTTTTTTTTTAATTTAAGACAAGGTAACGGTGAAAGCTCCTCAAAACAATAGGGATGTTTTTAATAAACTCTATTTTCATAACAAACTTTAATGTGTGCTATTCTTCCTACACTGCATTAAGGTGGAAAAGGATTGTTCACCATCAAAGTTTGAGCTGTTAATACTGTACTGGAGTCTAAATTAGACTTGTTTATTTGATGGAAATAGACATCTTTATGTAGTTATTCTCACTTTCATTTGTACTATTTTTGAATTATAACATTTCAATCATAAGGTGTAAAGGGTTAGTTGTTTTCATGTTAACTGAAAAGCTTGTTAGTTCTGCAGTTCAATCAAGGTTTTCTTTTTTGCCATTGGCTTTATGGTAAATGTTGCCCTAATTAACTTGTAAAGAGAAATTTTGCTGGGGGAAAAACTGGATCCCAAAGACCTGATTGTACTATAGAATTATCTGATTGCCTGGGTATTACTTACTAGAAGTAAGTTTGAGTGTTTCCTTACCATCCCATTAAATTTTTCAGAAGGGTAAAAAAAAATCAAGGTTAACATTTGCAACCTAAAAGCTTTCTGTCTTCTATGTTTAAGGACTTAAATGCAACCTATTGTTTCCTTATAAGCCTTGACTGTTGCCTTTCTTTACCATTTGTTAAACTCCCCTGCTGGGCAGAGGTAGACTGAACTTTTTGTCACATATAAGAACATATAAAGTATTTTCTCTTTTGCTTAAAATTGTTGGGATAACTAGAAAAGTAGATGTAGTTTATCCAAGAACTATTATGTGGAGACGTCCAAAGCCAAATCAAACCTGTATCTAAAATAATACAGAAAAGCGGTTCCATAAAACTGCTTTCCCCAGTGCCAAGGAAGAGACCTGTTGTTACACAATCCCAAGTGTTTATGACCTTGTTGAGGCTTTTTTCCCTTAAATTATCTTTTAAACTGTCCTAGTTCTAGTGTGCTGAGCAGGTAGCTTTTTCTTTGCCCTCATCCCCAGGTAAAGCTGCTTTATTACTCTGGTTTTTAAATAGTGCTTTGCAGCAAGATCTCTGTTTCGACAGGGAGAATGTATCTAGGACACTGTTCATGTGTTCCTGGCTTGAGAAAATCAGGCTGATATCTGCACCTGAATTATAAGACTTGTCCTCTTGGCCCACCTGAGAGGTTTAAAAGTCCTAACTGAAACTGCTTCTGGAAAGAAATAGTACATCTGATTTAGTGTTCAGATTTCAAGGACTTAAAACCCCTATTTCCAATTTTAAGTATTGGAACCATCCTATTTCCACATGACAACACCCCTCCCCTGAAGTACTACATGGTAATGATCACACTTGAGGCTCACAAGCCAGGCCCTATATTTCAGTCTTATCCCACACACATACCACCAAGCAGTCTATTAGTGAAATCCGTTACGGTTTTTAAATTCTGACAGTGATTTTAACCACCTCTGTTCTTTTTATCACCAATTTTAAAACTGAGAACACTACAAAATTGTCCTTTTCCAAATTGGCTTTTCTTCTCCTAACCAATATTCTACATTTGATAAAAGTATAGCATATATTTATGATCAATCAGAACTGTACCTTATTTCTGATTTCCCTATCAGAAATACTCTACAATTACCAGCTGATAACTGTAATCCAGAGTCCAAAACCTCAATTAGGTTAACATTTCATTTAAAAGTAGTTTTTCATGGGTACATAGTTAAATATTTACAATAGGAGAACTACACCTAAAATTACTAATTGGATGCGTAAATTCTTAAGTACCCATAACCCACATTCAAACATTTCCTTGGTCCCATCTTAAAATGCTACGGTATTTTAAATGGCTAATTTGAAAGCAGACTGTGCCAACCTCTACTTTTATTATAAACTAAATAAATGTTTGTAGGTGTATGAAACGTGGAATATGTGCCATTTTGGCAGGTAGATAAATTTACTCTTAGCTGAGGCTTACTATTCCCAGTTTCACTAAAAGTTATCAAAGGGCTTTCTCAAACCATAACATTTACTTTTTAAAATAAACTTAAAATACTTTTTGAATCAAAATGCTAAGTAGCTAACCAGGGAAACCACCTTAATTTCCCTGAAGCTGACAAAGGATAGCTGTCCAACCAAGATTCAAATTGAGGTGTTAGCTAAAAAGACCAGCTGCTAGAAATTTAAACCCTCTTCCGTCATTCTAAACACTTTGAAAAGCAACCTCTATGAAACAGGTCGTATCTGTCAACACATTACTAACTGTTCCATTCGAGCGCTCTGTAGGAGTATCAAGAGCTAATTTAATAGAGTTTCAATTTGGATACTTCAACAGGTTCAAGATGCAGTGCCATATGGTGTTATTTATTGCGGGCTTGAATGAGAATTGAAGAAATTCAGACAATTAGGTTTAATACCCACGTATGATTATTAAGCCTGGCAAAATACAGAGATTGTTGAAACAGACATTTTAACTGAATAGGAGTTTTATAAAATTATATAAATCTTCCAAGTGATCATAAATCAGTTCTCATTACAGGTACTTTTTAAAGCAATTAAAAAGTCACACAAATTACACTCTTAAGGTTACAGTGTTTAATGTTTATCAAGTTAAATTTCTACAACTAGCAAGGTAACAGAGGAGCTACTAGGACTCAGATCACATCCTAGGGAATATTTACTTGGCGATCCCAATGACACCACAAGCCAAACGACTCCCGGCGTTTCCCGTCTTTGTACTTTCTTCATTGCCACCTCTGCCCAAGTCATCTTGTTTCTCATGGACCTTTAAAAAGTTTTGAGAACATTAACATAGCACAATCAAGTAATTACCACCTATTCCCAACAATACCCAAAAGATTTTTAAGAACCACTTAATACTAGAAAAGACCATGTTAAAGTAATCCTAGCATGGAAATACACTAATGTTTAATCTAGTGGTAAACAACAGAAACTACTATTCAAAGCTTTTTCTTTGTGATAGAGACTAAGTTCATTGTAAACACTAGGTAAGTGTTGCTATCTCTAAATGAAATACTAAAAACCCGGGACAAGTGTTACAAGCTGCCATGTGCCAGTTTGAATCCTCCACGAGAAATTTTAGTAGCCTGAGTTAATAACCTTCTTTCATAATAAACACTTTAGAAGAAAAAAAAAAAAAGGAAAAGGAAAGTGAATTTTAAAAAACCCAAAAACGTGCCTCATGAACTACCAGTCTGTAAATAAGTATCTTCAACTATTTAAACAATAGTATTTTAAAATTGGCTCCTCAAACATTGATCAATGATTTTTCTGCTTCACAACCATAGCTGAAGAAAACTCTAGGGTCACCCGGAAGGAAAGGACTACAGAAGGTTAACTGTCCTCTGGGGCAGGCAACACAGAGCCCACGCCACTTGGGGACTACGAGAACCAGATGCAGCTCCCGTGGGTAACTCAGGGCAATCGCTTCCCACAAGTTTAACAAATGGTGGTGACCTGCAAATATGAACAAATACCAATACTGAGGTCTGTCTCATTTGGACGTCACGAAATGTTCTGTTGAACTACAAGGGGGACACTCAATCACGGCAGGAAAATCCGGCCATTTTAAAACCAGACGGTGACAACTACTGTTTCTCCACGATACAGATGTAGTACAACCAAATGAAACCTACTTAATTACCACATCTCTGCAGAACAGTGTCACAACCAACCTACATCAACCTAATTCACCTTCACTGTGATCATCAAAGTAATTGCTTTTCTTAATCTGGACTGAAGGTACAATGTGCGTGGATCCTTAGAAACCAGGAATAATAATCATGAATCCATGAAAAGATACATGTCTGTGTATTAGAAGAAATGGTATGCACATCCTAGCATACAAAAACTCACCACCATTGTGCGGCCAATGATGGAATAGTCTCCTGAGAGTGAGATCAGAGAATCTTCCATGGACACAATGGCCACGCCATCCTTGCCAGCAGTCACATTGCCCAGGTCTCCAACATGCCTAACAGGGAAAGAGTCATCAGGAACTGGGGCTGACTTCCATTTAACATCAGGCTAGTTGGTGAACTAAGTTAATGACTGAGCCATACATATGGGTAGGTATGGTATGTATCAAACAGGACCCACTCTTCCAGATCGACAGAATTTTGGAACATACAAACTAGAAACAACTGACATTCTAGACACACTGCTCTTCAAAGCTTCCAATCTACAAGGTAATGCTATGGGCAGAACTGTGGGATGGGGACACATCTCTGATTTCAGAGGTAAAGTACTGAAGGGTAAACTTGAAGTTACTGAGTTACACCTGTTAATTCTTGGCCTGGCTAAGAATGCTATGCCTCAGGCCTGTTATAAAAATAAATTGAGCCCTGTCCTTAAATTTAATATTTTCCTGAAAGGCTCTCAGGAAACATACATGCAAATGGACTCACTGAATTTTCAGTATCAAATTTTTACCTACAAGGCTTCCTATGTTTCACAATGATGGTTTATGTTGCTGGTGGTTGACAGTACTGTTACTCATGACATTTCCTGTATTAGTTCCCTCTGGCACTTGTATCAGTTCTATATTCAATAAATGCTACAAAACCAAATCACGTCCCCATGTGTCAATTCCTCAGCCCAGAGAGTAAGCTGCTCTAGTACCTGGGGCAAAGGGGTTACTTGGTGGGGGCAACAAATTCAAGAGCAGAGGTGGGAAGGCCTACTCAGTTATGTCAGCATGCAATCTGCAAGTAGATACCCATCCTGACCCCAACAAGCCATCGCCAAAATTTTAGTTAAGAGTTAAAGCACTTCGTCACTCACCTCTCTTGGTCTTTCGGCCCACCGTGATTTTTGGATAGAGGATTAAAGTGAGGACCTGCGCTGGTACAGCCTATTTACCAAAAACAAAAAGGTAGCCAAATTAGGAATCAGAATTTCAAAACAAATTCTAAAAAGAAACTGGTCATTGCTAAAACCTCAAATACAGAAAATGCTGACCTACATCATGACTTCTAGGTTCATAAAGAGAGGAAGCAACACCTCAGTATAAACAAAATAGGCGAGCAGTAGAAACAAGTTCTAACTACTCTGTAACACCAGTAAAGGTAATATCTTTCTCTGGGCTTTGATCTCCTCACTGCCCTGTAAAACAACAGGGCAGGACATGATCGTCATGGTTCTTCTATTATTAAAATCCCATGATTAGGATCCTGTTTGTGAGGTGGCATACCGTACCTACAAGAAGCTGACCGCCCCAGCAACATACAACCAGCAACCACTGTGTCGGTGCCCTTTACTTGGGGCAAGCAGACTGGACACGGCACCTTAGAGCTACGAGCCCAGGCTGTTGCCTCACAGAACTCCACAGAGTGCCATTCAGAATAGTCTGTGAAAATGGCGCTCCTGTGCCTCACGGAAAGCCAATCTCACAGACGACATCATCAATGCAGAAGGCTCGTTAGTGACAGGCTTTCTTCACTCGGCAGGTGACGGAGTTTCCATGGCTTACAGCTTCTACCCAGCATCCCCAGAGAGAAGACACACAGGTCACAGGAAGTAGCACGGTAAATCAAAGACACAGGGCAAATGCCACCCAACACAAAGTGGTTTTTAAAAAAAAAAAAAAAAGCAACCTGAGGAATTTTAATTGTCGAACCGGCTCAAAGCTGGTCATTAAATCACAATTTTTATAGGAACCAAATTACAGAACAGAAAAACAAATCCAGCAAGACGAATAAATCAAGTTCTCATCATAAAAAGTAAACACTGAGTTCACGTTACTCAAATATGGTAAAAGATGACTAAATGCATATAAGCTTTTGTTAACTTGCTTCTAATCCCAAAGTGAGAAAACGAAACTCAAACAAAACACCAACAGTTTACATTGTTTGTTCAGACTGTATCTTACTTCTGTCCTACTAAGGTTCTTGTGTTGGAGGTACAAGCTACTCTTACAGGTACTGCAAATAAACGCAGACCCGGTGCTGGCAGCACCCACCCTCAACCCAGCTCACAAAGGCCTGAGATTACTATGGAAGGTAAGAGTAGCTTAATTTTTTGTTTTCTTAAAAAATACCTGAGGGCATCTGGGTGGCTCAGGTCATGATCTCAGGGCCCTGGGATCGAGTCCCACATCGGGCTCTCTGCTTGGCAGGGAGCCTGCTTCCTCCTCTCTCTCTCTGCCTGCCTGTCTGCCTACTTTTGATCTCTGTCAAATAAACAAATACATCTTAAAAAAAAAAAATACCTGAAGCTCTTATAATCAAGGTATAATCATGATTAAAAAAAAAATCAACAACTTGGGGCACCTGGGTGGCTCAGTGTGTTAAAGCCTCTGCCTTCAGCTCAGGTCATGATGCGGGGTCCTGGGATCAAGCCCCAAGTCGGGCTCTCTGCTCAGCAGGAAGCCTGCTTCCCCAGCTCTCTCTGCCTACTTGTGATCTCTTTGTGTCAAATAAATAAATAAAATCTTAAAAAAAAAAAAAAATCAACTTCTTGGGGTGCCTGGGTGGCTCAGTGGGTTAAAGCCTCTACCTTCAGCTCAGGTGATGATCTCAGGGTCCTGGGATCGAGTCCCGCATTGGGCGCTCTGCTCAGCAGGGAGCCTGCTTCCTCCTCTCTCTCTGCCTGCCTCTCTGCCTACTTGTGATCTCTGTCAAATAAATAAATAAAAATCTTAAAAAAAAAAAAAAATCAACTTCTTCCCCTTCCTTTCCACACTTAAGAATCAGTTTTGCGGGTCATTTCCCTAAGGCTGACCATAGTAATCCTACTGACTTTTTTTCTCTGCATGTTGAGGGTTTTTAATGTTTAGGGGTAGCTCTACCCAGTCTCACTTATCTTACTAGCTAAATCAAGTAGCCACTAGATCAAAACAACACCCACCTTGTGTATTATCTCCAAACTGATGGACGTGGAATCCATGCTCGCCTTCAGTCAATCCTGTAATGGTTCCTGACACCTCAACGGGCCCCTCTCCCTTTAGTCAAAGAAAAGTGCAAAAAGTTTGAGAGAGCAAGTGCTTCTGAACAAAGAAAAGAGTTGAATAATCTTTACCAATCACAGGGAAGTGGAAGGAACACGGACATGGGAGTCGAAAGATCTGCCCAAATCCCAGGCCCACCAATTTCTAGCAAGCTATTTAACTGTTATAAGGCTGGGGACCAACACAAGGGAGATGTGACCTTGTTCTAACACTCACAGCCCAGGAGCCCTACAGCCAGCATCACAATTAATAGCCAAGAAAACGCACTTAGCTGAATGGCAAGTGAGCACTAAAATGGTGGATTTGTGGATGTTGTAGGGTTTGACTCTCTTACAACGGACACCACATCCATACAGAATATGGCTATTTATATGAATAAGTTCATGACTTTTGTAAATACTTTTTTGAATACATTTGCACCTGCTGAATATATGAGTATGTATCAAACTTGTTAACCCAAATGTTGGCAGCATATGACAACACGTCATTTTCTTCATGCACACACTCTTCCATACAGCAAACATACAGATTAGCCACCCAAAAAAAAAAAGAAAAGAAAAAGACACCCTGGAAACGTCCAACAGGTTACCCTAGGATCCCGGTTCTCCACTCTCTCACTAGGGGTATTTACCTGTCTCCAGCATAGCTATTTTTTATTAATAGCCAGAAAATATCCTATCCCACTTTCCCGGGGGACTGATTCTGGTCTAAGCCAAGTTACTGTTTCCTAAAGTCATTTTAGGCCCTCAAACCTAGAAAACCACCTCCCCACTTGAGACCGAAAAGAAAGGGCAGTTAAAAACACTACAGCAGGGGCGCCTGGGTGGCTCAGTGGGTTAAAGCCTCTGCCTTTGACTCAGGGTGTGATCCCAGGATCCTGGGATCAAGCCCCACATCAGGCTCTCTGCTCAGAGGGGAGCCTGCTTCCTCCTCTCTCTCTGCCTGCCTCTCTACCTACTTGTGATCTCTCTCTGTCAAATAAATAAATAAAATCTTAAAAAAAAAAAAAAAAAAACACCAAACTACAGCAGCACACCGCTATCTCCGTGAAAGCAATGGTGATAGGTAACAGTGCTGCAGGGCTGCATACAGAAATAAAGACCTTTTGCAGCTAAGAGATCTTAGGAACAAAAATAAAACACAAGTAGTATCCATACCACACAGTTATACACATGATGGTGTCTTTTTTTTTTTTTTTTTTTTTTAAATAGCCAAGGCCAACAGTTACAAGAGGTGTTAGCCTCCGTGGCTCAAGAAAGTAGTATGTCAACTTCTGCCCTTCTTTGCTTTTCTTTGAGAACAGACTAGGATTCTTCTAAGCTGTAGCTCTGGAAAAACTAAAACGTGAATGTTAGTCCCTCAAATGCACTGTGTTACCAACAGCACAGAGACAAAAGGGCAGGTTCTTCCAAGTCGCCATTAATGGGTAATGCACAGAGCACACATGAGCGTTTCAACAGTCAGCGACCTGGGTGCCACCCTATAGGGCCAGACAGTTACCTTAACTGACTGAAACAGGTCAGGGAAGCAAAAAGCATAAACTCATCCTGCAGGGTGCTGTCCTGACCTAATAAGGGTTCAGTGTGGCTTCCCTTTTTCAAGAGAAGCCAGTAATTTGGTCTTACAGGTCAAACTTCTGATTTTTAGAAATTGGAAATGAATCCAAAATTTTAAACACTATACACCAAACAAATACAGTTTATTTCCAATTTAACATTCCTGCATATCCGTAGAGCTGTAATGCTTAACTACACTAGGATCTTTTATCAGGTACAAACAGCACCACCAAAATGAAGTTTGGAACTTAGAAAAAGAGGGAGCCCCACAAGAGACTCAGGGAAGATGGAAAAAACTCCGTTATGTATGGATTCACAGCTTGACTTCTGAAGGTAACACTCATGCCATTTCTTCAAGGCCAAAGGAAAGGTATTCCACAGAGGCTTCTGAGATTTTTTAGTACTGGCGGAATTACAAAGCAAAGAAGAAGAGTGAAACAAAGTCTGGCAAGTGAAAACAGCAAAATTTTAGTCAATGACAAAGCCTTTTTCCAGAAAATTTGGAAACCACTTAAAGGAAAAAATTAAGCTCCCTCGCATAAATTTCAAAGATTACTTTTCCCGTCCTCTCACATTTTTGCATGCCACTTTAAAGATTAAATCTCAGCACCTGGGTGGCTCAGTCATTAAGCATCTGCCTTCAGTTCACGTCAGGATCCCAGAACATCCCAGAGTTCTGGGATCGAGCCCAGCATCAGGGCTCCCAGCTCAGCGGGAAACCTGCTTCTCCCTCTCTCCCTGTCTCTGTCAAATAAATAAACAAAAAAGTCTTAAAAGAAATATTAAATCTCATTCATATATTAAGCATTCTGTTATGATTATCAAGCCAAGTACAACAGACAATTTTCCATCGGTTCCTAACCTCACTAAGATTTGGGGAACAAGTCTTACCACAAGCACGTTCCTTGTAAAACATGTGTTTTGCAATATTATTAATGAGCACTTTTGTATAGTTTATTCTTTGACCATTTCAGTAATGGGCCTATTGGTAGAGCAATTTCAAAAACCACTTTACAGAGATTTTGGTTAAATGAACGCTCCAATAACGTAGTTAAGTGAACTCCACATCTCCTGACTTCCAACTCCTAAAAACCCCATCCACTTCCCTCTACCAACAGTTCTCAATTCTTGGTGCAAATCAGTACTACTGTGGAAACTTTGAAAACAGCAAAGCTCAGACTGCACCCCAACAGATTTTGATAGAACTAATCTGGAGTTGGCCCCAGAAATCAACACTTTTTAAAAAGCTCCCCAAACAAGCCTACTATACACCCAGGGTTTAAAAAAACAAACAACAACAACAAAAAAAATCACAGGTCTGGAAAACAACCAACAGGGGAGTCCATTAGCTCTCTTGCTTCTGGAGCTTTGCAGGTGGAAAAGGAGCTTTGTCCAAGGCCATCTTCTCTGCCTTTACAGCCTGACCATGACCCAGAGCAAGGGTCAGCAAACTTTTCTGTAAGGGGCCACACAAGGTCTCTGCCCTGTTCAAGTCAAAAAACAAACCGAGACCAGCCTTGAAAATTCCCTGATCAGACAAAACCAATTTAGTCACACAAGCATAGCTTAACTGGCTTATTTTGCAAGACTAACTTGACCGGGGTCATTTCTTATTTATGCCTCTGAAAATCCTAAGCAAAAGGTCAAACTGTTTGCATCCCAAGGCCGGTCTTTGGTAAACACTAACCAATTTCTTATTCTTATTTAAGAAACCTGTGGTGACCCATGACTGTGAAAAATAGTCCAGTCCCTGCCTTCTCACTCTGTAAGCTGCTTTACGGCAATATACCCCCTCATTCCATGGTTTGGTCTGAGCGCTCCCGGGTCCCGACTATCTCCCGGCGTGTGCACAATAAAGCTTTTACTAATTACTACCTCAGGGACTCAAGGGTTTCATCTCGGACTTGTCAGTCGCATGATTCTTGTTTTTCAGGACCTTCTGAACGAACCGTGCACCGGCCACCCTCTAAGCTCCGGGGCTGCACAACACCCGCCCCGGCACCGGCTGTGCCCGCAGGCTGCAAGCTGCAGACCCCTGAGCGGAAAGGAAGCCCCCAAGTGGGGTTACGGATGCGACCGAGCCCAGGTGGCCCCGCCGCACTCCCCACCCCCGCCCCGGACGTCAAGGGCGGGCCAGGCCGGAGACTGCGCAACTCCGTGTCCTGGAGCCTCAGGACCCAGAAAACGACCCCGCAAGGAAGGGCCACAGCCGCCTCAAGCACCTCCTCCGCCCGACCTACAGACGCCGGGGCGGCGGCCCAGGCCCGCGGGCCAGCCAGCCTCCACCCTCCCCGCCGGGCCCGCTCTCTGAGCCCCCCCCCACCGCCCCGCTAGGGTCAGCCGCGGCTCCTTCCCTGCACCCCCGCCCAGGCCTCGCCACGCACCGCCGCCCCCGCCGGGCCCGCCCGGTGACTCAGCACTCGGCCGCCACACGGCCGCGGGGCAGAGGCCTCGGGCGGCGCGAACCCGCAAACCCCGCGCGGCGGGGGCGTGACGAGGGCTGCCCGAGGGCCCGCCGGCCGCCGCTCCGGGGCACAGGTGCGCGGGCACCGCCTCGCCGCTGGCCTCCGCCCCAGCCCTTGCCTTCTGCAAGAAGTGGATGGTGCCCTCCACCGGGCCCTGGCCCTTCAACACGCACACGGCCTTCATCTCCATGACTCGCGAGGGAGCGCTCCGGTCCGGGCTCCGAGGGCGGCAGGGACCCCGAGGACAACGCAGGACGCCGCAGGAGACGCCGACGCAAACCGAGGTGGTCGCGCCGCGCTCTTATAGGCCGGCGCTCCGCGCCCCGCCCACCCTGGCCCGGAACCAATCGCCGCCCGCGCGCTCAGCCCGCTCCCCACGGGGCGTCGGCGCGCGAGTGGCCAGGAGTGACCGGCCGGGGGCGGGGCCACGGGGCCGCGTGGGGAACCCTGCGTCCCGCGCCGCCGGCTCCCTCCGCCCGGAAACATGGAACTGTGGAAAAATTCGGCCTTTCTCTCCCAGTCCGTAGATCTCTGTGCGCGAAAGGGGAAAAATGAGGTACACGTGGCACGCGTTTGATACTCTACGTCACTTTGTGTGGAAGCGTCAGGGGTTGTAAGGGCATTGTCTCGTCTGTGCCTCAGGAATTGGGACGGTCGCGCGGGGCGCTTTTTGTCGTTTCGTTTGTCGTCCTGCGTTCTGGGCTTCCCGACGGTGTGGAAGCGGCGCGTCCCCTCCCTGCCCCGCCTTTGCTTCCCTGCAGTTTCCTCAGCCCCTGGCGCCCGGCGTTACCAATTTGGTGAGCGGAATCCTGTGTTCTTGTCGCCTTTTCCCTGCTGGACGAGGCCCACCACCGTGAAAACACCAGATCGCCGGCGCCGTGCCTCCCGCACCTCGCTCGTGTGTTGTCGGCTCTACGGCCTCGACGGTCAGGGAGGAGGCAGACGGGGCGCCAGTCGTTCCTCCAGACCCGCAGGCGTACTCAGCCTTCAACGGAGATATTTCTCTCTCTCTTTTTTTTTTTTTTTAAGATTTTATGTATTTATTTGACAGAGATCACAAGTAGGCAGAGAGAGAGGAAGGCAAACAGGCTCCCTGCTGAGCAGAGAGAGCCCGATGGGGGGCTCGATCCCAGGACTCTGGGATCATGACCTGAGCCCAAGGCAGTCTCAACCCACTGAGCCACCCAGGCGCCCCAAGGGAAATACTTCAAAAACATGTTATGAAATGAGCCAGCAGTCCAAAATGTGTGCATTTTAAGGATAAACCTACGCACTGTGCGCTCAGAAATGTCTAGAAAAATGTACAGGAGACTGCAGCACCTTTTACTGAGTTCTCTTAGAATATTTTTTTTCACAACGGGCCGTGAATTTGTTTGCAGCGATAGCGCTTTGAGAATGCCACCCACCCTCCCCCCTGACACCCGCACTTTTGTTGGGGGAGTAGTTTGATAAGCCGTGGGGGCTGGGGAGCCTGGCAGGGAGTAGAGCCTTCGCCTTCCAACTCCACAGGGCATGCCTGAGGGAATGCAAGCAAAGGCGGCTGAACTGTGTTTGCAGGAAGTGCCCAGCTCACCTTCACGTGGCAGCGGGCGTTAGACTCACCCAAAGGGCGCGTTTAATTGCAGGTGGCAGTGTTTGACTGGGTGGGTCCGGGATGGGAACCCAGAACTTGCTCTTCTAACACTCGCAGGTGACACCGGTGCCACTGGTCCAGGACCTCATTTTGAGAACCTGTGATGCGCAGGTGTTCCTCTTGCCCAGTGAAGCAGGCAAATTGGAGCCAAGAGCTGGACATACCTGACTCCAAAGAAGAGATGGGGAAAGAGTCCTGAAAAGAAAAGTGGAAACAGGGAGACCAGGACAGGGACCAAGAAGGGACAGACTGGAGAAGAACCCTCTGCCTCCTGGGGATTTCTGTGCTGTTTGCTTTGTGGTATGATCCTCCCCAATTCCTGACAACTCTGCACCACAATCCCTGTTTCCCTCTAATGCAGGATTCACTTGTAAGGATGACAAAATACTGAGGCCTAATTCAGTGCCAGAGTGGAACAAAGACAGGGGCTGCTTCAGCCTCATCTGGGCTACACTTTATCTCAATTACTTCTTAAGACCCTTGGATTCTAAGGCGTCCTCTGATTCTAAGGCGTCAGAGATACACAATCCACATTTTTCCATCAGCCTCTAGAAAGTGCACATATTTGTAATTTTCCTGCTTGTACTTACTAGTATTCTCCAGATAATTGGCATATGCTACTAAGTTGCATAAATGTGCAAATGCTAGCCAAAGGGCCTTTGCCCAAGGTCTAAGTTTCTTTGGGTTCCAGGAAGTGAGAGAGTCTGGTTTCAGTTCATTGTATGAACTTGCCAGGAGACCAGCCCAGGGACCAACCCCTGGATACAAAGAGCAGCCCTAGGTCAGGGAGTTGGTCCTCTTTGAGATACTCCCTTGAAGCCGGGACAGCCCCGTTTTGCTCAGTGGAAGGGCTTTGTCTCCTACAGGTTTCAAGGACCCTGGAGATACTCTAAAATCATTGCCAGTGCTGCCCCTGCCACCTGGGCAAGGGAGTCCCTGGCCCTGGGCCCTGTACTTTAGAAGGCCCTGTTCTGTCCTTCCCTAAGCCCGATCTCCTGTGGGGGAGAGTCTGTGGAGCCAAGAGGGTGTTCCTGCCCAGAACCTTACCCCTCCTTCTAGAACAGGATTAAGGAATTTAAATACAGGCATACCTCATTTTTTGCGCTTCACTTTAATGCACTTCGCAAACATATTTTTTATGAACCGAAGGTTTGTGGCAACCCTGATTAGGCAAGTCTGTGGACACCATTTTTCTTTTCTTTCTTTTTTTTACCAAAGATTTTATTTTTAAGTAATCTCTACACCCAGTGCCAGGCTCTAACTCATAACCCTGAGCTCAAGAGTTACCTGCTCCACTGACTGAGCCAGCCAGGTACCCACGGGCACTGTATGTCCAGCAGCCTTTGCTCACTTCATTTCTCTGTGTCACGTTTTTGGTAATTCTTGCAGGATTTCAGACTTTTTTATTACCCATTATATTTGTTATGATGATCTGTGGTCAGTGATTATGAACTAGCTGATAGTTCAGATGATGGTTAGCATTTTTTAGCAATAAGGTATTTTTAAGTTAAGGTATATACATTGTTTGAGACATAATGAATGCTCTTTTTTTTTAAGATTTTATTTATTTATTTGACAGACAGCGATCACAAGTAGGCAGAGAGGCAGGCAGAGAGAGAGGGGGAAGCAGGCTCCCCACTGAGGAGAGAACCCGATGCAGGGCTTGATCTTAGGACCCTGAGATCAGGGCCTGAGCCGAAGGCAGAGACTTTAACCCACTTAGCCACCCAGCCGCCCCTAGACATAATGAATGCTCGTTCACGCTTACTATTTTGTAGTGTAAACATAACTTTTACATGCACTGGGAAACCAAAAATTTCACCCAGCTTGCTTTATTGCAATATTCACTTTATTGCAGTGGTCTGGAGCTGAACCCACAGTATCTCCAAGGTATCTTGTGATCTTGAACAGTATTTGTGTCCACCTACAGCAGGACATCTCAGTCGTGGCATTGGTAACATTTTGGGTCAGTTAACTACTGTGGTGGCTGACCTGTGCCTTGTAGGATGTCTACACATCCCTGACCTCTACTCACTAGAGGCTTTTTTTTTTTTTTAAGATTTTATTTATTTATTTGACAGAGAGAGATCACAAGTAGACAGAGAGGCAGGCAGAGAGAGAGAGAGAGGAAAGCAGGCTCCCCGCCGAGCAGAGAGCCCGATGCGGGACTTGATCCCAGGACCCTGAGACCATGACCCGAGCCGAAGGCAGCAGCTTAACCCACTGAGCCACCCAGGCGCCCCCCGACTAGAGGCTCTTAACACCCCTCTCCTCAAGCCATGACAGACAAAACGTCTCCAGAAATTGCCAAATGTTCCTTGAGGGGCAAAATTGCCCCCAGTTGAGAACTACTGTTCTAGAACACTCATTGAAGACTTAAGACTTTGCGATTTCTTGGCATCCTCGGCCTATTTCCAGGACCTAGACAGGCTAAAGATGGTACCACCGTGGGTATACATCTAAGTTTGACCCCTCGGTGCAACAGGGAACCTGCAGTGGGGAAAAAAGGAAAGACCAGGGACAGGGAGCTACTCTTCTCCTATTACCAACTTCCTACCTAGAACTCAAAGAAGCCCAAGAATGCCATATTTGAACCTGCCTTGCAGGTCTTTATTAAGATATATTTGTTAAAACAGAAGATAGGGGGGCACCTGGGTGGCTCAGTGGGTTAAGCCACTGCCTTCGGCTCAGGTCATGATCTCGGGATCCTGGGATCGAGTCCCGCATCGGGCTCTCTGCTCGGCAGGCAGCCTGCTTCCTCCTCTTTCTGTCTCTCTGCCTGCCTCTCTGCCTACTTGTGATTTCTCTCTGTCAAATAAATAAATAAATAAATAAATTTAAAAAAACAGAAGACAGGATGTATTTTTATCTGGCTGTTATCTTGGTTTATATTATTTAAATATCTAGTGTATGGTGTGAGGGCCTCCATTTGTGCTCTTGCCCCAGTCTGGTAAATATTAAGGCAGGCCTATTCATTTTAACCTTGAGATTCCATGGTAGCTTTAGAGTGTTTCTGCCCCAAAATTTCATCCCCCAGAGTTCATGTGTTTCAAACTGCGGTGTGACCAGAGTACTCAGGTGATTTTGAAAAGTCATTGTCGTACCAGGCCAATGCTACTGAGAGTCATTATCCCCACGAAGTCGAAAAAATCCGAAAAGTAGCCTGGGTTGTCTTGAGCCCCAGAATGTGGTCAGAATCTGACAGTCAGAATGGGGTCCAGGTAATCCAGAGAGGCTTTGATTTTATAGGGAATGATGGGGAGGGATAGATGTCTCAGATATCAGGCAGCCTGTGTGGATGACTGAGCAGCTTACGGCCTGTGTTTTCGGCATTCCTGAGAATGAAAGTCAACGTTTGGGGACTTCTGCAGTTAGGGTGTGAGTGAGGAGGTAGACCAGAAGTTCAGTCTTGCATTTCTTTTCTTTTCCCCTTCCTCCTCTTCTTTGCCCAGGGTTCATTTTCTCCACTTTTTCTCATTTATCTCATCTTTTTCTTTCCCTAAATCATTCTCATTTCTGTGACTCAAGGCAGTTTCCTCTTTATACCTTCATCACTCTCAGTAAATACATAGTTTTCTGTTAATCTCCTTTACATCACATGCCACAAAGGGATTATTACCACGGCCCTTGCTTATGAAAGACATATTTTTAAAAAAGATTTATATATTTGTTTTAGAGAGAGAATTGGAGGGAGAGGGGCAGAGAGCATCTGAAGCAGACACCCCGTTGAGCCCGGAGCCAACGTGGGGCTCCATCTTAGGATCCTGAGATCATGACCTGAGCAGAAAGCAAGAGTTGGACGCTCGGCCCACTGATCCACCTAGGCACCCTCAAAAAGGCATATTTTTATGTGAACTGTAGGAAAATGCTAGAGCTAGGGAAAATCCAAGAGAAGGAGAGTACAAAGAGAGGTTTTTCAATGCTAAGAAACAAATGCACTAACAACTAGGAAGCAAAGGAGAAACAGAAGTGGCGTTAGCTAGTTCTGCCGGCCTATACTAAAACCCTGATGTCAGTAGATCCCCAAAACTGACACCTATTACCAATAAACCCTGTAGGAAGATTATATCACAGAACCATGAAGTATCTGAGGCATTCTTAAAAGTTGGAAAGTGAAAAGGGTAAAAATTAATGTAGATTGTTAGTAAGCAGGAGTCAACAGTCTGTGATTAGAAGTTTGCAAACTGTAATTGCAAGTTAATTATATATTTAATAATCTTGTCAGGACCTCTGTCATAGGCTATATTTTTAGCAGTTCTAGCCTGGGCTCTGGCTCCATCTGGCCCACTGTGTCGTCCTGGAATATCCTCCTCTAGACCTCAGCTATAAATCAGAGGTACCTGGGCTGCACATTAGAACTACCTGCGAGCTTTTTTGAAAACATGGGCTTACTGGGTGCCTGGGTGGCTCAGTGGGTTAAGCCACTGCCTTCGGCTGGGGTCATGATCTCGGGGTCCCAGGATTGGGCCCCCTCATCGGGTTTTCTGCTCAGCACGCAACCTGTCCCCCCCCCCGCCCCCGCTGCCTACTTGTGATCTCTGTCTGTCAAATAAATAAATAAAATCATAAAAAAAAAAGAAAACAAAACACTGGGCTTGGGCCCAATTACATTCAAATCTTCAAATTGTATGTATACATGAACTATAAATGCGTATCATGTTACTGTAAGACATAAGAATCTAACTGTTGTGGGGAGCCTGGCTGGCTCAGTCATTTGAGTGTGGACTCTTGATTTCAGCTCAGGTTGTGATCCCAGGGTTGTGGGATCTAGCCCCGTGTGGGGCTCCATGTTCCACAGAGTCTGCTTATTTCTCTCCCTCTGCTCCGTAACTCACCCACCCCCACCCGTTAGCATGCCTCTTTCTCTCTCTCTAAAATAAATAAATATATAAAATCTTTTTTTAAAAAAATGATCCCTAGGATATCTGAGTGTGTGGACTGACAGGAGGTGGGGTGAGACTGAAGGCAGAGAGTCCCCATTTGGGAGCCACGATAAGGTCCTGGCCTACGGCCATTACTGGAAAAAAGATAATTGAAATGCAATGCAAGCCTCAGTGACTATCTAAAGTGAAGGCGGGGGAAGGCAAATGTAGTTCCCCTTTTTCAGGCTTGGGCCACCGGGGTTGATGGTGGTGCCATTTACCAAGAAAAGCAAGTAGAGGGATAAAGATCCTCATTCAGGAAAGGGTGCATCTGGAGTACCTGAGGGAGTTAGAATTGCCAAGGTGGAATTGTCCACTTGGCTGTGGGTCTGAATCTCAGGGTCACATCTAAGTCTGGCCTCTGTCTCAAATTTAACACACATGCTATTCAGGTAAAGCTAATGTAGTTATTTATGCCCTCTAGGGGATGTCACTATCTTAATGATCCTCTACCACTTCGGGTGGGTAAGAATCAGGTATGACTTGGATGTGCCAGTGATGTTATGTCAAGTTCATTTGGTTTTAAATAGTCCTTGAGACCAGTGATTTGCACACTTAGTATAAGAATTAGGGGAAAGGCTTATTAAAACCCAGATGGCTGGTCCCTACACTCAGAAACTGTTAAAAAATAAATTGTTTTATTAATATATAATTTATATACTATTTTAGAAACTCATCTATTGTAAGTGTACACTTAAGTGATTTTTTTTTTTTTTTTTGTAAATTTAGGTGGCTGGCCATCATTACCAAAATGCAGTTTTAGAACATTTCCATTAGCCCAGTAAGTTTCCTCCTGCTGGTTTTTGCTTAATCCCTTCTCCCATCCCAAGCCCTTGGCAACCACTGATCTGCCTTTTTCTCTATGAATTTGCCTTTTCTGTGTGTTTCTTATAAATGGAACCATACAATATGTAGTGTTTGCATCTGGCTTCTTTGATTTAGTATGTTTTAGAGCTTAATCTGTGTTGTAGCATGTAGCAGTAGATCATTCCTTTTTATGTCTAAGTGGTAATTTATTATATGGATATACCACAACTTGTTTTTCCCCTCAAGTTGCTGGACATTTCGATTTGTTGTGGTTTGAATTGTGCCCCCTCCACAATTCATAACTTGAAGATAACCCCATGTGCCCTTATTTGCAAATGGGGTTTTGTAGATTCCTGATCTATGGACTCTTTTATTACTAGGAAACATCTGTTTTTGTTTCTAGTAATATTTCTTGTCTTTACATCTATTTTAGCTAATATCCACATGGGCCACGCAACTTTCTTATGGTTGCTTTTTTCACAGTGTATCTTTTTTCATCTTTCTACTTTCAGCCTCGTTCTGTCTCTGAATCTAAGTGTGTCTCTTGCATACAGCATATGTTTGGACCTTGCTTTTTGTATCCAATCCGAATCTCTCCACTCTTCATTTGGGATCTTTAGGCCATTCACATTTACTGTAATTCATAATATGTTTGGATTTACATTTTCCATTTTGCTGTTTGTCTCTGTCTCCTCTCATCTTTGTTTCTCTGTATCTCATTCATTGCTTTCTTTTGTGTTAAATAAGTACTTTTGGGTATATCATCTAAATTCTCCTGTTAACTTTTCTTACTGTGTTAAAATGTATTTTCTTAATGGTTCCTCCCTAGATTTCAGCATCTTAACTCAGCAAAATCTAGTTGAGACTAATACTAATTTAATTCTGGTAAAATATAGAAACTTTACTGCAGTATAGCTCAATTTTCTCCCCTCTCCTTTGTATTATTATTGTTATTACATTTATATGTGCTATAAACCCAACAATACAGTGTTATGAGTATTGTTGGACACAATCTTATGTCTTGTAAAGAAATTAAAAGGAGAAATGAAGCAAATATATTTATAGAGTCTTCTATATTAACCTACGTATTTACCATTTCCAGTGCTTTTCATTCTCCCCTGCGCATCCAGTTGTCAGCTGGTGTCACTTCCTTTCAGTCTGAAGGATTTCCTATAGTATTTTCTGAAAGGCAAGGCTTTCATGACTTCCACTGACAGTGCCACTGGCCATGGGCATCACCCACTATGGCAAATCCTGTGAGCCCCCCTCAGCCACAGTGGCATAGCTACCAGCCCTCACGACGTGTCCCCTGGGAGAACCTCTACCACCCACTGGGCTGGAGGGGAAGGAAGCAGTGCTAGGCCAGGATGCCTCAGACCTCTACTATTCTTACAGTTCAGCAGTTTTGAAGCATAAATGCTTCTCAAATTGTCCTATGCCTTTGGTTGGTTTCCAGAACACTGAAATTGTCATTCTTATCAATTTTGTCTAGCTTTATATGATAGTTGCATTCTGGGGAGAGGATTTGCTCGCCTTTCCACTTGACCATAGCCAGCAGTCAGCTTTGTCCCCTTGTATTTCTGACTCATTAGACCTGGGTGAAGCTGGAGAATTGACGTCTTAGTGAGGGCCCAGGTAATGCCACTGGCCCAAAGACCACACTCTGAAAACCACTGCTTTTGATTAACTCAGAGTCTTTTAGATACTAGAATAGCTTTCTCATAAACTCATTATGAGGACACACAAAATGTTATTTAAAATTTCTGCAGAGGGGCGCCTGGGTGGCTCAGTGGGTTAAATAAGCCTCCGCCTTAGGCTCGGGTCATGATCTCAGGGTCCTGGGATCAAGCCCCAAGTTGGGCTCTCTGCTCAGTGGGGAGCCTGCTTCCTCCCTCTCTCTGCCTGCCTCTCTGCCTGCTTCTGATCTTTGTCTGTCGAAATAATTAATAAAATCTTTTAAAAAAATAAAATAACATAACATAAAATTGCTGCAGAGTTGGGCACCTGGCTGGCTCAGTCAGTAGACTCTGTGACTTGCTCTCAGGATTGTGAGTTCAAGACCCACAGTGGGCATAGAGACTATTTAAAAAAAAAAAAAAAAAAAAAAGTGCTGCAGGGGAACAAGACCTAGAATAAAGCCAGTTAAGAGATTTCTTTTTGGTAGGAACTTTTTTTTTTTTTTTAAAAGAATTTATTTATTTGACAGAGATCACAAGTAGGCAGAGAGGCAGACCAGGTGGGAGTGGGCAGGGGAGCAGACTCCCCGCTGATCAAAGAGCCCAACATGGGCTTGATCCCAGGACCCTGGGATCATGACCTGAGTTAAAGGCAGAGGCTTTAATCCACTGAGCCACCCAGGCACCCCTGGTAGGAACTTTTGATAGAAGTAAAGGTGTCTAGGGCGCCTGGGTGGCTTAGTGGGTTAAGCCTCTGCCTTCGGCTCAGGTCATGATCTCAGGGTCCTTGGATCGAGTCCCACACTGGGCTTTCTGCTCGGTATGGAGCCTGCTTCCTCCCTCTCTCTGCCTGCTTCTGATCTTTGTCTGTCGAAATAATTAATAAAATCTTTTAAAAAAATAAAATAACATAACATAAAATTGCTGCAGAGTTGGGCACCTGGCTGGCTCAGTCAGTAGACTCTGTGACTTGCTCTCAGGATTGTGAGTTCAAGACCCACAGTGGGCATAGAGACTATTTAAAAAAAAAAAAAAAAAAAAAAGTGCTGCAGGGGAACAAGACCTAGAATAAAGCCAGTTAAGAGATTTCTTTTTGGTAGGAACTTTTTTTTTTTTTTAAAGAATTTATTTATTTGACAGAGATCACAAGTAGGCAGAGAGGCAGACCAGGTGGGAGTGGGCAGGGGAGCAGACTCCCCGCTGATCAAAGAGCCCAACATGGGCTTGATCCCAGGACCCTGGGATCATGACCTGAGTTAAAGGCAGAGGCTTTAATCCACTGAGCCACCCAGGCACCCCTGGTAGGAACTTTTGATAGAAGTAAAGGTGTCTAGGGCGCCTGGGTGGCTTAGTGGGTTAAGCCTCTGCCTTCGGCTCAGGTCATGATCTCAGGGTCCTTGGATCGAGTCCCACACTGGGCTTTCTGCTCGGTATGGAGCCTGCTTCCTCCCTCTCTCTGCCTGCCTCTCTGCCTGCTTCTGATCTTTGTCTGTCGAAATAATTAATAAAATCTTTTAAAAAAATAAAATAACATAACATAAAATTGCTGCAGAGTTGGGCACCTGGCTGGCTCAGTCAGTAGACTCTGTGACTTGCTCTCAGGATTGTGAGTTCAAGACCCACAGTGGGCATAGAGACTATTTAAAAAAAAAAAAAAAAAAAAGTGCTGCAGGGGAACAAGACCTAGAATAAAGCCAGTTAAGAGATTTCTTTTTGGTAGGAACTTTTTTTTTTTTTTAAAGAATTTATTTATTTGACAGAGATCACAAGTAGGCAGAGAGGCAGACCAGGTGGGAGTGGGCAGGGGAGCAGACTCCCCGCTGATCAAAGAGCCCAACATGGGCTTGATCCCAGGACCCTGGGATCATGACCTGAGTTAAAGGCAGAGGCTTTAATCCACTGAGCCACCCAGGCACCCCTGGTAGGAACTTTTGATAGAAGTAAAGGTGTCTAGGGCGCCTGGGTGGCTCAGTGGGTTAAGCCTCTGCCTTCGGCTCAGGTCATGATCTCAGGGTCCTTGGATCGAGTCCCACATTGGGCTTTCTGCTTGGTATGGAGCCTGCTTCCTCCTCTCTCTCTGCCTGCCTCTCTGCCTACTTGTGATCTCTCTGTGTCAAATAAATAAATCTGTAAGAAAAAAAAAAAGAAGTAAATGTGTCTAAATAATATTGTTAGCCTCAGGTTCAAAAAGGCCTGTCAGGTGAATGATTGTCTATTCAGTGCCAGCCTGATGGTTAGCAGTTCGGGTGATTCATAACAAGATAGCATAGGTAAATCTAACTGTCTACAGAGGCTCTTAATCTCATCAGAGTCTATGAGAAAATTGCTCTGTCATTTTCTCAAAAATGCTAGTTACTCTCCAGAGGAGGTTGTAATTTATCCCAAACACCACAGTGCTCCACACTGTCTTCCTTTGACTGTGGACGGTTTCCTATGTCACTGGTAGATGCAGCATTTCCTCCCATTCCCGTGATTGCACTCCGGGATGGACGCAGGGCATCTCACTGGCAGCACTGGAGGAGAGCTCCTCCTATTCATGTGATGTCACCAAGGTCCTTATAAGTTTCTGCTGCAGAGCACCTGGTCCAGTCTGGTTCTAGACTGGTGACGACCAGATATGGCTGGTCCCACCACTGTTGACTGTGGTTCAGACCATTTACCTTGTCTCCAAGTGCCCACTTCTTGCACTGTTCTCAATCTTCTGCTGGTCTACCAGTTGACCTGGTCTTTTTGTAATCTAACACTGGGCCCACAGAATCTTCTGGATGCTGTAGATGGCTAGGCATAGTCAATGTGAAGCTCTTCAGACTTCCCTCTCCTGACTTCTCCCTTCACACCCAGATGTGCTGGCCTGGCACCATATTGAAATGTCTCCCCACAGGCCCTATCCCAGACTTTTGATCTTCTTCCACTCTTATATACATACCATGAACACTCTTAAAGTTCTCAAGATCTTCTATTTTTTTTTTAAGATCTTCTATTTTTATCTAGATGTTTCTACCTCAGAACTCACAGGAAGGGACACCTGGGTGGCTTAGTTGGTTAAGTGTCTGCCATCGCCTCAGGTCATGATCCCAGGGTCCTAGGATCGAGTCCTGCATCGGGCTCTCTGCTCAGAGGGGAGTCTGCTTCTCCATTTCCCTCTCCCTCTTGCTCCTCTGCTCGCTCTCACTCATTCTGTCCCTCAAATAAATAAAATCTTAAAAAAAAAAAAAAAAACCTCCCAGGGAAAGAGAAAGAAAGGACCCATGTGGCTCATCCATGTGGCTTGCTTCCTCTCCAGCTCTCCTTTTCCCTCTCCCCACGATATTGAAGAAAAAGTGTTCCACTTGCTCTGTCTCAGAGGATCTCAGACTTTCTCTGAATCAGAACCCCCTGGAGAGTTAAAGCGCAGATGACTCAGCCCCCTCCCTCCAGAGTTTCTGATTCAGCAGGTCCGAGATGGGGCCCGAGAATGTGCATTTCTAGCAAGTTCCCAGGAGATAACTGCTGCTGCTGATCTGCTATTCACACTTTAAGATCTCGGGCGCCTGGGTGGCTCTGGGTTAAGCCTCTGCCTTTGGCTCAGGTCATGATCTCAGGGTCTTGGGATGGAGCCCCGCATCAGACTCTCTGCTCAGCAGGGAGTCTGCTTCCTCCTCTCTCTCTCTCTGCCTGCCTCTCTGCCTACTTGTGATCTCTGTCTAATAAAATAAATAAATAAATCTTTAAAAAAAAAAAAAAGAACCACTGATCTCTACCTTCTATGCTGGTTTCTTGCTACCCCTGATTTATAGTAAAATTCTACCATTTTTTTTATAAGGGTTGACTTTTGATTTGTTAATGGATGCTAACAAACTTAGAAAATCCTTTTCTCTCAAGAAAAGGTTTTCAAACTATTATCTTCTATAGCTTACTGTCCAAACTGAGGCACCTTTGGTGGGGAAATCAATTGATACTTAAAATAATGCTAAGACCTGGTGCACCTGGGTGACTCAGTGGGTTAAAGCCTCTGCCTTCAGCTCAGGTCATGATCCTGGGGTCCTGGGATCGAGCCTGGCATCCAGCTCTCTGCTTGGCAGGGAACCTGCTTCCTCCTCTCTCTCTGCCTGCCTTTCTGCCTACTTGTAATCTCTGTCTGTCAAATAAATAAATAATAATAATAATGCTAAGACCACAAGCATAGATGGGACTGTGCTAGACAAACCAGGATGGCTGGTCGCCTCATACTACAGCCTCAGGAAAATCAGCTTTTTTTAAAGCAATTAATTCCTCGTTCTGGGGCTCAACAGCCTCTCCTTTTCTGGGACAAAAAGGCCCATGACTCAAACTTGCAGGTGGGAGGCTACTGGGGAATGTGATTTCAGAGAGAAACAAAAACACAGTAGTTTCATGTTTTCACAACACCATCTGCATCATACATACTTGTAGTTATCCACCTGTAGTCCTGAAGAGCCTGAATAGCCTGTAGCCACTATAAATAAAGACAGTTTGCATTTTCCTCCTGGCACAAGTCCCTACCAGCTCCATTGGTTATCAGCCTTTCGCCTCATCCCCAGGTGTCCTTAGTTATTTCTGGGCATATCCAGAGCATCGGCTCACGTGTGTCCACAAAATCAGAGTATCAGCTGCAGTTTTCACATGCTCTGGCTCCTTATCCCCATCCACAGTCCGCAGAGCCACCTGGAGAAGTTTCATCTCCGCTACTACCCGTCATGAGGACACCCAGTTGCACGCCAAGGATGCTGCCTCCACATGCTCCTTAGTCTGATGCTGGAGCGTAGCTGGGTTTTATGCAAGCCTTCCCCCCATATCCCTGTTTCCTGGGCCCCAAGTTAGATATATTTTGAAGGCAACATCAGTAGGATTTGCTGATGGTTAGGATGTTGGGTACATGAGGAAAGAGGTCCGGCATGATTTCAGAGCTTTGGCCCAATGCATGAGGTTGTTATTAATTAAGGTGGTTGCGAAGGCTGCAAGTGGAGCAGATCTGAAAGAAAATGGCAGTGGTTTCATCTCAGATATAGTTAAGTTCATGGTGTCCGTTAGTTATCTAAGGAAAGGAAGGTGATAGTGGACCTTCCTTTTCAATGTCTGCACAATTACCATAGACAGAGTCGAACTGAACCTTAAAGATTATTTTCCAGGGCTGCCTGGGTGGCTCAGTCGGTTAAGGGTCCTATTCTTGAGGTCATCATGTCAAGGTCATGAGATCAAGCCCTGAATCTCTCTCCCTCTCCCCCTCCTGACCCCCCTGAAAAAAAAAATTATTTTCCAGTTCTGTCAGGCACTGTTGATCACCAGTCCAACCACCCAGATTTTGTTTCAGAGTCTGTCCTCCCTTGTGACTGGAGGAAATAGGAAATCCTGATTGTCTAAACCAGCCAGGGTCACCCCATTCTGTAGGTCAATGATGAGTTTAGGGGTAAGCCTGAGACCTACCCAGTCCAGTGAGACCCGAGGAGCATGCATGTGGAGGCTTCTGGGAAATGTTCCTTTTCTATAAAAAAGATCTGCAAAATGCAGAATTGGTCAGCTTCTTCTGGATGTCCTACGACAACTGTCTTGCAAATGTGACCTGAGTTAAACTGATTAAAACAAGCTGAGGGGGGCCAGGCTGAAAGATGGCATCTTCTAGCCCGTTGATTAACTAGTTGGAACCACCCATCTCCAGAACTCTTCTTCAATATACCTCTTCTTCATCAGTTAAGCCATTTCTAGATGAGTTTTGCTCACCCATTAAAGCATCCTAACACAACATATGAGGGGAAGGTCATCTGAAGGAGGAAACCATAGCCAGGCAGTAAAGTAGGAGGTCCAGGTAATTACCAGCAAAGTCAGTCCAGTGCAGCAGCAGGAGGATTTCCAGTGCAAGGACCTGACTTGCTCAGGAACTTTCACAAGAAACTGCTTGTTTGGTCATAGATCTGTACTTTTTTTTTGCCAGTGAGGGCAGGATTTCCACATGTGAGGGCATTTGCACCAGTGGCCCTTGTGGGATGGGCGTCTACTCTTAGCTTGCCCCTCCTGCACCGGGCTTTTCCTTGGCACCCAGAGAAGAGTCCAAATTGCTCTCATGCTCCTTATCCCATGCTGTACTCACAAGCACCTGTTAGAAGGCCAGGATGATATCATAATTCCCATTTTATAAATTGGGGATTAAGACTCAAGGAGGTGGGGCGCCTGGGTGGCTCAGTGGGTTAAGCCTCTGCCTTCGGCTCAGGTCATGATCCCAGGGTCCTGGGATCGAGCTCCGCATCGGGCTCGAAGCAATCTTTTTATTACTCTTGACAGTGAACAGGGATTTAAATTTATAGCAACCTGTTGCACATGCATTAACTGTACACGTAGTGGCACAATCAGTTTTTCCTCTTGCGGAGCTCTTCATGTGCACGGGACTGAAAACCCTGAATCGGCTTGAAGTGAGAAACTAGTCCAGGTTTACCAAGGAAGATAATAAGTCAAACCAGATTAACTGAGTGAAAAAAAATGGTTCTTAATAAATTGGTCTTATAAATTGAGAGTGAGTATGGAATATCCTTGGTCTTATAAATTGAGTCTTATAAATTGGTCTTATAAATTGAGAGTGAGTATGGAATATCCTTATTAAAAAATAAAAATAAATAAAATATTTATTATAAAATTTTATTTATTTATTTATAAAATAAATTTTAAAAATAAAATCTTTTTTAAAAAATTAAAAAAAAAGATGAGAAGTATTCCAGAAATGCTAAAAGGCTGAATTTTCCAAAGAACAATTCATATTTTAAATGTTTCAGTGAAGTCAATTGTAACAAAACATGTTTGACTTGAAAGTATGTTTATCTTCTTATTTATTATTTGTGTAACACATTTTTTTTTAGATTTTATTTATTTATTTGACAGAGATCACAGGTAGGCAGAGGCAGGCAGAGAGAGAGGAAGGGAAGCAGGCTCCCCGCCAAGCAGAGAGCCCTAGGTGGGCTTGATCCCAGGACCCCGGGATCACAATCCGAGCTGAAGGCAGAGGCTTTAACCTACTGAGCCACCCAGGTGCCCGTTACCCAGGAGATCTGGGGTTGAGTGTTGATTCTTCTCTTTGGTGTTCCTGGATCTCAGTTTCTTCCTCTGGAAAAGGAGGAGTTAACAAGATGTCTGCTTCCTAAGGCTGCTGTCACAAATTACCACAGACTTACTGGTTTAAAACAACACACCTTTCCTTTCTTATATTTCTGGAGGTCAGAAATCTGATGGGGATCCCACTGGGCTAAAATCAAGGTGTCAGCAGATCCATGTTCTTTTTTGAGTCACTTAGACTGAATCCATTTCCTTGCCTTTTCCAGTATCTAGAGGCTGCCTGCCTTCCTTGGCTCCTGGCCACTTCCTCTATGTTCAAAGGCAGCAATGGCCAGTTGAATCTTTGTCACATCGTGTCACTCTGACACTGACTTTCCTGCCTCCCTCTCTGATTTTTTTTTTAAAGATTTTATTTATTTATTTGACAGAGAGAGATCACAAGTAGGCAGAGAGGCAGGCAGAGAGAGAGGAAGGGAAGCAGGCCCCCCGCCGAGCAGAGAGCCCGACGCGAGACTCGATCCCAGGACCCTGAGATCACGACCCGAGCCAAAGGCAGCGGCCCAACCCACTGAGCCACCCAGGCGCCCCCTCTCTGATTTTTAAAGGGATGGCATTGGGCCTACTTTCATGATTATAGTGATCCGGCTCATCCAGAGTCATCTTTTTTGTTTTAGGGTCAGCTGATAAGCAGCCTAAATTCCCCTTTGACACGTAACCTAATATATTCATAGGTTCTAGGGATTAATATGTGGACATCTTTGGGAACCATTATTCTGCCTACTTAACACTGGGAAGTCTCTTAGCTCTTTCTAGCTCAAAATTTTATAAAAAAGAATCAGTATAAATGTCCACTATTACTTTGGCTTTAAAGGGCAAAAAAAAATAAGCTGGGGTTTTTGAGTAGCTCAGTTAGTTAAGTGTCTGACTCTTGATTTCAGCTCAAGTCATAGCTCAGGGCTGTAAGTTCGAGCCCACACCGGGTTCCACATTCAGCAGGGAGTCTGCTTGGGATTCTCTCTCCCTCTCCCTCTCCCTCTCCCTCTGCCCCTCGCCTTGCTCTTGCACACACACGCATACACACACTCTCTTCTCTCTCTCTCTCAAATAAATCTTTTTAAAATATAAAGCACAATAAATAAAGCTCAAATAACTAGGTTATAAAGAAAAAGAACCATTTTTATTGTCTGACTTTTATTTAATTTTTTTTTAAGATTTTATTTATTTATTTGACACAGAGAAAGAGAGATCACAAGTAGGCAGACAGGCAAGCAGAGATAGAGGGGGAGGCAGGCTCCCCGCGCGGAGCAGAGAGTCCAACACAGGGCTTGATCCCAGGACCCTGAGATCATGACTGGGGCAAAAGGCGGGGAGGCTCAACCCACTGAGCCACCCAGGCGCCCCATAATATTTTATTTTTTTTAAAGACATTGTTTATTTGTTTGACAGAGGGAGACACAGCAAGAGAGGGAACACAAGCTGGGGGAGTGGGAGAGGGAGAAGCAGGCTTCTTGTGGCGCAAGGAACCTGATCCCGGAACCCTGGGATCATGACCTGAGGTGAAGACAGATGCCTAATGACTGAGCCACCCAGGCACTTCTTATTTTATTTTTTAAAGGGAACTATATTCATGTAGTTCAAAAACCAGAACATAATAAAGACTAGCTTGAGGGTCTCACTCCCTTCCTGAGTCATGTGTATATACCATCGTTTATTGACTTGATCCCTTTTGTATCAATTTCCTACATCTACCATAACAAATCACCACAAATTGGTGGGTCAAAATAACAGAAGTTTATGCTCCTATAGTTTTGGAGGTCTAAAATCAGGGTGTCAGCTGAGTTGTGATTCCTCCAAAAGTTCTAGGGGAGAACACTTCCTGCCTCTTCCATCTCATGGCTACTTCACTCCAATCTCTGCCTGTGTGGTCACATGGCTTTCTTCCCTGTGTGTATGTCTGTGTGTCCTCTCTTCTTATAAGGACACCAGTCCCTGGATTTAGGGCCCACTGTAATCCAGTATGATACCATCATTACTAACTACATCTGTGAAGACCCTATTTCCAAAAAGGTCATGTTCACAGGTACTAATGGTTTGGACTTACCTTATCCTTTGGGGGTAATATGTCAACCCGTTACACCTATGGACAGACTTATTGGTGTTTCGCATGATTTGCTGGTAGAACAGATGCTGCGTATTTTTTTATGGACTTGCATGCATAGTCTCATGGACTTGCAAAATGTCTCTAAAGTACGAATCCCTGCAAGTATACATGCTGAGTCGTAGATTTTTGCCAAATTGTACTTGGAAAAGGTTGCATCGGGGTGCCTCGATGGCTCAGTCAGTTGAGCAACCGACTCTTGATTTCGGTTCAGGTCACGATCTCAGGGTTGTGAGATCGAGCCCCATGTCTGGCTCTGCCCTTAGGAGTCTCCTTAGGATTCACTCTCTCCTTCTCAGTCTGTCCCTCCACCTGTTCCTGCACTCTCCCTCTCCAATAAATCATCCTTTTTTAAATAATTTTTTAAAGATTTCGTATTTATTTTATTTAAGAAAAAGAGAAAGGGGGCGCCTGGGTGGCTCAGTGGGTTAAAGCCTTTGCCCTTGGCTCAGGTCATGATCCCGGGGTGCTGGGATCTCTGCTCGGCAGGGAACCTACATCCTCCTCTCTCTGCCTGCTTCTCTGCCTACTTGTGATCTCCGTCTGTCAAATAAATGAATAAAATCTTAAAAAAAAAAAAAAGAGAAAGAGAACAGCATGAGCAGGAGGGAGGGGCAGAGGCAGAGGGAGAGGGAGAAGCAGGCTCCCCACTGAGCAAGGAGCCTGACATAGGGCTTAATCCCAGGACCCTGAGATCATGACTTGAGCTGAAGGCAGTCGCTTCACCAACTCGGACACCCACTTGCCCCATAAGTAAATAAATCTTTAAAAAGGAAAAATCCCTTCTTTAAAAAACAAAAAAGGTTGCTCTTATTTTCATTCCCACCCTCAGTGTTTGTTTCCCTGGAGCCTCACCAGACCTTTGTAGGACCAGTGTCTTTATCTACCCATCAGAGCTTAAAAATAAAATCTTATTTATTTTAAAGATTTTATTTTATTTATTTGACACAGAGAGAGCGAGAGCGCACTGCAAGAGAGGGAACACGGCAGGAGGAGTGGGATCCGGAGAAGCAGGCTTCCGCTAAGCAGGGAGTCCGAAGCGGGGGGCTGAATCCTAGGACCCTGGGATCATGACCTGAGCCAAAGGCAGAAGCTTAATGACTGAGCCACCCAGGAGCCCCTAAAATCTCATTTAATTTCCATTTCCTTAATTATTAGTGCAAATGAGCACACCTACATGTGTTCACTGTCTCCGTAAGTCTGCGAATTACTAGGTGTTTCCTGTTCCGCGTTGAGCTGCTGTTCTGCTTTTTATTTACTCCATTTCAGACACTTTAAGGGCTTCTTTCTTTAGGCCACCATCCTTTCTTTGTTCTGCCACTTGATTGGAACTTGATCTTGTACAGAAACCTAAGGCAAGGGATTGTGTGAAAGGATATATCTCTGGTGAAGGGGTATTAGCTTCTCAGTGTTGAAATCATTGGATGCAGCTGTGCTGTGGGCATTGAAAGCACCTAATAAGATTGTGGCTCTGGGTTGGGTGCAGTTTCTGGACACACACACTTGCAGGGCATAAATAGTTACACCAGAAATGAGATGTGTTCGAAAGTATGTCCGTAGGTGGGACTTTCTGTGAACCTGCGAGAAGGCACATCCCTCTCTCTTTAAATGAGAGGGCTTCAGCTGGGTCATCAGACTGGTGGCAAACATCCAACAGATGACCTGTCCATCCTGACTTTTTCTTGCAACAGAGTCATTTAGTCTGTAATTAAGGAAAGCAAGAGGGCAACTCCCCTCTGGGCATATACACAGAGGAACTGAAAACGGGACCTGAACAGCAATCTGTACACCCATGTTGACAGCAGCGGCTCTATGTGCAGTAGCCAAAAGTTGGATTCAACCCAGGTCTCCATGGACAGATGCATGGAGTAAACACGACATGGCATAAGTAAGTTACAGTGGAATACTATTCAGTCTTAAAAAGGAAGAAAGGAAATCCCATACACTTGCTACAACATGAATGAACCATCACGGTACCTCTCATTCTGATGAGGGACATAGGCCAAACACAAAATGACAAATACTGTATGATTCTACCTGTTGGAGGGACCTAGAGTAGTCAAGTCGTAGACACAGAAAGTAGGGTGTCTGGGGCCTGGGGTACCCAGGGCCGGGGGTGGGGGGAAGGGGGAGCTGTTACTAAATGGGTACAGAGTTTCAGTTTTGCAAGACTAGAAGGGATCTGGAGTGGGATGGTGGTTGTGCCTACTCAAGTATGAATGCACTTGGTACCACTAAACTGAGTACTTAAAAATGGCTCAGGTCGGGGGGCCCATGTGGCTCAGTGGGTTAAGCGTCAGACTTTGGCTCAGGTCATGATCTCAGGATTCTGGGGTCGAGTCCCAATGTTGAGCCCTCACGCCTGGCTATGCGCTCATCAGGGATTCTGCTCGTCCTTCTCTCTCTGCTCCAACCCACTGGCTACAAGAAGGCCTCCTAGAAACCAGAGATGGCTCCTTGACCAGAAGTGCTAGTGCAGAGCACTGCTTGGAGCCAAAAAATGGGTGACTCACTGAACCCCTGTGTTGCGAGGTCCCATTTTTGTCGTTGAAGGAAAGCACTGTAGAACAACGTTTGGGATCGCTTGTTCAAATTAGAGGCGTGGGTGGTGGCCACAAAGTCCTTGCACTGTAGATGATTAAGGAGAAAGGGTACTTGCCCTTCCCAGCTTAAAGCCTTTTAGTTTGCAGTTAGAGTCTCGAGAAGGAGGAATTTTTGCCCTGGCTCTCGCACCAGGCCCTCATCAACCCACCCCTCCCCAGCTCTCCACCTCCAACAAGGAGGGATGGCTAATTCGCATAATTTACTTAATGATATTTATTTTTCACTCTGTCCTCCCATGTCAGGATGTAAGCTCTCATGAGTGCAGAGACTCCTGTCTATTGTACTGCCTGGTGTTTTCCAAATGTCCAGATCAGTGTCTGGCAATCAGTAAGCATTTGAGAATGAGTGACTTGTACCTGTACTCCAAACAGCTGGTTGGATATGAGAACTCAAGGCCTCACATAGGGACTGGACACTTGTCTTCTCCCCTGCCCCCTTTATCCAGCAAGCCAACATCCTCTGGTCCAGAGATCTCGGATAGGACTGAGGAAGAAGGAGAGCTGCCTAGAAGGCCCCACTGGGGCCTGAAGCCCAAACTTGAGCTACCAGCCCTGGGGGAGGGAGCTGGGGATGGGGTAGGAGAAGAGGGAGACGCTGACTTTTACCCGTGTCCCCTTTAGAGCTTTTTTTGACTTTGCCATGTTCATGTACTGTGTTAACTTTTCCAAAATTATTATAGCTTTTAAAAATGCCTAACTATTGGGCACCTGGGTGGCTCAATGGGTTAAGCCTCTGCCTTCGGCTCGGGTCATGATCTCAGGGTCCTGGGATCGAGCCTCACATCGGGCTCTCTGCTTAGTGGGGAGCTGCTTCCTCCTCTCTCTCCCTCTGCCTGCCTCTCTGCCTACTCGTGATCTCTCTCTCCATGTCAAATAAATAAATAAAATCTTTTTTAAAAATGCTTAACTATTAAAAAAATTATTAAACAATAAAATAAATACTACTAAGCAAACTTTTACAAGTTATAAGATTCACCTTTGGCTGGGACTTACAAGGCACCCAGCCCCAAATCAGGGAGCTTATGTTATACCCCACATCACCAAACCAAGACTTAACCGAACTCCAGTTTTGGCTCTCCCAGAAAGGGACTCTTAAACCAGTCAGGTCAGCACTAGCGAGGCAGTCCGCCTGACAGACCCCCTTCGTCTCCTAAAAGGAAAGTGACCTTGCAGTAACCTACCCGCTTTTTTGTCGTGTGCAACTTCCTTCTTCCTGCTCACTTCTGACTGTAACACTCTTCCATTTTGTGCAGCTCCTCAGGGCTCCCATCTGCTAGATTGGATGCTGTCTGATTCCAGTCGATTTTTGCTGAAAGTCTAAAAATGTTTAATATGCCTCTGTTTACTTTCAACAAGACTAAAGTAAACTTACTAGTTCTCAGAGTTTTTTCCTCCAGTTTTAAAAATAACTGAAAGCCATCTCATAGGGGTGCCTTTCTTCGACTTTGACTTCACCTGGTCACCATTAAGTCTCTCTCTAGTGCCAGCAGAGCATTGCCACAGAGTAAACCCTTAATAAATATTTGATGAATAAATTAATTGGTATCAAAAGAAAATTCAAGCTGCGTATGTTCCTCAGTTCTGTGTTTTGCTAAGGAAAGGATATTTGCGTCAAGTACGATACTGTGAGTGAATATATGTTTGGTCTTCTTTCAGGTCTGGCCCAGAGCTCCTTAAGCCCTTAGAATTCCCTAAGTGTTAAGAGCATTAATGAAGTGACTTTTGGATGCACCTAAGGATGGGAACTGGCTGCCTGAGAACCAGCCATGTGATTAGGGGGTTAGAACTAGAAGTCCTTGACCTACACTAGGGGGAAGTCCTGGACATTGGATCAATCACCAGTGGCCAGTGGTTTAATCAATCAAACCTATCCGGTGATGTCTCCATAAAAACCTAAAAGGACTGGTTGAGAGAGCTTGTGGGCTGGTGAACATGTGAAGATTTAGGGAGAGTGGCCCCCCTGGAGAGGGCATGGAAGCTCCACACCCTTTCTTCAAGCTTTGCCCTGTGTGTCTCTTCCACTTGGCTGTTTCTGAGTTATATCCTCATATAATGAACCAGAAATCCAGTAAATAGCATGTTCCTCTTAAGTTCTATGAGCTGCTCTAACAAGTTAATCAGGCCCAAGGAGGGGGTCAATGGAACCTTCAGTCTATAGCTGGTCAGTCAGAAGCCCAGGTGATAAACTGGACTTATGATTGGCTTCTGAGGCTGGGGGTGGTGGGGAGACAGTCATATAAGACTGAGGCCTTCCCCTGTGGCGTCTGATGCTCTCTCTGGGTAGATACTGTCACAACTGAGTCAATCTGTAGGACACCCAGCTGGTGTCCAGATACTTGTTGAACAGTGTGGGGAGCACCTGCCCTCAACACACACACACACACACACACACACACACTCTCTCTCTCTCTCTCTCTCTCTTTCTCTCACACAGGGAATTGGTACTAGCTCATTTTACAAAGAAAGTAGCTGAGTATAAAATATTTGTTGTTCATTAATTGAGATGATGGATGAGAACCTCAAATTTTAGGCTGGGCCAAGATGCCCAGACTCTTAAAACTAGAGAAAGATGGAAGGTATCTAAGTAGTCATAGAATCCCAAGATGCTGGTCGATTCCCTTTAGAGCAGCTGGACTGGCCCATGTGAAGGGAAGTCCTATTTCAATCATGTCAGTCATAATGAAGGAGCTGACCATGAAATGATCATCGAGACAGATCTGTCTCTGGGGTCAATCCACAGACTGCCAGATTTGGAAGACTAACAGACTCCTGTCTGGGAGTATCAGCTGAAGCCCCAAACCAAGAATAGCAGTGACATGTGATTAACTTTCTTTGGGGTTTTGTTTGTTTTTGTTTTTTAATGTTTTATTTATGTATTTAAGAGAGAGGAAGCATGAGCAGGGGGAAGAGGGAGATGGAGAAGCAGACTCTCCCTGCTCAGCAGGAAGCCCAACACAGGGCTCCATCCCAGGACTCCAAGATCATGACTTGAGCCAAAGGCAGACTCTTGACTGACTGAGCCACACAGATGCCCCAAGACCCTAACATTCATTCTCCCCTCATAACTTGCTAAGAGGGGTGGCTGGGCCAGTTTTGACCTGCAGCTCTGCCCTCCTGTGAGCTTAACAGGAGAAAGGGAAGGATCTGTCAACCTGATCAGAGTGAGGATGTTTTTGAAGAGCATGTTGGCTTGTGGGAGGGAAATGTGATTTTCTACTCCTTCCCCCCGCCCCAAACTCAAGGCAAATAATGCCTAGAGTGTGGTGGTTGCCCACCTGCAAAGGAGAAAGACCCAGTACCAGGCCAAACTAGAGGAGGTTCAGAGAGTGGCTGGTGGGGGTCAGGAGTTGAAGGTATTGTGGAATGAGGATGGGTTGGAGGATGGAGGGACATTTTACTTTTCATTTCACTTTCTGTTCCACTTAAATTTTTTTTTAAGATTTTTTTTAAATTTGGGGCACCTGGGTGGCTCAGTCTGTTGTGTCTGCCTTCAGCTCAGGTCATGATCTCAGGGTGCTGGGATCGAGCCCCACATTGGGCTCCCTGCTCAGCAGAGAGTCTGCTTCTCCTCTCCCTCTTCCTCTCTCCCTTGTTCGTGCTCTCTCTTAAATAAATAAAATCTTAAAAAAAGGGAAAAAATATACAGTGGAAAAAAGTCTCTTCAATAAATGGTGCTGGGAAAACTGGACAGCTATATGTAAAAGAATGAAATTCGACCATTCTCTTACACCGTACACAACGATAAACTCGAAATGGATAAAAGACCTCAACATGAGACAGGAATCCATCAGAATCCTAGAGGAGAACATAGGCAGTAACCTCTTCGATATCAGCCACAGCAACTTCTTTCAAGATAGGTCGCCAAAGGCAAAGGAAACAAAAGCGAAAATGAACTTTTGGGACTTCATCAAGATCAAAACCTTCTGTACAGCAAAGGAAAACAGTCAACAAAACAAGAGGCAACCCACAGAATGGGAGAAGATATTTGCAAATGACAGTACAGACAAAAGGTTGATATCCAGGATCTATAAAGAACTCCTCAAACTCAACACACACAAAACAGATAACCATATCAAAAAATGGGCAGAAGATATGAACAGACACTTCTCCAATTGTATGTCCAATGAAGACATACAAATGGCTATCAGACACATGAAAAAATGTTCATCATCACTAGCCATTAGGGAGATTCAAATTAAAATCACATTGAGATACCACCTTACACCAGTTAGAATGGCCAAAATTGGCAAGACAGGAAAGCACATGTGTTGGAGAGGATGTGGAGAAAGCGGAACCCTCTTACACTGTTGGTGGGAATGCAAGTTGGTGCAGCCACTTTGGAGAACAGTGTGGAGATTCCTCAAGAAATTAAAAATAGAGCTTCCCTATGACCCTGCCATTGCACTACTGGGTATTTACCCCAAAGATACAGAATTCATGAAAAGAAGGGCCATCTGTACCCCAGTGTTTATAGCAGCAATGGCCACGGTCGCCAAACTGTGCAAAGAACCAAGATGCCCTTCAACGGATGAATGGATAAGGAAGATGTGGTCCATATACACTATGGAGTATTATGCCTCCATCAGAAAGGATGAATACCCAACTTTTGTAGCAACATAGACGGGACTGGAAGAGATTATGCTGAGTGAAATAAGTCAAGCAGAGAGAGTCAGTTATCATATGGTTTCACTTATTTGTGGAGCATAACAAATAACATGGAGGATATGGGGAGAAGGAAGGAGAAGGGAGTTGAGGGAAATTGGAAGGGGAGGTGAACCATGAGAGACTATGGACTCTGAAAAACAACCTGAGGGTTTTGAAGGGGGGGGTGGGAAGTTGGGGGAACCAGGTGGTGGGTATTAGGGAGGGCATGTATTGTATGGAGCACTGGGTGTGGTGCAAAAACAATGAATACTGTTATGCTGAAAAGAAATTAAAAGAAAAAAAAAATTTTGTTAAGTGATCTCTACACCCAACATGGCGCTCAAACTTACAACCCTGAGATCAACAGTCACATGCTCCAAGACTGAGCCAGGTAGGCAACCCCCACTTAATTTTTAATTGTTAAAAAGCTGATTAAATTTATTGCTTGCTTTGGCAGCACTAAAATTGGAACGATACAGAGAAGATTAGTATGACCCCTACACAAGGATGACATGCAAATTTGCAGTGTTCCATATTTTCATCATGATGAGCACTGAATAATTATAGAATTGTACACCTGAAATTAATATGACACTGCATATTAACTTGAATAAAAAATAAAAAGACTGAATAAATGTAGAAACAGCCCATGTTCTTGGATAGGAAGAATAAATATTATAAAGATATCATTTCTCAAATTATTTTACATTTTTAATGCAGTTCTTATGAGAATTCCAGTGGTGTTTTGGTTTTGTGGTTGGATGTTTTGTTTTGTTTTTGTGGAATGCTGACAAAGGATTTGAAAGCTTATTTGCAAGAATAAATTGGTGAGAATGACTTGGCAAATTAAAAAAAAAAAAGCTGGTTATATTTATATTTAATTTGTTTAAAAGCCACTTTGGCCCCTCTCTTAGGGGAGTGACACTTAGAGATGTTAAATCAATGCTTCTTCAGTATTTTTTTTTTTCTTTTTAAGTTTTCATTTAATTCCGGCTAGTTAAGGGGTTAGGTCATCAGGGAGACCCTATGACTCTTGATCTTGCCCCACGTTGGGTGTAGAGCTTACTTTAAAAATACAATAATAATAATTTCAGTTAGTTAAAATACAGTGTTACGTTAGTTTCAGGTATGCAATAAAACGAATACTTCCCCAGCTCTCAGGTGCCTAAAACCACTTGGAGCTCCAGTAAATGCAGGCTCTGATTCAGCAAATCTAGGGTAGGGCCTAAAAGTTTCCATCAAGCTCCCAGGTGACCCTCTATGGCTGGCAGGAGAACCACACCTTGAGTAGCAAGTGTTAAGCTCCTTGCCCAAGGATACCGAACCAGTTCTGGAATTCTGACCAGTTGTGTCCTAAATAAAGAAATAGATTGACATTTACTGTCGACAAATAAAATATATCTACCTGTTTACTTAAAAAAAAAAAAGATGGGCTTACTCTCGCCTTTTCTTTTAGTTTATCTTGACAACCCATGGAAATCAGAACGCTGTAGATGGTCACCAGCCACCTGCATTGCCTGTTATGCTGGCTGTTTCTGTGTTAGTGTGGGGGAATGGTTTGTTTTTAAACAATTACAAATGATTCTGTTAAATCACAGCTTCCCATAGAGTTAGGTTTCCCCTTAAGCAGTTACGTAGCCAGTTACATAACCAGCAGCTTGAGATAGTGTCCTTTGTCCTTTACTAGGAATTTGCTGGAAAAGAGCCCACTAGAGTGAAGCCGTTCCTTACTCCTTTCCTAACCCTCCCCTTGGGTCACCAAAGGGAACCCTGCTTATCCCACTGAGCAATCCTCCTGGGCCACGCCAGGGACCCTTGATGTATGGCCATGCCTCACCCTGGGGGTTCCTGGGTACCAAACCATTGCATCAAGCCCTCCTGGCCTCCCTCAGTGGCAGGGTTCATTATACCCCTTTGAGAGACAAGGAAACAGAGGCTCCATCTTATTAAATTTTTGGCCAAGGTCACACACCCAGGGGTCAAAGCTTTATCCCTTTGATGCCAGAGTCCCTGCTCATGACCTCTTCTTCACTCTGCTGAAAATCATATGGGTCGCTGCTGCGGCAAGTCTTGGAGGAAGACCCTGGGGTCTTTTTGGTGGGTTTCAGTAGAGCAGGGCCCTGTTCTGTAACCTGCCTTCCCTCCTCATGGAGAGGACTGTAGCTTTCTTAATTTTCATATAAAGGAGATTAACTTCTGTTTCAAACACTCAGAAGTCTCGTCTAGGCCAGTTCAGTTCACCTTAGTTGCTTGCACGCTTTCTGGGGCAAGTCAGGGCTTCTTCATCAAGTCAAAGGTCGCTTCCCTTTCCTTTTCCCACAGAAGTTCTTAATTGCTGATTCATTCTTGTCTTTCAAGTCTCTATTTCAGTGTCAACTCTCTTAAAAATTTATTTTAGGTAATCTCTACACCCAGTGTGGGGCCTGACCTCACAACCCCACGATCAAGAGTCACATGCTCTTCCAACTGAGCCAGGCAGGTGTCCCTCAATGTCACCTTCTTAAAGAGACCATTTGTGACCATGGGAAAATCACCCAAACACTGTTTCACTCCTCCTGGAAAAAAATGACCACCTGCTGGCATTTTTCTAGTTGGTTTATTTTGTCACTTGTGTCTACCCATCATCACTCCCACCAGTGCTTGGCATTAATAGATGCTCAGTAAATATTTGTCAATAAGTAAAGTATCCCTGGGAGGAACCTTCTGATTCCTTTGCAGGAATGTGAGAAGAGGAAGCGAGCACAGAGGGAACAAAATCACTAATGACAAGTCTTCTCATTACTTCAGTCTTGTGCCCAAAATAAGCACCCAACAAGGCTTTAGTAATCCAGGAGTTGGGTTTGGGTCTTTCCAAGCTTTTGTCTGGTATGAAGAAATAAAACAGTTGCCCATGACTGTGGCTTCCTATCCACGGAAGGCTGGAAGAGAATGGAAATCCTGAAAACACCCGGAATGGGCTTGGGAAACCGGAAAGAAGGTCTTCTGCCCTCCTTCGGGACACACCAGGGCTCTTAGGGAAAGCTCTGAGGCGAAGTGAACCAGATTTTTCTCTGCACTCCAAGCTCCTGCCTACCCGTCCTTCTTCTCCACCCCTCTGTTGTAAGGCTTGGCCTCCTCTCTATCGAACTTTGTCCTATTCGGGGATAGACTATTTTTCCAAGCGTCAACAACATTCCCACGGCTAAAATTTAAAAAGCGAATAAAGAGGGTGAACTTACACCTTTTGCACAAACTGCAGGCCAATTTCCTTTGTAACAGTACCTCACCGGGAAATGTAATTTGATAGAAGAGTGAGGTTTGTTAATCTTTTGGATTCCTTTTTGTTTGTTTGTTTTTCCTTTTTGCTGCCTAAACTGAAAATGTGTGCCACCTAGGGGTCCTGCATGCACTGATCAGAGAATGAGACTGAGACCAGCCGGGCCTGACCCCAGAGACAAGTGGGCTCAAGCTAGCACTTGAGGGCCGTCATTAAATTCACTTCTGGGCTCCCCTGTGCCACTCCTCCCTTCTATTCTGCTCAGTTTCCATTACTTGTCCCGGTGAGCAGGTAACCCCACTTGTTGGAATGGATTACAAAGAAAGGGCATTGCACAATAGAGATTGAACCGAGCCCAAAGAGGGATCTGGTCTTTGCCCTCCAACCCCCAGGAGACGATCTCTAAACCCTGAGAATGTCCTGCCCGATAAGAGTGATTTTGTTTACTTGGGTACATTGTGCCATGCCAGATAGTCCAACAATGGGATTTGTGGCGAGGGCTTTGGTCATGCAGTATAAGGTTAGCCCTTGGATAGACTAGAGACTGAGGTCAGCCATGCGGGCTGCTGACCATGCCCTTGAGATCAAGCCCCAATAAAAACACTGCACACCATGGCCTGAGTAAACTTTCCTGGTTGGCAATACTCCATGCATATTGTCATGCATTATCTCTAAGAGTTAATGCTCTCCATGACTTCACTAGGAGAGGACAGCTCTGTGTGTGTATGGAACTCTCCTGGCCCCACCATATGGGTCTCTTCCCTTGGCAGATTTTAATCCATATCCTTTCACTGCAATAAATCATAACAATGGGTTCCAGCAAGTTCTGAGAGTCTTTCTTGTGAATTCTTGAACTTAGGGTGGTTGTGGGGATCCCTGGACTTGCCATGGGTGTCAGAAGTAAGGATAGTCTTGGGACCTGTTCCGTAACTTCACAGGCAGTTACTAGGAATCTGAACATGGGCTCGCCTGTCCTGGATTGGTCACTTACTGCCTGGATAAGCCACTTCATCTCCTTGAACCTCCATTTCCTCACTCAGTGGGGAGGGTGTTGTCTGTGTGCCCTCTAGAGGCGACTTCTGTGCAGACGGAGATGGAAGCAAAATGGCTGGGCACGTTGTCCAGGTCCATGTCTGTGTGCCACTGGCACACATGTATCAGACGCCTTCCCTCGTCAAGGCAAATTTGGTAATATGGTGACGACGTTGAGGACCCCATTCCTACAATCTGACTGTGTCTGTCTAGACAGGGAGGAAAGAGGGGTTGGGACTGAAGAAGTACCTGGACACGGAGTGGAAGCCATTTCTCTGAAATAAGGTCTTAGGAGGGGCACCTGGGTGGCTCAGTGGGTTAAAGCCTCTGACTTCGGCTCAGGTCATGATCCCGGGGTCTGAGATCGAGCCCCGCATCAGGCTCTCTGCTCAGCAGGGAGCCTGCTTCCCCCTCTCTCTCTGCCTGCCTCTCTGCCTACTTGTGATCTCTGCCTGTCAAATAAATAAATAAAATCTTTAAAAAAATAAAAAAATAAGGTCTTAGGAGCCGCTTAATCTGGTGGAAGAAGGCAAGCTCCGTGCGCTTCATAAGACACGAATTGAAGCCACAGTACACCTGTCATCAGGACCAAAACTCAAAATCTTGACAAACTACTCTGTGGTGAGGCTGTGAGGAAGTGGGCACTCGCACGTGTCTGATGGGAATACAAAAGGGTACATCCTCTGATGAAGGGACTTGAGCAACATCTAACTAAAGTACACAGTATTTACCTTTGACCTAGAAATATCACTTCTGGGTACTATCCTAGTCACCAACCCCCATATATATCTTCTTTATAGCTTTCATCTAGATTCACCAATTGTTAACATTTTTGTCACATTTGCTCATGAACAGTCTTTCCATGTATGTACGTTTGTGTCTAGATATACGTGTATATATGTATGTGTCTACCTGTGTGTTTATTTAATATAGAGGCATTTTTGCTGAATCACTGAGACTAATTTGTACCCTTTGCACCTAAATAATTCAGAGTCTATCTCCTTTTTTTTTTTTTTAAGATTTTATTTATTTGACAGAGAGCGAACAAGCAGGGGGAGCTGCAGGCAGAGGGAGAGGGAGAAGCAGGCTCTTGCTGAGCAAGGAGCCCGATGTGGGGTTCGATCCCAGGACCCTGAGATCATGACCTGAGCCAAAGGCAGAGGCTTAACCTACTGAGCCACCCAGGCGCCCCAAGAGTCTTATCTCCTAAGAACAAAGAGATTCTCTTACATAATCTCAGATTCAAATTCAAAAAATTATTGTATTATTGTTTAATATATTTTTCATGTTCACATGTTGCTAATTGTCCCAGTAATACCCTTTATAAACTTTTATTTTCAGGCTTGGCTCCAGTCAAGGATTAAGCAAGACATTTAATTTTCGAATCTCTTTACTCTCCCATGATCTATCTGGAAGCACTCCTCCACCTTACTTTGTCATGCCATGTACATTTCTGAAGAGCACAAGTGCCTAGTTTTGTGGAGGGCCCCTCGGTTGGGGCTTATCTGATTGCTTCCTTGAGCTTATTCTGGTTCCACATTTTGGTCTGGAGTAATGTGATTTCAGTTTGTCCTGTTATTAGTGTTTGAATATTGGACACTTGATGTGGTAGTCAACGTGATGATGTCTGGGATAGTTCTCACGATAAAGGTACTCTCTCCTCTGTATAATTAATAACTACCTGTGCGGAGGTACGTAGAGCCTTCGTTTATACCCCTCTCCAAACTGCCTCGCCCCAAAGAAATCAGTTAATGAACTCGGATTTTGTAAAGAAAATGGAGTCTCGGGACGCCTGGGTGGCTCAGTTGGTTGGACGACTGCCTTCGGCTCGGGTCATGATCCTGGAGTCCCGGGATCGAGTCCCGCATCAGACTCCCAGCTCCATGGGCGTCTGCTTCTCTCTGACCTTCTCCTCGTTCATGCTCTCTCTCACTGTCTCTCTCTCAAGTAAATAAATAAAATCTTTAAAAAAAAAAAAAAAAAAAAAAAAAAAGAAAATGGAGTCTCCCCTGACTTTGGCAAGATCCCAAAAATATGCCCATCAGTGTGATATCTATTTTCAGAGTAAACGGGACAGCCTCAAGCTCAGGAGTCTTTAGCTGGTCTCCCCAAGGGGTCCTTGGATAGAATTCAGAACTTGGCTAGGAAAGCAATTAGGTTGATATTTTCACCACCCTTTTAGTAAAATTCATTATTCTTTTCAATTATGAATGAGACAACAGCATAGCAGTGCCAGTGGCTGTGCCATTGGAAATTACAGATGTTTTTATATCGCATTACAACTGACACAAAATTATTTACCCTCATCATTCCTTGGAAATCCTCAGTTTAATTAGACTCCCCACTAGATCTTGCTATTCAGTGTATTAAGAAAGAAGGCACTTTGGGTGCCTGGGTGGCTCAGTGGGTTAAGCCGCTGCCTTCGGCTCAGGTCATGATCTCGGGGTCCTGGGATCGAGTCCTGCTCAGCCGGGAGCCTGCTTCCTCCTCTCTCTCTCCCTGCCTGCCTCTCTGCCTACTTGTGATCTCTGTCAAATAAATAAATAAAATCTTTAAAAAAAAAAAAAAGAAGGCACTTATATTACACATCAGATTTTAAATACATTTTGGTGTTAGGATTTCAACAATATTTCCTTTGTAAACCTGTGTATTTTATTTTATGCACTTGTCTTAATGTGTTTGGGCTGTTGCAACAAAATTCTAGAGGCTGGGTAGTTTATGAACAACAGATATTTATTTATTACGGTTCTGGAGGCTGCAGGTCTGAGATCGGGGGCCGGCAAGGTCAAGTGCTGATGAAGGCCATCTTCTGGCTGCGTCCTCACGTCCTCACGTGGTCAAAGGGTCAGGGAGCTCTGCCTGGTCTCTTTTATAAGAGCATTAATCCCACTCATGGGGGTTCTACTCTCCTGACATAAGCAACTCCCAGAGGCCTTGCTTCCTAATTACCATCACATTGGGCATGTGGAATTCAACAGATGAATCTGTGGGGGACACAAGCAACCAGACCATAGCTGCACTTGGGAACATTATCCTGAGCAGGAGTCCATCGCACAAAAAAGGTTAACAACCCTTGCCTCCGTCCTCTCTCCTCTCCAGCTGGTCCTCCTTACTTGTCCAGGATAACTTTTTGAAAACACCAGGCTTCCTGGTTTTCCTCCAATGGCTTTCTAGCATTTGCTGGTTTAGATACCAGCATAAAAGAAACTGCTTGGACATTTGCCGCCATCTGGTCTCCGGTTTCTGGCCCTACCCAAACACAGCTTTGTTCAGTGGCTCAGGATGTGGCCTTGGGGGAGAGAGGAGAGAAAACCTGCTGCACTTCCATGACCCCAGACCAAATGATTCCTTCCCTTTGTGTTTGCTCGTGTCTTTCCTGTCTTCCTGACTGGATAGGAAGACCCTTAGGGACGTTCTTCATCTTAGCAGCTCCCTGCCACATGCTGGAACACTGCACACGGTTATAAATTAGGTTTGTGGGGTTGAATAGATGCAAATCCCCACTCTGGAGTAAGAACAGGCAGGCTCAGATGAGAAGCCACAGGGTTGGAACCGAAGGCTTTTGGTCGCTGGCCTGGAGTCCCCAGTACACTATAGAACACCAAGGGTGTCACCACTTTATGGCCCGGAATTTCTCTCAAACAACTATGACTTCTGTGTTCTTACTGGATTGAGGAAACAATCTTTCTAAGACAAGCTTAATGCAAAAATAAGTAAGTCAGCAAGAATTACAACCGCCAGTTTCTGTTCGGAGGTGACATTTGCACATAAAGTGGTTCCCCAAACCCCTGAATTTCTTCTTCCCAAGAACCTCACTGGCTCTCTCTAATTTCCATATCTGAAAAATGCCAACAATTCAGAAAAGTACAGGGAATGATTTAATGAACTCATCACCTACATCCAACAATTATCATTTTGCCTTTTTTGCTTCATGCTTCCTTTTATATCATTTCCCGAAGCATTGTACAAACATCATAACTTGAAATAAAGGACCGTATATTCCAGAACCGTAATTCCTTTGTCATACAGAAGAAAGTTAAAGTTTGCACAATGGTGACTTTATATTATGATTTTTCTACATTTATTAGCAGGCGTCCTCTGTAAAGCGGAGGCCTTTCTACTCACTCGGGCCTATTTGGTCACCCTGAAATACAATTTCTGTAGGAAAGGCAAGATAAATATCCCTTTAACGATTCATGTTCCAAGTAAGAATTTGGAGCAATAGCTACCATCAGTGGTGACGAAGCATTATTTTAGGGACAAAAGAACTTTCTCTTTTCGTTGAATATCATCATGAGTTCATGGTTGGGGGTTTCCTTGTGGGGGGCGGTGGTCTCATTCTAGAGTCTCAGTAAAAACAAGTTTGTTTTGTTTTTTACCTTGTTAACTCATAATTCTAGTTTTCCATCTTATCCATATTGTGATATGAGACAATTTCATTGCGCGCTGGTCAGTAGTATACTTTATGCTTTCCCTTTGCTACACTTTGATTATAAATCCCCTTGGGTTGGGCACCTGTATAGCTACCCACACTTCATATGATAGTTAACTTTATGCCTCAGCTTGACCAGGCCATTGGGTACCTGGACATTTAGTCGAACATTATTCTGTGTCTGTAAGGGTGTTGTTGTTTTTAAGGAGAATAACACTTGAATGAGTAGACTGAGTAAAGCAGGTTGTCCTCCCCCATATAGGTGGGCTCCGTGCCATCCACTGAAGACCTGAACAGAACAAAAAGACTAATTAAGACGGAACTTCTGCCTGACTCTGTGAGTCCGAACGTCCATCTTCTCCTGCCCTCCGACTACAACTTACATCCACTCTCCTGGTTTTCCAGCTCACCGACTGCAGATCTGGGGACTTCTCAACCTCCATAATCACGTGAGCCAGTTCCTTCCCTGACTAATGCATTTTGCTACCAAGATGTACCTTCTTGTGTTTCTTTGTGTCCCCGTGCAAGCATGAACTTGCTACATGATGGGCAGGCAGGCACACACTTAATATCTCTGTGTTCCAAGGCACTTCCCTCCAGTCCGGATGAACCTGGTTACACAATGGCAGCTGTGTGAGAGTTTTTTTGTTTTGTTTTGTTTTTTAAAGATTTTATTTATTTATCTGACAGAGATCACAAGTAGGCAGAGAGGCAGGCAGAAAGAGAAAGGAGGAAGCAGGCTCCCCGCTGAGCAGAGAGCCCGATGCAGGGCTCGATCCTAGGACCCTGAGATCATGACCTGAGCCGAAGGCAGCGGCTTAACCCAGCTTAACCCACTGAGCCACCCATGCGCCCCTGTGTGAGAGTTTTTGATGCCTCACATTTTCACTGACACTTTATTTGCATTTTTTTAAGTTTATGACATTTCCTTTCTGCCCCACAGCCTTACTGGCTTCGTTTAGCCAGAAGTCCGCACAGATCAAAGTGCCCACAGGAACTCAAGTCCCACACTCCTCGCTAGCCACCCATTCAGAGATGAGCTCTCGGCCTTATCTCTCACTCTCAGATGACCCTCTCCTGCTTCCAGCCAAGTGGGCCTTGTGCTGCTCCTCAGCCACACAACTTTGGTTCTCAAGCCCTGCCCTTAGCTGTGTGCTCTGCCTGGACGGCCGCTCCCACAGACACACTCAACTGTAGAACTTGTCCTTGAAAATGTCTGTGATGTTGTAATTTATAATAAGAAATACGTGTTTAGGGGGCACCTGGGTGGTTCGGTTGGGCTCAGTTCATGATCCCAGGGTTCTGGTGCAGAGCCCTGCATCCGGGCCCCAGGCTCAGCGGGGAGTCTGCTCTTCCCTCTTCCTTCACCCCTCCCCACCTCAGATAAATAAATTAAAAAAAAAAAAAAAAAGAAATACATATTTGGTCTTTGTCCCCACACCTGGCTCAGAGCTTCTAAAACCCTGGGAATCTCATAAGTAACAATAGCCATAAGGTGTCTTGATATTCCGAACAAGCCCCTCTCGGCCCCACGTGAGTTTATGTCAGTGTGGGGATTTTGGGGAAGCCCCAAAGGTTGGTGGTTGGTTTCCGGGGAAACAGATGTGTGATTGGAGGCTGAAACTCTCAGTCCTGTGTCTCCTGACCTTCGGGGAAGGGAGAGAGGCTAGAGTTTGAATCAATTGCCAACGGCCTGTGATTTCATGAATCCTACCTATGTATTGAAGCCTCCATAAAACCCCAAAAGGATGGGGTTCAGAGAGCATCCGGGTTGGTGAGTATCTGGAGGGGCTAAGACAGCGGAGCACTCGGAGAGGTTGTGGAAGCCCCACGCCCCTTCCCTCGTACCTTGCCCTCTGCAACCCTTTCATGCGATGGTTCCTGAGTTATACTCTTCTCTAATAAACCAATAATCTAGTAAGTAAAAAGTTCCTTTCAGCTCTGTGAGCCTTGCTGGCAAGTTAATTCAACCCAAGGAGGGAGTTGTGGGATCCTCCAATTAATAGCCAATCACCAGAAGCACAGGAAACAGCTTGGACTTGCAGCTGGCATCTGAAAGGTGGCGGGAGAGAGAGGGGAAGCCTAGTGGGACTGAGCCCTTAAGCTGTGGGAGCTGACACTATTCTGACACTGTCTGCAGGTAGATAGTGTCAGAATAGAGCTAACTGCCCATGGCCATGGCGATGGAGAAAACACGTATTTGAATTGTGTTCCCTTATCTTTGCCTCTGGTGGAAGTGAGCATAAGTTCATACGCCTTCCATTCACGCACGCTTTCCTTCTGCTCACAGTTTTTTGTATAATTCCCTTGTTTCAATCAGTTATGGTCACTGGTCTATTTTTTTTTTTTTACCCTTACAATATATTTATTAGATTAAGAGAGCATCATTCCTGGTGATCATCAGTTCTAAGGATTCTTTTCCTTTTAATTGAAGTAAAATATGCATAAATTTACCATTTCTAAGTGTACACTTGAGTGGAGGTAAAATACACTCACATTGTTATGTAATCCTCACCATCCGTCTCCAGACACATCATTCCTGGCTCTAAGTAATCATCTCTTTTTATTTATTCATTCATTCATCCATCCATCTATCCATCCTTCCATTTATTTGTTTATTTATTTTTTAGTCATCTCTACACCCAATGTGGGGCTCGCACTTACAGTCTTGAGATCAAGAGTCACATGCTCTACAGACTGAGTCAGCCAGGCGCCACTCATTTTTTTAAAATTGTGGTAAAATACACCATAGTGAAACGCCACTGTGGCATTCAGTACATTCACACTGTTATATAACCATGGCCACCATCCATCTCCAGAACCTTCTCATCACAAACTGCAACTCTGTAGCCATGACATAAGACCTCCCCATCCCTGTCCCCCAGCAATTGTACCCACCATTCTACCCTCTGTCTCTACAAATCTCGCTACTCTGGTATCTCCTGTTAAGTGGAATCACACTTAACACTTAATTTGTCTTTTTGTGACTGGCTTATTTCACTTAGCATAACATTCATCCGTGTTGTAGTAGGTGTCAGAATTTCCTTCCTTTTAAAGGCTGAATAATACTCCGTCGCATGTATAAAGCACATTTCGTTTATCCATTCCCCCATCAGTGGATGTTCAGGTTGTGCTTTATTGGTTTTGATGCCCAGATTTTCTCACCTTGGAGCCGTGGGCACTCCTTCAATTTGGTTCTAAGTTTTCATGACAGGATGCCACTGGTCTTTGATCTTGTTTTCTGTGATAGAAATGTCACTCCTCTTCTACATTCCCTGCCAAAGACCTGAGGTTTGGTCTTTCTCAAAGAATCCCAGGTTCCTCTTAGTTGGTAATGGGATTTAGACACCAAAATGTGGGCCTGTGTACTACACGTGTCTTAACTTTCCTACTAGACTGTGTTATGTGAAGAGAGCAGCGACATCTTACTCACCTTGGTTTTATCACAGTACTTCACCCACAGCAGGTATGGAATCAATTTTTGTTCCTTTAGATTCAAATAATGTCTTCACTCTTGGGGCGCCTGGGTGGCTCAGTCGGTTAAGCGTCGGACTTTTGGTTTCGGCTCAGGTCATGATCTCAGGGTCATGAGATGGAGTCCTATGTCAGGCTCTGTGCTGGGCATGGAGCCTGCTTAAGGTTCTCTCTCTCTCTTTCTCTCTCTCCTCCCCTATCCCACCCCCACATGCATGTTCTCTCTCTGAAAAGAGAAAGTTTTATTGAGGTATATAATTGACATATAACGTTACATTTGTTTCAGGCATACAACATAATTATTCCATATTCGTATACATTGTGAAATGATCACTAGATTTCCAGTTAACATCTGTCACCAAACCTAGTTAATAAATTTTTTTGTGATGAATCTTTAAAGAATCTACTCTCTTAACAACTTTGAAATATGAAACTCAGTATTATTAACTGTAGTCACCATGTTGTACCTTACATCGCCAGAACTTACTTATTTTATAGCCGCAAGACCATACTTTCCCTCTTCACCCATTCCTCCCCTGGCCCGCAGCCACCAAATCTGTTCTCTGTATCTATGGGCTTGTTTCTTTGTTTATTTTTTTTAGTTTCCACATATAAGTGAGATTATATGGTATTTGCCTTTCTCTCTGACTTATTTCACTTAGCTTAATGCCCTCAGGGTCCACCCATGTGTTATAAATAACAGGATTTTGCTGTGTACCACACCTTTGGTCATCCGTCCATAGATATTTGGGTTGTTTCCATGTCTTCACCATTGCAAATAATGCTGCAGGGAACACGCAGGTGCAGATATCTTTGCAAATTAAGTGTTTTCATTTTCTTAGAATAAATACCCAAAAGTGGAATTGCTGCATGATATAATAGTGCTATTTTAAATTTTTAAAATAAGCTATATCCAATGTAAGGCTCAAATTCACGACCCCAAGATCAAGAGTCATGTCTCCTCCTACTGAGCCATCCAGGCACCCCCAAATATACCTGTTTTATCACCAATGTGGGACTTGAATTCATAACCCCAAGATCAAGAGTTGCATACTCTCCCAACTGAGAGCCAAGCCTGGCGCCCCTCAATTTTTTTTTTTTAAGGAACTGCCATTCTATTTTCTACAGTGGCTACACCAATTTACATTCCTACCAACAGTATACAAGGGTACCCTTACCTCTACATCCTCACCAACATTTGTCATTTCTTGTCTTTTTTGATACTAGCCATTCTGACAGGTGTGAGATGATAGCTCGTTGTGGTTTTGATTTGCATTTCCCCAAGGTCATTGATGTTGAGCATCTTTCATGTGTCTGTTGGCTATCTGTATATCTTCTTGGGGAAGATGTCTGTTCAGATCCTCCACACATTTATTTTTTTAAAGATTTTTATTTATTTAACACACAGAGATCAGAAGTAGGCAGAGAGGCAGGCAGAGAGAGAGAGGGAAGCAGGTTCCCCGCTGAGCAGAGAGCCCAATGTGGGGCTCGATCCCAAGACCCTGAGACCATGACCCGAGCCGAAGGCAGAGGCTTAACCCTCTGAGGCACCCAGGTGCCCCTCCACCCATTTTAAAATCAGATTGTTTATCGCTGTTGAGTTGTATGCGTTCTTTATATATTTTGGATATGAACTCTGCCAGATAATGATTTGTAAATATTTTCTCCCATTCAGTAGGTTGCCTTTACACTTTGTTGATTATTTCCTTTGCTGTGCAGAAGCTTTTTAGTTTGATGTAGTTTAGGTACTTATTTTTGATATAACAGGGCCCTGTATCCTCAAGTGATTATTTCAACTGATGCTCAATTGAAAATAAACATAGGAACAGCAGTTTGCTCATCTCTGGTATCAGAGAAGAGGACTATTTTGGACAGCTAATATGTCACTCATCAGCATATTGTGTAAAGATGGTCCCGTACTGAGAACCCAAGATTCATGAAGGTAATTCTGGCAATACTAAATTCCAGCCTTTATGTAGTCTTTAAAATTAAGTTCCTGAGAAAGCAGAGTCTGCTGTTTTTATCCTGCAGAATGGCTGTATCAGTCAGGGTTCTCCAGGGAAACAGAACCCCTATATAGTATGTATATGTATACACACACACACACACACACACACACGCATGGCACTCATGCATATACTTTAAGAGATTGATTCTAAGAAGTCCCTTTAAATTGATTTTAGGAGATTGATTTTAGGGAATTGGCTCATATGATTCTGTGGGCTGGGAAGTCTGAAAGATGCAAGGCAGGCTGGAGACCCAGGCAAGAGTTAAGTCTTGAGTCTGCAGTCAGACTGGAGGCAGAACTGCCTCCTCTTCTATGGGCCTCAGTCTTTTAAGGTCTTCCAACTGATTGTCTTCAACTGATTGGATAGGTCCCCTCGCCTTGTGCAGGGTAACTGGCCTTACTCAAAGTCTGAAGATACCTTCACAAACACATCAAGGCTTGTGTTTGACTAAACAACTGGGACCATTGCCTAGCCAAGCTGACCCATGAAATTAACCATCACTATAGCTACAGTGGGAATCCACTGAATGAATAAATGCCCAATTAATTCCTTCATCGACTTCATTACTATTGTCACCAAAGGAAATAATTTCGGTTTGACAAACTGAAATCTAAATAATGAAGGAAAATGCCAACTGCTTTCCCTTAGAAGCATCAAGATACAGGCCTTGGAACTCTGCACGGACAGTAACCGTTCCCTGAGAAGTGAGAGTACAAGAGGAGTTTGAGAGTTTGAAGACCAAGTTCCCAAAGAGAATCCAAACAGATGGAATCACCAAGATCTATAAAGAACTTACCAAACTCAACACCCAAAGAACAAATAATCCAATCAGGAAATAGGCAGAAGTGACATGGCTCAGTCATTAAGCACCTTCAGCTCAGGTCATGATCCCAAGGTCCTGGGATCCAGCCGCGGGGCACACTTCCCGGTTAGCAGCAGCCTGCTTCTCCCTCCCCGACTCTCCCTTTGTTCCCTTTCTCGCTGTGTTTCTCCCTGTCAAATAAATAAATCTTTTTAAAAAAAATTTTTAAAGGAAATAGCAGAAGACATGAACAGACATTTCTCCAAAGAAGACATACAAATGGCCAACAGATACATGAAAAAATGCTCAACATCACTCTGCATCAGGGAAATACAAATCAAAACCACAATGAGATACCACCTCACACCCATCAGAATGGCTAAAATTAACAAGTCAGGAAATGACAGATTCTGGTGAGGATGTGGAGAAAGGGGAGCCCTCTTACTCTGTTGGTTCAGGAATGCAAGCTGGTGCAGCGACTCTGGAAAACAGCAGGGAGGCTCCTCAAAAAGTTGAAAATAGAGCTATCCCATGACCCAGCAATTGCATTCCTAGGTACCTACCCCAAAGATAACAAATGTAGTGAGCCCAAAGGGCACCTGCATCTCAATGTTTATAGCAGCAATGTCCACAATAGCCAAACTATGGAAAGAGCCCAGATGTCCATCAACAAACGCATGGATAAAGAAGATGTGGTACACACACACAATGGAATATTAGTCATCAAAAAGAATGAAATCTTGCCATCTGCAATGACGTGGATGGAACCAGAGGGTATCATGCTAAGCAAAATAAGTCAATCAGAGAAAGATAATTATCATATGATCTCACTTATATGTGGAATTTAAGAAACAAAGCAGAGGATCATAGGGCAAGGGAGGACAAAACTAAACAAGACGACATCAGAGAGGGAGATAAACCATAAGAGATTCTTGGGCATTAAGGAGTGATATAATGAGCACTGGGTGTTCTACAATGCTGAGAAGTCACTGAACTCTACCTCTGAAATGAATAATATACTCTATGTTAATTAACTGAATTTAAAGAACAAAAAAAACACAGACAGTAGTAATAATCTTTTCAGTTACCACTTGCCTTGTAGCAATACAGCATCTAGTGTTGCCACATCATTTTTGTAAGAGAATCTGGAAAGTTAGATTTTATGTGAAATTAGTTTGTCTGGGACTCTCTCTGCCTCTGTCTCTCCCCCACCAAATAAATAAATAAACCTCAAAAAATTAAAAAAAAAAAACAACCAGATGGAATCAAAGGACATGAGGTCTGCTGACCTCTTTTCAAAAGCTATAGCTTCAAGCATGCAGAAGCAGAAAGCCCCAGGGAAGGAGCCACGCTGGGGAGCTTCCTGAGGATGTATCCTGGATGCCATGTTGCATGGACCCATCTGGCTTTAGGAACTGCTGAGAAACCCTATAATCAACCTTATTAAACACAGTTTATCTTTGTAAGAACCAACAATATGAGGTAAACCGATGGTCTCTTCATGAATTATTAAGTAGAGCTCAGCAGAATATGGGGCAGAATGGACATTAACTAAGTCTGATTTATTTCATTAATTTAATGGATTAATAATTTATATAATTATATTTATTTTATTAAATTTGCTAATCTCATGGTGGAATTTTCTAGATCTCAAAGATTCCACACCAAGCCAGGGACTCTCCCTGAAGAATGAAAAGGTTGATTTCATTCAGTGGGTCGTCCTTTTTGTTTTGTTGATGGTTTCCTTTGTTGTGCAAAAGTTTTTTATTTGGGTATAGGCCCAATAGTTTTATTTTGCTTTTGTTTTCCTTGCCAAAGGAGACATATCTAGAAAAATGTTTCTACAGTTGATGCCATCGACAAAACAAAAAGACAACCTACTGAGTGGGAGAAGATACTTGCAGATGATCTAACCTAATAAGTGTTAATATCCAAAATATATCAAGAACCATAAAACTCAACACCAAAAACACAAATAATCAAATTTAAAAATGAGGACAAAATAGGACAAAAATAGGACATGGATAGATATTTTTCCAAAGAAGATGCACATATGGCCACAGACACATGAAAAGATGCTCAACCCTACTCATCATCAGGAAAATACAAATCAAAACCACAATGAGCTATCCCCTCACACCTGTCAGAATGGCTAGTGTCAAAAACACAAGAAACAAGTATTGGCAAGGATATGGAGAAAAAGGTACACTCATGCACGGATGTTAGGGATGCAAGCTGGTGCAGCCACTGTGGAAGACAGTAGGGCAGTTTGTCAAAAAATTAAAATTAGGGGGCGCCTGGGTGGCTCAGTGGGTTAAGCCGCTGCCTTCGGCTCAGGTCATGATCTCAGGGTCCTGGGATCGAGTCCCGCATCGGGCTCTCTGCTCAGCAGGGAGCCTGCTTCCTCCTCTCTCTCTCTTTCTCTCTGCCTGCCTCTCTGCCTACTTGTGATCTCTCTCTGTCAAATAAATAAATAAAATCTTTAAAAAAAAAATTAAAATTAGAATTACCCTATGATTCAGTAGTTCCGCTACTGGGTATTTACCCAAAGAAAATGAAAACACTAATTCAAAAAGATAAGTACACCCTGTGTTTATTGCAGCATTATTTACAAGAGCCAAGATTTGGAAGCCACTGATGAATGGATAAAAGAGATTGTGTGTACATACACACACCCATACACACACACACAATGGAATATTACCCATCCATAAAAAACAAAATCTTACCATTTGCAATAGTATGAATAGATATAAAGGGTATACTGCTAAGTGAAATAATTCAGTCAGAGAAAGACAAATACGATAGGATTTCACTCATGTGAATTTAAGAATTTAAGAATCAAAGCATATGAACAAAGAAAAAAAGAGGCAAAAAAACAAAACAGACCGAAAAGAATAGAAAACAAACTGATGGCCACCAAAGGGGAGGTGGGTAGGAGGATGGGTAAAATAGATCAGGGGTTTAAGAGTACTGAGTGACATATTCACCGAGATGAGCACTGAGTGATGTACAGAATTGTTGAACCACAGTATTGCACACCTGAAACTAATACATTATGTTAATTAAACTTCAGTAAAAAAAAATTCTTTTAGATTTTGGAGTCTCTGACTGGTTCAGTTGGAAGAGCATGCGACTTTGATCTTGGGATTGTGAGTTTGAGCCCCATGTTGGGTATAGAGATTACTTAAAAAAATAAACTTAAAAAAAAAAAATTTAAAGCTCCATAAGCTTCAAATTCTGGTAAAAGTGGGTTGTCACCTGCATTTTTTAACCTAGAAACTCCTAATACCTAAGGAGGTGTTCATTTCCAAAGATGTGTCCTTAAAGGGTAGACTGGGCAGCATTGGAGGGGGGTAGGGTTGTGCGTCGGGGCTAAGGGTCCCAGGGAACTGTGGTGACACTTTTCAGTGTGGCCCCACACAAGAGTCATCACACAGGCTCTTGCCGGGGAGGCTGTCTGGAGCCAGGGAGGGAGGGAAGCTGATGAGAACCAGGAGATGGTTAACTAAGCCAGAGCCTCACCACTGCTGGTTCTGATTCCAACCACTTGAAGTACGGGCTGGCATGGAGAGCCCCAAGACCTCCCTGTGGTGGGGCGCCTGGTGGGCTCAGTAGAGCATGCAACTCTTGATCTCAGGGTTGTGAGTTCGAGCCCCATGTTGGGCATAGTGATTACTTAAAAATAAAACCTAAAAAAAAAAAACCCTCCGCATGGAAAATTACAAGAACTGGCGAGGATGTGGAGAAACTGGAACCCTTGTACCTTGCTGGTGAGCATATGAAATGGAACGGCCGTTGCGGAAAACAATTTCACTTAGAGTTACCATATGATCCTGCAATTCCATTGCTGGGAGTGGAGCCAACAGAACTGAAAACGGACTCGAACAGATACTTGCGCACCATTTATAGCAGTGCCATTCGCAAGAGCTAAAGGTAGAAACAACCCAAATGTCCATCAACATGAATGGAGAAGCAGAAGAGGATATATCTGTATAAGAGAATATTATTATCTGGCCTAAGAAAAACAAAGTTCTGATACGTTCTGTTGGTCGTGCTGGGAGAGGTAAGCACGGACTTGGGGCTCTGCCTTTATTAGGGTCAGAGGGTGAAGTGTCCAGTGGCTAATTTGAGGCATCAGAGCAGGAATTAGGGCATGGGAGAGTGAAGGCAGAGTCACTCAAGTGGTCAGGGTTTCCATAAAAGGAACTTCATGGGTACGGGAGGCCTCACTCCTTATCTGGTCATTTTGCTCATGGCCGTGTCACACGGCTGGCGATATGTTTATTCGAAAGGAATGTTTTTTAAAATGAACACCTTAGCCTCAAACTTCATGTCGGTATTTACACTACATGCTACAAAATGAAGGAACCACGAAGACATGAGGCTCAATGGAGTAAGCCGGTCACCAAAGGACAAATACTGCGTAACTCCATTTATATGAGGTGCCCAGAATAGGCCAATTCAGAGACCCAGAAAGTAGAGTAGAGATGATAATGGGGAGGCTGGGGTACAGGAGACTGAGGAGTCGTCGTTTAAGGGGTATGAAGTTTTGGGTTGGGATGATGGAAAGTTCTAGAGGTGGGTGTCGGCGATGGTTGTAAAATAAGGTGAATGTACTTAATGCCACTGATTTGTACACTTACAAATAGTTAAAATGGTAAATATGATGTTAAGTATGTTTTACCACGGGGGGGGGGGGGGAATCCCACCTGCTTGTAAAGTGGCTGTGCACCCTGAAGGCTGTGCAGCCTTTAGGGAAAGAGCTGACCCAGGGTGGGCTCACTTGCATCTAGGGCCTCCAGGCCTAATCACCGAACCAGGCTTCCTCCCACTGCTCCCAGCAGTGGCAGGGAGGCAGAGTCCACTGGGAGGTCATTTGACCAGCACCTGATTGGTGCCCTTTGCTGTCTTGCAACCCTGGCTCCAGCTTTTCCTTCCTCCCACGCTCTGTCCTCCCCACCCCCAAGGCTTCACTCCTCACTTCCAGGTCCCCACTATGCCACCCAGTTGCCCAGTCAGCTTTTCATCCTTCAGGCTGGCATAGGACTGCAGAAGGCCTAGCTGAGGTTTTGGTGATGCCTCTGTGCATCTCACTGGGCCGTGCTCAGCTCGCTCCCCGGCAGCTCACTGTGGCCACCATGCCCAGGCCACGCTGCCCTTCCTGGGCCCCTGCAGTCAAGATGGTGGCAGCCCAGCACAGACGATCCACGTGCCAACTCAAGCCAGACGACTTGGCCCATTCCCTGCTCCACTGCTTCCCAGCTGTGCAACTTTTAACAACAGTTTAACCTCTCTGGGCCTCAGTGTTCTCATCTGACACAGGGATGGCACATGTGTCACTCAGAGGATCACCATCAGGACGTCGAGGGTGACTGTGTCGCATGTTGCTTTCTGGCCATCTGGAGGTTGGCCTTTCTGTCTTGGGTCTCAGATGTGTGGCTCCCCTGGCCCCATCCATCTCCTTCCAGCGGTCCACCAGTTAGCCGTAAGCTGTGAGAAAGCACTGACTTCCTCATCTCCCCCCACACCGCCTCCCCCGTCCCAATCATCCAGAGCGTCCCCAACCCTTGCAGTGCCAGCTCCAGTTCCATTTCTTCCAGAACTTTCTCCCGGCCCTCTCACTGGCCTGCTGAGCTCTCCTCTCCCCCAGGCCCCTCTGCCTTGACGGTCCGGAGTACTCCGTGAGAAACAACGTGGGGCTCCTCACATTCTCCCCAGTGAAGATGAAACTCCCACATGGAATACAGGAAGTCTTCCCTATTTATGGCTGTCTCCATACCCGCGACAGAAATGATGACAGGAGCTGTAGAAGATGCTCTGCTGCCCCTCCTCACTCCCTCACCGAGGCCGGCGGTGCTCCGAGCGTTCGCTCCCGCTCACAGCCACCCCCTCGCCGGAGAACTGCCCTCTGGGGGCAGGAGCACCGGACCCAGGAGGTTATGCTCCCGCGGCCCACAGCGGGCGACTGCCCGACCGAGACGCCCCCGCTCCCACGGAACCGGCTGGGTGGACACTGGGAGCCCCCGAGCTCCCTGTGGGATCAGTCTGAAGCCGCGCCCCCGCGGACAGCACGCCTTCGCGGAGCTCGCCGCCTGCCTGCCCCAGCCTGCCTCCCTCGCTCCGCTTCCCCCGAGGGCAGCCCCTCAGCCAATCCCCAGGACGCGAGTCCTCCTGCGGCCCTGCTTCCGGGGAGCCTGACCTAGGACACTCGTGCTTTGTCCTGGACGCCATTCTGCTCTGAGCCCTTGACCTACACGCCCTCATTCAGAACAAGATCCATGACTGACGTGTCTCTAACCCTACAACTCCTTGAATTCTGCCGACTGACGACGTCAGGAAACCCTCCATCACGCCGACGCATCCCTTAACCATTCTCCCTTCCGGTAAAATCCTTGGTCTTCCTCCACTCCTTCCGGTGTTGGGGTTTCCCCGCGGGGGTGGGCACGTGACCCAGGACTAGCCAATCAGAGCATGACGTTTCTATGGCCACAGCCTATTGGCTCAAGGATGGGCACACGATCCAAGCCAGGCCAATAAGACCAAGTCCTGCAACTTCGCTGAACCTATTGGGAGAGAAGCTTTCCTTGCGCCAGGGTTGCCAAATTGGGAGGATGGGCGTCCGGGACTACCTGGCACCCGAGCCGTGTTGCCAGCACAAGGGACGGTCTTCTCGGAGCAGAATCTAGAGCCAGAACGGCTGGAGAGGTGGATTTCCAAAGTTACCAGCTAAGCGGAGGGATCCGCCTCCCGAGCCTTCCAGTTTTTAGGCCAGTTAATTCTGCTCCGTTTAATCCAGTGTGAGTCACAGTTGGGTTACTCACACTGGAACTGTCCCAGCACGGACTGGTTGCTCACCGGGATGCCGGGAAGCGTTTATGGGAACGCGCTTATGCAACAGGACCGCCCTGTTTGTGTCCCAGGCATTACCTCCTATTGTCAAAACCATTTGGGAACATTGGTGATTCACCACTTTCGTTCACACACAATCTAGAAGATCTCTGACAAAATGCCCCCCCCCCCCATGCTTTCTAAAGTTTTAACATTTTAAAAACCATTTTTCATGTTAAGTTTAAGCTGTTGCAAAGGATGTAATTTCTCCCATATTGGAGATACTGACATTTTCAAGTAAAACTCTTAGATCACTTTTTGGGGGGTGTAAGTTTCCATTATGCAAGAGGAGTAAGTTCTAGAGATTTGCAGGAACGCACGGAGCTTATAGCTGACAGTTCTGTAGTGCACGTCAGAATTTGCTCACAGGGCAGGTCTCACGTTAAGTGTTCCTAGCACAAAGCAAGCCTCCCAGATCACTTGCAAATGTGTCTGATGGAACCTAAATACCCCCAGAGACTTAATACCTATCTTTATCCATTTACAAAGCACTGAACAAACTCTTTACCGGTCAGAAACTGGCATCATTTACCCCTTCAACTGCTACTTCTATTCCATATCCCCCCAGAATTCTTATTACAATACAAGCTTGAAGATCTTTTGTCAATCATCTACTATTTCTGTCCAACTGAATTATATAAATTGAAATGTTTCCGTTTCCAGGATGCCTGCGTGGCTCAGTGGATTAAGCCGCTGCCTTTGGCTGAGGTCATGATCCCAGGGTCCTGGGATCGAGTTCCGCATTGGGTTCCTTGCTCAGTGGGGAGCCTGCTTCTCTCTCTGCCTCTGCCTCCTTGTGCATTCTCTTTCTCTCTGACAAATAAATAAATAAATAAATAAAACCTTAAAAAATATATTTTCCATTTCCTGTGATCATAGGCTATAAGGTTTAAATTTTCTTTAATTTGGGTTAATTTATAATGATTAGTAATAGAATTGATCAAGAGAACAAAAATATTGACAGCTATTAACTGTAAAAAGTAATTTTATTAGAAGTACATCTCTTCATGAAATGGGTGATTTTCTGGTGACACTGAGTTTATCTTGTTGGTAATAAAAATTACTTACTGCTACAATGAATCGGGCTTCGGCATCAGTTCTATCCCCATTCTTCATATAGAAAGATGTATGCATCAGCATAAAAAAAAATTTGATTCATGTGACAACTTGGATGGATCTCAAGGGCATTACAAAGACTAAAAAAAAAGCCAATCTGGAAAAGTCAGATACTGTATCATTCCGTTTATATAACATTCTTGAAATGACAGAATTATAGAGATGGAGAACATGTTAGTGGTTGCCAGGGTTTACCGATGGTGGGGTAGGGGTGGATGACAGGAGACAGTGTAAGGAAGACCTTCATAGTGAGGGAGTAGTTCTGGACCTCATGTATGAAAATGGCATAGAACTACATACACATTGCACTGGTGTCAGTTTCCTGTTTTGCAATTGTCCTGTAGTTCCATATGATTAATCACTGAGCAAAAACTGGGTGAAGGCTACATCATATGTCTCTGCATTGTCTTTGCAACTGCCTGCAAATCCATTATTATTTAATAATAATTTTTAAAAGGGTGCGTCTTCTGAGAGACTAGCTTCACGTAGATCAGAAGGCGGTCTGGAACGAGTTTTATCACACTGATACCATTCAATATTTTATTTTTTTTTTAAAGATTTTATTTATTTATCAGAGAGAGAGAGGGAGCGAGAGCAAGCACAGGCAGACAGAATGGCAGGCAGAGACAGAGGGAGAAGCAGGCTCCCCGCCGAGCAAGGAGCCCGATGTGGGACTCGAACCCAGGACGCTGGGATCATGACCTGAGCCGAAGGCAGCTGCTCAACCAACTGAGCCACCCAGGCATCCCACCATTCAATATTTTAAATTCCGTTAGCATAATATGTCAGAAATCATTTAGCAATCTTTCATTAAATTAATTTTAATGATGTAGTAATGAGCAGTTCAATTAGGGGCTCTACTTTTGCTTAAGACAATGCATGGGAAATGACCTGATTTATCTGTCCTTAATCTTTCACGTTCTCACTGCAGACACGGATATCCCCATTTGTCCCTTTGTTTGGTGCCCCAGGATCACCTCCCACCCCTTCCGGGGGGACGGGCACTTTAGTTAGATGGAGGGAAGACATAAGGGATGCCTTCCTTCTGTGAGGTGGGAGAGAAGAGCCTTTGGAAGAGGGAGACTGAAAACCAGCTTGACACTTCATCCACGCTCGTTGTCAGACAGAACAATCTGGGAATGAGGGCAGGTGGAAGCTGCGGATCTGGAAACTGTTTCTCCCTTTGCAAACTTACCCAAACATTCTCTGCCACCCCAAGCAGGCATAGCCTGACTCCATTCAAAGACCCTATTAGCAGCTCTTTTTTTTAACAGCAGAGGAAAGGAAACTAAGAACAGTTAAGTAATTCACCCAAGACCACCAGCGAGTGGCTGAGCTGGGAGTGGAACTCAGGTGTACTAATTCCAAAATCCATTTCCTTCAGCCACACTGTCCTGTAAAAACAACGTATGTTTGCCCTAGTTACCAAAGCCCGCTTTCGTCCTCACAGACTTGTTACCTTGTGACCAGCAGGTGGCGCCAGCGCCTCATAGTTGTCTTGGTGACCATCAGGCTTGCAGACTCCTTGATTTGAAGAACATTCAGTTTTACAATCTGCTAGAAATAATGGTGAAATGGGAACCGAGTTTGCAGCCCTAGTCTTCTCTCCCACTCACTCACATTTTCCCCCTCAAGGATGGGTAGCCTCATTATCTAGCTCTCATGGATTGGGTTTCCCTGAATTGCACTTCTTCGATGCCCAGGAAGATGTTTGGGCCATGACTAGAAGAACAATATGTTACTGTATTATTGTAAGAACTCACTTCGGGAGTGCTCACTGTGTACCCAGAACTTTGCTTGGATTGCCTGATAGGATCCTTACAAAAGACAAGGAGGCAAAGGCTGTTTTTGTAACAGTCTTTCAAGCCTGGGGCACCTAGATTCTGTTCTATTGTTTTACTCTCCGCTAACGAACATGGTTTTGGAAATGTTAATAAAATATTATATCCATTTTTATCATGGCGGACATATTATTTTTAAACTTTTATTGGATAAAGTGGTCTATTCTGGGTGACTTTAATAAAATAGGATAATCGAGAGGTTCATAAATTTTTTTTTATATTTTCACTTATAACCATTATGTGTACATGTGTTTATATTTAGCATGTAAATATATGTGTGTCCTTGTATATGTATCACTGGGGTAAAGAAGACTGGACAAGTTTTGTTGGTCCCTGTTCTCACCCACTCACCTGGTACCATATCCGCTCCAAGCTTTAAGGAAATATTTACGTGGCTCCTTCCCAGATGAAATGCTATTACTAAAATTTACTATATGACAAAAAGCTTTCCAAGCCCAAGTCAGTAGCTCACTTAGAATCATTAGACTGACCTGGAATTACCCAACTAAATCCCTTCCCGTGCATGTGACGATACCATGCTCCAAAGAAGTGGTGATTTACTTTGGACACACGGTTGGTCATGGCAATGGCAAACTCTGAGACTCCCACCGAGTTCCTTCCACACGGATAGCTCCGAAATTGTGTGTTAAACAAAAATTCCCAGGGGTACCTGGGTGACTCAGTCTGTTAAGCATCCAACTCTTGGTTTTGGCTCGGGTCATGATCTCAGGGTCATGAGATCAAGCCCCGGGTTGGGCTCTGTGCTCAGTGCAAAATCTGTTTGTCCTCACCCCTTCCCCCCCTTAATCTATCTCTCTCTAAAATAAATAAATACAATATTTTTTTACAACCCCAAAGACAGGGCTTCTCTTCTTAAATGTCTTTTATCTCTTCTTAAATGTCATCTTGCTCTGGGCTTCATGACTATTTAGATTTTGTTTTAAATATTAAATCTGGGGTGTTTGGGTGGCTCAGTCAGGTAAGCCACCGCCTTGGCTCAGGTCATGATCCCAGGATCCTGGGGTCAAGCCCCACATGGGGCTCCTTGCTGGGCAGGGAGACTGTTTCTCCTTTGCCTGCCATTCCCCCTGCTTGTGCTCTCTCTCTCTGTGTCAAGTAAATAAATAAATAATCTTTAAAAATGAATATTAAAGTTGTCATCTAATTAACAATATTTCAAATTTGGGGCTGTTTACAAATTTCATTATGTTTTCTGTGTCCTCTTCTGTGACTTTAAGAAAAATGTTAAGTGACCAAGTTTGATGATACAACTTACATACAAATTCCATTTAGGATCACACTGATTCATTAAACCCAGAACTGACTAACTTGTGGACTTTAGCACAAAATGAAAATGCGGGGGCGCTTGGCTGGCTCAGTTGGTGGAACATGTGACCCTTGATCCTAGGGTTGTGAGTTTGAACCCTATGTTGGGTGTAGAAATTACTTTAAAGGTAAAGAAAGATACAAAATTAAAATGCAAGTCCTCTTGTTCAAAAATTATTCAGAATTTCGAGGTAAAGCTAAGAGAGCATTAAACCAAGCGTGGCCCTTCTCTGTGTGGGACCCTGCGTGATTGCACACGTCACACACCCAAGAAAACCTGCCCTGATTTAACTTCTTTGTTTCCTTCATCCAACTTGCTACAAATTGACTTCTCTAAAATAAACTGGAATTGCTTCCAGCTGTGAGTAACAGCTGTCCCAACAAACAAGGGCTTCAGCAAGTAAGATTTTACTTTTTCTATGTCACTAGAGATCCAGAGGCAGATAATCCAGGATTTCTGCCCTTCTCTATTTTTGGAACCAAATTTCTCTTCCTGGCACAGAATAGCTGCAAAACCTCAGGCCGTCACATCTACATTCCATGCAGGAAAAATGAGACATGACAAAGTACAAAGAGTAAAAATCCTCTCCTCTTAAATATTTGCCTTCCTAATCCAGAAACAGAAAATCTCCCCAGGGATTTCTGCCTATATCTCATAGGCAAAAACTGTCACATGGCCACACCTAGTGGTAAGGAAGGCTCAGCATTTGAGTGGCCCCCTTTCGAAGCCTCTGGTGTAGAGAAAGACAAGTCAGAAAGGAGATGAGAGGCTGTGGGAAGTATTTCAATGATCTGCTGCAGAGCAAACTGCCATGAAACTTAGTGGTTTAGCAGAAGTATTTTATTATAGCCTATGACTTTGGAAGTCAGACATTTAGGCAAGTCTGTGTCTCTAGCTATGATATTGTTGTTTTTCGTGGCATTGGTGGGGGTCACTGGGTAGCTGAGGCTGTGTAGTCCAAAGCAGCTTTGTTCACGTATCTAGCACATCTCTCAGTGGCAAACCTTACGTGGCAGCTTGGGGCTCTCAGAGGGCTCTCCCAGAGAGCTCCAGCACCAGAGTGGGAGTTACACACTCTCCCACCAGAGTGGGAGTTAAACCTTTATCCCCGGCGTTTTAGAATCACTTCCACTGGGCTCTTTATTAAAGCTGTCACAAACCTGACTAGATCCAAAAGAGGAGACACAGACCCAGTAGGGTAGTGAAGCCAGCAAACTTTTCAAAAAATTATGAGTCAGTTGTTAAACACAAACATCTTTGACATCGATCATGGTGGGAATATTTACACCACAGGGGCGCCTGGCTGGCTCAGTCAGCAGAGTGTGCGACTCTTGATCTCAGGGTTGCGAGTTTGAGCCCCATGTTGGATGGATAGATTACTTTAAAATAAAATCTTTCCGGGGTGCCTGGGTGGCTCAGTGTTAAAGCCTCTGCCTTTGGCCCAGGTCATGATCCCAGGGTCCTGGGATCGAGCCCCATGTCCAGCTCTCTGCTCGGCCGGGAGCCTGCTTCCTCCTCTCTCTCTGTCTGCCTCTCTGCCTACTTGTGATCTCTGTCTGTCAAATGAATAAATAAAAAACCTATAAAAATAAAAAATAAAATAATAAAAATTCTTTTTTTTAAAAGATTTTATTTATTTATCAGAGAGAGAGAGGGGGAGAGAGCAAGCACAGGCAGACAGAATGGCAGGCAGAGGCAGAGGGAGAAGCAGACTCCCCACCGAGCAAGGAGCCCAATGTGGGACTCGATCCCAGGATGCTGGGATCATGACCTGAGCCGAAGGCAGCTGCTTAACCAACTGAACCACCCAGGCGTCCCAATTCTTTTCTTTTTTAATGTATCCCACAGGAATTGTCAAATACTACAAATCAGGGCTTTTTTCCCCCAGAGAGATGGCCATTAGACATGTAGCAACACAACACTGTATAGACCTGACCTCTCTCCAGGAAGGGTGTCAAAACCTTTGCCACCATGCTTTATTTTTTTTTTAAGATTTTGTTTTTATTTATTTGACACAGAGAGAGAGAGAGATCATAAGTAGGCAGAGAGGCAGGCAGGGGGAGGAGGGAGCAGGCTCCCTGCTGAGCAGAGAGCCTGATGTGGGGCTGGATCCCAGGACCCTGGAACCATGACCCGAGCTGAAGGCCGCAGCTTAACCGGCTGAGCCACCCAGGCGCCCCGCCACCATGCTTTAGACCATCCACAGCAAAACACCCTCACATCCTCCAGAGAAACTTCCTTTGGGCCAGCCCACATTTCTGTTTGGTCCACAAACATATCTTGAGAGTTCTTTCCAGATGCTTTGTACAATCCACAACCCACTAGCCCATAATTCTATGCAAAACAAAATTCAGATGCTTTTAGCCCAGCTTATTCTAAATAAACCCATGCTGGAGTCTAGCATCACCGCTTTCTTTGCCAAGTACTCACACTGTCAGTTTCATCACTTATCCTAGAATTCTTTTTCTCAAGGATTATTTTGGCTTGTAATTTCCAGAAGCCTCCATGTGTTTGTTTATTGAAAATTAGAAGAAACTATTTTTTAAAGCTTTTAACTGTGTAATACAGTGTATTACATAAATGTACCTAAAATATAAATATGTACTAATTGATAAATAACTCTGAGTCAAACACCCTTGGAACTATCCATAATCCGTAAATTAAATGTTGGGAGAATCCCAGAACCCCGTGGTGAGTCTTGCCCAAGAAGGAATTACCTCCTTCCCCACAGGGAACCACTTTCCTGACTTGGGTAGCGTTCTCTCCACTGCTTTTCTTTGTGGTTCCAGTCAGTTCCTGCACATTCCTAAGACAGAGTTGATCTAGGGAACATTCTGTGAATGGCTCCAGATTCTGTATATAATTGAGACAAACTGACCTTCTAATGCTTCTTTCTTTCTTGTAGTTCTCAAAGATTAACGAGACTGATTTCACAGTCGTAGTTGAAAAATCTTTGAGACAATTTTAGGCCAAAACCTCCTAAATCTTTGATGTGCTGGCATGAGATTTCATCAGGATTTATCAAAATGTTAGCTTCTCAGGAAATAGGAGACTGAAAATTTAAGTATTTTTTTTGCTGGACTGGGTCTAGATTTCATTAATCATCTATCAAATCTACTTTGAGAAAAAACTAATAGTTACAAATACAATATGTATAAAACATAATGTATAAAATATACTTAGTTACAGTTATGACATAATATAGTTTAGTTCTACATTCTAAAACCTGTTTATCCCTACTCATTCTGTATGTGCTTCTCAGTGGGGCTGCCTTGACAAAGCTCTCTCCTAGATCAAAGGTCAGGTTCATCTAGGTCTTCTTCTGGGCATTGACCCTGACCCTTACCCTCAGTTATAGCAAGAGTCCTGCCTTGTCACTATAAAGAGAATCCCCCATTGAGGGGCATCTGGCTGGCTCAGTCGGTAGAGCATATGACTCTTGATCTCAGGATTGTGAGTTTGAGTCCAAATTTGGGTATAGAGATTTTTTTTCTTTTAAGATTTTATTGATTTATTTAACAGAGAGAGAGCGCACGCACAAGCAGGGGGAGCAGCAGGCAGAGGGGGAGGGAGAGGGAGAAGCAGACTTGCTGCAGAACAGGGATCCCAATTCAGGGCTTGATCCCAGGACCCTGGGACCATAAACTGAACTGAAGGCAGATGTTTAACCTACTGAGCCACTCAGGTGACCCTAGAGATTACTTTAAACAAAAAAAAAAAAAGAAAGAAAGAAGAAAGAAAGAATTCCCCCATCCTTGCTATCTAGTCACTCTTCCTATCTGATTAAGTTCCTCATCCCCCAACCTTTGAGGTACTAGTCCTTGGCCCGCATTTAGTAGGAACCCTGTTGGGTCCATTTATCCCCCTACCCCAGGATGTCTCCTCTTCCTAATTTCCCACCTCTTGGCACCCCTCACACTGACCCTCCACTAAAAACCCCCACTTGTCCTCAGAATTGAGCTGGGTCTCTCCCCTATTGCACTAGTCTTGACACCTACGGTGATCGTCTTGAATAAAGTCTTCCTTGCCATTTTAACAAGTCTCAGAACAATTTTTTCTTGACAGCCTCTTAAATCCAGTTATCATACCTGGTTGATTTCTGGTTCATTTCTTTCCACACGCCAAGCACTGAAATCCCAATGTTTCTTCTTCAGGCACCTCAAACCCCACTGTTTAAATTTGGTGTCTTTTTTCGACTTGTTTTATCCTAATGTTTGTCAGCCCATGTTAGCCGGTCTCATACCTGGAAACCTGTGAGGGCTCAGCAGGAGGGGGAGAGAAACCAGCCTCCCACCCCAAGCAGCCATCTGTCCACCTTGTCCCTGCTCACAGCCTCATTAGACACACATGGGCGCATGCTTGCACACACACACAAATGTGAGCGCACGCGCGCGCGCGCGCGCACACACACACAAACGCACACACACACCCAGTCTGCACGGGACTTCAGGAATGTGGTCCCACCCCAGTCCTCTCAAGATTAGTCCCAAGACTCACTCTCTACTCTGGCACGAAGGACTTGGAAAACCTACAACATCTTCAGGCACTTTTCTAGATTCTCCAAGTCATGATCACTTTCTTTTAATTATGTTAAACCACAGACCTTCACGCGTGCAGGTGCGTGGAGAACGAACATGACTCCAGCACACGGAGATAGCCCAGCATGAGGTAAACAAAGGAACAACACATCTCTCTCCCTTCAAAACAACCTTGTGGGATGTGCAACACAGAATGGGCAGTTCACAGTGTAGTGGGCACTGACACAAGTCCCAGGGTGAGTGAGGTCTCTAGGACGTGCAGTGTGACTTGGGGGTGTGAGGGGAGCCTGGCTGAGCCTGACTGATGGGGGAGGGAAGAGCTTTAATCAGTGCACAGAAGCTGGCTTCCTCCCCCCGCCTCCCTCCCACGGCCAGCCTGGTCGTCCCTATATTCCCCGTTGTATTCATTTTCTAGGGCCGCCATAACAAAATGCGCAGACTGGGCAGCTTAAACAACAAATTAATTGGGGTGCCTGGTGGCTCAGTCGGTTAAGCGTCTGTCTTCAGTTCACGTCATGATCGCAGGGTCGTGGGATGGAGCCCTGCATCAGTCCCCTGCTCAGCAGAGAGTCTGCTTCTCCCTCTCCCTTTGCCCCTCCTCCCACTTGTGCTCTCTCTCAAATAAATAAATAAAAGTCTTTTAAAAAATTTATTTTCTCACAGCCTGGAAGCTGGAAGTCCAAGTTCAAGGTGTTGGCAGGGTTGGTTTCTCCTGAGGCCCCTCTTCCTTGGCTTGCGGTTGGCTCTCTCTCCCTGTGCCCACATGGCCTTTCCTCCATTCGAGTGCATCCCAGGTGTCTCTGTGCCTTTCTGGATCCTCATCTCCTCTTGTAAGGACACAAGTCAGGCTGGATTAGAGCCCACCCATATAACCTCGTGGTACCTCAGTCCCCTCTTTAAAGGCCCCATCTCCAAGTATAGTCACATTCTGAGGTACGGAGGGTTAGGACTCCCAACACAGGAATGCTGGGGGGACACACGTTGGCTTATAACATCCATCTCAGTCAGTGGGGTCACCATTCAAGACCATGAAGCCACAAACTCAAGATGCAAAGCCACCATGTTGATGGCAGCGGAGAAGGTTGGAAAACCTGGGTCCCATCTCCCTCCGGACTGCTTGTTAAATGAACAATAAATGTACTTATGGTTTAAGTCCATTACGTGTCCCGTCATTCACCGCAGAAAGCATTCTTACCAGGTGCATTTCTCCAGCATTTAGCACCATGCCTAGCATACGCGGGCGCTCAATAAGTATATGTAAATAGGGGCACCTGGGTAGCCCTGGAGTAGGAGGGCGCACTCCTAGCAGACGAGCTGGTTGGAAGGACACGAGCTTAGGTGAAGGGTTTGGAGGTCTTCGAGGAGACCCAGGAAGAACGAGAGACCAGAAGGTTAAGGAGAGACTGCTTTCCTCCCACAACACAGGAACCACGGAGAAATGGAGGGTGGACGTAGTCACTTCCTGGGGCTGTCATGACTAAGTGCCCCAGACCGGCTGGCTTGAAGCAGCAAAAATGTTATTCTCTTGCGGTTCTGGAAGCCTGAAGTCCAAAGTCAATGTGTCAGTTGGCAGAGTTGGTTCATTCTTGGAGACTCAGGAATGACTTGAGTCCGCGCCTCTGTTTTAGCTTCTGGTGGTTGCCGGAAGTCCATGAGGCGTCTTGGCTGGGAGATGGCTGTCTTCGCTCTGTGTCTTTTCACATAGTCTTCCCTCCATTCATGCTAGGATTCAGCGCATCCTTTTGCGGGACACAGTTCAGCCCTGGCCAGGTCTTTGGAGGGTCCCTTCCGGCTGAAGGAAATGTCCTGAATGGTTGTTGTTGACTGCCCGGGAGCTCTGTGATGGAAGGGGTGGGGGGGGTGGGTCATGACATTCTAGCCAATAACCTTTATTTTATTTATTTATTTATTTATTTATTTGACAGACAGAGATTACAAGTAGGCAGAGAGGGAGGCAGAGAGAGAGAGGAGGAAGCAGACTCCCCAATGAGCAGAGAGGCTGATGCAGGGCTCGATCCCAGGACCCCGGGATCATGACCTGGGCCAAAGGCAGAGGCTTTAACCCACAGAGCCACCCAGGGGCGCCCCTCCAATAACCTTTAGAAAGATGTGTTGTTTCTTTACTATCTTCTGTCTTCCTCCGTCTCCGTCATTTTTCATCCTGCCCAGCTCCCGACAGCACCTCACATGGAATAGGGTTTCGGGAAAGATCCATGGAGCTCACGAGGTTCTTCTGTGTACCCCAGATGTGCACCCCCAACGTGTACCCCCAGCAGCAGAGCTGCCATTTATAGCAGAGGACGTGGTACAGCTGGGGGTCAGGAGGCTAGACGGTCAATGGGACAGACGGGGCTCAGATCCCAGCTTTGTCTGACGTTGGCTCTGTGGCCCCAGATAAACTCTCCGGGCTTCGTCTGCTCATCCGTACAGCGGGAACCATGAGCGTATTTACCCCCACGTGGATCTACCTTTCGGCAGTTCCATGCGGATAATAGGACGCGGGGCAGCTTTGCCGGGTCCCCGTCAAGCTGCCCGGGGGGCCCGTCGGCGCCAAAGGCAGAGGAAGCTCCCGGGCTCGCCTCACCTGGACGCAGCCATCATCTGATGTCATCGTTCGTTTCCATGGTTACACACTTTGCTTTGGTTTGTTTGATCTCAGACTCCGGGTCCCTGTTAGTGCCAAGTGTTTCACAACCCGACCTGGAGAGAAAAAGAAAAATCAGAGGAAGAGCCACTTGGCAGGAGACGCCCCTCTATGGAGACACACCTCAGAGTGAATGGGTGGCGTACGTGTGCCTTAGAGCCACAAAGAGAGGGCGGAGGACCTTTGTTCCCTGCATCCTTGGCACATCGGAGTCCAGAGAAATGACGGGATCCTGCGGCCAGATTCCACGGGCTGAGTCAAACTGAGGCCCAAGGGAGGGAGCGGGGAAAGCTGTTCCATGGCCAGCCCAGGCCCAGGTTCCACACCTGGCCTCCCTGGCTTTACAGGATCAGAGGACTTGGGTTGGCAGAGAGCCCCCTGGGGGTCAGCCCTAGGTCAAAGTGGATTTGGGCTTCCAGAAAGCAAGAGAATAAAGACAGGTGGGCAGAGAGGCTTGATTTAACAGAAAGCTGGCTTCAGACCAGCTGGAAACACCTTTAAAGACCCTCACCAATTTGGAACATGGAAAAATAAATAAATAAATAAAATGAAAAAAATAAATAAATAAAGACCCTCACCACCTCTGGGTGGAAGAAGGTAGTTGGAACTTGGGGAGGAGGGTCTTGGCTACTCCGACTTGACTCTGAGATTTCCTGGAAGTGTGGGGGGCGGGGAGAAGGGGGGCAAAGGAGACTGAGAGACCAAACACAGCGAGTCGTTTATGATTCTTTCATTTTAAATAATGAAGGTAAGAGCTACCATTTGTGAGATTTGTTGTAGGTCAGGCCCCAGATTAGGTGGTCTCCGTATGTCCTCTCTGATCGTTACCACTCTGAAGGGGACCACCGGGGTCCATTTATCTATGACTGCGTAAAAAACCCACACCCCCAAAAGTGACATGAAGCCGTGGTCACTGCATTGTGCTCGGAGATCCTCTGGGTCAGGATTTGGAAAGAGCCCCCAGGGGACTGCTTGTCTCTGGTCCATGATGCTGGGGTCCTTAGCTGGTGTGTTCCAACTTCTGTTCTCCGGCACAACTGGCACCAGTTGTATCCTTTATGACAAACCAGCAAAGTAATCAGTAAAGTTTTTTCCCGAGTTCTCTGAGTTGATGGAGTAAATTGTTAAACCTGAGCAGAGGGGTAGGGGGTAGCAGTATGGGAACCTCAAGTTTATAGTCAGCCAGGCCCAAGTGTGAACAGCCCGGGCTCCCCGCTTTGCATCTGGCATCCACAGCAGGACCAAGCCCTTTCCCTGTGGGTAGATAAGGTCAGCCCTATAACTTGAGGCACCGGAACAGCCCTGAATGGATTAAGGGACACCGCGCTGGCAGAGAATTGGTTGTAGGAGGCGGGGGGACAGCTCCACACATAAGGCTCTTAGTGCCAGCTCTGAGATCTAAACCCAGTCTACCTGGGCTCCAGGCTCTCCTCTACCCACAATCCCCAAGTCCCTAAACCTTCTGGGTTCGCTGTGCTTATCATCCTCTCCCCTTCCTGCTGTCTGGCCATCATCTGACCTACCACAATCCCTTTGATTCTCTTGTATCATCCATGAAAGCCTTTGTTCTAAACTTCATTTCTGCTGGAAACAAGGGGCAGATGCATTCCCTCGGGGTCCTAGGCTGCGGCGTGGGTGAGGGAGCTTGGGGGACCAGCCACCGAGCGCACACTGACCCCACCCTCTCCTCTCCGCTCTCTAAAGCACGGGACCGGAGTGGGATAACACTGCCGTCCCCTTTAAAACACCTACAAAATAAATCCTCTGCCATGTTGGGTACTTAAATATTATTCTTAATAGTCAACGAGCAGCCATCTTTGCCACTGGACGAGGCACTGTGGTTTGAGGTCACTGCTTACGGGACTTCGATGTGGTCGACCCGCCAGGTCAACAGCTAAATCTTCTTTCTAGAAATCCAACTGGTGCGACCACCCTGTGTTGGCTGTTTCATTGTTGACACATCTTACATATTTTCCTCCTGAAAAACCTGAGGGTTTTTCATCATAGACAATATGCCTCTCACCTCCTTCTGCTCGCCAGTTTTCAGTGCAGCATTCCTGGCCCCTCCCGACCGGGTCATTCCTTTGTCCTCTGCCACTTGAAGTCCCTACCTCCCCTTTTATTGGTTCTAACCCACTTGTTCACATCCTCCAAGGCTAAAAGCCTCCTCAGTAGGCTCCTAATGTGTAAGACATTGTCAGGAACGTGCTGTCTCAGCTGCAGTGACCCAACTTGGGAGACACAATGCCATCCACAGCACTGACGGGCACATTTCAGGAAACTGCCATTAGCTTTTTAGCTTCCAGGTCTTCCTCAGAGCAAGCCGGCAGTGCCAATGGGAAAACACCATCGATTGTTCCAAAGAGGTTTCTGTCCAGATGTCCCAACTTCCCATTTCTCTTATGCAGCACAGAGCAGACAGGTTTGGAAGACGGGCTACCCGGGGTTGGGATCCTAGCGTCTCTACTCCTTGGCTGTATGACCTTGGGCACACAGCTCAACTACTCTGTGTCAATAATGTTACCTACCCTAGAGCATAGCTGGAGGGATTATATGACATAAGACAGGTAAAGCACTTAGCACAGAGAACCTTTTTAAAAATGTTAGAGGGGCACCCAGCTGGCTGAGCTACTGACTCTTGGTTCTGGCTCAGGTCATGATCTCTGCAGGGAGAGATCAAGCCTCAGGGCTCCCTGCTCAGCAAGCAGTCTGCCTGGGTTTCTGTCCCTCTGCCTCTCCCTCCCCCTGTGTGGAGGCATGCACGTTCTCTCTCTCAAATAAATAAATCTTTAAAAAAAAAATGTTAACTGTTCTTTTTCCCATTTAGTGGTAGAAGTGAGTTAGTTTCCTACTGGAAGAGTATAAAATGTAGAGAAGGAGAGAGAAAGGGAGAGGCGGGGTGGGAGACAATTGGGGAGGATATGGGGTTACGCCGAGGATCACCCACAGATCTAGAGCAGCTCGATCCCATAGACATGTAGACCAACCCACACACGGCGGCCACAAACGCTAGCTGCATTTGGGACTTTTAACCTTTCTGGGAGCCACACAAAAAGAGAGGTGAAATCAATCTTAATCATATGTTATTTAATCCAATTTATTTAACCCAATATTTATAACCGAATACAAAACGACGTATTTTATACAACTTAATATTTAGCACGGTATATTGGCCACTGTAGAGAATTGATCTAAAAATACTAATGTGATCTTTTTACATTATATTTTCATGCAAATTCTTTGGGGTTTTGTTTGTTTGTTCTGGTTTTTGAGAGAGAGACAATGGAGGCACAAGTTGGGGCTGGTGGGGAGGGGCAGAGGGAGACAGAGAGAGACAGAGAATCTGAAGCACACTCCACACCCAGCCTGGAGAGGATCTCCTAACCCTGAGACCATGACCCGAGCCGAAATCAAGACTGAGCCACGCAGGCACTCCCATACATAATCTTTGGAACCTAGTGCACATTTTACGCTTACAGCACATTTTTCCCCCCATGGTGGCATCGTCATTTTTCTTTTTGCATATTTTCAGCTGCTTCAGTTATTTTGCTGTTATGAACAGTGAACATATGGACATCCTTGCACATAAATCGGTCTGTTAATTTCCTTAGGAATGAAATTTCTAGGTCAAAGAGTAGAACATTTTTAGACTCTTGATGCATTTTGCAAGTTGCTTTCTAGAAATTTTTCCCCATTTACATTCCCATCAGCTGTATGACTTCCATTAAAAATGAAATTTTTTAACTTGAATCATAGTAAACAGTGTTTTCAACTTGCCTTAAGTTAACTTTTTAAACTTTTAATGGCAGTTTTAATTTGCTTTCCTTTGATTACTTGTAGGAATAAACACTTAAATGTTTATTAGCCATCTGGAGTTCCCCTGGGACTTGTTCATTCCGTTCCTGGGGTATTAGAACATTACCAACTATTTCTGTACGTTATATGTGATCTTTATGGAAAATAATTTCCCATTTTTATATGCTTTTAAATCATATTTATACCTATAATGTTATAAAAGCTGAAGCTTTTTGGGGGGCACCTGAGTGGCTCAGTGGGTTAAAGCCTCTGCCTTCAGCTCAGGTCATGATCCCGGGGTCCTGGGATTGAGCCCTGCATTGGGCTCTCTGCTCAGCGGGGAGCCTGCTTCCCCCTCTCTCTGTTTGCCTCTCTGCCTGCTTGTGATCTCTTTCTTTGTCAAATAAATAAATAAAATCTTAAAAAAAAAAACTGAAGCTTTTTACAGATTTGCAACTAGTAGATAAATAAGTCCTGGAGATCGAATGCATAGCACGATTATCGTAAACACATTGTATTATAAACTGGGAAGTGGCTCAGAGACTTGACCTTCAGTGTTCCCACCACAAAAAATAAATATTTATGTGACATGATATAGCTGTTCGGTGACACTGTGGTGGTAATCAATCATATAGCAATACATATAATAAATGTGTTGAATCAACAGGTTGCGTACCTTAAAAATACACAATGTTACATGTCAATTATGTTTCAGAGAATGTTTCTAAAAGTACCTACCTGGCCTGAAGGTCATTTCTTTTACCTTTTTATTTATTTATTTTTTAAGATTTATTTATTTATTTGAGAGAGAGAGCACGTACAAGTGGGAAGGGCAGGGAGAGGGAGAGAGAATCTCTAGCAGACTCTGCACCGAGCACCAGAGCCTGACGAAGGTCTTGATCGCAAGGTTGTGAGATCGTGACCTGAACCGAAACCAGGCATCAGACACTTAAGTGACTGAGCCACCCAGGTGTCCCTTCTTATCCTTTTTATAATTAATATTTGTCAATAGAAAAGAAAGCTAAGGGTTGTCATTTTTCCTGTAGTCCAGTCTGTCACTCTCTCTGTGATTTCTTCCGTTGCTCCTGTTCTCAGACACCCTGCGCCATCCGAACATAACCTAGTTTCTCTACGTATGCTTCTGCTTTTAACGTTTTCATCCCTCGGGAGTTTATCTTGCTATGTGACACGAAGGAGCGACATTTGCTCCCCTCCCCCCGCGGTGGCCATCCTCCTGCCAACACATCTCCGTTCAGACCGGCCGCATTTCAGGAGCTCAGTCATCGCGTGCGACCAGCGGTTACCGTATTGGATGGTACGAGACCGAAGTTCAGACATTTATCGTCCTTCCTCTGGGGTTTGTCTTGCCAGCATCACACAGGGTGAATGGTTTTAACAGCTGGTAACAAATGCGACTCCAGGCAGCTGCCGTCCAATGGGCTGCCGCTGCCGTGTCCCTCTTTGGCGTCTGCCCCTTGTCATGACGTCGCCTGATTTCTAAGAAGGGGTCGGAGCACTTTTTTTTTTCACTTCCCTCTTGATATTTAAGGGCCTGTTCTGGTTCCATCCTTAGTCTGGAATTCATGTAACCCATGGCAACACTGAGGCTCCTGAGCCAATGGCTGTGCTCGTTCCTACAGCACCGAATTGAGAGTCTGAAAAAAGCACTTGGTCACCGCAAGGAAGATGGCAGGAGGGCCACAGGGAGACCTTGCTTCGGTGAGCGTGGTGGCATCGTCGGCCACACACCCTCTCAGGGCCGCGTGACTCCTCCTCAGAACCTTCATCGGCGGCATGAAGTCCTGAGAGCCCAGCCTGGCTGAGGTCAGGATGTGGGGGTCCAGTCCACATGAGTCCAGTGGCTGCAGCTGGAGAAACAGTGTTGCCACAGCCACAGCCTACATCAGCCACCTGGGCCTGTCTCTCAAAAAACGAGCTCTCATTGGAGCACCTGGCTGGCTCAACGTGGGTTGAACGTCTGCCTTTGGCTCATGTCATGATCTCAGGGTCTTGAGATCAAGCCTTGCATCTGGCTTCTTGCCCAGCAGGAGGCCTGCTTGTCCCTCTCTCTCTGCTCCTTCCCCTTGCTTGTGCTCTGTCTGTCTCTCTGACAAATAAATAAAATATTTATTTTTTTTAAGATTTTATTTATTTATTTGACAGAGAAAGACATAGGGAGAGGGAACACAAGCAGAAGGAGTGGGAGAGGGAGAAGCAGGCTCCCCGCTGAGCAGGGACCCCCCCCCAATGCGGGGTTCTATCCCAGGACCCTGAGATCATGCCCTGAACTAAAGTCAGATGCTTAACGAGACAGAGCCACCCAGGCATCCCAAGGGAGAGTCCTTCAAAGATCTCACTTAATACTATCTATCGCATTGAAGGTTAGGATTTTGATGTATGAATTTGGGCTATATTATATATAACATAATTATATATATGGCTGTATTATATACATTGGGAATACATATATAGGCTATATTATATATAACATATAATATATCATAATATATATGTTATAATATATGTTAAATATGTTATAATATATTATAATGTATAATATATTAAATAGAGCATATTATACATAACGCAAATATTTGGGCTATAACAGAGTCCTAATGTACAAGGGGGTCATTTAGCACCTTGAAAGACTTTACTGCTCCTCATTTTCTTCTTCTCATTCCAATAGTTACATGATGATTTGGGGTTAAATCAATGTTAACTCAATGTTTCAGAGTTTACTTGTTATGATCATATAAAATACCAGTCAAGGCCAAGCCAAGCAATCCATCATGGCTGTGTTTCCTTTTTTGTACAAGTTTTGCTTTTCCTCAAGTTTTTAAGTACCTCTTTTTCCTAATAGTCCCCAGTACCCATCCTTCCTTTGTTCCCTGTCATAGTAGAAATCCACCTGCCCCGTTTATCACGGGGCATTTGGAGAAACAGAACTAATCAGAGCCAATAGGATGTATTATGGAGAGAGACACAGACTGAGAGAGAGACAGAGAGACTGAGAGACATTTTTGAGAGCACTTTTGGGAGAGAGGACTGACATACAGAAACCCGGATGCACACAGACAGCAGAGCAGTCCCTTCAAAATTATGAAGGCGAATTATCGTCAACACAACCTTCTGCACACAGTCAACTTAACTCTCAGATTTGTGTGTGTGTATGACTTCTCTCTTTTTCTCAGAATGTGTCTCTCTCCGTCTCTCTGCTATCTCCCTCTCCCCCCTCTCTGCTTTAGCTGCACAATTCGAAAACGGCATCATGACCTGCCTTGCGAGGTTTTCCTCCTGCTGGGTGTGCAGCAGGCTTTTGTAATCCGGAAGCCCAATTCTCTCGATTCCCGAACCATTCTTGGAATCTTGAATTATTTCCGTGGTAATTTTCTGTTTTCTCAATTCTTTGTGCAATTTGTCTTTTATTTTAAAAGATTATTTATTTATTTATTTATTTGACAGAGAGAGAGAGAGCACAAGCAGGGGGAGCGGCAGGCAGAGGGAGAGGGAGAAGCAGGCTCCCCACTAAGCAGGGAGGCCGACGTGGGGCTCGATCCCAGGACCCTGAGATCACGACTTGAGGACTTGAGCCAAAGCCTGATGCTTACCAACTGAGCCACCCAGTCACCCCCGTGCAATTTACCTGATTTAGCTGATCACACCTTGTATATGTGTCCTCTAATTTTTTTTTAAAGATTTCTTTTGTATTTGACAGAGAGAGATCACAAGCAGGCAGAAAGGCAGGCAGAGAGAGAGGAGGAAGCAGGTGCAGAGAGACCGATGCGGGGCTCAAACCCAGGACCCTGGGATCATGACCTGAGCCAAAGGCAGAGGCTTTAACCCACTGAGCCACCCAGGTGCACCTGTATCCTCTAATTTTTAAAAAATTTTATCTCTTCTGTTTACTTGCTTTTTTTTTTTGTTTTTGGTTTTTGTTTTTTGTTTTCCTGGGAGAGTTCCTCCATTTTATCTCTCAGTCCACTGGTTGAATTTTTATTTCAACCTCAAAATATTTTAATAGTATACTGTTGTTATTTGAGGGACCCAATATTGTTCTCTTACTTCTCCAAAGAAACTAGTTATGGTTTAAAATTTTTGTTACTCCGTTCTCTGGACTGTCTTTGTTTCCTTCCAAACTTCAAAACACCTCTTTTGGGTTTTGGTCTTTGCTTTCCTATTGGAGAACAGCTAGTTGAGATCCTGTGGCGGGGCTGGCCGGTGAGCCGCTCAGACCTGCTAGGGCAGCTTACCCTCTCTGGGTAAGAAGACATTGTGACCTGCTCAACTCTTCTCACCTGCCTGCTTTTTTTTTTTTTTTTAAGATTTTATTTATTTATTTGACAGAGATTACAAGTAGGCAGAGAGGCAGGCAGAGAGAGAAGAGGAAGCAGGCTCCCCGCTGAGCAGAGAGCCCATTGCGGGGCTCGGTCCCAGGACCCTAAGACCTTGAGATCATGAGATCATGACTGAGCCAAAGGCAGAAGCTTAACCCACTGAGCCACCCAGGCACCCCACCTTCCTGCTTTTGTTCAAATGAGATGCCTGAAGCCAGAGAATCCAAAACATGGTCGTTCTCAAACGGTGGTCTGGGGACCCGCGAGGATCCTCCGGAACTTTCAGGGGAGTAATGGGGTCAAAACTCTGTTAATAATAATCCCAAGACGTTACCTTCCCTTGTTCTCACTCTTCCATGAGTGTATAGTCACAGTTTGCCTGCCTGGAGTCTGTCTTTGCCTCTTGACCTTGACTGCTTTGTTTCCTATCACTGAGTCACACTGATGACACGATGTGGCTAACAACACAGAGCGGGGAACGGGGCAGAGTTTTCTTCTTGTGCTTTGCTGAACTTTATTTATTTGTTTATTTTAAGTAGGCTCCATGGGGTTTGAACTCAGGACCCTAAGATCAGGACCTGAGCTGAGATCAAGAGTCGGACACGTAACTGTCTGAGCCCCCACACCCCCCAGGCGCCCCTTCCGGTAGACTTCATTCAGCAAATGCTAGCTTCAGTGAGGGGAAGCCACAGAGTGCGGGGTGCGGGGAATCACCCTGTGGACGGTTTGGGTGCAGACTGAGGTTGTAGTAGATTGAACATTCTAGGCCTTCATGAGATCAGCTGTTCACGTGCACTTGGTATTCCGAACCTGTGGGCCAGACTTTACACTTATCCTGATTAAATTTCAAATGTTGGATTTCATCCATTATTCCAGCCTGTCAAGGTGTTTTCCAATCTTAATTCAGTCGCCTGGGATAGAGTTCATCCTTCTGAGCTCCTGATAAGGACCCTGTCTGCACGCAGCACGGACAATGCCAGACAGAAAGAGACAAGAACGGCGGCCAGCCTTTGGATGCTCACGACTGTCGCTCTGTTCAGATAAAGAAAGGACAGATGGTGGAAGGAGGCTCAATCAAGAATTTGGTATTTAGGGGCGCCCGGGTGGCTCAGTGGGTTAAAGCCTCTGCCTTCGGCTCAAGTCGTGATCCCAGGGTCCTGGGATCGAGCCCCACATCGGGCTCTCTGCTCAGCGGGGAGCCTGCCTCCCCCCTCTCTGTGCCTGCCTCTCTGCCTACTTGTGATCTCTGTCTGTCAAATAAACAAATAAAATCTTTAAAAAAAAAAAAAAAGAATTTGGTATTTAAAGGATAAACTTGGGAGCCTGGGTGGCTCAGTGGGTTAAACCTCTGCCTTCAGCTCAGGTCATGATCTCAGGGTCCAGGGATCGAGCCCCGTATCAGGCTTTCTGCTCAGCAGGGAGCCTGCTTCCCACCCGCCCCCCACCTCTCTGCCTACTTGTGATCTCTGTCAAATAAATAAATAATTTTTTTTTTTTTTTTAAAAAGGATAAACTCTCCAATCCTTATTTCTTATACTTCTGACTTTCAGTTCCAGGACTCAGTTTCTGGACCTGCTCCCCAAAGACTGTGGAGCAGAGATGGGACTTCCAAAGGAAAGTTCCCAATGTAAGTTTCTGAGAAGGCAAAGAAATATTACATAAGGAAGAGGTGGCTTTCTGGTCCCTCTTTCTGACTTCCTTTTCTACCTCCTGGAGTCCACAACAAGGATGACCAGGATGGTAGGTTTTTTGAGCTGCATTAGAGAGTGTACCAGAAATCAGCCACCCCACTGTCCAAGTAGGGAAACTGAGAGGCAGTGAAATTAAGTTCCTGGCCTTGTCCACCCTGAAACAGCAACAAAGTCAGGAGGGAACCCCCAGCCCTTTGTTCCCCACTGAGCTGTCTCAGTCAGGTGACGGTGATCACATGTGCCTGCCACCGCTTCCTAAAGAACGAATGTGCATCCAGAATCTGGGAGAAAATATTGATTTTTTTTTTAATATACAAAGATAGGGACGCCTGGGTGGCTCAGTCAGTGAAGCGTCTGCCTTTGGCTCAGGTCGTGATCCCAGGGTCCTGGGATGGAGCCCCACTTCAGGTTCCCTGCTCAGCAGGGAGCCTGCTTCTCCCTCTGCCTCTGCCCCTCCCCCTGCTGATGTGCTCGCTCTCTCTCTCTCTCAAATAAATAAATAAATACTTTTAAAAATATGCAAAGATAGATTATGGCATGGAATGCAAAAATCACTTGGATTGTGCAGATATTAGTTGTTTGGACCAAAGATGCCAAGTCTCCCCAACAACACAGACACAGATTATTTTGTCTCATGAAACAGTTTAGAAGCAGAGAAATAAGACTTCACGTAGACATAATGAATTTAACACACTGCTTATAGAGATAGGTCTATGAGAAGTGCATGTGGGGTTACCATCATTGTTTCCCTAATGCTGTATATTATTATTATTATCATTATTATTATTATTAACTATATGTAGAGTGTGGTCAGTGCTCAGAACAGAAAAGAAAATGTTTTCTTCCAGGTTGTTTGAGTGGCTCAGTCAGTTAAGCATCCGACTTTAGATTTTGGCTTGCGTCATGATCTCAGGGTTATGATCTCAAGGTCGTGACATTGAGCCCCGTGTCAGGCTCCCGGCTCAGTAGGGCGTCTGCTTGAGATTCAGTCTCTCCCCATGCCCCACCGCCTGTGTGCATACTGTCTTTATTGCAAATACATAAAGAAATCTTTAAAAAAAAAAAAAAAGAAAAGAAAGAAAAGAAAAGAAAAAGAAAATTCTTTCTTCCAGGTTAGAAGCCTTGTAAGGTGACTAGTCTGCCCCCTGAGTCCTCTATGTGATATACGGGCTCATTCATTTCAGTCTGTGAGGACATCAGTCAGTCCTTGCAAAATTCCAAGGAGGCAGAAAGGCTACATGATTGAGACTCACTTCCCCGGGCCGTGGACTGATTTTATTACCCATAATTAACGGTGAGCAACTCGGCGGATGGTATCCCTTTGTAGGCACGAATTTCCAACCAAGGAACATCTTTCTGCTCAGACCATTGTTCAGCTGCATTTTGCTACAGGACTGTCTATTCCCCTCAATGTTTTCCCAGAGAACTGTGATGGTGCTCTGATGGCAGAGTGCAGTTTTCATAGTTACACCATCTTTTCTTATTCTGCCTTATTTAAAAAAGGGAAAAGAAAGACCCTTAGCACATGTATACTATTTCCCATGAATATGTTAGAATGTCAGAAGGGAGACCCATGCCAGAGGTCTTAGCAAGATAGAAGCCCCTTTGGACCGTGCAATCTCTGTTTTCATCTGATGATGTGGTAGAAAGTAGATTGGTCCCGAAGAACCAAACATCAGGGGCACCTGGGTGGCTGAGTCAGTTGTGTGTCTGCCTTCGGCTCAGGCGGTGATCGCAGGGACCTGGGATGGAGCCCCGCGTCAGGCTCCCTGCTCAGTGGGGCGTCTGCTCCTCCCTCTCTGCCTGCCACTCCCCTACTTGCGCTCGCATGCGCTCTCTCTCTCTCGGACAAATAAACAAATAAAATATTTATTTTCTTTAAAGATTTTATTTATTTACTTGAGAGAGAGACAGTGAGAGAGAGCATGAGCGAGGGGAAGGTCAGAGGGAGAAGCAGACTCCCCATGGAGCTGGGAGTCGGATGCGGGACTCGATCCTGGGACTCCAGAATCATGACCTGAGCTGAAGGCAGTCGTCCAACCAACTGAGCCACCCAGGTGTCCCTAAAATATTTATTTTTTAAAAAAAGAACCGGGGCACCTTGGTGGCTCAGTGGTTAAAGCCTCTGCCTTCCACTCAGGTCATGATCTCAGGATCCTGGGATCGAGCCACGCATAGGGCTCCCTGCTCGGCAAGGAGCCTGCTTCCCCCCTGCCCCCGCCTGTCTCTCTGCTTACTTGCGCTCTTTGTCTGTCAAATAAATAAATAAAATCTTTAAAAAAATAAAATTTAAAAATATTAAAAATAAAATAAAATAAAAGAACCAAAAATCATCAAGATTTTATTGAACAGTTTGATCGTGCACACCCATGGCTACAAAACAGACACATCCTTGAGTAATTAGTCTGTGGGTTTTAGAGTAAATGTGCTCCCTGTATTTCCCCCAGTCAGAACCTTGGGGCCTGTCTGTCCCCCAATACAGATGTGCGTAGAGAACATCTCCTTGGGTTGCGGGCCTATCATCCACCCCTTCTTTTCAGCTAGAACACCTTGTTTTTTGGGAGATCCATCCCTCTCCAGGGCTGATAGTCAAAATGTACAGTAACTGGACTGGCGTGGATATTCCCACACGCAAGCACTCAGAACGAGGCTGGCTGTGACAGCTGCTGAGCCCAGACACACTCATCAGATACTCTTTCCATGGGTCCTGAAATCAAGACGCCCGGCCCTTCGCCAAGGGCTGAGCGTGAACCAAACTAGGCCAAACAGACTCTGTCCCGACAGTTTGCATACTGATCAAGGACACAGAAAACATTTGGCACAGGTGGGTCCCAAAGGTTGCCTGGCAGTGCCAGCCTCTGGTGTGCCCTGCTTCCTGTCCTTTCTGACACCTCCTTGTTCCGCCTTTTCTTTGTTCTCTAAGCTACCACCATATCCATCCAATAAATGGTATATTATTTACTTAGGTACTTATTTATTGATTGCTTACTTTCCCCAGAATTCATTTCTCTTGTTTACCACCAAGGAGCCCTAAGATGGGAATCCTGGAACTAAGACATTAGAACAGATTTTCTGCCATGGGAATCCTGTATCCCTGGCTCATTTTACTGTAACATTGTAAAAGTGATCTCGTGGAAGGAAAAAAAGACTTCAAGAGAATAAGTAGGAAGTAACGATAAAATTGGAATTAAGACAAACAGGGCGGTCAGGGGTGGGGAAGACCTGTTTACTCACCGATGTGGCAAAGGGCTTGAACCGAGTACAGCAGTAGCACTAAGCTTAAAGAAATTAAAGTAGCTTTCCACTTCTAGGATTGCCCTTTGACCCTTAGTCATGAGATTAAATCTTCCGGAACATGTTTCTTGCCCTCTAATGCCCATATGATTGCCTGCAGGATCGCATAAAAAAGCAGTCTGATTCTATATTTCCAACAAGCTCCCAGTGACGCCAGTGCTGCTGGCCCAAGGATCCAGACCATCGAGGATCCAGGTTAGAAAATTCCCTTCCAGCCCAGCTTTCCCAGATCCCCCGCTTTGGGGTTCCGGACCGCCTCCCTTTGTCTTTGTAGAAGATACTTGTCATGCCACCCCTAGCCAGCAGGTGTCACCAGTGCACTCTGAGAGTCCCCACTGGACAGATGGCTAGTTAGGGACCTGTTGAGAGGTTCTGAAAGGATTCACACAACGTAACTTTGTAACCATCTCCAAAGAAAGCATTTTCCATACCATTTGGTGATGGTCTGAACCCCAAGCAAAAAGCCCATTGAGGGAAATCCTCGATAAGTGTTTGTATAACCATTAAATTTCTTTTTAATTTTCAAATCATCGGTCCATGCCTCCCTGTGGAAATTCGGCTCTCAACATTTTGTAACTGGGAAGTTAGAGGTGGCTTAGTAAAGCTTGCAGCAGTTCCATTTTTAGAGGGCTTTCTCGTGCATTCTCGTGTTGCTAGAGAAATCTTTACTACTGTTATTCCCAATTCACAGATGGGAAAACAAAGGCACAGAGGGGAGAATTTTGTGACTTGGCCAGTGCCGCAAAGACAGTGAGGGACAGAAATGAGATACAGCCTTGAGCTTCTCAGTCCCTCACTTTACCCTACTGCATGCACACGGACAAGAGAAAAGACTACCAGCGTTGTCTTCTGCATTCAGCCTCGTTCTTTTCAACGAGATTGGAAGTTAACTCATCTTTATCAGGAATCTGAACCCATTGTTCTGGGCATACATTCTCCCCAAATACGATGTGTCCACTTTGGATACAACTATCTGAGATTGCAAGGTTCCTATAAACATTGTTTATCCACCATAACCAAGAAGTCCCTGTCCCACATATGGTATCAGAGCTCCTTTTGAAAAATTTGTGGGAGGTTGGAATTAGTGAAGAGGGAATATTTTGAGTATGTTTAAATTAGAACAAAGACATTCTTACCCCTGAGGGTGAGGGGAAAGAAGTTGATGTCTCTCATCTTGGAGAACCTCCCACGTGTTTTGCAGCCACAGTGAATTCTGAGGGCTACTCCGACCCTCCCTCTGGGGATCCACGCCCCTCCCCCCCACACACCCCCAAATCTGGCACAAAGCCTTTGCTGTCACTGGCCTGGCCACATGGAGTAGATCCCTGAGCACCAAATCTAGGATAGGAAGCGCCCCTGTAGGTGGGATTACCGAAGCCCCCTCTGGCTCCAGGAACCTCAAGATCACTGACTACTTCTAGCATTTTGCAAAACGGTTTCTGTAGGAAGAGGATGTTATATGGAAAATGCTTCTGCGGTCAAGCAAATTTGAGCAACTCTTGTTTGTTTGTTTGTTTGTTTTCTAAAGATTTTATTTTGGGGGGGCGCCTGGGTGGCTCAGTGGGTTAAAGCCTCTGCCTTCGGCTCAGGTCATGATCTCAGGGTCCTGGGATCGAGCCCCATATCGGGCTCTCTGCTCAGCGGGGAGCCTGCTTCCTCCTCTCTCTCTGTCTGCCTCTCTGCCTACTTGTGATCTCTGTCTGTCAAATAAATAAATAAAACCTTTAAAAAAAAAAAAGATTTTATTTTTGGGACACCTGGGTGGCTCAGTCAGTTAAGCATCTGCCTTTGGCTTAGGTCATGATCCCAGGGTCCTGGGATTTAGTCCCACATCAGGCTCCTAGTTTAGTGGGGATCCTGCTTCTCCCTCTGCCTGCTGCTCCCCCTGCTTGTGCGCGCTCTCTCTGTCAAATAAATAAAGAAAATCTTTTTTAAAAAGGTTTAAAGATTTTATTTGTTTTTTAAAAATACTTTATTTATTTGACACAGGGAAAGAGAGACGGTGACAGAGAGAACACAAGCAGGGGGAGTGGGAGAGGGAGAAGCAGGCTTCCCGCTGAGCAGAGAGCCCGATGCGGGGCTGGATCCCAGGACCTCAGGATCATGACTTGAGCCGCCGGCAGATGCTTAACAATTGAGCCACCCAGGCGCCCCTAAAGATTTTATTTTTTAGGTAATCTTTATACTCAATGTGGGACTCAAACTCACACCCTGAGCTCAATTGTCCCCACACCCCATTGAGCCAGCCAGGGCACCCTGAGCAGTGCTTGTTTAAATGCAGTTACACATGGTTCTTGGAGGTGTTCGTGTGCGTGGCAAATCTTTCAGAACGGGGTGTGCGCCCTGCTTCTCAGATCGGAGGTAAAGGAAGTGCTTGTTTCTGGAACATCTGAGGCTTACAGAGCACTCTTTGAAAACCCCGATTCCCTTCCTCTGCCTATACAGGCTGAGCCAGCTTTGTGGGGGGCCTGCGCAGCCTCACGGGGCCCCACATTTGGTTTAATGCTCTGCTCTAACCGTCTTGAATTCCTAATAAGTGTCCAACAAGGGCTCTGTATTTTGGTTTTGCATTCAGCCCCACAAATGCGTAGCTGGTCCTGCCTGTGGACGCCCAGGGGGTGGGGATGGGGTAGGAGAAGCTGGGTTTTGGCCTCGATGTTCCAGATGCCTCCGCATTTTTCTCCCTGCAATTTTCCTCTCTTCTCTTGCCACCTGTGCTGCGCTCTCCTCCCCTAGGTCTGCTGCTTCCCTTCCGGTACGCCCCCTTCTCCTCCTCCTCCCTTCCTTTTTCCCCTTTCTCTTCTCCAGACGATCCTTCCTCCAGCCCGGGTTTATCAGTCACTGGGATAATGCTGTGTTCCCTTGCTTCCCTTTGTGCTTTTCATTACGGGAGGTGCCGAATACTTCTGCAAGCGCTCCTGGCTGGGAGGGCGGTCAATTCCACCGAACTGTGCTGTTGAAATAGCCTCTGGGCGGCTGAGTCAGTTGAGCCCCCGACTCTTTGATGTCAGCTCAGGTCAAGATCTCAAGGTCGGGAGATCAAGCCCCCTGGGCTCCGCGCTCAGTGGGGAGTCTGCTTGCCATTCCGCTCCTCTGTCCTGCCCCTCCCCGGCTTGCAAGCACACTCTTTCTCCAAAATAAACAAATAGATCTTAAGAGAAAAGAAAATAAGTCTGGCGCGCCCGGTGCCCGGTGTATCCTCCAGTTCCCGTCAGGCAGTCTCGGAGGGAAGCACAGAACAGAGTCGAAAGCAGGACGGGTCGCACTGTGGCCATACTTAAAGCAGCTAAACTTAAAAAATCAATGGTCTAGAGGGAAATGCTGCTGTTAGCGTCTTCTTACTGTTAAAGGGAAGGATCCGGGCGGTGCCCTCAGCTCACGGAGAGAAGAAATCAGTAGTGAAAATGACAATACCTCTTCTCACCAACAACCGGTAAAGACGTCCTCTTCGTAACAAGGCCAACTTTCCACGCCGGCTCGCAGAGCCCTCAAAGTGCACTCATCCCACCTAGCCCCCTGCCCCCTTTTTCCCTTACCTGCCCTTCTGGTCAAGGCTCCTTCTGTGGCCAATAATGTAAACTCAACTCAAACCACTGTAAGGAAAAGAGACGTATTGTTATCTTATAACTGAGCAATATTGCTTAAAGAAATTGCAGTAAAGAAATAAAAGGGCGTGAATGGCTTCAAGTGTAGCTTGATTCCGAAATCGAAATGATACCTTCTAGACCTCTTTTTCTTGCTCCCTCTTTATCGTTTGTCCCCGCTTTCCTTGAGGGCACATTCTGGGTCTAGATCTCGGCGCACGGCTCTGGGCTGTGTTACACTCTTTTTGTGGCTTGTGATCTACAGAGATTGTCATTCCCCCAAGGGGTCCATAGCACAACCAAAGGGGAGATTCGGACTGGCCGCAGGCTATGATCACATCTGATGAGCCACCGCCCCGTGAATTCAGTGACCGAGACCCTGGAATGTACTGGGGAGCGGCAGGGGCCCACCCACGTGATGGTCTTGGAGGGAAGGACGGGGTCTTGTCCAATTGCGAGGAATGGGTTCTCTTTAAGAAAGTGGGTTCCTCGTGCTAGAGGAAGGAGAGGGAGATGTGTCACGCAGATGACAAATGACAACTCGAGGTTACTAACCCTTCTTGGTTTTGTTCCTTGACTCCTCCCTTCTCCCATACCTTGCTTACCTCCGCTTCAGGGTCCTGGGCTAGACTCACCTCCCTTCCTCCACTTTCCCAAAGCCGGTGCAACCTTCAGGGCTGAACTCCCAGTGACGGCTCAGGAAGCGCTTTATAGACTCTTGGGGGCAGCTGGAACATCGAAATGGTCTGACGAAGGAGGCAGATTGTTTGTTGAATTGAAATGAGTTGGTTCTACTCTAGTTACTTCTTTTCTTTATTTTTTTTTAAAGATTGTATTTATTAATTTGACAGAGAGAGATCCCAAGTAGGCAGAGCAGCAGGCAGAGAGAGAGGGAGAGAAGCAGGCTCCCTGCCCAGCGGAGAGCCCGATGCGGGGCTCGATCCCAAGACCCGGGGACCATGACCTGAGCTGAAGGCAAAGGCCCAACCCTCTGAGCCACCCAGGAGCCCCTAGCTACTAATTTTCATCACTCTTGTGGGACTCCAGGCTGGTCAAGGCATTTCAGCTGAAAGGATCAGGCAGACAAATGAGTCAGCATAAACGGGAGGGAGGAGACTAGAAGAAGCTGAGGACACCTTGTAGAAACAAAGAACAGCCGAGCCTCAGGGGACTCTAGAAGCCATCCAGTGACTGATACAGGAGGAAACCCAGTCCTTCTAGTGCTCGGGAGACAGACGTGGTCTGCAGACCGGGGATCGGTCTGTCTGCACGGCTCTCCCGCTTTCTTCAGCAGGCTGTTCCTGTCTGATGACTCATCTCCACGTTCTGTGGGAAAGAGGACCACCCCAGCCTGGTATCATCACCTTTTAGAATATATTCTCTGGGTCTCTTTGTTCAGGTTTCTGAGAAACCGAGACTACAGTTGGTCACTGACTAGCAAGTGCATGGGCTCTCCTTGGGCATTCCGCATCTGTCCAGTAATCTGTTCGTTAGCTCATGTACGGTTGCCTAGGCCGTTGGTGGGAGCAGGTCTCCAAGGAGGGGGCTGTGGCCTGGGCGAGCACCCCAAAACATGCCTCTCGTGGGTACATACAGCAGCTGTTCCACAGGTTAATCCGCTAAAGGGGAGAGAAGTTCAATGATGCATGTGAGGCTTCCCAGCCAGGGAGAGGTCAAGGACAGCCTGAAACCCAGGTGTCTGCCCCAGGTGCTACTTTTCACCCCTCTAGGGAAGAGGGGCTGCCCAAGCCCCAAGCATGGGTTCGTTCTCTGAGGGAGCAAGGCTGTGGGAAAGGAGTCTAGGAAGGAGGCTGGACTTTGGTGAAACCACTGAATGTGGGTGCCCACATGGAGAGGAATGGAGTAAGACCCTCAGATTTGAGTAGAATGGCTTGGTGACCTTCAGGGAAGCAGGTTTGGGGGTACTGTGCCCTCTGCTCTCACCAAGTTATAAGAAATTCTGGAATAGCACACAGTCCAGCAGTTAGGTTAACAGGAGTGGAAGGACTTGCTACTTAGATAAACGTGAAGATCCCAGATGCTAGTGTACTTCAAGAAGCTTGGACGTGTGTGCTCAGTAGGATCTGGGTTGGAAAGTTTCGCTCAACAGAATAAAGTTCAAGAAGACAGCTCTGTGGAGAGATTATTGTTAATACGGGCAAGGCCTTTTTCCAGATTATAGGGAAATACCTTATTTCTTGTTGTATTATATGCATTTTGCTCTCCAGAACTCTTCATCAATTAAGAAGGGTCTTGGGGTGCCCAGGTGGCTCCGTCGGTTAAGCGTCTGACTTCAGCTCAGGTCATGATCTCGGGGTCCTGGGATCGAGTCCCATGTCGGGCTCCCTGTTCAGCAGGGAGTCTGCTTCCCCTCTGCCTGTTGCTCCCCTTGCTTGTGCTCTCGCTCTCTTTCTCTGGCAAATAATAAACAAATATATAATCTTAAAAAAAAAAAAAAAGGAGAGTTGTTAACTGCTCATCATAGAACATCTAACTAAAAGCAGTTTAAGTAATACAATCTGTCTCAGCAAAAAGGCTAGAAGTAGGCATTTCCAGGGATGGCTCAGCTATCAGCCTTATGATCCAGGATCCAGACTCTATTTTTCCTTCCTTCTTTCTTTCTTTCTTTCTTTCTTTCTTCCTTCTTTCCTTCTTTTCTTTATTTCTCTCCTTTCTTTCTTTCCTTTTCTTTCTTTCTTTTCTTTTTCTTCTCTCTCCTTCCTTCCCTCCTTCCTTCCTTTTCTTTCCTTTCTTTCTTTTTTCTTGAGATTTTATTTATTTAAGAGAGAAAGAAAGCACATGAGAGAGAACACGGGGCAGGGGTCGGGCGGGGGGGAGGCGCAGTGCAGGGCTTGATCCTAGAACCCTGGGATCGTGACCTGAACGCAGACATTTAACCAACTGAACCACCCAGGTGCCTCCAAATTATATTTTTCATTTCACCTGATTTTTCATTCCTAAACTGTTACCTCATGTTTTCAAGATGACTCTGGAAGAAAGGGCAAGAGTGGCACCCACGAGCCCCCTTCTTGCCCTTGTCCCTTTTTATCAGGAAACACATTGTCTTTTTCAGAGGTACCCCCAGCAGATTAGCTGCAAGGGAAGCTAGAAGTGTAAATATCCATCAGAATGGAATGTGATCAGTATCTTTGACATGCGGGACACCTGGGTGGCTCAGTGGGTTAAGCGTCTGCCTTTGGCTCAGGTCATGATCTCAGGGTCCTGGAATGGAGCCCTGCCTCAGGCTCCCTGCTCAGTGGGATCCTGCTTCTCCCTCTGCCTCTCTGCTGCTCCCCCTGCCTCTCTGCTGCTCCCCCTGCTTGTGCTCTTTCTAATAAATAACTAAAATCTAAAAAAAAAAAAAAAAGTAAAAAAATATCCTTGACATGCTTAGTTCAGTCATGATCATCCCCTGGGGATATGCAGGGTTGGATCTATTCCGTCTGAGTAAAATCTGTGTTCCACCAACAAGGAGGAAAGAGTGAAGGACACTAAGTATCTTTTACAAGTATTAGGGATTCCATTTTAATTGTAAGTTTCCTTGTTGTGAAGAGGAATAACAGCTCAAGGCATTGTGTCAGGGGGGCGGCATGTGCCTAGATCAAAACGACTCCAATATTTGGAATAAGATATATTTCAGCAGAAATTACCAGGGAACACATCAGAACTCCTCCTTGCCACTTAAGTAGCTTGGGTTTGCAATACAGTGCTCTTTAGTGAAGGAGTCATTTTATCTTATTTCATTATTTTTTAAAATATTTATTTATTTATTTTTAGAGAGAGAGATGCAGGGCGGGGGAGAGGGGCAGACGGAGAGGGAGAGAATCTCCAGCAAACCCACTGAGCATGGAGACTGTCACGGAGCGATCCCATGATCCCGAGATCACGTCCTGAGCTGAAACCAGGAGTCCAACACCCAACCAGCTGAGCTCCCCAGTTGTCCCAATGAAGGAGTAATTTTTTTTTTTAAGTGACATTTCTCATGCTTGGTTTATATAAAGGAGCTCCATCTGTTACAAATTACTTGTATTTTGTAATTTCTTGTGTAATTACTTGTAGAACATGTCACAATGTCACCACCATGGGTTTCTTTAAGAATGAGCGATACCCGTATCCAGGAACACCAATTACTTGATAATTCTCCTGGATGTGGGATATTTGTACCAGGCTTGGTTTCTTTTCTTCTCATTTTTATTTATTTATTTATTTATTTAAATTTATTTATTTTGGAGAGAGAGCATGCATGCACATGTGCACGAGTAGTGGGTAGAAGGAGAGAATCTTCAAGCAGATTCCTTGCTGAGTCCAGAGCCTGATGCAGGGCTCCATCCCAGGTCCCATGAGATTATGACCTGAGTCGAAACCAAGAGGCCAGTGCTTAACAGACAGGCCACCTAGGCACCCCTCTTCTCATTTTAGAATTCATATTCACTACTAAGATTGAAAGGAGGGCATGTATTGCCTCGAGCACTGGGTGTGGTGTGTGAAAAGTGAATCTGGAACACTGAAAAGAAGTTTAAAAAATAAATAAAAATTTAAAAGAAAATTTAAAAATATAGGATTAAAAGAAAATAAAAATAAAAATAGACAAATTCGTATTCAGGACATAGCAGGTAGGTGTAATTGAAAGATTCATTTATTTTGGGTTTAATAAAAGGTTATCTGATTTATTGACATTAAAAAGAAAAGAGAATTAACTTAGAAGCCATGTTCAAATAACTGAATATTATTCAAAATCTAGCAGTTGTCCAAACAGATGCTCACAGGGGCTGGAGGCCTGGTGGGGGGTCTTTGCAAGCTGGTGGGCTTGTGATATGTCCAATGACAGTGTCTTGAAGGGACTCTGGCTGAGGGTAGTCAGATCTTCTGCTTTTTCTTTCCTTTTTTTTTTTCTTCATTTATTCTTTCTTTCTTTCTTTTTTTTTCTCAAGAAAAAAACACAAATCTGGAATTTGGGAGGAAATCCCAATTTTATGAATATTAGCAATGAAGCCTCAAAATTTTGAAACCCTGAGGGCCAGAACAAACCAGATTTATGGTCCTGATTGAGTGGGAGGGCTGCCACTTTGGACCTTGGTATAAGCCTCTCACTTGAGAGATGAGATCACGGAATTCCAGTGCAGAAAGACAGTTCCTGGGGCCCCTGTCCAGGCCAAGCAGGTGCTCCCCCTCACAGAGTGGTAAGTGGCTTGCCCCAGTGAGCAGAAGGTCACTGTGGATCCCGACTTCCTCTTCAGGACTGGAGAATTGTCCCCCCCCCCCACCCCATTCTGGTAAGATGGTCCTCAGCCATCAGCCTTTGGAAACTGGGTCTCTCTCAGGAAAGCTGCCTCATCCAAAGACCCAGCCCTGTCCCAGGGCAGCCCGCATCCGGCTGATGGACCAGCTCAGTTCTGAGCTCCCCACTAGGGCTGCCTGAGGTCTTCATTGAGACTGTCCTGTGGCGAGACTTCTCGGTCTGCCCCACCCGGCCCCTCCCTTCCCAGGTGCTCCTGACCCCGAGGACCCGTCCTTCAGGCTCATCTCCGGCTCAGCTCCCGCCTTCCCTGAGACTTGGCTCTTCTCTCTCTGCTTTCTGTGTCCGAGGTCACTGTATTTTAATGGGCCAGGCCAACCTAAGATAGTAGCAATCCTTTTTAAGATTTTATTTATTTACTTATTTTAAAGAGAGAAAGACAGCGGGGGTGCGGAGGCGCAGGTAGGAGCAGAGAGGGAAGGACAAGCACACTCCGCGCTGAGTGCGGAAGCCACCGCCGGACTCCATCCCACGACCCTGAGATCATGACCTGAGCCAAAATCAAGAGTCAGAGGCTCAACCGACTAAGCCACCCAGGAACCCTAATAGTAACAATCTTGGCTGGAGAGATTGTCCTCATCAAATCAAAGATTTTCTTCAAGAGATGTAATTTAAAAGAGCTGCCCTTCATACACATTTATTGAAAATACACACTTAGGGGCACCTGGCTGGTTGAGTCGGTAAACCATGCAATTCTTGATCTCAGGGTTGTGAGTTCAAGTCCCACATTGGGCATAGAGCTTACTTTAAAAAAAAAAATACACACCTAACCCAAAACTGTGTGTAAGAACAGCAGAGGAACTTTCTGCAATGTCTGTTCAACACATGAACTGCCTCTTCCATCACGTATCAAACCTGAGGGACCTTGCAAACTTTGTGAGAAGTATCTTGAGAAACATATTCCACCAGCCCATCAGAAGACCCCCGTCTTCTGGCCAAGACCCAGACCAAAATGTGTTTACCTGAGTTAGCTGTCAGGATCCCATAGAACCCCGTCCCTAGAATCAACTCAAGAGTTGATCTGCGCTATCTATCTTCTATCTATCTATCTATCTATCTATCTACCATCTATGATTTATTGTTTTTTAGGGGAGGAGGGACAGAGGCAGAGGGAGAGGAAGAAATAGGGTCTTAAGCCTACTCCCAGCCCACTGTGGAGGCTGACAGGGGGCTCGATCTCACGACCCTGTGGTCATGACCTGAGCCGAAATCAAGAGTTGGATGCTTAGCGGACTGAGCCCCCATGAGCTATTTAAATAAAGCAGGTTCAGAGAGAAAAAAAAAAAAAAAACAGTGGTTGGGGATGCTTGAAGTTTTGTTTGTTTTCTCTAATGATTGTAAAAATAAAAGTGACTCAGTTAAGCCTTTCTTTTCTAAATCTGTGCGACCCCACGTTGAAGGGTTTATTTTATAGCTCATATTTGGAAAGGCCATTCATTTCCATGAATAGTGGTAATAATACTCGAGCGGGTATAATAGGAGAGACGATCCAAACAGATAAGAATAAAAAGGGAAATGATTATCTCCCTCTATTACATTTGCTGATGCCAGTGGGAAAGATGTGAACTGAGATCCGAATGACAGATGTTACACATTCTCCCAGGTGCTGCTAGACATGAACATTGTTTCCTCCCCACCCCCACTCACTACTTCTTTGGAGTATTTCGACCAAATTGTCAACCCACACTCGGGGGGAAAAAAATTAAAGATTAGTACAAATTCTGAATGTAGTTACTGTTGTAACAGATTATCAATTCAGGACCAGAATTTTCTCCTCTTGGCCTACACGTGTTTTCATGATGAGAACAAGAAGAGGAGTCTTTGTCACTTTCTACTTAATGACTTTAAAAGTATCAGCCCTTTCCAGAATCTCCCACTACAAAACCAACAAACCTAGTACAAAGCCAGCCCTCTTCCCCAGGCCTCCCTCATCTCCAAAGTCAAAATGGAAATTGTAAGGAGTTTTAAACATAGGATTTCCAAGTAGGAAGTATTGATGGATGCAAAGTTAAGTCAGGTGTAGAGCGAAACAAATTTAATTTGTCCTTGGCTGAAAACAACGAACCATGGACAACTGTATTGACTAGTTTCTTGAATAAGGGATCCCTATTCTGAGCCAACAGTTAGAACTGGTAGGTTTCTTAGAAAGGATGATACTCAAGAATCTGGTAACAAGCCCTTTGGGGAAAAGGAGGGAAATGCATTTAGCAAGGGAAAGGAATGGTATGTACTATTTTGATTACGTTATATGTGAAGCCTGTTTGATTCCAGTTAAGACCTAAGAAGGGGTTCCTGGCTGGCTCGGTTGGTAAAGTGTGTGACTGTTGATTTCGAGGTTGTGAATTTGAGCCCCAAGTTGGGTAGAGAGATTACGTTAAAAATTTTTGTTAAAAACGGTAAAAGGGAAAGAGCATTTTTAAAAAAGATTTTATTTATTTATTAGAAAGACAGAGCACAGCAGAGGGGGAAAGCAGGCAGAGGGAGAGGGAGAAACAGCCTTGCAGAGCAGAGAGCCCGATGTGGGGCTCCGTCCCAGGACTCCGGGATCACAACCTGAGCAGAAGGCAGACGCTCAATGACTGAGCCGCCCAGGCGCCCCGGGAAAGAGGATTCTGTAATTCCTATAATTGCCAAATCACTATGTTGTACACCTGTCACTGATATTATATGACAGCTCTATTTAAGGAGAATAAAAAGTAATAGGGGAAAAATCGAATCAGTCTGAAAGACACAATTAATAATACACAACTCCTGAAATACACTGTATTTTCATTACTTCCTATAAAGTGGGGTATAGAAGAATGATGGCCTCCAAAGATGCCCGTGTTCCAACCCTTAGAGTGTGTGACTCCCTTACATTACACACTAAGGAGGAATTAAGATTGCAGATGGAATTAAGATGCCCGTGTTCTAACCCTTAGAGTGTGTGACTCCCTTACATTACACACTAAGGAGGAATTAAGATTGCAGATGGAATCAAGTTTGCTAATTAACCGACTCTGACATGGGCAGATTATCCTGGGTTATCAGGCGGGCGCAACAGGATCCCGAGTCCTTCGTGGTGGGAGCAGGAGGTAGAGCAGAGTCTGTGTCTGAGGGATGTAGTGCGAGAAGGGCTCCAGCGGCCACGGCTGGCTTTGAACTTGGAAGTAGCTCCACGGGCCAAGGAGTGTGGACGGCCTCCGGAAGCTAGAAAAGGAGAGAAAACAAATGCTCCTTGCCACCTTCGAGAAGGGAATGCAGCCCTGCCAACGCCCTGACTTTGGCCCAGGGAGATGCCCATTTCAGACTTCTGACTTGCAGAAGTGTAAGACAGGTCATTTGTGTCACTTCACTAAACTGGCGATCATGTGTTATAGGAGCAACGGGAAACGAAGGGAGCAGGTCAGTGCAGGAGAAAACGGAGTTCACTTAGGAGATAACCTCTTTCTTAAAGTGGTATTTATCAGATAATCGATATGAACATACTGTTCTGTGCTCGCATATTTCCTCCCATGTGACCCACTTCAGCAAAGCACCTGCCAGTCCCGTTTCCAACATTTTCTTGCATTAGAGCCAGTGTTTACTACAGGATACTTTTTTCTTCTCTTTCCTTCCTTTTTCTCTCTCTCTGGTTTTTTTTTTTTTTTTTCTCTTTCTTTCTTCCTTTCTTAACAGGAGGGATTATTTTGTCCTTTCCTAGCTGGTTACTTAAAACGACTTGCATGGTGCCTGGGTGGCTCAGTTGGTGGGGCGGCTGCCTTCCGCTCAGGTCATGATCTCAGGGGCCTGGGATCAGCCCCCTGTGGGACTCCCTGCTCAGCGGGGAGCCTGCTTCTTCCTCTGCCCCTCCTGTCCCGCTCGTGCTCTCTCTCTCTAAAATAAAATAAAATAAAATAAAATAAAATAAAATAAAATAAAATATAAAATAAATAAATTGACTTGCAGTAATATCCAATCTCTTGATTTCCAATCGGAAATCACCGCAGAGTGGTAAATGGCGGGGAAACTGCATATTTTCTATTTCCATCAGCTGGCCAGAGAAACAGTAACAGGAGTCCTAGGTAAACACATGAGGGAAGATGCCAGGGTAGCCTCACTGGGCAGTGGTGTCCAGTCACCAGTTTGTAAGTTAGGAAGCCAGGGCTTGGCCAGTCGGAGGAACTAACTGCAGAACAGGGACGCCAAGGCCCCGGAATGTGGCTTCTCACATACCACAAGTTCTGAAACGATAAAAGCAACACTTGTTTTAGAGGGAAAAGAATTCACATAAACCCTCAGAGGAGGGATTAATGCAGCTATTGAGAGGCACCTGTGGGCGGCCGAGGCAGACGTGGGACCAGGCGGGCGTGTGTGGACCGCGTGAGAAAGCACCCCCGCCCCAGCCCCGACCTCCCCAAGCAGAGCCGGCTTCCCCTCCAGCGAGGCCTGGTCCCTGCCCCCAGAGCTCCCTGACCGCGATTCTCCTGCACTCCAGGCTTTAAAAGAAGCACTTAGAAATCCCAACAATGCATTTCCCCCCACCTCCTTTTCAAAAAGGAGAGAAGAAACGCTTCTGAGGACAGAGGACACTTTTTCAGTGACCCTTTGCTAACTAACTAAGGAATCCCATGAATTCAGCCAACGGTTCCTCAACCAGGAAAACGGACGCAGACACGGTGGGGAAAGGGAATCTGGGCAGACCCCTAGTGCTCAGCCAGGGTGGGTGGGGTGGTGGGACTTGCTGGAGCCGGAGGGCCTCCCCTCCGAATCCCCTGTGGAGGTCCCAACCTCCAGCACCTCCGAGTGGGGCTGCATTTGCAGACGGGGCCTTTGAGGTTCAGTTATGTTAAAATGGGGCCCTTCTCTTGAGCCTGAATCCAATAGGACTGCTGTCCCTTATGAGAAGAGATTGGGACAGAGATCGAGACACCAAGGACCCTTGTGCAGAGAGGGAGGGCCATGGGAGGGTGCTGGGAGGGGACAGCCACCTGCAAGCCAAGCACAGCGCCTCAGAAGAAACCCGCCCTGATGACACTTTGATGTGGAACTTCCAGCCTCCAGAAGAGCGAGCGAAGACACTTCTGTCGTCTAAGCCCCCTGGTCTGGAGTAGTCTTTTATGGCAGCCCCCCAAAGCTAGACCGTTACACTTCTTCCGAGATACACTGTTCTGAGCTAATAGCAGCCCATGCCAAAACTCTGGGGTCCGGGGGTGGGGTGGGGGGCCAGGGTGGTTCATTGGTTCAGCACCTGCCTTGGACTCAGGTCGTGATCCCAGGGCTGTGGGATGGAGCCCTGCTTCAGGCTCCCTGCTCTGTGGGGAGTCTGCCTCTCCTTCTCCTTCTGTTCCCCCCACCCCGACCCTGCTCATTCTCACTCTATCTCAAATAAATAAATAATCTTAAAAAACCCCCAAAACTCTGGGGTTCCAGTGTGGAGGACTGATCCTGCTATTCCACAGGCTCAGCACTTCCCTGCCAGCCCTGCACCCCCCGCCGCCCCCATTCCCATTCCTGCTCTCCTGTTTGCCTGTCTCCTCACTGTGCACCTCCAGAACCCGGGAGAAGCGGGCTTCTGTCTTTGCACGGCCCCTTGCCTTCAACCCTGGGACATCACACCGCCCACCCGGAGCAGACAGTTTTATTTATTTATTTATTTATTTATTTATCTATTTATTTATTTATTTTTAAAAGATTTTATTTATTTATTTGACAGAGAGAGATCACAAGTAGGCAGAGAGAGAGAGGAGGAAGCAGGCTCCCTGCTGAGCAGAGAGCCCGATGCGGGACTCGATCCCAGGACCCTGAGATCATGACCTGAGCCGAAAGCAGTGGCCCAACCCACTGAGCCACCCAGGCACCCCGGAGCAGACAGTTTTAAATGCATGCTAAATCTGGGCATGTCCCTCATCAGTGCACGTTCCTTACCTTCCAGAAAAAAGTGGGAAAGACACTGTCCCAGACCCACGAAAGCCGGTGGGGGTGGGGTGCAGGCAACAGACCCTCTGGGGAGGGAGGACACTGGTCCAGAAAAGAGACACGACCTTCCTACAGAGATGCCTGCGAACACCTCCACACTTGACAGGTCTTCCGACTCAAGAACACTGTGATACGCGTCATAGATGTGAGCACTGTGTGTCCTGCTGAAGGAGTGACAGATTCTGTCTGGGAGGCGGGGAAGCAAGAGCTGGGGAAATCATCTCCGGCCTCCCTCTGCGAGAATTACTCATTAACGCTCTGACCCGGGGCAAGTCACTCAATCTCTTTATCTTTCACATGGAGGTTATAGAATGTATTTCAGAAAGTTGATGTGAACACGCCATGGAAAGTCGAATCAGAAACCGCATGATGTAAAGCCTCGCACATCCCAGGCGCTGAGTGGCCACGAGCAAGAAGAGGGTCCCCGACTTTGAACGGGGAGCAGGATTTCCCCGAACAGAGAGACCTGGGACCCAAGGAGGTGTTGGAGGCACGGACTGAGGAGAGAGGAAAAGCTGGCAGGGGGCGCCCGGGGCCATCTTGTGTAGATGGGGAGCAGGACAGGTTTGGGAGCCTTGGAGGGAAATCAGAAAGGCAGGACGGGTCCTCAGTGCCATGTGAAATCAGTGTTCTTTATCTTCTATTTAGTGGAGAGACTTTTCCAGAGTGACGAAGGGGTGGAAAAGGGACTGGCGAGGAAGCTACTGCCGTTCTTAGAAGGTGGGGGTGTGAGTTGGGGCTGGGGCAGGGCTGGGCCAGGGCTGGGGCAGAGGGGAGGGCTCTAGAGCTGTTTCCCAGATGGGATCTACCCGCAGTTACAGCTTGGGCATTTATTTGGTGAGGAGTAAAGGGTGAGGCAAGTTCATGCTGCTCCCGTTTGTCTAGCCTGAGCACTGTTTCTCCAGGTGGGAAGGCCAGAAAATGACCTGGGAAGCAAAAGAAGTTATTGGGTGAGGGTGCCTGGCTGGCTCAGTTGGGAGAGTATGCGCCTCTTGATCTCGGAGTTATGAGTTCGAGCCCCACATTGGGTAGAGAGACATAAAATCTTAATTAAAAAAAAAAAAAAAAAACAAAAAACAAAACTGCCTTCGGTTCAGAGCCCTCCCCTCTGCCCCAGTCACGATCCCGGAATCCCGGGATCGAGTCCCGCAATGGGCTCCTAGCTCCACGGGGAGTCTGCTTCTCTCTATGACCTTCTCCTCACTCATGCTCTCTCTCACTGTCTCTCTCCCTCAAATAAATAAATACAATCTTTAAAAAAAAAAAAAAGAGGTTATTGAAATTTGTTGGTGGTTGTTTCGGGAAGGTAGTGGAGCAGATGAGATGACATTGTGGATGTGTTAATTTCATGAAGCTTTTTGGGTATCTGGGGAGAGATGTGTAGCAAGCTTGTCAAACCGGAGTCGAGCTTTCTGTGGGTGAGTCAGGGATCTGTAGGTGTTTCTAACGTTGGCCAAGTGCTGGTCTAAGTTCTTTACTGTCTGGAGTCATCGCATCCTCATCAGACCCCACGAGATGGACAATATTGTGAACCTCATTTTACCGATGAGGCTGTGATGGACTGAGTTGTGCCTCCCCGGATTCATAAGTTGAAGCTCTCAGCCCCCAAGGCACGTATATTTGGAGATAGGGCATTTAGGAGGTAATTAGGATTAAATGAGGTCATAAGGGCTGGGGGGCTGGGGGCGACAGCCAATAGGGCTAGTGTCCTTATGAGAAAAGGAAGAGACACCAGAGTTCTCTCTCAGCATGCGCACAGAGGAAACGCCAGGTGAGGTCACAGCAAGGGGACAACTACCTATAGCCAGGAAGAGAGTTCCTCGATGGCACCTTGATCTTGAACTTCTAGTCTCCAGTACTGTAAGAAAACGAATTTCTTTAATCTATTCTAAATTAAAGCAAATGTTTAACGCACCCAGTGTGTAGTGTCTTGTCAGAGCAACCTGAGATAATACGAGGACAATTAAGCACAGAGACTTGTTAAGGAAACTTCCTCAAAGTCGCACAGCTGGGAAGGAACAGAGGCAAAATCTGACTTAGGGCAGAGTTCTGCTTTTAAACAGGAGCCACTCTGCCTTTCACTAATGCTTCTGTAGAAAACGTTGTGTGTGTGCGTGCATGCATGTGTGTGTATGTGCATCTGTGTGTGCGCGCATGTGTGTCTGCATGTATGTGCGTGTGTGTCCGTGCACGCGCGTGTCTCCGGTATCTGTGTGGCATCTGTGTGTGCACGTGCGTGTGTCTGTGTGGGTGTGTGCATGTGTGCGTGCGTGTGTTTGTGTGCATCTGTGTGTGCAACTCTGGTTTGTGTGCATGCATGTGTATGTCTGTGTGTGTCTGTGTGCGCTTCTCTGTGTGTGGAGGGGCGGTATCCCCCTGAAGTCAGAAAGGAAACGGCCTACCCCCCTTCTCCCCAATAGAGACGTTGATCCCCGTGGCTCCCCTGCCCCGGGGTGCTTCCCGTGAAGAGCTGCTTCTCTTAAGTGTAGCGGCTGTTTCGCTGCGGCAGCGTGGCTACCTTCCAACCTCTTCCCCGTCCTTCCGTCCGACCGGGGGAGGACTGCTCTGGCCTAGAATCGAGAATCAAGGGATGGGGGGAGGCAGATGGCGCGGGGAGCTCTGGCCTGTTCCGGCCAGGTGCCGGGGGAGTGGGAAGGAGGGAGCCCGGCCCGGCCCTCGCGCTGCCTGGGCTTGGAGCCAACGCGGAGGAGCCGGGTCGGCCCAGGGGGCCTTGGCCATGGCCGTGGCCGAGCCCTCCCGGCGGCGGCAGGTGGGAGCCACGCTCGCGGTGAGCACGGTGAGCACAGCGTAGCGCACGGTCGTGGCACACCTGAGCCGAACAGAGCACGTGCGTCAACTCGACGCTAATGTAAGGGGGTGGGCGTGGGGCTGTTGTTCTTTCCGGGGTCCGTGAATTAATAATGGCGCGAGGGTGGGCGGAGGCAGAAAACATCAAATCAAACTGGTTTTCTTTTGGAGACCCGTGGATGCCCTCCTGGTCATTGCTTTTGATTTCCAGCTCTTTCCCCATAAAACACATTTTGAGGGATAATTTTTTTTTTTTTTTTTTTTTGGTGGTTGTTTGTTTGTCCCTTTGCCTTGAAGTTTCTGAAATATTCCGCAGCGCCGTCCTTGCCAATTCTGCAGAAGTGTTGCTGTTGCTTGGAGCCTGTTCACAGCCAAGTGGGAGAGTTTCTCCACAAACTGCCATTTCAGTGAAAACACTGAAAATAAAATGCCATCAAGCACATTACACAGAGGAGGGAGCGCTAAGTTCCCTGACTGTGAGCCGCCAGCCTGATGTGGCCGGCCCAGCCTCCTTGACCTTGAGTTTCTTGCATCGGAGGCATGTAGGATAGGAGTCCGCCCGGCCGTGGAGGCTTCCTGGGTCTTCTCTCCGCGGTTGAAGGAAGCTCGTCAACGCTGGGAAAACGTCCTGGCTCCCCGTGCCTTTTCTGGGCCCTCTTTCTTCCTGCTCCCACCTGTCCTCAGGTAAGAAAGCCCTGGTTCAAGCGCCTGGGTGGCTCACTGGGTTAAAGCCTCTGCCTTCCGCTGGGGTCATGATCTCAGGGTCCTGGGATGGAGCCCCACATCGCATCGCGGTTTCTGCTCAGCTGGGAGCCTGCTCCCCCCCCCCCCCCCCCGCGCGCCTCTGCCTACTTGTGATCTCTGTATGTCAAATAAAGAAATAAAAATCTTAAAAAAAAAAAAAAAGAGAGAGAGAAAAGAAAGCCCTGGTTCAATGAAACCTTTTACTAGGAAGATATTTTCTTTTCAAAAAAGACTTTATTCATTTATTGTTTGAGAGAGAGAGAGCAAATGGGCAGGGGGAGGAGCAGAGGGAGAGGGACAACCAGATTCCACGCTGGGAGACAGCAAAGCCCAATGTGGGGGTCAGTGGACCTGAGCCAAAATCAAAAGTCCCATGCCTAACCGACTGAGCCACCCGGGTGCCCGGGCAGTTGTTTTCAATGTTGTTGTTCCTCTCTGGTGGCTGTCACGTTCAAAAAAGGCTGATGTGTTTCCCCAATGTTACGTGAGGATGAGTTACTTGAGGATTTTGTTAAGACGTAGATCCGGATTCGGTGTGTCTGCCATGGGGCCTGGGACCCAGCTCTCTGTCCCCCCACCGAGAATGCTGCTGCTGGTTTACGGAGCTCGCTTGGAGTCGTCAGGTGTAGAGAAACACTGAAGGGTTGAATGGTTGTAGGGGACACTACTGGGATGTGTTTTAGTCAATGTTCTCTAGAAAAAGAAAGCAATAGGAGATCTTCACATATTCGGAGACCGAGAAAGAGAGAAACATGTATGGGGAGGTGGTTTGTTACGTTATAGGACTTAGTTCATGTGATTACAGAGATGAATGAGTCATATGCTCTGTCACCTGCCAGCGGGAGGCCCAGGCGAGCCAGGAGAGCCAACGGTTTAAGTTTCCATCTGAGGCCTACAGGGTCAGACCCAGGAAGAGGTGAATTTTCCATTTGAGTCTGAAGGCAGGAAAAGACCAGTGTCCTAGCTTATACAGTCAGGCAAGAAGAGAGCCTCCTTACAGGAGGGTCAGTCTTGGGGTTCTGTTCAGGCTTTCACCTGATTAGATGAGGCCCACCCCTTTGAAGCAGAGCCATGCTTTACTCAATCTCCTGATTCAAATATTCATCTCAGGCAAAACACCCTCATAGACACACTCAAAATAAGGTTTGTCCAAATATCTAGGCACTCTGTGCCCCAGTCAGATTGACTCATAAGGTGAAGCACTATAAGATGGGAGGGGTATCCTCCCTTGGGGGTCTTCATGGCTTCTGCATGGTCTTTGCTTATCTTCTTGGAATTCTTTGGTCGGAAGATCCAGATGTGTCCCTTGTCAGCTGGTGTTTGTTGATGCACGGGATCGCCATGCTCTCAGGGCAACTCCCTGTGTAACACCTGGGCTTGACCCATGAATTCTGGAATAGAAACTACAGATGACCTTCACATTTATGTTGAACCCTTTAATAAGTAGTCCTGGGTGCCTGCTGTGTGAAAGGTCCAAACTGGGGGTCAAGGAGGACCAAGAATGAGACCCCCTCTAGTGGAAGAGGTTTGGCAAGGACAGGCTATGTAATCTGTGGAGCCCGGAGTAAAATGAAAATGCAGAGCTCCTTGTTCAAAAATTGGGATGGGAAAAAATTAGGATTTTTAAGACAGCAAGAGCAGAGCACTAAACCAAATGTGGAGCCCTTCTGAGTGCAGGACCCCGTGGGACCGCACAGATCATACGTCCCTTGGACTTGTCTTGGGTGAAGTTGGCTCAGGAGCCGGGTAGGGTTAAGTGTCCTGATGGAAATTCTGGGATATTGATTGGTGCCTCTTTTTGTTCCTTCCTTCTTTCCTTTCTCCTCTTCTTCTCATTTCCTCCCTCCCTCCTTCCTTCCAGGTAATTTCAAAAGCCTTATCACTTTCAATGAAATAGTGTGTTCATTATTCATTATACTTATCATTCCAGACATGTATAAATTAAACCAGTTTGTATCACTTTTATGGCACTTGTAAATCCCATTAGAGCGACTAGAGTTAGAGTCCTATCTACTAAATCTGTGCTCTCTGGATGGGTGTGGGGGTATTGTAGGTCTGAAAGGTGGGGCTCCTGGAAACACTCAGGCCAGGTTTGGAAGGGGTCTACCAGCTGTGCGTCAGAAAACCCAGCAAAGTTCTAGAGGAGTGGACCTCAGAAGAGAACCACTCTAGCAATGGCTTCCTAAATTCAGAAGGCAGAGGTTTACCCTCTCTGGACCTATTAGCAGAAACCTGGGAGGGCGCCTGCGTGGCTCAGTCGTTGAGCATCTGTCTTTGGCTCAGGTTGTGGTCCCAGGGTCCTGGGATTGAGCCCCATATCAGGCTCTCTGCTCAGGAGGAAGCCTGCTTCTCCCTCTCCCACTCCTCCTGCTTGTGTTCTCTCTCTTGCTGTGTCTGTCTGTCAAATACATAAATAAAAACAAAACAAAACAAAAACTGAATTCATTAGTTACCTGACTGGTTGGCTTGAGAATATCTCAGAAAGGTTAAAAAAAAAAAAAAAAAAGAGGCCAGTAAGATAGCACTAAATAGATTTATTCCATTTTATTTTTTAAAAGATTTTATTTATTTTTTTTATTTGAGAGAGAGAGAGAGAGAGAGAGGATCTCAAGCAGTCTCCCCGCTGAGTGTGGTGCCCACGTGGGGCTCCATCCCAGGACCCTGAGATCATGACCTGAGCTGAAATCAAGAGTTGGATGCTTAACTGACCGAACCACCCAGGTGCCCTAAACTTTTCCATTTTAGATTTTAGCCTTATCTGCTAATCTCTCTAACTCAGGAGTAGGGGGATTAATGGGCTAAAGGGGTCTTGGCAAGAGACTGACAAATTTATCAACAGATGCTTCGAGAAACCAAATTCTCATCTCTCTCCTGGTGGGTTTCAAGAAAATGAGAACTCAGCCAGTAAGTGCTTCTGTAGCAAGTTTTTATTGAACACAGGGTTCAAGCTCCAGGAGAGTAAAGCATACCCTCTAGGAGCTTAAATTTGTTGGAGACAACACTACGCTAGCAGTGCCCTCTTTCCCATGAGGGAAACCCAGCTAGGTGTTCTTATGGGCTGCCTCCCATTCTTTCCTAAAGAGGGCCACCACAACTAAATGACAAAAAAGAAAATATTAAACTCCTCGTAGCGGGGAGTTCAAGAGGCTAACCTCTGTTCAGTCCATGAACCCTGATTGTTTTCTACGGGCCAGGCTCTGTTCTAGACACAAGGGGTACAACGTGACCCAAACAGAACCTAGCGGTGCCCCTAGGGAGCCCTGTTCAAATGGAAGGCCAGGTCAGGAACAGAGGTGACACAAGGCTGCTGGGAAAAGGACGTGGGCTCATGTCTGTGCTGTAGCCTTACTAAGGAGGGCCACTTGGAACATATCTGCCTTTGTATTTTGTGAGGCTTTCAGTCAACAGCAGGGAAAAAACGTTGACTTGTGGCTGGAGTTGAGGTCATGTACTAGAAACGTGTTTTCTGCCCATTAGCTTATCCTAAACCCTTATTCTGCCTTTGACCACTCCATTTTCCCCTTCATGCTAATGCTGTTTTCTTCAGATGTCAAGAGTGTCCTCCGGAGATGGGAAGCCAGAAGACTCTGCCAGATGGTATTTGTCTGTGTTTTAATCAAAATGCCCCCTTCTCTCCGCCACAGTGGGAAGCAACCAGAGACGTGCAAAGTGGACAAGAAACGGCACAAAAACCTGCAGTAGCTTTTGAGGTCAAGAAATGTAGCCAACGCAGGGCGCCTGGGTGGCTCCGTGGGTTAAAGCCTCTGCCTTCGGCTCAGGTCATGATCCCAGGGTCCTGGGATCGAGCCCCACATCGGGCTCTCTGCTCCGAGGGGAGCCTGCTTCCTCCTCCTCTCTCTCTGCCTGCCTCTCTGCCTAGTTGTGATCTCTCCGTCAAATAAATAAATAAATAAATAAATAAACTCTTAAAAAAAAAGAAAAGAAAAGAAAAGAAGCCAAAGGCGGGATGAGCTTAATTCTGTTCATCTCTGTGGTAGCATCAAGACAGTGGGAAAGTCTCCTGTGGTTGGCCCTGAGCTGATTCAGAGAGCCCAAGCCCTGACGTATTGATGTAGGTGGGGCTCGGGAAGAGAGTGGATGGTGGGAAGAGCCCAAATGGTGGTTTCCTCTAGACCCATCTCCCCTTTATGGACAGGGCTAAGCCTTTCTCATAACATCTCATTCAGGGTTTTCAACCACTTAATGAAATGTCATTATTCCCTTTCTAATTTCATTTCCTCCCTTTCTTGCTCCCTCCCTCCTTTCTCGGTGCCCACTGTGGGGCTTGAATTTATGATCCTGAGATCCAGATTTGCTCACTCCACCAACTGAGCCAGCCGGGCGCCGCTCACTATTCCATTTCAAAGATCAGGCCACTGTGACTCAGAGTCTTTAGTTAACTTGGTAAAACCCAAGAACTAACTTTTATGAGTGCATACGGTATGCTGTGTGTGACCTCTTTTTAACCCCCTTAACATCTTTACGGGTTACGTGGTTACTCCTATTTTATAGCATGAGAAAGTGAGGCTTGCGAAAGATCAAGCATGGTGCCAAAGGCTTCAGAGCTGGAAAGCGGTGGAGCTTGGGTCCAAACCAGCCAGTCTAACTCCTGAGTGCTCTTAATCGCTTTTCAGATGTCTTAGGAGCATCAGGAGCTATGCCCAAGGCTACCAGCCGGCCACTCAGGATTCATCTGACGTTCACCTTGCAACAATGGCACCTCCTTAACAGCAGGGCCAAGATGGCGGAGCCCTGAGCAAGGCAATGAGAGCTCGAACCGGCCACTGACACAGGAGGCCTCAGCACGTGCCACGCCATGCATCTCCAGTGGAAAATGTTTGTTTATGTATCTTTAAGGATTTGTTATTTATTTTAGAGAGAGAGAGAGCATGAGCAGGGGGAAGGGCAGGGGGAGAGGTAAGAGGGGGAAGGACCAAATCTCAAGCAGACTCCTTGCTCAGCATGGAGCCGGACTCGGGGCTGGATCTCACGACTCTGAGATCATGACCTGAGCTGAAATCAAGAGTGGGACCGACCGAGCCACCCGGGCACCCTGGGACATGTTTCTTTCATAAACATTGTTTAATGTTACTATGTGCCAGGCACTCTTCTTCTTCTTCTTCTTCTTTTTTTTTTTTAAAAGATTTTATTTATTTATTTGACAGACAGAGATCACGAGTAGGCAGAGAGGCAGGCAGAGAGAGAGAGAGGAGGAAGCAGGCTCCCTGCTGAGCAGAGAGCCTGATGCGGGACTCGATCCCAAGACCCTGAGATCATGACCTGAGCCGAAGGCAGCAGCTTAACCCACTGAGCCACCCAGGCGCCCCGCCAGGCACTCTTCTAAGCTCATGCCTAATATGAACTCATTCATCCTCATACCAACCCTATATGGTGGGCACTACTGTCATATCAGTTATAAGGATGGGGAAACCGAGGCATAGAGGTGTAAAGTCACTTGCCCAGGGCATAGCTAGAAAATGATGAACTGTGAGTTGAGAGTAGGCAGTCCCGGCCAAATGCACTTCTGAACATACTTGGGGGAAAACTAAAAAAAAAAAAAAAAAAAAAAATATATATATATATATATATATATATATATATATATATATATATATATGAATGTATATATATATTCTTCCAATATGATGACTTGTAACCACTTAAGAAATTGCTCTTTTCTCATGAAATGAAAGCTTTGCCAAGGAATGATTGATTTTCCATTGAGAAGCTTGGGCAAGGTATCGGCTGAGATGAAGGTAGTTTTTTGAAATGATGTCTTTTGGAAAATCTCACAAACTTCACTCAGAAAGCTCCCTGTAACACCCATCCTGGCACCTGGTGGACATACCACTCTTGACTACTATCCTAATCATTTTTTTTCAAAACGGATGCCTTAGAAGCACTTCAGATCTTCCAAGCTCTTACCCCTAATTATAGCTCCTCTCTATTTATTGATTAAATATTTTTGAGTGCCCCCAATATGCCAAGAACTGTGGTAGGCACTGGGAAACAGAAGAGAACAAGACAGATGAGATTCTGGATGGAGTGGAGTGCTGTGCTGGTGGCAGAGGACATATGTAACTGGCAATTTCAGCCTCAGTACAGGGGGAAGTGGGAGCCCTGGGGGCAGGGTATGTGGATCTCTAACTTTGACTGGATACAGGAGGTTTCCAGTGTCCACAAGACCGCTGCACAGTTGGAATTCAGCAAATGTCTACTGCATGGACACATTGCCTGCAAAACTAGGTTCTGAAGAATGGGTAGGAGCTAGTTACATGACGGGAAATTAGAGGGGCTGGGAGGGGGTTGGTATTCTGGACAAAAAGTGAGGAGCCCAATGGTGAGGGAGCAAAAATGAGATTTTTCTGTTTAGAAGGATGATTCTACAGAGGGGAGACTAGATTTCAGGAGGGATGGGGTACAAAGACACTGAAGGCCTTTGATGTGGTCTGGCAAGAGAAGTCCGGGGGAGGGCATGGATTTGGCAAATAGGTGAGAACAGAAGGGAGAAGGGGGAGGGAGAAGTCAAGGGTGATTTTTAGTTTTCCCGGTCAGGTTTATCCTCTAGGACACAGGCAATGGCTTTTGTTTTCAACCAGGTAACCCCGGGAGCCCAGGCCTTCCCACCTCCCAGGCTGTTAAGGAATATTCACCCCAGGCTTTGTTCTTTCTTTCTTCCTTTTTTTCTTTCTTTCTTTCTTTTAATTTCTTTATTTGACAAACAGAGATTACAAGTAGGCGGGGAGAGAGAGAGAGGAGGAAGAAGGCTTCCCGCCAAGCAGAGAGCCTGATGAGGGGCTCGATCCCAAGACGCTGGGATCACGACCTGGGCTGAAGGCAGAGGCTTTAACCCACCGAGCCACCCCGGCGCACCCCCCCGCCCCCCCAGCTTTGCTCTTTATGGTGAAGTCTAAGCTCTTAAAGGGAGGAGGGGGCACCGTCCCGATGTGAGGAAAGCTTCGTTAGTCTCTACCGTCACGTCCCGACTTCAGTGTCCCCCACAAGCTTGCGAAAGGTAAAGGGCAAGCATCATTTCCGGATTTTGCAGAAGGAACCAGGAGTTCTGTGTGGACCTTGCCCGTCCCGTATTCTGCCCAGTAGGTGAATGTAGGGCCCAAGCCCCGCGCTGTAATTTTAATTTCACTCGCTGGGTAAGGTGAGTCACCTTGGGGAGTCCAGGGCTCCCCAGGATTCGGCTAAGGCCACCGTGCCCCACCTGGAGCCCGGCTGGCGCTAACATCCCCCACGATCCACAGGGAGGGATTACGTTAAGGCTTTTCTGCCTCTCGTAAAAAAGTTCCTGTCTCCCCCTAGAGCCAGGCACACGCCTCCCGAGCCAGACCACGTGTCGCAGGTACGCTTTTCGGCTCTTCCCCTCCCCCGTTCCGTTCCCCTTCCCTCTCAGCCTTAGGTGGCAGGAAAATCCTTTACCTCCGACCAATCCCACTGATGCCAAGCCGCGCGCGCGCGCCAACTCGAGCTCCTTCTCTGTACGTCATTGGCCACCTCCACCTATGCAGAGTGACAGGCAGCTTCGCCGACCTATAGCCGGAGGAGGCGGAGGCCGCTCGGCCCTCCCGAAGCTGCTTTGTTAGGGCTCCCTCGCCGTTCCCCAGCCCGCCGCGCCTCGGCGGCTTTCCACTGCTTTCCCCAGGCCTCGCCGCCGGCGCCTTGCGGGGTGGCAGCGCCCGGACGCGCGGCGCCCGCATCCTTCCAGCCGGGCGCCAGGGGCCGGGATGCAGCGCGGGTACCCAGCGTGCTCCTGTTGTCACTCTCCTGCTCAACTCTGAACGCCCCGCTCCTGTATCCGCCGCCTCTGATTGGGCGCCTGGAGGCGGAGCGATTGTCAGGCGACCCAATCGGGGCTCGGTTTCCCACGGGCTCCCGTGGCTCCGCCCCCGAGGCCGCCGGCAGAGGCGCCCTGACAGCTCCCATTGGCAGACGGCGAGCGGGCCGGAGAGCTGCCGGGCCGAGCAGCGCCGCCGCCGTCGGGCGCGCAGCTCTGCAGCGCCGCGAACGCCTCGGCGCCCGCAGCCCCAGGAGCCCCGCGTCCCCGCATTGTCCGCGGCCCCGTCGCGGAGATCCGGGACGAGCGTCGCGGGTGAGTACCGCGGGCCTGGAGGGCGCGGGCCAGCTGTCCGAAGCCATCCCGAGGGACCGCGGTGAGGATGCCCTGAGCCGCTCGGCCCGTGGCGGGCACGTCCTGACCCCTGTCTCCCGCACACTGGGGCTCCCGGCAGGTCCTAGCTCCCCCCGATCGGGCTTTACTCGTATTGTTTTCGTGTTCACACACTTGGAAGGTGAGGAGCTGGCGACGCGGGAGGCTGGAGGAGACATCCCTCGCGCGAGGCAGCTGTCGGGAGGGAGACGAGCTCGAGGCGCCCAGGTGCCCGGTGCCGAGTGAAAGTGACAGTGTCCAGACGTTGGCATTCGGTCCTCTCGGCAGCAGGAGGTCGGCGCTGACCTGCGGCGGCGGCGGCACTTTGTATTTGTCGGCTGATTTTTATCAACTTCGGGGAGGGCGTGCGTGTGCGTGCGCGCGCGTGTGTGTCTGTGTGTGTGTGTCTCCGTCCCTGACTTGGGCACCTCCAGGCCTGGGTTTTCGGCGACGTTACGGGCGCTCACCTTGGCGATCCGCGCCGCGATCAGGGCCGGACACCCGGGGCGGAGAGCCTGGGGACCGGCACCTAGGGCCGGGGACCCGCGGCTGACCGGGGAGGAGGCATTTAAAGCGGCAGTCTGCGCGCGCGCAGACAATGGTCCGGGTGCGGGCCCCGGGGGCTGTGCGTGGACTCCCGGAGCCGGATCCTGATCCTGATCCCGCCTCGCCCTCTCGCGGGCTCTGCTGCTCGGCTGCTGCTGCGCGGCGCGGCTCACCGCCCGGTGGGGGACCCGCGTGGGGCCCGCTTTTGTTTACAGACCTCGCCATTGGGCGAGAGCCGCGCGCTGCGCTCCCCCGGCCGAGGCTGCAGCCGCGCGTCCCCTCCGAGCTGGGAGAAGTTGGTGCGTGCTGTCAGGTGACGCCCCCTCCCCCGGCCTCCGGGAGAGATGCTGCAGGGAAAAGACGACTAGACGGCGCCTTCGCGCCGAGTCCCGCCGCGCGCGGCGCCCCCAGGCCCCGTGCACCCAGAGACCCCTTGTCCGGGCTGGGAGCTCTCCCAGATTGACGGCCGTCGGGGCGCTGACCGAGCCAACCTCACCGCCCTCCTAGTAGCATCCTCTGGCCTTGCCTCCGGATCAGCCCAGGTTGATTCCTAGCCTGCCTTTTCCTGTGTGCTGGCAATTCTTGAAGGACGCGCGCGAGCCCTTGGGGACGCTGGCCAATCCATGCCCGGTTTTCTGGTACCCACGCGGCCTCGCGGAGCAGCTGTGGGGATCCTTGAGTCCGGGCGGTAGCGATCGGCTTACCCATGCGTGCTGACTCGGTGCACACTTTGAGCTGGAGAAGAGGTTGAGAGCCTGGGTGCTGAGATCAGACAAATTCGGGCTTCAGTATCTGTTCAGTGTCACTCACAAACTGAGTGAGCCAGGCCGAGCTGCTTAGTCTCCCTGCGTCTCAGTTTCCTAGTCTTTAAAGTGGGGATAACGTGTATTCCCCTTTGTTGGAGGGATGGGGTTGGGGATTTGAACGACCGTAAAAATAATCAGTTTAGCACACTGACTGCCACAAATGAAACACTGGAATGTTGTTTCCCTTTAGAGGGAATCTTTTCCAGAGGATAGAACGCTGTCTTTCCCTTTTCTGCTGTTCTTTCCTGGCTTCTATTTTATTTTAGAAAGCTGGAAGGATTGTTTTCAGCCTCAAGGATTGTTTTACTTGGCCTCAGGTTTAATTATAGTTATCTAATCGCTTTCAGCTCCTTTTTTATGTGTTTGAATTTCCATTAGGTTTCAGTTGTTTCTTCCTCCCTCCTTCTTCTGGAGGCAATGCTGAGGCCCAGGCCTGGGTTTGGAGGAGGAAAACTTGTCTAGGTGGGACTCCATTGCCGGTGAAGCAAGCGAACCAATGGCAGCCCAGCAAAGTGTTCAGGGCCCGGATGGAGGGAGGTTTGAACAAAGAGATACCTGAAGGCAGGGAGAGAACACTTCCTGGTAGGAGTGAAATTTGAGCCGGGTCTTGGGGCAGAAGTTTAGTAAATCTTTGTTTCTAGAAAATGCTCTTTTGTACCCGGCTGTAAAGAGCCAGGCCAGGGAGGTTGTCTTTGCCTGTAAACACCAAAGTTGCTAAGTAATTATCTTTGAATAGAGAAGTAAACCCAAGGTGGAGGCTGTGGGCTAACCAGGGCAGGTAGAAGGGAGAATTGATTTCATCAAGTGTCTTCAAAATACCATCAATGTGTTTTGACTTGTTATTCCTCTGCCCACCAGCTCAGCCTTGCGAATCTTTTTTTAGGGCAGAGAGAAGCCAGTTTCATACACTAGAAACAAAAGCAAGAAAAACTCCTCTACAACCCCAAATGAGAGAGTTGCAAAGAGACAATCTCAGTCTTTGGCTACAAAGTAAGACAGTGTTGAGAGAAATGTTTCTAGTTTCAACACCCTTTTGCTGGTTGGGGCAAATCACTGAGCTAGGTCCGGTAACCTTTCCTTTGAACATGGACTTTTGGGGTCTTAGACGGGCCAGAAGAGCATACAGACAGACAGAAACCAGGTGAGGGACTTGTAGTCTGTCCAGGGGGTGCGGGAGCCCCCAAGGAATTCCCCCAATGCCATCCTGCTCCCTGGGCCTGCCTCAGGCACCCCAAGGAGGTGGACTCCCTCCAACAGAACGAGCCAGTAATGTTATTGCTAGTTATCAATTAATATACGAGATAACCTATTTAATGTTCTCCCAGCGATGATTCTGAGCCTTCTTGCGCTTGTTCTGGGAATTCTCTGGCCCCGAGGGATGCTGTAAGGCAGCTGTGCCCCCTACTGTCGTCGGGGGATCAAATCAATTGGGGGCCTAGACTTAAAAGGGAGCACGTGGTTCGGAAATCTCATTAGCTGACAATTTAACTCCTCTCTAATGCTCATCTGAGGAGCTGGGACAAAGACTTCCTCTCCTTTCCCTCTGCAAATTCTCCCTCCCAGCTTCCCTCTCCTCCCCCCAGACCGGAAAGGAAGGGCCGCCCTGGTCCAGTCTCCTCCCTGCCAAAATTTGCCCAAATTCCTGCAGTTTCGGGGTGGACTCCTGAGCCCCAGGGTTTTATCAGCCCCTGGCCAGAAATCCCTTCCCCAGAGCTTTGTTGAGGGCCTTCTGGGTGTGCTGGTGGGCAGTTGGTTCTTTCCTCTCCACAAGGAGCTTGTGGTCTGCTGGAGAAACATTTTGTGGGACTGGGCTTTAGTGGACACGAGGGAGGCAGGTGAGAATATAGAGATCGCGTTTCTACCGTCTCCAGCCATTGGACTCTTGTTTCGAAAACATGGTCTCATGGGGGCCGTGTGTGTTCCTGTTTGTGCCTCCCTGACGTGTGTGTCTAGATACATCCACATTTTTCTTTCTAAATCAAGCAGATGGGTAGAGTGTGTGTTTCTGAGTATGTCTGTCTTTTTGTTTATATTTTTCTCAGTACAGGACCAGGAAGAACAGGCCTCAGCAAAATTTTTCAGTTTTTTACAATTCCAGACTTCAGGTCATTTCATCCCTAAGAGTTCAGTTTTCTATAAGTAATCACTCCTGTGTTTCATAAGGAAAGTTCTCATCATGGTAGGCCAAATCACTTACATATATATATATATATATATATGTATTTATATTATATATATATATTTTTTGTGAAAGATTGAATAAAGGAGGCACTGAAAGATAAAGCAGTCCTCAGCCAGGAACAGAGTGTTTTGAAAATAAAACAACGCTCCAGTGTAAAAGGTATGGGATATTAATAGTTAGGTGGGTTTTTCCCTTCTAGCCCCTTCCCCATGCCTGTCCCTTCCTTCCCAACCCTTCCAGCATAAGACTTTCACTGTTCCTGGGGTCTCCAGGGACCTCGTTAAGAAATTCATAAAGGTCTAGACTGTGGTTACAGAAAGATTCCTCCTGTGCTTGTGTGAGATTCTTCTGGAAGACCTTGGAGCTCTTTTGCTCACTGAGGAGGCTCCTCCCTGGTGGGCCGAGGCTGAGCCCAGAGGCTTGCATTCCCCTGCAAGTGGGGTCTCAGTTCATGAAACGGTAGCAGAAGTGAGTGGAGGGGTGCCCCCCACTGTTATGATACAGGACGCGGACAGTTGTTGCCTCCAAAGCGTGTGGAACAGAGTGATGATGCCGGGCGGAGCTCCGTGGGAGGAAGGTTCTTTTCAGCTGAGTGCATGGAGCGTGACAGCATGGGCCAAGGTCCTTTGAGTTCTGGTGCTGTCACAGAGTTCCTTTCCCTAGAAGGACACTTGGATGCTGCCAGGGGGTTGGGGGTCCTGGAATCTTGCTGCCCTCCAGCAAAACCCAATTATGATTTGAAAGGCACCGTTTGCTTTTCTGCCCAGCGCCACTATGAATTTACGAACGAGGAGGGTTTTAACAAAAGCCACCTGTATTATTTAACCTCGATACTGCCCTCACAGAACGTGATTTTATTAAAGACCAACAGATCGGGGTGCCTGGGTGGCTCAGTGGGTTAAAGCCTCTGGCTTCGGCTCAGGTCATGATCTCAGGGTCCCGGGATCGAGCCCTGAGTCCCGCATCCCCGCACCGTATTGGGCTCTCTGCTCACCAGGGAGCCTGCTTCCCGCCCCCCACCCCCGCCTGCCTCTCTGCCTACTTGTGATCTCTGTCTGTCAAATGAATAAATAAAATCTTAAAAAAAAAAAAATAAAGACCAACAGATCAGTATACAGAAGTGAGAGGAATTGAGTGGTTGGAAGACAGTGGACCTGGGCGCCCTGCCCCCTCCCCCCATTACCACCTGCTTTCCTCTGGGATGGGCGGGGGGAGGGCATGAGAGATTAGGTTATGGAGGTTCAGTTGCTTTTCCTTAAAACCCCCAAACACTGTTCTGTCCACGGAGGAGACAGGATATTCTGCAGAAGGAACCTGTCTTGGCGATGGCTGCCTGCAGCCCAGACCTGTCCTGTCTTCCCACCTGCCCTGGTCCTCCTCCTCCTCCTTGGCCGGGAGCTGCTCGTAAATAGAGATCAGTTCTGGTTCCTTTTCCTGGATTCCTCTGTCCTCTGCCAAGGTGATCATGGCCCTGGAAGGCCACCAGGTCAGCTCTGGGGGAGGGGGAGGTGGGGGTCCCAGAATGGGTCTGGGAATGCTCCCTGTGAAATTATTGGGACCATGGACACGGAGTCTGGAGTTTCCCACCCTTTGCTCTTCAGAAAGAGAGTGGTGGTGGGGTTCATGGCTGCAGGTTGAGTCTGAGGGGCTCTGAGGACGGGGGTGGGGGGTGGGGTCTGTCTTGCCTCCCCTTTCCCCCAGCCATGTTGGAGGCCTCTGACCTCTTTAGGATTCCAGCCCAAAGCCTGACCAGCTCAGGCATCTTGGGATCCAAGGGATAAGATCTCTTGACCCCACCTTGTCCCCTGGGCTGGGTGGAGAGTGCGGTCCCTGGCGGGCGAGTGAAGATATCCCGCCGAGAGGTCTGGGAGCCTGTGGAAGCCTCTGGAACTCATCAGCCAGGTTTGGGCAGCATTCTGGAGACTCAGAACTGTGGGTTTATTCTTGTTGTGAACTTCTTATGTGGATTTTGGGGTTTTTGGACTTAAAAGGAGCCTGACCTAACTGAAGTAATGTGTTAGTTTTTACCTTTTTTTTTTTTTTTTTTGCAAAATGTGCGTGTCCTTCTCCTCCCAGGACAGGAGGATGTCCTTGTCCTTGGTAAGTGAGCAGGCCGTGGGCCCCTGGGTTCTGAGACCTGCGGGGGGCCATGGGGACCCCTTTCCCTGCTCCCCGGGTCCAGAGGACACTCCTGTCGTGCCTCTTACCTATTGTCCCAATCAGATTGACCATCTGATGCCCTCAGGAGCGCCCTACTTTAGCTGTCCAGAATCAAGTCCCAGGTGTCCGAGTTGTGACTCTCGTGATGTCTGAAATCACAAATTCTGCTGCGTTCTGGAGGTGGGCTGTGTGTTGACCTTCACCCTTCCGCGATTAATGTGTGTTTATTATTTTTTATTTTTTTGAAGATTTTATTTATTTGACAGAGAGAGAGAGATCACAAGTAGGCAGAGAGGCAGGCAGAGAGAGAGAGAGAGGGAGGGAAGCCACCCAGGCACCCCCAATGTGTGTTTAAACAGGGGTCCATGGGGTGCCTGGGTGGCTCAGTGGATTAAAGTCGCTGCCTTCGGCTCAGGTCATGGTCCCAGGGTCCTGGGATCGAGCCCCACATCGGGCTCTCTGCTCAGCAGGGAGCCTGCTTCCTCCTCTCTCTCTGCCTGCCTCTCTGCTTGCTTGTGGTCTCTCTCTGTCAAATAAATAAATAAAATCTTAAAAAAAAAATAAATGGGTCCATTGTTGGGGGGAGATGGAGAGTGCTATATGTACTTACTTTCATCTGAAATGTCCTTTGGATCCCACTGTTCTTAGGTCTTTTTTTTTTTTTTTGGTTTAAGATTTTACTTATTTATTTGATAGAGAGAGAGAGAGAGAGAGAGATATTACAAGTAGGCAGAGAAGCAGGTGGTGGTGGTGGGGAAGCAGGCTCCCTGCTGAGCAGAGAGCCCAATGGGGGCTCGATCCCAGGACCCCGGGATCATGACCCAACCCAAAGGCAGAGGCTTATGCCACTGAGCCACTGAGGTGCCCCCATTATTAGGTCTTTTGAATATTCTTGCCATGGGGAAGCTGGGACCAGAGGAGGTTCTTGCCCTCTGCCATCCAGAGGGCTGGGGCTTTGTGTGCGTTTCTTGTTCTCTCAAGGATCTAACGTACATTTCCAGTTTGCCTTAATCTGGATGCAGTCTCTGGCTCAAATATATTTAAATCACAGTTTTTACTCAGCGATGAGAGTCCAGTTGTAATTTTTTCCCCCGCCGCCAAGCGTATTCTTCTTTCATCCATGTTCTTAAACTCCGGGAATGCTAAGTTTGATTTCTTTCTAAAAACGAGGTGTAAATAACTCCATCTAGCACTGACGAACTCCTGGAACAGGCGAGCTTCCACGAAAAGCGTTTTGTTCCCATTCCTTTCTGCTCCCGCCCACTCCTGTACTCTCCAGAAATGATCACTTCTTGTTCACTTTTGTTTTTTTGCTCTTCCGGTGGTTGTCTTTGTATCTCTCAATAATGTGCTGGTACCGCTTGAATTTATCTGCTCTCTGCTGGGGTGCAGGACCCGTTAGCTGCTTTGTTGCTTCCTGCCGCCTTCCTTCTAGCTCCAGATTTTTGATGGTTACATTATAGTTCTTATGTTGATCATTCTTCAGGCTCTGTTACGCCTGTAGATCTCTAATTTAGCTGCGTCAACCAAAGACTGACTTTTTTTTTTTTTTAAGATTTTATTTATTTATTTGACAGACCAAGATCACAAGAAGAGAGAGAGGCGGGCGGGGTGGGGGTAGGGGGGGAAGCAGGCTCCCTGCTGAGCAGAGAGCCTGATGCGGGACTCGATCCCAGGACCCTGGATCATGACTGAGCCGAAGGCAGAGGCTTAACCCACTGAGCCATGCAGGCGCTTCTGAAGACTGACTTTTAACCTCCCCTTTGTAAAGTGAGAATAGCGGTGCCCTGATTTGTCTTTTCTCTCAATTCCCCCCTGTCCCCCTAGACCCCCAGCCTCCGTCACCACCAAGATGGTAAGACTTCTGTAAGTGTGATGAGGTCTTCTGTGCTATGCTTTTTTTTTTTTTTAAGATTTAATTTTTTAAGGTCTTTTAAAAATTTTTTTAATTTAATTTTTTGTGTGTATGTGTTCCAAAATTCATTGTTTATGCACCTCAGCCAGTGCTCCGTGCAATCTCTACCTGATGTGGGGCTTGAATTTCTAAGGCTCCGATCACGAGTCACATGCTCTACCAGTGGAGCCAGCCGGGCACCCCCAGGTTGCTTTTGTTTTGATAACAGCTTTATTAATATATAATTTACATACCGCACTCTTTAGTTCCTTAAAGTGCGATTCAGTGGTTTTGGTAGATTTATAGTCGGGCAGCCCTCACCGTAATCAATTCTAGAACATTTTCATCACCCCCAAAAGATACCCTGTACCTGTTACTATATTCACTTCTCCTTCCCATGCCTCCCCTTCCCCTCTGGTAACCCCGAATGTATCCGTCTCTGTAGATTTGCCTGTTCTGGATATTACACGTAATGGGATTATAGAATATGTGGCCTTTTGTGTCTGTGTTCTTTGGCTTAGGGTCCTGTTTCAAGGGCCATCCCTGTCACAGCGTGGGTCAGAATTCCTTTCTACTGCTCAGTAATATTTCATCACGTGGATACACCACTTTTTATTCATTTATTTATTAATTGATGGACTTTTGGGTCGGTTTCACCTTTTGACTGGGTCAAATTCTAAGGGTAATTACTACAAATTCTAGGGGTAGAATTACTGGGTCATATGGTAATTCCTTGTCCAATATTCTGAAGAACTGCCAGATTGTTTTCAAAGTGGCTGCACCCTTTTACATTTCCACCAGCAATGGATGAAGATTCCAGGGTCCCCACATCCTGCCCAGTGTTTTGCTCTCTTTTATCTTTCTGATGATGGCCCATTGATGACGAGGTGACATCTCACCACGGGTTTTGCATTTCCCCGATGCTGAGAGATGCTGAGCCCCTTTTCCTGTGGCTGCGGGCCCTTCAGGTATCTTCTTTGGAGAAATGTGTATTCGGATCTTTTGCCCATTTCTTAATTGGGTTATTTGGGGTTTTGCTGTTGAGTTGTAGGGGTTCCCTTTTTTTTTAAACACTTATTTGAGAGGGACACAGAGAGAGAGAGAGCGCGCGAGAGCACAGAGCAAGAGTGAGAGCAGGAGGCAGACTCCCAACTGAGCAGAGAGCCTGATGTGGGGCTTGATTTCAGGACCCTGAGATCACAGCTTGAGCTGAAGGGAGACAGAAACTTAACCAACTGAGCCCCTCCCCTTTTTATGTTTTGGATATTCACCCCTAATTGGATAGATGGCTTGCAAATCCTTTTTCCTATTTTGGTGGGTTGCTTTTTCACTTTGTTGGTGGTTTCTTTTGGTATGTAGAACCTTTTTTTTTTTTTAAGAGTTTATTTATTTATTTAAAATATTTTATTTATTTATTTGACAGAGAGAGATCACAAGTAGGCAGAGAGGCAGGCAGAGAGAGAGGAGGAAGCAGTCTCCCTGTCGAGCAGAGAGATTGACACGGGGCTTGATCCCAGGACCCTGGGACCATGACCTGAGCTGAAGGCAGAGGCTTTAACCCACTGAGCCACCCAGGCGCCGCCATGTAGAAGCTTTTAAGTTTGATATAGACCCACTTTATTTTTGATTCTGCTGCTGTGCTTTTAGATATGATTTCCAGAAAATCATTACCAAGCCCCATGTCAAGGAGCTGTCTTCTTATGTTTTCTTCTAGGAGTGTCGTGGTTTCTGTCTTACATTTAAGTCTTTAATGCATTTCAAGTTAATTTTTTTTAAGGATTTTATTTATTTATTTGACAGAGAGAGATCACAAGTAGGCAGAGAGGAGGCAGAAAGAGAGGGAAGTAGGCTCCCTGTAGAGCAGAGAGCCCGATGTGAGGCTCCATCCAGAACCCTGAGATCATGACCTGAGCCAAAGGCAGAGGCTTAACCCACTGAGCCACCCAAGTGCGCCTCAAGTTAATTTTTGAGAGTGGTATAAGAGAGGGGTCACGTTTCATTCTTTAGCATGTGAATATCCAATTTTCCCAGCAGCATTTATTGAAGAGACTGTCTTTTCTTTCTTGAATATTCTTGGCTTCCTTTGATTTCACATTTAAAAAAAGAACAATAGTCTGTTTACTTCAAAAACTCTGTGTATGATTCAGTCATTTATTTACCAGAGCTACATGAAGGAAATATATGCAGAATTAGAAAGTGAGCTGTCTTTGGGCATCAGCTTTGGGCTTAAATTTCTGCTGGGTGATATTTCCTATTGTGTTATATGTTAGGACAGAAGTGCTTAACTGAGGGCGGTTTGCTCCCCAGGGACCTTTGGCAATGTCTGGAGATATTTTTGGTTGTCACGTTGGGGAGGTTATACTGGTATCTATCTAGATATAAGGAGATAATCAGGCATCTAGATGCTGACACTTTGTGATGCACAGGACAGTCCCTAGAAGAAAGAATGATCTGGTTGGTAGTCAGTAGTACTGAGGTTGAAATCCAAAAGACACAAATTCAAAAGACACAATACTGCATTCAAAAGACACAAAAACTATGAACACATATTCAAATTTCTTGGGAAAGGAGTTTGGGTTTCCTAGATATTTGGAAATGAGATGTCAGATTAATAATGAATAATCAAGCATCAGGTTATTTTGGCTGTTATTTTAGTTGGAATAAATTAATAAGGTATGCTTTTTAGGATGGAAAGCGTTTGTTGTTGTTGTTGTTGTTGTTTAGAGGGAGGAGGGAAGGGACAGAGAGGGAGAGAGCGAGAATCTCAAACAGGCGCCACATGCAGTGATCAGTCCCACAACCCTGAGATCAAGACCTGAGCCGAAACCAGGAGCTGGGACACTGAGCCGCCTGAGCCACCCAGGCGCTCCTAGGATAGAAGGTTTTTAAAAATTGGATTATAAACAGATGAAGACTGCAACCCAAGAAAGAAAATTGGATAATAACTTCAGGGGTTTTGAGCTTCTCAGTGCTTGAGAAATTCACCCACTTAATGACTGCACAGTAGTGCTAATAACCGTGTAACGAACGGCTGGTCCTTAGCCCTGCACTTGGCGGCAGTTAAAATTACGGGAGGAGCAGTCTTTGCAGTCTGATCACTCCAGTGTTACTCCTCCTAAGCGGTTCATGCAGCATTAAAGACATTTTCAGAAGAAGAGTCCCGTGCAAGATCCACTGTGACATTTTAGAAAAATTTTTTGAATGTTAGAGTAATTATCTCATCTTGAAATCTCTGATTAGAAATCATCATTTCAGTCTATGAATATCAATTGAACTTTAACATGGCATCGTAATTAAAAAATGAAACCTCATAGCTGGTTTTCACTAATTAATAATTTAATAGTGTATTTTTTTTTTTTAAGATTTTATTTAAGTGAGAGAGCATGAGTGGGGTTGGGGGGTGGGTAGGGGCAGAGGGAGACAGACAAGCAGACTCTCCACTGATTGGGGGGGCTCGATACCAGGACGGCAAGATCATGTCCCAAGTCGAAGGCGGACGACTGAGCCACCAGGCACCCCAACAATCTATTGTTTTTGAGTTGATTTAAAAAAGTTCATCCTGGGGGCACCCCGGTGGCTCAGTGGGTTAAAGCCTCTGCCTTTGGCTCAGGTCATGATCTCAGGGTCTGGGATCCAGCCGCGCATCGGGCTCTCTGCTCAGCGGGGGTCCTGCTTCCCCTCTTCTCTCTCTGCCTGCCTCTCTGCCCACTTGTGATTTCTGTCTGTCAAATAAATAAATAAAATCTTTAAAAAAAAAAATTAGAGGAGTCTTTTTTTTTTTTTCCCCTCTCCCATTTCCTCCCTCCTGACAGTTAAAATTTAATGTGGGGAAGGAATCTGCCTACAGCCTTGGTCCTGGGCAAACCATCCAAACTGCCTTAAAGAAAAAGATTGCTGGGAGCCTGTCATTATGGGGTTTCAGCTTGCTTCAAGTAAAAACACCCATGATGTTGGGGTCCTGGGATTGAGCCCCACGTGGGGCTCCCTGCTCAGCGGGAAGGATGCTTCTCCCTCTCCCACTCCCCCTGCTTGTGTTCCCTCTCTCGCTGTCTCTCTCTCTGTCAAATAAATAAATAAAATCTTTAAAAAAAAAGTTAAAAAAAAAAAAGAACACCTAGATGTCCTCTCTCTTTGAGGAAATGGGGTTTAAAACCAAATGGATGTATTCATAAGGTATTGTTAGTTAACATTAGGAACTTGGAGTCTCCTTGCCAAAGACAGAGAGATCTAAGTTAATGGTCCATTCTTTATACCAGGACTAGTTAACAGCTTATTAGAGTGAGAAGGGCTAAAATGATCCCTCATGGACAGCCTCGGAATTTTAATTGTGCTAATCCATGCCATCTCGGCCTGTGATACAGCGGTTCTGGGTCCCATCCAACTCAGGAAGAATGAATCTATGGTCCTCCTAGCAACCAGCATCTAGCAATGTAGAGTGCCTGAACTTTATTCGGGGGGCATGGAGCCTGCCCCCCAACATCTGGGGGCCCAGCCCACAGCCACGACAGCTAAGAGTCACAGGGGCTCGGGGAGCTGGGTTCCAGGAGCATAAAATACGGACTTCGTTGCTATGTTTTGGTTGTTAGAAAACCATGCATGATTCGGGGAAAAATGAAACTCTCCCAAGGAAATATTAAGGTACAGTTTTTCCTTTTGGAAAAGTTACTTTCTGGAACTCGGACATGGAGAGCTTAATTAGGACACGAGGCAGGTTGCATAGTTTCATACCCTGAGGATTGCAACAGCCTCTGTGGGTCAGATCTTTGAATTTCCTCCTTTAATGAGAAGAACATCTCTGACATCTAGCACTGTTGAAATGGTTAATGGCTTTTGATCACCTGGGCTCATCCTTTTTCATTTTTCCCAGACAGTCTGTGGGTACACCCCACCCCCGCTTTTTTTTTTTTTTTTGTCTGTCTCTGATTCTTCCCAAATATCTCATCAGTGCCTTTTTTCTCCTTTTTAAAAAATTTTATTATTATTTATTTTTAAATTAATTAATTGATTAATTTGAGAGACAGAGATCACAAGTAGGCAGAGAGGCAGGCAGAGAGAGAGGAAGGGAAGCAGACTCTCCACTGAGCAGAGAGCCCGATGTGGGGCTCGATCCCAGGACCCTGGGATCATGACCTGAGCTGAAGGCAGAGGCTTAACCCACTGAGCCACGCAGGCGCCCCCCCCACTTTTTTCTCCTTTAATTACAAAGTATTTCTCTTAATTACATCGGGTATCAATAATGTAAACTATGTAGCCAAAATACCAACAAGAAGTATCTTTCAGTATTGACACTGGGGGGAAACTTCCTTTCTTATGAAAGCTTTTGCAGTGAGTAGGGTTCCTTTGACAATCAGAAAAATTGTGCTGATTAAATCCACATTCAGCTTTGGGTTGGTGGTGGGCAGTGGGAAACTTAATCTCCCAAGTCATATTTTCTTGTTCCAAAATCCACTTACACATGGGGATTAATAGCAAAGTGCTGCTCTCTAGGACTGGGACAATAGGAAGAATAGAGAATATTGTGGATTCTGGCCGGCGTGAGCAAAGATGAGAAAGCCTGTAGGGCGGCCCAGAAGCCCAGTGATTAAACATCAATGGAAGGATTAGTCCCATTGTTGACGGATCTTTTCAGGCTAGGATTGAACCCAGACCCTCAGTCATTAGAAAGTTGTTGACTTTGTAGCAGACCGCATCCCTTTCTTTAGAAGGCTTCCCCAGAGACAGTGGTCTTACAGCCACAGTTCCTAACATGGCTGTGCCTTTTGACCTCGGTTTTTTCCCCTACAGTTGCCTCCTGGTCCATGAACTGTCTGCTTCTCTGAAGGGTCCTAAAGCAGGGATGATTTTCAGGTCAAGTTGAATTTGTGTCTGTGTTTGTATTTTAGGGCTGCCACAAGAGGTCCTTCAGACTGGATGTCTTAAGACGGTAGAAATGTCTTGTCTCATAGTCTGGTAGCTAGAAGCCCCAAATCCAGGTGTTGGCAGAGCCACGCTGCATCCAGAGGCTATGAGGGAAGGGTCTTTTCTTGCTTTTTCCAGCCTCTGCGGGACCCCGGTGTTCCTGGGCTTGTGACAGGATGACTCCCAATCCCAGCCTGCTTCTTCACACAGCGCTCATTTCCTGGGGCTGAGTGTCTGTGTCCAGCTCTCCTTCTGTCTCTCCTGACACCAGCTATTGGATGTAGGGCCTGTCCTCGTCCATACGACCTTCTCACTTGATTAGATCTGCAAAGACCCGATTTCCAAATAAGGTCCTATTCATAGGCGCTAGCAGTTAGGACTTAAACATAGTTTTTTTGTTTTTGGGGGTGGAGGAGGGATGCATTTAACCCACAGGAGTGTCCACGCAGTACTGCCTGACACTGTTCAGAGCAGCCAAGGACACGCACTGTGGATGGGCACTTACTGCTAAGACATTAGGTTTTCTGAAGCTGATATCTCACCGTGAGTTTATTATCTATTAATCGATTGATTATTTACCAAAGTAGACTCTACGCCCAATGTGGGGCTTGAACTCAGGATCCCAAAATCAAGGGTGCCTGAGTGGCTCAGTGGGTTAAATCTCCGCCTTCGGCTCAGGTCATGATCTCAGGGTCCTGGGATCGAGCCCCGCATGCTCTCTGCTCAGCAGGGAGTCTGCTTCCCCTTCTCTCTCTCTCCCTCTGCCTGCTGCTCTGCCTACATGTGATCTCTCTCTTTGTCAAATAAGTAAATAAAATATTAAAAAAAAAAAAAGATCCCCAACTTCCCAACACAAGAGTCACATGCTGTAAGGGCAGAGCCAGCCAGGTGCCTCTATGTCCACATGAGTGCAGACTTTTTTTTTTTTTTTTTTAATATTTTGTTTATTTATTTGTCAGAGCGAGAGAGAGAGCACAAGCCAGGGGAGCGGCAGGCAAAGAGAGAAGCAGGCTCTTTGGAGCCACCAAGGCATCCCTTCCTCCTCTCTCTCTGCCTGCTTCTCTGCCTACTTGTGATCTCGGTCTGCCAAATAAATAAATAAATAAATAAATAAATAAATGGATAGAATTAAAAAAAAGAAAAAAAAGACTTTTCTCAAATAGTTTGAGCCAGTGAAACAGAAGTCCCTTTTCCCCTGGGTTATATCCTATCCTGTCCTGTCCTGTCCTATCCTTTTTCCTTCCTTCCTTCCTTCCTGTGTGTTGCTGCCGTGGTCTCCGCATCTGGGCCATTCCCATTGTCACTTGTCAGATCTCCCTCTTCTTCCAGGTCTGGTCGGAATCCGCCGTCTTCATGCACTTTCCTTGGTGTCGTAACGCAGACGCGTTCTCAGAGTCTGCCTTGTGTCTCAGTGACCTCTTCTTGGACTGCAAACTCTTGGAAGGTAGGCTCTCAACCGAGTTTATCGTGGCTTTGACGGCAGCACTGCTGTGGAGCAGCTTGACTATGTTTGGATAAACTCGCCCCCAGGTTTCGGCAGCAGCAGTCAGTAATGTGCACGGTGCGGGGTCGTTGCCAAGACAGTGGGCCGTGGAGGGTGACCGCTAAGACATAAGCGCAAAGCAAGAAAGGTCTCTATTCAGGAGAGACGGGTGACAGGCAAATTCTGTGAGGATCCACTGGCAAGAGGAAGGTGTCTTAGTCGCTGGTGAGCGGTCTTCCGCTGGGATGACTCTGATGCTGTCGTGGGAGCCAAAATTAGACAGCCCACGTTCTGGGGCCGGGGGGAGATGGGTAGGCTGGTGTCTTCGTTCAGGCCACGGTCTAATGAAATGTCACAGACTGTGGATTAAACAAACGTCTATTTCTCTTAGTCTAGAGGCTGGAAGTCCTGAGATCAGGGTGCCCTCGTGGCTGAGTCGTGGGAAGGGCTCTTCTCCTGGTTACGTCTTCTTCTACTTCCTGCCTTTCCTTGGTGCATGCATTCGCAGAGAGAGCCCCCGTTTCATTTTATCGGTTCCTCTGAGGGGCCTCTACCCTCCTGATGTCATCAAAACCTGATAATCTACCTAGCTTCCAAATACCATCTCACTGGGGATTAGGTCTTTACCACATAGTTTTTGGAGGACGCAGACCTTCAGTCCATGGCACTGAGCGGGCACCCAGGTACGCAGTTTGGAACCAGGAGAGAAAGAGAAACCAGAAAAGCCCAAATCTAAGAGCCTTGTGCCAATATGCCTTTGATTCCAAGGTGAGCTCTTGGGGACCTGGGCTTAGTTAAATCTAAGGGGTTAGCTTTAGCTAAGTACTTTATCTTAGTTAAAGCTAAAGTACTGGGGTTGGGGCTGGGCAGCCCAGGACCCAGTAGGCTGCAGGTGGATGGGGATAATTTGTGCCTGGAAAATCATGGAAGATCTAAGCAGTTGGGCAGGGAAAACAGTGAGGGGTGGAAGCGTGTGGTCTTCGGAGAACGCCCTTGGGCTGGTAGGTAGGATTACTCAAGGACACAAGCCCAGAGGGAGACCTTTGAAAGGTGATCTTCATGGAGGGTGTGCCTTGGACCTTGGTTCGAGGCTCGTGGTGGGTGTCGAGCTGAGGGCACAGTGTTCAGTGCATGTGACCCCAGAGGGACAGATGAGGGCGGCTGTTTCCGGGGAAAGTGAGCGTGTCGCTGGCTGAGATGTGAGGAATGTCCTCGAACGACTGCTTCGGAGTCCTCGAACAACTTTTCTGGGCATGTGGGGCTTCTAAAGGGAGTTTGCATTGCAAACTCATCAGATCACTCTTTAAAATGTCTTTTTATTGGAGTGCCTGGATGGCTCACCCGGATAAGCATCTGATCCTTGATTTTGGCTCCGGTCACCATCTCAGGGTTCTGAGACAGCCCCGCATCGGGCTCTGCGTCGGATATTGGCGTGTTCTCTCTCTCTCTTTCCCTCTGCCCCTCCCCCCTCCAAAAAATTAAATAAAAGGAATAAAATGTATTTGTATTTACTGCGTGAAGATTGTGAGAACAAGCAAGTACATTTAGAAGGAGACATTCTCCCACATTCCTACTGTGGGAACACGTTGGTTGCTTTGGGTTTCCTCTGTTCCTTCTTATCCATAATTGTTGCGTCCTTTTTACGTATTTGTAACTCTTGCTTAGATACGGCTTTGTATTTTGTTTCTTTTCACATAATCCTGTGTTGTCAACATGGGCAGTTTCGACTGCAGCGTCCCCAAGTTGTCATGTACGGTGATCACACACTCCAGCGTGCTCATCGTTTACTTAACATTTTCCTATAATTGAATATTTATGCTGTAGCTTTTTATCACTATTTTAAATGCTTTTTTTTTGAAGTTCTTTAAGTGTATGGTGCTTTTCTTTTTTCTCTTTTAAAGATTTTATTTATTTTTTTGACAGACAGAGATCACAAGTAGGCAGAGAGGCAGGCAGAGAGAGAGGAAGGGAAGCAGGCTCCCTGCTGAGCAGAGAGCCCCATGCGGGGCTCGATCTCAGGACCCTGAGATCATGACCTGAGCCAAAGGCAGAGGCTTAACCCATTGAGCCACCCAGGCACCCTCTTTCTTTTATAAATTTATTTTTCTCAGGGTAAATTCCCAAGATGTGGTATTTGTATTAAACACTACATTTAAAAAAAATGCATTGAGCTCCCTGCTCAGTATTAGAGTCTGCTTCTCCCTCTGTCAAATAAATAATTAATTTTAAAAAATGGCTGTTAATTTGAATTGTCAAACTGCCTTCCAGAAGTCTTGATCTGTTCATATATATGAGCATATTGGACTCCCCACAGCCCAACCATCACTGGCTCTTAATTATTTATTTTGTTAACTGTTCTTCGAATCTGTCTCTTCCCTCTGCTTTTGGAAGGGTGGAACTTTTTGCATTTATTATTTACAACATTGTTTTAAACTTTAGAAAACACTGTCGTGGGCTTCTCTGTTAAATCCTTAGTACACCCTGGGACAAAACAAATAAACAAAATAAAACAAGGAACAGCTTCCTTTGGATGCCTCCTCGGTGAGATGGTGAGGTTGAAGGTCTCCGTAGCTTCCGGCATCTGACTCCATGAATGTGATTGTTCTGGGTTGGTTTTTCTTTTCTTTTCTTTTCTTTCTTTCTTTCTTTCTTTCTTTCTTTCTTTCTTTCTTTCTTTCTTTCTTTTTCTTTCTTTTTTTAAGATTTTATGTATTTATTTGACACAGAGAGAGAGAGATCACAAGTAGGCAGAGAGGCAGGTGGAGAGAGAGGGGGAAGCAGGCTCCCCACTGAGCAGAGAGCCCGATGTGGGGCTCGATCCCAGGACCCTGAGATCATGACCTGAGGGTTAAGGTAGAGACTTAACCCACTGAACTATCCAGGCGCCCCGGGTTGGTTTTTCTTAATTGTGTTTAGAGACTTTATTTATTTATTTAGTTTTAGAGCTGCTTTAGGTTCACGTCCAAATTGAGCAGAAAGTTCAGAGAGTTTCTGTGCCTCCTGTCCCCACACGCGCACAGCCCACTCTGGAATCAGCATCCCCCAAAGGACTGTGTTTGTCATGTTTGTTGCCCTTGATGAACGGGCACTGATGCCTCTTGGTCACCCAGGGTCCGGAGTTCACTCTTGATGTTGTGTGTTCTGGGCTTGGACAAACGTGTCATGATGTGTACCTATTAAAGTATCGTGCAGAACAGTTCCACTGCCCCGACAATCCTCCATGCTCGGCCTGTGCCTTTCTCCCTCACCCACTTGCCCCTGGCCACCACGGATCGTTTACCGTCTCCACACTTTTGCCTTTTCTAGAATGTCATGCAGTTGGATTGCGGCTGATTTCAAGGAGGCTGACATCATTCTTAGAGTTACTCCTTGGGAGTTTCTCCCCACTCTTTCCTGCCCTTCCATCGTGGTTGCCCCTAGACTGGGACTTTAGTCAGAAGGTTTGATACTGCCCTGCAGACCAGGACTCTTCTCTGTGATTCCTTGGCCAAGGAATGTCACCTGAGCCTTCGCTGTAGCTCCCATGATGGCGCCAAGGGAAGGACAGGTGCCTGGCATCCAGGAGCCTGGGTTCCGGCCTCCACTTTTGAGCAGGTTGACCTTGGTGAAGCCACTTCCCTTCTTGAGGCTGACCCCTTCTGTTCCCTCGGTGGGAAGTAGGGCCCACTCTCGGCTTCTAGAGGTGACATAGATACAAGGTTGCCTGGCCTTTGTCAGCCCCAGAGGAAGGCACAAAAGTCCATCAGGAGAGCCTGGACAGCCTTGCTCTTGACGGAGAAGTGAATTGTTGGGAAGTTGCTCCTCGCAGGAGATGGAGGTCGGCCTCCCTGAGTCTCCCACTGATGGCCCCCGGGGCCTCAGAGTGTGACCAGATTTGGCGATGAGGCCCTTAAGGAGGTGGCTAAGTCAGAGTGACGCTGTCCCGTCGGCCCTAACCCAGCCAGCCTGAGGCGTCCTCATGAAGTAGAGGGAACGTGGTCACAAGAAGGCAGACGGATGCTTGAGCAGAGGACAGACACCATGACCAGGCCTCCAGCTGCCAGGTGAAGCGCGAGGCCTCGGAGGGAACCAGGCTGATGCCTCTTGGGCTGGGACTGCCGGCCCCCAGGACTGTGAGGACATAAATCTCGGTTGCTGAAGCCACGCACTTTGTGGGGTTGTGTTAGGCCGCCTTGGGACGCGAACGCGGGACGAGAATATGCATTTATCCCCCCTTCTCTGCCTCTTCTCATTTTCCGTGTCCCTGCACTGCCCCTTCTGAGCATTTCTTAAATTTTTTTTAAATTTATTTATTTGACAGAGAGAGAGATCACAAGTTGGCAGAGAGGCAGGCTCCCTGCTGAATAGAGAGCCTGATGTGGGGCTCGATCCCAGGACCCTGAGATCATGAGCTGAGCTGAAGGCAGAGGCTTCACCCACCGAGCTACCCAGGCGCCCCTTTTCTGAGCTTTTCTTATTGGACTTCCCCGAGGAGTTCATGGGATGTGCAGATCGGCCGCAGTCCTGCGTTTTATACTCTCCTATGTGCCAAGAATGAGTAGTCTTTTTTTTTTTTCTTTACAAGTCAATAATTAATACTTTCGTAAATGACATCTATGACTGCCCGTTATCCTGGCTCCCTTTTATCCATCCTGTCCCTTGTGCTGGGCCTTTTTTGTTACTTTACACGTTTCTGTTCGAAAGCCCCTGCAGGTGGGCGTCGCCATCCCATTTTACAGATGAGAGGGTAGGGAAGCGGCGGGAGCAGATGGCGTGGGCAAGGCCACGCGACGTGGGTCTTGTGGCTCCCCGAAAACCAGGCTCACCGTCTGATGATGGCACCTGGGTGGCTTGGGGGGTGAGGGGGCCCGGGGATTGGCCGACTGCCCCCACGTCCCCATCCCAGGACACTGCCTTCCGCACCCCCTCTCCTGAGCAGCCCGGAGTGCCCACGCGACCCCGTTCCGTGGAGCAGACTGTTCATTGTGGAACAACCCACCCCCCCATTCGCTTTTCTCCTCTCATTTAATGCAATCCAATAGCTCCGAGAACTCTGTCAAAGGCGTTTTATTTAGGCCAGGCCATTTAAGAATGGGAGAAATTTCCTGTTGAGAGGTTTTATATATGTGGTGTGTGTGTGCTCCTGCAGGCAAATGGGTGTTTAAGTGCGTGTGAGGCGAAGTACAGCAGACTCCGGAAGTCTGGGGACCACTTAGGTCTGTAACCCTCACTCTCACACCAGCTGTCCGGCTCTGCGAGGCCTTCTGGGTTTCCCATTTACGGGCCCTTTTACTGTTATGACACCTGTTTAAATCTGGTGTTGCCGTCACGGGAGGCCTGCTAGGTGCCTGCCTCCAGCGGCCCGACGTGGTTAGGCCGCTGCTCCCGCCCCTTCTTGTGGAAAATCCATTTTTGGTGTTCTGTTTCAGGGAGAAAGGCATAAAAATATTTCCTAGAACCCCTCCCCGCTTTCCTGCTTGCGGCTAGGATTTCAGCCTTTGACAGTGGAGGCCAGATCTCTCTGGAAACAAAGGCAGCACTAATCGGAACGTTGTCCTCTGCGCATTTCTTTTTGGAAACAAGATGGTCTTTTAAAGCATGTTACATGGACCTGGTTCCGTGAAATTCCTTGACATTGAATTTGCTTGGCAACAGCGTTCTGTGTCATCGCCCTTAGAATTGGTGACATCCTTGGGGCGGGAGAGCTTTGCAGACGGGGCCATCTCACCGGCGTTTTGCAGACGGGAACTTACTCACCGGCAAAGTGTGCCATGCGTACAGAAAAGTGTACCTTGTTGGAAGTGTCTGGTGTGACAGATTCTCGCAAACCGCGTGCTCCTGGCTATAACCAGCACTCAGATCCAGACCCAGAACGTGCTGAGACCCCAGAACCTTCCTGGGTGACGAGACGGGAAGCAGTCTTCCCCGGAGCATCCAGATGGAGCACAGCGCTGTCTGCACCCTTATTTTAGACTTGCCTCCAGAGCTGCGAGACCTACCTTTCCGCCGTCCTACGTCCGTCTGTTACAGCAGCTCCCGCTGACGGATCCACTCCTTCCCTCTGCCCTGGCCGCACCCCCACCCCCCAGAGCCCTCCTCTGTCGTTGTGTTTTACTTTGCATTTCATCTCTCCGTGGGAGTCGGCCATCCAGGTGATGCATGTCTGATGGCGTCATTCCTGGTTTAGAACCTGTCCCAGTTGCCCCAGTGTTCCTTGGGTGAAGCCCAAGCTTCTTGGCCTGGTGTCTGCGCCCTCCTCCGCCCCTCCTGCCTCAGCTCTCGCTCTCCCCAGCCTTGCCCGCTCAACCCCGGGCAGCTGCCATCGGGTGTGTGTGTGTGTGCGTGTGTGTGTTTGCGTGTGCGTGCGACTGCACGCACCTTGTATCTGCAATGAAGAGTGCCGGACGGGACTTTGAATTTGAGGCATGTTGGAAGCTCTCTGGGCTCCGGTGGTCCAGCACTGGCCTCCTGATTCTGTTCAAAGGTTCTTGCATTTACACTCCCTTCCTGGCCTCCGGGGCGTCCAGATTACAAGCCTCACGCGCACGTCCACAAACACGGCGTGCTCCCACACGGGCCGGTACAGGGATGTCGTGGTCGCACCAGTGCTTGCTTTGCATCGTCTGCCTGACCACTTACTAACCGCATAACCTTGCTGTGTGCTTCAGTTTTCTTATCTGTCGAATGGGGACACTACCAGTCGCTACCTGGTAGGGCTGTTGTGAGGAGTAAGCAAGTTAATTCCTGTAGATGCTTCCAGTGGCTTGGCCCCGGGGCAAGAAGTCCAGAAGCATCAGCCCCAAACCCCTCTTCTTTTTTTTTTTTTTTTTTAAGATTTTATTTATTTCACAGAGGTCACAAGTAGGCAGAGAGGTGGACAGAGAGGGAGAGAGAGAGGGGAGGAAGCAGGTTCCCTGCAGAGCAGAGGGAGGTTCCCTGCAGAGCACCCCCCCCCACCCCCGATGTGGGCTCGATCCCAGGACTCTAAGATCATGACTTGAGCTGAAGGTAGAGGCACAAACCCCTCTTGTGAGTAGGGTTTTTTCCCCTTCTGGTTTATTCTTGCTTACTTTTTTAAGGCCCCGGCAGGCACCATTATCTCTAGGAAGCTTTCCAGGCTCTTCTCTGCAGGCACCATCAGCCATTGACTCCTTTTTTTTTTTTTTTTTTTTTAATTTTATTTATTTATTTGACAGACAGAGATCACAAGAAGGCAGAGAGGCAGGCAGAGAGAGAGAGAGAGAGAAGCAGGCTTCCTGCTGAGCAGAGAGCCCAATGCGGGGCTGGATCCCAGGACCCTGGGATCACGACCTGAGCCGAAGGCAGAGGCTTTAACCCACTGAGCCACCCAGGTGCCCCCATTGAGTCCTTTTAATCTGAGGGGGTGTCTCTCTTCCCGGGGGGGCCCTGAAGTTCTTGAGGGCAGGTCCAGTCTGGATCCTGTGCTCCGCCTCCCTGGCATTGGGGCTGGCACCCCGGAGGCCTTCAGTGCGGTGCTTGCTCAGGAAAAGAATAAATAATGACCCGAGTGCCCTCAGGAGTATGGGGACGTGCCTGGGCTGGACCTCAGACCGTCCTGTCAGCTGCGGATGTGGTCAGGTGGCTGTTCTCATCCCAGGGGGAGGTGTGGACAGTCTGGGCCCCACAAGCGATCAGAGCAGCAGGAAGGAGCACAAGACGAGGGTGGAGAAGCAGCCTTGGGCTGGCTGACTTCACAGTTAGAGGGACCTGCTGCTCTGCACGAGCTCCCGTGGGACCTTGGGGTGGACGAGCGAGCGTATTCCCCGCCTCACCGTGCCTCACACAGAGTTGTTTCCCCGCTAAGCTCTACAAAGCTTCGTGTCCACACCTTTCATGAATTTTGTTTTAAAAGATTTTACTTATTTATTTGACAGAGATCACAAGTAGGCAGAGAGGGAGGCAGAGAGAGACGAGGAAGCAGGCTCCTCGCTGAGCAGAGAGCCGGATGCGGGGCTCGATCCCAGGACCTTGGAATCAAGACCTGAGCTAAGGGCAGAGGCTTTAACCCACCGAGCCACCCAGGCACCCCCCTTTCATGAATTTTAATCAGAGTATTGAAATAGCTTTCGTTTTAAGATAGAAGGAGAAAAAAATTGGGTTAGCGAGAACTTCCCGGATCAACTTGGAGCCACAGAGACGCCGAGAAGAAAATGTCAAGCACCGTAGATAGTCTAACCGTGATTGTTCCTTTAGGGTGTTTGGGGCGGTGAAGACCCCAGGGACGGGCAGGCAGAAATGAAGATTCTTACCAGCTGATTTGGGATTCTTTGGTTTATCCTGGAACTTAGAACTGAACGGGCCATGAACTCAGGGACTCCGTTTCCTGTAGTTTAAGACGTTTGCCTTCCTAAAGCAGGCACTGAGATTTAATGACTTTTTAATAAGGCACGGGGCTCTGCAAAAGAAAACATCCCCTGGTCGGCGTGTTGGGGGCTTAGACGTTAATAGTGAGTTTGGACACGTTTTTGTTTCAGCCCCAGCGTGGTTTTTCTTCCTTAGGAGGGCCTCAGTAAATATTTTGTGTTTTCCATTATATTGAGGGTGTTAAGGTTTTGGATCTGAAACTCAGGACTGTGAAGGGGTTCTCCTGATTCCAGACAGCTCTTTCCCACAGACCAAAGGGCATCTTTGTCCCTTGAAAGGACTGTGAGAGGAAAGCTCAGTGAGTCCTGGAACTGGGCATATACAAGATCAGGAATCCCTCATGCTTGGAAAATTCTTTGTTGAACTTCATTTCCTCCTAGCCACACATTACAGCCAGAGGGGTTCTAGTGGTACTGACCGCTGTGGTGACCACGTGGCTGCTGGGCCCTTGGGATGTCTAAATTAGGATGTGCTGTAAGGGTGAACTATAGACCAGAGTTTTTAAAGACTTAGGAAGAAGGAGATGTATGTAAGTTATCTCAGTAACTTTTTCTTCAATGACTTTTTTTTTCATTGAAGCATTTTTTAAAAAAAGATTTTATTTATTTATTTGACAGACAAGAGATCACAAGTACACAGAGAGGCAGGCAGAGAGAGAGAGACGCTGAGCAGAGAGCCCAGTGCAGGGCTCGATCCCAGGACCCTGAGATCATGACCTGAGCCGAAGGCAGAGGCTTAACCCACTGAGTCACGCAGCGCCCCAAAACATTTTTTTTAAGTAGAAATCATTCATTTTTAAATTTTATTTATTTATTTAAGTAATCTCTACACCCAATATGGGGCTTGAACTCAGGACCCTGAGATCAAGAATCACACATTCCACTGACAGAGCCTGCCAGGTTCCCCTCAATAACTTTTATATTGACTCTATGTTGAAATAGTATTTATGATATATTGAGTTGAATACAATAGGTTGTTAAATTTAATGCAACCTTTTTACTTAAAAAAAAATTATTTATTTAGAGAGCGCACGTGGGAGCAGGGGAGGGCCATAGGGAGAAGGAGAGAGAGAGAATCTGAAGCAGACTTACATGGGGGCTGGTGGCGGGTGGGGGGGGCTCCATCTCACGACCCTGAGATCATGACCGGAGCCAAAATCAAGAGTCAGATGCTTAACTGACTGAGCCACCCAGGCGCCCCATCCTAAAAAGTAAAAAGTCCTTTTTTTTAACATAGCAACCAGAAAATTTGAAGTTATGTTTTTATTGGCTAGCCTGCCCTAGAGAGTGGCGGCCCACTTACTTTCCTGGGATAACCTGCCAGAGTGGGGGAGTTGTCCCTTATTCCAGCAGTGTCTTAGTTCTGACAGGCCTTACAAAGCATGTTGAAGCCAGGGCGAGGAGAAAATGACAAGCGGAAGGGGGAGCGACTTCCCAAACCATGAGTTTTCCTATCTAGTTCCTGGGAACCACGGAGGAATTTTCGCTGCAGCAAAATTAAGTCAGGCGAATTTGGGTGATCCGGTAGACACGGTATCAGCGCCTTTTATGAGTAATCATAGTGTCACATATTTAATTGTTTGACTCCCCTTTAGAAGCTTAAGAATAAAGAAACGAGTTGTCATAAAACCCCACAATAGTTTGGGAAAAATTCATCACAGAGCGCACAAGCTGTGGTATAGTGAGGGGGGAGGGGCACAGCAGATCCAGGTGAGTTTTCCTGCATTTGTCATGTCCGGAACCATGCGTCCGTGCTGGGTTTGCTGGGGGCTGGGCCTCGCAGACCTGCCTGGTCTCATCAGTCAGGGTGGGCGCCGGGGAGGTTTCTGTGCCATCTCTAGGCCTGCTGCTTAGCCAGAGGGACTCCTAGTATCAGGTGGGCAAACGGCTTGCAGGACAATGAATTACGTGCCTGTGTGCAGGTCAGTTTCCTCTCCGTTTCCCTTGCTGTTGCTTGCTGATCTGTTTCCCCCCGGGGATGCCAAAGTTCTTGCCATGAGAGATCTTGTTTTATTTTTCTAAACTCCTGTATTATTGGGGCGCCTGGCTGGCTCAGTCGGCAGACACCGACTCTTGATCTTGGGGTTGTGTGTTTGAACCCCGTGTGAGGTGCAGAGATTACTTAAAAAAAACAAGCCCAACTCCTCTATTGTCGCACATAAAATGCACCTTCAGTTTGTGTTGGTTGATAGATAGAGTTAGTGGTTAATTTAAAAAAAAATCATGTTCTTTCCCTCTTTCCTGCCCTCCTTCCCCATCTGGTCCCACTTTCTCTATTTCTTTGGTGCATTTTGTCTCCGCACTGCCTGCCTGCCTACCTGCCTTTCTTCTCCCCGCCCCCCCTTTTTTTCTTCTAAGGTATGGGTTACAAGGAGAAGGCCTGAAAAACACATGTTCACCTGGCCCGTCTCTACCCTTCTTTTTCTAATAAAGCTGCCTTGGCTGCCTGTGACTTCAGCCTCTTCTTTGCCCACCTCTGCCCTTCCTTCGGCGTACCCTCCTCGTGCAGGGGGCCCCAGGGGTGGAAGGGCCTCACGCGGTCCCTGGCGGCCGGCTCCGCACAGGCTTGCCTTGGACCAGGGCCAGACCCAGGGCTGGAGGGGGACGAAACGCTGTCCCGCCGGGAGCTGATTGGACGGGGGCCCAGGGGGGAGTACCCCATGGGCTCACTGGAGGCCTGCTTTTACTTAAGATATTCCGAAGGGGGAAGGGGGAAGTAAACAGTGTGCTCATTAAATCTGTAGGTGGCCGTAAATTTGGAGGTGTTGCAAAGCCCTCTGCACACAGAGAGGACGTTGGGAAAACACAAAGAGCTGTAGAAAGGTGAGGCGAGGCTCGGGGAGAAGAGATTCTGCCTGGAAAAGTACAAGCCACCATCTGGAGAGCAATTAGGCATGGTAGTGTGCTCTGTGGGGCGTAAGTCAGTGGCGCTGTGGCTGACTTGGAGCCAGCACTGTTAAGTCCTGTTTCTTGTTCTTGATAGTTAGTAGTCCTCGTTTTTTGTTTTTTTTTTTTTTAACCCCTAAGTTTATTACTCAGGAATCAAGTCAGTCCTACTGTACTCGGTGTGTATGAGGCTTGGCCTTGCAGGGTGAGTGGATAAGAAAGAAAGTGTTCCGCAAATCGTTTGCCTCTCTGCTTACATGTCCCTGGGCTGTGCGCCTCTCGGGTGTCCGGGGTCTAAGGTCTTGGAGGTTGGTTCTGAGCGCTGGAAGTGTGTGGCAGCTGGCCAGCTGGTGGGACCGGTGCCTGCTTGGTGCAGATTGGAAGGCGCCTTGCTTCTAGGGTTTGGCCCACCAGGAGGACACACACAGTTTTACAGAATTCTATCAGCCTTTGTGGCCTTGGTTCCTCCTGGGACCTTCATAATCCTACAAATAGCTTCAGCGCTCCTGAGCTGGCGCGCACTGGCCGGTGTGAGAAGCCATCTGGTAGTGATGGGAGACACGATTGCCTCGAGCCCGAGGAGCCGGGTTTTTTGGTGTTCGATTTCTGTTTGGGTCTGTGGGCAACCTTGGCCACCTTGCTTGATTTTTCAGCCTCCATTTCTGTATCTGTCGAATGGCCACCATAGGGTTAAAGAGATGTTCTAGATGGAGAACTTAGCTCACGGGTCAAGTTCGGCTGGATGGACATTAGCCGTACCGGAGGAAAGTGCAGGCCGGTCACATTCAAGACCTTTTCGGTACATGCATGTCTGCATGCAGCTGCGTTGTGGCGACTGTCACCCTCTGCGTTTGAGGAGGGACTCTTTTGGGGAAAAGGGCGGGGTAGCGGGTGACCTGATTTGTTTCCTTTGTTCTCTTCCGGCCCAGACTGGGCAGGTGGCCCTGACCCCACAAGGTCTCAAACTGCCTGAAAGGAAATCCATGTGCAGATAGAGAAGATACACTTAGAGATAAAGGAGACAATGTTTGCTTTACGGCTTCCTCCAATGCCTGGCTGGCTCCAGGTATGAAAGAGCTGGTGACTGGACCATTCGTTGGGGTTCCTGAAACCTTACCCTTGGAACTCAGATCAGACCGTAATTACTCTGGTAATTGCCTACTAATTGTTTTATTCGCCTTCTTGTTGTCTCTCCAACCCAGTGGGACCAATGACCCTTTGAGGACAGATGTCATGACCTCTCTGTATTTTTCACTATGGTGGGGCTCCCTAAAATTTCATTTCTGTCATTTCTATCCTTCCTGTCTCGTAAAAGGATAAGATGGATGTATGAATTTTTACCTTGGGAACTATTTTTTGTTTGTTTTTATCTTGAGAAATATTTTATATATTATTATTACTATTTCTAAAAACTATTTTATTTTATTTTTTATTTTTTATTTTATATTTTTTAAAGATTTTATTTATTTATTTGACAGAGAGAAATCACAAGTACACTGAGAGGCAGGCAGAGAGAGAGAGAAGGAAGCAGGCTCCCCGCTGAGCAGAGAGCCCGATGCGGGACTCGATCCCAGGACCCTGAGATCATGACCTGAGCTGAAGGCAGCGGCTTAATCCACTGAGCCACCCAGGCGTCCTTTAAAAACTATTTTAGAGAGAGCACGTGAGGGAGACTGCGGATGGGCGGTGGGGCGGAGGGAAAGAAGCTTCAAGCAGACCCCCTGCTGAGCGCGGAGCACGAGGACTTGGGGCTTGGGGCATGATTCCCTGACCTGTGAGCTCATGACGTGAGCCAAAACCAAGGGTCGGATATATAACTGAGCCACCCAGGCACCCTGATCTTGAGAAATACTGTAAACTGGTTTTTAAATAAATCTATTTATTTATTTATTTTTGAGAGAGAGAGAGAACGAGAGAACGTACAAAGGCAGGTGTGTGCAGAGGTAGGAGCAGATTCCCCACCGAGCAGGGAGGAGCCCTGTGATGCGGGACTCAATCCCGTGACCCGAGCAGAAGGCAGACAGATGCTTAACAGACAGAGCCCCCCAGGTGCCTGAGAAATATTTATTTTTTTATTTTTAAAAGATCTTTATTTATATATTTGACAGAGAGATTACAAGTAGGCAGAGAGAGAGAGGGGGAAGCAGGCTCCCCACTGAGCAGAGAGCCCAGTGCAGGGCTCGATCCCAGGACCCTGAGATCATGACCTGAGCCGAAGGCAGAGGCTTAACCCACTGAGCCACCCAGGCGTCCCCCCGAGAAATATTTTAAATGAAGGTCATGTTCTTAGTGTACAGATGCCCCCGCCTGTCCTGGAAGAAAGGTCATTATTGACTGTCACGGTCCTTTCTTCAGTCCCTGGCGGCTCTGGTTATCTGTTCCTCTCTGTGAATGCATGACTTGGTGTTTAAATACTGTGGTTTCCTCCAGCTCCTTATACGCTGGGAAGCTTAGAGGCACCACGGCTGGGGGCTTCCCATCTCAGATATATTAACGTGTGTATCAGCACCAGCCTGCCGGACTTGCGGAGTGACCAGACACGGAGCTCGCACTCCATTTCTGCTTGTGTGGAGCAAAGGACACACTCCCTTAGGGGGAGTTTGTATCTGAAGGGTGATGGTGGGCTTGACCACGGGGAGACTGTGGACCACAAGTGGTTTAGGAGCAAGGGGGCTGGCAGGTGGGAGATGGGGAGGCGATCCCAGCATTGCTTTGGAACTGGTGACCTCTAAGGTCCTTTCCTTATCTTACGGTTTTGTGATAAGTGGCAGGGTGGGCTGTGTTGGGGGGAGGCGGCTGACACAGGGGGGATTGTAGCCCAACCTCTTCCCTCTGAGAGTCTTTGTACCTCCGTGTGTGTAAATGGTTAACCTTGGGAGAGTTGCTCTGAATTCAGTGATGCTTTAGGGAAAATGAGCAACTGGCAAAAAAATAACAAAGAAGCCTGCCTTTTGCTGCTTTTTTCTTTCCTTGCTCTTTGTTTCATTGTCTTTGTCTCCATCCTTGTGGATACTCAGTGTTTGTTATTTAAATAATAAATTGTTTGCAGTTTTAATTGTCACTGCCTTGGTGCGCCTGGGTGGCTCAGTGGTTGAGTCTGCCTTCCATTGAGATCCTAGGGTCCTGGGATCAAGTCCCACATCGGGCTCCCTGCTCAGCGGGGAGTCTGCTTCTCCCTCAGCCTGCGGCTCCCCTTGCTGGTGCTCGTCCTCTCTCTCTAATAGATAAATAAAATCTTAAAAAACAATTGAAAACAGTTGCCTCTGCCTGAAGTCTTTAGGACTTTGAGTGCTCCCCACGAGGCATGGAAACCACGGCCCAGGCTTCCTGCGAAGTGGAGGCTGGGTAAGCGCCCTTCCGTGTCATGCCTTCCCAAAGGGTCTAAGAACCTGGGTCTCCCCCACCCCCCTCTGCCTTCCCGGAACATGCCTGTGTGTCTGTAGGAATAAGTTCCTGTGGATATGATGATGGTTGCAGTTCTAGATGTACTGCAAGGAAGCGCCGGCTGCCGGGTTAGCAGACGCAGGAGGTGGGGTGAGGTTTTTTGGGGGGGGGTCTTCCTTGGTATGCAGAGTTTCCAGCTCCAGCTGTTGCCGGGGTGACTGCATATGGGGAAGAGGGTGTTAAATTGATTGTCTGTGCTGGAACCCACTTCTCGGGTGTCTGCTCCTAAGTGGGTGGCCCAGGCGTCTTTGGGAGTTCTTGGAGGTTTGACAGAAGACCAGGAAACAGAGACCACAAGCTTTTGAGAGTCCTACAGATAATCCATGAGGGGAAAGTAGGTGAGGATCTATGGGACCCCCAGACCCATCGAAGGCGGCATTGGAGGTCTGGGTAAGATTGGGAAACACTCAGGTTTCCTTTTTGTCATTTTATTTATTTATGTATGGTTTCCTTTTTGTCATTCATTCATTCATTTGTTTATATATCTATATTTCTTTATTTAATTTCTACACCTGATGTAGGGCTTGAACTCATAACCCCGAGATCAGGAGTCCCATGCTCTGCTGCCTGAGCCAGCCAGGCCTGCACCCCACCTCCAGCCATTGTTATAGAGTGAAGGGGAGACCTGGGGCCTTCCCCATGGGACTTCCTCTCTGAGTGATCCCCTGAGCTATTTTTTTTCTATCCACATTGATGTAAGGGATTGAGAAGGTCATTAATTTTCCAAATGAACTCAGCTAGTTGAGCCCCTGGCCGTGGACACACAGTTCCATATAAGGGGGACTAGAAGTTTCCACCATGTAGTCTGGGTGCATCGGGAGTCCATGGAGACCGGTGATTGGGCCTTTGGGTTCTTCCGCTGGTGTTCCCTGCTTTTTACCGCCGTTCCTTGCTTCTTGTCCTTCTCTCCCTGGTCTGCTGCTGGGGGTCCCTGACCCTGTTTGGTTCCTTATCTGCCCAGAGCCAGGCAGGGGCGCCATGTAGGAGCACACCCCTGCCAGCCAGGCCCCACAGGACAGCACGGTCTGAAGGCCCGGGTGCTGAGGCCGGGCAGACCACGTTGGAAGCAAGAAAGTTCACGAGGCTGAGGTCCTTAGCACTGCCCCGTCGGGATCTTTCTTCCTCTGCAATGTGGCGGACAGGAAGAGCCCCTCATGGAGGGCTTCGTAGCCCAGAGTGGCATCCAGCTGCCTGGGTTTGAATTCTGGCTGCTGCTCTGTGACTTGGAGCAAGTCCCTGGACCCTCCATCGGTTGATGCATCTGCAAAATTGGGTACAAATAGTATCTGTCTCCTTGGGGGTTGTTGGGGGCGGTAAATGGCTCCTGGATGATCAAAGTCTAGAACAGGGGCAAGGCAGACACCATTCCGTGTAACTTTTTCAATGAATGAACGACTTAAAGGGACGTTGCATAATAAAATGAACATAAAACACCTGGACACAGTACGGGCTCAGTGCACATTAGTTCCTCTGCTTATTAACGTTGGCAGAGTGTGAACCCATTATTCCTTCCAATTTCCAATGAGAACTTCTGTTTTCCTATTTCAAAGCTCTTGGGATCAGAGCCATCAGCAGCGCAGAAAGGGAAACCATGGTGCTCCCTGCATCTAGCAAGGAAGAGCATTGACCTTGGAACTAGAATTGACTTAGGTAGGGGTCTGCCCTACCCTAACTGTGGAACTTGATCCTGTCTTGGCTTTTTTTTTTCTTCTTTTTTTCTCCCATCCGAATGATGGGGATTCTGATGCCTGGAGGGTAGGTTGGGTATGTGCTATCGTCACTACCTGACTGAGGACCAGACTGGGCATCTCAGAGGTTTGCCTACAGCCCCACGGTTCCTGAAGAGCTGACTGCGGCCTAGAGGCTCAATGGATGGTGTCCGGGATGTTCCAGAGTCCTGGACCTGCAGTCCTGCAGCTGCTGCTCTGAAATCATGTTCTTTTTGTCCTTAATTTCAAAGTCTAGACACCTTCCTTAAAGAAGTCCTAACTGGGGGCTTCCTCTGACTTTCTCCTTCCTTGGAGAAGTTCTTCTGCTTCTATCAATGCATTGTGTTCTGCAGACCCCTTTTAATGGCACGATTTTTTTTTTTTTTCTGTAAAAGCCTTTAAGTAATGAACTGTTCTGAAGTTCATTAAGCGCTATTTGGCAAATCCCGCACCTCATAAAGTTTCCGGGGGCACTTTTCATGTCTTGGTGTGGCTCTGTTCTTTCCTAACGTTTGTCAAGAGCATAAAATGCAACAAGGCGGTTGGTTTGATGTCCTCTCTGTGCAGGTCCTTTTGTAGGGCTTGAAAGGTGGAGAAGAGGAGTCTTCTTTTGCAGAGTTCGTGTCCTTGGATGCCATGAAGAAGCTGTCTCTAGCCCTGAATGATGATGGCCTACTGGGGGTGTTGGAGAATTTGCTGAGGTTCCTTCCACAGATAGTGAGTTACGATCTTTGTGGTTGTCACTGAACTGCTTGTCACGTTGAGATACTGGGTAATATTAGGTATCACAGCGGAGAAATGGAAGTTTAATTTGTTATTCAAATTGGTCAGTTCCAGGGGCGCCTGGCTGGCTCCGTAGGTAGAGCACGTGACTCCCGATCTCTGGGTTGTAAGTTCAAGCCCCGTGTTGGGTAGGTGTGGACATTACCCAAGAATACGAAATCTAAAAGTAATTAAGTAAATGAATGGGTCAGATCAAAAGACCCTTCCTCCCCGTTTTCAGTTCTTTTTGTTTATTTTCTTCCCACCACTTACCACCTGTTTTTGGTTTCTAATATGTTCGTGTCAGTGATCCCATTTGGATAAAACTACTGGCAAAGGACTGCTCGAGTTGAGAAAAATGGGAACCCGAGGTCCTGAAACAAAGCTTCCCTTGGAACATAACTGAGAAGATTTCATCATTTTGTGGGAGGGTCATGACAAATAGTTTCTGAACAGTTAAGAGTCTTTGCTCACCTTTATTCCTTCAAGAGGCTCAGTTGTGCGTTTTTTGTCATCAACTGTGACGTGAAGTCCAGAGCTCCCAGAGGTGAAGTTATTTGCCCAAGTTCACGTACCCAGTGAATGCTGGAGATTTATGCTCTCTGGGAGTTGAGAATATGATCTTTAAGAAAAGCTCTGTAAAAACTTCTGATTGAGGGGCGCCTGGGTGGCTCAGTGGGCTGATCCTCTGCCTTTGGCTCAGGTCATGACCTCAGGGTCCTGGGATCGAGCCGCACATTGGGCTCTCTGCTCTGCGGGGAGCCTGCTTCCCCCTCTCTCTCTGCCTGCCTCTCTGCGTACTTGTGATCTCTGTCTGTCAAATAAATAAATAAAATCTTAAAAAAAAAAACACCAAAACAACTTCTGATTGAAATGAAGACTTCCAGTTTGATTTTATTTTTTTAAACCAACGTTTTGTTCTTTCCAGACCATACAGTAGAAAGCCAGCCTCATCAAAAATTTTAGGATGAGGGTACGTATTAGAGAAGGTGGTGCAGTTGTGGTCCCTGAGAGGAAACCTAGTGGTCTGTCCGTCCTCAAGTTCAGGAAGCAAGCCTGGGGCTCTTGATGCGTGAGTTGGTAGTCTTGTGGAAGGCCAGGAGGCAAGCCTGGATCATTTATTAAGCACCTGCCCTGCGGCTGGCTGTGTTCTTTCACTCGAGCTGTGGGTAAAGCCCTGATATTTGTAAGCCATGGGTCCTTTCCACGATTCACTGTCACCATATGAAGCAGGTGCTGCTTCGCCTATGGAAAAGGGGGCGGACGCTGGGGAGTTTTTAATGGGTCCCGCAAGGGGAGTCATTGGGTGAAGCCAATCTCAAATTCAACTTCGGATCCCCAGACCAGCCTTCTTCTCCTGGTCCACGGCTCCGGTTACATAATGTTTCTTTATGTTTATACGCAGGATAAATCTCTAATCGGACGGCTGGGAAGTGCTTTTGGCTGGCTTTGTTGCTTCAGCTGCCTGAAAGGAATGGCTTTTGTAAACATGGAGAGGGAATTGGATTTTTACTTTGTGATAATTCATATTGCAGAAGCGGGAACGGTCATTATCACGGGAATTCCGTTAATCCCTGAAGCTGTGGGTCTGAAGTGAGTTGGCCTGCCCTAGGACAGTCACATTGTTTTTCCTTTTGATATTTAATACCACATAAGCTCCCCCCTCCTTTTTTTTTTTTTTTAAAGATTTTATTTATTTACTTGAGAGAGAGACAGTGAGAGAGAGCATTAACGAGGAGAAGGTCAGAGAGAGAAGCAGACTCCCCATGGAGCTGGGAGCCTAAAGCGGGACTCGATCCCAGGACTCCAGGATCATGACCTGAGCCGAAGGCAGTCGTCTAACCAACTGAGCCACCCAGGCGTCCCCCCGCTCCTTTTTTTAAGGAGAAATTTCATGAATGGAAATTTAGAACTCAAAGGAAAAATAGAACCCTCACCTGTAAATTTATCAATCTGAAATAGCTATTGTAGCGTTTCTGGTCTTCTATTGTGGTAAAATGTATATAACATAAAAATAACCATTTTAATCATTTTGAAGTGTTCAGTTCAGTGGCATGAAGTATTGTCATATTGCTGCGAGATTTTTTTTTTTTTTTAAAGATTTTATTTATTTATTTGACAGACAGAGATCACAAGCAGGCAGAGAGGCAGGCAGAGAGAGAGGAAGAAGCAGGCTCCCCGCCGAGCAGAGAGCCCGATGCGGGACTCAATCCCAGGACCCTGAGATCATGACCTGAGCTGAAGGCAGAGGCTCAACCCTCTGAGCCACCCAGGTGCCCTTGCTGTGAGATGTTGCAGATGAAATTTCCATACCCATCACACACTAACTCTCCATGCCCCCCTCCCAGAGTCCCTGGTTGCCACCATCCTACTTTCTGTCTCTGTGAGTTGACTGCTGTAGCGATCTCCTATGCGTGGAATCATGCAGTGTTTGTCCCTCCATGGCTGGCTTATTTCACTTCGCATCATGTCATCAAGGTTCCTCCGTGTTGTAGCAGGTGTCAGAATTTCTTTCCTTATTGAGGTTGATAATATTCTATTGTGTGGGTAGACCCTGTTTTGTTTATCCAGTCTTCTGATGATGGGCGCTTGGGTTGTTTGCCTATCTTGGCTATGTTGCTGTGAACTTGGGTATACTAGTGTCTCGAGTCCTTGCTGTCATCTCTTTTTTGTATACACCTGGACGTGGAGCTGCTGGACCCGGTGATGATTCAGTGTTTCATTTTTAGAGGAACCTCCATACTGTTTTCCACCGTGGCTGTGCCATTTTGTATTCCCACCAGTGGTGTGCGGAGCTCTGATCTATCCATATCCTCACGGTTCCTTGTTTTCTGTGTTTTGTTAATGGCTGTCCTCATGGGTGTGAGGTGCTGTCTCATTGTGGTTTTGGTTCGCCTTTCCCGAAGGATCAGTGACGTTGAGCATCTTTCCATGTGCTTATTTTTAGTACTGAACAAATTAGTATACCTCCTGGTGTTTACCTCCGCATCTGTTTTTGTTCATGCGTGTAATTGTCATTTACACAAAACTATGTTTGGTATCTTCTGTATTTTCCACTGACCAACATCATCGACAGGTTTAGTGTTGCAGTAGAGGGTGAAGATATATTTCAGACTCACCTGATTGATAAATTCAGTGATAATTCCCACCACCCCAAATTCTTTTCTTTAGGAAACCTGTGATCATTGGTTTTAGGAGCCCTCTGTTGGTGCTACCACAGGGCGTGTACGTTGTGATATTTCGGGTGGATAGGGCTGTTGGGTTTAGTATGGAGTGTCAGGAGCTTGAGGGTGAGTAACAACTTTTCTTGAAATGCTGTTGCCCAAAGGATAGAGGGCACTTATCTGCTTGTCTGTAGCGTGTATGACCGCGCAACTCCGACCCTTCAGTGAATGGGTTAATTGCATTGCTTCCGTTTCTGAGTGGAAGACTGGTCTCTGGGATGAGCACCCTCTCTTCCCCCATGGCAGTGCGCTTAACTTCCTCTTGTCTTTTATTTGGAATCTGGAGAATGTTTTTCATAGAAACAATGTTACCGGGGTGACTGTTTCCCAGGTTACTTCTAAAGGCCACGGGAACCCGCATGTCAATTTGCGGGAGCCAGCAAGGCATGGTGGGAAGATCTGTTGTTGGATGGATGTGGCACCTGGCTTGCTCTGACCCCGAGTGATTGGGAGCCCGCAGTCCCATCCTGCTGAGCCCAAGTTCCCATGTCCATAGGATAGGGGATAATCCCGGCTAGCGTGAGAGGAAGCAGTGGATTCATGAGTCCGTTAGTTTCCTAAATCACACACTTGGTGGCTTAAAACAACACTCATATATTTCCTCCCAGTTCTGCCGGCCGGAAGTCCATCAGTATCACTGTCTGAAATCAACATGGTGGTCAGGGCCTCGCTCTGAGGCTCTCAGGAGAACCTGTTCCTTGCCTCTTGCAGCTCCGGGGGCCGCTGATGCTCTGTGGCTGGTGGTGGTGGCGACACTCAGGCTCGGCCTCTGTGCTCCCATTCCTTTGTCTGTGGTCCTTCTCCTCTTACGTCTGAAATCTCCCTCCGCCTCTGTTTGATTAGGATACGTGTGATCGCATTTTGGTTAAGATCCTTAACTCAATCGTATCTTTTCTCAGAGGAGGTAATAGTCACAGGTTCTGGGGATTAGGGTTGGGGGAGAGCTTTGGGGGACATTCCTTCCAGGATGAGGGTAAAAACTCACGGTGTTCCTCATTAATGTTTCTATGTGATGGGATTGCCTTTTTTTTCCTTAAAGATTTATTTATTTACTAAAAAAGAGATTTGTTTGTTTACTTAGAGAGAGAGACAGAGAGAGTGGGGGGAGGAGCAGAAGGAGAGTCCTTCAAGCAGACCCCCCACTGAGCATGGAGCCCCATGTGAGGCTCGATCCCCTGACCCTGAGATCATGACCTGAGCTGAATCCAAGAGGCGGATGCTCAGCCGACTGAGCCACCCAGGTGCCCCTGTCTGAAGTTCTTCACGTGGATACCTGAGATCCAGTGATGAAACGGAGACTTGTGGCTTTACCCTCACCCTGGGAGTACTTAAGCCCTTGGCACAGGGCCAGGCCGAGACAGAAGCCCAGTACCACTGACTTACAGTTCGGAGGATGTTCTGCTCTGCTGCCCTGACTCTCACTCATTTTATTCTAACTTCCTTTTGTTCATCTTCTTTTTTACTCCTCTTCCCCCTTTTTTTCCCCTTTCAGATCCTGTGTGGGCGCCCACGGCCTGTTGGGTTTTGCCTTTAGCAGGTGTTGGGACTTGGGGTCAGTAGCTCTGATGAGGCGAGAAGATGTCGTATCAGATACGGTAGGTTGGTCGCACTTAGGTAGGTCCTAACCTTGGGGAGCCCAGGAGGAGGAGGCAGCTCTGCTGTTCCCATGGAGCCATCGAAGACCCCTTCTGGGACGCAAGCCGGTGGTGTTCCCAGCATTTCCCGAGTGTGCTTTGACCTGCCCAAGGCAGCGAACCTTGTACAGTGGCCGTGCCTGGAAGCCTGGCGTTCATTTTTCTTAAGTCCCTTGTTCTGTGAGAGGTCGGACCGACTCTGGTTTTATTCTCCAGGATTCCCAGGTGTTTGCGGCCAGTGTGTGCCTGAACGTGGACATGGAGATTTGCTAGCCTATGAAGTTGCTGATTACACACTGCCCTTTCCAGTTCTAGAAGAGGTGTAGTAGGTTAATTCAACGAGCGTGTGTTTCTTGGGTGTCTGGCTGGGGCCATGCTCTGTGGGGCTTACAGAGACGAGGCTCCCGAGCCAAGGCAGTGGAAGGGGAATAGCGTGTGGGTCAGGACGGTAGCAGGTGGGGGCCGGCGTGAGCGGGCATCGGAACCCCCGGACAGCTCGTTGGAGGGCGGACCGCTAGCTCACAGCTTCCGGGGGGGAGCGCAGGAATTCTGGTATTGATGCTGCTGGCTCAGGGACCACACTTTGAGAACCACCATGCGCTGGGCTTGTGGAGGACAGGGCATCTAACTCAACGGGGAGGTCTGGAAGGCTTCATAGAGGTGGGTGTTTTGTAGCTGGGCTTGGGATGAGTCTGATTTTCCTAGATGGACGGAAGAAGATGGGGCATTTCAGGCCAACGTGTGTGTGTGCGCGCGCGTGCGTGCGTGTGGCGAGGTAGGGAATGAAACGGTGGGTCATGATTTTGGAGGGTTTGTCTGCGGCTAGATTGTGAAGAAATGGGGAAAATTAGAGAATACAGTGTAAAAGACTTTTTTGGTCGAGGGCCCAGGAATCTTGGGTTTCTGTCAAAGTGTAGTCGTGTCTCTGGAAAGCTAAGAAGGAGTGACCCGACCAGGTGAGGACCTTCTGCTTGCATCTTGTGTTGGAAGGAACCCCGAGGTGAGTTTGGAGACTCCAGGGATGAACACTGTAGAAACGAGGAGAGCTGGAAACAAGACGTACTGCGGCGCGTTTCCCTTCCCGTCTGTTCCGTCCTGACCAGAGTTGGCTTTGTCCTGTCGTCCCTCCCAGCCTGTCCGAGAAAACAGGAGGCCTGTTTTCTTGCGGAGAGAGAAGGCAGCTCAAGCCCCGCTGCGGGGACCACACCCAGGCCTATAGGCACAGGGTCTGCCGCTCAAATCCTAAAGGATTTAGGGACTGTAGTTGTTTCAAAATTGGAATCAAAAGGAGTTTTTATATTCTTTCTGCCCAGTCACTTCTCATGTTCAGCATTTGCATTCCTTGCCCTAAGCAGCTGGTGGCTCACCTTCCGAAGCCTGGAAGCCAGAACCTGGAATTTGCAAATTCTCCCGTTCAACCAGTTTGATTAGATAATTGCCTTTTCAGCTGAAAACTGTTTTTACTTTCTTTAGTGCTGGGTTTGCATTACACTTTGGGGCAAATAGCTTTGATTCTATAGTTTGTTCTTTTTTTAAAAAAATATTTTATTTATTTATTAGAGAGAGAGAGAGAGAGAGAGTGCATGGGCACACCCGATACCTGCGAGCCCTAGTGCATGAGTTGGGGAGGGGGAGGGGGAGAGGAAGAGGGAGAAGCAGACTCCCCACTGAGCAGGGAACCTGACATGGGGCTCCATCCCAGGACCCCATCACGACCTGAGCGGAAATCAAGAGTCAGGTGCTTAACTGATTGACCACTTCACCCAGGCGCCCCTCTATAGTCTGTTCTTAATTTCAACTCTCAGAGATCATGCGGTGGAAGGAATTGGGGATGGGGGGAAGGGCGGGATCAGAGCAGCTTTTGAAATACAAGGGGATTCCCGTGGCGCACCCCCCCCCCACCCATGTCCCTCTATTGCAGTCCTTTGGAAGAATGTGCCAGAACCACGCAGATCTGGTTTGATGTAAAGAAAACAGCCGACAGGCATGATTCCTATATAAGAGACTCCTTTAAAATAAATTTAGAAATTTAGTCTTTTTTTTTTAAAAAGATTATTTATTTATTTATTTGACAGACAGAGATCACAAGTAGGCAGAGAGAGAGAGAGGAGGAAGCAGGCTCCCTGCTGAGCAGAGAGCCCGATGCAGGACCCTGAGATGAAGGTAGAGGCTTGAACCCACTGAGCCACCCTAGCGCCCCGAAATTCAGTCTTCTCATAAAGTATGATTTGGTTTCTAAGGAGTTTATTTTGGGAGTATGATTGTTCTGCTAAAGAAGAATGGCCAGGGCATTCCAGGAAGGAATGGCCAGGACAGAGAGGGTGAGAGCTTGTAAGTTATCTCCTTGGGTGCCTGTGCTGTCCTGATTAAGAGTTTGGATTGTGATGGATGTTAATTACGCTTAGTGGGTTGATCATTTTGCAGCACATGCATATATTGAGTTGTTATGTTGTATACCTGAAACTAATGTTGTATGTCAGCTATATCTCCATTAAGAAATCAATTACTTAAAGTTTGCATTCTTTTGAGATAAAAGGTAGCATCAAAACTCAATAGGGGCTCTGCTTAATAATGAACATGGCATCTGAGATGGAAAATTGAGAGGTCAATTAAAGCAGCATAGTCTAGGGGCACCCGGGTGGCTCAGTCAGTTCAGCATCCGACTCTTGATTTCGGCTGAGGTCACAGTCTCAGGCTGAGGTCACAAGCCCAGTTTGGGCTCCGCGCTGGGTGTGAAGCCTGCTGAAGATATTTTCTCTCTTCCTTTCCCTCTGCCCCTTTCCCCCGGTTGCACTCATGCTCTCACCCTCTTAAAAACAACAACAACAGCCCCAAACCAAAACAAAACCATAAAGCAGCATGGTCTAGTGGGTAAGAGCACGCACGGAGTATAGTTTCAGTTGCCTGGGCATGAACAGTGGCTCTACACTTTGGGCTAGTGACTTCTCATGGTCTTTGTTTCCTCATCTGTAAAATGGGCACAATATGTATCTTCACAACAACCCTATGAGATAGATATATATTTTGATTCTCATAGGGTTGTTGTGAAGATTGAGTTCATATTTGTGAAGATCTTAAAATAGTGCCCGTGGCATGGCACTTGTGTGTGTGTGATCTTAAAATAGTGCCCGTGGCATGGCACATGTGTACATGCCTGTTAAACAGAAATAATTCGTAGAGGATAAGAATGATAAACAAGAGTAAATGTTAGATTTCACTTTCTTTCTAGAATGGAGCTAGTAGGGCTCTGGAAACCTTGCATAGTCTTAATTGTCCAAGCTTCTGCGGTTTGTTCGAAAACATTCAAGGTTCTCTGAGTTTAGAGACGGTTATTGTAGACTTTGGAAAAGAAAAGGAAGTGCTGAGAGTTTTCTTTAGAATTTAGTTTCTTAAGTTCAATATTTGGGGAAAAAAAGAGCAGGAAGAATCTTGCAGAGGGTCATGTCCCTGGTTTTCAGACTGGGTCACATGGCATTTGTTGGTTTATTTAGGGCTGTTGAGATAACTTTTAAAAAATTGCAGTAGAAAAGAAAATTTCAATGCATCCCACGTAAGGAAGGCAGGTGTCTGGTAAGACAGTTTTTTGTGTTACATACCTGGGTGTCTGTCGCAGGTCGCCGTGTGACATTTTGTAGCGTTGGGCCTGCCTTGCAAGCTGCCTCTGTATCCACGGGGCTGGGTTAGGGCCTCTTGTCTGCTTCTGCCCGTCACTGCCAACTGCTCATCACTTTCGGATGGATTCTCAGATTAGAATTTTCCTTCCTCCCTCCCTTCCTCTCTTTCTTTTTTAAGAGAGAGAGAGAGTGTGTGCATGCATGAGCAGGGGCAGGGTGGGGTGGGGAGCAGAGGCAGAGACGGAATCTTTTTTTTTTTTTTAAATTTTATTTATTTATTTGACAGACAGAGGTCACAAGTAGGCAGAGAGGCAGGCAGAGAGAGAGGAGGAAGCAGGCTCCCTGCTGAACAGAGAGCCCCATGCGGGGCTTGATCTCAGGACCCCGGGATCATGACCTGAGCCGAAGGCAGAGGCTTTAACCCACTGAGCCACTCAGGTGCCCCCAGAGACAGAATCTTAAGCAGGCTCCATGCCCAGTGAAGAGCCCAGTGCTGGGCTCACTCTCATGACTCTGATCATAACCTGAGCCGAAATCGGGAGTTGGACGCTCAACCAACAGAGCCACCCAGGTGGCCCCTCGGATACATTTTCTTAATATTTTCCCCTTGCCCTAGCAACCAGGTGTAGGCTTGGGGTTTCATTTTTTATTTTTAAAAAATTTAAAAAAGATTTTATTTATTTATTTGAGAGAGAGAGTGTGAGAGAGCGAGCGTGAGCAGGGGGGAGGGGCAGAGGAGAGGGAGAAGCAGACTTCTGCTGAGCAGGGAGCCCGAGGCAGGGTTCCATCCGCGGACCCTGATACCATGACCTGAGCCAAAGGCAGCCACTTTACCAGTGGAGCCACCCAGGCGCCCCTAAGCTTGGGATTTTAACAATTTTGGAATATTTCATTAGTACTATTGAATTTTTCTTTTTGCTCTTCTTTGCTTGGAAAATTTGGTAGATTTGGGGTTGCGCGTGATCATTCGGGATGGGAGCAGCCCAAGGAAGGGCGTTTAGGGATGTTACAGACAACCGAGAGAAGCATTCCTCGGCGATGTAACTATTAGGACTGATGACATCCCTTTGTAGCTTGGAGTCTCTGTGCTGGGCACATGGTGCTTTAAAATAGTACCTCATTTGATTTTCATAATAGTAATAGCTGGATATTATTATCACTACCCTCGTAAATGTAATGGCCCCGAGGGCAGGACTTGGCCAGGGTGGGGTGGCGGGTGAGTGACAGAGCTGTGATGGGACCTGAGCCCAGGCCTTCTCTGAGCTGATGGTCACCCTTTACACGAGGTTGTACATCAGATTCTGAATTTCATTCAAAGCTAATAATTTTGATCGGGCCTTTCTTTTGCTAAGAGGCTTCAGGGACCCTAACCTTCTGTTCCACCAAACCGCTCAGGTTAGGCTGCTAGGCTCTAGTTCCCTGGGGTTGCTAGTTAATAAGCTACTGCCCTCCCCCCAGGGAGTTAACACAACACACCTGTGTTGTCTGCCAGTTTGGGAGACAAGAGCTCCACGATCCAAGGTGTTGGTGGGCTTTGCCTTGTTCCCCCTGAAGATTGTAGGGTTACTGTGTTCACGCCTCCCCTAGATTCAAGGTTGCTGGCAGTCCTTGGTGTGCCTGGAGGCACGTCACTCCCATTTCTGCCTCCATAGCCACATGGTCTTCTCTCCTCTTATCTGCCCCTTCTTAGAAGAAGACTAGTCGTGCACTTGGGCCCCCCTTCCCTCTAGTACCTCCTTAGCTAATTGCACCTGCAATGGCCAAATCAGAAAAGGTAAATGGTTTCCATACAAGGTCACTGTCACGGGGCTGTGTTCCCCCTCAAAGTCATGTGTTGAAGCCTTAACCCCCTAGTACTTCAGAAAAGGACTACGTTTAGAGATGGGACTTTAAAGAGTGGCTCTTAGGGTGGGTCCTGATCCAGTCTGATTGGTGTTCTCATAAGCTGAGGAAATTGGGACGCACACACAAACAGGTGTCAAGGACATGCTTACACACACAGACACCTCAGGAGAAACCCATCCTGCCGACACCGTGGTCCTGGACTTGAGCCTCCAGACCCTGAGAACTTGAATTTCTGTTGCTGAGCTCCCGTATGTGGTACTTCGTGAGGGCAGCCGGAGCCAACGAAGTCACATTCACAGGTCGGAGGGGTTAGGACGTCAATTTGGGGGACTCAGCTGAACCCATAGTAGCAGGGCTCAATTCCCCCGCTCAGCTTGGGACATCCTCTGATGACCCTGTCGCGGATGATGCTGGTTCTGGGCTGGGGTTACATGGAGGGGTGGCTGTGCCCCCCTTTCCTGCCGGGGCGCTAATATACGTGCCTGAGAGAAACACACACTGCCGGCGGGTTGGCGAGGGGCCTGGCAGCCAGGGCGGAGAGGGTCCGCCAAGTCACCCCGCAGGTTGGCAGGGTTCGAGACACCGGGAACTTGGCGACCGGAAGAGCTGCTCTTACAGATAGTTCTTTTGAGGGAGAGGGACAGGTAGTGCTCCTGTAAGGGCAGAGCCTCTCACTATTGTCCCCTTTAAAGATGATCCTCTGATGGCTCAGACAAAGCACTTGGGGACGGATCCGGAGCTCGCTTTTTGCCAGTCCCTCCTGGCCACGCCCATTGCCCCGCCCTCTCCTGGCCCCGCCCTCCCTCCCTCGGCTTCCTTGCCCCGCCCCTCTCCTTGCCCCAACTCACCCCGACTCTCCCCTCCTGTCCTCTCCCCTCCTGTCCCCTCCCCTCCCCCTCCTCTCCCTCTTCCCTCCCTCCTCCCACCCCCTCCTCTCCTCCTGGCTCTCTCGGGTCCTCCTGGGGAAATGGGAGAGGCACAGCTCCCCTGGGGACGGGGATGAGCCATCGCTATGAGACGCCTGGTTATTTTTGCCTCTTGCCTGGGTGTGGGCGTTTGTGTTGACAGTGGCGGGGGAGGCAGTGACGGGCGCTGGAACAGTTGGGTGCCCGTGGAGCGGGTGGGAGGTGGCGCCTGTGCCAGGCAGGTGACTTGGCACTCACGTGGCCCCGGGGCTTTGCAGGACTCTGGGGGAGCTGGATTTGCTTCTCGGTGTGCGGGGGTCCCATTCCCTCCATGTCACACGCAGAGGGGGCTCCTGGATCTCACCCCTAACACGCCCAAGGGGTGCAGTGCTGGCTAAGGGGGCGATTTTCACTGGGGTGACCTCCATCTCAGCAGGAGGGTTCGGTGGCTGTCCTGAAGAATCTTGCCCAGTGCTCGCCATCCCCTTATCTCCGTCAAATATGCTCCTAGTGACTGGAACATAAATTCTGGGCTTACCCTGACCGCCCCACCCCCACCCCAGGGTGGCTCTCAACTCACCCCTGCTGCACTAGAAATGGGGGGCGGCGGGAGAAAGGGGACACAGTGAGTTACTAGCATGCAGCCCAGTTGGCTCAGCTAAGGTCTTGCAGTACGTCCTGTGGCCAAAGGCCAGCAGTTTCTCTACTGCCCTCCTGTAGGGACCCTCTGGAGCTGCCCCACCCCGGGGTGAGTTGAAGAAGACTCTGGGAATGTTGAAACCGCACGAGCCCTTCAGGGTTAGCGTCACTGATGTGGCCCGAGGCACCTACATATTCTACGGGTTTGGAAACGGAGATTCAGGTCAACGGGCCTGGATCATACGTGCTTCTTCGGTTAGAAGTTTCGAGATCAAAGTCTCATGCTCTGTTTTTCTATGTTTGCTCCCACCACAAGAATCCCAGTCCAAGGTTTTCCCCAGGTCCCATCCTGGCTGGTTTCCTAGGGCTGTGGTCACGAAGTAGCATGAGCTGGTAGCTTAAAAGTAAGATTTATTCCCGCATGGGCCAGGAGGCTAGAGTGTGAAATGAAGGTGTTGGCCGAATCACGCTCCATTAAAGACTCTAGGAAGGAATCCTTCCTTGCTTTTTTCTGGTAACGGGTGAGCCCGGCATTCTTTGCGGTGTCCCGCCTGGAGCCTGGTCATCTCAGCCCCTGCCTCCATCTCCACGTGCCCTCCCCTCGGGTCTATCTCTGTCTCTCAGTTTTCTCTTATAAAAACACCAGCCCACCCGGATGAGGGTCCCCCGAGTCTAATGTGACCTCATCGTCACTTGCTTAGTCTGCACAGAGACCCTATTTTCAGATGAGGTCACAGTCACAGCTACCCCAGGGGTGAGACTTCAAGGGATATTTTGGGGGGTCCTAGCAGCCCCCCTCACCACCGTGGCCACGGCGTCACTGCTCTGCTTGGCCTTCCTAGAATATGACTGATGTTAGAGGCGCTGCCTGCTTCAAGTTTATTATCTTCTGTTCCCCTCTTCGTTTGAGTTCAGAGTTCTCCTTTTGACTCCATGTCCCCCTTGCCCCTTCCCTGCTAAATCTTTTTTGTCATTCTTCTCTGCTTTGTGAGGTCTTTTTTTTTTTTTTTTTTTTTAAAGATTTTAATAACTTGAGTGCAAGTGGGGGAGGGGCAGAGGGAGAGAGCGACTCTCAAGCTGCCTGCCCAGGGAGTGCGGGGCTCGATCTCACAACCGACCCTGAGATCACAACCCGAGCCTCCGGTGTTCAACTGATTGAGCCACCCAGGCACGCCGCCCCTGTTAGGTCTGGATGATAACATGCTTCTTTCCGGACATTTCTGTTTTGTGCCTTTCTGGGGGACGTACACACTCTTCCTAAGATCCGGCGTGGTGCTCTTCATGGAGCCAAAACAGTTATTTGCCAGTATCTGTCTGTCACGTAGACTGTAAACCCTAACAAGACAAGGGACCATGAGTTTAGCTCCTGACTGATTGTACCCCTGGTACCTAGCCCAAGGTCTAGCATGTGGCTTGTGTTTTAAGATATTAGTTGGATAGGGACGCCTGTGTAGCTCAGTCGGTAAAGCGTTGGGCTGAGGTCATGATCCCAGAGTCTGGGGATCGAGCCCCGTGTTCAGCTCCCTGATTAGCAGGGAGTCTGCTTCTCCCAATCGTCCCTGCTCATGTTCTCTGTTGCTGTCTCTATCTCTCAAATAAATAAATACATAAATAAAATCTTTTAAAAAAAGGTAATATTCATTGGCTAGAAAAGAAAACTCGTTTTTCTATTAATTATAGTTAGGGAGAAGCGTGATATAATTTTTAAAAGATACATGTGTTGCCAAAGCAAGTTAAAAATAGAATTATCGTAAGATCCAGCCCGTCCACTTCTGGGTATATATACAAAAAAGTTGAAAGCAGGGACTTGAAGAGGTGTCGGTCCCCCCATGTTTGTAGCAGCATTGTTCACGGCGGCCAAAAGCTGGATGGAATGTAAGTGTCCCTGGACATGTGAATGGATAAAATGTATATACTGCAATGCAATATTACTGTTCAGCTTTTAAAAGGAAGGGAATTCTATTTTTTTTTTTTTAAGAGACAGAGAGAGAGCGAGAGCGCGCGCACACAAGTAGGGAGGGCAGAGGGAGAAGGAGAGAGAGAATCCGGAGTCCAGCATGGGGCTCGATCTCATGACCCTGAGATCATGACCTGAGCCCAAACTAAGAGTGGCATGCTTCCGTGACTGAGCCCCCTAGGTGTCCCAGAAAGGAAGGAAATTGTGGCACGTGGATGAACTTTGAGGATATTATGCTAGGGGAACTAAGGTAGCTACAAACAGAGAAGCACTATATGATTCTATTTTTCTGGGGCCCCTAGTCCAATTCAGAGAGACAGGAAGTAGAATGGGGGTCACCCGAGCCTGGTGGGGCAGGAGGAGATGGGGAGTCAGTGTTTGCTGGGTATGGAGTTTCAGTGTTGCCAAGTGGAAAGAGTTCTGGAGATGGATGGGAGATAGGGTTGCACCGTGGGAGTGCGCTTCAGGCCATGGAGCCATCTACAAATGGTTAAGTTGATCATTTTATGTTCTGTGCAGTTGGCCACAATGAAAAAACAGATAGGGAAGCATGCACACACACACGTGCGTGCAAAGATGCGTGTATATGTTCTGAAAGGGAGAGGATGGGTTTCAAGAGTGTGCTCTGGAGGAAGGGAAGGGAGATAGGAATGGAGAGTCTGCCGGAGGTGCTGGGGATGCCCGCCGGGAAGGAAAGTAGCTGGGCTGGGGGGAAAAGCATCAGGGTAGTTATCAGTGCCTGGGGTTATAATCAGAGCTCTGTCTCCAACTAGCTATGGGATCTTGAGCAAATCAATGGTTTCCCATTGTGGGCATCAGCTTTGAAAAGGAGCTGGAATAGTAACCTCTGAAGATCTTTCCAGCTCAAAACTTCAGAGGTTTTAAGCCTCGAACAAGGCAATGCTGATTCACTGGTGTTTTTCTCAGGTCTCTGCGGTATCTACGCGCAGCGAGTGCTCTCCTGATTCTGGCTCCAGAGTATGTCTGTTTGAAGCAATCCTCTTTCCGTCAGGAATTCCTGGATTTTTAATGGCACCAGTTAGTTTGGCTTAAGAAGAATACATTCAGTTTTTTTTTTTTTTCTTGATCTCTCTTTGCTCATTTCCATTTGCCAGGTCTTCTAGCTTCAAAATTACGTTGGTCCTTTTTCTTTCCTTATAACATTTGTACTTCTTGATCTTGTATTCTTATTATGCTGACGGTAGTGTCTCTTGGGCGCCTGGGTGGCTCAGTTGGTTAAGCCTCTACCTTTGGCTCAGGTCCTGGGATCGAGACCCGCATCGGGCTTTCTGCTCAGCGGGGAGCCTGCTTCTCCCTCTGCCCCCACTCCCCTGCTTTTGCATCCCCTCCCTCTGAAAAGTAAATAAATAAATAAATAAATAATTAAAAAATAGTATCTCTTTGTATGAGTTATGTTGAATCCTTATGGCAATGCTGGGGAGGGGATTCGAGATCTCTGTTTTATAGATGAGGAGGCGGAGTGGTTTAGTACCTTGTTTGACCTTGACATCACCTGGCTGGTCTGTGGTTGGGCTGTGATTGCCCTTGGTTTGTTCCCAGCTCTGTACCACGGGATACTGCCCCAGGCTCCCGCAACCCCTGTTCCTTCTGTATCCTGGGTCCTTTCATGGTGGGGACCATTTCTTTTTCTTTTTCTTTTCTTTTCTTTTTTTTTTGGTACTTCGAAGGTCTCCTGTACTGGCCTGTCAGAGACTAACAGCATATTTTTTTCAAAGGTAGCTCCCGGCTGTCTTTTTTTTTTTTTTTTTTTTTTTTTTAAGATTTTGAGAGAGAATGAGTGAGAGAGAGCATGAGCGAGGAGAAGGTCAGAGGGAGAAGCTGACTCCTCAAGGAGCTGGGAGCCCGATGCGGGACTCGATCCAGGAAGTCCAGGATGATGAGCTGAGCCGAAGGCAGTCACTCAACCAACTGAGCCACCCAGGTGCCCTCCCGGATGTGTTTTAAGAGGCATCATTCCTGTCTCCTACTGTGTCAGGGAAGGACTGTCTGTTGTGCTGAGCAGACCACGGGTCCTTAGCTACTGGGGAGAAGAGTTGGACTCCCTGGAAGTTTCCTTTGTGGACAGAAGAGCAGTTATTTATTTATTTTTTTTTGGCAAAGATTTTATTTATTTATTTGACAGAGAGAGATCTCAGGTAGGCAGAAAGTCAGGCAGAGAGAGAGGGGGAAGCAGGCTCCCCGCTGAGCAGAGAGTCCCATGCGGGGCTCGATCCCAGGACCCTGAGATTGTGACCTTAGTGGAAGGCAGAGGCTTAACCCACTGAGACACCCAGGCGCCCCGGAAGGGCAGTTATTAAACAAATTATTGGATCCAAGGAGTGATGAAGGCTAAGGAGCTGCTCCTTTAACACCTGAAGAAGCAAGGATCAGCCCGGGTCTGGGCAGAGAGAAGCCAGCATGCGTTCCTGCGTATGTCCTCCCCTGCAGAACTCATCAGCTCCTTTTTTTTTTTTTTTTAAGATTTTATTTATTTATTTGGCAGAGAGAGATCACAAGTAGGCATAGAGGCAGGCAGAGAGAGAGAGAGAGGAGGAAGCAGGCTCTCTGCTGAGTAGAGAGCCCGATGCAGGACTTGATCCCAGGACCCTGAGATCATGACCTGAGCCGAAGGCAGAGGCTTAACCCACTGAGCCACCCAGGCGCCCCATCAGCTCCTTTTGATCGCAGAGACGCTCCCATGGAGAACTAGCTTTATTACATCCAGTGGTTTGAGCTAACTTAGGAAGCAGAAGGTTTCCCAACTTTGGAAGTTTTTGTGTCACAGTCTTTGCAAAACCAGCAGAGGAGGGCCCTGGATCCCGGCCACCCATACCGCTTTCATTTCTTCCAACTGGCATTTTTGAACTTGGAGGGGGTTGGGGGCAGGGCACTGTTCTCCCAGTGGCTTCTGAGAGGCCAGGTAGAGTCACCTGTTTTTGGACAGAGTGGCAGCCCCTCCTTGAAGAGTACAAGGCGAATGAGTGACCCCAAAGGGTGAGATTCTTTGCCCTAAGCGGACACGCCCACTCTTCTGGATCTGTATCTGGCCCGCATCTCTGCGAGGACGAAGTCAGCCTCCCGTTCACCTACAAATGCCGCTCAGGTCGGGCTCAGCGATCGTCTGAGCAGGGCCCTGCGGTAATACAGTGGAGGCTGCTCTGTAGCGCGTCTGTAGGCGAGCAGGAACCTGTGATTCTGCGAGCAAGTCAGGACAGACCAAGGACCAGCCCTCTGCTCACTCCTGTCTCACTTGGAAAGAGGTCGTGCTTCCCTTGGGAGATCGGGGCCCTTGTTCACTGTCGGACTGGGCCCGGTGTGAGAGGAGAGATAGGGACTCTTTTAGGCATTTGTAAGTGATACCTGATGAGCGTTGAAGATGCGCTCTCGAAAGTGGACACGCTAGCCCAGCTCCTGCATTAGACCATCTGGAGACGCCCGCGTGTTGAATCGTTCTTTGAGTTTCGCTGTTGGAAGGGGCCGTAGTTGGCCCCCTACATCTGATATTTGAGAAAACATCAGCGCTCCAGCACCTTGGCCCCAGGGGCGATCTTTCATGGAGTGGCCGGGTTAAACGCTTGCTCTATGTTCTTCTGCTGTATTTCTCTATGTTCTACACCTTGTGCTGGCTTTCTTCCCATTCTGTACCAGCAAAATGGAAAAATGGTCTCCCGGAGATGTGAGGCAGGGGTGGGCAAGAGTCAGATGACACGGCAAGTCCAAGCTGGTGGTCCTGCCGCACCGGGGCCCTTGGGTCACCTCTGACATTGACTTCGTGCTCAGGGAGGCTTCGTTTATAGGACAGAACCTGGGACCGGTCATTTGAGGTGTGATGTGTGGAGTGTGTGTTCAGAGGGTGTGTTCACACTCCCCAGACTCAGGAGAGCAGACCTGGCAGGATGAGGGCTGGGAACACTGTGGGGGGGAGTGAGGTAGCCCGCTTTTCCGTGTAATTGATTTGATTGCTTCCTTGCGTGACTGCATGTGATCAGGACCAGACTCTTGTACTTAGATAGGACCACAGCTAGCAAAGCCTGTTGCAATGTTCATTTTGTCTTTTTTTTTTTTTAAAACATTCTATTTATTTATTTGACAGAGAGAGATCACAAGTAGGCAGAGAGGCAGGCAGAGAGAGAGAGAGAGAGGGAAGCAGGCTCCCGGCTGAGCAGAGAGCCCGATGCGGGGCTCGATCCCAGGACTGGGATCATGACCTGAGGCGAAGGCACAGGTCTTAACCCACTGAGCTACCCAGGCGCCCCTCATTTTGTCTTTTGAAGACTTACCTGGCATAGGTTTGAGGCTGAATTCTGGGCAGGCCTCCTGGTATACCCGCGTGTTCCTGGTTGCAGATGGGGCGGTATGGGGAGTGTCCTGCTGGGGACCGAAAGCCCGGTCAGCCCATGAACAGGAACCATTTTTGTGATTTTTGGCCCATTTTCAGTGCCCCAGTTCTCTTACCTATAAAACGAGCAGAGAACCCAGATGATCTCCAGTAATGAGATACTCTGATTCCAAGATTCCAGGGCTCTCCTTTCTGAGATTTTCTTTGTCCTTGTCTTTTACAATTTTTTCCCCCTCTTTTGAATCGACTGCTGCGAAGGTGAGTCCCGTCATCTAGCTCCACTGAGAGGTTTGACTGGGAGGGGCTCCTTAACCGACTGATGGCCTCTCCTGAAACTTCTTTTGCCTTCCCGTTGCTGGAGATGCTGCTAAGTTGTGTGGCCCACATCAGAGAGTTTGATCCTTGAATAATTAGGATCCGAGTGTACAGGGAAACTGTGGAATGCATTCAAGGCTGCCCTCCAGGGTCAACCAGGAAACCGAAGACAGATGATCTGGGCAACAAACATCTTAAGGGAGCTTCCTAAATGGAGCAGAAGCTTCTAGAACCCCCCTGACCCCATTTATCTCAGCATCACAGTTTCCTCTTACCTCCAGCTGAAATCCTACTCTTCCTTCTGTCTTCCGCCCTTGGGCTTGGTGCTGCCCTGGTTTCGGCGGGTAGTGCTGCTGCTGGTGGAGGTAGAGACTGGTGCCTTCTTACACTGCTGCCTTCCCGGCAGGGACTGTGGGTCCTCGGGTGTCCTCTGCCTTCACTGTTCTCTGAGACATGTTGCCTGGTGGACTGGTTTGGTAGCTTGTTATTAGGACCGGCCCTGCCTAGTCATTAATTTTGCAGGTGCATTCCTGACCCTGGCAATTTCCCCTGGGGCCTCTAAACATCTGGGTGAAAGCTGGAAGGTCTGGGGAGACTAAAATGATGTCCAAAGCCCACTTGTATAGTGGTTACTCTTTTTTTTTTTTTTAAAGATTTTATTGAGAGAGTGAGAGAGCATGAGCTGGAGGGGGAGGGGCAGAGGGAGGAACTGGCTCCCTGCTGAGCAGAGAGCCCGAAGCAGGGCTCGATCCCAGCACCCTGAGATCATGACCTGAGCCACCTAGACACTCCTGTGGTGGTCACCCTTAGTGAGCCTTTCTGCAGTTGAATTTTACCGGGGTTGGTAACTGGGCGTACGGCCTGTTGGACGCACGTGTGCAAACACATGGCCTCTTTGTTACGGGTGAAAACCACTTTGTGGATTTTGTGGCTTCCGGCGAGAACACCGGTTTCATGTTGATGGAGCAGCAGCTTGTCTTGGTCCGTCTGGGCAGCTGTCCTTGGCTCGAAAGCAATAGATGTTTGCTTCTCAGAGGTCTGGAGCTGCTCGTCTGAGATCGGGGGTTGGCACCGGCAGGTTCTGCTGAAGGGCTGTGGGGTGCTCGCTGCTAGCTGCATGGGGTCGATGGGGCAGGGAGCTCTGCGGGGTCTCTTGGAAGAGAGCTCATCCCCTTCTTGGGGGCTCCAGCCTCCCGACCTAAGCACCTCCCAGAGCCCCACCTCCTAATTCTATCACACTAGGCCTTAAGGATGTCAGCGTACGAATTCTGAGGGACACAAGCCTTCAGACCAGAGCGCACAGGTAGAGATGAAAGGCCTCACCCACAAAGGGTGTGGGCTTGGGGGACTCTGGTTGGGTGAGTCAGGCTCAAGCATCACTTTGCTTCCTTCTAGCCCCACAGATGTCTAGAAATTCGTTTCCCACATTGGACTGACTCTGGTCCCCCTCTCCTTTCCACCCTGCTCGACCTGTCGTTTACGGTTAGCAGACTGTTTAAAAAAAAAAAAAAAAAATCCAGTGCCTTTCCTGCCCCAGCATGGCTGGTTGTCTTCCTGAGGGGTCATGTTTTGGGGTTTCCTGGGAGGTGGGCTGTGTGTGGGGTGCAAATGAGCCTTTGCACTGGTGCGGCTTGTGGTCCTGACTTTGTGAAGAGCGTTAGGTCATACTTTAGCCATATCTGCATTCCTCTGGGAGGTGTAAGGAACCCCGAGTGGGGGCTGTCCCCAGTAGGAAAGGGTCAGGGAGGAAAAGGAGACAAAATGAAAAAAAAAAAAAAAACCCCAGAAAACAGGAACCAGGAAAACACTCCTGCTCTTTCTTCTGCAAGGCTCATGAAGGAAGGTCGCCTTTCCCCGCACGTTATTTGTGCTTGTGTAGAAGTGTCCTATTTCCTCAGGGAACTCAGGAATCTCATTTTTCCTTAAAAGAGTGGGAGAAGAAGAGGAGCCGATCATTTTCTGACCTGCCCCAACAAGGCACCGTGAAGCGGGTGGCCCACAACAACGATTTAGTCCCTCACTGGAAGACCGGGGTCAGGGTTTCAGCAGGCTTGGCTCCTTCTGGAAGCCCTGTGGGGCGGTCTGTTCCTTGCCTCTTGCTAGCTTCTAGCCGGAGCTGGCAGTCCTGGGAGTGCCTGGACGTGTAGGTGCGACTCCCTGATCTGGGCTTCTGTGGTCCTGTGTCTCTGTGACTCTCCATGGCTCCTTCCTCTGTGTCTGTTCTCCTTCTAGAAGAACACTGGGCGGACAAGATTTGGAGCCCAGCCTCCTCCAGTGTGACCTCATCTTAACCAATTACGTTTGCACTGGCCCTTCTTTGTACCAGGTCATAATCTAAGTTATGGGGCTTAGGACTTAAGCAATCCAATCCGTAACAGAGGTTTTCTATACTGAGCCTGGGATAAATGGGTGAAAGAGACTCGCCTTGTTGGCCAAGGGTCTGCTATGTGGCCGGTGCTATGCTTGTACGGTCAGCTTCTCCTGCGTGAATTAACTGGCTATGACTGTTGTGAAGGTGGGTGTAGTTATGTCCATTTTATAGATGAGGCAACTGAGTCCCAGCAGTTAAGTGGCCGCTCCGTAACGTGGAGCCTGTCCACGGAGCGCCGGGCTGGAATCCCGGTTTCCAACGGCGAGGTGCTCTGGGCATTTTTGGCTTCCTTGCGTCTCTGCTGCCGCTCCTCTCTGCTCAAGTGTGTCCCCTGCAGGTGTGCGTGCCTTCTTGGAGCATGGAGCCGCGCGCCAGGCAAAGGGCATGAGTCATCCTTACGTTATTGGTCACTAATATTGTCTCCTAGTAAGCCGGGAGTCGTCGTCTTACATTTCTGGGGGAGAAGGATCCTCTTTTACTGAACCTGTACCCTGCTCTCTGACCCCCCTTTCCCTATTCAGAGGCACCTGTCCGTTAATTTTCTGATTGCAGTTCACGAGGCAAACAGCCCCCCAGAACACTGGACTCGAGCTGTAGCTTTCCTGAAAAGAGAGAGAGATCCTGTGGGGTTCCTTGCCTGGTGTTCCGACAGCCAGAAAGCCAGGTGAGCTCGCCGCCTTCAGAGCCTGGCTTCTCTGGACGCCATATCTTCTTCTTCTTCTTCTTCTCTTTTTTTTTTTTTTTAAGATTTTATTTATTTATTTATTTGTCAGAGAGAGAGAGAGAGAATACAAGTGGGCAGAGTGGAGGCAGAGGCAGAGAGAGAAGCAGGCTCCCCACTGAGGAAGGAGCCTGATGTGGGACTTGATCCCAGGATGCTGGGATCATGACCTGAGCTGAATGCAGTGTCTTAACTGACTGAGCCACCCAGGTGTCCCCTTCTTCTTCTTCTTCTTCTTCTTTTTTTTTTTTTTTTTTAAAGATTTTTATTTATTTTAGAGAGAGAGAAAGACAGAGTGAGAGAGGGAGAAACAGACTTCCCATGGAGCTGGTAGCCCGATGCAGGATTCGATCCTAGGACTCCAGGATCACAACCTGAGCTGAAGGCAGTCGCTTAACCAGCTGGGCCACCCAGGGGCCCTGGACGGCATATCCTCTTATCTTACTACTGTTGTCTTTGAACCTGTTCAGTCCCCGTGAAGTTTAACAGAAGTTTACCACTAGGCTGGCAAGGAGGTCCACTTCCCCCTTCTGACTTGCCGGCACTGCAATCCAAGCACGATCATCTCAGAAACTCTAACGTATCGTGGGGATCCAAGAGTGCCTTTACCTGAGAGGCACAGGCCCTGGAGGGCTCGCTGGCCGTTATTTCGGAGGAACGGTGGCTGCGGTGGAGGCAGGTGGAGGCTGTTTATCTTCGGGGCTGTCCTGCTGAGGAGTGGGTTTCCACCAGCTCCCAGAGCGATCACCAGGGCTTAGCAGGTTGCGGCAGTCAGAAGCAGGACAGACGTTGCCATGTGTCAGATGATTAAATCGTGGAACGGGGAATATGAGCTCGGGGAACAGGGCTACGGGGAATCATCTGTTGTAAGTAAGTCACGCCGTTTATTTTAGGGGAAATTTCTATCCAGTTTAGGCTGAAACTTGATAGAACGTGCTTTTCCAAGCCCCCAGCTCTACTTGTCTGGAACGAGCCCTTTCTAAACAGGCAGCTGTCCAAGCACAGCGGCCCATGGGGTCACATCTGGGCAGCACCCTGCCAAGTGGCTGTGAACCCGTTCGCTGTGTTTCCCTGGTCTAAGTTACCCCAAACCATATGCTTGCGCGGTTATTTTCCTCGAATGTTTTTAAAGGTCATTTGATTTTATTTACATATTTGACTAGGTAATATATTCACATGGTTCAAAATTCAGAGTATGTATATGTATATAAGAAAAGCTTCCCTGCCACCCAATTCCACGCCTTTCTTCCCCAAAGAGAAGCTCTGAGATGTTTCCAGTTTCTTGGGAGTTATTTACAGGTACATTACACACAAGTGACTGCGTATGTGTGGGTGTGTATCTATAATCTGTCTACGCACACACATATATATCTTTTCCCTCTTTTCCTCTTACACACATGGTAGCATTCCATACATTCCATTCTGCAGGGATTTTTTTTCACTTAACAGTGATTTTTAAAGATCTTATCAGCACTCGATTGCTTCCTCATTCTTCTATTTGTTTTGCTTTTAGTTCAGACTTAGAGAAACGTTGCAATAAGAGTATAAGAAACTCCTGTATGTCCTTTACCCGAATTCACCGATGGTCTGTATTTTGCACCATTTATTTTATCATTCCTACTCCACGTGTGTGAACACAGAGCATACACATTTACACCTGCACACATTTAGCCTCATGTGCGTTTATATATACGCACACACAGATTTTTCTTCTGATCCATTTCAGAGCGCGTAGGGAGCGTCACGTCCCTTTGCTGTGTGACTTCTTCAGGTGTATCATTCCTAAGAGCCAGGACGTCCTCACACAGACTCAGCCTTTTTATTTGCACTTTCCTCTGAGTCCTATTTTATATTTATGTTTTATGTTGGTTATGTGGGTATGTGTTGTTTGTTAATTTTTAGGACCAACTACCATGGCTTTTCTGTTGTAAGAGTATAGAGGAATCACGATGTTTTTTCTCATTGAGCCGATGAGGTGTTCGTTCTTTCTTGGATCTTTGCTGAGCTCCTGTACTATCCTGAGCTGCTTCCTCCCGGAGAAAGAACATTCTTCTTTGGGCATGGGTAGAGGGAGGGCTCTTGATCCTGCGGGCTTGTCATCTCTCTGCCTCCTGATGGAACCACTCCGAGAGGAAGACAGGCGGGAAGTGCTTCTCTCAGACTCTTCGGATCATTCTTGGGCGCCTAATGTGCATTAGGAGCTTGTCCAAACTACAGCGAAAGAATCAGCCTCAGTCCCTTCCCCTAAAAAGTCTAACTCAGTTTAACAAATATTTGTAGAGTGGCCTCTTAGTGTGGCAGCTGGGACACCAGCCCTGGGTCTATGCTCCATGCTTCTGCCCGAGTTTGTGCAGAAACCTCCAGTCCCCCTTCTCCAGCCCCAGCCCTCCTCATCCACGGCTGCTTGAATCGCTTCTCCAGTGGGTCATGGCCGCTCGCCTAATTCCCATCCTTAAGACTCCGTTTCCGATGGCACCTCTCTGGTGAAGTCTTGCCTGATCTTTCTCTTTTAAAGTCCTTTGCCAGCTCATATCCCTTTAAACTTCGTGTGCCTTACGGTAAATATTTGTGTATTTACCCCTCCCATGCCCCTTGTTTTCTCGTTAGATTACCCTTTCTTAGAAGGGTAAATCCATTCTCCTTCCCACTCTCCCTTATTTCCTGTGTTCTAGAAAGAATCCAGTGCTGCCTGGGCTGTGTCTGAAACATAGCACTGCACCTGGCACGCAGTTGACCTTCAGGTATTTGCAGGATTGAGCTTAATGGAAGTAAGATGGTCATTAAGTGGTTTTGGTAAATTTATAGTTTCAAATACTGGAGGTGTTTGGGAATGTTCACATATGCATTAACAGCTTAATTAAACAACTTCATTAAAAGGTGTACATGTGCTGTCAACGTCATTAAAAAGGCAACTTCATTAAAACACACCTTAAAAAAAACATACCTTGAGGATATTTATGTACCCAAATTCACTGTTTTGTCTTTTTGTTGGGCACCTGTGCACTTTTGTTCAGAACACACACACACACACACGTATATATGTATACATGTATGTGTATATATAGATTGTGATACCTGGATTTTTTCTCACTTAACTTTTCCTATATACATATTCAAGTTATTTTTTAATGCTTAGTTTCAGGAAACTAGTTCTTGAAGAATAAATTTGCCGGCAAATAGCAGAGAGATTTTCATTCTAGTCAGATGATGTTATCACTTCTTAGATATCAGTTTTCTGACGGTAGAGAGCCTTCCATGAAATTCATAACTCTAGCAAGATGATTTATGTACTGCCTATTATCTACCACTTACGCCACTCACCAGCCTCCATTCCCGAACAAATTGCTTTGAAAATGTTCCTTCCCCAAGTCTTACAGATTCATGAGTCAGTTTATTTAAAGTCTAAATTTGGGGAGGCCTTTTAGCAGCTGGTAGTCTATGATTTGCTAAAGCAGAAGAGAGAAATGTGTCAGGTCTTTGGAATTCTGGCTGGCAGTGCTCTTCTTGGGTGGCCACAGAACCCCCAGTTCTGCCTCATGCATGTGTCTTACAGGATCTCAGCTGTTTACCCTCGGTGGGAGCGGGCTACGGTCAGGGTACTCAGGATGCAGGGATGGGGACCGACTGGTGACTGACAGGAAGTCATCGTGAAGGTTCCAGTCACTTGTCCTCTCAGGGACTTGTCTGGGAATCTGGTCTCTTTTGGTATTAAGGTGTCAATATGATCCCAGATTCCTCGTAATGAGTTTTCCTATAGGATTCTTTTTTAAAAAGATTTTATTTATTTATTTGACAGAGAGAGGTCACAAGTAGGCAGAGAGGCAGGCAGAGAGAGAGGGGGAAGCAGGCTCCCTGCTGAGCAGAGAGCCGGATATGGGACTCGATCCCAGGACCCTGAGATCATGACCTGAGCTGAAGGCAGTGGCTTAACCCACTGAGCCACCCAGGCGCCCCTTCCTATAGGATTCTATCAGTTAAGATATTTTCGAGCCAGAAACAAAAGAGCCAGCTCAGAAGATCGCAAACATTTAGTATCGCACATGATGATTCCAAGGTTAATTCAAGAATTCAGCATTGAGTTCTTTACGTTTTTTCTGTTCCGCCGTCCTCAGGGTGTTTGCCTGATCCCTGGGCTTATTTCCACACAGTGGCGCGGGCGGTAGCTGGACTTGGCAGCAGTGCAAGTGGGCGCGGAGAAACCTGGCCCCCAAGTAAAGCCTTCTCCCCACCTTGCCTTTTTTCTGTCCGCGATGAAAACGTAGACCCAGAACTGCCTTTATGGCATGTCCTCTTCTTCTATTGGCTAGAGCTCGGTCACATGGCCAGCCCTAGCCCAATCACAGGCAAGGAGCGGTGGGACGCTCCTGATTGGTTTGTGTCGCGCCGCGTTCAGGCTCGGAGAGGCTGTCCTGCTTCCACTGTGGTCCGATCTGAACTTGAGCGGTCCCTGTTCTCTTGGTGAGGAAGGAGCTCCCAGTAGCGGCTCTTGGCAATGCACTAGGGATTTATTATTATTATTATTGTTTATTTTAAAAAAGATTTTATTTGTTCATTTGAGATAGAGATCGAGCCTGAGTGGAGCCGAGGGGTAGAGGGAGAAGCAGAAGCCCTGCCAAGTAGGGAGCCCCACTGGGGGGCTCGATCCCAGACGCCAAGATCAAGACGTGAGGGGAAGCAGATGCTAACCCACTGAGCCACCCAGATACCCTGGGATTTGTGTTTTTTTAAGAATAAGTCTAAGTGGGTTAAAGCCTCTGCCTTGGCTCAGGTCATGATCTCAGGGCCCTGGGATCGAGCCCCGCATTGGGCTCTCTGCACAGCGGGGAGCCTGCTTCCTCCTCTCTCTCTGCCTACTTATGCTCTCTGTTTGTCAAATAAATAAATAAAATCTTAAAAAAAAAAAAAAAAAGGATAAGTCTAGGCTGGCTGATGGTCTAGCAAACATTGTTTTATTTTTTGCCTTGCCCAGTGGTGATGTTTGGACATTTTGAATTTCTGCATTCTGGGTTGTGATATCTTAAACTTTAGAGATTCTTCCTAAAACTTTAAGATAACTGCCATCATCTTTTATGACCATGGAACACCTGTGCATTTTAACAAGGTGGAGTTAGGGCCGCACAGTGGCCCCAAATCATGGTGAGGGGAAGAATAAACACCTTTTTTAAAAAAGTCAGGAATAATAACAAAAAGGTGCAATGGATAAAGGGCGTCTTCGCAGAGCGTGGTTTTTATGGTGGAAACGGACTTTAAAATAGTACAAAGACAAATTATATGGGGGGAAAAAACTGGAAAAGCAGACGTTTCTGTGTATCTTAGAGTTCTTTTCCCTTTTCCCTAAAAGAAACTTTCACATTAGACCCGGGATAAAACATTCTTCTTTTTCCTGTCACTCCTACAGGTTAATAAACCTGTTGAAAGGAAATTTTAATGAGCTTATTTTCTGGAAGTCGTCTTTGAGCATTTCCGGCATGGAAACAGTCAAGCGTGGCGGGGGGTCTTGACCTCGTGACTCCACGGCTCTCCCTGTCCCCGTACTCTCTGCCGGGAGATAGATGAGGAGCTGACAGGCTATCTCAGGTTTGGGGCAGTGTCTGTCCTCAGGAGCAGATCCCTTGCAAGTGTGCTGCGTGCATGGCCTCCTAGGGATGGCTTCCCCACACGGGCTGTCATCAAGGCAGTGATGGGCCCAAATGACCAAGAGTGTCCCCTCATGTCTGCCAAGGGGGTTCTGCATCTCCTTTCTAGCACAGTTTTTGGAGAGAGAGAGGATGAGCAGGGGGAGGGGCAGAGGGAGAAGCAGACTCCCCACTGAGCAGGGAGCCCCACGTGGGCCTTGATCCCAAGACCCCGGGATCATGACCTGAGCCAAAGGCAGATGCTTAACCGACTGAGTCACCTGGTGCTGACGACGGTCTTGAAACCTGTGCCTGGCAGGTATTTCTGTTTTGCTGACCATTTCTTTTCTGCCCATAAAAGGCATTTTTGTTGGAGAGAATGGAGAAATACAGAAAGGCACGGAGAAGAAAACAGAAGATGCCCAATTCCCACCACTTACAGACTGTGATGGAGAAATACAGAAAGGCACGGAGAAGAAAACAGAAGATGCCCAATTCCCACCACTTGCAGACTGTTGCTGTTCATGTTTCCAACCATCTTTTTCCTTCTCCTGCATCTCTCCGCCCTCCCTTCTTTTCTTTCTTTCTCTTTTTCTTTCTTCTGTCGGCACGTAGGGAGGACCGCCCGTGATGGAGATAAAACATTGTACTTTTTCTTGTAGTTACTTCACGGTGTGGGATCAGATCGGTCATTTCAAACCGGGGGTCGCCTTCTGAGCAGTATGTGATCTTTCTCTGCCTCAGTTTTCCTGATCTGTGAAAGGGGGTAATGGCTGTTGAGGACTGGTGGTAAAAAATCTCAGTGGTTTGCTCAGTCCAGGGTCCAGCATTGATGTCTCTTGGCAGGTGTTCCCTTGTGTTTCAGTGACCAAACTATCCCAACAACCACTCCCCTCCCCCAGCCCCGATGCCTTACTCAGCAGTAAAGTAGGGCTGAAAACCTAGTTTTCAGGGGAAGGAAAGCAGGAGGTCCCAGGTAGCTTTGGACAGGGCTTCTTGCCCTTGGCACCACTGACCTTTTGGGCCCTGTGCTTTGTCATGTGAGGGACTGTCCCATGCTTCCGAGGGCTCTACTCCCTAGATGCGCCCCTCCCCCAACTCCCGACATTGTCAACACTGCCTTTGCTTGAGAACCACTGGGCTAGACTACTCAGGATTTGTCACCCGCAGCTGCTCATGGCCTCCCTGAAACTGATAGGCAGCCAGGATGAGCTCCCTTGAAGGTCAAGCATGGGCTCTTGACTGCCCACATTCCCAGACTCCGAAAATCAGGCTTTTTGTCTCAAGGTGCAAGCTGTGGGATCCAACTGTCCCAGGTAGGATGACTCCAAGGGAAGATCTACCCCTGGTTGTGTCACGGACCGCTGCCTGTCCTTTCTTGACTCCAGGGGGAGATGCCTGTGGTCCTAGTGAGTTATCAGGGGAGTGGGCCACACAGCAGGAAGTCCTGAGCAGTGACATAACTCCCCTTCTGTCCCAAGTTGTGGTCAAGGAAACATCCCACAAAGTGCTTCTACCCCTGCAGACCCCCAAATCAACAACCACTGGGTTCTCGTGGTCTTTGGATGCCCCATGAGGAAGGGTGACTCAACCCCTTCCCTTTTCAGAGGGAGACCAAGGTAGCAGCAGGATCCCTCCCTCCGCCTGGCCAGGCTGCTGAGCTCAGTGACGAGGACCAGTCAGATGGAACCCTGCTCGGTTCCAGTGCACGGCTGAGCCCAGGGCGGCACCTGGGGACACAGGCCATTTGTCAGATGTAAACCACGTGCTTTGTAGATCTTGCTTCTGTGGGCCGCCCTAGCTGCCAGAGCCGGCTGGGCCCCTGTTGTCCTGACCCTCAAGGATGGCCCAGCCCAGCTGGATGGCCGCTTTTCCCACCGGTGCTTCCTTGCAGAGGACTGAGCCGTGGCACGGTGGTGGCACCGTGGACCTCCAGGGGACAACGTGGGGTGTTCTGAGGCCACTGGATGCTGTCAGAGAGCAGGGACTTTCATTCTTCCTCAGAATGATCCGAAGTGGAAAATGGCTGGTTAGCCAGTCTGGATGGCCGCCCATCCCCTCGAAGGCAGGCTGGCTCCCTGGGGCTGCACGATTGCCTCCCCCCTCCAGGTTTTAGGTTTTATGGTGACTAGTAGCGTCTTTGAATTGTAAAGCGCATCATAGAGGGATGGGGCGGGGGTTGCCATTAATTGCTACTCACTGACGGACAGTTTCTTCCTGAACCCACAGAGGCCTAGATGATGTGGACCGATACCGTCCCGGGGGAGGGTCATCCAATGGGAACCTCTTGAACTTCTGTACGGTTAGGTGGCCGAGCAGGGAGGTCAGGCTCCTGAGGGGGCTGTGACCGGCACTCACCAGCTGTGCGACCTTGCCTGGGGCACATGTCTCTGTGGCTCAGCGTTCTCATCTGCAAAATGGGGACGGTGGCAGCACCTGCCTCTCAGGAGTGTTCCGAGGACTGAGCGCGCCTAGACCAACCCGTGGCCCGTGGTTAGCACTCAGTAACTGTTGTCTAAGTTGTCTGCTCTGTGCTGCATTCTTGGGAGAGAAGACACGCAAAGCCCGTCCCGTCAGGAGGGTGCGTAGGGAGAGCGCAGGCTGTCTTTGGGGGTGTGGGAGCGGTGTGGAGGTTCCCGGTGTGGTCCTGGCTGGTAGAGTCCCCCGGGGGGACTATGGCTGCTCGAGGTTTGAGGTTCCAGGTGTCCATCCTGACTTGTGATTCTAGAGTCAGCCTTTGGCTTCTCCCTGCCTCCGTCTCCCCGTGCTCAGGTGCCAGTGGTGTTAAACAGTTCTTAAACAGTAAGCTTCTCTGCCCCTGCATGACCATTGGGATTTTATAGGCTCCTGGGAAATCCCCATGGATCCTACGGTGTTCATCCAACAGCACGGCCTCTCGAAATCTGATTCATTGCGTGGCCTCTGCCGGAAGCGAGGAGGCCAGCCGGCACCCCAAGAACCACCCACCGAGAACCGGGTGGGCTGCACGTGAGCGGTGGGAAGGCAGCCGGGAGCCCGGACTTGCTCTCAGCTCTCTGTTCCTCTGTGGGGTCATTATCCCTAGGGTGGCCTTTGTGCCCCACACAGCCTGGCTCTCCACTGGTGGGCTTTTCTCTGTCTTGTAGAAGCAGTTTTACCTATAGGCTCTGTTCCTGGGCCACAAATGGCAAAAGAAGGGAGTAGCTCTGTCTAGCTCATCACCTGGTCGTAATTGGTAGGAGTGGCAGGGAGGCTTGGGACATGAAGATCGCGTGGCTGGGGTCGGGGTCCTTGGTGGTATACAGATGTCCCCCTTCCTGGGAATCTGAAATTTCAGGGCATATAATGCTGTGGCCTTCAGGGGTGACTTACGAGTAGGGCCTTGAGCAGGTCTACCCGGGTGGAAAGTGTCAGATGAAGGATTGGAGACCCGCAGTGTTCCACTCCTGCGGACTTCCACTGGATCCTTCCTGTTCCTCTCCCTGACGTTCACGCTGGTGGAGAAGAGTCAATGATCGGGGGGAAGAGGGGGCGACAGCAACGGCTGGGGCTGGAGCCACTCACAGATGTCAGCCCCAGTGAGCTTGATGAGCAGGTACCGACGCCTTGATGTGTCGAGCTCGTCGTGCCTGTTGGGATGTGCCCTCCGAGGGAGCAGGGAGCAAAGCAGACACAGCCCCCACCCTCGCAGCCACGAGGCCGTGGCGGTGGAGGGGGAGATGAAGACCAACAGGTGTTGGGGGACAGCGTGCTTGCTGTGATCAGCCTTCTGGAATGCCTTAGTTCACTCCCTCCCTCCAAGGCTTTCCAAGGGTCAGCAGGTCTTGTGCTGGACTCCACTTTCCCACCTGCGGGGACAAGGCACGTGGTCCGTGGGCCTGTACGGATTTGTTAGGCTCTCGAGCTGTCCGCTGGGTCTGCGGTCACCTCCCCGCGTTCCCCGGCTGTGCAGTTCTCTCGAACGCTTGCGCGACCCACCCCGCGGCTGCCTGGGCTAGAGCAACGGATCCGTGCCCTTTGGGAACCCAGTGCAAATGGAAGAGGCTGTCACAGAGCAGCTGCTTCTCCTCGGAGACATCCACAAAGCAGGGAGTGAGTCCCACCACGCTGAAGCTGCGACATGTGTTTGGAAATAAAGAAGTTTTAATTAGAAGGAGCACTTCTCAGCCTCAACCTGGTGCTGGCTGTCTTAACATCGAGATGGAAATAAACTTGCTCCAGCTTCTTGGCACAAGAGCCACTCTGCCATTTACACACTGACTCTGGGGTTGCAGTGCTGCGGTGCGTGCGTCTTTTCGAGAGCTTGGACTTCACAAAACAACGGCGAGGCATGGAGTTGGCCCCGGGAGTGGTGGGGTCTGGAGCACCGTTTGCCCTGGGACCTGTTGGTGTTGGCCTCGTTGTTTCATTTATGTTCGTAAAATGCCTCCTTCTTTATAAATGGAGGCGCCAGGAACGGCTGCGGGGCGTGGTGCAATGCCACGGCTTTTGGAGCTAGACCTGAGCTCATAGTCTCATTTGTCCACCAACCGTGTGTCCTCGGGTGGGTGGTTTCGTCTCTGAACTTCTCTACGGTTACTGCAAAACGGGTGTAGCACCTTCTTTACCGGTCCAGCAGTGGGGATTCTAGATTATATCCGCACAGTCCTTGACGCGGAAGGATGGCTGAACGGTGCGCATATTATTACCAGTTAATAGTGAATGCGGTTCTGACCTTGCTGTGGGTCATGGCCACGGTCTCCCACAGAGTTCTCGGCATTAGGGTGGCCTTGACTGTGGATGCTTCTGGCTCCTTAAGGATGGGCAAGCCTGAAATTCACCATGTCAGGTGCACGGGGGCCGACAAGTCGGTGTGTCCCTGAATGTCAGCCTTCCGGGTCGTCTGCCTTCTGTCCTGCGCGTGTCCCCGACCCCGCATTCTCCGCACCTGCCTCCCAGCCATAGCCATCACACACGCACAAACAAAATCAAGTGGCTAAGCCTAGGGAATAAAAAAATAAGCCCCTAATAAGCCCTTTCTTGGTTTCCTTAGGCCAGTGCCAGGTGATGAAAAGGCTGGTCTTGAGGGGTGCATGCAAAGCAGAATTTCCAGTCAAGATACATGATTAGCGGCAGGTCCCCCCCTTGGGCTTTCGGTTGGATTTTATTATTGAGCTGAGGAGGTTATGATGGTCATTCAAACTTACTTTCTTCTTAAATGAAGGATTTCCATTCCCGCCCCCGCCGCCCCTCCTGCCCCCCCCACCCCAGGAATCCCTTGTAAAACATCTCTGACCTTTCTGCCTCTACCTGTATTTCCGAATACCACTGGACAACCAGATTCTCTCACAGACCAGCCCCTTTCCAATCATTGGGGGACATCTCTAATTTTAACTTGCCCTGAGCTGAAATCCCTCTTCCAGTGGCTTCTCTGATGGCCTGATAGCTGGCAAGTATCTGAAGGCCATTGCTGTGTCTTGCCTGTACCTTTCTTGCAGGTTGAAATTTTACCATTTCCTCAAGCTCTCCGTCCCTGGGCTTTGTTTTTAGACCACACGGGGCTGTTCTCCAGATTGCCAAAGACCCCCTTGAAACGGCTTCCATTTCCTGTAACTAATCCCATTATTCTGGCTGTGCATTGACCATTAACCTTCCATTCTCTAGATGCATTTTGTTTTAAATTTATTTTTAAGTAATCACTCCATCCAACCCAGTGCTTGAACTAGCGACCCTGGTCAGGATCTGTGTGCTCTGCTGACTGCCAGCCAGGCGCCACTCTCTCTAGATGAGTTCTTTGCCTTTTTTTTTTTTTTTAAGATTTTATTTTATTTATCAGAGAGAGCACACAAGCAAGGAGAGCAGCAGGCAGAGGGAGAAGCAGGTTCCCCCCCAGCCCCCTTCCCCGAGAGCAAGGAGCCGGATGCAGGACTCGATCCCAGGACCCTGGGATCACTACCTGAGCCGCAGGAAGACGCTTAGCTGTCTGAGCCACCGAGGCGCCCCACGTTCTCACCTTCCACAGCATGCCTTTTCTCTTTTTTTCTTTTGCAGCCACGTGACCCTGTTGTCTCCTTTAGCCTCTAGTCACTGAGACCATGGGAATCCCATCTGAACCCGTCTTCCCAGCCTTTGCCTGCACTGTTGGTTGCCCTTAAACTTACGGGTTGAGGTTTGCTTAGATCTAGAAGAAGTTTTCAGTGTGTCCAGATCTCGTCATTGCTTCCGTCAGGCAAGTTAGTGAGTCAGCAGCCGTGGTGTTCTTTTGTTCTGTAGTTTGGACATAGGATGGTTTCTTAAGAAGCCATTCATCTCAGAGTTCTCGCACCTCTTTAACCTGGAAGTTCAACGACGCAGGCTGCCACCGGCACGTCTAGACCACTGGTGGGTAGAAGAAGGACGAGAGGAAGAGGAAATATGGATCTTTTGGGGCGCCTGGGTGGGGCTCAGTGGGTTAAAGCCTCTGCCTTCAGCCCAGGTCATGATCTCAGGGTCCTGGGATCGAGCCCTGCATTGGGCTCTCTGCTCTGCAGGGAGCCTGCCTCCCCCTCTCTCTCTGCCTGCCTCTCGGCCCACTTGTGATCTCTGTCTGTCAAATAAACAAATAAAATCTTTAAAAAAAAAAAAGAAAAAAGAAAAAAATTACAGATCTCTTGTCGAAAGTGGAGAGTTCCCACCATCTTTTTTTTTTTTATTTTATTTTAAATAACAGCAGCTCCTTGGAAACTACAGGCCAACAAGACAGTGGCCGTCTCCTCGTAGATCTGGGTCCGCGCTTCTGCAGGACTGTACTGAACCCATCTCACCAGTGAGCCTGTCGTAGCCGGCGCTTCCCAGGATGGAGAAGCTGTGCCTCCTGGTGTTTGCGCGGGGTGGTGGGGGTGGCGGGGGTGGGGGTGGGGGGCATGCGGCTGCGTCGCGTTTGTCTTGCATTTGCCCAGGCAGACTCACTTCTGGTAGTTTTCCTGGATCTTCCCTTCTTTCCCACCAAAGATCTTCACCAAAGACATGCCCCCTAATTCCCCGTCTTCTTCTTCTTGTCTATTTGACCTGCTGTAAGTCAGAACAGAGCTTTTAATTGAAGGAGTGTAGGATTCGCTGTGAGAGGACCCGCCTTGGACTGCCCAGTGGTCCTGGGGAAATGGCCATGAGGCACAACCCTCATGAGCCTGGGCTCCCTCCTTCTTGGTACCCGGAGGGAGGTGGCAGTGGCCTGAGATCCCAGCGACAGAGGGATGCGGAAGGTGCTGTTGGGTTTTGAGGGGGGATACGGAATCACCCCTTCTCTGGGCGGAGAGCAGGCTTAGGGGTGAGGAGGACCAAATGGGCTGGCTCACCGTTCTTCTCAGCTTGAAGGGCCGACCAGTGCCGGGAAAGGTGAGTCCGGAAGTCGATCGGCTCCAGAAGAGTCTGGAAGGCTCGAGGCGTGCATTCTGTGTTTTCTTCCAGTCCACCAACCGGGAAAGTCCTCTTCTCCCGTGGCGATGTTGAAAGAGCACTTGTCTTAGTTTCCCCGGGGGCCGCCATAACAAAGTAGCACACACAGGGCTGGGGGTGGGGGGCTTATGCACGGGAAATTTGCTGTCGCTTGTTCTAGATTCTGGAAGCCCAAGATCAAGGTTTCTTCTGAAGGCTGGGAGGGACAATCTGTTCCATGCCCTTTTTCTGGCTTTTGCCAGTTTGCTCAAAGTCTTTGGTTCTCATTGGTGTTCCCTTGCTTGTGGAGTTGTCATCCTGATCTGTGCCTTTTTCTTCATGTGGGTGTTCTCCCGGGGTGCCCGTCTATTTCTATACTTCCCTTTTTTATATAAGGACACTATTCGCCATTGACCTTTATTTTAACGAATCACAGGTACAATGACCCTATTTCGCAATAAGATCACATTATGAGGTATTGGAAGTTTGGGCTTTGACATATGAATTTGTGTGGGACACAACTCAACACAAGATCAAGGTCTGGCTTTTTTTTTCCAGGAGAGGGGAGAGAGCATCTGTCCCTCGTGAAGTCCCTTCTCTCCTCAATAGTTCAGTACTTTTCTACCTATCTTTCTACCCAGTAGATGCTCAGGAGTTCAGTAGTTTTCTTCTGTTACGGACTAGATTGTGTCTCCCTACTCATTCCAACCCCCCTACCTCCTAAATCACAGGGGGGCTGTGACTGTATTTAGAGATAGGACCTTTAAGGAGGTAATTATGGTAAAATGAGGTCAAAAGTGTGGGGGTCTCATTCAACTGGGACAGTGTCCTTAGAAGAGGAGGAAGAGGGGTGTCTGGGGGCCTCAGTCGGTGAAGCATCCGCCTTCTTCTCAGGTCATGATCCTAGGGTCCTGGGACGGAGCCCCCCACCGCCCCCCAGTGGGCTCCCTGCTCAGTGGGGAGTCGCTTCTCTCTCTCCCTCTGCTGCTCCCCCTGTTTGTGATCTCTCTCTTTCCTCAAACAAATAAATAAAATCTTAAAAAAAAAAAAAAAAAAAGAAAGAAGAAGAAGCACCAGAGCTCCTCCGTGAGCACGTGCTCGGAGGACACACGAGGAGCCGGCCGGCTCTGAGCGGAGGAACACCGGTGTCCCTAGAAGCCAACCCTGCGGACACCTTGCTCCTGGGCCTCCAGCCTCCAGAGCTGGAGACAACGCACTGTGGTTTGAGACGCCCCCCAGGCATGTGGTACTTTGTATGGTGCCCCCCCCCCGCCTCCCGCAGGGTGATTGAGACGCTTCCCTTTCTTCTAAAGGCAACAACTGTGTGCAGCTCCGTTCACAGTAAGACTGGCAGTGCTGGGGTCACCGCCGGGGATCCTGCCTGCTCTGGCCCAGGGCAGGGCCGTGGCTTCTCGTCTGGGCCAGTTCCGGGCCCCGTCTTCATGTAACGGATTGGCTAGCTCAGGATGCGCAAGTGGACGGCGTTTTCTCAAAGCCTCTTTAGTAGATTAGGCGGTGAACCTGAGGGTGAATCCCAGTGCTCCCTGAGCGCTCTTGGGTAAATCCAAGACAAATATATTTAATTCCTTATTTAAAAATGCAATTCACAGTGACATGTGGATGTCATTGAGTGGCAAAGGAGTGAAACAAAGTGGGTCAGTGACACACTGCGCTGTTTCGTGATGAATGGAGGCTAACTGATTTAATGGAAAGCCACAGTCAAGGGAAAGTGGACTTGAAAAGCTTAAGCCCTCGAAAAATCTCCAGCTACCCACTTATGTCTGGGAGAGAGTAGTGCAGTTCTTTGAGCCTGAACCTTTTATCAGTAAATTCTTTTGTTCCGCCTTAGGTTAAAACCGTTGCTTTCATTTGAAATAGATTAATTGGATGGCGATGATGGGCCTGGCTCTGACAGCCCAGGGGCCCACACGGTCTTGAGGGTGACACCTGAGAGGGCAGAGGGCGGTGGTCACAGCATGCTGTGGGAGCCCACTGCGGGAGCGTGCTGTCCCGCACAGACGGAGGGTGGACACCAGGGACGGCTTTCCTAAAAGAGGGGAGACTTGAGCCAAGTTTTGGGCCAGCAGTCCTGGTTCTTCAGGCAACACTGAATAACGATCTTGGAGGCAGAGGAAGCAGTAAGTAGATCAACACGGAGATGTGGGAGGGCAGCCCACTTGGAGGACTGTGTGCACCCAGACGCTGCCTCTTCGCCTCTTCGCCTCTTTTCTACCCTTCTCTTCCTCCTTCTCTTTCTTCAGTGGTGTTTTGGTAAGCTGACTGCGGAATGAATAAAAAGGCCCAACTCTTGGCCAGTTTCTGTGGTGTAAATATTCCCTCCATGATTGACCCCAAGCTACCAGCATGGTGTTGGATGGCGCCCCACATTTCTAAAACTATAGCAACTGGTCACAGCCTGTACAGTCCCATTCAGTAGACCATTGCCCCCCATCCACCCATCATTTGTCCATCCATCCATCCATCATCCATATTTCCATCACCCATCCATACATCCTCTGTCCGTTCATCCATGTATCCATCTACCCAGTATCCGTCCATCCATCCATCCATCTCTCCATCATCCATCCATCCACCCACCCATCCATCTGTCCGTCCATCCACACCCATCCACCCATCACCCATCACCCATCACCCATCACCCATCACCCATCCATCTGTCCAGCTGTCCGTCCATCAAATCCATCCACCTATAAATATAGTTTTAACTAACAGAATCTTAGAAATAAATCCTGTTACAGATTTTAGAGTTCCTTTAGTCAAATCTTCTCTTTTATAGACAAGAAAACTGATATCTAGAGAGAGGAAGTGATGTTTTGAAGTCTATTTGTAGAACGTAGATTAGGACTGTGGTCTTCAGAATTTAGGTCTGCAGCTGCCTCTCTCGAGTAAAGAACGCACAACCTCAAATATAGCTTGGTAATTTCCAGGTTGGAGCAATGTGGAATCCATGTTGTACACACCACAGTTCTGTCAGTCCCCGCTTTTCTGTGATAGTTCTAACGCTCGTCAAAGTCTTTTTGTTGTTCCTGGGCTCTGTCGTTGCTGGTTCCCAGCAGGCTCACAGTGTCCTTCACGGGGGTTCAAAATTGCTGAACTGTTGAAATTAGATTCCTCTCCCGGTTTGTAGCAGCGAGCTTCAGAATGTAATTTAGCTCTTGGTTCTCGATATTTATTCAGTCTTTGATGTTTCTGGATTTCATTGGCCTCCCTCTCTCTCTCTCTTTTTTCCTTTGTGGTGATAGAGACATCTCTCCTTTGGGACTCCCACCTCAAGCCACCCATTCGTGGTTTTAGCTAGGTGGCTTCTGGGGACTGCCGTTTGTGCCATGCTGAATTTCTGTGGACGTATCTGGAGTTGAAAATACCTTTCCTCCTTCTTGGGCTTCCCGCAGTGTGTCCTGGAGCTCTTGGGAGATGAATAGTTGACCCTACTTTGCACGGTCCTTAAATTGTTGTTAATTCTGAGAGAGGAAGGGTCACTCTTACTCTCTGAGAAGCTTTATTTTGAAGTCATGGACTGACCGGCTGGTGAATTGAATGCTTCAGAGGACTCCGTCTAAAACAAGCTTCTGTATTGTAATGTTGAATGAGAGGAGCTAGTTGCTGAAATAATGCGTAGGACACCACTTTTGTCCAAGAGTGATAAGCAGAAGATTGGCCGTTACCAAAAAGAAATGAGTTGGAGAGAAAACTTGAACCTTTTAACTTTATATATTTCTGTTTTATTTATTTTTATGTTTAATTATAAGTATGTGACATAAAGCCAACCCAGACTAAACAGTCTACTTATATTTTAATACGGCTCATCTGGGCAAGGGCAGTCAGCTTTCTGTTGCCTTCTCACCACAATTCGCCATTTGCCCAATATGAAGTTTACAAGTGTCTATAGTTTATAAATTGTAACCTAATAATTTTAGATACAATTAATCTTGGTTGCTAGAAAGTGGTACATACCTCGGTATTGAAACCTGTTCAATAAGGGTAGAATTTAAACCTAAGCTTCCCTGTGAATTCTCCCTTTACCTAATAATTTTTACCAATTCTTTCCTAATGAGGTTAATCATCTACTCGTATGCACTGCCTAAGCTGGTCATTATTCAGGGCTTCCAACAGAGATTCTGAAAACCTCCTGGAGACATTCTGTGAGCTGACATAGGGTCATTATTGTTATTATTTTTTTTTCCCTGTGCTCCTTGAGTGTGGTGCTCTCAGCTGTCTTGGAAGGGGAGAGTCATTAGATTTCACGGGCTTCCCAGGAATAGCATCGTGTTCGAGATACCAGCGAGCCTGCCTTCTCTCCTCTGTCCCCTTAAATGAACTTCTTTCCTGTACTTGGCAGTTCTTTCCTCGTCTTTAGAATATCCTTTGGCATTCCTGTTCTCAAATTGGGAAAAATAAATTTAGTCCCACTCCCTGCGGCTTGGAGCATCTGAAAAGGCAGGAAGGTGTGGATATTTACAAGAAATAGATCAGCGTGTAATAGTCTAAAATGGACAAGTCAATGTGACTTCTTACTTGGGCGTTTGCAGAACGATGCAGGTTGCCTCTGCCAGCTGTCTCTTACCAGAAGAATTTTCAGAACCATGTGGCCTGGGTGAATGCTATGTTACTGATACAAAGCACAGCTATGATTATGCCCAGCGGAGGAAAATAATCCCTCCATTTCGTTGTCTGTGCGGACCTCTTTTAAGTTATTGGGTTGACCCATCTGAATTGCCAAACTGAGCTGCTGCAAGGGCAGTTTCGTTTCAAGAGAACCTCTCTGCTGAGTTGTTAGGCAAGGGAACTAGTGTCTGCATTAGGAAAGGCACGGGATGGCCGTGCTTTAGGGATACGGGGCATCCTTTTTTCATTTGAACCTGTCTCTTCCAGTTAGTGTTCGCTTAGTTGACACTTGGTCGTTGCGTCACTAGCTTTCAGAAAGTATCTAGAGCAAAACTGGTTGCCTAGCAACCTGCTCCAGCCCAGGAGGGTTGGAGAATGGGTCAGTGATTAACAATTATGTACAATCAAGTTTACAAATGCAGAACAGCCTGCAACATTCGCGCTCTGACCACCAGAAAGTCTTTGCGTGCCGCTGGCCGGGCGTGTGGCTGTTGTATGTGAATTTATTGCAGCCGTGGTCTGGACCTTATGCTTGCGATCCAGAAACACTTTGCTCCGGACGGGAAGAGGTGGGTGGTGGTGGCCCTCTGTACACTGATGCATTTCGCGGAAGCATCTGACACCCGTCATTCCGTCGGCTGCCTATCTGCACACTCATCCCCTTGGAAAGTGAAAAGAGAAAAATGAAGAATTTGGGTATTTATGAATGTTGTCATCTCAACACACTTGGCCCCCATTAGTGAGTCTGTCATTTGCCCAAGAACAAGTACACACGAAATGACTGACAATGGCTCTCTCAGCCCGAATCCCTCTTTCCAGAATTACGAATGCTGCGCAAATGTTCTTCTTGAAATGGCCCCAGCGTTTAATCGTTTCTCTTCTTTCCGTTCCAGCAAAAGAGAAGACAAATTTTGCCTAATCCAGTCCTTACTTAATCTTTCTGTCAGCACAAATATCGATGGTGTAAATCCTGAAAACGGCAGTAAAGCTAGGAGGCATTTTTATAACTCTGGCAAAGCTAATAATGCACATTTCTTTGTTGAGAATCATTGAGTTTAATTGGCTAATCAATTTTTAGGCCCTTTCCATTTGTATTTTGTTTAATCAACAAAAATAAATCGCCCTGCCAACCTTGAGAGCTCCAAGTCGGAGAACAGTGGCAAACACTTCGTTGGTCCCGCCAAAAGTGCTTTCCAACAGAAACGTCTTAATTGAAGAGGATTTATATTCAGAAGCGCGGATGTTTTATCATTTGTCTGAAGAAGGAAAAAGCTGCGTAAGCAAGCAGTATGCAGCCGTTTTAGGCATTGTTTCTGACATTTATCTACTCTCTTTATCCCTCAGACGTTTCTGTATAAACGACCTTCCCTAGTCCTCCTCGCTTCCCATGCAGGCTCCGTGTCCTGAAGTAGTAGCGGTCAGGTGCTTTCCAGAACTTCCGGGCCGTTTTTGCCCAGAGCACTTCGAGAACCGAGGTCTTTGCTCCTTCCTCCTGGATTTTACTCTTCCCCTGACTCCTGTCTCTGGGCCTCTGATGGGAAATGGCTGACTTCACGGTGCTCGAAGACAGGCCCCTTTCACCTTCCCCCTCTGGGAAGTGGGCCCTGCCTTGCTTTGTGGACGGGAAGACCTTGGGGGCCGTGGCTGGCTGTGGGGTCTTGGTATGTGGGGGTGGGGGGGGCTTTGATCAGGGGTAGGTGACAAGCTTTCCCGAAAGTGGCAAGAATTCAGGGTTTGCTTTTGCTGCCTTCTCTGCAGTCCGGGCAGGGAGAAGAGATAACCAGAAGCAACATTGGTTTCATGCCTATGTGATGTGTTCCCCTTTCTTAACAGCCCAGTGTGGTAGCTTCGCCCCTTAGGTTTACACGAGGTTCCAAGGACGTCCGTAACAGCTCGTGTGTGGAGTGGCTGCACCTGCCATCTGTTTCCAGTTGTCTTCCCACTTCACTGGCTGCTGGAAGTTGGAACACCCCCTCCAACCCCCCCCAACCCCCGCCAAGTATCACTAACCCTGGGTTTCCCCGGCAGGGATGCTGGGATGCAAGTACCATATAGCACGATGGTGGCCACGGTTTGTAGCCGATTATTGCGTGTCTGTCAGTGTTTCAAGAACTTCACGTGTACTCATTCATTTGATCCCACTGCCTATTAGCTACTGCTACCCTCGTCTTACGGATGGGGCACGGAGTAGTTGGGGGATGGACTCTAGGTCCCTGGCTAATCGTTGGGGACAACGGGATTTACATCTGGGTAATCTGACCCAGCGCGCCTGCACACAGGGGTCCTCCGTCCCCTGGACATACCCTGGTCCGTTCAGTGTCCTCGTGCCTCGCGCGCAGGGAGGAAGGAGCTGAGATGAAAGACGGGAGAGTGGGGTGGTTTGATGTTCCTGGCTTTGGACTTTGTTTTGGACAGTGGGAGCCGTTGATTGGCCGTCTTGAATCTTGGATCATTCCTTCATCTTCAGCTGCTCTGCTACCTCTTCTCCATTCTGAGTTGCCTTTTAGTGCCTCTGCCAAGAGTGCCTCTCCGACTGATGGGAGGCCACGTGTTCCCCAGAGGCCACCAAGAAACCAGCATCATCCCGTTATCCTGTGGGCAAAAACCTTGAATAAACCCAGGGTCTGATACAATGCAGGGGAACAGCTTCTCCACGCTTCCTGTAAGTCGCTGGTTCTGGGAAGCCAGCGGATGGGTGGAAACCCAGCAGCCCTGCCGTGCGCTGGGCTTCGGCTGCTCCCTTTGCAGCCCCAAGCCGCAGCATCTTAGGGTACCTGGATTCGGGCGATCCCTGTATCAAGGAGGCCCGTTGGAAGCACCATCATAGTCGGTTGGAGCGGGAAGGCCCGCACAGGTCGGATCGTTTACAGCCCCGATGAGGATCCTACCCGCCGAGAACAGTTTCTGACGCCGAGCCCTGTCCAAAGTATTTCACATAAATTAATCATGAATTTTCCATCCCATTAGGGAGAGGCTGCCATCCTCATTCTATAGAGGAGAAAATCTGCAGTGTAAAATGTGCACGTGTATTGTAATTTTAGGAACATTAACATACAAAACACAGCTTCGAATCGCGGACATATGGTGCTTGGCTTGTGGGCTGGTGGAGCCGATGTTTGGCTGCTCTGCGGGGCTCAGATGCCTCCTTATTAGACGGGCCTTGGAAGCTAGCTTAAATGGGCAGGGCAATACCGTTGCCAGCATTTATTGAGTTCTTACTGTATGCCAGGCACTATATTAAGAACTTGGCCTTTTTTTCCCAATCCTCACAGAAAGGGAGCTACTAGAATTATAATCATACCTGATATATACATGAGGAAACTAAGTCAGAAGGGTCGTTTAACTCGCCCAAGTCAGTACATGATGAGACCAGGAGTCAGTTGAGGCCTCTGAGCTCAGGCCCCTGGTACAGGGGGTGGGGGTGTGGAGAGGATGGTGGCCTGGGGAAGGGGCACAGCCCTAGGGCCCCATGTAGTTTAGAGGCTGTGTGATCCCGATCAGGGATCCTTGCCCATGTGGCTTGTCACTGTCTTGGGGCCTCTTCTGTGCTGTGGAATCGGAGGTTGATTTCCTCAGTCTTTTGTGGGCTTCTGTTCATTTCTGGCCACGACCATCCCAGTAGAGAAGAAAATTGAGAAGAACTCTGATACAAATTATAAAGCATCCCTGGGAAGGCATTCCGATTATTGGATGTACATTTCCTCATTGACCCCCATGGCAGCCCTGTGGGGTTCGTACCCAATGGCTGTCTCCATTAGGGGAACAGTGCCCCCTCCCCCAAGGTAAGGGCTGACTCCACGTAGAGGGGATGGGTCGTCCCCTGGCCTTGGGATGGTCATCAGCTCTGCGAGTCTGCTGCTTTTCCCCTCCTGCTTTGCCGCCCCGACTCCTGCTCTCCTGTGCCTCAGTGTCCCCAGCTTTTCAGAAGAAAATGAGATTTTCCCCAGCCCCTTACTGTTTTTGCTTTTGCTAGTGCTTCCCGAACACCTGCTGGGCTGATGAGCTTTTGAAATGTCACTTGGCTGTTGGGCGGGTGCACACCATCCCAGCTGCCTCTGAGGAGGGGGTGGTGGCGGTGGGGGTGGGGGTTGGTGGCTCCTCCCACAGCCCACACAGGTCCCATCGTCCACCTGGTCATTTTCTTCTGGCCAGAGAGAGGCTGCTTCTCTGTGTTTCTCTGTGTTTCTCTGACAGCACTTGGCTCTGTATGTCGGGGGTCAGCTTCTGAGAATACAACTAAATTACTGACCTTTTCCTTCCTGGAGTTTGCTTTCCAGAAAAAAATGCATGTCTCCCTTTATATATAATTGTGGATGTAAATTCGGGATTTTCACTGGCACTGTCACATGCAGAGCCTCCTTAGCCATATCCTACCTACCCTGTTCATCCCACGCAACCGGGCTTAAACATTGGGTTTTCCTTTCTCTCCCACTACTCAGTTGCAGGCAAGTACGGGAAATTAAATTTGTGATTTTCTGCCTTCCTTCTCTTTCCACTGTGGTCCGTCAGAGGCCCGGTGGGAAAAGATGCGGCCGACTCAGAGAGCTGAGAGAAGAGGGTTGGATGTGGCTGTCGCACAGGGTCAGGGAGCAGAGCGGGGAGTCAGGTCCTGGGGTGACCCGAAGAGGCCCCTCTGTCCCCATCCGTTCAGGCTGCTGTGACAGGATGCCACGGACTGGCAAACGTACACATGACAGAGATTGATTTCTCCTACTTCTGGAGCCTGGGACGTCCTAGACATTGAAGGCACTGCAGACTGGGTATCTGGTGATGGGCCACTTGTGGGTTTAAAGATGGCTGTCCCCTCATGGCAGAAGGGGTGAGGGAGCTCTCTGGGGTCCCCCCCTTTACAAATGATTTTATGTGAGAGAGAGAGGGAGCACAAGCTGGGGGAGGGGCAGAGGGAGAGGGAGAAGTAGGCTCCCTGCTGAGCAGGGAGCCTGAAGCTGGGCTTGATCCCAGGATCCTGAGATCATGACCTGAGCCGAAGGCAGATGCTCAACCCACTGAGCCACCCAGACATCCTTCTGGGGTCCCTTTTATCAGGGTAGGAATCTCATTCATGGGGGCCTCACCCTCATGACCTAATCACCCCAAGACCCTACCTCCTAATACTACCATATTGGGGTGCAGGTTTCAACCTGTGACTTTGGGGGATGTATTCAGTCAATGGTACTCTGCAGCCACCAGAACTAAGGATGAGGGAGAGAGTTGCTGAGCAAAGCTGTGAGCTGTGGTGGAGAGACCTCCAGGGACCCTGCGGGGAGGAAGCAGGGGATACGTGCTCCTTCTTCCCTCCTCCTCCTCTCCTGGCTTCTGCCGGTTACCTGCCGCAGGGCCGGAGGGCAGGGGCACCCGGCTGATGCAGACCCTGGAGGTCAGCCTCCCAGGGCACAGAATGGTGGAAAAAAGATGGGACCCAGCCAGACAGTACGGAGCACGTGACCCTTCAGATTCTTCAGTACCTTTTATCCAGTAGATGACACTTTCCAAACTGCAAAGAAACAGCTTTGTCATCTTTAAATGCTCTCCTTGGGGGATCCGGCATCCACGAAACTGCTTAGCTTGTGCTCTGGGTGTTTTGTAATCCTGTCCCGGATTGGAAACTTCCTGTTTTTATTCAGATGCTTTTAAATCGAGGCTTTTAGGTTTTTCTTTCTGTCTTTCTTTTGTTTTCCTTTTTCCTATTTTATTTCTGTGCCTATTACTACAAGGCTGCTTCGAAAGGCTTCAGTGCGCCTCCTGATGAGGACTCCATGTCCATGGTGTCACAGGGAATTCTATATATGTATTACTCCCATGGGGGTCATGTTCATGTACTTTTCTCTTATATGAGAGCGGGATGTATGGAAATGGGCATTTCCAGATTTTGGCAAAACAGAGGTTGTAGGTGGGGAAGCAGCTGGGCAATCAGAGGGTGTTGGGCAGTGTCAGGGGTGTTGGGCATTGTTAGGGACGGAGAGGCAGCGGGCGGAGCCGACACACCTGGCGTGGCCCTCGGGGGTCTGGGATCTGCTCCTGGCTCCCGCTTGCACCTTGGGACCTCGGATACCATCCCTGGGTGCAGCGTCTCTATTACAAGGTGGCGCTACTGTCACTGACAGTGACCCTTTCCCTAAGCAACTTAGGTCAGGGTCCTCTGAGCCCCCTCTTTGATTAGACCTGGACCTTGCAGGGTCCCTGTCCTGTCTTGGCTTGCCCAACTCAGTCGTAACAAGATTCCTACTAAGTCAGCTTAGAATCCCGCACCCTTGTGTGTGACCACCTGGGTAGGCAGTATCTGGTCACCCCAGGCAGCCTTCCGCAGGAATCCTGTTTCCTGTGGCTTTAGTAACCCAGCCTTGCCATGTCCTCTGAGTCGTGATCCCCTCACTCTGCTGGTTTGTCATCCCCGGGCGTCCTTGCTGCATTCAGAGTGAGCGCCATCCCTCCTCTGAATAAAGTCTTCCTTCCCATTTCTTAGCAAACATCAGATTTTTTTTTTTTTTAAAACGTTACGCCCCACAAAACCTTGGAATTGTTTGGGGTCCTCCAGAACTTCCAGTCCAGCCCACCCAGCACCGAGAGCCAGGTGGGGCCGGCTGCGAGGCACCTGCTCAGCCGCTTGGGGGCGGGTGCTCCTTGCTAAGAAGCCTGGCTTCAGTCTCAAGTTCGAAACTCGCCTTCCTTTTTGCTCCTTGATTTCAGTTCTGCTTTTTGTTTCCTCCCTCCTTAAAGGAAGAAAGGTACTTCTTCTTTTTAAAAAATTAACATATCATGTACTATTTGTCCCAGGGGTACAGGTCTGTGAATCATCAGGCTTACACAAATCACAGCACTCACCATAGCACATACCCTCCCCAATGTGCATCACCCAGCCACCCTCTCCCTCCCCCATCCCCTAGCAGCTCTCAGTTTGTTTCCTGAGATTGAGAGTCTCTTATGTTTGTCTCCCTCTCTGGTTTTGTCTTGTTTCCTTTTTCCCTCTCTTCCCCTATGAGCCTCTGTCTTGTTTCTCAAATTACTCCTGTCAGTAAGATCATGTGATAATTTTCTTTCTCTGATTGACTTATTTCATTTAGCATAATACCCTCTAGTTGCATCCACATCATTTCAAATGGCAAGATTTCATTTTTGATGGCTGCATAGTATTCCCCCCCACCCCCACATCTTCTTTATCCATTCATCCGTTGATGGACATCTGGGTTCATTCCATAGTTTGGCTATTGTGGACATTGCTGCTATAAACATTCAGGTGCATATGCCCCTTCAGATCACTACATCTGTATCTTTAGGGTAAATACCCAGTAGTGCGATTGCTGGGTCATAGGGTAGCTCTATTTTCAACTTTTTGGGGAACCTCCATTCTGTTTTCCAGAGTGGCTGCACCAGCGGGCATTCCCACCAACAGTGTAGGAAGGTTCCCCTAAGAAAGGAGCTTCTTAAAGTAACCATGTTAATGGAAATAATGGTACAACCGGAGCGATATTGACCTTCCTGTTTCTTGACCAGCATCCTGAGCCCAGGTGGAACTGTGTCACGGACACATGGATATTATTACTGTAGGAGGGTTTTCGAGGGGGCTGTCCCTGGGGGTTGGGTCTGTGTACACTCTGTCTTTGTCTTTGTTATAAAATCCTGGAGGCTCTGGTCCTCTGCTTCTAATTTTGAGTGCCCTGCTTTTCCCCTCGACTGTGCGTTCTTGTTGCTGCCTTGTTGGCTACAGTTTTATAAATGACATGCTTCTTTTTCTTGCATGGGATAAAGTGCATGGGCTTTGGGAAAGCTGTTGGCCACTCAGAAGTATTTTTTTTTTTCTATTTCCAGATGGCTGTGTTCCAGATATTAACATTCTCAGAAGCCTGACATCCGCACGGTGAGCAGTTTATACTCTCCTCAATGCTCTGAAGGACTTTCTAGGTGCATCATGGGTATATCAGTACGTTTGCTTTTTCATTTATTTGTTTATCATAGGGACCTAAATCTGTGCCCGGCATTTGTGGATTTTCACTGCTTCTTCTTTCTGCCTCCCCTTATTTATGGGTGTCTTTGAGAAACAGGGGCTTCTTTCGGATCGAAACAACCAAAGTCCTGGCCTTGAAGAAGAATTTTAAGATGTGGATTTAAAAAGAAAATCAGATTTATTTTTAAATATTTCCCTATGACTCTGAAAAGATAGGTTTCTTTTAGTTATGCCTCGACACACTATGATCACATACAAAAGAAAAGTAGTTCATTTCCTAATGTCACTGAATATGCACATTCAGATTTCCCTGATTGTTGGATAAAGTAGTTTTTCACAGTTAGTTAAAAATCCTGTAGTCAGTAGAAGACTTAAAGTCAGTCCACACATGGCACTGGGTTGATAGTCTCTTTAGTTTCTTTTAATACATAAATTTCCTGTCCCTGTTTTGTTCTCTCCGACAGTATATTTGGTCAAGAAGCTGGCTTTTTTGTCCTGTGTCATTGCCACAATGTAGACCCTGTGGCCAGCTCGGCATCTCTGTGTGGTCATTGAACATGTTTTATTGTCTCCATAATGTCCTATAAACTAAAGGCTTTATTCGATTCAAGTTCGTATTTTTGGGCAAAAGTAGTTCATGAATGACTAATGTAACTTCATCAAGTGACATATTTTGTATCTTTCTAAAGTGTTAATATCGGCAGGTGCTATGAATGTGATCATCCCTTAGTAGGGGCCCCGGCAGCCACGGATGGCTCGCAGCGGATGCCTGCACCAGCTTTCATTTAAGGTGTTTCCAAAAAGGTGATAATCTCATTCCGTCATTTCTTCTGCATTTATTAGCTGGAACATTTTTATAAAGAATTTTAGTTCAGTCTTTTAAAAAAATTACCCCGTGGTATTGTTTGTATATAAAAGGCAATTAAATTTACCAGAATAATGAATCGATTCCATATTATCCTTCAAAGACGATCAGGAAATTTTTTCGAAAAAGACATTATTGCAAACTCTTGGTTTCTTTGCGTATTTGATACGGGCGTCAGGATTTGGTAGAAACAGTAATTCAAAAAAAAGCCTCTGTTCTTAAATGTATAAATCTACTTAATAAACAGTTCTGGGTAATAAAAGAAAGAAGGGTAGGGAAGATGTGGAGTGTAAAAGGAAGAAACAGGAATCTGGAAGCGTGATTGAATGAAGGTGAAAGTAGAATGAAAAATAAAGATGCAGGGGCGCCGGGTGGCTCAGTGGGTTCAGTGTCTGCCTTTGGCTCAGGTCATGATCCCGGAGTCCTGGGATTGAGCCCCACATCAGACTCTCTGCTCAGCAGGGACCTGCTTCCCCCTCTCCCTACCGCTCCCCCTGCTTGTACTCACTCTGTCAAATAAATAAATAAAAATCTTAAAATAAACAAAAAATAAAGATGCTAAAAAGGAGGAACAGAAGCCGGGGGGAAATGGAGTCGTCTGAGATACTCCAGGGCAGATAAATAGAAGGGGATTAATTTATTCAACAGATGCTTTTTTTTACCTCCTGCTGCATGCCTTTCTCAGTTCGAGACACCAAGGCCAGCCAAGGTCATAGCGCTGACCTAGTGCGTGTGAAGTCTGAAGTACAGCACAGCATGTGCGCTGCTGATTCATGCTTTGGGGGAGAAACCAAGCGAGCAAGGGCAGTACACCAGTCGTGGAGGTGGGGTGGGGGAATCGGACTGTGATTTCCATAAGATGATTAGGGAGGATCTCTCTGAGGACACACTTGAGCAAAGACAGGAGGGAGGCGAGGTTGGAAGCCAGGTGCCTTTTTGGGAGAGAGTGTTCCAGGCCGAGGCAAGAGAAGAGCAGAAGTCCTGAGTTTCAGGTGTGTTTGAGGAACAAAAGGAGCCCATTGCACCTGTTACAGCGTGAATGAGCAGGAGAGGACTAGGGGGTGACTAGGGAGGCGATGGGCAATGTGGGCGTGTGTATTGGGATCTAGATTCCATAGGGCCTTGCAGGCCCTTGTCAGGGTTTTGGGGACCATGGATGGACATGATCTCACTTAGTTTTTTAACATGAGAATACTGTTTGGGGGGAGAGGCAGGATCCATGGCAGAATTAGTAAAACCAATTAGCAGGTGGCTCTGACTAGAATCCTGGTGATGGAATTGGTGAAAAGCAGCCCAGTTCTTGCTACATTGTGAAGGGAGAGCTGATAGCATTTGCTGGTGGCTGGGGTGCGAGGTGTTAGGGGGAGGTGTCCAGAGAAGGAAGAGCCATACGTATTGCGGGAGGAGAGGTGACATTGGTGGACCTTGGCCACTCTAGGCTCCCTGGAGCCTCCCCGGCCGTTCAGCAGGTGGAGGAGTTCAAGGCCAACAGTGGGAAGACCTGCCTATGGATGGTCTTCATTCTTGAGTGCTGTGTGAGTTGCTGGACAGGGGGAGATGCTTGTATCTGAGAACAAAGATTGTGGCGGACCAGTTCCTACCTTGTGTGTCTGGACGTGGTTTTGATCTTGGAAAATTACTCCCGGGTAGGATGGGAAGAAGAGTGTGGGGGCTCAGTGTCTTCACAGGCGGGTTCAGATCACTCCTGTCTCGGCTTGTTGCCACCCCTTTCTTACCGGAGCCGTGGAAGGGCGTGGTTTCACTTCTCTTTCCCCGCACCCTGAGCACTACACTGGGGGAGGCAAAGTATAGCCCCTGGGCCTGCTTTTTTTTTGTTTATTAATTAAATTTAAAATTTTAATTCCAGCATTATTAACATGCATTGTTCTGTGAGTTTTAGTTATCCAGTGTAGTAGTGATCGGGGAGTTCCGTGCGTTACGCAGTGCTTGTCCTGCAAGTTCACCCCTTCCTCCCCATCACCTGCCCCCACCCTGCCCTCCCCCCCCTCGACTGTCAGTTTGTCTCTAGAGTTAAGAGTCTGTTTCTTGATTTCTCTCTTTCTCTTTTCTCCCTCTGCTTGTTTTGTTTCTTAAATTCCACCTATGAGTGGAACCCTATGACACTGGTCTTTCTTGGATTGACTTGTTTCACGTAGCTTTATGCTCTCTAGCTCCATCCGTGTCCTTGCTGATGGCAAGATTTCCTTCTTTTTTATGGTTGAGCAATACAGGTTCTAGACACCGAGTCTTCTCTACCCAGTCTTCAGTGCGATTGCTGGGTCGTAGGGGAGCTCTATTTGTAACTTTCTGAGGACCCTTCCTGCTGTCTTCCAGAGCGGCTGCACCAGGTGGCATTCCCACCAACGGGGTAAGAGGGTCCCTTTCTTGCACATCCTCTCCAACACTTGCTTCTTGTGTTTTTGATTTTTGCCATTCTGGCAGGTGTCAGTTGGAATGTCATTGTACTTTTGATCTGTAGTTCCCTGATGATGAATCCAGGGGCCTGTTTTCGTAAACAAATAAATGATTTATTTATTTGTTTATTTATTTGACAAAGAGAGAGAGCATAAGCAGGGGGAGTGGCAGGTAGAGGGAGAAGCAGGCTCCCAGCTCAGCAAGGACCCTGAGATCATGACCCGAGCCAAAGGCAGATGCTTAATCAACCAAGCCACTCATTAGTCCTGTAAATAAGCTTTTAAAGCCTCCATTCCTTTTCTTTTACTTTTGCTTTAAAAAGATTTTATTTATTTGAGAGTGAGTGAAAGTTATCACAGAGGGAGAAGGTAACTCACTGCTGAATAGAGAGCCCGATGTGGGGCTCGATCCCAGGATCCTGAGATCATGACCTGAGCTGAAGGCAGATGCTTAACTGACTGAGCCACCCAGGCGCCACCTTTTTTTGTTTCTTTAAAAGATTTATTTATTTAATTTCGAGAGAGAGAGAGCACATGTGCAAGTGGGGGGGCAGATTGGAGGGGGGTGGAGGGAATTCTCAAGCAGCCTCCTCACTGAGCGCAGAGCCCAACATGGGGCTCGATCTTCCGACCTTGAGATCATGACCTGAGCCGAAATCAAGAGTCAGCTGCTTAACCTACTGAGCCACCCAGGCGCCCCAGTAAATAAATTTTTATTGGAACACAGCTACACCTCTTCGTTACTAGTGTCTGTGGTTGAGTTAGTGCTATGTTGGGGGCAGAGTTGAGTAATTACCTGAACAAACCCTGAAATATTTACTATTGATTCTTCACAGAAAGCAAGGTTGCTGACCTGTGGACTAGAAAATAAATAAAAGATGAATAAGGCTATCAACATATGGATCGTGCGAAAAGCCTCCTTGCTCGTCACTGAAATGCCACTCAGCCTTAGTGTGTGTGAACGGGAAATTCTGTGGCTCACAAATTGTGGCTTAAAATTGTTCAAATCTTACTCTTTTTTTGTTCATTCTTCTGCAGGTTACATGACATTTTTACACTTCAAAGGAAATGTAATTCAGCATGTGTAGTTTCACGTTTAATAACGGTGTCATTTTACTGGACAGGATGAAAGTTAGTATTCAATTAATTATTAGTCCTGAATACTAGTGTTGAACACTTAGTACTCCCAGAGTTTAGCACTGAGTCCTGATTTGCTATGCCCTCTTGGATGGTAGAGGGCTTTCTCTTCCATATGAGTGTACAAGTGTGTGTGATTTTTTTTTTTTTTTTTTTGCCTTCCTATGATCAAGATTTCTCCATTGTTTCAGTAAATACCAAGGGTTCTCAAAATGAGTAGACTGGCATTTTCTCCCCCTAAATTGGACTCAGCTAGTTTTATCTAAGTTGTTCCTTTTGTCTTTCAGCTATATTGTATGCTACCTTATTGGGGAAGGCTGTGGAATTCTTGATGTTAAGGAAAAAAAAAAGAATGCAGTAGATTTAAAATATAAAGGACTTTTCTTTCTTAATTGCATCTTAATGTAATAAAAGCCAGAGAGTAATTATTAAAAATGATAGAAGAAAAGAATTAAAATAATAAAATCGCTTAGCAAAGATCCTGTTTCATAATGCATTCGGATATAATTGGTATCATAATGTGTAATTAACAATCTTCCTTTGAAGTCGGAAGCGTACGTTTGGGCAGGCAGGGACGTCTGAGGATGTGGTGACGTCTGAATTAGTTCTCACCACGGCTCTCCTGAATCTTGGCACAGATTGCAGCTTCTTGCTTCCTTCCTGCCTTGTTAGGTGCTTTTTGTGGGAGAGAGAGATGATAAGCTAAGGACTAGGACAGAGGGTCCCCTAACCCTTGACGGGCAGCCACCCACGATGGCCTGTGGTTAGTCGGGAGACAGAAGACAGGCTCCTGAGTACAGACTGTGGTTTTGGCTCAGACCACAGGGTAATTCCCTGGGGTAGATCAGACGGAGGACCCTCTTTGTCCTGGTGTCAGGTTGGCCTGGAGCTCATGCTTTCATCGGGCCGAGAAGCCTCCTCCTCCTCATTTTCTAGACCCACTCCCATCCTGGCCCCGTGGATCTTATGGCGGATGTGACCAAGAATAAAGAGTCTAAGGAAAAGCCCCCCGAGGAGGAAGAAGGGGAGGGTTAGGGATTCCCAGGCTCAGAGCCCGAACTTCACTTTCTCTGTTGCCCGCCTCCCCCGACCTGGCTCCGGCTGACTCCTTGAGGACTGGGAGACCAGAACACTCAAGGACGGAAATGAAAGTACTTGAGAAAACAGTCCAGGCCGATCTGAGCTTTTATTTGCTATTTCTTTGGTGGTAGAATCCTTTGCTCACCGGGCGCCACGTCTAGGCTTCTCAGGCAGTGGTGGTGGTGGTGGTGGTAGTTGCTCTTCGTCGCCCCCTGGTGGGCATTGTTGGCTCTGTGTGGTAAAGAGGCTGATGGCAAAACGTGTTTTGACATCTTCCCTGTGATGGGAAGGGGAGGCAACACTGCCCAGTACTTATTTGGAAGAGACAACCACTCGTCAGGGGGGTCCTCTTTGGAAATAGTGCTTTTAGAGTCTGGCGCATGTTTCTTGGAATACCTTCCTCAGTGGCAAGTCTTTCTTTTGGTTGGGGGGGGGTTGATTTTCAGTAAAATTCTTGAGAGCACACAAGCAGGGGGAGTGTCAGGCAGACGGAGAAGCAAACACCCCGCTGAGCAAGGAACCCAACATGGGGCACGATCCCAGGACCCTGTGACATGACCTGAGCTGAACTGAAGGCAGACGTTGAGCTGACGGAGCCACCCCGGCACCCCTCTCCGTTGGTGTCTACTTCTGTTCTCGTCTGCATAATGTCTGTCCACTGTCCACAGTATAATCAGAAGGGTCACAATGGCAATCGGATCTCATTACTCCTTTGCTTGGAACATCCAGTGGCTTTCTGCTAGCTCGGGTTTGAAAACCAGACTCCCCACATGGCTGCGTGGCCTCAAGTGGTTTGTCTCCCCCGCCCCCCATTGCCTTTTAACTTCGGGCCTTTCCCACACCTCCTTTCTGGGACTAGAATATAGCCAGCCTCAGGCCTTGCTCTGCATGCAGGGATGTACTCCTCTTCCAGCTGGCCTGGTCAGTCCTTGACTTCCTGCAGGGCTCTGCTCACGGGTCCCCTCGCCAGACAAGCCTCCCAGAGTGTCCAGTACGAAGTATCGTCCCCTCAGCCCACGGTGTCCCCAAGCTCCTCCTCTCCTCGCGTTACACTGCTCTAGCCTTGTCATGGTACCGGGGTGGGGGTGGGGCACTGGAACTCTGGCTCTTACTCACTGGCCTGTTTGTTCATGGCCTGTCCTTCCTTTCGAGCCAAGGAGGGCCAGGGTCCCTCGTGGCTCATGCCCTCAACGAGGCTGCCACAGCGCAGGCGCTGTCATTCCGAGATAAGTCAGCTACACGTGGTAAATTCTTCAGTTGGGGGATGTCTTCTAAGGAATTTCCCAAGATGACGACATTGAGGGAAGAGTTCAGATTCAGACATAGGTGTTCTGATTTCTCTTGATCACCGAACCAAGCCAAGCCGAACCAAGCCAGTGTCTTGATCAAACCTCATGTGTTGGAGGGGTCTGTGGTGGAGCAGCTCGTAACGCAGGGTGTGTATCCTGTGGTTTTAGAACTTAGCAGCCTCCGCCTGAAACCGCGGCACGGTACGGTTTCGCTTGGGTAACTAGGAGACTCTCTCTCGGGGTTTCTCAACCTCAGAGCTGTTCGCACTGGAGCTGGATGCTTTTTTGTGGACAGCACGCTGTTCTGGGGGATAGTTCGCAGCCCCCCCCATTCCCCTGCTCGGGCCTCTGTGACAGCACACCGCCCAAGCTGTGACGCGCAGAGTGTCACCAGATGTCGCCCAATATCCCTGGGGAAAGGGTAACAAAATGCCCCCGGTGAGGAACCACTAGTCTAGAAACACCCATGTACCCAAGATTCTACCATGAGTCTTTTGTAGCATCCTTTATCGTATACCCGTGAGTGTGGCTCAGATGGGAAATAGGACCGTGTTGTTCAGATGGGGTTTATGCCGACGATGGAAGTTTTGTTTCTAATCCGCATCTGCGATCTTCATTTCTTCGTTGTTATTGTCCCATTTATGAAATCCCTCCCCCAAACCCCACAAAGGAGAGGGGTGTTCTTTGCTAACACATTGTATGAGTTGGATACTTAAATCACAGACTTGGCTGGAAGGACTCTTGAAGGATCCTTGGGCGCTAAATGCCCAGTTAATGTCAATGTCCTCGTTATGTTGTTCATCTTTGTAATTTAAAGATCTTATTTATTTGAGAGAGAGAGGTAGAGAGAGCAGGAGGAAGGGCAGAGGGAGAGAACCTCCAGCAGGCTCTCTGCTGAGCACAGAGCCCAACACAGGGCTCCATCCCAGGACCCCAAGATCATGACCTGAGCTGAAACCAAGAGTCACCCACTCAACCAGCTGGGCCACCCGGGAGACCTTCATCTTTGAATTTTAAAGATGAGGAAAGTAAGGCCCAAGAAGGACAGTAATTTACCCAGGTTGTGGCAGTTGCAGAGCGATGCCCGCATGAGTGATTTTCGGGGAATTTTCGTGTACTTTTGCTTTCCGTGTGGGTTGATGTGGTGTGATTAGCAGAGCCCTCGGGGGTGGGGGTGGGGAGCTCTCACCTCCTCCTCTTCAGGATCCCTGCTGGAGCCCGAGCATCAAGGACCACCGTCCTAGGCGTGACCAGGATCTACCAGCAAAGTAGTTTTTAAAAAGATGATCCGGGTTGGGGGAGGTTAGGGGAGTCAGAGAAGGGGAGGGATAGGCCGTTAGCTCTGCAGGGGACATGGAAATGCAAAGGAAAGAAATAGGGAGGAGGAGGAAATCCTGAATAAAGGGAACCCAAGAGTCAGCCAAATGCCACGTGTGGGTCCTGTTAGCTTTTGATTTGAACAGACCCACTCTGTGTGCGTGTGCACATGCGCGCTTGCTTGTGTGTGTGTGTGTGTGTGTGTGTGTGTGTGTGAGAGAGAGAGAGAGAGAGAGAGAGAGAGAGAGAATATCACAGACGTTTAGAAACTAAATGGACAATTTGTAGCCCAGAGGAAAATTTGGCATAGAAATAATGTTGTGTTGATGTTTATGAAAAAGGTCCTCTTTTAACCATATATGAAGCATTCCTGGATGGCATGGTACAATATTGGAGATTTTCCCCAACATAAAGAATCCGGTGCGGGAGGGTTAGAGTGAAACAGGATTGAACAGTTGAAGTTGGGTTACAGGGACATGGGAATTATGTAACCATCATCAAAATGACCGTAGTAAACATTTTTTAAAAAATTGGAAGCGGATCAAACTTCAGTAAACTGCAAAGTTCTTTGCAGTCAAAAAATGTAAATACAGTAGGAGACCTTTGTCCATTTTGTCATCTTGTCTCCAAGACACTCTTCCAAGCCCAGCAGATGCTGCCAGTTTCGCTGGCAAAGTCCCTTATTCTGGAGCCACAGGGGGATGTGGGAGCCGGAGCTGTAGGAAGCTTGTCCTCACCAGGTGGACAGGGCGGCTGCCTCCGCGTCCTTTGTCACCGTCTGTGCCTGCAGTGTCCCCGGGGAGCAGTGGTGATGCAGGCTGGCCGGGTCTGAGGACCCAGAGAGGGTCCCGCAGGACCACCCAAGAGGGTCCCTGGCTTTATGCAGGATAGAAATCAAATGGGATCCGAGTGGGGGTGAGCACAGAGTTCACTGAAGACGCAGGGCAGGTGCGGAGCGTCTGAAAGACTCGGGAGGAGAGTGAGTGTCGTCTTTGCTTGGGCTCTGGGGTTTTCACTGAGGATTAAGGTCCAGTGTATGTGTCATTTCTGTGGACCAGTCCCACCCCCCCCAAATACTTTATTATTTAAATATCATATAAAGAATACATTTTTTTGGGGGGGGTAAAAACCATGCAGAGTGAAAATGAAAGTTCCTTTCCTACGTTTCCCCAGCAATTTCATTGCCCTTTCCAGAAATAACCATTTAGAATAAAGTGATGAGTATCTTTTTACGTTTTTTTCTTTTTTCTTTTTTTTTTTTCAAGATCTTTAAAATTTATTTATTTGGCAGAGAGAGATCACAAGTAGCCAGAGAGGCAGGCAGAGAGAGAGAGGAGGAAGCAGGCTCCCCGCTGAGCAGACAGCCCGATGCGGGGCTCGATCCCAGGACCCCGGGATCGTGACCTGAGCTGAAGGCAGAGGCTTTAACCCACTGAACCACCCAGGTGCCCCTAGGTCTTTTTTTCTTTTTTTTTTTTAATACTACATTCAAGACAAGGTTTTTATTTTATTTTTAAAAACTAAAAAAAAAAAAAAATTTAACAGTGCTAAAAACAAACAAACAAAACCTGAAGCAGTCACAGAAGTGGGGAGTGTAGTCCAAGAGTGCTTCTCCTCTGCCCCCGCCGCGAGCCTCCTGACAGATGCTCACTGTCCTGGAATTCTTTAGTCATCTTTCCTACAACCATAAGGATGTCAGGAAATCAACACTAACACGTGACTACCTCCTAATCCTCAGACCCCAGTAGACTGCGCCTGTCCTTGTCACGTCCTTTATAAGCTGAAGGATCCAGTTCCGGATTGTATGTTGCATTTCCTTGTCATGGCTCTGAGTACCTGTTATGAGCCATGCTCCATTGTAAACCCTTGGAATTTATCAGCAGAAGATACAGACAGAAATCTGTCCTTGTGAGGCTTGCGTCCTAGCAGGGGAGACAGAAGAACAGAAAACATGACAACAACTACTAAATCTAGTCGAGTGGCGGCAGGGGGCCAGATGCCCGGGTGGGAACTGCCCTGATGACGAGGGGCTTCTGGGCAAACACCAGGCAGAAGTGTGGGTTTCGAGAATGGATATTCTGGGAGTAGATAGGAAGAGTGGGTTAGGAGGCCGTGAGGAGGGGGCCGCCCCACTGTTTCTGAGTGAGGAGGCCCTGTACGGTGGGCCAGGTCGTTCCGTCTCAGAGGACAGATAATCCTGCACACCTCCATCCTTTTGGGCTATCTTTGTTTTCTTTTATTTTTAAAAATATTTCATTTACTTATTTGAGAGAGAGAGAGCATGAGAGGGGAGAGGTTAGAGGGAGAAGCAGACTCCCCGCCGAGGAGGGAGCCCGATGCCGGACTCGATTCCGGGACTCTGGGATCATGAGCTGAGACAAAGGCAGTTGCTTAACCAACTGAGCCACCCAGGCGCCCCTGTTTATTTTATTATTTTTTTTAAAAACAGATTTTATTTATGAGAGAAAGAGTATGCACAAGTGGGGGGAGGGGCAGAGGGAAAGAATCTCAAGCAGACTCTGTGCTGAGTGTGGAGCCCGACGTGACCCCATGACCCAGAGATTGTGACCTGAGCTGAAATCAAGAGTTGGGCACTCATCCAACTGTGCTCCCCTGGCCCCCTGGGCCATTTCTGTTTTAACCCATGGAAACTCCTCCGTTGTATGGCTGCTCCTTCCCTGCTTCTACCAACACTCTGTCTTGCCTCGATGAGTGATGCTTTGGACTGTGACTCTGTTTACCCTCTTGGCCATGTTCTTTCTGGTTCTAACTTTGCTTTTGGCCCATCTTGGTTCCTTCCTTGCTCATGGGCTTTGGCTTTTGCTTTATCTTTCTTAGGACATTCTGCCTTTTTCTTTTCTTTTTTTTAAAATTTATTCATTTGAGCTAGAGAGAGCATGAGCAGGGGAGGGGTAAAGGGAGAGGGAGAAGCCAGCTCCTTGCTGAGCTTGGAGCCCAACGTGGGGTTTGATCTCAGGACCCTAGGATCATGATTTGAGCCAAAGTCAGGTGCTTAACTCACTGAGCCAGCCAGGTGCCCCAGCACATTCTGCCTGTGAGGACTTGATGCAGCCCCTCTCCCCCAGCGGTGCTCACTCTGGATCCAGTATTGTTCTGGGCGCTAAGAGGTTCCTTGGTAAGGTAGTCATCAGTAGTAATCTTGGGCAATGGGTACCATTATTTTTCCCATTTTATGAATGGAAGAGTTGAAGTACAGAGAGAATCCGTAACTTGCCCACAGCCCCCCAGCTAGGAAGGGCTGGGGCTTAATCCCAGGCATTTGCTTCCAGCACGCAGGCTCTCACCTACTGGGTTATGGACACAGCTCCATACCTGACCTTTGCCCTGAACTTGAGCCCAGTCACTCCAGTCTGAGAGATGTGTGACAAGTAACCACGAACTTGGGGTCTTAACACACACTTATGATCCCACCGTTCCATGAGTCAGGAGTCTGGCACAGTGTAGAGGGTCTTAAGGCTGTGGTCAAGGTGTTGGCTGGCCGCATTCTCATCTGGAGGCTGGCCCGGGGAAGAAACCGCCTCCGAGCTCATGCACATGGTGAGCAGAATTCATTTTCTTGGGGTGGTGGGACCGAGGGCCCTGGGTTCTTACTGGCTCGTGGCTGGAGGCCACCCTCCCCTCCTAGCAGCCGTCCTCACTTCCTGCCACGTGGCCCCCTGTAGAGGCCGTTCACAGCCGGGCACTTGGCTTTCTAAGGCCCTGCCTGCTAAGACAGGATATTCTATAAGGAGACGCAATCGGGGTGACGTCCCATCGCCTTTGCTGTAAATGAAATGAAATGCAATGAAATGAAATGAAATTAAACTCAGAGGCCCTGCCCACAATTGAGGCAGGGGGGTTGTACAAAGGTCGGGGTGTCGGGGGTTCCCCGAGGATATTTCCTCCATAGAGCGGCTCACTGATCTCGGAACTTCAGCTTGAAACCAGACTCAACCATTTCTCCTCTTCCAACTCCCATATGTCTATTAGCATAACCCCTAGTCTTCCAGCCACCGGATTTGTATCCTGAGTGTTGGTGTTGACATCTGTTTTTGTCATTTTATTATCTGTTCACTTACTGAGTCCTTAAATTTTCCTTGAGAGGCCCTTTGAAATCTGTCTTCCTAAACCCTGACTTCCGTATCTCTCTGTCTCTGTGTGTCTGTCTGTCTGTCTGTCTCTCTCTCTCACACACACACACATACACCCCCACACACACACTGAGCTTCCCCAGAATCTGGTGTTAGCCTGATTGTCCAACCTTTTCCCGACGAGCAAGTTGTCTCATTCCCACATTTCTGCTTGGATAGTTCGGAGCTTGTCTGTCCCTCCAGGAGAATCCTCAGCAGCCCCTTCTGGTTAATGCTCAGAAGACACCCCCTCCCCCATCCCAAGCCTCCTTGATCATTCCTTTCTCTGAATTCACTTACACCTGGTTCTTTTCACCAATTCCCAGACCCCCACCCCGCCCTGCCATGTTGAAATCATCAAGGTCCCTCGAATTGGATTATTCAACCATGTATAGACTTGGCTAATAACTTCCTTATACACAGTACTTTTTTTTAAAATTAAAGTAATGTTGGGTGAATTATTGGAATTAAAAAATTCACGAGAAAAATATGATTTACTAAATGGAGCCTGCTCTTTGGCAGTCTGAGTCACCCAGCATGCGCGTCCCTTTTGGCTGGCAGTGTCGGTGGCCGGGCGTCCCAGCCAGCGGCAGGCGTGACTGATGGCCGGCGGTGGAAGGCCTGTGGCCCACTTGACTGGCCGCGCCTGCTGCCTGAGGCCTGATCTGTGCTCACCTCGGGGCTATAGATCAGCGCAGATGACGGGGTGAAATGCAGATGACAGGGTCTGTGCCAGCACGTGGGGCCTCCGCCTTCTCCATCTCGCACGCACCCTTTTTCTCACAAGTTCTCAGGTTAGCGTCTCGGCTTCATCGGCTTGTGGGTTGAGGAGGAGCTCTCCGATGATGTCCGAAGGCCCCGGGGATTGTTTCCATGGACTCTCAAGCAGGAGAGGCCCCCGTGATCCCCGGGGCCTCTTTGCGGCTCGGAGCTGCTCTCTGGGATGCCTGCTGTGTGTGCTCTGCACTTGGCAATGGCCCGGGAAGCAAGAGGCAGAGAGAAAGCACGCGTTCTGCCTTGAAGGAGCTTAGGTCTGGGTGGGAGGCAGGGGAGGAAGAGCTGCCCTGGTCACACAGGACCTGCTCCCCACAGAACATGAGGGGACCTCGCTGGACAAGTGTCTTAGGCTTGCTTCTCTGGAGTAGGAGAGAGTCCCTCTTGTTGGTGATGGGGACGTTGGGAGGGGTCCCTGTAAAAGGAGATCATTGCGGGGGATTATGATTCTTTCCTGGGCCGTGAAGTCGTCTGGGAAGGGGAGGGAATAGAGTCCTGTCTCTGGGTCATGACATCTGTTGGGGAGAAGGATAGAGATGTGCTGCAGGGCTCTGCGGCAGCCTTCTTGTGTGTATCCTTCCGACATCCATGAGATTCTGCTCCGAGGGGAGGGGCGAGGCCGGCGGGCTGGCAGTTGCTGCCTAATAGCAGATCCGCTGCCCAAAGGAAGACCCCCCGCCCCTGCCACACACTCCCCCAACCCCAGGCACCTTCCTTCTTCATCACAGCCTGCCGGACATGGCATTTCTGTCTCCTGCATTTATGCCCGTGTGCCTGCTTCCTGCTGGCTCTTGGTCGATCCAGAGGGAGCCCTCCCGGTGCCAAATCCAGCCCCGCCCAAGACAGAAAGTGGGGGTTGTGGCAGTTGCTGGGCAGTTTCTTTGTGGAAGTAAACTGCTATTTTTCTGAGTGGACACTTTGTGGAGGGCACTAGTGGTGAATGAAAAACAAAACATCAGCTACTGATTTATTTATTCATTTTTTTTTTTTCAGCATCGACTCTGTGTCTGGCATTGGATTATATGCTGACTGTCCACTGCTTCATTTACTCCCCAGAGCAGTCCACATAGGTGGCCACCATCAGCATATTTGCTGTTGCAGATGGGGAAACTGAGCCAGGGAATGGTCAAGTACCTTGGTCACAGGGATCCTTAGGAGTGGAAGCCAGGGGACTCACCTGGGTAGAGTTGGACTCTCGTACCCCCAAAACTCATGGCCAGAATGTGGGGATTTTCCAGCCCGTCTTGTCTTAGTTGTCTGTGCCTTCTGGGAGTGGCCACAGTTCTGGATGTGGAGTCCTGAGTGTTGGGGAGGTGGGACCCCCATATAGGAGGTGGTGTTGGGATGAAAGTTTCTTCTTCTTCTTTTATTTATTTATTTGGCAGAGAGAGTGAGAGATGGAAACACAAGCAGGGGGAGCAGCAGGCAGAGGGAGAAGCAGGTTCTCTGCTGAGCAGGGATCCCAACGTGGGGCTTGATCCCAGGACCCTGGAATCATGACCTGAGCCGAAGGCAGATGCTTAATGACTGAGCCACCCAGGCGCCCCTCTACACCATACTTCTACCTTAGATTCTAGCCTCTAGCCTTAGCCAGGGAGGATGTTTTAATAGTGACCTGTGTTTCTCATGTGTTTATATTGGGGCCTGTCATACTTTCAGTGTTGTGATGATTAATTTTGTGTATCAACTTGCCTGGGTCACCTGGTGTCCATGTATTTGATTTGATTTGATATTTTTCTGAGGCTTTCTCTGGGGACTTACTATTTTTTTTTTCTTAAAGATTTACTTCATGGAGAGAGAGTATGGGGTGTGGAGCAGAGGGAGAGACTCTTAAAAGTGGACTGTGCACTAAGCTTGGAGCCCGACATCGTGACCTGAGCTGAAACCAAGAGTTGGATGCTTAACCGGTCTGAGCCACCCAGGCGCCCCTCTGAGGATGTTTGTGAATTGAGGGACTGAGTAAAGCAGATTGCCTACCTAATCTGGGTGGGCCTTGTCTAATCCGTTAAGGAACTTGACTAGAACAACAGCAAAATGGACCCTCTCCTAAATTAGGGGCATTCCAACTGCCTGACTACCTTCAAAGTGGGACTTCTGTCTCTTTCCTGCCTTTGGCCTTGGACTGGAACTATACCCTCCGCTCTCTTGGGTCTGCAGCTTGCCAGTGGCAGCTCTTGGCTCTATCAGCTTTCGTAACTGTGTGAACCAATTCCTTAACAAATTTGTGTGTATGTGTGTATCTATATATGTAGATACATGTATATATATGTATGTACCTGTGTGATACACACACACACACACACACACACTTTTTAAAAAAAATTTCTGAAAGTTAAAAAGCTCTCTGCTCTCTCTGGAGAACCCTGACGAGTATAGTGCTCATGCCAGATCACTGTCCGGCTCCTCCTTTCTCGGGTCCACAGTCATCCGAATGCAGTTCCCACGGATGCTACCGGAAAGCATCTGAGCCAGAGCTCTCTACTTCCATGCGGTTTACCCGCCTCCTTTATCTCTGATCCCACAGCTCGGGGTTTAACTCAGACAGCTCACCCTCATGCTCCTCCTCCTCGTCCGATTCCTTTGCAGTGGCCGCAGGAACATTTCTTCCCCTTTTTCTGCTCGCTCCGTCTTCTCTGCTCTTTTCTCAGTCACTTTTTCTCCTCTCTTTTCCCCTTCTGCTGGCTTTCCATATTGTCCTATTTAGGATCTACACTGTCCCTAATCATTGTGGTTTATGAATGTTCAGCGTAGTTTTGGTATCGTTATCGTCACCTGACTTTTTTTTTTAAGATTTTAAAAAAATTTTATTTATTTGAGAGAGAGACAGACAGAGATAGTGACAGAACAAGCAGGGAGGAGAGGGAGAAGCAGGCTCCCTGCTGAGCGGGGATCCGGACGTGGGGCTCGATCCCAGGACCTTGGAATCATGACCTGAGCTGAAGGCAGGTGCTTAATGGCTCAGCCATTTGGGCACGCCTTCACTCGAAATTCTTAATAATAGTCTCAGGCCACTCTAGAATTTCCAAGAATGACTGGCCACCCTGTTTTCTTCTGATTCAATCTGCTTTTCTTCAAGCACCCGCATTTACGATGAATAACGTATTTCCTTTTGATCTTTACTGTTTTGCTTTTGTTGGACGGCAAGACTTGCGGCTTTTCTGTTTTTAGCATTTTTCATCACAGATACGCAGCACATCTGGATCGAAGGGGCCTCGGTGGGCTGGCTGGGACAGGGCCAGTGCTCCGGTGAGGCCCGTCATGGGAGCGGAAAGCCTTTGTTGTCCCACGTCCCGACTGTGGTGGACGGACTGTTTCCCCCAGTATGCAGGGGACGCTCCGTGTTTCTTCTCTGCCTTTTACTCATTTACACTTCGGTGCTCCCTGGTCTTCACAGGGTGGGACCCATCATCTTGCTCTTGGTCGTGTGGTGCAAGCTTCCCTTGCCGGCCAGGTGAGCTCTGTACGAGTGAGCACAGCACATCATGGGGACAGATGGCCTGAAGTGTGCTGCCTCTACCCTGGGAGGGGGCCTCAGGGTCACAATGCACGGGATAGCCAGACCTTATGTCCCAGTCTTCAGTAGGTAACTGCAAGAGGCTGCTTAACATCTCTAGCTGCAAAAATTGTGCAGAGTTAGTTTACAAAAACTAAACAGCTACCAAAAAATCCTCCTGAAGCTACCCTCCCTCGTACTCAAACTGAAAATGCAACCGGCAGACCTCTCCAGTCTCTCCTTGGTTGCCCTCCTCGCCTTGGCTGCCTTGGTTTCCCTGGGTTGGGTAGGGCTAATTGATAAATTCAATGGATCTATGCCAGCTCGGGAAGTAATGGGTGATGGTGTCAACTCTTGGGTTTTTTTAGTAAGGATTTGGGATATTGTAGTCCTCTTCGGAAGAGAACATGTTTTTGGTGTTGGGAGGAGTTCGTGTCTGCATTCTCTGCCAAGGAGGTAGTGAGGGGCCATCGTGTGTGACAAGATTTGGGATTCTGGGGGACACCTGGGTGGCTCAGTGGGTTAAGCCTCTGCCTTTGACTCAGGTCAAGATCTCAGGGTCCTGGGATCAAGCCCCACATCGGGCTCTCTGCTCAGCGAGGAGCCTGCTTCCCCTTCTCTCTCTGCCTGCCTCTCTGCCTACTTGTGATCTCTGTCAAATAAATAAAATCTTTAAAAAAAAAAAAAGGAGTTGGGATTCTGTGTAGTTGCTACAGGTCTGAGTCTCCGTTAATTGGAGTCGTAGGCGACATCCAGAATGGCAAGGGGAAGCTTAATGTTTCCTTGATTTACTAGACCATTTCCCATAAAATTTGCACCTTCTATGAGGAATCTTCTGGAGCAAGCATTGCTCCTCCTTCAACAAACCCAAAATGTAATATAATAGAGCCGTGGTAAAAGAACATTCTAGAAGACACTTTTACTCACCACAGTAAGGCTTGTCATGGCCTTATAGAATGTGAAAGCTCACGGAGGCATAGTGGTAAAATGAATTTATATCCTTTATTTTATAGATTAAGAAACTGAGGCCCTGCAGTTTAAGTGTTTTGCTCAAAGTCCGTATCCGCTCATCCCTGTAGACTGTTTCTTACACTAACCTGTGACATTCGATGCATTCCCTATGCTAGGTGGCATTTCCCACAGAGACGTTACCTCGTTGTTACTGATCATAAAATTGTCTATAGCAAGAGCAGTAGTTGAATAAGTATTCTCTTATTCTTAGAAAAGGTTGCTGACATCCATTTTTTTTTACTGTTAAATATTTAATGGCAGACTCCAGTAAATTCGGATATTGGATCATTATTTATCCGAGGTTCTGATAAACGGCCCAGTCTCATTTTCCTCCAGCTGCCAAATTTTGCCTCGGTGCTGGTGGGGAATGTAAATATGCAATTAATATTGTAGCAATCCGTCATCTCTCCCGAATTTTTTCTTTATAAACTCCCAGAGCATGGGCAGGAAATTGATTCGTCGTGACCCCCTGTGCTTTAAAACCATCGTGGTGTTGTCGACATGTTTCACTCCTCCTCTGGGATTTAATGCAGTAAGGAATTGAGTAGCCGCCTGCCTTTATTAATCTGTTCCTTTTAAATCGGGAAGCTGTATTCCTCGGTTGCTGTTTTCCTGTGCGGGTACAGGCTCTCCCTATGCTTTCGCACGTCAAGAAGAGCCAGCGCAAAACCTTCATGGTAGTGCCTCTGCTTTGGAGACTGAATTAAAGTCATTTGACAACTGCTGTTAATTTCTGCTGCGGTGTCTTTTACACTGTCCGTATCCATACAGGTCCCGTTGCTGGGAGCTAAAGGGGTTAGGATTGATTTTCCTGGATTTTGTTAACTTAATGCGATCTCATCAATTTCCATCCTCCTGGCTGTTTTAATTTGTGACCGAGGAGGGTCCAGGGATGAATGGCTTAGAGACTGTGACTTCTCTGGCTCTTTGGGAGGTAGCGCTGCATGGGGTCAGCTGTCTTGAAATATGTTGTAAATGCCTTGCGTGGGAGCCAACTCTGTCCACTGTTTTCGATTATATAACGGGTCAGATTTATGTGGCCTTCAGTGAATTCCAAAGCCTAGTGTTTTAGGGATTTGCAAGAGGGGTCGGAGCACTGTTCATCTCCTGGAGAATGTGAAAATGTGGAAAACCATAGTAATTCAGGGCTCAATGGAGAAACCGTGGCTATGTAGTAGGGTTTAAAAAAAATTTTTTTTCTTTTTGTCCCAGATAAGCATGTCAGAAATTATACTTCAAGAGCTGAAGGAGATTCACAACTTGGGCCACAAGAATCTAAGGTCTGGGAATTTTATGCCAGTGGTGGTGGTGGTGGGTCAGGTGAATTTCTTACAAGAGGATATTTAAACTGGTCAAGTGGAGTGCCTGGGTGGCTCAGTTGGCTAAGTGTTTGTCTTTGTCTCAGGTCATGATCCCAGGGTCCTGGAATCGAGCCCCATATAAATATAATATATATACATAATATGTTATTACATATATTAAATATATATTACTTGTATATTTATATATATAAAACTGGTCAAGCAAGGCTTGTTGGTCAATTAGATCTTCCAACGGGCCACTTGGCAGGCGGGGGAAGAGGCAGGAAGCAGGAGAGGGCCCCGAAGGAATATTAATACTTAACTCTGCGTGATTATTTGTGAAAAGCCAATTTCAAAGAAACCAACCGCTTTTTCAAAGGGCAGAGCAGTAAACTGGTGAGGATCTATGTACACAGAAGAATGGCGTCATAGACTCTGAGCCCAGTTCCGAAGGGTTTGGACTGTGGGGGCACGTGGCTCTCTAAGGTGAGGGTCTTGTGAGAAAAGTTGCCCCCGCCCCGCATTGTTTTATAACGTCTGGGGAGCTCGCCCTTAAATGTCTGTTCATATTCCTCGCCCAGTACTGGAGGGTCTAATTACTCCTAATGACTATAGGCAGTTGGGGAATCTGACAGGCCCAGCCCTGCCCCACATCGGGCTCGCGTGTAACCGGTTCCTTCCCATACTTCTCTTTCCCTTTGTTCTTCAGGGGTAAATCTCCGACACGAAGGGGAAGAGTCCAGGATTTTTCACTTTTTAGATAGGGATGCTTCCTGATTCAATTGCTCTAAGGTAGCGAGAAGTTGCGCTCAGTCCGGGATAACGTACGTATAGAGGGACACAGTTGAATTGGGTATTTTGTTCCCTGAAACCCTGCATCGAACCTGACTGATCCCTGGAGACTTTCTAGTCCTGGCTCTGTCGGTATCTGCCTGTGTGGCCGGCTGTCGTGGGGGTACTTCTCGCCCCTCAGCTTTTTTTTTTTTTTCCTTTCCACATCTCAAGGAGGTTGTTAAAGTGCAGAATTCCCGGGCCCTACCTTGACAAAATCTGTCTTAATTGGGCTCGCTTTTTGACTAGGCCTTGACCATGGCCCCTAGTTCTCTCTTTGTCCTGCCCAGCCCAGCCTAGTCTTCCGGGAAGAATCCTGCTAACTTATCCCCACCCTTGATATCTGACCAAATTCCTTGTCCCCCACCTTTTATATCCTGGGCCTGCCTTTAACAAGAATCCCGTTAGGCCCGTAGTGCAGGAAACCCCCTGGTACTGATTTTTCTGTCCACCGGCCCCTCCATCCTTGGCTATAAATCCCCGCTTGTCCCTGTTGTATTTGAGTTTGACCTCTCTCCCTTACTGCGATACTCCTGTTGGTGCTCTCTCCCACACCCAACGATGTTAGACTTTATTTATAGTCAAGTTAGTTAATATATAGTATATTTTTAGTTCCAGGGGTAGAATTTAGTGATTCTTCAGTGGCTTCTAACACCCAGTGCTCCTTATATCACGTGCCTTAATACCCCTCCCCCCCAATTACCCCATCTCCCACCCACCTCCCCTCCAGCATCCCTCAGTTTGTTGCCTGAGTAAAGAGTCCACTCCTATTGATAATCTCAAATACGGTCTTCCTTGCCATTTTAACAGCTGTCAGAATAATTTCTTCTTCAACAGTCTCTAGATTCTTACTTGATATGTTTAAGACAGGACCCTGTCTATGTGTTATTAGCTAGGGAAAGGTGACTTTCTGAAAGAAAATCCAAAATTACAGTGGTTTAATCCAACAACAGTTTATTTATTTTTAAAGATTTTATTTATTTGACACAGAGAGAGAGAGAGATCACAAGCAGGCAGAGAGGCGGGGGCAGGGTGGGGGGGAAGCAGGCTCCCTGCTGAGCAGAGAGCCCAATGTGGGACTCGATCCCAGGGCCCTGAGACCATGACCTGAGCCCAAGGCGGAGGCTTAACCCACTGAGCCCCCAGGCTCCCAGCAGTTTATTTCTTATCCAGTCAAAGTTCTCTCCCAAATGTGATTCCAGGACGCAGTCTCCTTCTGCAGTGTGGCTCCGACCTCTCCAGCGTGCGCCCTCCCCTGGTGGCCATATTCCTAGGAGTCAAATCATGGGACGGGAAAGAACACAAAGGCTTATAGGAGGGGACACATTTTTTCCACTCCCATTTCATCGGCTAGAATCCCAAGTCACATAGTCACATTTCTCTGAAAAATGTCAGCTGGAGGAAGAGGGAATAAGTCTGTTAAACACCAGCCCACCCATCTTCATTTTCAGTAAGTGTCCATGTAATTCTTGGGCCCCACCTTGAGAAACAACATAGGGTAATGATTACCAAGTATCTTCTAGACCCAAGGTTCTGGGGTCCTGTCATGCTGGGATTAATCACACAGAAAAAAAAAGTGAGTCCTGCCACAGTGAAGAAAGAAGTTAAATGAGCAAACAAAATTCAGTTGATTTTTCTGCCCATATTCGAAGTTTGGAAAAATGTGTTGACCTGTTCTGACCAGCTGGTTAAATGGTCAAGGTTATCATCTTTTTTTCCCCATGGGCCGTAATTGTCTTGCTGACACTCCTCTGCTTTGGGAACATACTAGGATGCTACCTTCTGGTGCCTTCTTACATAATGGGGTCCTGGGGGCCAGAATGGGGAGCACAGGAAGTATGCTTGTTTCCTTTATTTATTTATTTATTTTAAAAATTTTATTTATTTATTTGACAGAGAGAGATCACAAATAGGCAGAGAGGCAGGCAGAGTGGGGGGGTGCGGGGAAGCAGGCTGTCCACCGAGCAGAGAGCCCGATGCAGGGCTCGATCCCAGGACCCCAAGATCATGACCCGAGCCGAAGACAGAGGCCCCAACCCACTGAGCCACCCAGGCGCCCCTGCTTGTTTCCTTTAGCAACGAAATACAGCAGATGGTTTCTGTCTTTCATTCGCCTCTTTGAAAGCCATTGAAACAGAAGGATTTTCTTAACCTCTTCTGCTTAGAATCATGAAGACTCTGATGGGATCTGCTATTGACTTGGTCATTTGTGTTGTGATTTTCTAAATGGGGCGAGTTTATTTTATTTTTTTGTGTCAGGAATCAGGTAGGGGCAGAGACGGGGCTGTGGAAGGACAGTGTGTCGTGATCTGTTTTCGCAAACTCCAGCAAGGAAGGCCTGTGGAGTGAGAAAAAATAATTTGGATCTGTGTGAGCTTTGGTTTGGGCAAATTGCAACCGTAAGGGGAAACGAGATGGTGAATACAGAGGCTCTGAATGAGACTCTTTTGGGTTTCTAGGTTGCTAGAACCTTCCGTTGCTAGGCTACTGGCAAATATGACATAGGCCCGTGGATGCTTTCTAGATTGAGTATTAGCTCACATCGATAGTCTACTTACTGCTTTTAGTCCTGGTTATTTATTATTATTATTCTTTAAAGATTTTATTTATTTATTAGAGAGAGAGTGAGAGAGCGCACAAGCAGGAGGAGCAGCAGGCAGAGGGAGAAGCAGATTCCCCACTAAGCAGGGAGTCCAACATGGGGCTCGAACCCAGGACCCCAGGATCATGATCTGAGCGGAAGGCAGACACTTAACCCACTGAACAATCCAGGCAACCCTATAGTCTTGGGTATTATTTGCACAACACTAGAAGGTGTTAGTGCGATTTTATCTCTGTTCTACCAACTGAGGGTGTGGCCCAGGGAGGTCAGTAGCTGAGCAAGGTTGCATTGTGGAGAATTCTACTTCGAGAAGTCGAAGTAACTCTTACTTTTCGTCTTTCTCCGATGGATTTGTTTTGCATTAGACCTTATAGTCTTGTACAGCCAATGGCTTTTGGAGTGCGCCTTCTCTCTTTCTCTTTCTTTGCACATAGATTACACGGTATGGAAGAAAGTGGTTCCATTTCCTTTCATGAAAATTATGGTTCTGGGGTTAGCATTCGATCCTTCCAGCTTTCTGAGGCTGTGTGGGCAGAGTCAGCTCTGGTTCTTACAGCCTTGGATAACATACAGCTTGCTCAAGTAGTATAGGAAGTTTATAATGAATGACTAGTTGTTATGTTTCTTTTGGGGATCATTTCATAGGAGGTTAGCAGTCACATGCATCTTAAAGAATAGAATGCATTTAAGGTTTCCTGTTATTTTTCTTATGGAGTCAAGGGCAGATGGCGCCGGGTCCCTTCGAAGGCAGGTCGTAAATTCTGGGCCGATCCCCACCTCCTGTCCAGCTGTTTCTGGCAAATTAACAGAGGCAACAGATACCCATTCCCAGCCCGTGGCAGACATCTCCAGTCAACTGTAGCCCTTTTCCCTGGCCCTGCCGTCAGGTGAACACTATCAACCAGTCATAGTCAGCAAAGGAGTGGAGACCAGATTCTCACTCCTGGTTGGTCACACCCCACCTTTATTATCAAATAACTGCATGGTTAATTTAATCAGTGGTTCTCAACGGAGTTGACAGTTGCCCTCTGGGAAACATTTGACAACATCTGGAATTAGTTTGGTTGTCACGGCTTGGGGGTTTGCTACTGGTGCCTACTGGGTGGGGGCCTGGGATGCTGCCAGACTCCCTACTAGGCGTTGGACCCCCGCTAGGCTACTTCCCCATGACAAGGGATTAGCCCGCTCAGAATGTCAATAGTGTCAAGGTTATGAGACTCTGATTTGACCTTTGGAGGGCGTCTGAACTATTAGTAGGGAAGAAGGAGGAGGATATGGAAGAAAGATACCTGGAAGAAAGGGAGGAAAAGGGTTTTACGCCTTCACTTGTTAGCTTAAGGTAGGCCTGTGCACGGAACTCACCCCGTGCCCTGTTTGAGAAACCCAGCATAGCGTGTCAACTCGTGGAAAGGATCACAAGTGCGTATGTGTGGCTTCGTGACATGGTCAACTCTTGGGCCTTTTTGTTGTTTGGTGCTTGGGGGGTTCGTAAGGACTAGATAATGAGGGTAGCTGTGTCTTCACTTCTAACTGGTGGCTCTTTTATTATTAAAGCAATCTGAGATTTGGGCAAAGATCTGCCCATTCCAAGCTACTAGAAGTCATCTCGCTGTCCAAACGTGAAGAAAATGAGGGAGGCAGGCTGGGTCCGAGGACCCAGAGGGTCCCTTAGGACCTGTCGAGAGGGTCCTTGGCTTCACCCAGGATCGAAATCGAGCTCAAGGCAGGGGGAAGTGAGGACAGAGTTTACTGAGCAGTGTGGGTGATAGAGTGTGGCAGACAAGGGTGTCTGGGAGACTCGGGAAAGGAGAGAGACCCTCCCCATCGTGTGGGGGTAGGGGGTTATTTGGAAAGGGGTCCAGAGTACGTGACCTTTCCGGCATCCAGGGGAGGGTGTGATTAAAGCTGTCACGTGTTACCCCATGAGTTATCAGAGGTCATGGGGCTGACATTGGTGTAGACTGAGGTTTGTTTGAAGCTGACGTCCCAGCATGTTCAGGACCTGGTTCTGCTTAGGTATTATTAGGCGTATGAGGTTCTAGGAAGAAGCTCAGAGAATGATTAACTTTCTTGCCTTCATGTTGGAGTGGGAACATAGCCTCTGGTCTTCTCAGATGCAAGGTGAAATAGGGAATATGAGTGGATGGGACCTAGCAGAGAAACAGCAGAAATGGAGTCTTTCTAAAATGGAGTCCCTTCAAAAATAGAAAAGAAATAAAAAATAAAATAGAATAAAATGATGTCCTTTTAATTTCTCTCTCTCAAAATCATTAAGTAAATGATAGACTGTCCATATAACATAATTTAAATAAATTTTTAATGACAGGGAGACGTTTTTAGGATATGTTAATAATGTATATAATACGATTTTAACTTGTCTATATTTATACCAAAAATACACTTGGAAGGCTTCCAGGTTCATTCGTAAAGGACTGCTTTCCCTATAGTTTGATGTATTTTCCAGACTTTTATTTTATTTATTTTTTTAAAAGATTTTTTATTTACATTTTCCAGATTTGTAATGAAGAGATTATTTTTGAGATGAGAAAAATGTAAATGTTTTAATGTTAGCGGCTGCGATGAAGTTTATTTATTTATTTGTTTATTTATTAGGATTTATTTATTTATTTGAGAGAGAGAGTCCGAGCTGGAGCAGGAGCAGGGGGAGGGGGTGAGGGAGAGTGTCTCGAGCAGACTCCCGGCTGAGTGTGGAGCCTGACGTGGGGCTCGATCCCATGACCTTGAGGTTATGACCTGAGCCAAAAACCAAGAGTTGGATTATTAATCAAAGCTGGACATACCAGATGCAGATACGTGGATGGAAAGATTTCTCCACCGTGGGCCAAGTGGTGGTGTAGGGTTCTGTGGGATTACAGAGGACAGTGTAGCCAAGCTTCTTTATGAATGAGGGAAGGCTTCATGGGCGAGGTGGCACGTCAGAAGGGTCATGATGGCAGATGAGCGGTTTGCAAGGAGAAGGAGGGCTGAGAGACCCCAGGGCACTTTTCTTTTCGCTTCTTGGACTGTGGATAGCATTTGCCTGATCCGTGAGTGGAAGTTACTTTATTTTTAGCCCTGTGTATAGCAGAGATGGGGGAGACCCGGGACTTTCTTCCCACTGGTCCTTTCCATGTGACAACTGGATCGATCAGTTCCCCTGAATTAATTACAGTTTTGTTGCATTAATTGATAGGCACTTAGTGGCCCTATGGACACCTATCTATAGAGTATTACATTCCTGGGGGCCCTGGAAGAAACCCCTTTTTTTTTAACCTGTTGCATGATCCTGTGGCTTTAATCTCTAGGACTAAGCGCCTTTCAAAGGCTAACTTGAAAGAAGTTGAATGTTGGTTTTAAAGACAGGAAGGCATGTGGGTTCCACTGTTTCTCCAAACAGGTTCAATAGAGGCCTCACATTTTGGATGGAGTGTTGGTTAATCGCCCAAGTTAGTGAGGATGCTGGAATTAACCCACTTGGAACCGAAGGGTGTCTAACTGGTCTGTTCAGGTTGGCCTGAACATCAATCGGTTATGAATTTAGAAAAGGAGACCCATGTTGCTTGAGACTTTTAGTCATCATATTTGATTCATTCACTATGAACGAACAAATGAATCCAGTAATTCTTCATTGCCTGCCTCCTGTCTGCAGGGCCGGAGGTCACCTGTCCGGCAAACTACTCCCTGGAGAGTGGGAAAGGCCAGCCTGTTCACAGATGCCCCAGCGGAGCTCCTGGCTTCCTTCTGGAGCCTGCAGGTCTTGCCCTGAGTCCACCCCCTTTCCCTCATACCATGGCATTTGGGAATCAGAAAAATATAGGAGATGCAGCAAACCCTTAACTGTGATGGAAACACATCTGGGGGCTGATGTTGGGGTGGGGGGGCAACCACTTGTTAGAAAGAGAGGAAATCAGAAGTCATGATGAGGGTTCACCTCATCATGGATTTAGAGTCTAGCAGTGCTGGGAAGAAGAGTTCCCAGCTCTTGACCGTGGTCTTTACAGTGCTAGGGGATAGTGGCTTGTGGGTGACCATTTGTCCTCAGGAAACAACGGGGTTCTGCGTTTGGTGAGTGCTTTGGCACGCTCATTTCAAATGACAAGGGGGCAGTAAACCATCAGAGCATTGTCTCCTCCACTCTCCTGCCCCCCACCCCCCACTGGATTTCCTGTCCCGGGCACTGGAAGGGCTCTGATGTGTTTGGATCTGGTCTCTTAGGGGTCACTGTTCTGCACTCCTGTTCTCCAGTGTCTGAGAACCATTGTTTCATATATTTTGACTGTTTCTTTTCTTTTCTTTTTTTTTTTAAGAAGTTATTTTATTTTATTTAGAGAGAGAGCGGGGAATAGCGGCAAGAGAGCGAGAGCATCTCCAAGCCAGCTCCACGTTCAGCCCGGAGCCCAACACGGGGTTTCGATCTCACCGCCCTGAGATCACGACCCAAGCTGAAATCAAGAGTCAGAGGCTCAAACGACTGAGCTGCCTAGGCACTCCTGTTTTGATCATTTTTTTACAATTATTTCCGGAGGGTGGATACTCCCGGCCCCTGTTATTTTGTCTTGGCTGGATATAGAAGTTCTGTAATATATTTGATCTTGTTTTCTCTCTTTTTCAAACGAGATTTTAAGAAAATGAAAACAAAAAAAGTCTGGACATTAGGAAATATTCTCTAGTTGCGTGGTAAGTTCACGTGTGTGGAGTAGCGCGTTCCCTGACAGTCTTTGATAATTAAGTTGTTTTGTGCATATGAGCTGGGCTTTAAGATAGATGAGAGTGTAAGTCAATTATCACCTTTACCTTAAAGCATAATTAAAACCTCTCTTCTCAGCCATCAGGGAATCAGTTCCTTTCTTAAATCTGATGCCTCTCCTTCGTATGTTTTGAGAAAATTGTTCTAAAAGAATAGCCTGAGTCTCCAAAGTTCGGCAGGCCTTTCCCTGTCTTTTTACTAGAAGTCTGGACTATGAAACAGAATTGTAGGTCAAGCATAAATGAAATTGCTTGATCTGTTTTTCTGAGGTTGTGTTCACAAATGGCATAACTGATGGTGTGTTTCTTCCTCTTTATACCCAGTGTGCTTGCTTAATCACCTGAATGTTGTAAATTTGGGGGTAAGGTGCATTTCTGAAGACTTTGGCTTTTAAATAAAAAGCAAGGTAAATTGAGCACTTCTGCCCAGTCTCCGATGATACCAGCAATTATACGTGGCGTTGTTCCTCCTAGGGAGGTCTTTGTTAATTGTTCTAGGCCAGATTTGTACCCTGGAACACTTGCCTGTCTCCCTTGCTCTCAAGGGTTCTGGTTCTCAATTAGTCATCGACCTCGCTTAAGTTGTTTTTGACACAAGCTGAGATAGAAGGAAAAGAGAAAATAAAAGGCCTTTACTTCGGTGTTGAATAAAGATGTATGTCTACTAATTTTGGTTTGTATCCTGTTCCCTTTTGCAATTTCGCTCAGCATTTCTTGGATTACCAGTAAAGCACAGCACACGTCCCCCAAGGCCTTTTTTCCATTCATTCTGCCACCAGAGTCATTTCTGCAATGAGTGGGTCTGATCATTGCCACTCCTCTGTGATGGCAGTTCCTGCACCCAGTACAGAACCTGTTTGTGACACGGCTTTTTGGACCTCCCACCGTCTGACCCCAAATTGTTTGGATCATGGAGGACATTTCAGCTATAGGGCAGGTGTCTTGGTATTTCTGGGACATGCCCTATGTTTTAATGCCTCTGTGTGTTTGGTTCCATTGTTTCCCTGGAAAACCCTTCTCCCTGTGCCCCCTTCTCTCAAGTCACCCATGCCGGGACCTTCCCAGCCTTCCCAGGAGGAGTTGCTTCCTCTCTTGTTTAGATTCCTAGAACTTCCTCCCAAACTGGCGTGAGGGTATGTCTGGGAAGGTGATGTCTTTCTTATCGGGAGGGTCATTTATAAGCCTGAAGGTCAGGTTGTCTGAACGCTGCTTGTGGATTTCACGCTGCTGGTCAGCTGTATAATTGTGCAGGTAAGAGAGGAGGGACGGAAGACAAAATATAGCAGGGCATTTGGGAAAATGGCCTAGGCTTTACCATTGAGAACTTGGGAGCAAAATGACAGCCAAGTGTTCTCAGTCCATCTCCGATTTCGGGCTTCGTTTCCTGTTGCCGGGAGCAACAGAGGAAGGACAACAGTGAGGTCAAGCGTGGAGAGCTTTTCACAAAGAGTGGGTACAAATAAAAGGAATTTTTGGATTTTTGACATTTTCACCTCGTGTTTATAAAGGTCTCCGGATTTCACAAAGGTATGAACAAGAAAACAGTCGTAAGATTTTGTGTAACTCTTCACATCGTGTTCTGTTGCATCCGAGTGATGGTAGCCGTATTATTTTATTTTATTTTTTATTTTTTATTTTTTTTCACATTTCTATTTATTTCTTTGACAGACAGAGAGATCACAAGTAGGCAGAGAGGCAGGCAGAGAGAGAGAGAGGGGAAGGGCAGTCCCTGCTGAGCAGAGAGCCTGATGCGGGGCTCGATCCCAGGACGCTGAGATCATGACCTGAGCCGAAGGCAGTGGCTTAACCCACTGAGCCACCCAGGTGCCCCTAGTCGTATTATTTTAAACAATAAAATAAATAAAAAATATCTTTAACGCATTCTGAGCACCTGCTGAGCGCCCAGCGCTGTTCTTGGGCCTTTGGGATGCTGCAATGAATAAAGCACAGTACCCCCCTCCCCTCTCCTTTCAAGGATCTTAGGTGTTTTCACAGTGTGGTCCCCAGACCGGGAAGCATCTGGGAACTTGTTAGCAATACCCATTCTTGAGCCCTATCCCCAGACCTACTGAATCAGACACTGGGGAGTAAGGCCTCGCATTGTGGGTTTTAACAAGGCCTCCAGCTGGAGAGATGGACACATTCCATGCAGTCTGGCCAGAGAGGCTGGACGCAAGTGGAGTCCACTGAGGGGTACCCAGGAAGAGGAGATTGATGCCCCTGGAGAGTCAGGTTGGGCGGAGGTTTTCAGATGAAGGAAGTTCAAATGAAGCTTGAATTGGTGGTGAGTGTTTCTTCTTCAGATGGATAATGTAGAAAGGAAGAGCATTTTTAGGCCGAGAGAACCACATGTACGAGTGTAGAGCAATCCAAGGGATCACAATTATTATTATTGTCATTATTATAATTACGTCATTATTATTGTTATTCTCAGGGTCATAAGATGAGGTCAGCTGGCAGGATCAGTAGCTGAGAAGTTTTGACTTCTCTCCTGGAAAATAGCTGGAGAGTTTTTTTTTTTTTTTAGCAGTGAAAGGGAATAATAACAGATTTGCAATTCTGTTGGATATACACAAAAAGCTAGGGCCTTCTTTAAGTTGGAAAAAAATTCTTGGGATATATTCAAAACCTAACTGAAGGAGGGAAAAAACCATCAAGAATTGGGAATTCAGTTCTTACTATTTATAATAATTCTTAAAGAATTAACAATCTTTTTTCCCATAGAGTATTTTCTGTAGCAGTTGTGGTCTCACAGCAATATTGAGCAGAACGTCCAAGTTCCCCGTTTACCCCTTGTCTTCCTCACGCCCTTTACATGGCCTCGCCCTTCATCAACACTCACAGCCAGAGTGGTACCACATTTCATCATCCAAAGTCTGTACTGTGTACGTAGGGCTCACTCTTGGTCTTGCATATTTAATGGGTTTGGACAAATTTGTGATGACATGGATTTACCATTCTAGTTATCATATGGAATAGTTTCACTGCCATGTCCTACCTGTGTGTCGTTCCCTCCCTCCCCCAAGCTCCTGGCAACCCTGATCTTGTTACCACTTCCAGAGTTTGCCTCTCGTGTGTCATAGAGTCGGACTCAGTCTGTACCCTTTTCAGATTGGTTTCTTCCGCTTAGTAATATGCATTTACGTTTCCCTCATGTCATTTGGTGGCTTGACAGCTCTTGTCTTTTTAGCCCTAAATCATATTCCATTGTTTGGATGTACTACAGGTCCTGTATCAGTTCACCTGCTGGAGGATAGCTGAGTTGCTTCTAAGTTTGGGCAGTTATGAATAAAGCTGTTATAAACAGCTGTGCAGATTTTTAAATTTAATTTTATTTATTTTTATTTATTTGACAGACAGAGGCCACAAGTAGGCAGAGAGGCAGGCAGGCAGAGAGAGAGAGGAGGAGGAAGCAGGCTCCCCGCTGAGCAGAGAGCCCGATGCGGGGCTCGATCCCAGCACCCTGAGATCATGACCTGAGCCGAAGGCAGAGGCTTAACCCATTGAGCCACAAGGAGCCCAGTGTGCAGATTTTTGTGTGGACAGAAGTTTTCAGCTCCTTCAGGTAAGTACCTAGGCATGGGATGGCTAGTCTGTGTATAGTAAGAATTTTTTTTTTTTTAAAAGATTTCATTTATTTATTTGAAAGAGAGAACAGGAGAGAGAGCGAGCATGGTGGAGGAGCAGAGGGAGAGGGAGAAGCAGACTCCCCATGGAGCAGGGAGCCTGACATGGGGCTTGATCCCAGGATATTGGGATCATGACCTGAGCCGAAGGCAGATGCCCAACTGACTGAGCCACCCAGGTGCTCTGGAATGCGTTTGGTTTTATAAGAAACTTACAGTCTTCCGAATGGGTGTACCGTTTCGCATTCCCTCCACGATGACTGAGAGTTCCTGTTGCTTCACATCCTTGTCAGCACTTGGTGGTGTCCGTGCTCAGGACTGCCGCCCTTCAAGTAGGAGTAAGTGGGATCTCATTGTTATTTTAACTTGTGTTACCCTGGTGACAGATGATGTGTAACGTTTCTTCATTTGTTTATTTCCCATCTGCTGAGGTGTCTAGTAAGGTTTTTGGCCCCTTTTAAAAACTGGATTGTTTGTTTTCTTATTGTTGAGTTTCAGGAGTTCTTCTCATATTTTGGCTAACAGTTCTTTACCAGATGTGTCTTTTGCAAGTATTTTCTCCCAGTTTGTGACTGGTCTTCTCTTTCTCCTGGGATTGTTTTCCACAGAACAGAAGTTTTAAATTTTAATCAAGTCCAGCTTATCAATTATTTCCTACATGAATTGGGCTTCTCATGTATGTTGTGAGTCATCGCCGTACCCAAGGTCATTGAGATTTTCTCCTATGTGATCTTTCATAGTTTGTTTGTTTGTTTGTTTGTTTTCATTATGGTTTTTGCATTGTACATTTAGGTCTATGACCCATTTTCAGTTAATTTCTGGGCAAGGTCTGTGTCTAAATTCTTCTTGGTGCACGTGGATGTCTAGTTGTTCCCAGCACCATTTGTCAAAAAAGACCAAATTTTCTCCATTGCGTTTTCTTTGCTGCTTTGTCAGAGATCAGTTCACTCTAAGTATGCAAATCTGTTTCTGGGCTCTCCATTCTTTTCCTTTGATCTGGTGGTGTGTTTTTTTTTTTTGTTTGTTTGTTTGTTTTTTTTGCCATTTTGTTCTTTTACCACACTGTCAGGATTACTGTTGTTTTATAGAAAGTCTTAAATTTGGGTAGTGTTGGGTCTCCACTTTTTTCTTCTCCTTCAGTGTTACTTTGTTTATTGGGTGGGAGGCTTTTGCTTCTCTCTATAAAATAAGAATTTTAATTCTAAAATTCTTTTAGAAGAAAGGGGTATCTGGGTGGCTCAGTTGGTTAAGTGTCTGCCTTCGGCCAGCTCAGGTCATGATCTCAGGGTCTTGGGATCGAGTCCTGCACTGGACTCCCTGTTCGCCAGGGAGCCTGCTTCTCCCTCTCCCTCTGCCTGCCCTTGCCCCCTTGCTTTCTCTCTCTCTCAAATAAATAAAAAATCTTTAAAAGAAAGAGAAAAGTTTAAAATTAGAAAATACTCAAAGAAAGAAACAAAAGCTAATTCCTAGTTCAACCTAGATCTAACTACTGTTTACGTTTGGGTGTACTTTAATGTTGTCTTTTTTTCTCTTTGGTTTTTGTTTATGCAATAAAGCATGAATAATATTAAATTTTAGCTTGATATTTCCCCCCATTTAGTAGGAAACGTGGTCCTTAAATACTTCGTAAACATCTGTTTTAACAAGTGTTTACTATCCCATGGAGGGCTGTACTGAGTTTGTGGAACTCGTTTTCATGCATTTTGTGCCTCATGTTGGGTTTGGTGAGTGTATTAGTCAGGGTTCTCCAGGGAGAGACAGAGCCAATAGGATATATATGGATATATGTATATCCGTTTATATCCATAATCATGCAGTTAGGGAAGCCAAGAAGTCCCATTATCTGCCTGCTGTCTGCAAGCTGAAGAATCAGGATAGTCAGTGGCATCATTTAGTCTGAGTCCGAAGGTCTGAGAACCAGGGCCACCTGCGTCTGAGGGCAGGCGACGGGTGTCCCAGCTCGAACAGAGACTTTGCCCTTCCTCCACCTCTTTGTTCTATTTAAGCCGTCAGTGGATTGGACGATGCCCACGTGTGTTAGCGATGGCGGGCTTCTTAACTCAGTCTACTGACTTCAGATGCTTTCCCAGGAGCCCCCTCACAGACGCACCCAGACTTCACGTCTTACTGTCTAGGCATCCTTTGATTCAGTCAGGTTGACATGTTAAGATTCACCATCACAGTGAGGGATGTGGAAGAGGGGTTTACCGGGAGAATTTGGCCCCATGCACTTCTGGGGGCTAGAAGTCTGCGGAAGGCAGTTGTCTCTGTCCCTGGGTGGGCGTGTTGTCAGGAAGGAAATGCAGTTGGAGCCTGAAGAGCCCCGTGGCACTGCAGCTCAGCCTATCTCACACCACCCTCCCACCTTGATGACTTGGGGTGACATGCCGAAGACTCCTCGCCCTTGCCCTTGGAACTCCTCACACGCCTGCCTCCAGAGCTGGAACCGCCCTGACCTTGTCTGCTTCTCCACTGCTCCCGGGCACACTCCCGTCATGACTGGAACTTGGGACTCTCCAAGAGAGGGGGTTCTGGGAAATGCGGTGCCCATTTAGCTACAGCGACACAGAGCAATTCTTATTGTGTATTTCCAAAATAGCTTGGTGGCCATCTTTATTCCATCTGGTACCTTTTCTAAATTTTCAGTCATTTCCTTAGGGTAGACTGCAGGAGAGGGATTATGGGATCAAAGAGTCTAAATATTTTTATAAAGATTTTTATTTTATTTATTTATTTGAGATAGAGTGAGTGAGCACGCAAGTGGGGGCAGGAGTAGGGGAGGAAGAAGCAGGCTCTCCGTTGAGCAGAGAGCTCAATGCGGGGCTCGATCCCAGGACCCTGAGATTATGACCTGAGCCGAAGGCAGAGGCTGAGCCACCCAGGCTCCCTGAGAGTCTAAGTATTTTTCAGAGTCTTCATGTGTTACGAGTTGATGCAGAAAAGTTTGTATCAGTCGTAACACCAGGCTGAGTGGGAAAAGTCTCATCTTACCGGTCCTGAGCACTGTGTTCTCTCTCCTTCGCAGTCTTGAGGTTTCCTTCTGAGTTGTTAATTCCTCCCCATTAAAATAAAGCCCCCCACCTTCTCTAAAAATTAAATTGACATTGCAACAGGCAAAGACCGGTGGAAGGTGTGTGCTTTGAACCTTGAGAGAATCACTGAATGGATATTGGGAGTCATAGGTAAACTACCCTCTCCTGTTTCGGGGTCTTGCTAACCATCATGGCAATAAAATGAAAGGGTTAATTAGTTGACACAGGTAGAGGATCGGGGATTGGCAACTTTGCAGTGAAGCTCATTTGGTGCAGAGATGCAAATTAGCCACACTTATTTTCTACAGGATGTTTTGGGTTAGTTTTTGATGGCAAGGACCTTCTCTGTTTTAAAAAGTTTTGTTTTCTCTGTACAAGAATAGCTTTAATTTTCATGGGTGACTTCTAACCCTAAAAACATAATCTGTCATTTTCGTTTCTCATTGTTTGTCTTTCCCTCTGTATCATCCGTCCTATTGACCGCAGACTCTTACAGACCTCTTGTCATTAGTGTTCTGATGGCTTTTCTTCCTCGTTAATTTTCACTGGAAGCTGGCATGCAGCCAAACCCTCATGGAAACCACTGTCGTCTGTGATTCCGTGTTAAGCAGAATGTCTGGGCTCTGTCCGCATTGTGGCTCTTGGCTTACCGAGGGTTGAGTTTGTGAAGCAAATGTTAGCCCACATTCCAGCAACTTCTGAGTTTTACGTCTGATTTAATACTCCCTTTAAAGAATGCACCGCGGTTGGTGTCTTTCTCAGCTGCCCGCAATCAAGCAGGCAACCTACTGACCCAGTTTTAACGTAAATCAAACTTAACATTTTCATAAATCATAAAATTAGAATGTGGATGTTTTCTAACTCACACAATGAGCTGAGATTTATTGGTTTGTGGCCGTATGCTTGGTTGTCCTGAAAATATAAGATTCCACGGCGCCCCAAGCGCTTGAGGGTAGCTTCTAATGTGGGGAAAGGAGGGTGGGGTGGCCTTTTGTCTCTTCCTGGCCACCCAAACTGTCATAGAGGGGTCCCCGGGGCCAGCATCACACCTGCGTCATCTGGGCACTTGTAGAAAGGCAGAACCTTAGGCCTCACCCAGGTGCACTGGAAGAAATTGACCCCACGGTTGATTGCTGTGCTCGGTGCAGGGTGGGGAGCTCTGTCCTGCAGAGGGCGATCTGACCTGCTCTGCACCCATCGCCTCCTACCTTTTGCAGCCTCCTGGTCACCTTCTGCCTGGGCTTTGCTCCGGGAAGACCCAGACTTCTGGAGTGGCCTCCATTTTATTGATCTGCATACTGAGATTTGTTTAAATTCTTGGAGTGCCTTGGAAGCAGTGGCTTCAGTGCCTCTGACTTCTCCGTTAGTGACGTGAGACGGAGCAGAGCCTGCTGTCCTCACTGGGGCGTCCAGCTGGAGAGTGTGACCGGGACAGGAGTTACCGGGGGCTTGAGGTTGGATCTCTTGTTTTTAAGTCAGAAAATACACAAAGCATAACATTTATCATCTCAACCTTTTCTTTCTTTCTTTCCCCCCCCCCCCGATGTTTTTATTTTTTTATTTGACAGAAGGAGACACAGCGAGAGAGGGAATACAAGCAGGGGGAGTGGGAGAGGGAGAACAGGCTTTCTGCTGAGCAGGGAGCCCGATGCGGGGCTCGATCCCAGGACCCTGAGATCATGACCTGAGCCAAAGGCAGACACTTAACGACTGAGCCACCCAGGAGCCCCTCAACCTTTTCTAAGTGTATAGTTCAGTAGAAACAATTTACCTTTTTCCTGTGCAACCAATCTGCAGAGCTTCGTCTTGCAAAGCAGAAGCTCCCAACATGTAAGGCAGCAATTCCCACTCTCACTTTCCCGCACCCCTGGCCGGCACCTTCTACTTTCTGTCTCTGTGGACTTGACGGCTCACATCGTATCCGTCCTTTTGTGTCCGGCTTCTTGCGCTTAGCACGGCGCCCTCAGCGCTCATCCACGTCCTAGCACGTGTCTGCCTTTCCTTCCTTTTTACGGCAGAATAATATTCCGTCGTGTGTACGAACCCCATTTTGTTTACCTATTTGTCATCCTTTTGTGGACACTTGGGCTGCCTCTACCTTTATGATGAATCCCCGAACTTAGGCAATCCAGTTTCCAGTACTTTAAAAATAAGAAACGCAGACCTGATGCTTTCACACATGTTTTGCGAAAATGATTTATTTATTTATTTGAGGGCAGTAGGGGCAAAGGGAGAGGGAGAGAGAGAATCTCCCGAAGACTGTGCTGAGGGCAGAGCCCAACTCGGGCCTCGAACCCATGACCCTGAGCTCATGACCTGAGCTGAAATCAAGAGTCGCACACTTCACGGACTGAGACACCCAGGCGCCCTTCAAGCATTCCTTTAAACTCTAGTTACTGGGATGCCTGGGTGGCTCAGTGGGTTAAGCCGCTGCCTTCGGCTCAGGTCATGATCCCAGCGTCCTGGGATCGAGTCCCACATCGGGCTCCTTGCTCGGCAGGGAGTCTGCTTCTCCCTCTGCCTCTGCCTGCCATTCTGTCTGCCTGTGTTCGCTCTCTCTCCCTCTCTCTCTGACAAATAAATAAAAAAAAAAATCTTAAAAAAAAAAAAAAAAAAAAAACTTAAACTCTAGTTACTGAATATTAATCTGCATCTGTTCATAAAAAAGAAAATTACATGTCTTCTAAAAACTTCACGGTTTCTCCTAATGATATAATTCACTGTTCTTGAAGAGACTTCATTTTTTTTTTTTTTTTTTTTTTTTCCACTTAGAAAAAATCTCTTCACCCAGCGCGGGGCTCAGACTCACGACCCAAGGTCAAGAGCTACACGCTCCACTGACTGAGCCAGCCCCGTGCCCCAGCAGACCTCATTTTTGAATATCTGCAACAACAGAACTTCAAAAGCTGTTTTTGAACAGCTTTATTGATCTAATTCACTTACTGTGCATTTCACCACTTACAGTGTAGGATCCAAGGATTTTTGGTGTGTTTTCTGGGCTGGGGAATTATTACCACAGTCAATTTCAAAACATTTCTGTCACCGCCCCGCCCCAATCCTGTACCATCAGCATTTACTCCCCCAATTCCTTCCACTCTCCCCTCCCCTTTGTCTACTTTCAGTCTCTCTGGATCTCCTGTTCTGGACATTTCGTATTAATATGACGATACAGTATGTGATCGTCGGTGACTGGCTTCTTTCACTCAGCATCATGTTTGCAGGATCTCTGTAACCGTCTAGGATGTCAGCTGATCCCCCGTGGGAGATTTGTTTATCCCCATCTGGGCGTTCAACTGCCACGAGTCAGGTGCGGGGTGGGCCGCAGACATCCGGCAGTGACGGCCAGCCACGTCCCCTGGCCGCACCGCGCTCTCGGTCTTGTGGGCAGGATGGGCACTAACCGGGTCATTACACGGATACTAATCACCGGGGCTGATTTCCGTAACGGCGACAACTGGGATGCTCGGGAAATATGTAACGGGGAAGGTGAGGGAGACTGCCCTCCGTTCCTATTTGCATCTTTAAGACGGCCCTGTCCAAGGGTGCTTGGGGGGCTCATTTGGTGAAGCGTTGGACTCTTGGTTGCCGATCAGGTCATGATCTCAGGCTCATGAGATCGAGCCCCGTGTTGGGCTCTGCGCTCAGTATGAAGTCTGCTTGGGATTCTCTCTCTCCCTTTCCCTCTGCCCCTCCCCTTGCGTGTGCGTGCTCTCTAAGTAAATAAATGAATAAATACATAAAATCTTAAAAAAAAAAAAAGACCGCACTGTCCATGTATCTCATCGTGAGAAATCCCTTCCATCAGTGTTTATACGCGGTGACTGGTGGGGAGCCATGACATGGTCAAGAGGGAGACTCCGTCTGTTTCGTTGAGGAGCTCACCCCTTCGCAGGGCTGACAGCCATTTGTGCCGAGGGCTGGTCGGGTGATGCCGGGCCATGGGCCAGTCTCTCTGAAGCATTCGAGGGAATCTTTAGGGAATAGTGATGAGGATGTTTGATTAGATTTTTGGAAAATGAATAAAATTTGTTCCGGAAGCCAGTAGGTGCACGGGTGGAAAGCAGCATCTCAGTAGAGGTCGAGAGCATAAGTGTGAAGGTGCTCGGTGGGTTCAGGGTGGGGGGGGGGGCATCGGGTATCCGCTGTGGTCGCAGCGTGGAGAACGGCCACAGAAGGCTGGAGGGTAGGCTGCTTCCAGTTGTGAAGTACCTTAAAGCAAAGGTTAGAAGCTTGATCCTGGACACCTCAGGATTTTGACCTTGAATTCTGAGTACTCTTGTTCCTGTTTGAGGCAGTTGGTGCATTCTCCTCCTAACCCTGACTCGCTGTGGTTGCGGGTGGAGGTGGCAGACCCTGGAGAGTCCCTTCTAGAAGGCCCCAGACTCTTCTGGAGGGAGACTCGGAAGTGTCAGGGCAGCGGGCATCAGAGCTTTCCTAAGCAGGAAGCGATCAGACCAATCCGATGGGTTTACTGGGATGCAGATACAGGCCGTCGGGAGTCAGGCTGGAGGGGGTTGGATGGTGTTAGCAGCTCCAGGGTATGGAGGTCCCCGGCCCAGACGTCCGGGTGGAGACAGCTGTGGTGAGCTGTCCTTTATGGGCCATCGCTGTCATGCTGTATGGCCCGTTAAGTAGGAGGGAGACTCCGGACGAGCCCCTCACGGCTGTAGGACCCATTTCAGCACACCAGGTGACATCCAGGCTTCCATGGGAGGGTCAAGGATGGTCAGGAAAGTCCCAGCCTGCAGGGTCTGGCCACGCCTATCTCAGGGCAGTCTGTCCTCTGTGCTGGGTTTTGGTGCATCACTGCCTGGGGCTGTTTGCAGATTTGGTCCTTTATTGGCCCACGTGATGTTTGTTGCAGCCCCTGGCTCCCGTGGGTGTGCATTCAGAGACGGATGCGTGCCCACCCCCGGCCGGCTCCCGGTGGCATCCGCGAGGCAGCACGGGTTTGCAGGCTCAGAATCCCAATGTCGCAGGCGTCACTGGCACGTGGGGTCCGCGAGGTCACGCTGGCATTGATAATTAAAGCTTCCGTCCTTGTCCCTCTGCGGGCCTGCGAACGTGTGTTCACTTGCAGTGTTTCCCTCAGGATTTCTGCAGGTTCCCCCAGAGTGGGGTCCAGTGTCGCTGAGGCTGGTCACGGTTGGTCACAGCCTGTCCTTCCTTTCTTGGCATGGCCTCCGTCTGTCAGCTCCACGCTCCAGGAGCCGCTCTGAAGGACTGTCTTGCTCAAATCTTTATAATGAGCATCTCCAAGTCTGTGCCAAGGGGCGAGTTGCAGGCAGAAATGCTGGAGAATGGCTGTCTGTCCCCTGAGATGTTGTTGTCATCGGGGAACTGAAGTGACAGTGTTGGGTCCCAAGACGGGCGAAGCCTCAGGACACAGCTCCTTCAAGATCTCCTCTAAGTAACGCTCCCCATCCTATGCTATCCATCCCGTGAGAGAGTACCCTGTTAAATATGGATTTTCCATATAAATTTTCCTCATAGGAATTTTCCATATGAAATTTTCCATATGAATTTTCCTCATTTTCCATATGAATTTTTCCATATGGATCTTCCTCGTAGTATGTGCTAGAATCTGAAATTGTCTTGTTTATTTCACAGTGATGACCTTTTAATTACACTCTTAAATGCATTGATTGACTCAGTGACTGCGCAGCTTGTCCTGGGACCCAAGGCCAGGCACTCTGGCCAGGGTCCAGCTCCTAGCCACCACGCGTATGTTGATTTTGTCTCTGTCAACAAGAATATCAACTCTGTGCACCTTGTCTCACAGGACCAACCACCTTCGTGCTTAGTGGGCTTGCAAATGATGGCGACCAAATGAGCAAGAGATCAGTGAGTGGCCAGGGGGAGCTCCTTGAGGCAGGGAGGCCTGGGCTAATGAGTGCAGGGGGTGGAGGTCGCACGTGTGGGACATTTCTGGAACATTCTTGGATGGTGTGAACTTGGCACAAAGGGATCGGCTGCTTTGGGGTTGTCAGGGGGGAAAGTGAGAGAGACCCACCTGGAGAGGTAGATAGATGGACTTATCCCAAAAAGATGTTCCTATTATATGGAGAACTCCTAACAGAGTCCTTTTAGGTATGATCGGGAAGCCAGCTTTGTCAGACTGTGGGGGTACTTGTTAAAAACATACCATTTACTGCATCAGTGTCTGGGGTTGGGGGGCTGGTGATCTACATTCTAATGCCCCCCCTCCTTTTTTTAAAGATTTTATTTATTTGAGAGAGAGAGAGAGAGAGAGCCTGAGAGGGAAGAGGTTAGAGGGAGAAGCAGACTCCCCGCCGAGCAAGGAGCCCAATGCGGGACTTGATCCCAGGACTCCAGGATCATGACCTGAGCCAAAGGCAATCACTTAACCCACTGAGCCACCCAGGCGCCCCTGCATTCTAATGCTCTTGCCAGGAAAGGCTTTTGCACACTGATGCTTGAGAACCACTGCCCTGAGAAACAAGGAGACTTCTAGTAAGATCTTAATTTTTATCTTGCAGGTTTTCTTCGAAAGCCCTCTTCCCCTAGGCCTCACGCCAGCACTGAGTCTGAAATGGAGCTGTAAAGAAACACAGACGCACGCTAACACGGGAGAGTATGTTAAGGGTCTGTGGCTGGCTGGTTGAGTTCCTGGTGGGAACTTCTTCCTGGTTTGTAGAGGGACGGCTTCTGTTTTATGCGCATATGGTAGAGAGAGAGAGAGAGAGAGAGGTCGTTGCTTTCTTGTCTTCTCTTACAGGAGCACCAGTCCTGTCCCTGAGGGCTGGAGCCTCATGACCCAGTCACCTCCCTAAAGCCCCGTCCCCAAATACCATCATGTTCGGTGTGAGGGCTTTCAGCATAGGAGTTTCAGGGCGGGACACAAACATTCAGTCCATCCCTGTCCTTTGTGTGTTCATCTTTGTGTGTGTCTTGTCTTTGGGACTTTTGCTTGTAGGTTATAATTGTTTTCTAGGGCTCCTGTAGCAAATCACCAGCCACCTGGTGGTTGAAAGCAACAGAGGTTTATTCTCTCACATTTCTGGAGGTCAGAAGTCCAAAATCAATATGTTGGCAGGTTCCTACTCCTCCTGAGGGCTCTAGGGAAGATTTTAGCTTCTGGCGGCTCCTGGTAATTTCTGGCACTCCTTGTCTTGTCTTCCTTGTCCAGTTTTCTGCCTGGGTCTTCACGTGACCACTCTCTCTCTGTGTCCTCTCTTCTTATAATACACCAGCTGTTGGGTATAGGGCTTGTCCTAACCCATTGTGAATTCATCTTAGCTTAATTATATCTGGAAAGACCCTACTTCCAACCTTCTGGGTAAACATGAATTTTAGGGGGACAGTATTTGACCTACTACCTGTAAGGTTTGGTTCTGAAGGCAGTTGTGCCTTGTGGATTATTTAAAGGGACCTCCACCATTAACACTAACAACAACAACGCAACAAGTTACGGGGCCATTTCAATTCCAAATTTCAATTCTAAACCCGCCCGTTGTTTTGGACAATCTTACATGTTTTCCTGAGACCTGATATCAAATTCATTTATCTTCAGAGTCTTCAGAAAGACTAGTTGATTGCATATGAGTTGCTGGAAAATTCTTTCATGGATATCCCTTAAGTCAGCTTCCCTTAAATAGTCAGCTCATTCTTTATGCTCAGTTTCTGGAGATTTCTTTGGAGCCTGTGTTCACAACAGGGCATCCAGGAGGGGGTGTAAAGAAGGTGGGAGGCTCTGGCCCATGGGTCCCTTCACAGGCACGGTGGCTGATGTGACCATCCTGGGCCGTGCGTGTTGTCTCTGAGGAGTTTTCTTGCTTTCCAGTCCCGTTTTCTGTATCATGATGTATTCTTTCATGAGAGAATTGGGAACGTGCATCTAATCCAGCTGCTAATCCAGCTCTAATCTGGTTGCCAGGTTCTCTCCTAACATATTTTTCCTCTCTTAAATTAAAATTAAATTGAGTTACCCTCTCTTAAATTGCGTAGTAGTTTCTTAGAAGGACGTAACGTGGTTAGTTTAACTGATTCTTCCGGTTCAGGATTGAGTTTTCCAGTTTCTGTTTTACTAGTTGTAGGGCTTATGAACTTCCTTAGGTATAGATTTTCGCATCTTTTATTGTATCTTTAGGTATAAACCTTTGTATCTTTTATTTTGTCTTTAGCTCTATTCGTGAAGGATCAAGATCTTGGGAAGGGTGACATTTAGCTCGAGGTGGGTTTTCTGTACGTTTAAGATGGTACCTCATCAGGGTGCCTGGGTGGCTCAGTGGGTTAAAGCCTCTGCCTTCAGCTGAGGTCATGATCTCAGGGTCCTGGGATCGAGCCCTGCATCGGGCTCTCTGCTCAGCAGGGAGCCTGCTTCCTCCCCTCTCTCTGCCTGCCTCTCTGCCTACTTGTGATCTCTGTCTGTCAAATAAATAAATAAAATCTTAAAGAAAAAATGGTACATCATTATGGAAGATGTGGGGTGCCTGGGGGGGCTCTATCGGTTAAGCATCTGACCCTTGATTTTGGCTCAGGTCATGATCGGAGGGTCGTGAGATTGAGAGCTGGCCGTGGAGCCTGCTGGAGATTCTCTCTCTCCTCCCTCTGTCCCTCCCTCACCCCACATGCTCTCATGCTTTCTCTCTCTCTAAAAGCTTTGTCACCATCCTGCTTCTCATCACAACTGCTTAATGATGACATATCTTTTGCTTATTGGTACCAGTGAATATCAAGGATTTTACTTTGCTTTCAATAAAATTTCTCATGCATTCTTGGACAGGTTAAGAGAATTAGCAGAAAAAACCCGAAGAAATGCTCCCCGCTGTTGAGTGGTGTCCTTTGTACCGTCTGTTTTCTTGCATGGTCTCATTTCATTGCCACTGCACAGAGGAGAAGGGGGGAGGCTCGTGGCTTTCTGTTGTTACATGTCCAAGGTCTCCTGCACAGTGGGGCTGAGCTGTTTCCAGAGCGGAAGCTCCTGCCTAGGACATGGTGGGGACTGGCCAGCGCGGCTGTCCCTGGCCCTGTGTGAGGAGGGAGGAGGGCTGAGAGTGGTTTGCTCGAAGCTTCTGCCTGTGGTTACCAGGGTAGACTGCTCAGTGGGCCGTCAGGAGGTCTGGGACAGAGCTGGGCTTCGAAGTGTGTAACCTTCACTTTCCTTTCTTCCCATCAGTCACAGTTCGAGAAAGGACCGTTCTGTCAGGCCTTGCCCCGCAGCGAGGTCCGAAGGGCCGTCTTTGAGCCCGAGTTCTGTGCAGAGGCCTGAGCCGTGGGTGTCTGCGGGCTGCCTTTCTTCTCTGGAGGTGTGTTTGCCTCCACATTCCCGTCAGGGCTCCCAGGCGAAGACTGTTTCTCAGTTTCCTTTTCATTTGGGGTGACCCCTCTGACTTGTTTAAAGCTGGGCTGAGCGTTCTGCTCACTTTCTGACCAGAGCTTCGCGGCGGTGGTTCTGGAAGCTGCTCAGGGCTCGCCTCTCCTCTGGAGTCTGGTGCTCTCCCTTGCTGGGCCCTGCAGCCTGGCTTCTGCCCGCAGCTGCTGGGTCGGGGGAGGGTCCACCCAGGGGTGTCTCACATCCATTTTGATAGCTGGTGCCTACACCTGACTCAGGGTGCAGCTGCTCTGTGGGCGCTTGGAAGCCACAGAGCTTCTGCCCTGGACTACTGCCCCGGCTCCTGTATTGGTCCCTCTGCTTTATTCATTCATTCATTCACTCACTCACTCATTCATTCATTATTTTGAGAGAGAGCACACACAAGCAATGGGGAGGAGCAGAGAAAGAGGGAGAAGCGGACTCCCCGCTGAGCAGGGAGCCCAACTCGGGGCTCAATCCCAGAACCTTGAGATTTTGACCCTAGCCAAAGGTAGATGCATCACCGACTGAGCCCCCCAGGCACCCTGTGGGTCCCTCTGCGTTTGTCTTGCCCTCTCACCGTCTGTCTTGAGCCAGTAGCCAGAGGGCACCTTCTGGCTCAGTGTTGCTCTGCTCAGAACCTTTCTGTGCTTTTCAGCCGCCCCGCATAGAGACCAAGGTATTCTCAGTGGTTTCGGGGGCACAGCGCGGCCCTTCTGTTTTCCCCTGTCCCCCTTGCATACTGCGCTCTGCCTGTTGCTCAGAGGTCTGGGGCAAATGCCGGCCGTGCTGCCTTAGTGCTGACCGTCCTCCACCTGGAGCACTCTCCTCTGGGGTGCCCCATGGTGGGCCCCTCCGCTCCTCCCGTTGTGGGCTCTATCATGTCTCCGTTTCAGTGAGACGGTCCCCAGTCCTCCTGTGGGAAACCACCCCGAATGTGTCCACCACAGCCCTGACCCCACAGAGAGAATGGAGCCTTGAGGGGTGGCCACGTCCGCGGTGACTGTAGGTGTGAACTCCCTGCGAATGTTCTGGAAAGTACACGTCTGTTCTCCATTTGATGGCGGGAGCTTTCTTCTTGCAGAACCCCTAGTAGCCACCATGTGTTTCATTCCTGTGATGTGTAGGATCTTTGCTTGGCTCGTGTGAAATGCAAACTTGATTCACTTGAGAAGCCACTATAGGGTGCCCTCCCATGGTCCCCCGAAGGGCAGTAGCATCAGAAGATCTCTGCATTTCCAGCTGTGTAAGGCCCTCTGGCTATTAAGTTGGTTGGTAGAATTTAACTAATTAGTAATGGGTTGCGAGACACTTGTTTGAAGTAAATCCCCAGGTTTATCTGGGCTCGATGGGAAGTATTAGGTCTTGCAGACCAACAGGTTAGTACTCCCTGGTTCGGGTGCCTAGGTTGCAGACAGAATGAGAACAGCACTGTTGAATTTCAGCGGCAGGCTGATTGTTTCGGAAGTCCTTACTGTGCTCCAAGCAGCTCTTTTCAGGCGGGGCTGATCTGCTTCCAAGGCAGAGAGGAGGGTCAACATGGACTCCCCACTGTTTCTCAGCATTTTAATTGAATGTCCTCATTTCCAGTTTCTGTATGTATCTCTTGATTGTTTACCGCGTGGGAAGCAGTGGAGTTAGGTAGTGGGGCTCTTGGGGATGATTCCTGTCTTCAGGGAGCTTATAATTTGCTGGAGAAGGTGGACATGACCAACAATACTTAGATTATACAAAACTTGAATATGCACCAAAATATAAGCAAAGATCACTTTGCAGGATGGACAGCACCTGTGGCGCAGTCAGTGGACTTTCAGCAAGAATTGGGTGGGGGCAGGGCTATATGGGGTGGGGAAGGCGTGCAGGGGTGGGTGAGCTGCATAGGGGAGATGGTGGAGTGAAACTGCAGGGCTCTGGAGCAGGGGAGGAACCGTCCTCTGGGGTGGGCATCTCGGTTCGTGAGGGGCCCTGTGGGAGGGAGAAGGGAAAGTGCATTTAGGTCACGTTACAGAGAACTTTTCTTTCTTTCTTTCTTTTTTTTTTTTTTTAAAGATTTTTATGTATTTATTTGACAGAGATCACAAGTAGACAGAGAGGCAGGCAGGGAGAGAGAGGAGGGAGCAGGCTGTCTGCGGAGCAGAGAGCCCAACGTGGGGCTCGATCCCAAGACCCTGGGATCATGACCTGAGCCAAAGGCAGAGGCTTTAACCCACTGAGCCACCCAGGCGCCCTTACAGAGAGACCTTTCTAAAGGAAGCACCACATTTAAGCTTCAATGTGACTAGCGGAAGATGGGTGCCCGCTGGAAGTCTGCCAGGAGGGGAGAGTGGGATCCGTGGTCTGTTAGAGAAACCGTAGGGTGGCGTCGGGAAGGCTGGTTGGTTGGGGGTGCTCTAGGCGACCGGGAGGCTTGTTAGGAGCTGGTTTCCATGACCAGGTGAGAGAGGAGCTTGAGCTGGGCGGTGGCCGAGCTCAGTCACGGAGGAGAAGGGTAGAAGAGACTGTGTGTGGTAGACCTTCTTCTGGCTCTTGGGGCCCCAAACAGAGAGGCCAGTTTTCTCCCAAACCACTCAGGAGCTCCAAAGAACAAATCTCGGGGCGCCTGCCTGGCTCAGTTGGTGCGGCATGCAACTCTTGATCTGGGGTTGTGAGTTCAAGCCCCACTTCGGATGCAGAGATTACTTTAAAATTTAAAATTTTTTTTTTTTTTTTTTTTTTTTTTTAAAGAAAGACCAAATTCTCTTCCGTAGCCAATGAAATGGAGTTAAAACCAGAGGAGGCCAGAGCAAGCCTACCTCTCCCTGCGTGGAGGGAGGAGAGAAAAATCTTGGCGCCTGAGAAAAGCAGGGTGTTGCCTTATTTCCCCTGGGGACGTCGGCTGCTAGCGCCGCTCTGACCCCTGGATTAGAGATGGGAGGGAGAGAAGGGGACCATGCTTCAAGCTTTTCCATGTGGATGTACTGACTTGGAGAGAAAATTTTAGACAGCTCTGATTTCTAGAAAGGGACTTGTTGATTAACTCTGGATTTGCTTAAATTAGAACTTAGTTTTCATCTTCTGGGAGGAGCACAAGCTTCACTGACAGTCCTGGGTATTAATACTGGTGTCGTTAATAAGATAGCATTATCGTGAAGTTTGACCTCACTTTACTACAACTTACAGCCTTGTGTTAAGCGTTTTATAAGTGTGTCTTTTTATAGAATTCTATAAGGATTCTCTTTCTTTGGAGCCTGCAGGGTAAGAAGACCCTCTGCAATCCCTCTTCCCCCATTTATTTCATATGGAATGCTCTTTTTGGGCTTCCATTTTAGTTTTCCAGGTCGAAGGAGACACTTACTTTTTGAAGGATGACACAGGACATTCCCCATGTCTCAGGGGTGTGCCTTTTCCCGCGGCTTCCTGCCCACCTGACCACAGAGGGCTTTCTCGGGGGCTGTTGGCAGCCGAACTTCTCAGAGTAATTGGCTGTTTTGAACTGGTGGTTGCTTTCTCCTCCTCTTGTGGCCAGTGTGTGTCCGCCCACACATTCTGGGACTCTCCTGGTTGGGTTGATAGATTTGTTTGGACACGACCTTTCTCAGTTCCTCTTTCCCTGGGCTTTTGCCTGCTGAGGAAATGATCCCCAGATCTCATCCATCTGCGCTGGTGGCAACAGAAGAGAGAATTGCTCTTTCTTATGGTCCAGGTCCAACCGCGTGGACACCTGTCCTTCGAGGGCTCGCAGTGTTGTGGTTGGTATCCCTTCCCGATGCAGAGACTTTTTCAATTCCTGGTTCTGGAAGTCATCAGGTTGGACGTGGGACAAAGAGGAGGCGCTGGAGGGCCCTCGGCTGACCTGGGATGCTTTTCTGGGTTGCACCCTGGACACAGAGGAAGAGCCGGTCTCCCCCCCACAACCTCCCTCCGCAACCTGGCCGTTTGTGGTTTCCCGTTTGTGTTTGATTCCTTCGGAGAGCTTTTCATGCCCTTGGGAAATGTTCACTGTTAGATTTGAGAGGAAAAAGGACACTTCTCTTTTAAGTCTGATGAAAACCATGTGAGCAGGACCTGGGTCCATATGTCGGAGACTAATGCTTTTCTTCTGGGCACTCGATGACTCCCTTGGCTATTGAGGAAATCCGTAGGAGGAAGGGAACCTTGGCTTTGGGACTCTTAGATCGTGTGTCCTCATGTTACAAAGAAAATGAATTCTGGCCATTTTGGAGGCTTGTCGGTGTTCTTTCTCTGCAGCTCTGGAATTTTCTCTCTGGTGCTTTCAGAGCGGCCAAATCCACGGGCTCCCGGGACTCTCGCTCTGGAGATATCCACTGATGTGGGATGAAATGCAGAGCGGAGCCAAATCAGAACTCTTGTAGGCCTTTGCCAGCTGCCCAGTGTCATGTGTGCCGTCCCATGAACTTGGAAAAACGCTCCCCGAGCCCTGCTCCCATCCGCCAGGGTCGTTCTATGGATTTCCAGATGTTGAACTTGCACAGGTGACGTAACCCCAGCTGGTGGTGCGGGGTAGGGGTGGGGGGCTGGCTGCGTCATGCCCATGACTTTGAGATTGACCCTCCGTCTCAGTGAGTGGCAGGAACCCTGTGGAGGGACATGGTGCTTGGTTTGTCCCTTAGCACGTTCTCCGCCTGGGCCTTCCCCCACAAACCAACATCCGCACCTGGTGTTGAGCATGAACACATCTGTTGGTATTGGAGGGGACTGGCCAGCTCTGGACGATACATTTCATTTTTTTTTTTCCCCCAAGAAGCAGGGTGATAATCCATTTTTATAGTGTCTCTTTCTCAGGGGCACAAAGATGGGGGCTTGGTTTCGGGGCAGAATGGAGTAGTCCGCGTCAAGATGCACAAGGGGGAGACAGATTGGTACGTGAGCTGGGCTTTCCCATCCGGGCTCGGGAGTCTCTGAGGAGGGAACATCGGCTCATCGACCATCCTTGCTTCTTGAAAAGAGCGCGTGAGCTACACTGTCTAGTACTTGACCTGTCCTGCACCTCACATGTACTTGGTGGGCGCTGGCAAACATGGGCCATGGGCCAAATCTGTTCTGTCACCAGTTTCTATAAATAAAGTTTTATTGGGAGACAACCAGGCCCGTTCTTTTATCCTAGTGGCTGCTTTCCCTCTTCAGATGGCAGAGTTGGCAGAACAAATGACCGCTGAGGCGTGAGATCTTTCCTCTCTGGCTTCTTACCGGAAGTTGGCCAATCTTTGCCCTTTATCCAAACAGTGAAATCTCAGACACCTGTCCCCTTTATTTAAGATCTCTAGTTTTTCGTCTCTACTGCTTGAAACCCAACACATAGCTTCCCCTCGTTCCTCTCCTCTTGGTGCTCCGATTCTTTTCAGAGTTGCATTTTTGGCGGGATGCTGTTTTCCTCCTGGACTCGTGGGGGTGGTGCCGCCGCAGGCACTGGGAGGTTCCAGATGTGCCCCCAGACTGCGGGACAGCCTGACCCCAAGCGTCAGGAGCTCCCTCTCTTTGAGCATCACTTACCTGGTTTTCGTTTCTGCCTATAAATCTTTGCTGCGGATCTCTGGAACGGCTCTCCCAGTGACGAGATTGTCCTTAGTGCTTTGCGCTCCACAGTGTTACCCACATTTGCGTCCCTTATTTTAGTTGCTTCCGGACACAGGAAACACGCGTCCTTCAAGTGCCTGCCAGTAGCATGGAGAACTCCCTGTAACTTCTCTGTCTGTTACACACACACACACACACACACACACACACACACACTCTCTCTCTCTCTCGTGCCCCTACACCTTCAGTGCTGCCTTCTGTCGACACTAATGACTCCGCTTCGGTCAAATCCCAGACCAGGAAGCTTCTTTCATTTCTCAGGCTGCTGGAGAAAACTCGGATCTCCTGTTCCCTCAGAGGAATCACCAGTCTTTGGAACTCCTGCCTAAAAAAACAAGCAAATCACCGTCTCCTTCGCTTCCCCCTTCACCGGGTCCTCATTGCTTCTGGGACCAGGCTTACAGCTTGTACTCAGAGGAAGCTGGCCGGGCTTCGCCACCAAAGAGGGAGTCTCCATGGGAGACGGATGTTTCCTGCAGCCCAGAGACAGCAGCCAAGCCTCCCGGGGAGGTGGAGAGAGAGGGGCAGGGGTGCGATTGCAGGAGGGAGTGGGGTAGCAGTGGTCCCAAGGGGAGTGGCGCTTGGGGAGCAGTGGGGTCCGTGGGGGGAGGGCTGATGTGCTTGACCTCCTCGGAGCATGAAGTCAGTGTGGAGTGAGCCGCCGGGACTGTGGACCCTCCGTGCATCTAGACATGTGGGAGAGTCCCGGGCCCGAGGCAGGTGGCCTGTGACAAACAACCCGCTTCTGTGACTTCCAGGGAGACCTGGAGAAAGGAGGAAGTCTGAGTTTCTGCCACTGGGGGAAAAGGGGCGATGGACATGGGTGGGGAGGGGGGCAGTGTGTTTGAGACATCCTTAGGACCACCCGCCTGGTGAAGCCCAGGGGACATTTGTGTGATGCAGATGGTGGGGTTGCCATGGCCTTCGATCACTGTGCTCAGCTCTTATGCACAGGCTGGAATCTTGCGGAAGACACCTGCCCCTAGGGGTTATTAGGGCTCCAGAATTGGCATTTTTAACAAGTTCCCCGGTGATGCTGCTGCAGTTCTGGGAGCCACACTTGGGGAAGCACCGGCCTCACATAAAAGAGATAAACCGGGCATCTGGGTGGCTCAGTCTGTTAAGCCTCTGCCTTCAGCTCAAGTCTCGATCTCAGGGTTCTGGGATCAAGTCCCGTGTTGGGATCCCTGCTCAGCGGGGACCCTGCTTCTCCCTTTGCCTGCCGTTCCCCCTGCTCCCGCCCGTGTTCTCTCTTTCCCTCTCTCTCTCTCCCTCCCCCACTCAAATAATATCTTCAAAAAAAACAAAAAAAGATAAATAGTGAAGTGAGCCCGTTCATGTTCACAAAATGAAATGGAGCTAGGAAATGATTATAAGATGGAATAGAAAGCTAATTGTGTATTAAGAACAAGCATTTGGTCCCCATTGGGTTGATTACTGTGTCATAATTTCTAAGTTCTAGAAAGGCTTATGCTGGTTGAGCAATAACATGATAGTAGAGACTTTCATTAAAAGCTAATTCCTGTGCATTTGGGGAATTTATTCACTATAAACAGGAAGAGTGTTTCAAAACTGAGTTTTGGCTCTTTGTGATTTTGAATCCTTTTAGCTGACTCAGTAAAGAGTCCCTCGTTTGAACATTTATGAAAGAAGATAATTCAAGGGCCAGAGCGGCTCCCTTCTTTGACTGTCTGGGTTTGTCCTCTCAGTATCAGGAGGAACATTGGGCGTCAGTGGACCTAAATTTTCAGCTAACAGACCGATTTTTTTCTCTTTTAATTTCTGAATGTAGTAAAGATTGATGGAGGATGTTGGCCCCAAGTATAAAAATAACTAAAATGCAAACCAAAGAATACAAGACAGACATGTAACATACAGTGTAACTATATGCTTTGAAAATATCCTGGATGCTCTGGAATGATCTGGAATGAATGCCAGGTCTTTCAGAGCGCTGATGGCGGTGTCCTGAGTTAGGATTTACTTTCTCTAAGGGGGAAGTACATCACACTGGCCAGGAGCTTTTTAAAATGCAAATGTGCAAATTTCTGAAGAGTTCTCTTCTCGGTTCACCTGAGGAGGGTGAGTCACTCATGGAGCCCTCAAAAATCCTTGAAAGGATTAATTTAACTGCAACCAACTACTTTGAAAAGGAGAATATTGGAAACCTTGACCTTGACCTTGACCTTGACCTTGGCATTGGGGGCTCCTCCCGGTGCCTCCTGCATTGACTCTACCCAGGGGGTGCGTTTGGTCCTGCCTCAGCCCCAGTGGTAGCAGTAGGGCTTGGGGCTGAGTAACACTCTGGGTCCTTTAGAGCTGCATTTATTAACAAGTTGTTGGGATTTTGGCCAAGGCTCTCTGACATCCCCGTTTATCCATCCCGCCATCTGTGAACCCTATGGGTGGGGTATAAATTAATAAAGTGCTTTTAGGGTGCCAAGAGGAATCATAATAAATAATATTAAACAACTTCAGGGATTTTAGCAATATTTACAGTTTTGGCTTTCACATACTTAGGGATTTGGAATCGTTTTTATAAAACCCGACTTGAAAATCATACATCGGGCTTCCTTTATGTGATTGGCAACGTTTCAGAAACCGCAAGGATCCCTGCTTCTCAGAGTTGTTCTGTGCGAGTCCCGTCTGTACGGGATGAAACTCTGCCTCCCTGTAAGGCGTTTCTTTAGGGGAACCGCTCTCTTGATCGGAGGGATGTCGGTGGTGGTGGTGAGTGAGCCGGGATGTGTTTGCGGCAGAAGAGGGACAAGCAGGGGAGAGAATGCTGTGGCTGGCAGTGTCCGTGTTATTGGGGTGGCCGGCGTTTTAATAGAATTATCTGCGGAGCTTGAAAAACTTGCCTGACTGCTTGGGCTTTGTGAGACACAGTGCACTGTTTCAGGAATTTGTTGATTTTTTTTTTTTTTATTTTTTTTTATTTATTTTTTATTTTTTTTAAACATTTTTTTTTTAAGGATTTTATTTATTTATTTGACAGAGCGAGATTACAAGTAGACAGAGAGGCAGGCAGAGAGAGAGAGAGAGAGAGAGAGAGAGGCAAGCAGGCTCCCTGCTGAGCAGAGAGCCCGATGCGGGACTCGATCCCAGGACGCTGAGATCATGACCTGAGCCGAAGGCAGCGGCTTAACCCACTGAGCCACCCAGGCGCCCCAGGAATTTGTTGATTTTTTAAGGTGAAAGATGAATAAAGGAGGCATAGGGCCATACACACCACTGCCGCTCCCACAAGTTCGCCCTGTTGGGGTTTTGTTGAAGGTTTGAGATTTCTCAATCTTAGAGCTTTACCGTCCGTGACTCATAGGTTCTGTGTTAATTCATTCAGTTTAGAAACTGAAGAAGTGGTTCTTTGGGCTGGGGATGCCAGCTGGGTCTGCTCCTTTTCCATATCTGTGGATTCTTCCGGAATAATAGTGATGCCATCTCTTACCTTGGATTTGTAGTTTGGGACCTGAATGCTCAATAAATTTTCTTGCAATTATAACAATAGCAACAACAACAAACATAATAATAACAAACAGTTAATAATAATATTATTAATATTAATAGTAGACAAATACAATTATTAATACTAATAGATGAAATTATTGCATCAATAATAATAATAATAATAATAATGGACAACATTTCAGGGTGCTTGCTGTGTGGCAGGTGCTGTTTTGAACCCTTGACCTGTATTCACTTTTTACAAAAAATTAGATTTTATTTATTTATGACACAGAGAGACAGTGAGAGAGGGAATACAAGCACAGAGAAGGAGAGGAAGGCTCCATGCTGAGCAGGGAGCCCGTTATGGGGCTCGATCCCAAGACCCTGGGATCATGACCTGAGCCAAAGGCAGACGCTTAATGACTAAACAATCCAGCTGCCCCCACTTTTTTTTCTTTTACATTTATGTATTTGGGGGTGGCAGAGGGTGCAGGAGAGAGAATCCTAGGCGGACTCCGCCCTTCGTGCAGGCCAGTGCTGGGCAGATCTCACCACTTGCCTGGCAGATCCGACCACCCCGAGACCATGACCTGAGCCAGAACCAAGAGTCGGATGGATGTTCAACCCATTGCACCACCCAGGTGCCCCTTGTATCTGCTTATTTAATCCTTGAGAGAATTTTGTGTGGCAGGATCCTGGTCCTATTATCATGTCCCTTTCATAGCTGGAAGCTGAGCCACTGCGAGTGTAAGGGACTTGCTGAAGGTGATTTGTGTGGTAAATGGTGGGCTACATATCCAGGGAGATGCTACAGGGATTTGATCCCTGAAGCATCAGGTTCTTGGTTCTTCTTCATTGCATCGTATACCCAGCACCGAAGTTTTCACGAGTTTAATGTGTTATGGAGATGCTTGGATTTTTGTCTCGGAAACAGCTCGAAAGTATCAGCATTAGGGCTGATAACAGTTTCTTTAAAGACCCTAACTCTGAAGGCAAGGCTCTCAGTTCATGTTACGTGACCCAGGTGGGCGAGGGGCTGGAAAATGAGCTGTACGTGTAACTCCTAAGGAGCCACCCCCGGGGGGGCTTTGCATGTTTGTGTGTCTTCTAGAAGAGTGAGGCTGACCACCTTTTGGAGTATTTCTCGTGTTTTGAATCACGTAGGAGCTTGGCTCTTCAGACTTTTCTGTTCAGCTGATGATTGCGGTTCATTCGTGTTCAGTCTTGGGAAGACAGAGGTGAATTCTGTCGGTGAGAGATTCTGCTGGGATTTGCTTTTCTTAATGCCATATTTCTTTAATGCCGTGTGTTGTGTGTGTGTTGGGGGAGCAGGCTGGGGAGGGGATGTTGGTGGCAGAGCAAAGCAGGGAGCTCTGTAGGGAATCTGTCCATGGTGGAATTAGGCGGAGGACATTAACTCACTTGGACTCTGTGATGAGAATGGGAGCTTGGACGGAAATGCTTCTTTCTGGCTGCCCTTTCCAGGACTGGGGTAACATGTTGGCAGAATTGTATCTGCAAGTTTTAAGGCTCAGTGTCAAAGAGGAGTCTAGGAGGAAAAAGGAACTGCTTGATACGGACAAGCCCTGCAAAGCCAGCTACTCATGTGATGAGTGGCTTTTCTTTTCTTTTTCTTTCTTTCTTTCTTTCTTTTTTTTTTTTTAAAAGATTTTTATTTATTTATTTGACAGAGATCACAGGTAGACAGAGAGGCAGGCAGAGAGAGAGGAGGAAGCAGGCTCCCTGCTGAGCAGAGAGCCCGACGTGGGATTCGATCCCAGGACCCTGGGATCATGACCTGAGCCGAAGGCAGAGGCCTTAACCCACTGAGCCACCCAGGTGCCCCGAGTGGCTTTTCTATTTGACTTAAATAATCACAGACTCACGAGAAGTAAAGAATACGAAGAGCTCTTGTGTACCCATTGCCTAGTAATGACATCCTGTTTGACTCTAAATAGTGTGCATCAAAATTAAGAAATCGATAACAGGCATGATGCAGTTAACAAAAATACAGAGCACCTTGGACTTTCCCTAGTTGCTGCATGTTACCTGTTTTATGTTTTTGATAGTCCTTAGTACATACAATTTGACCAGTGTTTCTTGGTGGGTGGAACCTCTGACTAAGACTGTCATAAATATTTTACAGACACGTGATTTTTAGTTTAATGTCTAAGTTTTTTTTTTTTTTAAAGGTTTTATTTATTTATTTGAAAGAGAGATCACAAGCAGGCAGAGAGGCAGGCAGAGTGGGCGGGGGAAAGCAGGCTCCCTGCTGAGCAGAGAGCCCGATACGGGGCTGGGCTTAACCCATTGAGCCACCCAGGCGCCCCACCTAAGTGTTTTTAACAGGGCAAACGGCGGAGTGGGATGAGAAGTCCAGCAGCCGAGTTAATGGACCAGAAACCAAACTGGTTATTTTCAAGTATGGTCTTGAACTCTTTGGGGATGTTATCTTCGTTTTGGTTGCCTTTTCATAGGGAGGAAGCTATCTAGAGATAAGGGATAATTCAAGGTCAATGTGTCATATTAAGAGCTCTTGCAGAGAATGAGAAACAGATGCTGTTATCCCTGGAAAAGGGAGAGATTTTGATTAATCAGATAAAAGGTAAGGATGTACTGGTGGGACTCAAAGATCCTGAATGCCATTTCGTGATAACCGTTTGAGTGGGTATACTTTGAAAATGACAGCCCTCTACGAGGCAGGCTCGGTGCTGGCTACCCCACCCGCTGCGACGGATCGCTCCTGGCTCCATGGTCCTATCATGCTTTGCGGAGACTTCCCGTTAGCCTCTGTCGCTGTCTGCCCTGGAGTCAAGCTATCTGTGGGGGTCCCTGTCGTCTTGGCTAGACTAGGAATTCTTTGAGGGCAGGGGCTAATTCACTTACTTTTCTCTTTCTCCTTTTCGTCCAGTTTCGAGCAGGATGCTTAGAGGATAAGGGATCTCTAGTCCTCTGCCTCTGGTAATTTCCAGACTATTCTTTTTTTTTTTTTTTTTTTTTTTATTTGACAGTGAGAGATCACAAGTAGGCAGAGAGGCAGGCAGAGAGAGAGGAAGGGAAGCAGGCTCCCTGCTGAGCAGAGAGCCCGATGTGGGGCTCGATCCCAGGACCCTGACATCATGACCTGAGCCGAAGGCAGCAGCTTAACCCACTGAGCCACCCAGGCGCCCCTTTCCAGACTATTCTTTATCCTGGCTTCATTTCTTCATGTATTTAACTGGGCATTTGTCAGCATCTTCTGTGTATTTGAAATCAATACAGCTTAATTCAGCATAGATTATTGTGTGATTTGGGGCTATCATCAGACAGGCTGGCCTTGTTCTCTAGTGTTACTGAAACATCATTAAAACAGCCTGAGAGCTTGGTAGATTTTCTCCTTGAATAAAACAGTAGAAAGGTTTTTGTTTGTTTGTTTGTTTTTTTGTTTCCCTGCGACATAGAATTTTTTTCCAAAAAGTTAATCATCTTTTATACTTAACTGGTAGTACCTGGGATAATGATTTAAAAAATTCTCTGACAGCTGACTGGCTTTGGGGGTTGGGTGTGAAGGATGTTGGCCATCATCTACGCTTACGACCTCTCCAAAGTGTCAGTGGTGCTGTGGGGCCTTGTCTTGTGTGAGAACTTTAGGAAGGTACGTTTTTCAGTCACTTTTTCAAATGCGACGGTCACAGGGAAGGGAAATGCTGGGTCTTTGGGATCATTTGGCTACAATGTAATGGAAAGAAGTTCTCAACTAAACCTCCATAAAAAAATGGCACTGCTGAAGCAATATGGCAGAAGGTCGTGGGGAGCCAAGGATGTGCCCCTGAGGGAATGGGAGCAGGAGAATCAGGAAGGGATACCATCCTCCCCCATTTTTCAGAGGCCCAGCCAGTCTGTCGTTTTGGCTTTTCTTGGAAGGCGTTGCCATTCTCTTGCCTCTGCCTGCAGACTGGCTTTCTTGCTTGGCTCTGGCTTCTCAGGTTCTCAGATTCACTGAGATGCCTGCCAGATGGCTTTGACTTGGTATAAAGTCCTGTAGTCCAATACTACAAGATCTTTCCTTGAGATAGCTATCTTGGTCTCTCAGTATCTCAATTCCAAAATTTTAAGTGGGAGTCTGACCCATGTTGAGTCATGCATCCAACCCTGGTCTCCCCCAGCTGTTGCTGGGATGAAGGGGTCAATTTGTATGTCGGGAAGTCCCAGACTCGTCTAGGCAGGCTCTCAAGAAGGTGGAGTTGGTGGGAGGCTATGATTGGCATGGCTACCATATCCCAATCAAGGAACAATTCACCATTGTTTGTATTTGGCTCCAGATTGCATTGGGAAAGTAGGACCCATTCCTCTTTAGCCTGGTCTTGGCCTCCAACCTTTCCCAGTTGGAATTTCAAGTCTAGGCTTTGGGGTGAGGGAGAGGTGCAGAGGTTCTGTAGTGTGTTTGTGGATAATGAAGAGTGGGTTCCGAACACTAAGAAGAGCAGGGGTGACTGGATACAGTATCACTGGTCAGTATTTAATTGAGAAGATAGTTTAACTCATGCCTCGTATTAAATTAATGCATTTGAATTCTTCTACATAAACTCGTTTACCTTCTGAGTTCTTAACTTTGACTTAAGACAGCCATACTCATCACGCAGAGATTCAGCCTTCACAACCAAGAACTTCTGTTGTGTGGCACAGTCGTTGGATGATGGGGGTACGTACAGTGACGGAAGGTCCAGAAGAGGAGTGGGGGGGACCTGAAGGCTTCCTTTTCCCGCTAACAAGCTGTGTCATCTTGGTGACTGTAGTTTTTTGCAGCTTGGTTTCCTTACCTGTAAAATGCGGTAGCAAAAGTATCCATCTCAGAATGTTGTTGAGAGGGGTCAGTGGGATAATATCCAAAGGCCCCACTCGGGATGCAGGAGCGAACCAAATCCACTGCCGTCTTGTCCTCCTAGAGCTTCTGTGTCAGCCTGTTCTGTCACCCCTTGAGCTTATAAATCAGAAAGAGTAATATTCTTGTATATCCTTCCAACTTGATGAAAAATTAGGTCTTAAAAACATAGGACATCATAGGGGGTGGGCGGGCTTCTTTGTCTTGTGAAAATTAGAGGATGTGAGTGCACGTGTGTGCCCATGGGCAGGAACCAGTCAGAATCAATGCAGATGTCAACATTCTTTGAAAAGGGTCTATTTTTCAAGGCAAACATGAAATGAGCTTTATTTGAGTTAAGAGAATAAATAAAACTTGCCAGAGACGTTTTACGAGCTGATATCTTGGCTTTGATGACCTAGAGAAAGACGTTCCTCCTTGTGCAGGGGGTAACTCATTTTGCTTTTATGAAATCAAAGTTAAAATTCTTAATGGATTTTAGTAACCCTAAATGTCGTATTGAATTTAAATTTGGACAGTTTCAGGTAACACATCTTTATAGTTGCTTTGGTTGACTCCTCTCTTGGGTATAGCACATAACTCGAGATATAAAATCCTTCATTTTAAAAAGAATCTCACATTTTGTAAACTTTGCTATTGTGAAATAGAAACTTTTGGGAGACAGGCTCTTTTAGATGGGAAGAAATATGTATATTTTCCCCCAGTGGATCCATACAGATCATTTGCCAGCCAAAGGAAACAATTTCCTTTCTTTTCCTTGGGATTTGAAGCAATAATATATTGTATACAATTATTTAACTCTGTTGACCTAAACTTTATTCTTTGTTTAGCATTTGTAGATTGTTGTACACCTTAAATCCAAATGATTACAGTTTAAAATGGTACAAAGAATATAAGGATACGCTGGTTGAAATTTTCGAGAGAGACTTTTTATCCAAGTCAGTACAAAACGTAACTTCATTGCTTTACAGATGAATTATATGAAAATATTTGTGGGGTCATCGATGTCACATTTCAAATGTTAAAGCAAGACCCGTAATAATAGAAAGTTACTACTCTGCATCATGCATTGTTAGTATTAATGGGTAAAGCCACCAATTCTTTGTAATTTCTTTCGGATTTCTGGCTAAGAATGTCTTTAATTGTTTGGGAAGAGACAGAGCTTGGAGACGAGACGGTAGTATTTACGTTTCTTTTCATCAGTTTCACAGAATGAGTGATCGACTCCGTATTTTCACATCACACCAAGTAGTTCTCTAAAATGGCCAATGTTGTTATCACTGGCCGTGAATTCTCCCCTTCACTGAAGGAGCAGGGAATGATCTTCAGACCCACGAACAATGAACATTGCTGTGCGGAGGGTGAGGTTGTGCTGGGAGCTGGAATGTAGCAATTTAGCAATGATACTTCTGCCCCTTGTCCCTGTGTCTGGCTACACGCTTAGGTACTTGGATGCAAGGGACAATAACAAGATGCGGCTCCTTCCAAGGGTTGTATTAGTTTCCATTTTTAGTGGATTAAAATTATGCGGTGGTTTATTGTAAAAATCTGCACATTTCCATCAGTAATGTAAACCATTACCCTTGTGTGGGAAAGCGGCCAGGGCTCCCCCAGGCCCTTCTCATCCACAGCCATTCATTTAAGAGGACGGCATAAAAAGTAAGATTGTTTAAAAATTTTCCACGCTGTTCTGAAAACAGGTGCTTCCTTTGTGAGTTCAAGTTAGTGAATTTATGTGGTCATTTCAGCCCAATTTAAACCTTCGTTCTAAAAACAAAGGCATTTTCTTTGCCCTGAAGATTGACATTTGCTCGCAGAGATTGGCCACTTCCTGTGACCCTGGGGTCCCATTCTGCTGGTGCAGTCAGGGGAGGTCAAAGGGAAGGCAGGCCCACTGGTGCCTGGTGTTCGGTTGCAGCGGGAGGCGCTCCGAGTTTGTGCGAATTCGCAGAGAGGCGGGCCGGAGCTTGCTGAGATGTTTATCGGGTACTTTATGGGGCATCCGTTCTGGAAGTTAGCGGCGAGAAGTCTGCAGTCCTTTTGTTCTCAGAAATGGTCAGTGCTGCAACCTGTCGCCTCTGTCCCTCTGATCTCCCCCTGCCCTTTCACTTTTCCCGGCCAGAAAGCAGCCCCAGCATCTTCGCATTCGGACTTCCAGAGTGGAATGAAAGAGGTTCTTTCTGTGTAGAGAGGTTTGTCTGATACAGAGCTGCCTTTGATGGGTAGGGCTCCCCCCTTGCTGATTCAGAACCTACAGTGTTGGCACCAGGCCAGAGAGGACAGTCATAAATAGTCATTTGAACGAGGTTTCAGCATGTCTTTGTCCTGCCATCTTCGTTCTGGCGGGGACTGCTGGGCACTCCGTTAAGCCGAGTCCTACTTTGGCCGGTGGGATTACAGTACTTTAAATTGTAGACTCCACATTGAGAACGGCAGTGTGAGATGACCGTATTCACCCCGTTAGCACAGTGTCCTGAAGAGTGGGAAGAAGGAGCCCCAGTTGAGGTTAAGGGATGCTTTTACTTCCTGTGCAGCCCTAGCTTTCCAAGGAGCAGGTTGTCTTGCCAGTGCTTTCTTCGTCCTGTCTTTGAGTGAGAGGCTAAGTGATGGGATTTCTGGTTCCTTTTAGAGAAAAGGAGAAGGAACTTTCTTGGGAGTTTTTAAAATTTCTAGTTGAAAAAAAAAAAAAAGGTGATCTGGACCCAGTCTAACTAAAGGTAAGGTGTTCATTTGGGGGGATAGCTATAAGGATGTTTGTATGTGGAGCTCTGCTTTTCTGATTTTTTTCAAGAGAAAGGCGAAACTATAGGGATGTGGAGGAGAGAAAAAGAGGAAGAAAGCACAAGGAATCACGAAGGGTTAACAGTGCTTTTTGATGTCGAGGGACCTGTGTGGGCATTTGGGACAGTAGGTGTGGCTCTGGCCAAGCCAGCTTCTCTGCCTCTGTTTTTGTCATTTGCAACATGACATTTATAAATGGGCATGGTAGTCCTTTAAAAGATAGTATTTCTTTAAGAGCCACACAGGGCGCCTACTACATGAAAGATACCTCCCCCGTCTTTGTTCCCTTCATTTCCATTTTCCTAGTCGCCTCCCAGATCTTTGGCCCAATCAATCGGCAGACTTTTGTCTGCCTCGTCTTAAAAGTTTGGCTATTTGTTATTCACTTATATTTAGTGATATATGATATCACTAAAGATAGTGATCCAAGCGTCTTACTAAAGAAGAGATCCAAGCATCTCTTCCCTTTTTTTCCCCTCCCTACTATAAAAAGGTGGTAGGTAGGAAAGGTGATCCCCCCACCCCCACTTTCAATTTAACCATATTTATTGAGGACCAGGTCAGGACCAGGCTGGATTCTGGGAGCTGAAGGAAGGAATGGGAACAAGATGGACCGAGTCACTGCTCCCGTGGAGCAGACGGTCTAGAGGGAGACAGGTGGTAGAAAACCAATGTCAGGTGGCGGGAATGGAGGAAGAAGCCGAACGTGGGGTTAAAGGCTAGACATCAAGGAGTGGTGGTGCACGTGTCTGCCTTAGGCAGGGAGGACAGGGAATCCTCCAACCAGGTATCACCTTGAGGTCTGCACAGAGGGCGGGAGCAAACCCTGTAGAAATCTGGGGGAAAGAACATCTTTTCTAGAACATTCTTCCCGGAGAACTAGGAACGTGCTGAAGAATGGCAAGAGGCTTGTGTGGGAAAGGCAGGAAGGAGGAGCGCTGGGGCAGATCACTGTGCGACGTTCTCCCTTGGGATGTGACAGGTGTGACATGGGAAGCGACACAAGTCAAACCACAAAACCGGCCGCCCTGCTCTTCTTCAGAGACTTGGCTAAACGTGTTTTGCAGAGAAGATGGAAAATAATAGTGTATCTGGTCCTTTGATTACAATTCCCATCATATAATAATTAACTGCTAGCTGTAATTATAGGACTTCCTCTAATTTAGTTTAGCGCCCTTGGGACCTCTATTAGCCTCTATCCCAATCAATTTCACAGCTAGTAAGAGGGAAAAATGCTGTATTTCCTGTTGAAATGTTAAATCTGGCGGGAGCACGAGCTGCCTATTTGTTTTCACTGCGCTCGGCTGCTGTATTTTCTTCCAGCGCACTAAGGCTCCCCCCGGCCCCCCTTCAGGCCCTCTCCTCTGGCGAGCTGGTTGAGGCATGTAGCATGTTGTTTTCCTAATTAGGATCTACTTTCACAGATAGTTGTTAATGAATTCCATGCATCTCACGTCCTCTTGGTAACCTCTCCGATTGGTGTAACAGAAATTCTCAGCTGCCAGCCGAGGGAACATGTGTCCCCTCCTCTAGATGGGTGTTTTAGTCAATATTTATTCTCACGTCTCGCACCTTTTCCTACCCTCACGTCCTCCGCATAAGTTCATTTATGTAGAAAAAGGCGGCCACCTCCGTTTTCTCGGCCGGGTTCTGCGCTAGGTTCTCCAGTCGTAGAAAACACCAGGGGGATGGTCCTTCTTGCTTCTTCAGCGAAGCGGGTGACTTAGGGCATCTGCGTGACTTGGCCTCCGGGGGCTCCTCGCGTCCGGTTTTCTCTGCTGCTCTGGTGCTAGAAGCTGTCTTTGCCTTCACACGTCTCTGCAGAAGTGGGTGCTCCCTGCCCCCGCGGACCCTCCTCTGCGGAGGTGGGCAGCGGGCTCTCTGTGACTTGACCAGAGGTAGCCCCTTGACACAGGGTCATCTCCAGACAGCCCAGCCTCGTTAGTTTTGAAATAAAGCCCCCGTAGCTTGTGCGTAGGAACTAGAATCGCTCCATACCGTAGAGGAAGAAACCAGGGACTTGCAGGTGAGGAAGTGGAGGGAGTGGATGCCCAGGGCCGGCAGCCAAGTCATCACAGCCCCGAGTCTGCTCACGGCGGGTTCCTGCAAGCTTGTGGGTCTGAATACATGGATAGATCATTTTTCTTTTAAAGATTTTTATTTATTCATGAGAGACAGGGAGAGAGAGAGGGAGGCAGAGGGAGAAAGAAGGCTCCCCAAGGAGCAGGGAGCACAATGCGGGAATCGATCCTAGGACCCAGGGATCATGACCTGATCGGAAGGCAGATGATTAACCGACTGAGCCACCTAGGTGTCCTAGATAGACTTTATTTTGAAGACTAGTTTTAGGTTCACAACAAAACTAAACGGTAAGCACAAGGAGATTCCATTTACCCCTTAGTTCCCCACCCCCCAGCCTTTCCTACCCCCCTCCCCCACCCCGCCCTGCGAGCCTACACGGACTCATCATCATCACGCAGGGTCCGTACAGTAGGGCTCACTCTTCGTGCTGTGCATTCTGGGAGTGTTGACCTATTTATGTACAGTGACTGCTACCATCATGATAACATCCCACAGAGTAGTTTCATGGCCCTAAAAATTCCTTTCTGTGCGCCCGTTCATCCTTCCCTCCCCCTTAACCCCGGGCAACCCCTGATCTTTTTTTTTTTTTTTTTTTTAAAGGATTTTACTTATTTATTTGTCAGATATCACAAGTAGGCAGAGAGGCAGGCGGAGGTGGGGTGGGGAAGCAGGCTCCCTGCTGAGCAGAGAGCCCGATGCGGGGCTCGATCCCAGGACCCTGAGATCATGACCTGAGCCAAAGGCAGCAGCTTTGACCTACTGAGCCACCCAGGCACCCCATGATCTTTTTACTCTTTCTCTAGGTTTGCCTTTTCCAGAATGTCATGTAGTTGGAATCATGGAGCCTTTTCAGGTTGCTTCTTTCACTCAGTAATATGCACTTAGGATTCTTCCTTATCATTGCTTTTTTGGCTGACTAACGTTCCACTGTATGATGTACCCTAGTGCGTTTATCCATTGACCCCCACCCGGAAGGACATCTGTGTTGCTTCCAAGTTTTCGCACTTATGAGTAACGTCTCTGTCAACATTCACAGGCAGATTTTTGTGTGGATAAAATATATATATTATATTCCTGTCTATTTTATATATTAAGGAAGTTTTTTTATGATTATGAAAAAACATGTGCTCAGTTGTGTGACATTTGGAAAATATAAAACAAGTAAAAGAGAGAAATTTAAAAATTCAGCCCGAGTCTCTGTATTAATTTAGTGTTATGAAATACATGAAATTGGAGCTGTCCTGGTAAATGCAGAACACACTGTTATTTCATATTAGAACAGTTTCTAGTAAAGGCAGGAAAGATTTAGAGCATTCCAAATGCTGGTTCTGTTTCCATTAAAAGTGCTTTTTAAATGACTTTTTATGATAATTGACATTCAAGCAGTATCAGCTTTACAGAATAGCTAACTTAGAAGTTTCTTGAACAACTGACCTCCAAGGAGAAATTCTTCCCTTAAAAAAATACAGAACTTTAAAAAAAAAAGAGAATCCAGAACTACTTTAGCGATGGTTCTTAGTGCTTGCCAGTGGACAGAGTCCTGTCATTCCTGTGGGATCCCGTGTCTCAGGTGCACACATGTTTTATAATGCCTGATGTGACTGCTTTGGGTTATAGGAGGCTTTATCTGTGTGTCTCTCTGCTGGGTGGAGAGGGGGAGGGGGTTGCTGAGGAGGGGCCACAGAGTAGTAACACCTGAAAAGCAACTCCAGAAATAGACTGAAGTTGACCTGGGCATCTTTTTGCTTTTCATTGTTCTTTTTTTTTTTTTTTTTAAGATTTTATTTATTTGACAGTGAGAGACACATCGAGAGAGGGAACAAAGCAGGGGGAGTTTGAGAGGGAGAAGCAGGCTTCCCGCTGAGCAGGAAGCTTGATGCAGGGCTCAGTCCCAGGACCCTGGGATCATGATGTGAGCCGAAGGCAGATGCTTAAGGACTGAGCCACCCAGGCACCCTTCATTGTTCATTTTTAACAAAGTAAACAAAGCCTAACTCAACTCGGAAATATTTTTTCATGATTTTTGTGAATGTGAGTATATGCCTAGCAATTTTTTTTTTCCTTTTTTCTTTTTCTTTATTTTAAGTAGGCTCCATGCCCAGCATGGAGCCCAGTACGGGGCTTGAACCCGCAACCTTGAGATCAAAACCCAAGCCTAGATGATGATGCTCAACCAACTGAGGCACCCAGGCCCCTCCCCCCTTTTCTTTTTGAGCTGTAGTTTATCCACTGTCTTTTTCTGGTGAAACAAAGCAGGTCTGGGACAAAAGTAAAAATGAAGGCTCATATAACCTATGTCTAAATATAATGAAAGTTGTAAAATAAACTGTATTTTATTCTCCTACCTTGACAAATAAACTTTCCTAATGACCTAGCAAGCTGGATTCAGATGTAGAATGATTAGGGCTCCTTGAAATACCACAAGGAATTCCAGAGGGGGGGGAAGCCATCCCCCAGCCCATGGCCATATTTCTCCTCCTACCCCTGGCTCCTTCTTGGACCATATGAGGCTTCATGGACCCTACAACCTACCCAAACAGCCTCCCTCTATAACCCCAACAAGTGGCTGCCCTTGACCGTAAGAGTGCACATGTCTCCTCCCCACCCTTCGGAGAAGAGAGCTAAGGTCTTACGGAAGGGCTTGCGTGTGGGGAACAGGGCCCCAGGGTAGGAGAGGGTCGACCTGGCCTCTGTGCATATGTCTGCTTGTTTTCTATGAAGGGCATGGCTGCTGGACAGTCAGCTTTGGGAATGATTCTGGAAAAGGAGATCCAGAGTCCTTTGCTACTAGGAATCTTGTAGCTTTGGTTTTGATCTTGGAAAAGTTAGCCATTACTTTTACCATAACAAAAGTAGAGTGAAAAGCATCCATTCTAAACACAGGGGAAATACTCTGGTTTCTCTTCAGATCGCATAAATCTTTCGCCTTTTAAACACAGGGGAACTCAGCAGTGTGCAGTCCAAAAGTTGTTGTTTTTATTTATTTTTTAAATTTTAAAAAAGATTTTGTTTGTTTATTTGAGAGAGAGAGAGAGAGCACAAGCTGAGGGAGAAGCAGGCAAAGGGAGAAGCAGACTCCCTGCTCTGAAGCGGGACTCGATCCCAGGACTCTGGGATCATGACCTGAGCTGAAGACAGACACTTAACTGACTGAGCCACCCAGGTGTCCCTATTTCTTTTTGAAATTTTTTGGGGAAGATTTTATTTATTTATTTGACAGAGATCACAAGTGGGCAGAGAGAGAAGGGGAAGCAGACTCCCTGCTGAGCAGAGAACCCGATGTGGGGCTCGATCCCAGGACCCTGGGATCATGACCTGAGCTGAAGGCAGAGGCTATAACCCACTAAGCCACCCAGGCTCCCCTCTTTTCTATTTTTTTTTTTCTTTTCTAATTTTTTAAAAAGGATTTTTATCTTAATTATTTGACATAGAGAGAGACACAGCGAGAGAGGGAACACAAGCAGGGGGAGAGGGAGAAGCAGGCCTCCCGCTGAGCAGGGAGCCCAATGCAGGGCTTGATTCCAGGACCCTGAGATCATAACCTGAGCTGAAGGCAGATGGTTAATGACTGAGCCACCGAGGTGCCCCTATTTTTTAATTCTTTAAAAAGATATTTATTTTGAGAGAGAGAGAGAGAGTGCAAATAGGAGAGGCAGAAGGAGAGGGAGAGAATCCCAAGCAGACTCCACAGTGAGCCCAGAGCCTGATTCGGGGCTTGCTCTCACCACCCCAGGATCATGACCTAAGTTGGACACTTAACTGACTTGTGCCACCCAGGCGCCCCAAAAGTTATTGTGTTTAATAGATGAATATATTGTATTCTGGCATAGATTCATTTAGAAAGCTCGAGGCTCAATCTACTAAGGAAACATACAGTACATTTATACAAGTTTCCCTCCCCCCAGAAGAACCATAATAAAGAATTTCACTCTTCACTTTTCAAAAACCTTAATGGAGATTGAAGCATTTGACTCTTAATTTCAGGGTTCGATTCTAGGACCTTGAGATCATGACCCGAGGCGAAATCAAGAGTAGGATGCTTAACTGAGTGAGCCTCCCAGGAGCCCCAGAAAAATTCTTTAGAAAGCACAAAGACTTTCTGGAGCAAGAGTCTGCCTTTCTGCCTGTTCCTCTCCCCGCCCCCCTCCAACTCTCATGCTCTCGCTTCTGCGCGTGCACGCTCTCTCTCTCTCAAATAAATAAAATCTTAAATTTCTTTCTTTCTTTCTTTTTTTTTGGGGGGGGGGTCTAATAAGATTTTTTTAAAGTCTGTTTAACCTGAGGAAGCTCATACAGAAAAGGGTTGTGTTCTAGAGTTTTTCCCCCACTGCTGAAAATATTCCTGATTATGGAATGTAATGAAATAAATTTGTCATGTTGGACATAATAGCGTGGTAGAGCACGGAATGAAGAGCCCAAAACTCACAGTGGAGGCCTGACATTTATAGTTATAAATGTGTGCCTTAGGAATTGATTTATAAAGAAGAATTTCAGTGCTCAAATAGATAAATTGAAGCTTGTTCTCACTAAGTAGGTTAGATAGTTCATCAAATATTGGTTAAAATCTCTCTCTCTCTCTGAAGGTTGACAGTAAGAAATTAAATGTCAGTGACTAAGGCAGGGGCCTTGGAGAGTCCCACCGACTGGTCTGTTCAGGTGAAAAGAAAATGTCATTGGGCAAATGCGTATATGCCTGGTGCCCAGCACATGGGTAAGCAACTGAGGACCCAAGGACCCAATCCGATTGCTACCTCTTTTTTGTTGGTCCCTGTGCTAAGAATGGGTTTTTCTTTCTTTCTTTTTTTTTTTTTTTAATATTTTATTTATTTATTTGACAGACAGAGATCACAAGGAGGCAGAGAGAAGGGAAAAGAGAGAGAGGAAGGGAAGCAGGCTCCTTGCCGAGCAGAGACCCCGATGTGGGACTCCATCCCAGGACCCTGGGATCATGACCTGAGCCGAAGGCAGAGGCCCTAACCCACTGAGCCACCCAGGTGCCCCTGGGTTTTTCATTTTTAAATGGCCGAAAAAAAAAATAGGAATATTAAATGAAATTCAAGTTTTAGTATCCATGAATAAAGTTTTATTAGAACGCAGCTATGTTCATGCATTCATATACTGCCTATGGCAGAGACCATCGGGCTGGAAAGCCTAAAGTATTTACTATCTGTCCCTTCGTAGGAAACATTTGCTGAGCTCGGCACAGTGGAAACAGATAGATGCCACTGACCAGCCTGTGCCCTCTGTTCCCTCCCCTTATCTTTCTTCTGATACACAAGTGAATGGGTGCTCAGTTACAGTGATAGATAACACAGAGTGCTTCCCATGTTCCGGTTTACTTAGTATCATAACTCTGTTATACAGAGACCATAATTATCCCATTTTACAGATAGAGAAATCAAGGCATAGGGAACATAGGCAACTGCACAGATCAGTTGAGATGGACTTCTGGTGACTTTTTGTCGACTCTGATTTTTAAATCGAAAACACACTCAAACTGTACCGTCCCGAAGTACGAGGTGAAATCTAGAATAATTGAAGGAAGCAGGAACATTAAAAAATAATATAGACATCTTCCTTCTTGATCTTTGAGGCTTTTTTCATTTGATGGTATGTTTATTTGATTACTTTTATTTCCGGAGTCCCTTCAGATGGGATGTATTAGCTCGAATATCCTAACTGTTGGAGTCATTCATTCAACTCAGGCTGACTGTGTGCCCAGAGCTGCGAACACACAGCATCCGGGAACACACCAGGACACAAGGCACCGAGTGAGTTACAAGAACATGGTCATCCGCCAGCAAATGTCTTCACACGCTCTACTTAGATTTTAGCAATTTGTATGGCTCCTTAGGTGTTCAACTGGTGTGTTAATTTTGAAACAGCAGGTCCCAACAGAGAGCTGAGCAGCTGTCAGATCAGGAAACCTGTCCATTGGCCCAGATTGTTCTGATGATTTGCAGCGTCACCTTGGAAACACCGTTTCATTTTCCATTCCAGATCTTCATTCTGGAAAGCGGAAAATACCCGCAGATTAAGCTGGTCTAGTGCCCCATGTAAGGTAATTTGCTCTGCATATATATTTCTCATGGTTTCCTTGTTTATATGGACACAGTTTGGTGGTGTATAGCCTTAGTGTAGAGATACTCTTGCTAAGTAGATCAATGCATACATGATACTTACATGTTATCTAGATAGAAGAACTCTTGTTTCCCTGGGCATACTTGGAACTGCTCTGGGAGACGACTAGCCTGAACTAGGTTGGCGTGCAGTGTGGACAAGGGCAGAGTTAGTTTGGGGAGTCTCTAAAGGTACTTTTGGAACTTGCTTCTAAGGCCCAGTGATGAAACTGTGGATGTGTGAAGACATTCTGGAAAGGATTTATCCTACGAATTTTTGAGTTCCTGGTGAATTAGATGTAGCCCAGGGAAAGGCGCAGAATAGGTGCTCAGTAAATGCCGTTCCGCACAGTCTTTATACCGCTCAGTGGCCCCGACACTTAGGGAATCATCATGTTTTAGAACAGAATATTATTCAGCCATAAAAAAGAATGAAATCTTGCCGTTTACAACAACATGGATGGAGCTGGGGAGTATAAGGCTAAATGAAATAAGTCAGAGAAAGACACATACCACATGACTTCACTCATATGTGGAATTTAAGAAACCAAAAAGAGAGACAAGCCAAGAAACAGACTTTAAAAAATTAAAAAAAATTTTTTTTAAAATAAATTTTATTTATTTATTTGATAGCAAGAGAGAGACAGTGAGAGCAGGAATATGGACAGGGGGAGTGGGTAAGGGAGAAGCAGACTCCCCGCCGAGCAGGGAGCCTGATGTGGGGTTCGATCCCAGGACGCTGGGGTCATGATCTGAGCTGAAGGCAGACTCCTAAGGACTGAGCGGTCCAGGGACCCCAAGAAACAGACTGCTTAACTACAGAGAACAAAGTGATGGTTCCCAGAGGGGAGGTGGGGGTGGTGATGGGTGAAATAGGTGGTGGGGGTTAAGGAGTGGACTTGGTTTGATGAGTTCTGGGTGATAAAAATAAAAACTTACAAAAAAGAACACACACACAAAAATGAAAGTTTATTTCTCAGCATCATCATCACTTTGAAAATATAAAACATAATCACCATTTTTATAGACTTAGAATACCTAACAGAATAAAATGTTTTAATCCTAGCCCTCTCAATCGAAAACATGGTTCACCACTTTTTATTATTGATTTCCATATGTTGACCCATCCTTATCCTCCCAGGGATAAATCCTATCTGCTTATGTTTAGCGATCCTTTTAATGTGCTATTGAATTTGGTTTGCTAGCATTTTGTGGAGGATTTTTACACTTCTTTCATCAGGACATTGGCCTTTTAATTTTCTTTTCTTGTGGTGTTTTGTCTGATTTTGCTGTCAGGATAAATCTGGCCTCATAAAATGAGTTTTGGAAGCGTTTCCTCCGTTTCAGATTTTGGAAGAGTTCAAGATGGATCGACATTAATTCTTGAAATGGTTAGTAGAATTTACCACTGAAGCCATGAAAAAGACTTTGACTTTTATTATCTCATTTTAATATTACCCATTGACTGACAGTCCTTTTAAAGAAAATTTGTTTACACAGTTTAAAAAGAAAGAGCATGGAAACTTCAAGTCTGTTTCATTTAGTGTGCTACATTCTTCTTATTGGCTCTTCTTCAGAGAACAGTGTCACTGGGATTAGTCCATCTTCGGGAAGAAACAGACCATAAAGTTATCAGGAGGTTTTCAGGCTCTGGGATAATGTATTCTTTTATGTCTGTAAAGAGATGCAGAGGCGTCTGATAGCTAGTGGTCGGAAATGTTGAGATTGGAGATTTCATGTATTTGATCTGCTATTGTGACATTGTCAAAATATGCAATTAATCTCTCTGCTGTTTGTTTACATGTGCCCTTAGTTTGAAACTGAATAGGGTGTGAGCCTCCACAGTCATTCTTTGTGTCACCTGTGATTTTAGGCAGTGGTTTTTTTTTTTTTTTTTTTTTAAAGGTTTTATTTATTTATTTGACAGAGAGAGATCACAAGTAGGCAGAGAGGCAGGCAGAGAGAGAGGAGGAAGCAGGCTCCCTGCTGAGCAGAGAGCCTGATGCGGGCCTCGATCCCAGGACCCTGAGATCATGACCTGAGCCGAAGGCAGCGGCTTAACCCACTGAGCCACCCAGGCGCCCTTTTTTATTTTTTTTTAAGATTTTATTTATTTATTTGACAGAGAGAGATCATAAGTAGGCATAGAGGCAGGCAGAGAGAGAGGGAGGGAAGCAGGCTCCCCAGTGAGCAGAGAGCCTGATGTGGGACTCGATCCCAGGACCCTGGGATCATGACCAGAGCTAAAGGCAGAAGCCTAACCCACTGAGCCACCCATGTGCCCCAAAGGATTTTTTTTTTTTTTTTAAGATTTTGTGCATTTATTTGAGAGACAGAGAAAGAGTGGGATGGGGAGGGAGGGAGAGGGAGAATCAGACTCACTGCCGAGGGGGGAGCCAGACAAAGGGCTTGATCCCAGGACCCTGGGATTGTGACCTGAGCTGGAGGCAGATGCTTAACCCACTGAGCCACCCAGGCGCCCTCCCCCAGGCAGTGGTTTTCATAATTCCTTGTGGTTCTTCATCTAGATATACAATGTGCTGGTGAGTGCTGAGACTTCCAGCCTCATGGGTCTCTGGTGCTTGCGTATGACGTGGCAGAACATTGCATGTGAGAAGTGCTTATGATTTTGTTCCGTTCTTTCCCCTTTTCAATCTCTGATTCAGGAATTTCCAGTTGACCCAGTTTAAGTGTCTTCTTCTGCACAAAAATCTCATAGTGTTTTACTGATCTGCTTGGCATCACAGAGAAGGGGACTATATTATCTGTGTCCTTTCAAAAAGCTTGTTCATTGCACATAAGTGCTTGTTGGTTTTGTTGTTAGTTTTATGTTTGTGTATGTATATATATATATATGTTTATATATTCCTAAAGTCGGTATTAGACTGCTGGTCTGTGCCAGGTACTTAGCAGTGTTTAGAAGTTATTTTGTTTATTTTTCACAACAACCTACTGGGAGCGGCACTGTTATTTTCCTCTATTGCATATGAAGAAACTGAAGCTTGGAGAAGTGTAGCAGAGTCATTCAAGGTCATTTAACTTGTGAGTGGTGAGGTTGGGATTCAAACCTAGTCCTGATCCCCAAACCCCTGTTCCTAACCCATCTGAAAGAATGCAGGTTGTATGGAATTAAACGTGTAGACTGCTCTAGGAACGTTGTGTGTATGTCACATTCAGGATTTTGACCAACATGTTAACGAACTAGAAAAACTAGGGTACCGAGTACATTCCTTTACTTTAGACCATGATCGGCAGTGGGATTGATCATATTCTGATGGGGTTTTCTTTTGAATAAGTTCAGTGAGTGTAATTCACATATCATACAGTTCATCCATTGAGTACACACTTCAATAGTTTATATATTTATAGTTTATATAGTTTAGTATATTCACAGAATTTTGCAACTATCCGCATAGTCATTTTTAGAACAAACGAAACTCCGCGCCCATTACTACCCTCTTCTCGTGTCTGCCCAGCCGTGCCTACCCACCCCGTCCCCCGCCCACCGGCATCCGTTAAGCTCATTTGCCTCCAGATTTGCCTGTGCTGGACTTTTTCCTGTGAATGGATTTATACAACGGAGGGCCTTTTTAAACTAACTTCCTTGACTTAGCATGATGCCGTTTTCAAATTTCGGCTATGTTGTAGCACGTATCAACACTTCATTTCTTTTTATTGCCAAACAGTATTACATTGTATGGGTGTGCTGGATTTTATTTATCCATTCATCAGTTGATGGACATTTGGGTTATTTCCACCCCTTGGCTATTACGAATAACGCAGCCACGATACATCTATGGACAAGCTTTCGCGAGGATGTGGGCTGTCATTTCCTTAGGAACAGAGTTGCTGGGTCCTGTGGTGGCTCTAGGCTGACTGTTCCCGCAACTACCGGCCTGTTTTCCAAAGCAGCTGCACCTTTTTACATTCCTACCAGGAACATGAAGGCTTCTGTTTCTTCACACCCTGGCTACCACTTGTTATTTCTCTCTCTCTCTTTTTTTTTTTTTTTTTTTAAGATTTTATTTATTTATTTAACAGAGATCACAGGTAGGCAGAGAGGCAGGCAGAGAGAGGCGGGGGAAGCAGGCTCCCCGCTGAGCAGAGAGCCTGATTCGGGGCTCGATCTCAGGACCCTGAGATCGTGACCTGAGCTGAAGGCAGAGGCTTAATGATTGAGCCACCTAGGTGCCCCATGATTTTTGTTTTTTTGAAGATTTTATTTATTTGACAGAGAGAGATGGCGCATAAGCAGGGAGAGCACAGAAGCAGATGGGAATCAGGCTCTCCTCTAGGCAAGGAGCCCGATGCGGGCCTCGATCCCAGGACCCCGGGACCATGACCCGAGCTGAAGGCAGATGCCCAACCGACTGAGCCACCAAGGCTGTCCCCGTTATCTCTCTTTTCGATCACAGACATTCTGCTGGGCCTGAGGTAGTATCCAGTTGTGGTCTTGATTTTATTTCTAGAATGGCTATTGTTGTTAGCATGCATTTTTTCACGTGGAACGGAATTTTAAGTATAGATTTTGTCTGTGTGCACTTTCTAAAGTAAGGCACGCCTGTGCCGGCAGCGAAATTTTTCTCGATTCCTTAATTCTTACCAACCTGAAGTCGAGTCTGGAGTCGGATGTAACTTGCCTCAAGTCCAGCCTTTGTGAATCTTTGGCTAAGGGCACGGCACAATGTTTTGGAAGCAGAAGTTATTCATTACTTCATTAATGTATTAGGTAATGCTGTTGGCCTGATTGTGTGGCTGTGGGAGAAAGACAGGCTTTGGGGAGTAGGGGAAGCCAACTAAAGATGAGGGGAAAACAGTTTGAAGTCTTGAGGGTGGGGTCGCCTGGGTGGCTCAGTCGGTGAAGTGACTGCCTTCAGTTCAGGTCGTGATCCTGGAGTCGGGGTACTGGACCCCGTGTAGGGCTCCCTGCTCAGCGGGGAGGCTGCTTCTCCCTCTGCCCTTCACCCCGCTTGTGCTCTCTCTCTCTCAAGAACCTCTCTCTCAAATAAATAAGTAAAATCTTGAACAAGAAAGTCTAGAGGGTTAAAAAGTTAAAATGTCTTGGAAAAAGCTTAAGGTGCGAGTAGGTTGGATTCGACGCTGGTTGGAACACACAGAAAGGGTTAATGGGTCAGTTAACCCATAGTTAATGGAGCGGCACCACACTGGGAGGATGTACAGTTTATCCCACAAATACCTAAAGAGGAGCTGGCAGATAGTGCGTGGGACACTCATTCTGTGTAGGAGAATATGGTTTCTGTGTTTCTAGGTCTCCTGTTGGTAAGCAACAGAAACCGACCGAATGAAGATCACGTCAGTTTTTGTGTGTGTTTGTTTTTGGGTTTTGGGGTTGCTGTTGGGGCACCTGGCTGGCACAGTGGGTTAAGCCTCTGACTCCTGATTTCGGCTCAGGTCATGATCTTGGGGTCCTGGGATCGAGCCCCGTGTCGGGCTCCCCGCTCAGCAGGAATCGGCTTGAGATTCTTTCTCTCCCTTTCCCTCTGCCTCTCCCATTCATGCTCGTTCACTTTCAAATAAATAAATAAATCTTTTAACAAAAAGAGGTTGCTGTTAATTTTTATAGAAGTATAGAATGTTTCGTAGACATCATTGATCGTTATGTATCTATCTAGAAATTGTGCCGGTTGGGAAGGCCATCACAATTTGGGATTCCCTGGTCTGCTTGGTTCCTCTTGTCTTTGCTAATCTTTGTCATTGTTCTCTCTCTTTTGCAGCATTTTATTTTATTTTTATCTTTTAAATTTTTTTAAGTAGGCTTCATGCCCATTGTGGAGCCCAGCACAGGGCTTGAATTCACGACCCTAAGATAAGACCTGAGCTGAGATGAGGAGTCGAATGCTTAACCGACAGACCCGCCCAGGTACTCCCTCTCCAACAGCCTTTAATTATTTTTTTTTTCTTGTTCCTGAATTGACGCGGCCCAAAATGTGGCTGCCCAAAGTTTTTGAACTTGAATATCACGTCTGGCTGGGAGACCTGTGGGGCTTTTGGGACAAACTCAGGATACCAACCTCAGTGGCCCAGGATGGCAGGCAGAGAGACCTGTTATGCAATACTTAAAAAGCAGAATGTAATGTCCTACATGAGTTTGGGGAGAATAAGAAAGGAGAAGAGGGGGCACCTGGGTAGCTTGGTTGGTTAAGCGTCTGCCTTCGGCTCGGGTCCTCATCCCAGGGTCCTGGGATGGAGCCCTATGTTGGGCTCCTGCTTGTGCTCTCTCTCTGTCAAATGAATAAATAAAATCTTAAAAAAAAAAAAAAAGTAGAAGAGAGTGTTGCTCCCATCTAGAATGTAGAAGGTCAGACCTGGAGCGATGTGTGTCAGAAGGCGTGATGATGTTGGTCAGTAGAAATAAAGGAACCCATTCGTGGGCTAAGGGAAGTGTTGTGTCCTTATCCCACTGGATGTCCATCCAGCAGCACTGGAGGACTCTCTCGAGCTCCCTGACCACAGCTATAAAGAGGACTTTGAGAAAGTAGATTAGTCAGAGGAGCAGAACCAAAATGGTAACCTACGCATGGAGGGCAGCTGCATCTGGTGGCAGGAGCAGTAAAGGGGAGACAAGACCACTTCCTTCTGCTGTTTGAAGGGCGAGCGTGCAGAAGGGGAGAGATTTGGTCCGGTTTCTCTAGCAGATGGGAATTACAGGGAGGCAGCTTGGAAATTCATCTAAGAGAAGACTGTCTTCAGTCTTAGAAGCAGAAGTTGCCTATAATGTTGTGCTTCCCAGTTGGGGCTGTACTGCTTACCCCTTTTCCAGCGTATTCTGGATCAAGAAGGCACTCTGGATTGCCTCTGTACTTTTTGTACCATTTGATCGTGACATTACTCAGCATTTAGGCTTTGTAGCTGGGCCACCTTGGTGGCAGCTGTGTGAGAGAGTCGGACGTCCATGCTTGGGCATAGATGGTCTTTTACATGAACAACTCTCAGAGCTGCAGATTTGGAAAATGCCCTCTCTGTCTTATTGAGGCCTATGTTCTGTTTCCGCCCAGAAAGCCTTCCAGTCGTTCTGTCCTCCTTAGACTGTGTGTGTGTGCATGTGTGTATGCTGCGGGGAACACTGACTAATTTTGACGGTAGCCTAAGCAGAATGTAGTTAGGGAACTCTTGTGCCAAACACGCATCTGTTCCCGCGTTCGCCGTCATTAGCGTGCATCATCGGGAGTTTGCTTTAAATAACTGATGTCCTTTCCCATGAAAAAATGAAGAAGAGGGGCGCCTGGGTGGCTCAGCGGGTTAAAGCCTCTTCCCGGGGTCCTAGGATCCAGCCCCACATCGGGCTCTCTGCTCAGCAGGGAGCCTGCTTCCTCCTCTCTCTCTGCCTGCCTCTCTGCCTACTTGTGATCTCTGTCTGTCAAATAAAATCTTTAAAAAAAAAAAAATGAAGAAGTAAGTGTGCAGGAGGCGTGGTTACCCTACATCCACCGGACTTTGGGCAAGGAAGTGCATCCTCCTCCAAGGGGGCTCGGGGACAGACTCAAAACGTGTGTCTTCAGAAATTGTGTGCAAGCCTGCACGTGTGTGTGTGTGTGTGTGTGTTGACTGTATGGGTTATTTTGGTACCAGCATTTTTTGTGAAACATGAGATCTTTAGTGTGTGGTGTTTTCTTGTTTGTTTGTTTTTATTTTTGTTTTGTTTTGTTTTTGTTTTTTTGTTTTTGACATAAGATGAACGTCTATTGTAAACACGTAAGTCTTGTATCTGATAAAAGAGAAAGTCATTTATTTTTTTGCCTATTTGTGACTGATAAAAGTCAGCTCATTCTTCGGTATTTTTTCCCATTCTTTCTTCTTTGTTATTTGGACATACAGCTGGAAGTCTGTACAGATACATGTGCCCATGATATACCTTTTTGCCTGCAAATAACCTCAGTTTCCCGAAGACCGATGATGATGTATGTTAGTGATTTTTAGTCTGTTTGTGGCAACTAAAGTTACCTTTTCTATTAAACATTGATTTTCTGATAGCTTGTTTTTCTGAAATATTAAATTTGATCCCAAATTATATGCTTTTTAGAATATTATTTAGTAGCGAAGAATATAAGGAATAAAGAACCAAAATCAAAGAGTTCAAAAGTGGGTATATTTCTCCGCTTGTGTAGAAAACAGAACTCTGCTTTAAGGTCAAACCTGAAAGCATCTGTTGCACTGATTACATGGTTTTCTAATGGCCAGAAATTTTGCCCTTTCTTTGGCATATTTTTGCTAAGTTGCTCCCTGCTTCCCCTTACCTCTTAAACCTAGGCCAAATTTCATTTTTAATAGTTTAAACTAGAATATTCGTCTTTTTTTTTTTTTTTTAGGAAGTGTGGTGGGAGCATAAAATACATTTAAAGTAATTTAATGAATTTTTTTTTGAAGAATACAGGCCAAGATTATTAGTTGGCTGGTGGTAGCTTTGGTCCTAGAAGTCGACTGTATAAATTCTGGGAATCAAATCTTGTCCCGTGTTACTTTGGGAAGAAATTTCTCCGTGCCGAGAACTTACGTTTTCCTTCTTGCTCAATGGTGCTTTGACAGGAGGGGCTTCTCTTAGTGGAGGCAGAGGCGTGGGTGCGACCCGCAGAACCTGTATCAGAGTGTCCCGGGCAGTCTCAAGGTACACTGCTTAGCTCCCTCCCCTCCCATTTTTAAAAAAAGTTTTATTTATATAAGTAATCTCTACACCCCACATGGTGCTCGTACCCATGACCCTGAGATCAAGAATCACATGTTCTGGGCGCCTGGGTGGCTCAGTGGGTTAAGCCTCTGCCTTCAGCTCGGGTCATGATCTCAGGGTCCTGGGATCGAGTCCCGCATCCGGCTCTCTGCTCAGCAGGGAGCCTGCTTCCCCCTCTCTCCCTGCCTGCCTCTCTGCCTACTTGTGGTCTCTGTCTGTCAAATAAATAAATTAAATCTTAAAAAATAAAAAAAGAATCACATGTTCTTCCAACTGAGCCAGCCAGACACCCCAAATATGTCACTTCTTTCTTCCTCTTTCTCTCTCTCGTAATTTATTTTCTTCCTTTCCGTCCGTCCGTCCGTCCTCCCTTCCAGCCTCCCTCCCTCCCTTCCGTCCTTTACAGGCTCCACACCCAGCGTGGGGCTTGAACTCACAACCCAGAGATCTAGAGTCTCATCCTTTACTGACCGGACCAGCCAGGCACCACCCCCCCATTCTCCATTTTGATTCATCCCTTTTCCCACCCTGAATTCTGGTCCGTTTAAGGAGGGTGTCAGCCTCCCTGGTTCTGAGTGGGGAATGGGGTACGTGCATGAGGTTACAGAGGGTATCTAGAAGCTATCAGTGTAGGCAAGAGAGAGGCTCCAGGGGCGGTCGTATGCACGCACAGGGAATATTCGAGCACAAGGTGTACGAGGCGGCACAAAGAAAGAGAGCTAAGGGAGTGTGAGAAGCAATGGTCCCAGCTGCAGGAGAGAGGGCGTAGACCCTGGCGGTGGACGAAAGTTCCGGTGTCTACGCAGCCTTTGTTACCCACCTTCTTCTCACCCAGTACATGGTTGGCGGCCGCCGGCCCCGCCGACTGAGCGCTCCGTGCGGTTGGGCAGGAGCGGATTCTACACCCAGTGCCGCTGTCCGTCGGTGCACCGAGCACTGATCACATCGGGCCCAAGCGCACAGGACGTCTCCGGTACTCGCCGCAGAGTTCCCCCACGGAGGCTTTCCCCGAAGGAGGGTGGCTGCTGGGTTCAGGTGCCCTGCAGATGCTGGGTTCAGAGTGCACACTGGGGCAGTGTCTGGTGGTTTGGGCTGCGGTTATGCACTAGCAAGGAGAGCAGAAGCATCCAGAAGGAGCGATTGTTTCTACGACTGTGACTTTGCGGGGGTAGGGGGTGAGCAGTGACTATAGAGGGGTTGTAGGACCAAAGAAGGGGCTTTTATTTCATTTTAAAGGATCTATTTATTTATTTTAGAGGGAGAGCACGCACACATGTGAGCAGGGGGAGGGGCAGAGGGAGGGAGTGAATCCCAAGCGGGCTCCATGCTCAGAGCAGAGCTGGACACAGGCCTCGATCTCAGGACCCTGAGATCATGACCTCACCGGAAATCAGGAATCGGATGCTTAACTGACTGAGCCCCCCCAGGTGCCCTGAGGCTTTTATTTTAAAAGATAAAAGAGAGTGGTAAGGCACATTTATGTAGAGGAGTCACTACATAGGATCATTTTCTTGAATCATCCCAAGTTTCTTCTGCCCATTAGACTTCATCTCAAACTTAGCATCTCTCTGAATGAGCTTTCCCTTCTCATCCCTGCTTCTCCCTTTCAGAACAACAGCAACAGAATCCCACCAGTACCCTGCTTCTCTTTGGGTGTCTTCTCCGTGTTCTCTTCTGCTCCCTACTATACCCTCAGTGTTTGGCATAGTACCTGTCCCATGTGAAGTACCCGAGAGTTACTTATAGCGTGAACAGAATAGAGGTTGGTTTATATCCTTCTGTCCTCTGGCTCTGCGGTGTCTCTCGCTACGCAGCTTCCCGAGCCCCTTATCCCTCCTCTTCATCCTGTCTCTTCTCTCTGGCTGCCTGGCAGTTCGGACTTTAGTCCGCCCTCCTCCCATGAAGTGCATGGCTGTTTCCCACAGCGCTCAATGGTTCTCAGGTCCTGGCTGAGTAGGGGTTGGCTGTAGATGTTCCCTGATGTCCTCAAAGCCTCGGTGTTTCATATTGGGGTTTCACTTCAGACCCTTCCGGCTTACAGCAGTGAGGAGCAAGGGGTGAGTCCTGACCCTTTATCAGACTAATGTGGCATAACCACTGATGATTGGTCCTAAAGGCTTTCCTCAAGTCCAGATGCTGTGAAAGCTGCGAACCCCAGCCAAGGGTTGTTGTGGTGCCTTCTAGACCTCAGACGGGAGAAGAGTCTTGCTAACTTGAGGTATGTGGAGGTTATGAGGAGGCAAGTGAGGCGTTCCAGCATGTGAAGCGTCCCCAGAGGACCACAGGAGCGCCCCACTGGAGCTCTGGGGGTACGGCTCGTATGCCACAGTCAGTCTCTGGGTTGCAGTTTCTTCTTTTGATGTGTTTGTGTTGAACTGATTAAATTCAACAATACACTGGTGTCAATTGGGTTAGTTCTTTTTGCAAAGTACCCAAGGTCACGAAGAGCTCGATTTGAAAATATGGCGGCCACTGTAGGACTCTGAGAACTTCCTTTGACTCAGACTGGGGGAGCCGGGTCCAAGGAGTAAATGAATCTGAGAACTATTCCAGGGAACCGAGGATCCAAGTCTTCAGAGATCCCGAGGAGTTAGAAGGACTGACCTTATTTGTCTTGTTGCGTGGTGAGAAGACAACTGTATGTACAGGTGAGGAACGTTGGTCAGGGGTTGGGAGATCTTGCGAACAGTCATTCCACACAGAGTGGCCTATCAAATAGGAATGTTAGAACCCAAGCACTTCAAGATTCTAGGCAAGGTTCAAACCTGTCTTTCTAGAGAAACACTGTACTAGGAAAGTATTTTAAAGGGACGAAAACCACATAGGAGCAGATTGTGGTCCAGTATCTGGAGCGGGTCTCACGCTACGTTTTCACCCCCATCCCTTCCTCTGTGGAACCCTGGAAAATGGGTAGCTGAGTTACCCAACTTCCATTGGCCTGACCCTGGGCTGTAAGATGAGGGGGCGGGTGGGGAACTAAAAAAACTTCTCAGCTCCTTCTCGTCTGCACACTGGGAGGCTGGAGTAGGACAGAAGCCAGTCCTGTTGCCTGAGTGATAGGGAAAGGCAGCAGAGCGGGCCGGAGGTCCCCAGCCAAATCAGCTACAAGAGTTTTCTTTCGCTCGCCATGTGTTTCCAATCACTGCTTTGTGTAATATGAACTAGAACTGTCCAAGTGCTTGTCTTGAGGAACTTTTGGTTACCGTTCAGAAAACAAAGCTCTAGTGGTTTGGGCTGATAGTGGAACATGGTAATTCTGGAGCCTCTGGCTCTCATGTTGGCGCGCTCTTACCGCTCTGCGGAGCCCTGTCCCCTGGGGGCCAAACTCAGATGATCACAGACTGGGGTGGGGGGGGGTGTGCATCTATGAATGGGTGCCAGGGACGAAAACCACATAGGAGCAGATTGTTGTCCAGTATCTGGTGGTGGCAGGCCGACTCCGGGGCTTGTTGCTGTGGTCCAGCGTTGCCAGACCTTTCTGCTTTTCAAGAGAAGTTGAAAGTTGATTTTTATATGAAAGCTTCCTATTTTTAAGTGTGGGATCAAAAATGAAAAAAAGCAAACCACTTTTTTTTTTTTTTTTTTTTTTTAAAAGCAGTCCCACAATCAAAACAAAATATGTCTGCAGGCCACACACACCCTCAGGCCACCCGGCGGCCTTTTCTGGGCATACAGACCACAGTATTTCTTGTACATACCAATGTTTAAGAATCTTTTTATTACGGATAATTTCAAATACTTACAAATGGCAAGAATAATAGAGTGAACCTTCTGTAAACTCTTATGGACCCATTACCTTGCTTCAGTGATTTTCAATCTCATCTGTTTTTATCTACAACCAACACACACACACACACACACACACACACACACACACCCTAGATTGTTTGTATGCGAATCCCAGACACTGTATTATCTCATCTGTAAATATATCAGTATGTGTCATGAAAAGGTAAGAACATTAAAAAAACCACTGACCTTAATATCATAAAAACTTTTATTTATTTATTTAACTAACACTTTGATTATTATAAAAACACTAGGTATTATAATATATCTAGTGACTTTTCAAATTTACCCTCTTGTCCTATAGTTTTTTTTTTTTAAACAGCTGATCTTTTGGGATCTTGATTCGGGTGACACCCACACATTGTCTTTCAGTGTTACATAATCAGTAGATTTCCCCACTACCCTCTCTTAGTTTTTCCCCCTTTACTTTAGTTGCTGAAGAGCTTTAAGTCTTTGACCTGGGAAGTTTTCCCATATTCTGGATTTTGCTGATTGAATCACTATAGCTTTGTTCAAACTTTATATACTAATTTAACATCTTTAGTTTTATAGCAGAGAGGAGTCTAAATACTTACGTTTTAGCAGCTTTTTCTTATCCTCCTCCTGAAACCGCAGTGTGTAAGTCTCTGTTTTACAGGCCTTTTCTCCTGATAATATCATACTGTTAAATGTGTGCCTAATATCCTTCTGCCTTCTGTATTACTCTGCGTAATAGCAGAGTGGAGAGGACCAGATCTAAGATCTTGTCAGCCTGTAACAGGCTTTTGGGATCTGTTCATGGATCTTTTTGAAGCCTGCTTACTTCCCCGAAGTGCTGTATGCTGCCTTGTGATGTGAAAACCTGGTTGCTATTTTTAGCTTTTCAAACTCCTGGCAGCAAACAGGAAAGCCTACCAAATCTTTTTGGATTGGGAAATTTTGGACTTGAAATCAAGGCCCACCGTGGCACCCTAATTTAATGCAGTGGGTATGTGGCTCGGCTCAAACAGAATTTGTGGAACTCCGAACAGTAGCCCACTGCAGAAATGATTAACCTGGAATTTTAAGAAAGGTTATTTGGAATGCTCAAGATCAATTTTTTTAAATTTATTTTTTTCATTTACTTATTTGTCAGAGAGGGAGAGGGACAGGGCACAAGCTGGTGGTGGGTGGGGGAGTGGTGATGGACGGCAGGCAGAGGGACAAGCAGGCTCCCCGTCAAGCAGGGAGCCCCATGCAGGACTCGATCCTGGGACCCTGGGATTATGACCTGAGTCAAAGGCAGGTGCTTAACCGACTGAGCCATGCAGGCGTCCCTAGGGTCATTTATTTTGAAATGTGAACGATCTTTTAAGAACGGAGCCTGAGAAATAAAGTAGAAAGTTTAATTTAATATCAACCTTAAATATTTTCCCTTAAAATCTTTCAGGAAGTTAAAAAAAACAAACTGGTGAATTGCTTCTGTCAACTTAACCATCAGGTTGTTTCAAGTCCCTTTAATGTAGCGGTATTAAGCTTGAATTTGAGGATTGTTTCAATGTTAATTATCTTTATAGAAATCTTTGCACGCAGTGTGCCGCAGAGCCTGCTGCAGAAATGTATAGACAGCTGGGTCAGCTTTTGCTGGAGCTCACTGGTCGGTTCCCTGGGGCTCAGCCTCCAGTTCTGTTCGTCAGGCATCCATTTGTGGTCTGCGCAGTGGCTTAGAGAAGACAAGTGACCAGTAAAGTTATACGATAATATGACTCACGTGCAAATGTCCTTTGAAGTAAAATATTGTCACCCAGTGGCCCATGCAGGTGCCGGAAGTACCAGCACCCAAGGACAAACGTGTCAATAATGTGAACCATGAGCTGATCTAAGGCTACGACATGAGGCATGCTGGGCGGTTGGTGCCTTCGTGGGGAAGCCGGCGGGGGGAGGGGGGGGCTGTTGGTTGTCTCTTAGTCTGCGAAGAACGTGTGAGGTCTGTCAGGTTCCCTGGCTCCTGGGAGACGTGCTGTGCCTTTAGGAAGAAGAGACCCGTCCTGCCAGATTCACTGGGCGGGTGAGCTTGGATCCAGCACCAAGGTGTTCGGGTTTAGTTGCTATGGAGATTCCTTCACAAAGAAGAAGAATACAAAATGCGTAAGTGATGAATGAAGAAATGCATTACGTGATTTTGGTCTGCCTGCCGGGGACTTCCAGGTCCATCATGTTGACGAGGAAACTAAGTCTCAGTGCGGTTTGATTCAGATCTAGCAGAGACCGAAAGACCTCCAATAGGAAAGTGGTGTCAGCCTTGTCCAAGTTTTGGGCCCTGTTTGCTCTTCATACTTGAGTATCTGTAACCCCAGAGTACTAGTCCCTCTAGAAAGGCCAGGATGGCTGGCGGTCGAGTGCTAGGCCAGCCTGAGCTATACCCTGATGTCCTCTCTCCCTTTTCCCTCCCTCCTCCCGCCTCCTCTTCTGTCCTTCCTTCTTTCTGGCTCACCTGCCTACCAGCCTGCCCCCCTCCGAGGACATCTCTGGAGCTATACTTCAAGATCTGTTCAGAACTGAATAGTCCCGCATCATTTCTGCACAGATTTTCTTGTGGTTCTTTGTATTCCCTTTGTACAAAGATGTGATGCCTGACACACTACTATTCAAGCTTTCCAGTGACGTATTTAAAATAGTCCTTAGCAACATCCTGTTATAAACGCTGCCTTCCCAAGAAACATGCAGAGAGTGTAGACGAAGCCTGTGTGCAGGTTATAGCTACACAAGGCTCATTCGGAAGAGGACATTGAGCTTCCATCCTCATGGGTGGATGGATGAGAGAGGAAGGAAAATGCTGGAATGTGTTCCTTGCACATTGATCTCCAAACACGGGAGGCAAGGGTGGTGACTATTTTTTTTTGTCCTCTGCTAATGCAGGGGCATGCTTTCTTCCATTTGGGACAGTGCCTGATTTAAGTAATATCCATGAGACCATGGCAAGAACATGAAGTATTTTCTGCTTCGTTTTGTATGACAAAACTAAGAATTGCTTTTGGCTAAGGGCAAAATCCAGCTTCAGGATAATGGGTACAGTTTCCTTTCTGCCATCTTTGTCAAGCATCCCAAGAGAATAATATTCCTGGCTATAAGATCAGGCAGTGGGAGCCTTGCTGGCTGGGGTGTCTATCCCTGGATTGCTTGGGCATGTCGTCCTTGGGTAGCAGAATCCTGCGGTGTCAGGGAATATGACTCGATTTGGGGAATTGGAAGTATACAGAGAACGCAGAGTAGAGAAATGTCTGCTGTGAGGCATCTCCTGGAGAGACTCCCTTCTGGTCAGTGTGCTGAGTTATGTGCTTGGAGAATGGATCCAGGATCCTTAAGCTACAGTCGGATGACCAAATTCTGCGTTCTTCCAGTTTTGGTGACCCCCTTATAGTTTACATTTTTTAAGTGGTTGGGGGAAAAAAATCACAAGAGGTATAATAAATGATAACATTTGAAAGTTATATGAAATTCAGATGCCAGTGTTCACGAATAAAGGGTTATTGGAATGAGGCTCTACTGTTTGCTTCCATATTGTCATGCAGCTTTTCCTTTACAGTGGCTCAGTTGAGTCTCCCCAGAGAGACCAGTGCCCGCTCTGTCAGTCTACTCCACTTCCGTAACAGAGGACCACAGACAGGGTGGCTTAAACAATATAAATTTATTTTCACGCAATTCTCAAAGTTGGAAGTTTGGGATCAAGATGTTGATTTCTTCTGAGGCTGCTTTTCTTGGCTCGTAGATGGTCGTCTTCTCCCTGTGTCCACACATGGTCTTCCTTTTCTAGGTGTCTGTGTCCAAATCTTCTCTTTTTATAAGGGCACCAGCCCTGTTGGATGTAGGATGAGCTCCCATAGGAGCTCATTTTAACTTAATTTCTTCTTTAAAGACCCCATGTCCATATACAGTCACATTCTGAGGTACTCAGAGTTAGGACTTCAACATCTGAATTTTGGGGGATCCATTTCAGCCCATTACACCCACAGTGCCTAAAATATTTACTATCTGGCCCTTCACGGAAAAATTTGCCCACTCTAGACTGTGCTGTTACTGAATTATGCCTGTCCTCCTTCCTCTCTCTTCCATCAACACACACCCACTTTGTTGTGACCATCGCCGTTCTCTTCTCAGTCCAGCCTTCTGTCCATCTGTTCATCCAGCCATCTGTCCATCCGTCCATCCATCCATCCATCCATCCATCCATCCATTTGTCCCTCCATCTATCCATCCATCCATCCATCCATTTGTCCCTCCATCTATCCATCCATCCATCCATCCATTTGTCCATCTGTCTGTCCGTCCATCCATCCATCCATCCATCCATCCATTTGTCCATCTGTGTGTCCATCCATCCATCCATCCATCTATCCATCCATTTGTCCATCTGTCTGTCCATCCATCCATCCAACCAACCATTTGTCCTTCTGTTCATCCATCCCTCAATGGTTTTTGGCCATGATGGTATCAGCTGCCCCGGATCTGTAGAGAGAGAGAGTATAGAACCCTCACCAGCAATTCCTATAGGTTGGTTGAGCTGTACTTTCCTCTCCAACCATGGCCGATGCTCTGGTATGTTCTCAGTTCCACCATCACCCTCTCAAGCCTAGCTTCCTGTGCCCTCTAGCACCAACACCAGGGGCAGGATGTGAGGCGCAGTGTGAGTGATCAGCAGAAACCTCTGAACCACTTGTGATTTAATCACAATCTCAGACTGAGGATGGGAGCTCCTTCATTGAGCTGTGAGAGAACGCTCCACAGGCACTTCTGTTTTCAAACGGCCCTTTGCTTAAGAAATTTGCTCTGCCCAGGATCCTTTTAATTTTTTGTGGCCCATAGAAATGTAGAACAGTGCCTTGGTGGGCCTCTGATCTTGTCTCTAGTAGGCGGCCACACGGGGAGGCTCTCCGTGGAATTAAGAGAGTGATTGGCTGGTGTAACTAGGCATGCACTTTTACCTTCAGGTAAAATGCTGGGACGATGCTGTTCCTTGTCAAGGTAAAGGAGAGATGGGTGACGTCAGTGCAAGGACTCCTGTGGCCGTGAGTGTTTGCATGTGTGATGAAGCTGTTGTGCTGGACCCTTTCCTCCTACCTTTGCTTCCTTGAAATTGAACACTGCTGATCTCTCTTTAAGGAAAGTGCTTCAGAAAATACACAGGAAGAGGCTTTTTTTTCCCTTCCTTTCTGTGGTTGCCTTGCATGTTGTGTGGGTTCAGAGGCACTTCCTTTGGCTGCCCCAAGCCTGGGGTTTCCTCAAAACCAGAGAGCTTGCTTTTGGAAGGACTCGAAAATCATGATCTGGATAGAACAGAAGCATCTCTAGCCACTGCTCCCTGGTCCCGTCTTAATTTGGGGTGATCCGCATTCTCCCAGAAGAGAGAAGAATCTAAGACATTCACCCTGGGGCCATTCAGCATTTTAGAAGGGGGAAACAAGGGTGAAATAAAGAAATAGAAGAAGTAGGAAGGGGAAGACATATCAAGTACATTTTTTAAAAGTTTTTTTCTTTCTTTCTTTTTATTTTTAAATTTATTTGAGAGTGAGACAGAGATAGTGGGAAGAGAGCACGAGTGAGTAGGAGAGGGAGAAGCAGGCTCCTGCTGAGCAGGGAGCCTGACGAGGGGCTCCATCCCAGGACCCTGGGATCATGACTGAGGCACCCAAGCGCCCAGGTACAGTTTTAAAAGAAATAGAAAGGGGAAGCTTAGTGGCTCACAGAGACTTTTTTCACAAGCATGTGCTGGGGTTCCCAGGGTCAGCTCTTTGCTTTTTACTCTAGCAAAATAGCATCATCAACAGCAAGGCCATTCAGAACCAACCAACCAACCAAAACAAAACCCAGAAAACCAACCCCCCCCAACCCTATTAGTGTAGACCTTTTGTTGCAAGGGTTAGAAACCCCAAGTTGATTTTAGGCCGGAGTGGAAACAAGTTGTCCCCTGTAAGGAACAGGATAAAGCTGGATGTAGGGGATAGTTGGATCTAGAAAAGGCAGCACATCAGGTTCTCCTTCTGGTTTTCCTCTTTGGTTTTCCCTCTATCAGATTAAGTTTTTCTCAGTCTGGCTCGAGCCTAGCCCAGGCAAGCTGCCAGCAGCTCAAGGCTGACATTCTCAGTTTTCAAAGTTCTCTCATTGGCCCCAACAGATCATTAACCATCTGAGGACCAATCACGACGTCCGGGGTCTTGAGGTTCCGTGATTTTCCTTGCCTGGATCGTGCTCATCTTTGTGGCTAGGGATGGCAGAGAAGAAAGCGTGAAGGTGCCGGGCAGAGGAAAGCAGTCACGAATAATGGAAGAAAGCAAGGGTCCCCACCACCCGAGTCCGGCAAAAAAGACATCCGAGAACTTGACGTTCCTGTTAGAGAGGGTGTGTACTCATCAGAAACTAAGCCATTCACCTGCCTCACGGTGCGGGTCAGAAAGCTGAGTCCTCATTGCTCCAGGAGGTGATAGATGGGCGTTTCTTTCAACATAAAAATAGAACATATTCATGGGTAATGGATCCATGATTCATCGTGAGGAGAAAGACAGTGCTGGGTGGATGGCTGGAATCTTTGGGTTCAATCTGGGGACAACCACCACCCTTTTTCCATTTCCTTTCTGGTGCCCCTGGATTGTAAGCTTCGTGTCCCAGTGCTCATCTGGTCCGGTGACACCAGAGAAGGGAGGAAGGGGAGGGGTGCACTGAGCCCACTCTTTTTTTTTTTTTTTAAAGATCTTATTTATTTATTTGACAGAGATCACAAGTAGGCAGAGAGAGGGAGAGGAAGTAGGCTCCCTGCTGAGCAGAGAGCCCAATGCGGGCCTCGATCCCAGGACCGTGAGATCATGACTTGAGCCTAAAGCAGAGGCTTAACCCACTGAGCCACCCAGGCACTCACTGAGCCCACTCTTAAATGCTGCTTTCATTTTAAAAGAGAGTCATGGCAAGGGGTGTCTTCTGAGGCTGGCTATATACATATTCATGTGTATATAAACATGTGTGGGTTTGTACCTACATAAATATATACATACTCTATCTACCTTCCCTCTCCTTCTAATCAATTATCTCTCTGACCATATTCCTTCGAAAACAGTCACCTGACTCTATAACCATATGATCTACTATGCGTTAACGGTTGGAAGAGAATGTCTTCATGAATTCGGTATCTCCTTTAGAACAAGTATTTGATCTTGTATGTCATTGACTGTCTTACTCATTGAACTTTACAGAGATTTACTGTAGTGCTGTTTTTTTTTTTTAAATTATTTATTTATTTTTTTGGAAACATATAATATATTTTTATCCCCAGGGGTACAGGTCTGTGAATCGCCAGGTTTACACACTTCATAGCATAGCACTCACCATAGCACATACCCTCCCCAGTGTCCATAACCCCATCCCCCTTCTCCCAACCTGTAGTGCTGTTTATATGGGATTTTCTTTCTTTCTTTCTTTCTTTTTTTTATTTATTTGACAGAGAGAGATCACAAGTAGGCAGAGAGGCAGGCAGAGAGAGAGGAGGAAGCAGGCTCCCCGCTGAGCAGAGAGCCCGATGCGGGACTCGATCCCAGGACCCTGAGATCATGACCTGAGCCAAAGGCAGAGGCTTTAACCCACTGAGCCACCCAGGCGCCCCTATATGGGATTTTCTATCTAGAGTCTAAATTGAGAGGCTTTCCCATTTGGGAAGGAGGAGGTAATATTTGGTGGGAAATGTTTTTCTCTAAGATAGTTTCATGTGATTTTATTTACTTTTCTTGACTTGTGAAAATGCCACCCCATCTAGAATAGTCCACAGTACTTATGTGTATGGTCTAAGAGGCAGCACAGTCATGGTCATCACCAGCTCGAGAAGTAGGACATTGTCGGCCCCCCAGAAGACCTCTCTTTTCATCTTTGATCCTTTTCCCACCTCCTAAGGATGACAGCTGGGTTTGACCTCTATGGAGTGGTGTTTTTGCTTGTCTTCAGTTTTTTTACTCAAATATGTATCTCTAAGCACTATCGTTTAGTTTTGCTTGTTTTCGAAATTTATACGAACGGAAATATTTTATTTAGTATTCTAGGTCATTTCATTTCCTCACCTTTTTAAGAAATCAGATTCATGTGTTCTGTGTGTAGCTCTGATTTTTCCATATTCGTTATTATACAGTCTTACTGTGTGAATAGACTGTAACTGGTATAGTAGCCATTTGTGACTGATGAACCCTTGGGTGAGTCTGAGTGTTGGCTGTTGTGCATGAGGCTGCAAAGGATGTCTTGGGGTATCTTCCATGGAGCAGCTGTGCATGCGTTTCTTGGGGTGTCTCTAGGACTGGACTCGCTGGTTCTTCATCTTCAGTGGGTAAGATAGTTGACCCGGTTACCCTGTCCCTGGGAGTAGAAAGAGTCCCTATTGCTTCAGGTCCTTAGGGAAGCCTCATTATCCCTCATTTGAATTCTAGCTCTTCTAGTAATAAGTGGATTTCTTGCTTTTAATTTACATTTTCCTGATAATCAATGAGCTTAAGCTCCTTTTCCTAGGTTTTTTTTTTAAGATTTTATTTATTTATTTGATAGAGATCACAAGAAGGCAGAGAGGCAGGCAGAGAGAGAGAAAGGAGGATGCAGGCTCCCTCCTGAGCAGAGAGCCTGATGCGGAACTCGATCCCGGGACCCTGAGATCATGACCTAAGCCAAAGGCAGAGGCTTTAACCCACTGAACCACTCAGGCACCCCGACCGTTTTCATAGGTTTATAGGTCATTTGGAATTTCCTTTCTTGTGGATTACCTCTTCAAATCACTTGTCATTTTCTCTTCTTTTCTTTTTTTTTCACTTGTCATTTTCTATTTGGAAGTTGGTCTTCTGATTTGAAGTATGTGTGTGTGTGTGTGTGTGTGTGTGTGTATGTGTGTGTGTGTGTGTTTAACATATTTTGAATAATATGCCTTTGTTGGTCGTTTGGGTTGCAAATATGATCTCCCAGTATGGCTTGTCTTTCATTCTCTTTATTTTTTAAATAAATAAATACATTTCCAGTCTGAATATAATCAGATGTTTGCTTTTATGCCTGTCCTATTTAAATAAAATCTCTTTTCTGGGGGGAAGATTTTATTTTTAAGTCATTTCTCTACACCCAAAGTGGGGCTTGAACTCACAAACCCTAGATCAAGAGTTGCATGTTCCTCTGACCGAGCCAGCCAGGTGCCCCTAAAATCTCTTTTTGGTCCAAGATGACCCACTGTTACATTAGATTACAAAGTCTTATATCAGTTGGCACTCTTTCCTTCCCAGATAATACAGGGCAGTAGAATATTTGATCTCCTTTTACTCTCACCTAATATAGAGGATATTGTTATGACATGTCCTTTTTTTCTTTTATATCACTTAAAATCTCCTAAGATGTTATTATTTTGTCTCTGTTCCAGGTGGTCTTTGTTTCTACTCCGTATGGAATCTTGGGTTGGTGGTTATTTTCCTTGAACACTTGGGAGATGACAACTCATCCTCTTCTGGCTCCTTTTGTTTCTATTGGGAAGTCAGTGGCAGCCCAAGGGATGTGCCTTTGTTGGCCATTCCTCTTCCTCTTGCTGCTTGTACAGTTTTTCTGTTTGGCTTTTCCAGTTCTGCTGTGACATGTCTATGTGTAAATATCTTCTTATTTCTTCTGTTTGGGGTTTGTAGGACTTCTGGAATCTGTGGATTGGTGTCTCTTATGCATTTTGGGAATTTGCCAGCCTGGATCTCTTCTGTCTGATTCTTTTTTTTTTTTTTTTCTTTCATGTTTCTTTCTCACTGTCTTCTCTCTTTTACTTTCCCCTTCTTTGTTTTTCATTTTTCTGTCCTTATGTGCTTTATTCTGCCCACTAGTCTGAAAAGGAAATACTATTTTATTCACTCAGGAGTTGGTAGTTTTGGTCCTTCTGTGTGGTGGGTATTGTCCCAGGTTGTTGGGGAACTTCGGTGAACAAAAGAGACAAAAATCCTTGTCTTTGTGAATTACCATTAAATAACAAACAAATGTTTAATTAGTTATTAATAGTCCATTATTTTAATTAGTTAACTTAATGCTATAATGTGCCAGAAGGTGGTAAGTGCTATCTGAAAAAGGAAAAGTAGAGCTGCTTTGGGGAGGGAGGCAATTTTGGGGGGAAAGTGGGGCCCATTTCATGAGAGGGTACTATTTGAATGGGAAAGATACAGTCATGAGATGGTACTGTTTGAATGAGGACTTAAAGATAAAGGAATTAGCCAATTGCATATCTGGAATGTTCCAGAAAGTGGGAATGTGTCTGGAAAGCTCAGGGAACATCAGCGAGGCCAAGTGTGGCTGAAGTGGCAGGAGCTAGGGGAGAAGAAGCAGGAGGTGAATGATGACAGACAGGCTATGTAGGTCTCTCCAGGGAGTTTGACTTTTACCCCTTGATTTGAACAGAGGGTAGTGTGATCTGATTTGCACATCAAAGGGACCCCTCTGGCTTTTGGGGTGAGATCAGACTGTGTAAACAGGGAGCCTTGTTACCGTGTTTTGCTCTAGCTCCACAGAGAGTAGATCATGGCTCAGAGTATAGTGGCAACCGTGGGGGTGTTGAGAGGTGATTTGGAATTAGAGGAAAAAAGGCATCTCTTCCTCCTGCTGTGGATACTCCAGGAGAACAAGGGGGATTTGATAATGTAGAGGGGAGAGAGGGGAATTGCTGGGATATTGTCCTTGAGGCAAACTAGGGTCTAGTCCCAGGAGGAGGGTTGGATTTTAGATGGGGTGTGGATAGTTCTCTGTGGTCACAGGCAGGAGGTAGAGCATATGGGTACAGATGGAGGCTTGTTGGTGAGTACACGCAGGCTTGGGAGTTGTGGCAGCCCTATCTGATTGCTTCGGTCTCCTCAGAGAAGTCAGACAAGAGATCATCAGCTGAGAAAAAAGATGAGGAGAAATTACTGGGCATTTGGGATGAGAATAGATAGGAGCATCAGGAAGGGGTGAATGGACGAGGGGCTTTGGTGTGTGGTCTCCAGTTTCAGGTAGGGCAGACTTGACGCTAGCGGTCGAGAGTTTCAGGGAAGACCAGTGGACTGTTCAGCTGTTTGCGGGCAGGTGCCACCTGGGATTTAACGGGGTTGGTATCTTTGCCGAATGGACGTGACCAAGTGATGGAGGGGCCAGGGAGAGAAGGAAGGGAACTCAGCGATCGACCAGGGAGGACTGCGAGGCGGCATGGTTGTGAGGGCTACCGGAAGGTGGAGGGGGTGGGTGGGCTTGAGGTCCGAGGGGGTTGGTCTGGACAAGTGGGAGGTGCTGAGCTGGGAGTGGGATGTGTGCTATTGACTGTAGGGAGAGATTATTGGTCTTACCCCTTTTGGTTCACAAAATGCTATTTCAGAGACTTAGCAGGCTGGCTCTTGAAAATTCTTGGAAAATTCTTGAAAATTCTGGGTCCAAAAGCCCAAGTACTTGTGCGTTATTGGAATAAGTGTATATTTCCCTTCTCGTTCCCTGTTTCTCTTCTTGTTGTTTGGGGTTCAGAAGGAAGTGGGAGAGGACTTCATTTCTGTCGTTTCGGGAGAGAGCTCATGCCTGCGTGGTTTTGATCATACTTTCTGGTCTTGGTCATCGTCATGAGGGTGCATTCGATCGAAGCCAACAAATATTCGTTGAGGGTCTGCCCTGTGCTAGGTAAGCTCTCTTGGCAGTCAAGATGGAGTTGGGAGAGGAATGGATCAAAATCCTTGCCCGTGTGGAGCTTTGATTCTAGTGGAGGTGAGAAACAATAAATAAGGCAAATCGTAAGATAGGAAAATGTTGAGCGTGTGTTTTAAAGAGGAAAAAAAAATAAAGTAGGGAAGTGAGAAAGGAAGTGTGTCAGAGAAAGAGGTGGTGGTACAGGGGGGCGGTGGGAGCAGCTAGGAGGACCTCATGGAGAAGGGGACAGTGAACAGACCTCAAGTCTAAGGTCATGTGTATACTCAGAATAACGGTAAGTCCCCATGGAAGCAAGTAACATGAGGTGGTGTGCCAAGTCCTTATGAAAACCAAACCCATGATATTACCAAAGGCCAGGAATATTGTTTTTGGTTAATGAGATTGAATGAGCCCGTGGGATCTCTGTGTGTGTGTGGGGGGGGTCAGTATGTGTCAGAGACTGTGGAAATGGGCAGTTCATTAACAGTTCTATTTGGCTCTTTTGTTGGGGGTTGGGACGGGGTGCCTGGGGGGGTGTTCCTCCAGGAGGTTGTTGACCTGAGACCCAGCCAACCTGACTAACTTTGGCCCAGTGGAAAGTTATGCGGGCAAGAGTTTACAGCTGTTCTTCAACTGGCTGAGTTCATCTGCGGCCAGAGAAGAGAACAAAGGCTCTTAGGATCCTGGGCTTTGGCAGGAACCACAAGTCTGAATCATAAGCCCAAGTCTAAGAAAGGTGAGTGAATTTGTTGGAGCAAGAAAAGTGAAAGTCAGAGACAGCTTGTCTTGGTCATGGCCGGGCCTCAGTGAGGATTCCTTCCAGTGGGTTGGCGTCGTTGGGACCCCAAGTTGAGATCTCCCTTTTCTCAGACTCCAGACGGCTGGAAGTGGAAGGCCCTTGCCTTGGTGTTTCAGAGGATCTGGTGAGGTTGGTCAACCTGCTTGGGAGGGCCTACCCCACACCGGCTGGTTGGCGTGCGTAACTCTTGGGACCTTGCCAAGAGCAGTGTGTCAGCCTGTGAGTCACCTGCCATGGTCTACTGGGGAGTCTGGAGCGAAATTCTGTGCGTTGTATATTTCTTTTGATTGAGAACCACCGCTGTAAATAGTTGAGTATAAAATATCCACCTATGGTTAATTGTCTCAGTCTAGACCTTAAACTTGCCGAATGCAGAGAAACTTGGCTCTGCAAAGGGCCCCGTGAAGATACTTACGAGATTCCTACACATACATTATGCATATTCTTTGACTGTTGCCCAATTTAACTTGCTCATCTGGAGATATGTGTTCAGCTTCTTTCTCAGACAGAGCGATGATTACCTGCCAGGAGCTTTAGGAGAAACCCCGACGTATGTCGCTCGCTTGCTACATTTGGTCTTGGGAGGGGGATGAGGTAGCCCATAAGTGGGTGTAGGCTTTGGGAATGAGGCTCAGCTCTCTGGCTCGGTGAGCCCAGAACCTGTGACTTTTAAAGATGATGCTAATAAAAAAAACCCCATACAAGCTGCCAGGATGGTGGGCCACATGGACCAATTAGTTGATGGAGGGCTGTGGTCCCAGCGTGGAATTTCAAACCCAACTCCCACTGGTCAGTTGGCGTAACCTCTCGGTGCCTCAGTGTCTTCATCTGTAAAATGGGTCGAGTTATCATACTTTGTTGAGTTGTCACGGGGACCAGGCTCAAAGACGGGTGAACAGCCCTGAGCCCTGTGGTTTGCACGCAGTGCTCAGGAAATGTGATTCATCCTTGAGTAGCATCACAGGTGAAATACTGTTATAACCCACTTTACAGATGAGACACTGGGGTTTTACAAGGATTAGATGATGGGCTTATGACAGAAAAGGAATTCCTGGCAGGTTCAGGTCCGTTAAATGTGTAAAAGGTGGTTGTTGAAATGTGCACCATTTTCCAGTCTTCAACCGGTAACTTGAGTTTGGTGCATTTCTCTCTTACGGTGCTGGATTTACACCCAACCCTTCCCGTTGCTTGATCTGCTTTGAAATTGGGGACGGAAACAGGCTGGGGGACGCCGACGTACAGCGAGGCGTGTTGGGTACAGCTGTGACACCTGGCAGATTGTGAAAGCTTTGCCTGGGAAGAGGTGCGTGTTGTTTCATCTTTATAATTGGAAAAGATTGAATTTTTGAGGTTAGACAATCCCATTTTATCTCTTACAATCAGAGAAAATCGCTCCTTTAGGTATGTGATTAAGATCATGGTAATGTGACAGGGAGAACAGGCACATTTTAAAGCTAGTTAATGTGCTTAGATTGAAGTTTTGATTACTTTTGTTTTTAGTGGCAGTAGTTTGTGAAAAGCTCTGTGGTCCTGAGCCAATAGGTTGCAGATGAGGTGTTGTTTTGAATCTTTTCAAAAAGTTGTAAAAATCTGTGGGCGAGAAAATTTGCCATTTTGACCATCTTTGAGTCTACCGTTCTGTGGCGGTAATGACATTCACCGCGTTGTACAAGGACCACTGCTCTCTCTGTCCCAGACTCTCATCGCTCACACAGCAGCGCCGTAACCATTAAATGGTGACTCCCCAGCCCCCCTGTCCCCCAGCACTTGGTAACCTCTAGTTTCCCTTCTGTCTCTTTGAATCTGCCTCTTCTAGATACTTCTTGTAAGTGGAATCTTGCCATTATTGTTCTTTTGCGTCTGACTTCACCCTTCGGCGTTCTGTTTTCAAGGTTCACCATGTGTAGCCTTTTTCTGAACTTCATTCCTCGTATCGGCTGAGTAGTCATTCGTCCGTTGTATGGATGGGCCACGTTTTGTCCATCCGCTCATCTGGTGATGGGTGCCTGGGCTGTGGACGCTTTCTGCCAGTTGTGCACTGGGCTGCGGTGCAAATTCACGTGCAAGTGAGAAGATGCTGTTTTGCAGCGTCTATAGAGACATGTTTTCGTTTCTTGGGGAGAAATTGGAGGATATTTGCCTTTGGCCAGAGTGCCCACATGACCCCTGGGGCATGTGAGAATCTGTCCCACATCCCCCCCCAGGCTTACCCGCAGTCTGGCCTAGCCTAGTAATTTGTTTGGGAGGTTGCTGGCTGCTGGTGGATCAGACTGCCTTCAGCCGTCCTGGCTTGACTGCGTCTTTCTGTCCGGGCCTCTGAGCCTCTTGTTTGCTTGTCTGGGGCTGAGCCAAGATATTTTTTCACGTACCTCGTCATTATGGTTTGCTTATTAGTTTTCAATGAGTTCAATTTATATCATCTTTTAATTTGTATATGCCTCTTGTCCTGTGTTGGGGCCCAAAATTATATATGCATATACTGAATTTAATGTTTATATTATGGAACCCCCCCCCCCCCCCCCCCCCCGCCCCAGGGAGGGATAATTGAGTTTGCAGGACATATGGCAGATTTGTCTCAGTAGATCTGGGTTCTAGACTGAATCTACCATTATTTTATTATGTGAGCCTGAGTGAGTCCCTTAACCCTGCTGACCTCAGATGGGTGAGTGACAAATTAGATCCCCTTCTTACTCTTATGTGTGGGTCTGTGACTCTTTATGTGTCTCTTACCTGCCCCAGGTCCCTTAATATTTTGAGATATAGGCTTATTGTATTTTCTGATTGAAAATACTCTTTGCAAGAGGGTTCCCCTTTCTCCAGATCCTCATCAAACATCTGTTGTTTCCTGATGTGTTAATTTTAGCCATTCTGACTCGTGTGGGGTGGAATCTCATTGTGGTTTTGATTTGTATTACCCTGATGAAGAGTGACGTTGGGCATTTTTTCATGTGTCTGCTGGTCATTTGTATGTCTTCTTTGGGAAAATGTCTGTTCATGTCTTTTGACCATTCCTTGACTGGATTTTGGGGGTTTTTTGGTCGTTGAGTTTGATAAGTTCTTTCTAGATGTTGCATACTAGCCCTTTCTCTGATAAGACATTTGCAAATATCTTCCCCTTCCTCTCTTCCACCGTTGGTGGGAATGCAGACTGGTGTGGCCACTCTGGAAGACAGTATGGAGGTTCCTCAAAAAGTTAAAAGTAGAGCTACCCTACGACCCAGCAGTTGCATCAGGGCAATACAAATCAGCAGTTGCATTATTAGGTACTTATCTAAAATACACAAACAGTGATTTGAAGGGGCACTCACACCCCAATGTTTATAGCAGCAATGTCCACAATAGCCCAAATATGGAAAGAGCCCACATGTCCATTGACAGATGAGTGGATAAAGAAGCTGTTGTGTGTGTGTGTGTACGCACATACACACACAGTGGAATGTATGTATGTGTACACACACCCACAGGAATATTACTCAGCCATCAAAAGAATGAAATCCTGCCATTTACAACCAGGTGGATGGAACTAGAACAGAGGATATTATGCTGAGCAAAATAAGTCAGAGAAAGACAAGTATCATATGATTTCACTCATGTGTAAAGAACAAAACAGATGAACATAGAGGAAGGGAAGGAAAAATAAGAGGTAAACAGAGAGGGAGACAAATCATGAGAGACTCTTAACTACAGGAAACAGACTGAGGGTTGCTGGAGGGGCGGGGAGGGGGAGGGGGATGAGGTAATGGGGGGGGGATGGGCATCAAGGAGGGCACATGATGGGATGAGCGCTGGGTGTTCTGTGCAACTGATGAATCACTGACCTCTACCTCTGGAACCAAAAAAAAAAAAAAAAAAAAAACAAAGAAAAAGAAAATACTCCTTGCATGTTGGATTTTTGTTTACCTTAGGGAAAATGGCACCAGTGTTCCAAGAGGCCATAAAATCTAATGTTTGTTGTTCTTAGAAAGGAAAGGATTCTCATTTGTATGTTTCTTCTGACACTAGAAGTCACTTAATTTTCCTTGACTCTGTTACTAGCCGAGGACTGTGTTCGGGGTCAGGTGTTAGAAACACTTCTGTGGGCGTGGTCCTTGTCCCTTCCCTATTGGTCCCAGGTGCTAGGTGTGTCCCTTGCTGTCTGCTTCACATTCCCACCTACCCTTCCTCCAATATGCTTTGGTCTATACATTCTGGAATGATAGTTTCCGTATAAAATAAAAAAATCAAAACCCTCAATGACAAAAACAAGTGCGTGTCCTGTTGGGTTTCCTTGGTGAGTGCCGAGGGCCTGTGTGTCTCACCGTGGCGAGCCTCACGAGTGGTCTTGCTGCTTCTCTGCCATAGGGACTTGGGGAAGGGCTCAAGAGGTCTCTCTGTGGCCCCTGAGGCTGACAAGGCCCCCCTCTCTCCCACCGGCTTCATAACTGTGTTTCTCTCCATGACTAAATAGCAATATCAACACGAAAACCTTGAAAACATTTAAAACACTAACATGGTTGGTTGCTTATTTCCTGACGGAAAACTGTTTTTGTCCACTTAGGGCCCCCTAGTTTAGGGGCATTGTTGGGTATGTGCCCTATATGAAGCCCGTTAGCCCACGTAACCCCATGGATTGTCAGTAGGCGTAGATTTCAACTCCCCATTTTACTGAAAGGGAAGCCAGGTGGCTCGCCGCTAAGTTGTTCCCCTGGTGGTGGGCGGGACTCGAACAAGGCCTTGCTTCAGGTCCTTGCTTCTCCCTTGTCCAAAGGAGGCCTCCTCCATGGGACAGCCCCCGGAGCCCCAGAGGGAACCCTCCCTAGGGGCTAGATGGAGGACTGTGAGGCTCTCCCGGCTCCACACATTCTCTGGAGAGAAGGCAGGACTGAAATGAGAACTTGACTTCTTATCTTCTTAACATTAGTTATTCAGCACGATCGCGCTTTTAGTGCCAATTATAATTATTATTGTTTATTGCCGCTGAGTAGAGAGGTGTCTAAAAGAGCCCACACCAGGGAAAACCCAGATGCTCTCGCCCCCACAAACCACATGTACCTCTTGTGCAAGGCTCCCAGGGCCCTTGGCACCAGCCGCCTCACTGTGTGTGTGTGGGCAGGACAGCATCTGGCCCCATATGGATGATTGCGAGTCAGTGTGCGAAGGGTTCATGGACTTTTCCTTTGGCTTCTTTGTTACCTTTACCCTCGGGTTGCACTTCCTGCCTTTCCCCCCTTTCCCTTCCAGTTGCAAGCATGGCTTCAGTTACAAGGGTGAGAGCCCGTCCTGAAAGTCTTGATTCTGGCGTGTTTCATAAATGTTGTGTGAGCAGTTGTCATTTGGGGCACAGAGAGCAATGGGAGTTTTAAAATCGAGGGAACATACGATGGGAAGATAGAACTAGGAAGCCAGACAATATTAGTGGGCTGTTACCACTTCCTAGTTGAGGAAACCGAAGCCTCTGGATTATAAGGGACTTGCCTCACATCGGTCCCTGTAGGGTATTTTGGATCCGGGTGGTATTTAAAGGCTCTAAGAATTTTCAGGGGCACCTGGGTGTCTCCGTGGTTTAAGCCTCTGCCTTTGGCTCAGGTCATGATCTCAGGGTCCTGGGATCGAGCCCCACATCGGGCTCTCTGCTCGGCAGGGAGCCTGCTTTCCCCTCTCTCTCTGCCTGCCTCTTTGCCTACTTGTGATCTCTCTCTCTGTCAAATAAATAAAATCTTTAAAAAAATTGCTAAAAAAAAGGCTGTAAGAATTTTCAGACTCCATATTCTTCAGGATTACTTCTGCTTCTTTTTTAGGCGTTCAGTTTTTGGATGGAGAAAATTCGGTTCAAAGTCACTAAGTGTGCTGGGGGTGAAGGTTAAGTTGTGAAACATTTTATTTTTTTAAAGATTTTATTTATTTATTTGACAGAGAGAGAGATCACAAGCAGGTAGAGAGGCAGGCAGAGAGAGAGAGAGGGGGAAGCAGGCTCCCTGCCGAGCAGAGAGCCAGATGTGGGGCTTGATCCCAGGACCCTGGGATCATGACCTGAGCTGAAGGCTTTAACCCACTGAGCCACCCAGGTGCCCCAAATTATAAAACATTTTTGTGTCAAATCAAAGTGAACGAGGGTCTGCCCTTGAAGACAGTGTCTGAAAGGGCGACCCTCGGTTTTTCTCTCAGAGAGAGGGAAGGCCTTGTCCAAGGGGGTGTCAAGGGTTTTCAAACACGTCTGCATTTTTGGAGAACCTCAGACCAAGCGCGAGGGTGGGTGAGATGGATCCACATTTAGACTTTTAATCCGTTTCAAATGTGAAAAATTGATTTTGACCCTCACTCTGGTGGCCAACCACAGAATGGCTTCGTAAAAAAGCTTTTGAATTTCTTTAGCGATACTGTATGATTAACGGGATCTGGGTTTGGGTCTGCAATGATGCCGGGGAGTCATCGCTTTGGTTCAGATTATCTGCGAATTCGTGAACACTCCTGCTGGGCTTCACCTACTTGAGGAGGAGAACCTTCTTTCTCTCCACCTTTGGTGCTGTTTGCTCTTGCGAGGTGATGGGGGGACCGTGGGCTGATGTGGGCACTTGTTTGCCTTGTGCCTGGAAACCCACCTTACTGTCTCCGTGAGCTCGGAAAGGAAGGGACAGGTCTTGGACCTTGTCTGCCCAGCGGATGGCAACCCTTTTTCCATTTCACTGCCCTGATCTTGGATCCAGTCGGTTCTGAAGACCCTTGAACAGAAATCTGGAAGAGTCTTGCTTTAAAGAAGGCATTGGTGTCATTGAGAACACAATTTGAAAGGAATTTTATGAGTCCATTCTTGTAGGACAAATTTATAAAACAGCAAGATAAAGCCTGAATGAGAGTCTACGGGGAAAACAAATAAACTCGTCATAGTTTTTTGTTTCTGAGCGTCAGTTCAACTGACAAAGGGAAGGAGAGCTGTCTGACCCTTTCTGAGTTTCCCCCCACGTACCAAATGTTTTCCAACATATATTTATGTATTCATTATATAGTCTTTTATTTGGGTAGCTAGCTCTTGTGTAAATATCCACGACCAGGACAGATGCTTTGTTAAGGGTGTCATGGCTTCGAGTTTTTCAAAATATTTTTCCATAAATCTTTTTATTTGTGGTAACGTTTGATTGTTTTTGTGACTCGCGTCATTTAACATCCCGCCCCCCCCTTGGGAAATTGCAAAGCACAAAAGTTAACTGTGCTCCCTCTACTGGTTGCATTTCTTTGGAAGAGAAACACCGTACATTTCTGATTAAGTGCATTGCTTTCGATGGGACTCGTAGCTGTGCTCACATTTTCTTTTACTAAATTGCTTTTAAGAAGCAAGGCCTAATGGCATTCAGAGCCGCAGATAAATAAGCTGGTGACCTAAAGCGTACTCTGTCCCTCCCATTTGTTCCCAGGTGTGCAGAGGGGACCCCCAGCCTGGCGTCCTTCTTTTGATGCCAAGAGCAGCTCCCTTGGGAGGCTGGTGGCTGCTGCCTGAAGACCTCTTGGGTCCTGAGGTTGTGAGCTTCAACCTATGTCAGCTGTTTCGTGGTCTGTCCGCCACTGAATGGAACCAGCAGGTTTTCTGTGGGCTCACAGTTGGTTCAGCCTCTTGAACTCAGGGTGCCCCGCAGATTCCTCCAGAAGCAACTATAGGAGAGTCTTTTATCCCCTACTGACTATCCGTGAGGCTCCAAGGGCGTTCGAGGGGAACAAACCCACTGTCCCACGTGCCCCGTTTTGAGAAACACTGAGCAAGAACAAGACTTTTCCCGGCAAAGAAACACTTCTTAGGTAACGATGAGACCAGAAAACCTGTAGAAAAGATGTGTTCACTTTGTAGGTTCTTAACCCAGATGGGTAGACACTGGAGGGCTTGCCTCTTTTTTCCCCCGGAAGTGATTTGTAACTTTCTTTTCAATAAACTGTAATCAGATTAAACATCCTTCCTGTTCTCCGTGGAGTGTCTCGCCTGCTTGGGACTATCAGTGGAGAAATGACTCTTGGTGTCTGCGATAAGCAGGTTTTGTCTGTGGATCTTTCCCAGCACCTACCCTGCCTCCTCCCCCACAGGCATGCTATCTGTGATTCTAAAGCTGATACACACCCTCCCCCCTAATGTCATCTTCCTCCCCACTCCCTTCTTGATTATTTCCATCTAAATTTGACACAGGTCCTTAGCTTCTCGAGTGCATAGGCTTGAGGCTGTGCCCCCAAGCCTTAATGCTTTCCTGCTTCTGACTCCATGCCCACTATCTCTGATCCCACGCAGGTGGGCCAGCCCTCATCAGATGCTGCACAGTGGAAAAGGAGGAGAAATGCTATTGTATATCCTTATAGGTCCCCAGAGAGTCTCCTCTCCTGCTGTTGATAATCATATATGGAATGAATACATTCGTTGATAGTGAAGGCTCTCTCCCGGGGCTTCTCATTAGCCAGCAGTATTGGCATTTGGGGCTGGGTAATTCTTTGTTGTGGGAGGCTTTCCCAGGTAGCATCCGTGTCTTCTGCGTCTTCTGCCTGCTCGATGCCAAGAGCTTCTCCGAGTTGTCACGACAACAGATATCTTCATGATTGTTGAATGTTCCCACTGGGCAAAGTCACTTCCATTTTTCTGCTGATTTCATGTATCCGGTCTCTTCATTCTGTTCCTTCAGAATTCTCCATGGACATTCTTTTGTTCATTTGCTTCATTCATTTAATTTTCTCCTTATGCCAGCCTCTGCTCAAGTTACTGGGAATATAAAGATGAGCTAGGCATCTCCTTCTATATATGAGTCAGTTTTGGGTGTATCATGGTTTCCACTATTTTGTGGAATCATCATTATGTTATCATTAATGTTTTATCATCATTATCTTGAAGGTTCCCTTTTCTGAGTGTTGCTCCCAGCCTACAACTCTGGCAGGCGTTTGAGTAATTAGGACTTCTTTAATGAATGTTGTATTTCTGTTTCTACAGTCTGGGTTCTTGAGGAAAGCCCTTTGCAAGTGTGGGTCAGTATCCTTGGCCTTGACACAGCTATTAACCTTGTAAAATGACAATGCTCTATTAATCTATCGATTTCATCCATGAATGCTTCACCTGTTTCAGATATGGCCTCCACTTGTCATTCCAGATCTCCTATTTTCTTATATTGTGATTTCCTTCATTTTCTTTAACCGGCCACCTGAGGCGTCATTTAACGTGGGTGGTCATTTTTTTAGTGTTATTTAATGAAACTTCTCTTTCGGAATCAAGGTCAGTCCTAGCAAAGGGGATGATCGTTGGATTGCTTTTGGGTGGACTTTGAAGTTAGCTGGTGTCCTTTACAATGCCTAGAAACTGTGCTATGAATATTACTCATGGGAAGTCAAGTTTGTGGCAGCTATTTTCTAGGGGGGAGGGAGAGAGGGATGTATTTCAGGGAGGAGTCTACTGATGCTCGAGCTATATTGGTAATTTTAAATTTTTTTTTTTTTTTGCTAGATAATGGATACTTGAGGGTTCACTGCCTGCTTTGCAAATATATTTTTGCATGTCCGAACTCTTTTTAGTAAGTTTTAAAGGAACCATAGCCAGTTAGAAGTTTGCTTTTTGTTTTTCTGCCCCCGCCTCCTTTTTAAGTAGATATTTAGGAATTAGGTTTCTACTGGCTCACCTGCCCACATTCCTGTCTGTGCAGAGGGGCCATCCTACAATTATTTAAGATTTCTAGCTTTTTAAATAAAAGCCTTCTTGCCCTGTGCTGCCACCAGTAAATAAAATAAAATAAAATAAAATAAAATAAAATAAAATAAAATAAAATAATAAAATAAAATAAAATAGATAAAATGGTTCAGGCCTGTTAGGAATAAAATTTCCCCCAAGGTTGTGAGGAGCTCAGAGTCTGGAGGGACAGCCAGCCTGAGCTCTCGGTCTGGCAAACGCCGAGGGAGAGAATTAAATTGGGGAAGGAGGTGGAGAGGCGGGAGGCGCCGGTGGGTGGGGAGGAGCGACAAACCCTCTCCAACACACCCAAATGACCAGATTCATCACAGCACGAAACTTCACAAGTTACGCCCACTCCCGCTGCCGGGAGCCGGGGAAGGCGCTGCTTCCTCCTTTCCGTGGCTGGAAGTTGGGAGACGTGCGGCGAGACCGGGAGGCATGTGCGCCCCGCGCCGCGCTGGTGAGCGTGAATTTCAAGCCCCTTCTTTCCGCCGCCGAAGGTCTTTGTGCTGGTGGCGAGGGCTCGCAGCCCGGATGGCTGTGGCCGGGGGAGGCCGCTGGGGCCCCGGCTCGGCGACGGGGCGACGGGGCAGCAGGGCTGGGGGAGGACCCGTGCGCCCGGAGCCCCGCGCCCGGCGGGATCGGTGAGCGGCGGCTCCGCGCTGTGCTGGGACACCCCGGGGGCGCCGCCCGTGTGCCTTCTGGCCCCAGGGTGAAGGGTTGGGGCTTTGCGAGCCCTTCACCTTTCCCTTTGCCCCTTTGCTTTCCTATCCAGGGATCTTGAGGGGTAGGGCGGGAGGGAGGCTGCGGGATCAGGTCACTCACCAGAGGTGTCCCCGCTGTCCCCGCTGACCGGCAGCGCGGTCCGTATCCCCTGAAAGGCTCGGGAGTCAGTATTTCCACGGGAATGTTTTGAAGCCGGGGCGCGGGACAGCCCCTGGGTGGGTGTGGGAACTCTGTGGGGAGCCATCAGAAGTCTTGCGTTTCTCATTAATGGGGTGTCTGTTCAGGGGATTAAGACTTCCTAGTACTGAGGTGTTACTCGTGTATCTGGAACTTTTTTGAAAAGAGTACATTTTTCTGTGGCAGCTGCTTTATCTGCAGGTCGATTGCCTAAGTCAGATTGGGTGCGGTGGGGAGAGGAAGTTTGGGCGGAGGCTGGCGCCCGGGATCATTGCAAGTGACGCTGAATATAGGTTCCCGCAGATGATGAACTTGGCCGAAGGTAAAGGCAGACATTTTTTAGGTTTTATTTGAAGCCCCGTTTAGAGCTTTGTATTATTCGCTCACTGCATGGGGATCTGATGGAGGCTTTTGGGCTAATTTACCTGTTTTACCTATTTTATATCCAATCAACAGGTTAGTATAGAGAAGTGGGAACTGCGTGTTTGAGTGTGTGTGTGTGTGTGCGTGTAATCCTCCCTATGAATTTTTAGAGAATTGTCTTATTTTTAGGACACCTTCGTGGAGGTAAAGAAATGGGCGGCTGTTACTATGTTTATAGAAAATCAGATTTCCTTTTCTCTCGGATCCGGGGTGGGTGCTGTTAGGAGGGTGAGCAGAGCTGGATTTTAGCACGATCCTGATAATCAGAATGGCACAGGGGACAGGGTGCTGTGGCCATAGTTTGACTTAGATTGCTTTCACCTTCCAGCTTTCCTAAAGTTAGTGAGACAGAAGTAAAATGAAATAAATGACTTTTAAGCCAAAGCAGACACGTCCCAGGGAAGAACAATAGGTTGCATCATCTAGGCTGTCACAACGGCCAGAGCCCTGTGTTCTACCTCCTTGAGGATCCAGACAGAACAGGCCATGCAGATGTGAACTTGATGGCTGACCTGAAGTGTGTGGCCCGCTTCCCGCACCCCCAAGAAGTCTGTAGAAACTCACTCAACAGGAAAGACAACCAGACTGGATCTGGTGATGGTGCCGGTGAAACTCACTAATAGACCCTTGCTTACAAGGAATTTTATGGAACCATAATCCTTTGCCAGAGAGAGGAAGTATATTACTAATAAACGTATCTAGACTTGGTCATATGACACTGTTTCATGCAGACATTAGAAATTGGATTAATCCCACTATATGAATTAGGTAGGTGCAGGTAGGTATGAGAGAATATTATAATTTTTGTCTCACTATTTTTTTTCTAAAGGACTCCTTACTTTCCCATAAGTATCCTGGTTTGACCCTGATTTTTGTTTGTTTGTTTGTTTGTTTCTGAAGTTACAAATTTAATTTGTTTAGCAGGATTAGGGCCATTTAAGATTATCTTGTTTTAGTATTTTTTTTTTAAATAGGAAGTTTCCTAGTTCATATAAATTTTAAAATTTATTGGTATGAAGTTGTACAAAATATCCTTGTATAATATTTTAGAAGACTGTAGAAATGTTTCCTTCTTCCTTTCTTTCTTTGGGTGGGGAGAGGCAGGGGAGAGAGAGAATCTTTTTTTTTTTTTTTCTTAAAATTTTATTTATTTATTTGACAGACAGAGATCACAAGTAGGTAGAGAGGCAGGCAGAGGGGGAGAGAGAGAGAGAGAGAGAAAGGAGGAAGCAGGCTCCCTGCTAAGCAGAGAGCCTGATGCAGGGCTCGATCTCAGGACCCTGGGATCATGACCTGAACTGAAGGCAAGGGCTTTAACCCACTGAGCAACCCAGGCGCCCCTTGGGAGAGAGAGAATCTTAAGCAGGTTCCATACCCAGCACGGGGCTCCATCTCAGGACCCTAAGATCAAGACCTGAGCCCAGATCAGGAGTCAGATGCTTAACTGAGTGAGCCACCCTCCTGAAACGTTTCGTTTTTTATTCCCAGCATTGGCTATTTGTGCTTTTCTTTTTTTTTTTTAAAGGTGTTTTTTTTTTTTTTTTTAAATTTATTTACTTGACAGACAAATCACAAGTAGGCAGAGAGGCAGGCAGAGAGAGAGGGGGAGGCAGGCTTCCTGCTGAGCAGAGAGCCCGATATGGGACTCGATCCCAGGACCCTGAGATCATGACCCAAGCCGAAGGCAGAGGCTTTAACCCACTGAGTCACCCAGGCGCCCCTAGTTGTGCTTTTCTTGTTCTTGATCAGTCTTGCTAATGTATTAACAATTTTATTGACATTTCAAAGAACCAACTTTGGGTTTTGTTTGTATTTTAAATGAAACAAAAACACTGCCTCTTTTCTTAAGTTTACACGCATTTAAAAAGTCCTGTGCTGTGGAACACTGTCAAAAAAGATTTTAAGAGCCTTTAAAACTAAGTAACCGAGTCTCCTAGCTGTAGGGGGACAGACATTATGTATTTATTTTCTGTGTCTTGGAAATCATGTTTCTTGGTTTTATTAAAACATACCTTGTGCTCTTCGAGTATCATATCCAGTGGATCGAATTGTTCTAAGGTGGGTTTGGAGGAGTCACTGGGGCACACCCTGTGAAATTGTTGTGGAAACATCCAGCTAGAATTTACATAAGATTTACTGGTAATTTCCTGTGAATTGTAGGTGCTTTAAACCGACTTGACAATACAGATTTACTTTGTACGAGGGTAGAGCAAATTTGCTGTAATGACTGAGGAAGAAAGTTGCGTTTTGGTTCATATTTAATGCATGAGTCTTGGCTTTTTAATGTTTTCTCAGAAAAATCTTTCTGAGTTTGTGACAGTATAAGAACAAGAATTTTAGAGTCAGAAAGAGCTGGATCTGAATTCTTTTTGCTTTTTTCCCCCCAGAATTTATTTAAGTAATCTCTGCATCCCAGGTGGGGCTTGAACTCGTGACCCTGAGATTGAGAGCCACACGCTGTACTGACTGAGCCAGCCAGGTGCCTCTAGATCTGAATTCTTGCTCTATCACTTTTAGCCCTAAAATTGCCTAACCCCTCCGAGCTTACATTTCCCCTCCTGTGAGGTGGAAGTAATAAAAACTGCTTAGGGGGCTGTTTGTTGGTGGAATGTCTTACCTTTTTTTTTTTTTTTAAAGCTTTATTTATTATTTAGAGAGAGTGTGCATGTGCATAAGAGCTGAGGGAGAATTGTCAAGCAGACTCCTTGTTGAGCTCTGAGCTCTGGGTTCAATCTGAAGACCTTGGGCTCCTGATCTGAGCTGAAATCAGGAGTCGGACTCTTAACCGGCTGAGCCACCCAGGCACCCCTGTTGTGAGATTTCTGCCCGAGTATTCACGGCAGGCACTTGTCTTGTGAGTTGGAACAAAGCAGCACTTAATACACTGTAGGACTTTGCTCTTTCCCCCACCCTGCCCTTTCTGGTTGTACTTCTGCTCTCATAACTCCTCTCAGTGCCTTCCTTCCAGAAATGGGAAAGGTTATTGCAACAGAGTAAGACAATGACACTTCTCCCATCTGTTCTCTCTTCAGTATGGGCAGTTGGGTTACTAGGGTCACGTTCCACATTTCCAGTATTTTCGTCTTCTTATCCCAGTTGATTGGTGGTATCCTGGCTGTATTTTTTTCCACACCCATTTTTACCTTAACCTTTCCGGGATTATTATTATTTTTTTCCCTTCAGTTTCTCTCACTTCCTTGAGGGTCTCACTGCTCTATTATTTCCTTCCTTCCTTCCTTCCTCCCTCTGTTCCTCCCTCCTTAACCTCTCCCTTCCTTTCTAGCAACGAAATGAGTACGCAGCTCAAAACTTGGCAGAGACTGGGATGTAACTTAGTGGGGTTGTTTCTGTGAAGGCAGCGCTTGTTCGGTTTAGTTACTCCAGAATTCTCATGACTCTAGAAAAGATGCTCAACATTCCTAGCCATCAGGGAAAGGCAGATCAAAACCACAACGAGACACCACCATCTCACGACCCAAAAGACAAGAAATAACAAGTGTTAGGCAGAGGAGAAAAGGGAAGCCCCGTGCAGGGTTGGTGGGAATGTCAACCGGGAAACAGACGGTGCTAATCAGAACCGTGTCTGTTTTCTATGGCTGTTGCATTTTCTGAGAATGTTTCTGTAGCCCCAAAAGTTCCTCTGTCCTTTGGGGGAAGTGTGGATGGCTGAAGGAGGTGTGGATGGTTGAAAGGAAGTGTGGATGGTTGAAGGCTATGGCTGACCTCATAACCAAGAAGGGAAATGAGAGACGTGGGGCAGAGGGGGTTGGCTGGGTACTACTCAGGACTGTGGCATTATTGAAGTCATGCAACTTTAAGCTCTTCGTTCTCCCTGGGGTCTGCCAATTGAAAAAAGGTCCTGGGCTATATATGGCCTCATTAGTGAATGTTTCTTTAGGTGTCTAATTGTGTAAGGGGCAGAGTGGGCGAGGGGAAGGGGTTGTCCTCCGGGGAAGCCTTGGCACTGCTCTGTGCAAGGGGTGGGTCATGGTTTCCATTTTGTGTAGTGAATCGGCCTCAGCTGGGAAGTGATTTTCGAAGACGGACAGGTTGACTACCTTCGGTCTGGCCGTCCGCTCTGACCCGGTGAGCTGAGTAACTGTGCTGCTGTTTGTCCTGGTTGGGGCTTTTATGAGTGGGGAACAAGGAGGCGTATAGTCTTTGTAAATGTTTTGCAATGGCACGCCTCCGGTTTATTTTGATTCTGTTGCTTGAAAACAAGTATTGGCCTGGCCTTCATTGGTAAAACTTGGGGGAGGGGATGGAGAGATCATGGATTTTGGAAAGTTTTACTCATTTAAGGGCTGGGGGGGGGTGGTTTGCAGTGGGGAGGGGCTGTTCTGTGTAGTGAAGCACGTGATCCGTTAGAATTGTAGGCTCCATTGTTTGAGATTTTTGACTTGTGTAAATTCAGAGATTCTTGTGGGCAGGAATAACCGTGGCCCAAGTGGTTTCTACAAAGCTGTGGTTGAATAAGGACCTGGTAAATACTTCTCTGATTATTGACATACAAATACTAAATAGTGATTTATCGAGTGTCTGTAACACCCAGTTCTTCTCCTGTGTTATCCCGTTAATGTTTCAGAGGACAATCCTGCGGCCTCTAGAATTATATAAAAAAATGAGTACAAAACCCATTATTTTCCTGTGTCTGCTCATGTAGGTAGAACCGGTGTAGACTGAGTGAGGCCCACCTTTCTAGACCTGAAAGCCAGGAGGAGAGGAGGGTCGGTACCTGGGGTGTGAAACTCTGAATCCTATCTCTTCCTGGGACGTGAGCAGCCCCTCTGGATGGCCCATTTGGAGATCTTGAAAGAAACTTCTTCCGTGTGGGATGGGGTAAGGGGGCATTCTCACAGGGTTTGAAAGGAGGACTCAAACTTTTAAAGACCTTCCTCCCCTTGGGACTCTGCTCAAATCCTCCTGTCCAGGGACAACAGGAGGTTCATTATATGTGACTGCTGTTTTCATGGAAACAGCGTTGGCTGATTTGCCCCATTCACAGTTTGAGGCTTTGAAATTGGTTTCCTGGGAACCTTTGGAGGTGTCAGGTCCCGTTGTTGGGTCATTCCATGGACAAGCCAGTCCTTTGGGCTTGACAAAGAGGGTGTAGTGGTGTATCTCCCACGGCAGGGTCACCATGGGTGGGTCCGCCCCTTTGTAAGTGACCACTGATTTGCCTTGATACCTTATGCCTTGACTCAGGAGGAAAAAGATTCCCTTTACATTATTCTCAGATTACATTATTTCAGACACTTCACGGGGTAATGAGACTCTTAGGTTTGTCTTCCTGGAATCTCTTTTGTCTGCCTTTATGATACCCGAAAAGGAGAAGAAGGAATTGTTTTGGACTGCAGTAGGGGAAACTTGGTATCAGAATGGGCTTTTTCTGGGGCTGTTCAATGTGAGATCATGTTACTTTTTTTAAAAGATTTTATTTTATTTTAATTTTATTTGTTTATTTGACAGAGAGAGAGAGGGATCACAAGTAGGCAGAGAGGAAGGCAGAGAGAGAGAGGGAAGCAGACTCCTTGCTGAGCAAGAGAGCCCGATGCGGGGTTCGATCCCAGGACCCTGAGATCATGACCTGAGTCGAAGGCAGAGGTTTACCCCACTGAGCCACCCAGGTGTCCCCCTTTTTTTTAAGATTTTAAAATCTTAAAATCTTAGAGCGAGAGAGAGAGAGCAGGAACGGCGGGGGGGGGGGGGGGGAGTCGGAAGCAGGCTCCCCGCTGAGCTGGAAGACAGACACGGAACTTGATCCCGGGACCCAGGGATCATGACCTGAGCTGAAGGCAGATGCTTAACCTACTGAGCTTCCCGGGCGCATCGAGATCGTGTTATTTTCAGCAGGCAGGGTGAACCTTTGCCTCGTCGGTGAAGTGGGTTTGGGTATCGGGGAATAAGTACCGTGTGGAGGGCTCGCTCAGATTGATACGCTCAGATTGGTCCCACTGAAAGGAACAAGCCACAAACATGCCACAGGTCAGGCATTCAGGGCAAAGAAATAACGCTACCCCCTGGCGTGGCTGAGTCCCAGGAGGGGTTGTGTGTGCTTTGGTTTCCCTTCTGCCAGGTGGGGACAGAGGCATGTCCACCCTCCTTTGCTTCCTGGGAGGAGAACCACTTAGACCAACGGGGCCTTTATAACTCTACAGACTTGGAGTGATTCTTCCCGGATATGCCTTCTGCCCATGAACAAACCCACCCGAGCCTTCTTAGTTAGGTAGCGCGCCGCACTGTTTTCATCCTTTACCAGGGTTTGGTAGGAGGCCACTCCCTCCCGAATTTGAACAAAATAGGCGACCGCTGACTTGATGGGGAGGAGGAATCACAGATGTTTCCTGAGGTACCGTTCCTCCCCGAGTTGTTGTTTACTTTTGATTTTACTGTACTAAGAGCACTTCGCCTGAGACCCGCCCTCTTGTCAGATCTTTAAATGCACAACATGGTGTGAGTTGCTGTAGGTACAGTATCTAAACAGTGGCTCTCCAGAACACAGTCATCTGGCATGACTGAAATGATGTCCCCAGTGATGAGCAACTCCTGGCAAGCCCCTCTCTGCTCCCATTGAAGTTAGATGGTTTTAGATTCCTCATGTAAGTGGAATCCTGTGGCATTGGTCTTTTTGTGACTTTCTTTCTTTTTCTTTTTCTTTCTTCTTCCTTTCTTTGTTTTTTTCTTTTTCTTTCTTTTCTTGATTTCATTTATTTTGATAGCACAAGTGAGGGAGAGAGCAGGGGAAGGGCAGAGGGAGAGGGAAAGGGAGAAGCAGGCTCCCCACTGAGCCGGGATCCTGGGACTCAACCCAGCACCCTGGGATCATGACCTGAGCCGAAGACAGACGCTTAACCGGCTGAGCTACCAAGCCGCCCCCGTGACTGGCTTCTTTTGCGCAGCAGAATGTTCTCAGGTTCATCATGTTGTTGTGAGATATCCCAGGGCTTCCTTCTTAAAGGCTAATACCATGTTGTGCATCTATACTGCATTTTTTCCCCATTCATCTGGAGCTGGACATTTCAGGCGGATTTTGCGTTTTGGCTGCTGAGTGCACAGGGTTGGGGAGGGGTGCAACCACCTGTTTGAGAGCCGCTTCCCTTTCTTTCCCATGCACAGCACGGGGCAGTGGGCTGGCTGGATCCTGTGGCGGTTCTGTTTGTCATTTTCCAGGCAGCGGCCATGCGGAGTTCCGGGGCCACAGCGGCCGCGCTCCTGCATGCCGCTGCCCGCACCCCTGCGCCTCCCAGCCGGCGCTGCAGGCCCTGCTTTGCGGATCGTGCCGGGACTTGTGGGTCCTGTCTTACCTGTTGCTCCTGAACCAGACCAACAGCCTCTGCCCCCCCGCCCCCTTCTCAGCGGCAGCCTGGGGACCTCCCTCTCAGTATTTACAACTCCTGGTGTTAGCATAAGTGGGTGATTTGCCTTCTTCAGGACGCAAAAAATGATGGAAATGATAACAGTTCAATAATGACGAAACCGCCCTGAGACCCTGAGAGCACAGGCTGGCCCCGCCCTCTGCTCCGCCCCCTGGGGCTCACCTTTCCTGCGCGTCTGTTCCCTTCCTCCTGCTTTCACTCCCCGGCACCTCCTGTGCTGGGCAGCTGCCCTCGGGGCCGGATCCCCGTGTCCCCCAAGGGAACCCTGTTCCTCCAGGGCAGCCCTTAGCCAGGACTAACCACTGGGGGCGGGGCGGGGGGGGGAGGTGCGTGTGCATGGATTTTAGGACAATTCTGAGGTTTCCTCTCTCCTCTTTCCAGTGGTTTCCTTCCCCTGCTCCCCAAATTGGTGTTCTCAATAAATGAATTCTCATCTGTGGCTTAAGTAACTTGTTTAAAGGAACAGAGTTAAAAAGTAGGGAGCTAGTGTTTGCACCCTGGTCTCCTGGCTCCAGGGTCTGTGTTCCCCGCCTCTTTTAAAAAGATTTTATTTATTTGAGAGCCAGAGAGAGCCAGCATGAGCCGGGGGAGGGGCAGAGGGAGAGGGAGAAGAAGCAGGCTCTCCACTGAGCAGGGAGCTGGATGCTGCTTGATTCCAGGACCCAGGGATCATGACCTGAGCCCCCCCAGGTGCCCCCAGGGTCTGTGCTTTTAGCCAGAATGCTCCCTTGTGTTTCTCCGAGGCAGGGCTGCCTTTCCCTTCGTTTGTTTGCCTCAGTGTGTGCTGCGCGTTACACTGTCTTGGGGAGCTCTGGAATGACCCATGTAAGGAGGGACTGCCCGGCTGCCCGCAGGCTGTTCCCCTGTCAGCCTTACTGGGTCCCTTTCTGGGCATTTGTCCCCCCTGTTTTCCCCACTACGATGACTTCCTCCTAGCCCTCCTTCAGTGTCAACTCCAGCCCACTTCCTCCTCGCCTCCTTTCCAGTCTGTCCCAGCCTACTCCCCCACCTCCCCCACACACACCAGTGACATTTGTCAGATGTTGCCTTGGACAGCGGTCTCCTCTTACCTCTGGTTTCAGTTACCCGCAGTTGAGGGTCAGCCGTGGTCCACAGGCAGATCCTCCTTCTGACGTATTGTCAGAAGGTCAGTAAGAAACCACGAGAGACTCTGGACCCTGGGAAAGAAACGGACTGTTACAGAAGGGACGGGGGTCGGGGAGATGGGGTAACCGGGTGATGCGCGTTAAGGAGGGCACATGTGTGATGAACACTGGGTGTTCCATGCAGCTAATGAATCGTTGAACGCTACCCCCAAAACTAAGGATGTACTGCTTGTTGGCTCACTGAATATAATAATAATAATAAGTAAATGAAAATAATGTCCCTCGTAGCCCAACACACGTCACATGTCACTCCTCTCACTTCATCTCATGACGTCAGCATTTTATCGTCTAGGTCAGCACAAGCAGAAGGGGAGACCACATTCAAATACCTTTACAGGGACGCCTGGGTGGCTCAGTTGGTTAAAGCAGCTGCCTTTGGCTCAGGTCATGATCCCAGCGTCCTGGGATCGAGTCCCACATCGGGCTCCTTGCTCCGCAGGGAGCCTGCTTCTCCCTCTGCCTCTTCCTGCCATTCTGTCTGCCTGTGCTTGCTCTCTCCTCTCTCTCCCTCTGATAAATAAATAAAATCTTTAAAAAAAAAAAAATTAAAAAAAAAATACCTTTACAGTATAGCGTTATCGTTGTTCTGTTTTCTTATCAGTTGTTGTTAATCTCTTCTATGCCTACTTTATAAAGTAAACTTTATCATAGGTGCATTTGTATAGGAAAAAACACAGTATAGGTAGGGTTTGGTGCCGTCGGCGTTTCTGGCATCCACTGGGCGTCTTGGAACGTACCCCACGGATGAGGGGGTCTGCTGTACATCTTCTCTTTGCCCTTGTTTGATTGTAAATCCTGGGGAGCTATGACTGTGTGCCCCTAACCACGGGGTAAATGTTCAGTGACTTGATTCTTTGGAGATTAATCAAAACCTAGTCAGAGCTGTCCAAAGAAATGCCAAGGTTGTTTCCAGGTTCTGTGAATGAAGGGAAATAATGTGGTCGAAGAACAAAACTGAAAAAGAAAAATAAGGCAGGGGCAAATCTAGAAATTGTTAACGTGTTTTGTGTGAGCCTTTGTGTGCATTTCACTCCACAGCTGTTCAAGTTGAATCACAGAGTGGATGTCTCATGACTTGGCTTCAAGCACAGTGGCTAGCCACCCCCCCCAGGGGGGATTTTAAGCAGATTTATGTGATGAATAATGTGGGTTTTCTTCCAGTGCTTGAGATGTAGTTTGACAAGCTTTATGTGAAGATTAGGTAAAATATGTCAAGTGTCTCCCTCTCCCACCCCATTTGGAAGATAACAAAGATGTTCCCCAGCAGAGTCACTGTATTGAATTTTGCTGGTGGCTGGCTGCCTGTCCATGGTGACTCCCTTCTTTGGCCAACTCAGACATACTTTGCCTCCTGGGTGTGTTCCCACCATTAGGTCCAGGAAGGAGGGTTAATCCAGAACTGAAGATGCAGAGGGGAAGAGACCATGTACACTGTGTGCTTGGTGTTCTGCTACATGATCTTTAGCAGAGTACGTGACTGATCCCCGCTGTCAGCCACCCTGGGGTGTGCCATTCCCCTCTCCAAGTCCAATCGGTGGAACCCACATGACTTCACTAAAATCACACATTGCGGTGACCCTGGATTTGAGCTGTGTTTTATTTGACTTCCAAACCCACAACTCTTCCGAGATGTGAACAGGTGTTTAGATGATGATTCTAGTAGTCATATTAATTCTAGAAATCTGAGACTCCTGGGTTCTTTTCTGACCTGTTCCTTTTCTATCTTAGCCAATTCCCCCTTAGCACTTAAGGGTTTCTGAATTTGTTAAAGTCAGTATTGCCTGAAGTACCATATTTAGGTGGGACTTTTGGTGAGTAGGGAGTCCAATATTTGAAAAACTACAAGATTAGGGATCTGACTTTATTTTTAGCTACCTATCCACACATGCACACACACACATGCACATGCACACCTCTCCGCAGGTGAAACATATCAAGCCCATTCTTTGAACACTCTCAAGAATGCTAAATAGTTTTAAACTTCTTTGTAAGAAGAAGGAGCCCCTTTAGCTGGACCAGGGACTTTCTTGTCACTGTCTTGTTCTGTAGCACATATAGCCCGAAATGTTGGTGCCCACGTCGGATGCAGCAGGACACCCTGGGTCCTTTGGCTGTTCTGTCCTACTCCTGCCCACATTGCATAAACATTGGCATGGCAGGGACAGATGGCCACTCGGGAGGCTCCTTTGATGTCACATTTGGTTGCCTGGGTAGGGGGTAGAGGCGGTTGCAGCCAGTCTCCGAGGGAAGAGAGGCTGCCTGGGAAATGCCTCCTTGACAGTGGGTAAACAAAAGCTTAACTCCAGAAAGGCTGGGCACCCTGGTCCGTCCGCAGGCTGGGCAGTGACGGAGCAGGTTGACATAAATGCGTTTAGCTCGGGACAAAGCCAGCTGGCGCAGAGCAGAGCCTTTTCTCTCTGTTCCTAATTGATGCTTCCTGAAGTTCTGTTTTCTTATGAGAGGCTGGGAAGAAAGTGATGGGATTGCAGATAATTACTTTCAGAGCCAGAAAGAAAACTCACTCCAGAGGACTGGGTTAGCTTTGCTAGCGGCTGAGGAGAAAGTACCTGAAGTCCCGGTGATGCCGGCGAGAGCTGTGCGGGCCTTTATCCGTGGGACTCTTGGCTGGTCAGGCAGCATCGTGCTGTGTAATGGGGAACTGAAGGCTTTGGAAATTTCGGGAAGAGTGGTAATGAAGAACACGCAGGCAGGGAGTGTGTGAGGCAGCTGCATGGTACCTGAAAGAAAAATCCAGAGTTGACAGTATGTGACCATCCAGCGGTTTTTTGGTGGTTTTAGCTTTACAGGGAGCACCGGAGGTCATTACAGTCGCCCTACCTGCGAAGCCAGCATGGAGTTCAGTCACGGTGGAAAAGCCGGGAGCCACAAGGGTTGACAAAAAGCTTTTCCGATTAGCCTCCGGGTCATAATAACTGTTGCTCTTTGTTTTTCTAGTGCCTTTTCAGAAGTCCCGACAAACCAGAGTAAGGGAATCTCTTCACGTTAGCACAGTGACATCTAGTTTTTAGGCTTCACACTGACCGCAAAGGGGGAGGACAGTTAGTTCATTGATTCGTTTATCCCATGAGCCATTTGTGGCCGGGGGGTCGGGCTCTGGTTATCATTGTAGGAGGTGTTCTGGGGGTGGAGGTGTGACCCACAGCTCGAACGCCCTCAGGGAGCTTACGGTGTAGAAGGGAAGAAGAGATGATGCGGGGGCTGGGGGGAAAGTTCACGGGCCACGGGAGCGCTATCGTCTAGAAGTTCGGTACATGTGAAGGGTCACGACGTGAGCCATTCAGCGGTGGGATGGTGGCGCGATCGGCAGAATTATTAATGACATTACTAATTTCTGTTGCGTGTTAAGAGCTGACACTCTGCCTAGCACGGTTTTAAAGGCTGAACCTGTATTAACCACGCTTCATCCTCCCAGTAACCCAGTGAGCTGTATCAGCCCAGTCTCCCAGCCGAGGAAAGGGGGGCAGAGAGAGGTAGCCGTGATACAGCCCCTCACGGCCAAGTCCAGCCAGACACACCTGGGCAGTCGGCACCCCCAGCAAACCCTTGCTTCCGTGGTTCTTCCCATTTCTAATTTTCCTGTGTTGCTAGAACGGTCAGTGCATCTGTAGTATTTCTTTCTTTTTAGGAAACCAGAGACAGGGGCACCTGGGTAGCTCAGTGGGTTGAACGTCCGACTCTTGAATTTCAGCTCAGGTCATGGTGTCCGGGTCCTGAGATGGAGCCCTGAGTTGGGCTCTGTGCTCAGTGGGGAGGCTGCTTGGGATTTTGTTTTTCCCTCGGCCCCTCCCCATCCAATAAATAAATAAATCTTCTTCTTTTTTAAAAAAAGATTTTATTTGGGGGTGCCTGGGTGGCTTAGTAGTTAAGCGTCTGCCTTTGGCTTGGGTCATGGTCCCGGGGTCCTGGGATTGAGCCCAGCATCAGGCTCCCTGCTCAGCAGGAGGCCTGCTTCACCCTCCCCCACCTCCCCTGCTTGGGTTCCTTTTTTCACTGTGTCTCTCTCTGTCAAATAAATAAATAAAAATCTTTAAGAAGAAATAAAAATAATTAAAAAATACTTTATTTATTTGAGACAGAATGAGAGTGAGAGAGAGAACAAACACAAGCAGGGGGAACAGCAGGGAGAAAGAGAAGCAGGCTCTCCAGCAGCGAACCTGATGCAGGGCTCAGTCCCAGGACCCCGGGATCATGAGCCGCGCCGAAGGCAGACGCTTAACCAACTGAGCCACCCAGGTGCCTCTGAATAAATAAATCTTAAAAAAGAAAAAAAGGAAAGAAATCAGGGGGCAAACATCCAATGTAGGTGTATTTCTGTCCCACTTCTTTTATCTTAATTTTTTAATTTTTAAATTATTATTATTTTTTAAAGGTTTTATTTACTTATTTGATAGAGAGATCACAAGTAGGCAGAGAGGTAGGCAGAGAGAGAGGAGGAAGCAGGCTCCCTGCTGAACAGAGAGCCCGATGCGGGGCTCGATCCCAGGACCCTGAGATCATGATCTGAGCCAAAGGTAGAGCCTTAACCCACTGAGCCACCCAGGTGCCCCATCTTAATTCTTTTTAAGTTTTTAATTTTAATTTGTTAATTTTTCTTTTTTTAATTGAAACACAGGCGACACACGGTGTTGCATGAGTCACACATGGGCGGTGTAGCCATTGGACAAGTCTACGTTCTGCCATGCGCGCAAGGGTGGCTCTTCTCCAGCTGGTCCATTTTTTCCAGCATTTGGAGAAACCTAGTCTGTGCTGATGCCTGCTGGGCCATTTAGTCTTGAAAAGATCTAACCAACCTCTTTCGTAGGTCCTTGGAGGGTGATTTTAATTATCATATAAATAACATGAATATGAGTGTGGGAGTTTTATTACTCAGTTCCTTGGTGGTGGTTTGAAGGTTTTTTCCTGGGTGGTTCCTGTGTCGATGTTGATACTGTAGGGAACCGTTGCTTGCCTCGGGCATAGCGATTTTTCTGTTTTGGTGGATGATATATGTGTGTGTGTGTGTGTGTGTGTGTGTGTGTGTTTAAATTAGGTGAGGGAGGTCAGTAAGTGTAGTCATTTGTATTTAAGCAGAATGGTTATCATTAATTGCCAGTTGATGTTTATTTAATAAAATGGGAAGCAGAGACGAGCACCAGCCTGAAGTCCGGTGAACCCAGTGTCTCTGATGTGCTCTTCCTAACTCTTTCACGGCAGGAGAGCTAGTTGTTGGGGCAACAAATGACGTGGTAGTAAGGGTCCTGGGGATGTCCGTGTATCTCCTTCTATAGGGCAGTCAGAGCCTGTGATAGTCTTATGTATCAAGACTCAACTTTTTTTTTTTTTTAAAGATTTTATTTATCTATTTGACAGAGATCACAAGTAGGCAGAGAGGCAGGCAGAGAGAGTTGGGGGGTGGGAAGCAGGCTCCCTGCTGAGCAGAGAGCCCGATGCAGGGCTCGATCCCAGGACCCTGGAATCATGACCTGAGCCAAAGGCAGAGGCTTAACCCACTGAGCCACCCAGTGGCTCAACTTTTAACTCCGTCTTGCTATACTATTTATTTAAATGTGTTTCTTTCAGACCCAGATGCTGTGGGCTGCATTTTATATATTTGGTGTTCTACTTAAAATATTGTGTCACCCTCTGGTTGTGTTTTCTTTCCTCTCTTTCCTTTTTACTCCGGGGAGAGGGGGTTTCATGTAGGACGAAAATGGAAACCAAAGAAGAGAGAGAATCTGGAAGTAATTTTCAGCAGCAGAGAAATTAAACAAAATGAGAAAACACCCCCATTTTGTTGCGAGTCGGGTAAAGGGAACATAGGAGCGTGTACTTGATTTTTTCTTGGTGATTGGATACGTTTTATGTGGGTGCCTTTTTCTTTCGGGACCGTATAGTTAAAAGAAAGCAAAAAGCAGCTCTGAATGTTAAATATTTCCATCTTCTCCAGAGCACCTCAAGTTGGCATTTAAACTCAGATCGCCGGCCTCTTATTTCTGTAGTTTGAAATCGGATTGCAGTCCGGCAAGTGGGAGAACCTTAGTTCAGGTGACCCGGTCTGTTTATCCCTCTGGCCTTCTCCGGTTCTCTTTTTAACTCACAAATGGGAGTGGGTAGGAATGCCCGGGAATACTTTGAATGTGGTAAATACAGGATGTGGGAAATTCATCTGCGAAATGTCAGCCTGCAGTAGACATTGTGTAAATGTCTACATGTACAAATGGAAAATGGAAGGCCTGCTCAAATGCCTCGTGGTCTGTTTGGAGAATTTAAAGCTGGTGTGGCCCCGCCGGGGAGTCCCAGGCTGGAGTAGGATGGCATTGTGCAGTCTCTGACACTAGGAATGCATTTCGGTTTTAGAGATGTTGAAGTGAATTTTGATGTCAGCCGTCATTGAGAAAATGGTTTCTTCTAGTGTAGCGTGTCATAAAACATGTTTGGGTTCTTGGATATCATTTTTATCACACTTTGCCTGAGAGGTGGCTGGTAGTTTCTCGAGCAGTTTTGGGCTGACCCCCTGCAGTCTGTTTGGATGTGGCGAGTTCCCCTTTTCCAAGACATGGATCTGTCTGACTTGAGATACCTGCATTTCTTACTATACTTTTCGTTTAGTAATTCTAAGTGGATTTTGGCAGAATCGGTTGAACGGATGCTTACTTTCCTAATTAATTTCGATACCTGTGCTGGGACCTCTATGAATTGTTGTTTTAAAATTTGTTGTGATCTTGGCTGAACACTTGGTTCAAAGTTTGAAACACATTTCCCAGGCAACTGTTTGTTTCGCACCTGCCGTGGGCTGTGCTCAGGGAGAGGCTCGTGGAATTCAGGCCCGGAGATGGCTCTCAGCCACAGGCCGGTGGTTCCTGTTGAGAAATATGGGCTCGGGGTCCTGGAATGGACAACAAAGTCTCACAGACAGGGTTCCTGAATAGGGACAAAAGAAAAAACTCAGAACACTTCCCATTTCCGAGTTTATAAATCTATTCGAAGGGCTTGGGAAAACCACAGTGGAGGGCATGGATGCATGTGTGTATGAAATGAAGACCAGACCTCTTTGCCGATGTCATTTCTCAAAAAGGTTCTTGGAAAGGGGGACTTTCCGGAAGAGTACGGAGCCTTTTTTGTCTTCACCTCCTGAAAGCTGTGCTTTCCATTTCTCTCTGTCTTTTGCTTCCTGAAAATGCTGGTGACGTGCACTGGACCCCGCATGCAGGTGTCTACAGTGGCTTTCGTCATAAGTGCCCCAACCTGGAGGCACCCGAGATGCCCTTCAGCAGGTGAAGGAGAAGGAAACGGTGGTTATCTGGATGATGGCGTGTTATCCACCGCTCAGAAGGAATGAGCTAGCAAGCCACGAGAGCCACGCAGGGACTGAAGAGAGGTGATCTAAAAAGCACGCTCTCTGTGATTCAACACTGGGACATTCTGGAAAAGGCAAAACTACGGAGAAAGGAAGAAGTTCATAGTTGCCAGGAGCTTGGCGGAGGGAGGCAGGCACGAATGGGATTAAAATCCTGATTTTCAGGGCAAGGCGGCTCCTTTGTATGATCGTTATAATGGGGGATACGTGTTCTTATACATTTGTGAAAACCTGCCCAAAGTACACCGCCAAGCGTGCCCCTTGATGCAGACTCTGGATTTGGGGGTGACGATGTGTTGATGCAGGTTCACCGCGGATAATAGATGTACTGGCCTGTGGGGAGATGTCGATCGTAGACAACGCTGTACGGGTCTGGGGACGGGGCACACTCGAGAACCCTATCTTCTGCTCAGTTTTGCTTGTGAACCTTAAACTGCTCCGTCAGAGAACCTCTCTGTAGCAACATACAACCTGGAATTGAGGAAAATGGCTGTGAATTCCCTTCCTGATAGCCAGATGAAGGTCTTTTGATTCCTTCTCAGAGTCCTTTGCAAGCCCCTCTGCTTGGGTGGCAGCTGGCAGGGACAGCGCGGAAGATTCCCCGTGGAGCGGGAGGTCCCGATGTTCCGAGAGCTGGAGTACGACGAGGAAGGCGGCTTCCTAGCCAGCACAGCGTTGACTTCAAGTTCGTGTTTTTTTCCTTCTGACTCTGTGTTGTGCCCATGTTGTTGGTACCAAGGATGCAGCTTTTGATGACTTACTCCTTTGGTGGATTCCATTTAGTAGGACTTTTCTGCCTTGGGCCTGGATAGGAGGGGTTGACTTCGGTAGTATTTAAAAATACTGTGGCCTGCAGACCAGACATCATCCTGTCCTGCCTTGATCTTGTTCCCTTTCCCAGGGGAGTTCCCAGGGGAGCCGTGTGCATAGCCCAGGGCCTATGAACGTGGGACGGAGCGATGACCGCAGATTTTTCTGGAAGTTTACACCAGTGTTTCTCCTCGGAGGTCATCTGTCGCTTTTCTAAAGTCACCACTCATGCCTTCAGCCCGTATTTATCGAGCATTCCTTTCGTGCCCAGCCCCTTCTAGGTTCCGGGGCTGCAGGAGTGAACAAGACCCAGAAAGAATCTGCATGTGTGTAACTGTGGGAGAAGGACAGGGAACAGTGGTTAGAACATGGGGTATGTTGGGGGTGCCTGGGTGGCTCAGTGGGTTAAGCCTTGCTTTCAGCTCAGGTCGTGATCTCAGAGTCGTGGGATCGAGCCCCGCATCGGGCTCTCTGATCAGCAGGGAGCCTGCTTCCCCCCACACCCCCGCCTCTCTGCCTACTTGTGATCTCCCTCTGTCAGATAAATAAATAAAATCTTAAAAAACAAAACAAAACATGGGGTATGTTGGCAGGTTATCAATGCCGTAGGGAAATAAGAAGCAAGGAAGGGGGCCAGGAAGAGTCGGGAGTCTGAACTTTTGAATGGGGGCAAAGGAAAGGCCCCCGCGGGGGTGACTTTGGAGCAAAGATGCTAAGCAGTTGAGGAAGTGAGGTTATTTTTAACAGATGGAGCGATCGACATAGAAGCACGGGGTCCGGCTTGCCGGAGAAGTAGCTTGGAGGCCACTGGCGCTCAGGTGGAGAGGGTACTGGAGAGCCAGGAGGAGGGTTTCAGGCCGTGTGGAGAGCGGGTGAGACCGCTCGATTCTAGCCCGTGGCCCGCAGTACCCCAAGTGTGAGCAGTGAGGGTCGTGTCATTGCTCCCACTGGTGCGGTGGGGCTTTATGAATAAAGATTTCTCTTTTCACCTTCTGTAAGCACAAATCTCTTTCTTTGAGTGAGGAAAGGGACTTTCCTCGTGCAAGTGTGGTTAGCGGAGATGAGTTCAGAACGAATTCGGAAGTGCCCAGAAGGGGCCCCTGGGTGGCTCAGTCGGTTGAGCTTCTGGCTCTTGAGTTCAGCTCTGGTCATGATCTCAGGATTCTAGGATTGAGCCCCGGATCCCACTCCGGCTCTGGCTCTGTGCTCAGCTGGGAGTCTGCTTGGGTTCCTCTCCCGCTCTCTTTTCCGAGCTCTTTCTTTTTTTTTTTTTTTAAAGATTTTATTTATTTATTTATTTGACAGACAGAGATCACAAGCAGGCAGAGAGGCAGTCGGAGAGAGAGGAAGGGAAGCAGGTTCCCTGCTGAGCAGAGAGCCCGATGCGGGGCTCGATCCCAGGACCCTGGGATCATGACCTGAGCCGAAGGCAGAGTGTTTAACCCACTGAGCCACCCAGGTGCCCCTCTTTTCCGAGCTCTTAACAAAATAAATAAATGAATCTTTATCTTTGAGCCTTTTTGCTTTCTTAAACGTAGGGTTCTCTGCAGCCCCGTGTTTTGTTTACCTTCAAAACAGAAAAATCCCCGTCCCTCCATTTGGCTCTGTTTTTTGCCTCTGGGAGCCTCCTTGCCTGGAACCAGATTCGACTCTTTCCATGATGTCACACCCTCCCCCATCCCTTTTTGGTTCCCGTGCTCATCGGGGGTCTTGGTCCTGAGAAAAGTGAAGTCCGTGTCAGGTGTGTTGTGAGGTGCCTAAATCATGGCCTGCCCACAGCTGGTGGGTCTCTGAGCCTTTCAGAAATCCAAACCTGAGTTTTTTTGGTGTTTGACCCTTGTTAGCCCATTTTAAGTGGCATGCAGTAAATTTGCACACAGATGTTAGTTTGCCAGTGGACTTTGAACAGAATAATAATAACTTTCACATCTGGTCCCCTTTTCATCTAGGGATCTTAAAAACCCCAAGTGCACATTAATTAAACCTCACATCGCGGGAAGGTAAGGAAGGCGGCGGGGGTGGGGGGTGGGGGGCGGGGAGGCCCAGGGCTTTAATCACCGCTGCAGAGAACATAGAGGGACAGCCTGTGGGCCCGGCACTAACAGCCATTTTGCATTTCACCAGTGCCTTTCATCTGGCTTCTTAAATACTGGCAAGTATTACCTGGTGGGAAGGGCATCATTATGCACATCTGCAGGGAGTGGAGACCTAGCTGTTTTCTGTAGGATTATTGCCGAGGACTCCTTCATTTCTGGTTCATGGGTTCTTGTGATGGTTTATTGTGGATTATCCGAGGTCTCCTGCTGTGGACAGAAGGTTGGTAGAGTTGACTGGTAAAGTTGTGTCCCGTTCCGCCCCCCCCCCCCCCCCCCCCGCCCCCGTCTTTTTGGTTTAGTATACAGAGAGGGAGGGAGTTTCTTTGTTAATTTCAGCCACCTTCCAAGCTGGTAATGGGTAATTCTCATTTAGGGCCCTGGGACATCCCCTACACTCTAAGTGTCTCACTCCAGAAAGTCCCCCAAGTGAATTGGAACAAGAGAAAGGCAGGGGAAAGGCTCTCCCCAGAAGATGCTGCTCGAGTCCATTTCTGGTAACTGAGGGCATCAATGTAAAAAAACAGGACAGAAGGAAAAAAAAAAAACCCCAAAGGAGAAAGTGTTATGGTCATGTCGTTAATAGGTAGAGAATTCCCCTGCTAACCTGTGGGAGGGAGTCAAGGATTTGGTTCCAGCTGAGGTCAGAGTGTTTATAGGCAGAGCCCTAGTCCTTCTGTACCAAGGGCTGGGTCATTCCTCAGAGGGACACTTTGTGGCAGGCCTTGGCAGGACAAGGATGGTGCATGATACACAGTTGGTTTGCAAAAGCATGGGTTCTTTCGATTTTAAATAGAGTACTTAGGCCTATTCTTTAAAATTCCCCAATACCAGTGTAAAGTATGCTATTGATTTTATACTCAAATACTGTGTTTATTTAGAATTGCATGTGGAAATAAACAATATAATGGAAACAAGTTGAGAAGTATGGGTTGTTTGAATGTCTCCTCCCTGTGACCCCTCGAACCCACTGATTCCTGGTCTCTCTTTCTCTGACTTACAAGGTAGAAAGATTCTTGTATGTCTGCAGATAAAAGATAAACATTTATATATTATTTTAGATGAAGACCCTTCGGAGTAAATTCTAAAAGTCCACCCCATAAGAATGTATCCTTTCAGGATGCTTGTGTAATTGCATTGAACTGTAAAAAAAACAAAACCAGAAAACCTTCGTTCTTTGACAGTGTTGATGTGGTTTTTGCTTACCTTGGTGCAAATCTAGTGGGAAGATCATCAGTTCTTCTATATGGTTGTGGGTTAGGTGTTCACTGTTTCCTTGTACTCTGGGAGCTCTAGTTGGCAGGGACGTCACAGACTGGTCCTTTCATAGATGAATAATTGGAAGTTGACTAGTTAATCACTTTGCTCATGGCAATGTCAGGGGCCCTGTGGACGGAATTCCAGAATGCCGAGGTAGCTTTTTTTTTTTTTTAAGTAAAGAGATCTATTTATTTAGAGAGAGAGCACGAGCAGGAGGGGCAGAAGGAGAGGTAGAGAGACTCTCAAGCAGATTCTATGCTGAGTGTGGGGCTGGACGTGGGGCTCCGTCTCACAACCCTGAGGTCACCACCTGAGCTGAAACCAAGAGTCGGATGCTCAGCCAACTGTGCCATCTAGGCGCTCCCTGAGGTAGCTTTGATGCCATCTGACAGGATTCTGATAGCTGCACATGGAGAATAAAACACAGCTCTCCTGGGGCGCCTGGGTGGCGCAGTGGGTTAAAGCCTCTACCTTTGGCTCGGGTCATGGTCTCAGGGTCCTGGGATCGAGCCCCACGTCGGGCTCTCTGCTCAGCGGGGAACCTGCTTCCTCCTCTCTCTCTGCCTGCCTCTGCCTACTTGTGATCTCTGTCTGTCAAATAAATAAATAAAATTTTAAAAAACCAACCAACCAACCAACCAACCAACCAAACAAACAAACCAAAAAACCACAGCTCTCCTGTTTACTAGCTGTGTGACCTTGGGTAAGTCACTTAACCTCTCTGTTCTTGAGATTCTTTCCTTAAAAACTGGGGATAAGTGCTTTCCTTCTAGAACTGTTAGAAAGAGTAACGTCATTCTCTCGTGTCTGATTCATAGCATGTCCCACGGAGTGTCACCTTCTGTTGTTAGTGTCATTGTTGGCATTGTGGCCACCATCTCTCTGCCCTTAGGCTGGAGTCAGTATTGGAGACTTTTTTTTTTAAAGATTTATTTATTTTTTGAGAGAGAGAACAAGAGGGACAGGGAGTGAGAATCTCAAGCAGCAGATGCTGGGCTCGATCGCTTGACCCCGAGATCATGACCTGAGCCGAAACCAAGAGTCAGATGCTAACCCACTGTGCCACCCAGGTGTCCCAGCACTGGAGTTTTAGAAAGATATCTCTTCTCTACTAAACCACTGTAAGACAGTCGGTTCCCAGCTGTCCTGGGAGCTTCCCGGGTGTAACATGAAACCGGCCCCGTACTCAGAGGCAAGGTTGAGACTGAAGGAAGAGGCCACTCCAGGCTGGTAGGTTTGCTTGTCGGGGGCAGCAGTGAGATGAATGGTTCCCTGCACCCGCCCTAACACCCAGTCTTGAAAGGGGACAAAGAGGCCCTCACCGGGTTCAGTCACGTGTACCACGCACGTGTTCTCAACACCACATGCCCATCTCCACGTGTGTCCTTGGAGCACCCTCTAGGCACAGGAAAAGCAAGGGAACCCACCTTCCAAGGACAGGGGAGGGGGTGACGAGCCTCCGAGGGCCTGGGTCCAGCTCACGGGTCCGTCGGCAGTCATGTCTTTCTGATGCCGCACCCCAACAAGGATTTAACCATTTCTGAGGCTGGTTCCCTCCGTTTCCTCCCTGTGGAGCCTGGATGCTCATCTCCATTTTCCGCAGCAGGTGGCCATCCTGAGATTCGAAATCTGTTCTTTCTTGACTTTGTGGAGGCCCAAAGTGTACATTCCTTTTCCACGGACTTCACCTGCAAACGCAGATTTCCCTCGAGAGAAATTTGACGAGCCTCTTCGTGGCTGAGGGGATCCTGCCTGAGCTACGGGGGAGAACCATGAATCTCGCTCTGATTATCAGTGGCCGCTAATCACCCTTACGGAAGCAGAAATGGAGACCTGTATGTTTCACGAGCAAGGACTTTAGCGTTGGCCATAACTCAGTTCAGTAGATGTGTAGACACCTGACCAGGGGATGGATCTTCCCAATGGGGATTCATGGGACATGGCTTCCGTCTCACAGTGTGGCAGCAGGGACAGGAGAGTCAGTGCCTAGTGCCAGAGCAAGGCAGTGATGACCCCAGGACTACATCTAGATGAGGGCAGAGTGTTGAGGCTAAGAGTGGGGCTTCAGGGGCAGGAAACCAGCCTCATCGTGATGGAGATCATGACTGGACTGTCTGTGGGCAAGTTACTGTCCTTTTGTGGCTTCTGTTCCTTCTCCTGTGTGGTTGGGGGTTGGGCATGGTGCCCTCCTCCTAGAGCTCTTGTGAGGAGCAGACACATGACCCTTTGTAAGGACTGAGGGGAAGTGCCCAGGACACGCACACCTTCCGCACGCGGGAGCTGGACTCCTCTTGGACATGGTGGCGGGGCAGGTGGACACATAGGGCTAGGAGTGGGGGGCGTGGTGGGGGAGGGGAGGAAGCAGCCAGGGGAGCTTAACTCCAGGCTGGCCTTTTCTTTCTCTAGTATTTTTAAACTGTCCTGCACATTCATTACAGAGAGATGAGAACGAATAGATAAGCAAAGAGAAGGCAGTCGGAACTCCCCTTGGGCCTGCTTCCAGAGGTGCCCGCTCTTTTAACAGCCCATTTCCTCCTAGACTTCGTTTCTCCTCCCCTGCTGAGTGAGTTTCTGAAGGATGTCAGGGAGGGTTAATGTTTTCCGGCATTTAGTTCCACCAGTTTGGTTTCCTCCGTGTTATGTAAGGAGCAGGTTTTGCTTGCTTTCAGAATTCTCTCGTGAAATACTAAAAAAACGCAGACGAGCATGGTTCACAGCACGGACCAAGGGGCCAGCGTCTAGCCTGATCTCAGATTATGTGGAGAAGCCCGCAGTCTTGGGAGCAGGGTGCAGGTCGGGGAACACTCGCTGAGCGTCTCCTCTGGCTGGTCCGGCACCAAGTGCTTCAGGTGGGTGACTTCCCGTATCCACACAGCCACCTTCTGGGCCATTCTCGCTCTTGTTCAGCTCTAACTAAGGAGGCCCGGAGGGGCTGAAGGGTTCGCCCACCAGTGCATGCGTGGCCGTGCAGACCTGGGACTGTCATGTGAGCCCAGTGCCCCGACACCTGCTTGCCCTTTCCTGCTCACACCTGCCTCGGGGCCCCCTGACTCAGCCGTCCTTGCTCAAGCTCCTATTTTTAAAAAAAAAAGTCATGGATTTTTTTTTTTTTGACGAATTGTATTTAGAAATAGAAAGTGAACAAAACCTTTTTTGGGTGCGTGGTAAGATAGACACAACACAAAATTTACCATTTTCAGCATTTTTTAAGCGAACAATTCAGTGGCGTTAAGGACATTTGTGATGTTGTGCAACCCGGACCACTGTCTATTTCCAGAACTTTCTCATCCCCCCCCAGACAGAAACTCTGTGCCCACTAAACAGTAATAGCCTCCCCACCCGCCATGTCTGTTCTACATTCTGTCTCTGTGAATTTGCCGAGTCCGCATAGGCAACTTCTCATCTAAGTGGAATCCTACAACGTTTGTCTTCTTGTGATTAGCTTCTTTCACTTAGTGTAGTGTTTTCGGGTTCATTCATGTAGCGTGGATGAGGAATTCATTCCCTTTTGTGACTGAATAATACTTTGCTACATATACAGACTAGATTTTGTTTCTCCGGTCATCTGCCCTGGGCATTTATGTTCCTGCCTTTTGGCCGTTTTGAACAGTGTTGTTAGGAACATTGGTTACACAGCTCACCCACCACCGCAGAAAGCAACCCCATTAAAAAAGTGGGGCCTTAGACTTTTCTGTGGAGAAGATAAACGAGTGGCCAACAAGCACATCAAGAGACGCCCAACATCATGAGTCATTAAGGAAAGGCAAATCAAAACTACAACGGGATGCCATTTCATGCCCAGTCGAGTAGCTATAATAATAGTAAAAATAAGGAAAACAACAAATGTTGGTGAGCCCATGAAGAAATTGGAACCCTGGTACATTGCTGTTGGGAATGTAAAAATGTGGCAGCTACCGTGGGAAACAAGTTTGGTGGTTCCTCCAAATGTTAAACATGAAACTACCATCGGACTCGGCGATCCCACCCCTAGGTACGCCGTCCCGAAGAATTAGAAGCAGGGACACAACAAGATAACGAGCCTGCTGGGGTTGTGTTATTATTATTCATCAATTTATCCTCTTTTATTTTTTTTTAAAGATTTTTATTTGTTTAATTTGACAGAGAGATAGGTATCACAAGGAAGCAAAGAAGAAGAGGGAGAGAGAGAAGCAGGCTCCCCGCTGAGCAGGGAGCCCGATGCGGGGCTCGATCCCAGGACCCTGGGATCACGACCCGAGCCAAAGGCAGATGCTCAAGCAACTGAGCCATCCAGGTGCCCCCAATTTGTCCTTCTTAAGGATGATTTACTTTGTTGCCACCCACTCTTCTAGCATGAAGAGCAGCAGGGGGAAAACCAAACCGAACCAAACCAAACCAAACCAAACCCTTCCACGTTTACGCTGAGGTAATGGTGCAAAGCCACTTGAGAACACAAAGAAAGAAACACAAAGAAAAAACCCCGGAAGCCACCTTGTCCTGTCAAGACACACAGGAGACATCCTGAATATGAAATGAGACTCAATTAGGTTTTTTTTCTTTCTAGTCACATCGTCAAGATGACGACAAGCAGATGTGTATATGGAACTCTTTTCTCTCCTAGCCTCAGAGCCCAAAGGTTTATTTCCTAAGTAGGAAATGTTGTTGGATGCCCCACGACAAAACTGGCAGGTGTTGCTAATCAGAGTTGGAAGGAGCACACCGAAATAGGAAACAACATCGGTTTTGGATTCCCACGAGGTGAGTCTGTAGACCACCTCCTAAACCATTGATAATTCTACCTGAACTTTATTATTACCCTTAGGGGTGTATCAGAATACTCACACTGGAATGTTTGTTACTTTAGAAATTCACTCTGAACAGTAGAATAAAATACTCTTTCTGTAGAGACCTGGGAGCTCTAATTGTCCAAATTCTTATCTCCGTAATCCTGCCATCAGTTCTGTCACTGGGCAGTAACGTAGAGGAAAGTCCCTTCTTTCTGAAATCCTCTCTCACGCTGGGACTGTGGTTATAGGCTTTGATTTCTAGGAACTTCTTTGCTGGGTGGAAGCTCCATCAGATTGGGGATTTGCATTATGGTTGTCTGATCAAGTTAGGCCCGTGTAATCTAAACTTGGAAAGTAGCAGCAAAGTGAAGCGTAGTGTTTGAAATGGCAGCCCACCTGAAGTCCAGAAGATGGAGAAGACTGAGCTGGTTGGGACTGGAGAAGCTCTTACCCTCTGCATGTTCTGGACCAATGGGGAGAGACAGAGGAGTCAAGAGACCGAGATCAGATGATCCCCTCTGTTACCGATACCTGTAGGATTGGAGGTCGTGATGTTGAGACATAGCAACACTTAAGATTCAGGAATGGAGGGGGCACCTGGGTGGCTCAGTGGGTTAAGCCGCTGCCTTCGGCTCAGGTCATGATCTCAGGGTCCTGGGATCGAGTCCCGCATCGGGCTCTCTGCTCAGCAGGGAGCCTGCTTCCCTCTCTCTCTCTCTGCCTGCCTCTCCATCTACTTGTGATTTCTCTCTGTCAAATAAATAAATAAAATCTTTAAAAAAAAAAAAAAAAAGATTCAGGAATGGAGTTCCGTGCAGACCAAGCACTGGGCACAAGGAGGCCTCTTCGCATGAGGCAGGCCCTCTAGAGTTACCTACTACATAAGCTCGAACAGAACCCAGATCTTGGGTTCTCTGTGGGCCTAGAAGATCCCAAAGACAGGGGAAGTGTGGCCTTGACCTAGGCACGTGTGGGTCATTCCCCTAAACGAGGTGTATGACTCTGCCTCCCCAGAGCAGCCAAAGGATCAGAGAGGCCAGGATGTTTTCTGTAGTTGAAGACATTTCCTGTGGGAGAAAACCTGGGGCCCAGGACGTGGCACAAAGTGTTCCATCCAGTTGAGCGCTTTGTCCCGAAACACAATTATTTTGTCATCTTTGATCTGATGAGTTTTTAGTGAGAGGGCTAATAGAGAGGGTGAGAAGAAGTTAAAATTATTTAAAAAATTTTTTAATGAAAAGTGGACACCCTTTTTTATCTGAGGGTGGCCACATTTCATGATTGTTTACATGTGGTAAACCTTTTCTTGACCCATTTTGGCTGACAGTTAGGAACAAGCAATGATAAAGCAGTGATTTTTTTTAAGTAATTATTTTTTTATTTTTATTTTTATTTTTTAAATTTTTTTATTTTTTTAAAGATTTTATTTATTTATTTGACAGACAGAGATTACAAGCAGAGAGGCAGGCAGAGAGAGGAGGAGGCAGGCTATAGGCCGAGCAGAGAGCCCGATGTGGGGCTCGATCCCAGGACCCTGGGATCATGACCTGAGCTGAAGGCAGAGGCTTTAACCCACTGAGCCACCCAGGCGCCCCAGTAATTATTTTTTTTAAAGACTTATTTGTTTGAGGGAGAGAGAGCACGTGTGTGTGTGTGTGTGTCTGTGCGCGCGCGCGCGCGTGTGCGTGGGTGCACACGCAGGTTGGGGGGAGGGACAGAGGGAGAGAGTCTTTGAGCAGACGCACTGCATCACGCAGAGCCTGACACGACACAGGGGCCAGTCCTACAACCCATGAGATCATGACCTGAGCCCAAACCAAGAGTCAGATGCTTAACCGACTGAGCCACCCATATATCCCTAAAAGTAATTATCTTAACATTCTGCCAGTTCTGTGTTGGAGTGGGAAAGTATAGGTAGGTGACAGTATTCAGTTTTGCAGATTTAGATATCAGAACCTTGGTGTTCTAGCAAGGGACCCTCTACTTAGTCACCCTTGGTGGGCACTTGGTTTTGTAGAGTAAATGAATGGATGTCATGTGTACATTTGGCCAAATTGCTACTCACGGCCAACTTGGGGTGTGATGCTCTCCCCTCCTGGCATGTTAATTTCATTTGTATGTAAAAGCTATATGTGGTTTTGTTACCAGGTTCCGTGACCCTCACAAAAATAAATACATTTACATTAAAACTTCTGTGGGTTCCTCTTAGTTGAAAAGCAAGTAAAAGCCATGAGTCATTCCTCATACAGGTGTGGAGATGACCATACACATAATCTTGGATCCAGTTCCAGAAGGTTCAGAGGCCTTTGAAAGTTCTCCAGGGATCCTACCCTAAAAACCTTTGTATTAGGTCAGTTCCCAGTGCCTGTTGCAAAATTGCTAAAGTTAGCAAGTCTACGTGACCCCCCCCCCCCCCAATCTTTAAAAGCTAGATGTTTTTTAGATACTAATAGCTTGTAATTTCCAGCTGTACTGTGTGGTTTGTTTTTGTTTTTGTTTTTTTAAATGAGGGTTGAAACCTTTTTGGGGTTTATAAAGTAATTTTAGTGGTTTGGTGCCAACATGACCAAAACAGTATAATGGAGTAGAAAAGAAACCAGGCTGTATGTTTGCACATCTGTCTGCTGGGTTGAGATATGGTCCCAGTTTGAGAAGAATGATACCTGCTCTGCCTTTCTTGCTGTATATTTAAGGCTATGGGAGCAGAGTAAAGAAATGCATTCTTTCGTTCCGTTATATGTTAGATTACATTGGCCCCTTCTCTTCCTTATAAAAAAACTGTTCGGGGGTCCCATGGTCCCACTAACATTTTTATATCATAACATCCTCTTCCAAGCGATGACTTAGCCAACAGTCTTTCTGGGGACCTTCTAATGTCACTGAGCTTAAATCCTACGATCGAAGGTTCTCCTGATTTTCCTTAATATTTCAGTCGTTTTTTCCCCCCACTCCAGCTAAGGATCTGTGGGATCCCCACGCCGACATCACATACCACCACAGACAAGAGGCTTCATGGTTCCTGGCCTCTGTGTCCTCTCTGGAAAGTGGTACCAATAATGATAATCTCCTCTCCTCAGGATTGCTGGAGAGACTAAATGAGCTTATGTGTATAAAATGCATAGCGTAAATCACCAACAAGCATGAATCAGGATTCGTAGTAGTAGCAGAACTGTTCGCTATACCATGTAGGAATCACATTTGTGACTTCCCTTAGAGTTTCTCAGAATCTGTCAGTTGACCATTCTGGCTGCATTAACCAAGCAGATGAGCCCTCCATAGCAGTGTTCTTCTTTTAAAAGCATCTGTTTAATTTTCTTTTCTTTTTTTTTAAAGTGTGGTCTACTTAACTCCTGATTTCTTGTATAAATTATTTTACCCCCACACGTCCTAAGTGGCATTAAAAGAACAATCTTTCTTTTCTCTATATTATGAACCAACATTCTGTTCACTTACAAATGTTGCAAATGTTGATTATTTGGAACCCAGATGGGAGTCTCCTAGAAAACTCGGAATACCACTGAAACTCAACTGCCAGGATCTGTTATTAAAGTAAATGTGGTTAAAAAAACCACAAAACCCAAAACCACCAAAAAAAAAAACAAAAAACAAAAAAACACCCAAAAAACCCCACCAAACCAACCAAACAAAAAAACCACCACACACACACAGCTAAGTAATTTTCCTGGTGTTTTTTTTTTTTTACCCCTCAGAAGTACTTTTTGTAGGCATTGTGTTAATGTTAAAGGAAAGAAGTTTATCGAATTTCCAGGATTATCAGACATACTCAAAGCAAATGTCTACCTCAAATAAATGTATTCAAATTCTTAGAGAAGATAATTTATGCATGAAAACCTTGCTTCTCCACTGCTCTTAAGCGCATTGCAAAAAGATTTAAGTTGGAGCTTGCTGTATCTTGTAAAGTAATATGTAGGACATACTCTGTGCAGATAAACCCGCCTTTTGCACCAGGCTAGTGAGTAGCTGCTATAATATAAGGGTTGCGTGTGATGTGGGTTTGAGAACATGGCCCGGCTGTCTCCCATAGGGCCACCCGCCCTTTGTTAAAATGGAACCTCCTGAAACTCCCTTCTGTATCATTCCCTGCCCCCTTCGCTCCTCCTATTTATATGATGTTTTCCTGTTCTCTTTTCTCCCTTTCACTCTCTGGCTATAAAAACTTTCCCTTTGGAAGGAATGTAGTTGCTAGTATCTGGCAGAATTCTGTGGGAAAGCGGCATATATCTAGGGCCAAAGGGCCTTGTTTGGAATTTCTTCTCAGCAGCTTCCAAGAACTTGGGGGACTTAGTTGCCCTCTCGGAGCCTCAGTTCGCTCATCTGTAAAATGGGCTGCCTGTCATCACTGGACTCAGTGAACACTTGAGGCTGGTAAGTTTTGGGTTTATTTCTTTAAAAGGTATACGTTTCTTAAGGAGAGAAATAATAAACATCTGATCGGTTGGGTAGAGAATGCATTTTGTGAATAAGGAGGGTCTTTTTGAAATATTTTATTTATTTATTTAACAGAGATAGAGACAGAGAGACCACAGTGAGGCAGAGAGGCAGGCAGAGAGAGGAGGAAGCAGGCTGCCTGCTGAGCAGAGAGCCCTATGTGAGGCTCAATCCCAGGACCCTGAGATCATGACCTGAGCTGAAGGCAGAGGTTTAATCCACTGAGCCACCCAGGTGCCCCAAGGAGGGTCTTTTTAGAACCCTTGAAAATCTCAACTGCTCTCACTTTTTCTGTTTGTGAGAGTTCTAACGTAACATGCTGTGTAATTCACACGAATGGTAACTAACATTTATTGATCACCTTTTACGTTTCAAGCCTGTCATTATATGTGTTTGCATTCTAGGGCGTTGTTACCTTCTGGTTTCCCTTGGGGCTGAGGTGGTAACAGTGAGGTATTATTAGGAAGAATGCTCTGAACTGATTTCTCATCATTTACGGATGAGAAATTGACGCTTAGTGCTACTAAGATGCCAGTAGTCTTCCTGGCCAATCACGGACCCATCTGTCTCTCCGCAAAGAGAAGTTTATGGAGGTGAATGGACTGGTGAGTGAGGGGTAGGATTTCTCCCCGATCTCGCCGTTTGCGGGCTGCTCCGCATGCACCAATCTAGTCCAACGTGTGGAGGAAGTGGAACTCTTGTGAAATTTTTGCATTGACCCAGAAGTGAGCGGATGAGTCTTTTATGAAGAAATGACTCACTGCGTTTCGTTGAGGCTGGTGGTAAACCACTTCTCATTGCCGTTTGGACCCAAACCTACACCCCATGTTCCTAGGAACCTTGGTGGGCATCTGTAGAGTGATTTCCCTGCAGCCTTGAGAGCGTTGGTCTTTCACTGGGTGGTGTCATGAAAGAGAAGTGTCTTAGTAAAAGGAGCCGTTCCCGAGGTGGAGTCCCTCCACTCTTTAAGGAGCTGGCAGCTGGCAGCTAATACCAGCTAGTATTAATTGCACTCTTGAGTTAGCAGTTTTGACTGTATTTCTCTTACTGCACCGACAGACAAGTGTCAGAAAATGTTTCCTGACAGTGACGACAGCGGGCAGGGCAATCAAGGTTTTTCTCCTCCGTGGTGCGGGGGACACGTGCCCTGTCCACAGGTTGTGAGGAGGTCCCGTCGAACCAGTGCAGGTGTTGGCTGACTTGTTAAAACAAGCTGACTCTCTCCTTTCTCTCCAGAAAATTGGGAGGGCGGTCCTTGGTCACAGGATCACATAGCACAAGTCACCGGGCTGCATGGAAATATAGAAAAATGTAAATTATCCTTTGCTCCAGAAATAAACATCTTGGCAGGCTGCCCTAAACAGCTTTCCTCAATGAGTATCGTCAGTGCCGTCCTCCTCCTCCTCCTCACACCGTGTGTGTGTAACACTGTGTGTGTGTAACACTGTGTGTGTGTAACCCTTCCTTTGGGGTCGTTGGCTGCGATATGCAGAGCATACCAGAGCCTGGCTCGTCATTTGGGTGTCACTGATTTGGTAGAAGGGAACGCCGCAGCTAGGGATTTCCGTTTGGGACTTCTGACTCCGAACGGTAGCTGGGAGTTCAGGGTTTTTGGGAGTTCAGGGTGTCCAGGCTGTAAGTCTGTGAAGTTAATTTAACCCCCGTGGTGGTAAATTTCCAAGATTTCTCTGGAGCTGGTCATATGATGTCCATCCGGGAAATTCTCAACTAAAGTCGATAAAGGGAGATAGTCTGACTCCTTTAATGCACAATCCCAAATTTCCGTGGTTTCATACATTCGGAGGTTTACTGATTGTTCTTGTCACATTTACCATGCACTGGCGGCAGGAAGGGGTGGTCGTTTCTTTTTCTCCCCATGGGATTATTCTGGGACTTAAGCTTGGAGTTTTCTCCTGGCTTCTCCGTGTTTGGTGTACAAGGAAGAGAAGAAGGTACCTGTAGGGTCTCCAGACAGGTGTCGGGTAGATTCTGGATGTGGCCAGTGAGCCCACATTCCATGGGCCATGACACAGGCATGCGGCCCTCACATAGCGGTGACTGGGCCAGGAAGCTCCATTTTCTTGCTTCTTAGGTGAAAAAGGAATTGATTAGTGTCTCTGCTACAGCTGAGTATTTAAACTTAATCTTAAGGGTTTCTGAAGATGAAGTATTAAGTTAGGAAGACCTTAAAAGAGGAATTTAGTTGACTTGGTAGCTAGGTATTGGTTCTGAATTCTAGAGTCATTTTTACGTTAGGTGTTTATGAGCATCTCATAGGTGGAGAAGAAAGGCTTTTTAAATTTTATTTCATATATATATATATATATATATATATCTTAAAGACTTATTTATTTATTTGACAGAGTGAGAGAGATCACAAGTAGGCAGAACAGCAGGCAGAGAGAAAGGGGGAGCAGGCTCCCAGCTGAGCAGAGACCCCGATGTGGGACTCGATCCCAGGATCCTGGGCTCATGACCTGAGCCGAAGGCAGAGGCTTAACCCACTGAGCCACCCAGTCACCTCCCCGCCGACCACACACACTTTTTTTTTTAAGTACTGCATTGGGGACTTTTCTCTTTGCCTAATGATGTGTTTATTCCTTGCTTGAGGACCCAGGATAAATGTCTGGTCATGCATGATATATTCTAGGTATAATCAAATTTGGATTTTTCAGACAGTTCCTCTGGGGATCTGTGCTAATTTTAGAGATGTCCTGAAGTTTGTCTTTGTACCTCATTTTTCCTGGAGTTTATCACTGACCCTGGCTTTTCAGGGCGAGAAGGCCACGTCTTCATGTTTCTTTTGAGAGACCACTGTTGATTTTGCAGGAGAACTTCTTCAGCCAGATTTTCCAGTCTAGAAGTGCAGAATTCCAGCTCCTTTTTTTTTTTTTTTTTTTTTAAAGATTTTATTTATTTATTTGACAGAAATCACAAGTAGGCAGAGAGGCAGACGGGGGGGGGGGGGGAAGCAGGCTCCCCGCTGAGCAGAGAGCCCTATGCGGGGCTCAATCCCAGGACCCTGAGATCATGACCTGAGCCAAAGGCAGAGGCTTAACCCACTGAGCCACCCAGGCGCCCCCCAGCTCTGGTTTTTCCTGATGGAAGATCCACCCCCTGCCCCCCTCCCTCGATTCTAAAGCTTTTCATTTTTAATAGTTTTGGAGTCATTTAAAACTTTTCATACCTTACCGGGTACATGCAACAGAGTCCTATTGAACATCTGTTCTCCTCAGGCGATTTTTTTGTCCCACAGAACCAACCGGTCCTTGTCTTGTGCTGAGGTTGGTAAAGGAGAGGTTACTCAGGTTGGAAGGCGCAGGAGAGTGAGGCTCCGGAGCTTGTCCTGCTGGCTTCATTCCTTCCTGCCACATCTGGTGTGGGTCCCTGTCCTTCCTGCTCTTCCCTACCAGCCCTGCTCCCTCTAACTCTCCCTGCTGTTAATTTACTGCGGGCTGTCAGACCGGGTCATCAGGCTTGTTAAGTTGGGAATCAGCAGGCTCTAAGTGAGGACTACAACACAGGGACTCCCATTATCGATGGAATCAAGTTCAAGCTCCTCACCTGGCGTTTATGGTCTTTGGCAGCCAGCTAAGATGGCCCTTGCTGGGTGACACAAGGTACAGCAAGCCCCACCCCCACCTCACTCACATACACACAGACACACACACACACACACACCACCCCCTTCCTGAGCCACACCAGGTTATAATCACCATAATCCACATGTGCTCATAATAAATATAGACAAGTGGGGCGCCGGGTGGCTCAGTGGGTTAAAGCCTCTGCCTTTGGCTTAGGTCGTGATCCCAGGGTCCTGGGATCGAGCCCCACATCAGGCTCTCTGCTCAGCGGGGAGCCTGCTTCCTCCCCTCTCCCTGCCTGCTTCTCTTGCCTACTTGTAATTCTGTCTGTCAAATAAAAAAATAAAATCTTTAAAAAATAATAATAATAAAATAAATATCGACAAGTGCTTATTGAGTACTTACTATGTGCCAGGATCTCTTACAGAATAGAGAAAAGCCTTTAACCCTCCTGAAGGCCAAAATGTTTAGATTATATTGAATAGAGATTGCATTTCCAAACATTTTAAATAACCAACAGTTCTTGTTATATGTAATTAATATAGTCTATAGCAACAATTTAATAATGAAGTATAGATTTAAATGTTCAATGGAAGTATCTGTGGTATACGTGAAAGCCTTTAACTCTTCCAGGGACGAGCTGGGTCAGGTTATTGTGTCCCTTTCACCAATGAGAGAAGGAGATGCATCAGACTTTCAATTCATTTCTTTATATCAAATGGGTAAAAGGTATGCAGGTTTCGTAACTTGCCCTGGGTTACCTAGCTAGGGGGTGCGGAGCTGGCTGGTGCCTAGAATGGGCTCCGTGATGCTACTGGACTCATCCTGTTGAACTTCCCTCCCTGTCCTTTCATTATTATTATTTTTTTTAAAGATTTTATTTATTTGACAGAGAGAGAGGAGGAAGCAGGCTCCCTGCTGAGCAGAGAGCCTGATGCGGGGCTCTATCCCAGGACCCTGGGATCATGACCTGAACCGAAGGCAAAGGCTTTAACCCACTGAAGCGCCCCCTCCCTGTCCTTTAATGCTACTCAGAGGAACCCTTAATTTTGTCCTCAGAATTCAGTGGGGGCTCTTCCTCTTCCTGTCACTTGCCCTTAGCATACATTCTGTTCTCCCTGAATGAGGTGAAGTCTGTGCCTACAACTGAGAGCACTTCTCACGACACCTGTTTGTAAGCCCCTCTCCTCTGCTGGACGTGAGCTTTTTTGAAGACACGATCAGGAATGTTGTATTAAATGCTAGTGGAATCAATGAGCACGAGAGACGACCAGGCCCAGCATCCCACTTTGCAGATGACAGAACTGAGGCCTGGGAGTTTCCATCACAGGTGTCTGGGCTATATCTCAAACTGGAATCCACAGCCTCAGAGTCTATGATGACATGGACTTCGAAAGCAGGACACTTGGCTGTAATTTGGGTTCTGTTCCTTCATTATGGGCAGTACTGTGGGTGGCGCACCGGGGCTCTGAGATCGGGGAGATGTTTCTGAGCATCCCAGGTATTTAATGTGTACTTAGAACATTAACAGTTGTGGGAGTGGCCTGGCACAAAAAGATAAAGCAAGGCCTTGAATTTATACAGACCTGCTGACTCATGTCCCATGTTCTGGTGAACAGAAGAGCCTATGAGCACGTGTGACTAAAGGAGTTTTATTTTGTTTCTAAGTTCAAACTAGCCCATTTGATACTTTTTCATTCATTCTCCTATTTAACGTAGTAAGTTGCATGTTAAATTGCTTCAGTTTCATGATACAGATGACCCGTGATTCATTTGTATCTGTGTGTATGACTTAGAATAACTAAGCTGTCATGCCTCAAATTTTGTTTTATTTTGAAATTGTCACAGGCTTGGAGAAAAGTTGACAATACAGTATAACGAATTTTATTTTCTGTAAATCATTTGGGGGATAAGTTGCTATTACTCCAGACAGGAGGGTTTTTTTATTCCTCTGGGTAGAAGAGAACACTTTTCTATACAACCGTGCCCCAGGGCTCAGAATCACAGAATGAATAGATATGTTCCCACCAGGCATTCCTCATACCACGTTGTAGCTTTGCCATTTGTCCCATGTGCTGGGAGGGTGGGGCCCTTTTATTTTCTTTTAAAAAGATTTTATTTATGAATTTGAGAGAGAGACAGAACACAAGCAGGGGGAGAGACACAGGGAGAGGGAGAAGCAGACTCCCTGTGGGACAGGGAGCCTGACATGGGACTCGATCCCAGGTCCGTGGGATCATGACCTGAGCCAGAGGCCGATGTTTAACCCACTGAACCACCCAGGCATGCAAGGATAATGCCCTTTCAAACAGTGTGTGTGTCTAGTTAGAATCATGTGTTGGGTTGTCATGTGTCTTCAGATTAGACTCCTATCAGGAATGCCACCTCACACTTGATTCTCATGACCTCGATACTTCTGAAGAGCTCTGGACAGATTTTCGGTCCAGTGTCCTTCCATTTGGTTTTACTCACTGTTTTCTCCAGATCAGACTCTTCTTCTGCATCATTGGCAGAGAGAGCTGAGGTGTGGTTGGTGTGTCCTTCTTACGGTATTGTCCCTGGGAACTCCCAATTTTGACCTGTTTAATTTCTCATGGTCTCCCCTCACCCTGGTGTCTGGGTTTGAAGATGCCATCTGTCAGCCCGATCTGCTGGGAGATTACTCACTGCCCCTTTGTAATTAGTAAATGTTTTTGTTTTTTGTTTTTTAAGATTTTTCCACACCCAGTGCTCACACTCACAACCCTGAGATCAAGAGTCGCACGCTCTGCTGACTGAGCCAGCCAGGAGCCCCAGTAAATGTTTTTTATAGAGAGATATTTTGAGATTATGTAGATCCCCTCTTTCTTATAGAACTTTCAGTCGATTTATTTATATCTGTGTGCACTCATGGCTTTTTATTTAAGTCAGTGGGTTGTACTCTGTTCATAGTAGTGTTTATTTTGACACTCTGGTCACTCCTGATTTGACCTGTGATGGTCCCGTCGAGCAGATGCCTCTGTCTGTTGTGTACCCCCATCCCTCACTCTGCTTGGGTTCTGAAGCACCCTGACTGCTCCCCTCCGTGGGTACCTTACCTCCCACCCCCAATGCTGGGACTCTCAACCCCCAAGCCAGGACAGTCCCTTGGGTGGATGCTCTCCTCACTCTAGTTGCTGGGTTTTTTTTATGCTTATCTTGGGGGTCAGTACACTGTAGATATTTTTAGGAAGGTTTAGGGGAGAACTGGTTTTGTTGTTACACTGAAAAAAACCAATGAAGCCTGTTTAGAATTTGTAAGCTGGTGGGGGAGGGTGGTGGCCCTGCCTTCCGGCACGTTCTTAACACAAATTATTCAAAGGTTTAGGAGAAGTTCCATCAACCCAAGTTTGAAACTTTTGTCATCAGCGGCACCCGGGTGGCTCAGTCGGTTGGGCATCTGTCTTCCACTCAGGCCAGAATCTCAGGGTTCTGGGATCAAGCCCCATGTCCAGCTCTCTGCTCAGCTGGGGAGTCTGCCTCTCCCGCTCCTGCTTTCCTAGTTATGCTCCCCCCACCCCCAATCAGATAAATAAAATCTTTAAGAAAGTGTCACCTTTTCTGTCAACACCAACAAACGGGTGTTGATGAGATTTCTAAGGTGATTTGGAAGGGTTACTTCTCAAGGAAAGCCTGGGCTGAGGCTGAGGGACAGGAGGGCAGTCTCCTGGCTGGAGGCTGTCCGAGAACCCTGTCAGCGGTTCTCCGTGGTCCTGTAAGGAAGGACACACGCTGGGAGCCCACTTCTCTCTGTCGTGTGTGCTCGCCTCTCTTCTCTGCCCTGTGCTCTTCCATGCTGCCCTCCCGTGGGCCCTGTGAACCCTTTTGCTGAGCTTGGGAACCAAATACTCATTCATGACCACTCTCTTTTCTGTACCGTTTATTATGATTTGCCGCTCCAAAAATAATCAGCTGAAATTCTTGGCTCCAAATCTAATTTTTAAAAAAGTGTTCGTAGATACTTGTTTTTAAAAAGGCGGTATTTTAGAGGAGCAGTGCTCGTAATGAACACTTCTGGTTGCACATGCCTGTTAAGCAAAATATTTAAAATCTCTATCATTTATTTTATAAATATATCTTCTCTCTCTGTCCGCTCCCCCCCGCCCCCATACCCATGCACGCACGGACCAGTGTGACAAAAGATACTTAACTGAGACCGGAGTTGGGTAAATTTAGAAATTCAAACGTGTTGATGGTGTAATATCCCAATCTGTAGTCAGAATTTGCTAGAACCGGAAAAGTTCTCTTTGTCCTCTTGAATTTTAAGAAACCATACCTACGTGGAAAGAGATCTTGACCATGTCCTCCATACAGTGTGTGTCCCTCTCACCTTTGACATGCCCTAGGTTCTTGGCTGCATTGAGCTGGGTCCCCAGATTTGAGGCTGGTAGGAGGGATTTCTTTGAAACAGATTCTGTTTCAACATGATGACTGCGTGCCTCCCCCGACCCCCACCGACCCAGAAACACAGAGCATTTGAAAACTCAAGACTAGTATCTAATGGCTTATCCTGCAGTTGAAGCTTCCAAGAGTTTCCCTTTTCCCTTTCCTTTCCTTTCCCTTCCTTCTCCCCCTCTTGTGTTCTTTCCCTTCCATGGTGCTGTCTACCATGTGTCCTACCTCTAGTACTAACTTATATACGGAACCCGGAGGTCAGTCTGGAGTCTGAGGAAATTGAACAGAGGGCGTTTCTGAACATAGCTGTAGCTTTCACAGCCAACTAGAGACCATAACTCTTAAAGAGTCCCACCAAGCCGATGTCTTACATGTCATTGCTTTTGGTGACCGGGAGCGTGGAGTAGAGTTTCATGTATAGTCACTCTATTGTTTACTTTCTGTTTTATCTTACTCATTTTTTTCCCAGTGTGTTTTTTTATTTTTTTATTTTTTTTTAAAGTCCTTTCCTGTTGTTGTTGTTGAAACAATTATAAGTCATTTGGATGCTAATGATCATGAAGGCAGTGCCCCTGTACAGTCCAGACCTAAACCCCGAGGTTACTTTGCATTGGCTGTGGATACCTCGCAGGACAGTGTTGCAGGATATTTGACATCTCAGTTTCAGGTTGAGTAACAGTGTTTCTATTCTCAGAGCCTAATATCCCACCTGGATAGCGGGGGGGGGGGGGGGGGGGGGGGGGGGGGGGGGGGGTGGGGATGGTGGAGTGGTGGGGGGCGCTGGTCAATTACATTTGTCTAGTGTACTATGATTATCTTACCTAGGGTGTAATTCCTAGCGGAGTCCCTTTGTTATTTTTCTCAATCCCAAGGGTGTCCTCCTTTAATGCCCTTTTCTGTCTCCCATAGCTAGGGATTACAAAATAAGAGGGTCTAGAGAAGAATCAGAAATGGAGCCCAGCGTTTTTACTGTACAGTGTTCAATTCCGCTGTATTAATCTAGCCCTCATGAACTGAGCCCTCAAGAAGTAGGCCATTGGTTTCCAGCCTTGGGCTCCTGATCTGGGTTCTTCCTGGCTGGCCAGAGAGGGTAGTCAGACCTGTGTCATAGGCTTGATGGAATGCCCCGCCTTCTCCCCAGTCCTGAGCACTGGGCGCCATAGTATCTCATACATAAGAGCTGTGGCTTATACTTCAATGTGAGTGTGTGTGTGTGTGTGTGTGTGCACGCGCACGCGCACACACACACACACACACACACACACACACAGAGTCTCACTCTCCAGAGAACTCTGCTCTAAAACTCACAACTCAGATCAACCTTTGTTACCACTTCTGTGCATACCTGGGAGTTATCTACTCTGAGTCAGACTTTTGGAGCTGGATGTCCTGAGTCCGTTTTGTAGCAAACACATTTTATTATTGCTTCCTCCTACCATGAGATATCAGGAATTTGTGCTTTAATCCCTTAAAACTGTGACCTTTTAAGTCAAAATACTATACAAGTAGTATTTTGGCATTCTGTAGTTGAGGGTACTTAACATTTAGTAAATCTGATTTACTTTGTGCATTCCTGACGCGTTCTGGATAACTCAACGTGCACTGCCACTGGTGATCTTCTTTCCAAGACACTTACATTTTTGTCTCTAGTTATCTTCAATCAACAGTGGTTATATTTAGAAGATGAAGTTTCTGTCTTTAATTTTGGGTAACAATAATTTTTTCAAAAAGCTTGCGATAGCTTAAAAGAGCTGAAGATCTGGTGTATTATTTTATAAGCTTGTGGTCTTTTGAATTGTCGTTTCTCCTCCTAACAATTGATCAGTGAAGAGGGATATTGGATGCCCCTCCTGAGTATTCCTTGTGAAAGCATCATGAGTTTTCATTGCAGTCCGTAAGGAATGAGATTTAAAACACTCGGGTACCAGTTTCACAGATAATCTTTTCATATTTGCTTATTTTTTTTTTTTTTTGAAAACGTCTAATTATGGTACTGGAGCGTGGACATTGCAATTACTAATCAATGTCTGGCTGTAGTGAGCGATCCCACATTTACCATCTGCTGATCCACTTCTCTGGGTCAGACAGTAGTTGGTCGAGTGGTTTCCGATGGATTGCTCATTTACTGTTAATATTTCCATTTTACCAACAAGGAGACTGAGGCTTGGTGGGTGAACAGACTCTCCACAACCATTTAGGTCTTCAGAAGCAGAAGCAAAATTCCCACCCAAGTCTGCCTGGCTCTGAAGTCCATTCTTTGAGCACGAATCTCTCAGTCCCATCACTTACTGGCTAATGCAATGCAGTTGAGCTTGAGAAGGTCTCCTTGTCTGGGAACAATTCTCATTTTGACGGGTGCTTTTGGGTGTCTTTCACAATTGCTCAAGACCTGTTCATGATCTGTTTCAGATCTCATTTTGAGATTAATAATGAACCCTTAAGGGCTTTTCCCATTGTGTCAAGTTCAAACAAAAGAAGCTGACAGACTCCCATCATAAATCGAACATACGTAACAAACAAACAGCACAAGTCCCAACAAGAAATGATTGCTCTCCCGAAGCCTGGGCCCATGTCAGCAGTTAACCGTGTTTCTCGGAAATGTCATGGAATCGGGGAGGGCGGTGGCGTGGATATGCGGCTGGGCTTCCTCCCTGAAACATGGCTGTGTTTTCCTTCCTTCCGAGATGCATGGAGCCGATTTGTTTTTGCTTGAACCCCAGAGGGAGATGGTGGAGTCTTCTTGATTAAATGGGCATGACGTATTACAAATTATTCTTGAACAGGTCGTTGCTACATCTTCAAGGTGTCCGGATGCCCTGTGTAGAAAACAAAACAAGCCCACAATGAGAAATTTTGGCTCCTGGTTGTTGATGGTGTTAGTTATAATTAGTGGGAAGAAGCTGTTAATTCCGAATCTGGGTATTGCCGCTGTAGAGAAATCACCTGCAAAACTCGTACTTTCCTCCTGCGGTAGTATTTCACGCGAAGCCATGTGTTGTATCTTTTTCTGACTCCTATATCCCAGGCCTTATAAGAAAAGGGCTCGTGGGGCGCCTGGGTGGCTCAGTGGGTTAAGCCTCTGCCTTCGGCTCAGGTCATGATCTCAGGGTCCTGGGATCGAGCCTGGCATCAGGCTCCCTGCTCAGCAGGGAGCCTGTTTCCCTTCCTCTCTTCTGCCTGCCTCTCTGCCTACTGCTGATCTCTCTGTGTCAAATAAATAAAAATCTTAAAAAAAAGAAAAGAAAAGGGCTTGGGGTGGGGGTACACATACTATTGTCCTTCTTTTGATTTATTTTAAAGCCCGCACCGCAGTATGGGATAACATACACATGTGTGCCTACCCCACTACCTCTCACCCCCAACACACACCTGAACCTGGCGTGGGTCTGACCCATGCCCCGTGAGTAAGAAGCCTGAGTGCCAAGGATGATGCCTGGTTAGTCATCATCATCTCTCCCATGGTCTGTTTTATGCTTGATGGAGAGGTCTGGATAAAGAAACATAGAAAGTGGAAAGGGAGTGCTGCCTGACGTGGGTAGTGCTGGTGACGATATCGAGAATTGGCTGCCAATGAAGTAAACACCTCAGTGACTTGGCTCTGTATTTGGCCAGAAGACTGAATCTGTAGTAATAAAAACAAGCCCATTTTTGTTAGATGATTCCCCACAATTAGAACGAACCCACAAAACACTCAGGGTCTCACAGGCCATTGATCGATACTAGAAAAAAAAAAAAAAAGAAAGTTTTCATGATGAAGAAAGTTCGAGAAGTTGGTTAAAAAAATGAAGGGCAAGAATTTGGATTCCCTTCTTTGACCATGGAATGCATTTTTCTTCAGGCACCTGTGAACATTCCCTGTGTTTCTACGGAGTGTGTACACATATCGGAAGACGGGGTAGAGTTGAGAAATGAGCGCGACACGTTTCGGAAGATGCAGACCTGGCTTTTTCTCATGGTCAAGTTTCATGCTCTAGACGTAGACATGTTACTTACAATTGGAAATGTTTCCTTTTTTAAGGATGTAAGCAGTCTTCCGGTTACAGATTCAGATACCAAAATGATCATCACCTTTTCCCCCTGACTAGTCATAACACTCAGCTTAAAAAAGTCGCAGTCCCATTAAACTGCCATCCTGTCCTGTTGTGTACAGTCTCATAATCTATTTTTTTTTTTTTTTTTACCTTGCCCTGTGAAGAGCATATATTTCGTTGTAAAGAATATTAGGGACATGAACATTCTCTTGGCACAAAGAATTTTATTTCGTCACACCTTCATTTTTCGTGTACTTTGAGCTCATGGTAGGTACTTAGTTTTTGGGTCTTACGTTGCGTTTTTGGTTTTTGTTTCATCCCTTCCCTCCCCATGAACTGTGCCCCCCCCCAAAGGATCTTTAGGGCTGTTTCAGGAGCCTGAAGTCTTCCCCATCTTCGCATCCCTGTGAGATCTTGAACCAGCAAGGGAGGGTGCTGAGCACACACTGATCTGTAGTCCTAAAAGCTACAAAAAATCGAGATCCGTCTCTGAAAGCAATAATCGGAGGGATTTTTATTTTAGAGGAGAGACGTCATGATCTTATTTACCTTTCTGGAAAACTGAGCCGAGCGGGTACAGCACAGATGGCAGTCTGTTCCTGTGAGTGTGGGGACGGAGTGAGAGAAACAGAACAAAGCAGGTGGCTCTGGTTCTGGCCCCCCTGGTGCCAACATTAGTTCAGGCCACACACAGTCCCCGCTTCCCTGAGCTTGTTCAAGTGAGACATTGGTGGAACCAGAAGGCTGATATTATTTTGGTCATCGAGCTCTATTTAATGAATGCACTTGATAAATCCCCTCTTCCTTCTCAGAGATGCTATTTTGAATGGAAAATCACTACTGGAAAAGCAAATCCCTACATCGATGATGGACACAAGACCTCCCCCCCTGCTCTGTTATATCCTCCACACCCCCAACAGGTTCCTCTTCTGCGTTTTGGAAGCGCTTATTAGGTGCTGAATTTTCTTTTTAAAGTTTTATTTATTTACGTCACCTTCACGCCCACCGTGGGAGTTCAGGCTTATAACCCTGAGATCAAGAGTCCCATGTTCCTCCCGCTGAGCCCACCAGGCACCTGCCCAAGGTGCCGAATTTGAGGAGGAATAAGAAGCCATAGAGAAATTAACTGATTTACCCCAAGTTGTCAAGTTACCCTGGTGCTCGCAGACGACTGTCCGTTACATACCTACTGTGAGTGCTCTTTGATTTGGTCCTTGAAAAAAATCCAGCTTCCTACCCTATGGAAAAGCAGAATTAGGACCCCCCAAACCAACTCTCTCAGCTTGTTTTCTCTCAAGGTGAATATTTTCAGAAGGGGGCACGCTTAGGTCTTGGGAGGGCTGTAGTGACGCCTGAGCCTTCCGAGGGTTGGTTTGGTTTAAATGTGGCCCTGTCAGTTCTAGCTAGCTCGGAGGACTTGCTTTCCCAGCGTGATGCATTAGTCATGAGTGTAGGAGGGTGTTGAACAATCATTCCGACCCTCCTCCCCATCACTGGGTTTTCAAGTGCAACTTCAAGCCCAGCTGCATTAGAATTGAGGACATGCTGGGGACACCCCCCCCACCCCCACCCTGCTGTGTGCTTGAAGTCTTGGCTCAGGGGTGGGAGAGGGTGGTGATTTCAGATCCAGGGCTAGAGCAGAAAAGTCACCATGGGGAAGCTTGTGTACCCGGGACCTCTGTAATTTATGTATTATGCAGTGGGGTAGGGGGTAAGAGAGGATTAGAAGTGTGGGGGCCGGTGTATTTGTGTTTTCCAGTTTGCAAATAATATTTTGATACTGTTTTCCATATTGAAGAAAAAAGGAAAAGAGAGCCATAATTCTTGATGATGTTGGCTACCAGCAGACATAAGCTCAGAGGGACGCAGTTACCTAGAAATCTGTGACAGGGGCCCCTGGCTGGCTGAGTTGTTAGAGCAAGTGACTCTTGATCTCAGGAGTGTTCAAATCCCACGTTGGGTATAGAGATTACTTAAGAACAAAATCTTCAAAAAATGTTCTTAGAAATACGTGGCAAAGATGACATCAAGAAAGTGACGCCACTGTCGTCAGTGACCCCCTCATGCCTTGGAACTTGGGGCTACCAGGAACATCGTCAAAGTAGATCTATTTTAGAGCTCAAATCTGGTGGGTCGGTCAAGAACAACTACTGAAAAGGCTGTTGTAAACTTTCTTGGCGGAATAATTTGAATTCTTTCTGTCCCTTTGGTTGACATTGATGCCATTACTAGGTATTGGAGAAAAAGTCTGTCGGACACATGATAGTGAATTTTGTATGTTCACTTGGCTAGGCTCTGGTGCCCAGTTGTTTGGTTAAGCACCAGTGTAGATGTTACTGTGAGGTAAATTTTAGATATGATTAGCATTTAGATCAGTAGGGATTGAGTACAGTGGATTTTCCTCCATAATGTAGATGGGCTTCATCCAATCACTTGAAGGCCCTGTAACAGTAAAGGCTGAGGTCTTATGGATGGAAGGAATTCTGCCTCCAGATGCCTTTGGAGTCAAGACAACAGCAGCATTTCTCCTCTAGGTCTCTACCTTGCCAGTCCGGCTCACAGATTGTGAGCTGGCCAACACCTACAATTGCATAGCCAATTCCTTAAAATACCTGTCTCTCCATTCATTCTTCTCCCCCCCCCCCCATCCATCCATCATCCATCCATCCATTGGCATCCTACTGGTTGGTTCCCTTTCTCTAGAGTACCCTAACATAGGACACGTGTGCCATGGAACATCATGTCGGAAAGTAATAACCTGTAATCCCTTCCTCCAGGAACTGGTGATCCTCCTAGAAGAGAAGGGTTCAGACAAGTGTTCCAGTAACTGATAACTGGGCATTCGGAGAAAAGTGGTGAAACAAATCTTGGAAGACCAGAGCTTTGCTCAGTTTTCTAGTAAAACGCTCCAACATAAAAAGAGAATTGACTTCCAACCACTCTATGAGCCATTTTATTTTGGGGAAAAGATGGGTATTTTCACCTTACAAAATCATAGATAGTGAAAATTTTATTCCATTATCAGCCTGCCCCAGCTCCTCTGCCCTCACTAGCCTCGTGAGTAAATCTGTGAGTCATAGTGACTCTTTAGAAAGACTCCCCTTTATCCCGATGGATAGTCTCCCTGCTGGCTGCGCCGGGCGTGTTGGTATGTCCGGTAGCAGAGCAGGGATGCGAGGGGCTGGACTCTGGAAGGACACTACGTGCCTCTTGAAAGTGTGTTAGTTGGGGTTTGCAGTGATGAGCGCACTCGGTGGGCAGCGGAGAGGGACATTAGTGATGGGGATTAAAGGCAGGGAGACCTAGTGTGAAGGACAGAAAGCAAAGGAGCAGGCTATAGAGAGTACGTCAGGGACTTTGGAGGAAGAAGGGAAGAAGGAAAAGATGGGAAGAAAGAAATGGGGACTCCTGGGTGGCTTACTTGGTTAAGGGTCTGCCTTTGGCTCAGGTCATGATCCCATGGTCCTGGGTTCAAGTCCCACATTGGGTTCCTTGCTTAGCAGGGAGCCTACTTCCCCCTCTGCCCCTCCCCCCTGACTTGTGTGCACACATGTGCACGCGCTCTCTCTGACAAATAAATAAAATCTTGAAAAAAAAAAAAAAGGAAAGAAATGAATGTTTGTGAAGTCCCAAAGAAATACCAAGAAAGAGTGTTTCCAGACCTATTCCCTCAATCCTCAGCACAAGCCCTCATGGCAAATGACCCATTTTGTGGTTGGAGAAAGTGGTATACAGGGATGATAGGTGACCGGTTCAAGGTCACAAGGACAGTGGATGACAGTTGAGGGCTAGATCTGACTGAACCCAAAGTCTGTGTTACATTGATAAATCGCGCTACCTTCTGGGAGGAATCTTAAGTGTGGAAGGTTTTGACCCTAAATAGTGTGTCAGGTTTGCACTATCACTGGTTAGTCCCATGGAGGGGTCCAGAAGGGGGTTACAAAGAGGGATGTGTGCTGAAGACCGAGGTTCAGGTAGTGGGAGGGTGGAAGGAAGTGAGTTTTATTAAAGAGAAAAAAGAGAAAAGTTCTCCATATGGAGAATTTGGTGGAAGGCTACAGGCAGGACCTATCATTGGGGTCAGAGGCATATCTGTAACGTGCCCAGAGTCCAGGGGAAGGAATCGTGTTTTGATGGCAGGCGGCCGGGGTTGGGGATTGGGGCGGCTGTGGATGCTGATGGGAGGCCAAGGCCATTTGAACTCCTAAGTGGGAGCTCCTTTAGCTACAAGTGGTTTTCTGGATGGGAAGCTGGCCAGACAGAATGAGGATTTCTTCCAGAAGATGAAACCTTTTCTTCCCACCTAGGAAGACCAAAGTTTCATTCAAATCTATTTAAAAAATGGGTTTTTGCTTTGTGCGTTGTTATTGCTGGCCTTTTTTTTTTTTTTTTTTTTTTTTTTTTTTTTTACTTCTGGACTATGTAACTGATACTCACTGGCTACTTATCCTGGCTCTGTCTGAGATCCCCCACACCAAAAAGTGCAGCCATGCTTGGGAACCTGTTTTTGCTTATTGCCTCCTGGCCAGTCGTTGTGCTGTCTTGTTGGGGGTGGAGATGAGCAGGTTGCAAAAAGGAGTCCCTCTTTCCTGTATCATTTTCCTTTTCCTACACATGGCATCGTCTTACCAAGCACTGGTGAAGGGATATTGCCTAACATCTTCATTGCAGGAAACACCATGTAATGGCCCCCAGGACACCTAGTCCTGTCATTCCATAACTTCAGAGCAGCCTCACGTTCTCACCTGAGGTTCTTCCGGAAGATTCTGGGAGATTTTGACACTACTGTGTTGCTTCACAAGAAGGCTAAGCTGTGGGGGGGAATTTAGATTGTACAGTTGGGGAAACTGAGGAATTCGTCAACGAGGCTTATAGAACAAACCTTACCAACAGATTTGGGGTTAGTTTTTGTTACTAATTAAAAAAAATTTTTTTTTCATCATTATTATTTTTTATCATAATGACGTTTCTTCTGCTTCTGGAGAGTTCCGTCGCAGCTTGCAGACCCCACCTGTCCACCATGTCCCTGGAGGAAATTGCAAGCTTGGACCAAGTTGGAACAAGACAGGAGGGGGCAGGGAAAGGAATAGGTCCCCCAGGTGGTTTTGTTCAAGCCGGTATGAGGTGGCCTGGCCGGGAGGCATTCCTGTGAGCTTCCCACATGCCGTCTTTTCTCAGTTTCCAGATCAGTGTTCTCTGGGCTAGAGCAGTAGTCTCCAATGTCGTGTGGATGCACGGGATGCTTTCCTTAGGGCGTGAGAAGGAAACTTCAGAATCTATCTTTCTCTCTGTCTTGGGCACTTAAATTTTTGTGTGTTTCTGTTGGGGTCCCATGAAGGATGCACATTATTCACACACACACAAAGGTAAAATGTGCATCGTTTGTTTGAACAGTAGCTCATGCATGTGGCCGACACGTTAGTTAAACGAGCGAGGACACGCTTCCATGCTGTTTGAGGTGGGCATGCTCAGAACTCCTTTGCCGAATGAGGTTGCCGGTAAAACCATTGGCACAGTAGTGCCCTGGACAGGAGTGCACTCGCTAGTCCTTAGTAGGCAGGCCGGTGTCTGTTCTGCTTGCTTTGTGTGTGGTCTCATAGATACGACTTGGCAATGAATGTCAAGCTTTTTAAGCTAGTTGCTGTCATATGAGAAACAGATTTGCTTTGCGATTTTATGTATCGGTTTTTCTGCACGGGGACTTTGATGTATCGCTGTTTCAGGGCTGTTCCCATGGTTTCCCAGGAACCGTCTTTATGTGAAAGGGGCTGATTATCCTCTTTTGACTACAGGGAATAGTCATAAAAAAGTCATTTGATTTTTTTTTTTCCCCCCTTCTACTTTAAAAAAAATCAAGATTGCAGCCATTTCATGTGCTTTTCATTTCCCTCCCAATTTTTAACTCAGTTAGGATGAATGTTCGTTGTTATTCAGGCGAAAAGATCTTACACCATTTGAAGTAAGAATTGGTTGTTCCATCTTGCCTTTCTTTCTTTTTCTTTCTTTCTTTCAAGATTTTACTTATTTATTTGACAGAGAGATAGAGAGCACAAGTAGGCAGAGCGGCAGGCAGAGGGAGAAGAAGAAGTAGGCTACCCACTGAGCAAGGAGCATGTTGTGGGGCTCCATCCCTGGACCCTGGGATCATGACCTGAGCTGAAGGCAGCTGCTTAACTGACTGAGCCACCCAGGCGCCCCCCATCTTGCATTTCTGGGCCAAGCTGACTGGCACTTTTTGCCTTCATTGCATCATGTGTTTACTGGAAAGAGACTCTCCTGACGGTTCCAATGATGATGCAGGTTTTAACTTAAGCAGGTTAACATGGAGTTCCTTTCAAGTGTAAGGTGGGCAGAAGCTTCTAGAACCTATCCTCTTCATTTAAAGAAGTGGATGGTCAGGAAGGTTGGATTGACTTGAGTTGCTTGTGGCCCTAAAGTGAGTGCGTGTCTTTTCTGCCATGGCTCTGAGCCCACTGTCACACGTCAGACCCCAGAGTCCTGCAGTGTAACCCGACGGTGGCCGGAGGCCTGCAGTCCTCTTGCCATCTTGCTCTCGTGTAGAAGGGGTGGCAGTTGTGCTCAAATGTTCCATTTGCGCTAGCGTCTGATACACGGCTGTGTGCGTCTCACACTCCTCTCCCTGTGATCTGCGCGGCTTGGGGGCCTCAGCCTTGTAGTCGGCGATCTTATTTAAGTGGGGAACCCAATCTCAGGGCGAGTCAGGAGCGTGGTGGGTGTCCTGGGGACCTGGAGAGTTCTGGGGGCTGAACTCCAATCTGATTTACATTTTAACTTCATGGCACAGAGCCCGAGGCAGCATTTTATTTTTGTGTTACTGATGCTGTTTGATCCATTTATTATTATAGCCATTGGCTGAGTCCATAGAAGGCGTACTTGAGATAATGGTTTAAACTTTCGGCCTCTCACGGGTCATCAGAGGTTGTGTGTGTGAGAGTGTGTGTGTGTGGGGGGGATATGTTTAAAGTTCTTCGATTATACGGTGGAATTGGCCCCTATCTGTGTCTCCATAAATCCTTCCTGATCTCGGCTGTTTGGCAGGGTCTCCACCTCTCCCTCCATCCTTCCCACCGACTTCCTAGCCCCTTCCTTCTTCCTTCCGTCCTTCCGGTGCCGTGCTCGTGTGTTCCAGCCCTGTCGCTCTGTGTCTGCACGGAAGGGACGCCATATTTCTAGTGTGATCACGGTGCATGCCCCCCTCTCAAAGGCAAAACTTCAGAATCGGGTGCTCTGTTTGACCTCATGGTGGAAGGTGTTACTGTCAACCTTCTTTGTCAGAAACTTCAGAAACTTCAGAAGCATCTCTCCCTTCTTTTTTTTCCTGCGCTCCCCATTTTTGATGGATCAGTGTGTGGCCACTGAGTCCCGGTGGCTTCAGCCTGCCATCCTCCTCACCTCAAGGCTCTCTCTGTCCCGGTTTAAGCCACCTTATCTCCAGCCAGCCAGGGGCTGATTGACCCTTTGCCACAAGCCTCCGCCTTCTCTTCCGTGCTAGCCAGGGTGGGCTGGGGACAAGTGTTGCATTGCGTACCTCTGCTGATAAGATCCCATCACAGACTCCAGTACACAGAAGGTCTGATTCCTTTGTGCAGTGTCCCCCGCCAAAGCCCATCTGTGAAGCCTTATCACCTCCAGCTCCCTTCTGTGCATCTGCGTCTGTGCAACACTGGACTGATGCTTTTAGCGAACAGCCCTTTGCTCTTTTTCTGGAAAGTTCTGCCCCCACCCCCACCCCCCCTTTTTCCCCCACACTCCCTCCTGTCCCTGTTTATTTCCTCCCATCCTCACAAGCTAAACCAAATCCTATTAGCCCATCAGGACCAGGCTCAAATGACAGCTTCTCCTGGCCAAATTAGCCTGTTTCTTCTTATCATTCACTATTAACAAGACCAGGTGAGCCTTGGCAGCTGAGTGGAGAGGTGACCATTGTTTACTCAGATTTGGGGCATCATAAGGAACATGGTCTCTTCCCATATCCTGGGCATACGGTAGGTGCTCAATAATATTGGTTGAGTTAGCGGTTAGTCGCAGTCAGCAAAATTGTGAAGGCTCTTCTACAGACCGTTCACAAGGAGTTTTTAGATAGCCATAAGCGTAACTATTTAAGATCTACTTTTATATGCTCTATTTCATAAGATGCTGTCTGTTGTGAGGCACACCACTGTTTTGTGTACCTCTAAGAAAGAAAATGGCGCCTCTGAAACCACACCGCACCATAGCGACCGTAAGGCACAGTGAATTTCAGAGATGTTAAAAGTGACAAATGTGTTTTTCTTAGAATTTTAGAATTTCTTAGAATCAGTGAAATAAGGAACTGTGTTTTATCTGCCGGAGCTTGTGTAGTCTTAGTTTTATAACTGCCAAAGAGTTGGAGGTGATGTGCAGATAAAAAATTGAGGTCATTTAAAATGTGGGTTTTTTTTTGTTTTTTTTTTTTTTAACTTTAAAACGAGAGCATTTCGCGCTGAGTAGCCTGGGACTACCTTGAGATGCAAGCCATGTGGAACCTTGTCCTGTCAGTCTTGTCTCATAAATGAGCCCTAGTTTCTTCCTTTTTATTTTTATTTACTTATTTTTAAAAAAAGATTTTATTTACCTATTCAGTTGAGAGATCAAGTAGAGAGGGGTAGGGAGAGAGGGAAGGAGGGAAAGAAGCAGGCTCCCGCTGAATGTGGAGCCCTTCGTGGGGCTCGCTCCCAGGACCTGAGATCGTGACCTGAACTGAAACCAAGGGTCAGACACTTAACCGACTGAGCCACCTAGGGGTGGCTAGGGGCCCCCGGTTTCTTCCTTTTTAGAGGATGGGGACTTACAGGTAAAGAATCAACCCCATTTTGAAAACCCTTAGGAAGAATGCCTTTAAAAATTTGTCACAAATCATTTTTGACATTGAAGTGGAAGATTCTTCGCTGCGCTGAAATGTTTTCCTTAGCCTTATCTGTTACCACCTAAACACGTATCAGGGTCAGTATTCCTGATGTCCCCTTCCCAGTGGCATTGCACAGGACCCATTAAGTGTCCTTTTTCCGTAAGGCAGCTGTGTTTCCTGCCCTCATACTCACTCATTGAGTTTTGGTCACTAAGTTACATTGTTAATCTAATACGTACAGGTATACGTTCTTAATATTTTTAGTTTCTCTTCCTTCCTCTCCGTCTTTAGTATCTGGTTTACTGAAACCTCTTTAGCCATTTCCTCTGGGAGGATTTTGCCATCTCAGGCATGGCTTCCGCCAACACAGATGCCACCAGCAGCAGGAATGGCTACCAGCTGGGGACACAATTCTTTCTGATGGGCCCTTTAGGCTCGAGCGTGAGGGACCAACAGTGCGGATTTGGGGTTTCCCGGCCTGGTAACCTCTCCACAGGGGCTTTTGTGGTATTTTCTCTCCCCTCTGTGTCGAAGGCAGTCCCGGGCCCTGTTGCTGGCAGGCGTAGTTGCTGCCGCAGGGCTGCTGGGGTGCGTGGCCTCACCCCAGGGAGCTCTTCCCTGACTCACAGAGTGGCCCTCCCATGCAGTGTGGGGGAGGCGGCTCAGGTCACGGAACTGCTGTGCCTGGATGGTGGCAAATGGGACCAAATCGCCAGGGCGACCACATCTTGCTCCGCTTCCTGATGAAGAAGGAGGAAGGACCCCTTGACAGCTCGATTACATTTCGGGCCCAAAGACTTCCCTCTGGGCTGCTCAGTGAGAGAACAGGGGAAGGGAGAGGCCAGGTTTTAGGGGTTGGAGATCAGCAGGGGAATGGCAGGTTACCCTTTCACAACGCTGGGTCACCTGGGAGGGCCTGGAGAAGGTGGTAGAGTCAGCCAGCGGCGGTTGAGTCTGAAAAGTCCCTACTCTTAGAATGCCCTTCTGGTCAACTGTGTCCTTCAGAATGGAGGCCCACCCTTCAGTCAGTCTCCTGGTTATAAACAGCAGGCGTGGAAAGCCAGAAAAAACTAGAACCAAAGTCCCCCTCTGGAGCTGTCGTCTTTGACAGTGAAAGAGGAGCTGCCCTAACCCACACCCATTGTCCCAGTAGTTTTGGGATCTGGGGCTTCTTCCTGTCCCTGGGGAGGCTTCTATACAGCTGTGTGGGAGCAGGAGGCAGGTCTGCCCAGGGAGAGGAACCTGGATGGCAGGACTTCGGAAAAGACGTTGTTGGAAATCTAACTAAGGCGATTGATGTGTTTTGGAAAAGATAATTTTGGTGTGTAGTTTAGGGATTGTACACTCTGGTGGGTCTCACAGGGGTTGTGGAAGCACTTTGAATGGAGTACTGTCCTCTCACGGACACCTAGTTCCCTCACTGGAACACCTGGTAAGTTAAGGCCCAGCATGGCGGAATGCTGAAGGACAGATTTCAGCATTAGCCGTTAACTGTGGTCTGCTCCTCTACCATAATCCTTGGGGATCCGATGTTTCATTCTCTCTTGTAGTGACATGGGTGTGCTTCTCTGACATGACTCAAACTTGAAGTTGAGAATTTTGGGATCTGGGAGCCTGGAGCAGAGTGGGCTCTCACAGCACATGGTCACTCCTCTTGGATGTTGGGTGGAATGCTCAAGTGTTTGGTAGCTTCGCCATTTCTTAGTGGGAATGATACTACTTAGATTCTTGAGAAATCATATGGCTCTCGTGGTCAGTTCTGGAGAAGTTGTTAAATCCACTTTGGTCAGTTGGGCCTCGTTTGGGCCCTTGTTGGGCCAGTCCGTGGGGGCGTTTGGGAGATTGGATGGCCAGCTGTGGAATACAGCCCTCTGGGACTGGCAGTCTCCAGACTTTCTTGGACGAAGCTGGGAGGGAGTTCCGTAGCGAGTGATGCAATGTTGGAGTTGGATGCATTGGCCGTTGCCAGTGTCCAGCCGTAGCTGCAAGACAATAAACACCAAGAACCAAGGGAAACTTAGAAGAGTATTTTGGCCTCAAGCCACTGACACCCTGCCAGACAGATAGTAAGCATTCCATAAATGGTAGATCGCGCTGAGTTGGGGTAGAACGTGTTACTTCACTTTGAAACACACTGACTTTACTCCTATGAAATATGGTAATGTCTGTCCCTGCTGAACCTGTCGGTTAAGTATTGCCAAAGATTCACTGTTCTAAAATTAAAGTTATTATTTTAGTAGAGCTTTCTTGACTTATAGCTGGCTTGAAAATACTGGTTCTATGAACATGTTTCCTCAGTTACCTTGGGATACAATTGGATGTACTAGGAAACAGCATTGCTCAAAACTAGTGTGGTGTTGGGATATGGGAACTTTCAGGGATTTTGTTCAACTGATAAGGGTGTCTGTTTTTACCTGTCGCAAAAACACCGTTGGGTCAAAGCCACGTCATCCACGCTCTAGGGAGTAGGTCTTTGGAGCCCCTGTCATCACCCGTCCATCTGTGCTAAAAATCTTGCTCCTGTCTTGAGTCCTCACATGGTTCTCCTGGGAGGGAAGGTGTGGCACATCTTCACTGGGGTAGAGTGGACAAGCTCTCTCCTGATGGATCCCTCACCTCACGCCAAATGAGGGTGGCCATCCTGTCGCATGACCCAACCCTACGTTTCCAACCCCTCAGGACTCTGGAGAGCAAACAGGGATTAAGGACAATTTCCTGGAGGGTTATGCAGCCTCTCTACGCTTAAGCAGTATTCTACTTCTTCAGAACTTCTGTTACCGAGTTATGGTTTTCTTTTTTAATCATTCCTCAAGAAGACACATTGCTGTGAAGTGTGTCACTGAGCCCATGCGGAAGGAGATGGCCCAGAGCATTGCTTATCATCAAAGTGACCTCGGAGAACCACTGTGGAAATTTCTGTCCGGTCTTGGTACCAAGAACATTCATCCTTCTTCTGACCATTTGATTAGGAATTGTGAATTTTACAACTGCCATGTTTTCTCAGTTTGAGTTGGCTGTTATAAAGCTTACTATAAATAGAACTGGCTGCATAGCTTGATAGGGTATGATGGTTACCCTTATTCCCTCTATGCTTTGGGTTTCTTTTGGGTTTTGGGGGGTTAGTAATTTCTTCTATTTTAGATTATGTATCTTTTTTTTTTTTTAAGATTTTATTTATTTTAGAGCAAAAGAGTATGCACGCACGAGCAGGGGGAGGGGCAGAGAGAGAGGGAGGGAGCAAGGAGCCTGATGTGGGGCTTAATCTCATGACCCTGAGATTACGACATGAGCCAAAACCAAGAGTCGGACACTCAGGTGGCTGATCTACCCAGGTGCCCCTAGATTGTATATATTTGAAAGTCCCTCACTACTGAGTCCTTTGTTGAATAAATAGTTAAAAAAAATATGTAAAAAAGATGACCAGTGAATTTTCTTTAATTTTTGAATCATGTAAAATTTTTCAGTACCCTACACTGATCCATCCATCCAATACAGATTTTTAGACTTAAGTATGAATAGTGAAAACTAAATTTTTTTTGGTGCTTATTACTTTTAAAATAAGCATTCAGGATTCTGACTTGTTCAGGATTTTGATCCAAGACCTCTATAACCCCCTTCTCTCTGCTACTCATTTTTAAGGTTCATGGTAAGGGGAAACTTATTCTCATTATTTCATTATTTCACTAATTCTCATTATGTCACTAACTGTGGAACAGTTTTGGGCAGTGAAGTCATAATGAACAGAGTTAAGAGTTAACATATTTAGGTAGCATTTTATAGTTTGTATAATGGTTCGTGTTGATTTTCAGTCTTTTTCGGTAGGTAGGTAAGGTTGATAATCTTACATCCTCATTTTTCCTGTTGATTGTACTTGCCCAGGGTCACATAAGTACGAGAGCTTGCTGCACGGGCCTGGGTATTTTGAGGGCATGTACAATGTCCCTTTTTCTATATACTTTGGTCTCTGGAACTTGCAAGGACTAAAAAACGATAGGATGTTCCTTAGGAGTATTTTTTGAAGGTGAAAAAGAAATTTCTGGTCTGGGAGATTTTTTTTAGGAAAAGCTATGGGTCCACTGTCGTGGACACAGTATTTCTGACATCTGTCAGATTGTCAGCTCACCTCAGACTGGAAGGTTGGGGCCATGGAACCCCTCCGCCTTGTCCATTTTGTCAAGTATATGAAGCCAGAGATGAGTTTTGGTAATTCCTTCCCCCACTTCCAGCCCTCACATTTCCCTGTGAAAACTGCTTGACACCTGACCCAGAGATGGACTGTAGGAGTTGACGGTGAATCAGAATGAGACTGGAAAACACGGTGCAGTCAGCGTTCATGCCCCATGAGTGTAACATAAGCAGGCCGCTGCTGTTGCCGGATTGCATCACACTGGTGTTGTCCGTGTGACTACGTCACTGGTGTTGTGCCGTGACGAGTTGGCTAGATCCGATCTTCCAGCTGTGTGAGTCAACTCCCTTGTTGCCCCGCAACAAATTTAAGGTGACTCGTGTCATCCCACTTATAACACGGACCCACTTTCATTGAGTTCGGCACCCTGTTTGTAGGAAGTCCCAGGAACAGTGGCCTCCTATGGTGTAACTTCTTACAGTTTACAAACGCCCAGTAATGGTGGAATCGTAGCTAAAGTTTATTGCAAACTGACGGCGTGGTAGGCGTGAAGCTAGTCATGTAACACCCATGGTCTTGAGTGCTCACGGTAACCCAGTGGTTTAGGAGCTGTTCTGTGGCAGAGGGGCGATATGGAGAGTTTGCCCCCAGATCACCCAAGTGAGTGGGGAGGCCAGGATTTGACCTCATGCAGGTATTAAGACTGAGGCTCCAACCCCCAGCCATGAACTTGGTGCATAGCTGCCTTCCATTGAACCTGAATTCTTTGCAGTTCTTGAAGAAAACTCAGAGTCTGCTAATCGTTCTCAGGAGCCATGGTGGAGTCAACCACTCCGGGCAAAACGAGTACTGCTTGGCACGTTGCAATTGCAGCCTGTCTGCAGATTGCAGACATCCATGAGCCTCTTCATTCATCCGCGTCACAGGTCAATTCCACGGCTGGGGTCACAGGGGACATTTTTTTCCCCCCACCCATATCAAACAAAAATTCTACCAACTCAATTTTGTTTTCCTGCAGTGTTTTATTAAAAAAAAAAAATGCCCTGTAACTCTCACCCTCTTCCCCATATCGTTCTTCTGCTCAGGAATTAGAAGGCTGTAGATGGAGAAAAATGATAGTTCTGGAAGGTAGAATATGCCCTTCTTTTAAAGTATAAGAAAATGCATTATCAGCTTCTGGGGAGCAGGTGGAAGGGCAGCTGCCCGCGGGCCCCCATTTGCCAGCAAGAATCCAGCCTTGCAAATTATTGGCAGCTGGCACCGTAATGAGTCCATTTCAATATAAATGGGCTGTTGCTTATTAATTTCTGCCAGTTCCTAGGCAATTCAGGAACTGCTTTGAAAATTTGAAAATTCGCAGAGAACAGCTTCAGGAGGATGCCTAGGAAAAGAGAGAGAACAAGCTAGCAATGGGGGAATTATGGAAAGGGCACGTATTGTAGGGTAATAATGGGGTATGGCTGAGGACGCGGGCTCCCTTCCTTGCAAAGCGTGAGTCACCCACTTCAGGTTAAATAGTACGTTTTGTGAGATAAGGAAGAATCGCAACTTCTCTGATTGTTCTGTTCTCTGTGGATGTGTGCATTTATTTATTGACTGCTTCTGTGGGGCTGCCTTCCACAAAGTAGGCACTTTTCTCTGGGTTCCTGTTCAAAGCGTTGGGCACCCCGGGCTCACACCTTGCTGGAACCAGCAGCAGTGGGTGGCGGCAGTGGGCAGCCCCACAGAGGGATGTCCGGGAGGAGGGCGATAAGGTGCAGTACCCCCTCCCTACGGGACCCCCAGTCTGTCTTTCTTCCTTAGTATTTGCAGTTTCATCTCAGAATGCAGGCTTTTTTCCCCCCTTTAAAAAAATACCATTTTTATATCATTTTTTTAAAAGATTTTATTTATTTATTTGACAGAGAGAGATCACATGTAGACAGAGAGGCAGGTAGAGAGAGAGAGAAGGAAGCAGGCTCCCTGCTGAGCAGAGAGCCTGACGCGGGACTCGATCCCAGGACCCTGAGATCATGACCTGAGCTGAAGGCAGCAGCTTAACCCTCTGAGCCACCCAGTCGCCCCTGATACCATTTTTTTTAATCTTTTTTTTTTTTTTTTTTAAACACTGCTTGTTCCTGGAGCCGTCCTTGTCCATGTATCTTCTGTGCTAAAAAGCAGTTTAGGTATCTCACTAAGTTCTTTTCTGTACATATTCTTCACGACTTGCCTCTGAATTTGATGTCTGGCCAGCTGTGAACATGTATGCGATGAACTCGGTGTGTTTTGCGTTTTTTTGTTTTGTTTTGTTTCACCGTCTTTTGACGTTTTCTTCAACTTTCGTCATAAATGTAGCTGTTTGGATAATAACCAAGACTCCCTTGTTTCCTTTTATTGATTATCTCTGTTCGTTGAGACCTTTTGAAGATGAAGAGGAAGCCATGGGAATCATTCCACAGCAACCCGTTTCTGTTAGCTGCTACTTTTCTCCATAGAAATAGGGGGAAATGATAATTTGGTCTGTAGGACTGGTTCTTACCGTAAATAGGGCTATGCTTGTATTTATTTAGGGATCTGCTTATGTCTGCACTCTCTACCTGGAGCTGAAGGTTGTGCTGTTAGATTTGGGGCTTGGTATCACACACAGAATGGATGTCAGAGAATCAAGGAGAATGGGCTCCTTGGAAAAGGCCCGTGCTCTGTGTTCTGGCTGACCACTTCCTTTCTCTTTTCCGTCCTTTGCAGGTTTTCGGCACATCCTCAGACACTCACAGGAGACGATGATGGCCTCCGCGAGGGGCAGGTGCTGACCCTTTCCCCAGTCCCTGCCGCTGTTCATCCTGACGCCATTTCCCATCTCAGTATCTAAATGCCACAGTGCTCTTGGGGCAAGTTGGGCTGGGAACCACTGTTGCCTTGTAAGGTAGGTTTGTATGAGTCGTTTTGAGCCCATATACATCCGCATGAATCAATGGAAACGCTTCCAAAGTGGTGGGACTGATACGTTTTAGTGTAATTGGAATTGCTGGGTTGCATGTAGCTCGTGGGAAAAAGAATTTGGAACCACTTCTTTGGATTAGCGTTACACCCAGCTAAGAATTCAAAAGCATTAGCATTCAAACTTAAAAAAAAGAAAAGAAAAGAAAAGAAGAAGCCGGTACCTATGAGATCTTTTCTCTCCCCTGTGAATTGCCCTCAGGGTCTTTTAAATTTATCCCTGAGCTTTGCCATCTTTTTATTGGATTATTTTGAAAAAGACTAACCTAGCTGCAAATCTGAACTTCAAAACAATGATATATTTTGTTTCTGGTTTGGGTGATCTCTAAAAAGCAAAATAAATACAGTCAAAATAATAATCTTTCTAAATCAAAGATCATCTTTTATTTGTTGCAAAACTTTCCTGTTTAGTCTCTTGTGTTAGGGGTGTTTGCGTGTGACTTGGCAAAACACTTCTCATGGGTTTGTAAAGATTTAGCAAAAACTTTCAGAACTTTGTCTCAGTTTAATCTTAGCTCGCCCCCCCACCCCCTACCCCACCCCTGTCTTCAGGCTCAGCCTCCAGTAGAGAAAAAACAGGCTTGAAACCAAGACCTCCCACTAGAAGCTAATTTTAAATTTGCAATCTGTTGTCTTGTGATTTTCGCTTCAAATTTAACTTTGAAATAAATACATTTCATCCTTTCTCCTGCAAATTTGGAGGTCTGTTTTCAAGTCATAGAAGGGCGATCATTATGTTTATTTTAATAAGTTTTTAAATACCTCAGGGGAGTGAAAAATCACATTATTAATAATTACAATTTCTGTGCATCATTAAATGCCTTATGCTTGGATTTTGCAAGGTCCTCACCAGTGACTGAGGAACCTTGCTTTGGGAGTTCACTTTTGTCTTGAATGTGATATGAATTGGGTCATTTTGGGCCCACTAATGAGCTCTGATGTTTTATGTATTTGAAGAGCCCTTGTTTTAAGGGAGTCTGCATGGGGAACACTCCCGCTGAGGAGATCTGTGTATTTAGGTGACCAAGACAGGGGTGGGTACGGCAGGGTCCCTGCCACTAGGCCATTATAATAAGGTGGGAAGGGGGTCCATACGAAGCAAGACAAGTGTGTCACTGTGCAAATAATCATGCAGCAGACGCCACGTAAGGAGGTCAAGCAAAGTGCTGTTGAGAAAGCATGATTAAATCCAAGCTAGATAGTATTTTCTTTACCTTAGGTAATTTTTCCCAGCCATCTGTTACGAGTTTGGGTTTGGTGTCGTTTGTTGTAGCTGTCAGCCCAGTGCCCACATCCTCACTCTCTTCAATTATCCAAAAAACCCAGGGACTTAAAGCATGTTAACATGTTCTATTTATTTGCCTTTCCTTAAAATCAATTACAGGTTCAGTGCAGAAACTTTAGAAAATACCCCCCCCCCCCCGCCAAAAGTGTAAGTTTTGAAAAATTGAAATTACCCACAATCACTCTATCCAGAATGATTGCTTTTAAAATTATTATACAGGTCTAGTGCGTGTGTGTGTACGTGTGTGTGTGTGTGTGTGTGAGAGAGAGAGAGAGAGAGAGAGAGAAAGTGAACATATTAATATTCTTAAAATTGAGAGAGAGAGAGAAAGTGAACATATTATTAATATTCTTAAAATTTTAACCTGCTCAAAACCATTTTCTTGGTTGTGCACTCAAATAGAAGTGTTGTTTTTTATTTTTTTGTTTTTTGAGATTTTATTTATTTGTCAGAGAGAGAGTGAGCACAAGCGGGGGGACCGGCAGGCAGAGCAGGCAGGGGGAGAAGCAGGCTCCTCGGTGAGCAGCGAGCCTGATGTGGGACTCCAGCCCAGGACCCCGAGATCATGACAGCCAAAGGCAGATGCTTAACCACTGAGCCACCCAGCCTTCCCTCAAATAGAAGTTTTTACTTCTGAGAGTAAGAAGAGTTTTGCTCCACTGATGTTTGGTCCTACAGTAGAATGATCTTTTTTGATTATCTACTTCTGAACAGGGTAAGCCTTAGCAGGCTGACCCACAAGGCTGGGCTTGGATCACAAAGAATGGGAAGACTAGGGAAAGCGTGTGCCACTCTGGTCTCTGTTTGGGGACTGCTTGAACTGCTGGTCTCATCGAGGAAATCCAACTTCCGGACCATAAAAAATATTATAGGCTCCTTAGTTCTCAAGGTGATGAGGTTATTTCTAGTTCCTTTGTATCTTCTTCTTTCTGTCGCTGTTTTCCCTCTGAACAGTCTGAAGTTACAAGAGTATTTTTGTTTGTTCCTCTCTGCTCAGAGACCTTGGCCATGGGGTGGTTTTCTATGAACTAGAAAGTTTTCTCATGTAATACAGAGAAAACGTAACAGTGTGATGAGAGACACAGTTTGCATGATTTGTGTTGGGTCGTCCAGGTCTTACCTTTCTTTTTTATTTGTGTTCTGTTTCTCTACTCCTGTATAATCATTGATGTTCATAATGATTTTATATAGACATTGTGAACAGTTAAGCTTTTCATTTATTTCAAGAGTGCTTACCTTTACTCGGGGAGCATAGTTAGAGTAGTGGCTTTATTTTATTTTAGTTTTTGGAGAGGGAATTTCTAAAGTAAAACATTTTCCTTATTTTTTTTTTAGAGAGAGTGCACTTGTGTGCGGCAGGAAAGGGGCAGAGGTAGAGAGAAGAGAGAGAATCTTAAGCAGGCTCCATGTCCAGTGCAGAACTGGACATGGGGTCTTTCTCATGACCTTGAGACCATGACCTGAGCCAAAATCAAAAGTCAGATGCTTAACCAGCTGAGCCACCTGGGGAACACAGAGAAAAAAATTTTAATATTGAAGAATTTTTTTTCCCACTTCGTTGATGAATTTGGGTGTGTTTTTTGTACATTTCCTAGCATGTGAATATATTGGCCTGCAGTTTCAATCATGTGATTCAATCATTTAGAAGTCTTTGCTACTCCAACATCTGGGTCACTTTAGGATCAACGTCTATGGATTGCCTTTTCCCTGGAGAGCTGGTTAGAATTTCTGGGTTCTTTGGAACACATTGTGAACATTTTAAGTGTCATATTGGGAGACTTGAGTTCCTGTTAAAATCATCTGGAAAACAATGGTTTTCCTTTTTTGTTGCTTTAGCAGGCAGTTGACCCAGCCAGGTCCTACACATAGGCCACTTGCTTGGCAGTCTGGGAGGTGGGCAGTGGTTTTATGTAGTAACTCAGCTCCCAGGGCCTTTACCGTCTTGCTTGGGTGGGTCTGAGATTGGGCATCTGAGACAGGTGAGCCCGGGACTTGTATGGATTTGTACACAGCTCTGGTGGATTGGCTTCTCCAGCTCTCTTTCCTCGGTGACCCCCCTCATTCCTTGGTTGGCAGGGGCTACTCTTCTTGGTTCTTTGGCCAGAACAATGGGGTGCATCTTGGGAATTTTTGCTCACCTGTGTCAGAAGTGTACTTCCGCATAAGACTGGGAGAGAGGAACCGGGAAACTCACTCTTGCATGAGCAGCTTCTTCCGGTTTTGACTTCCCCACACAGCATGCTTGTGCTTGCACTTTGGAATATTTGGGCAGTTGCTATTTTCTTTGGCCGCAAGTTCTTCAGTCTTTTATCAGTCAGAGAAGGATCAGTCCTAGTGCCGAGTTCCGTTTCGTTCCTTACTTTACGGAGACAGAAGCGCCGCCCCAGTTAATCAGCTCTACCTCTCTGTTTAACCTCCCTTTGGACCACTGGTCTGTGCTTACTTTGTGTTTCCTGATAGAGACGCTAAGTGATGCTCAATGCATATGTTTTTTTTTGTAAGATTTATTTATGTATTAGAGGGAGACTAGGGGGAGGGGCAGAAGAAGAGGCGGAGAGAGAATCTCCCAACAGACTCCCTGTAGAGCCGGGAGCCTGATGTGGGGCTCGATCCACCACCCGGAGATCATGACCTGAGCTGAAATCAAGAGTTGGATGCTTAGCCAACTGAGCCACCCAGGTGCCCTGATAGCACACTTATTTTTTATTGCCTGATTTGTTGAGACTCTATTAGAAAGTTTTAGATGGCTTTCAGCTATAAAAGCAGATTTTAAAATGTTTCATTTTGAAGAACTCTCACTTTTATTTTTTTGAAAGAGAGAGCAAGTGTGTGAGTGGAGAGGGGTGCAGAAGGAGAGAGAGAGAGAGAATCTTAAGCAGGCTTCATGCCCAGCAAGGAACTCAACGCGGGCTCAGTCTCACCACCCTGAGATCACGGCCTGATTCAGAATCAAGAGTTGGACACTGAACTGCCTGAGCCACCCAGGCGGCCCTGAAAAATTCTCACTTTTAAAGAGAAATTCCATTTAACCAGACTATTTCAGGTATTTAAGGCTTTGCTTTTTAAATTTTGAAATAATTAGAGATTCACAAGATATTGTACAGATGATGTACAACCTAATGGCTGTTCTTATTGATCAGTTTCCTTAAGATACTTTTTCACTTACTCACTGTGTATTTAACTTGGTGGATTTCAAGGAATGTACTAGGATTACCTGAAAAGTTTAACTCATTGCTTTAAGAGAAAGGTCACGGTGGTAGAAAAAGCCACACTGTCTCTAGGGTCCTTCAGTTCTGGCCCCAAGACTCTAGATTTTCTGACTCCACACCACTGGCAGGTGACCCCCTACTCAGCATGCCACCATGCCACCATGTCTCCCTTGCCTCCATTTTGTCTAGGTCTCTGAGGCCGAGTACATCTGCACTGTCCACCTAGACAATGGGGAGGGGTACGCTCTGAACTCTGAATTCTGTAGGGACAGCTCTCAAAAGAGGAGGCAGGGAAGAATTGAGGGCAAGAAGTGAAATGAGGCAAAAGCAAGGCCTTCAATCTTTGGCCAGGTAATTGGGGGTGGGGAGCAGAGTGGAGCAGGGGCGAGTGGTCTGGGATGAGGGACCTTCAGGTGGAAGGGAGCCCGAGTGACGGGCACATTGATGACCGCTGTGTCCTCGAGACATCTGGTAGAAGGGGCTAGCATAGTTAAGTCTGACTTTGTGGTCTTCTCTAGTCCACACTGTGGTCTTGTTCCTAATTTGTGTCGTGACCCCATTCTCACCTCCTTTTTATTGTGGTTGTATGAATTTCTACATTCTAGGTTTAAGTTTAGTTTGTCATTCATTCGTTCAGTGTTCTGCCGCCGAGCACCTTTTACCTTTCAGGCGGGGTTCTAGGCACTGAGGATATAGCAGTAAATAAGACAAGCAGAACTTTTAGCCCTCCTGAAGCTTATGTTCTGGTGGGGAAGGACAGAGAATAAAAAAGTTAAGTAAGTGAAATATATTTTGTGTTATGGTTGTGATAAAGGCTAAGGAGGAAAAGAAAAGAAGAGGGGTAAAGATTGAGCTGTGTTGGTGGGGGGGCTGTCACTTTGGATAGAGGTCAGGGAAGATCACCCTGAGAAGACAGTATTTGAGTCAAAGTCAGAACCAACTGGAATGTGAGTGAGGTAGTGAAGGACGGTTGCAGGCAGAAAGAAGAGCATGGGCAAAGGCCCTGGGGCAGACTCAGGGCCCTACCTGGCTCAGGTAGCCAGAACTTAGACCTTTGAAAAGAAAGTATGAGAAGCCAGATTTGAGGTCTAAATACTGAGGGTTGTTCTTGTGATAAAATTTTGACCAATACCTCTTGCCTAATCCCTCTCCCGCTAAGTGCTCCCTGAAAATGCAACTTATTTGGAACCACTATCATGCTGCATCAGGAAGTGATAGTTTTAATGAGTTTAAAACTGGAGACAGTTTCCGGCTAGAGGCTGAGTACTCTTATTCTGATGCTCTTCTTTGTAATTTCTTTTATTTTCTTCTTCTTCTTTTTCATTTCTGTCCTGGTTTTTGCATTTCATTCTGACCTTGATCTCTGTTTTCTCACCTCGCGACAGTGTGATGATCGCGTTGGTGAGGTACTACTGATCACTCACCTTCTGCTTTGTTCCTAAAATACACGACTGCTGACTATCTCCTGTCTGGAGTTGAGCACTGCTAGCCTCCGTAGAGGCTACTGAGGAACTGAAAGCTGCTTTCTACCCTGAAGTTCCTTCCTGACTCACGGGGACCGACCGGGTGTGGATGTAAATTACAAACTGGATAAAAGCTAGCATTTTACCTTTTTGTACAGGCAGAGGATTAGAACTTCCAGTTCGCCCATGTTCTGGAGGCGCACAACATTCCCGTGGGGCAGAGGTTGTCTCAGAAAGAGGAGATTGTGTCAGTTGAATGCCACGAGCAATTTTATTTATTTATTTTTATTTTTTAAAAGATTTTATTTATTTATTTGACAGACAGAGATCACAAGTAGGCAGAGAGGCAGGCAGAGAGAGAGAGGAGGAAGCAGACTCCCCGCTGAGCAGAGAGCCCAATGTGGGACTCGATCCCAGGACCCTGGAATCATGACCGGAGCCAAAGGCAGAGGCTTTATCCCACTGAGCCACCCTGGCGCCCCATCCACGAGCAATTTTAATTTTTCATGCTTCTGTTAACTTCTATGTACCCCCACCAACACCACACGAGCCCTTGTGGTTCTCACCAACCTTTCAGGAAAAGTTTTCAAATTAAGGGCTATTTCAGCAGGTCCCCAGCAACTGATTTTTCTTGACTTGCTTCAGACTTCCTGCCGACTCTGTTTAGGTCACCCCCTGAGAATTTCTCTTGGTAGGATTTAGGAGATTTGGCATTCATCTCTAAATTCTAGTTCTGAAGATAAAAATGGCTTCTTTCCTACCTTGGCCGGCTGGAAAGAATCCTGCTACTAAAAATGCTATTAATATAACAGGCCCGTCGGAGTGATGCATTAGGTGCTGTAATTCTTGAAGGTTGGGGCCATTTCCTTTAGGAAACCTCTCCTGAGGCTTTTAACTTGATTGCTTTTCTGTTGGCAGAAACGAGCCTCACCAAAAAATGTGTTGTTGGGAATATGCCTGTCAATTTATATTTGCAGGCTTTTGATACGTAGAATAGCGAAGGGTCCTCCTTGTGGGTGTGAGGAGACAGTTTTGCTTGTCTTACACGCAGTTCTGCCACCATCATTCTTTTCCTTCTTTTAAACTTGAACCTGTTGATTTTTTTTTAAAGATTTTATTTATTCATTTGACAGACAGAGATCACAAGTAGGCAGAGAGGCAGGCAAAGAGAGAAGGGGAAGCAGGCTCCCCGCTGAACAGAGAGCCCGATGTGGGGCTTGAGATCATGACCCGAGTCAAAGGCAGAGGCTTTGTCCCACTGAGCCACCCAGGCGCCCCTAAACATGTTGATTCTTAAAGTGGAACCATGGCTGACACTTGTTCTAAGCTTTTTATTATTTATTGGCAAAACGTACGAATACATAGACACATTCAGGTGTCTTAACGTGTACTTTAAAAGATCAAGAACTCTAAGGAATTGGCCATGGCCTTTAGGTATTAAAATGCTTATGTGGGGCTGCCTGGATGGCTCAGTGGGTTAAAGCCTCTGCCTTTGGCTCAGGTCATGATCTCAGGGTCCTGGGATCAAGTCCCATATAGGGCTCTCCACTTAGCAGGGAACCTGCTTCCCTTCCTCTCTCTGTCTGCCTCTCTGTCTGCTTGTGATCTCTGTCTGTCAAATAAATAAATAAAATCTTAAAAAAAAAAATGCTTATGTGTTGGAGCGTCTGTGTGGCGCCTTCGGTTACGCGTTTGACTCTTGGTTTTTGGTTCAGGTCTTGATCTCAGGGTTGTGAGATCGAGCCCCGCGTTGGGCGCTCTCTCTCTCTCTCTCTCTTTCTCTCTCTCCCCCCCCTTCCCCTCGCACTCACACGTGTGCTCTCTTTCTCTAAAATAAATAAATCTTAAAAAAAAAAAAAAAACGCTTTCTTATTTATTTGACTTTCAAAATGTAGCACACCATATTCTTCAGGATATAGATCACAAATGCTCGTGTGTGGACAGTGGATGTTTTTCTTTCCCCTCTAGTGAGTTGAATTGTTGTTATTGTTTTTTTGTTTTGTTTTTTTCTTTGCTCCTTAAAGACGCCAGCCAGAGAGGCAGGAGCTTATTAACTGCTTTGAAATATACTTGCTGCCAGGAAAAAGGAGATTCTCCTGCTTGGAAAGTTCCCTCTGAGAATCACATGATGTGTGACCTGGTGGGGAATATTCCAGTACGGGAAAATTGTAACATCTGGTGCCTGTGTGAGTTACCTCCGAACTCACTGGAACATGAAATGGAGGTTTTCCCTTCCTGTGGTCACCGATTTGGTTTCCACGAAGATGGGCTCGTCTGAGTCGATGGAGTGTTTTAGATGGAGTGTGAGATTATAGAATGATTCCGGATCAGTGTGAAGGTGTCTGATAGTCCCGACTCTTTGTCATGGTCCTGGTCAATTCTTTCTCTGCGTCCCCCCTGGTACCTTTCACTGTTTTCTTGTCTACCTTCCATGGCTACGGTATCCGTTTCTTGAGAGTTGAGAGCGTGTCTCTTTTGTTCGCTGCTGTGTCTCTGGCTTCTACAGCATGGTAGGTGCTCATGTATTTTCTGAATGAATGACTACGTAGGTGGTTGGAAACATCAGCGCAGGAATATATACAGCTACTATATTTTCCCTCTTTTCCTTTCTGGCCACTTTTATGTGTGTGTCTTAAGCGCTTACAATTTGAATGGTACAGAGAAAGAACAGAGTAAGGAGAAGAGGCTAGAGGAGTCACAGTCCCTGAGCTTTGAAGGTCTTTCTTCTTTTTCCCCGTGGGCGACAGTCACCAGGCCAGGGAGAGAGACCGGAAAATGGGAAGGAAGGACTTGAATTAACCTGGGTAGCCCCAAAAGGCTGAATCACATTTAGTGGTTTCATAATGTGAATTTCTGTGTGCAGGGCACTCTGTACCAGATTCATGTTCCTGGTTTGGATTTGCTCCCAGAAATAAACCCATTAGTCTGCTGCGAAGCAGAGAGCGGGGTTTCTTTTCGTTTTGCCCCTCTCCCTCTCCCTCTCCCTGCCTCCCACTTCATGCCCCCTCTGAAATACCAAAAGTTAAGGTTTTCAGAATGCCGGGGCACTGAATCGAATTTTAGGTAAAAGCCCATGGTTCCTTTTGACCTGGATGAACTGGGAAGAGTTGATCGGACTTATTAATCTCTTGAGTGTTTCAAGTTTTGATTGATTTTTTTAAAAAGATTTTATTTATTTATTTGAGAGAGAATGAGTGAGAGAGAGCATGAGCGAGGAGAAGGTCAGAGGGAGAAGCAGACTCCCCAAAGAGCCAGGAGCCCGATGTGGGACTTGATCCCGAAAGTCCGGGATCATGACCCTAGCCAAAGGCATTCATTTGCTCAACCGACTGAGCCGCCCAGGCGCCCCTGATTTTGAAATACAGATGGAAGTCTGGGTCAGATGGAAACACTGGGAGGGAGGGAGGTCGTCCAATGCTCCGGTGAGTTTGGTTACTGCTTTTTGAACCACAGTATCATTTCCAGCAGAAAGTCCATTTGTGGGGTGCCTGCGTGGCTCAATGGGTTAAAGCCTCTGCCTTCGGCTCAGGTCATGATCTCAGGGTCCTGGGATTGAGCCCCGTATTGGGCTCTTTGCTCCTCAGGGAGCCTGTTTCCCCCTTTCTCTGCCTACTTGTGATCTCTGTCTGTCAAATAAATAAATAAACTCTTAAAAAAAAAAAAAAAGAAAAAAAAAGAAAGTCCGGTTGTGCTTTCAGGGTTTTTGGTGTCTGGAGAGAAGCCGAGCTGGAGGGAACCATGAGGGTTTGCAGCTCTGAAGGCAGCACGGCAGCAGGCCCTGTGGGCAGCTAGCTACCCTCTGGGCACAGACACGTTTAATGCTCTACATGTCTACCTGGGTTCTCATTTCACATCGCGGGGGGCCCGTCTCAGTGGAGGCATCAGTTCTCACCTGCAAGTGTGTAAGGGCCCAGGCACCTGCCAGGTGGGCAGGTGCAGAGGATGGGGTGGGCAGAGGATCGTGTCCTGTCGCCTTACCAAGCTCTCTGCCCGCCCCGCACCCTGAGCTCTTTCTGTTCAACTACCCATTCGTGACTCACTTATCCCCTCCTCTCTTTCCTCCCACCCCCCATGCTGCAGACCATAAAACCATGGGAAACGCAGAAAGTCAAAATGTAGAGCATGAGTTTTATGGAGAAAAGCATGCCAGCCTGGGCCGGAAGCACACGTCCCGCTCACTGCGCCTGTCGCACAAGGCTCGGCGGACGAGGCACGCGTCCTCGGGGAAGGTGATCCATAGGAACTCCGAAGTGAGCACACGATCCAGCAGCACACCCAGCATCCCGCAGTCCCTGGCCGAGAATGGCCTGGAGCCCTTCTCCCAGGAGGGCACCCTAGAGGACTTCGGCAGCCCCATTTGGGTGGACCGAGTGGATATGGGCTTGAGACCCGTGTCGTACACCGATTCTTCCGTCACTCCCAGCGTGGACAGCAGCATCGTCCTCACAGCCGCCTCTGTGCAGAGCATGCCAGACTCGGAGGAGACCCGGCTCTACGGGGATGACGCTACGTATTTGGCTGACGGAGGCAGGCGGCAGCATCCCTACACATCCAACGGGCCCACTTTCATGGAGACGGCGAGCTTTAAGAAGAAACGCTCCAAATCTGCAGACATCTGGCGGGAGGACAGCCTGGAATTCTCACTCTCTGATCTGAGCCAAGAACATTTAACAAGCAACGAAGAGATCTTGGGTTCCACCGAAGAGAAAGACTGCGAGGAGGTTCGGGGCATGGAACCCCGGGCGAGCCCCCGGCAGCTCAGCAGCTGTCAGCGTGCCAATTCCCTGGGTGACTTGTATGCTCAGAAAAACTCCGGGGTGACGGCAAACGGGGGGCCCAGGAGCAAATTCGCAGGCTACTGTCGGAATCTGGTGTCTGATATTCCTGATCTTGCAAACCATAAGATGCCACCAGCTGCTGCCGAAGAGTCTCTTCCCTACAGTAATTACAACACACTCCCCTGTAGGAAGTCTCACTGTCTTTCTGAAGGTGCCACCAACCCACAGATTAGCCATAGCAACAGCATGCAAGGCAGAAGAGCAAAAACAACTCAGGTAAAGTGGTTGAAATCTGTTTCACTATTTTGGAAATGGTGCATGAGTTCAAGTGCATGCTTTTGCTCCTGCAAGGTTCCCATCTTTGAGTGCCTGGCGGCGGCTGCACCTGCTACTACCCGCACCCCCCCCCCCCCCCCCCCCCCCCGGGATTCATCTCAGCTCTGCTTCGCCCCTCTTCCAGTTCGGTGCCAGGGGTGGGATGAAGGGAATAGAGAGAGAGAGAGAGAGTGTGTGTGTGTGTGTGTGTGTGTGTGTGTTGGGGGGGTGATGTGGGTAGGAGTGAGAAAAAAGCTGATAAGTTCATACTCGGGACCTGCTGCCTCTCCAGCTCAGCTCGTGAATAGCGTCTCGCTTCTGCTGAGCCTCCTTCCTCTCCCCGGACAGATGGGCCCGGCGGGTTGAGCACTCTCGGGGTGTCTCTCCAGTGCCGCAGGTGGGAAGACGGGTTGGTCGGAACCTCCTCGGAGGAGGCATCTTTGATTCAGGGCGGGCTCTGGTCATTGGTCAGCTTCTCGCGGGGGTTGGCAGGCTTCTCGCCTTACTAGGAGCCATTTCAATTTCCTGTTCCTTGCGATGCCGGCCAGCCCTGTCTCTGGAGGGAGGGGCAGCGGAAGGAATAACATGGGCGGCTTCCAGTTCCTACTTTGCAGCCAGCTCGTTGTTTGACCTTGGGCAAACCCTGACTTCTAGTTGCTTCTCTGAAAAATGGGAGTGAAAAGGGCTCAACGCGCCTGTTCAGGGGTCTAGGGCAGGAGAGAGATGGGTGTGAAGGCGTTTCTTTTAAAGATTATTTTTACAAGTGCCTTGCTGATGGAAAGAGGTCTCATCACCTTCATTGGTGGGGGGGCCTAAGAGCCCACCTCACACTCCTGTGTGCCCTGGTCCTTTTCTGGTCCTGCTGTTCCCGGTCGCCGAGTTCCGGGCATCCTGGCTGGTGTTGAGGATGGGTTCATGGTTTAACAAGACAGTGCTTCTCATCAGAGATCCAGTCAAGCCCATTTGCCTCGAAAGGCACGTCAGCCTCCACGGTGACCAACTGACAGCACCGTGGTCAGCGGGAAAGCGGCAGGTGCCCTCCGGGCTGACGGAGCAAGGGTGGTACTGTTCCAGTACGAGTCAGACAGGCATTTTGAGGTTTAGTTCTCTCAGAAAGGGGGTCTAAGTAAAATGGGCAGATGGTGGGGAACCCAAAAAGGGGGCAGAGAAAATGGACACTAGACTGTGTTCTTGCTGGAGAGCAGATTTTTATAAAATAGCCCCGATCTCAGGTTTCTGATTTTATGTTGGAATTTTAAATTCTCCTGTACCAGCCATCAGGGAAGTCCTCGGTGTTTTTTGTTTCTTCTCCTACGCTAGCTTTCTGTATTAGAATAATTAAAACTTTCTGTAAGTTCCTCCAAGTTTATATGGGTTAAAGGAGACCGTGTTTGACCTCTCCCCTCCTTTTCTTTCCAAAACCATGTTTGACTGTCATAAAAATACACATGACATTTACCATCTTGGCCATTTTGACGTGTGTAGTTCACGTTCACACTGTCGGGTACCCATCACTACGTCCATCCCCAGAACTCTTTCCATCTTGAAAACCTGTTAAGCAACAACCTCTCATCCTCCTCCCCTAACATGCCCCCCACCCCCCGGCCCCACAGCCCCATTTCTGTTTTCTGCCTCCATGAATTGGACTACTCTAGGGATCTCCCATAAGTGGAATCAGGTTATAATGGTCTTCTTGTGACTGGCTTCTTTCCCTTAGCATAATTTCCTCGGGGTCCATCCATGTTGTAGTCGGGATTTCCTTCCTTTTTAAGGCCGAAGAATATTCTAGCATGTGTGTGTTTGCTGCAGTTTTCTTTTATCCATTCATGTGTCGGAGGGCAAGTTGTGCCGATGATGTCCAAACCAGGTATCGGGGCTCCACTCCTCACCTGGGTGACTTCGGGCAAAAAACTATCAGATGCGGGAATAATAAGTAAGGCCTTTTGAGAAGATGGAATGAAGTAACACAGTGCCCGGTCCTTTGGCAGCAGCCAGTAGGGGAGGATTCGTTAGTCGTTGGCTGTGTTCCTTATGAGTGGCGGTGTAGGACTTAAAGGCCCAGGTGGTTCAATATTTCTATCAAAGTCTTGTGTCTTAGAAACAGTTGTTAAAAACATTGACTCTACAATCAGGGGAGATGAGCCTGAAGTTGCATCCCCATGGACACCTGAATTTTGTACCCTTCTCTTCTTGGGGGCGAGACTCACTGATGGGAATGATGGAACAACCCCCCTGCGGGAGTTGCTCCTCACTGTCCGTTTGGGAAGTGGAGAGACCCGTGAGATGGGTGACCTGTCCTGTGACCTGACAGGGGCTGAAGGCTTGTTCTTAAAGGCACGGCCAGAATCGTACTGCAGGGCTGAAACGAAGAGAGAGGCTCCTAGCCTTCAGGATTCAGAGAAGAGTGCGTTGATGCAGGCAATTGAGAAGGGAACATGACCTATGACCATGACTGTCCCTCTTACCTGGAACAATGCCAGCCAGGACTTTTTTTTTAATGGGGCGGGGCAGAGGAAGAGAGAGACTCCACGCTGAGCGTGGAGGCCAAAATGAGGCTCGAGCCCATGACCCTGAGATCCTGACCTGAGTGGAAATCAAGAGTCAGATGCTTACCCTACTGAGCTTGCCAGGCGCCCCACGTTAGCTCACATTCTGTATGAGATCTAAGAGGGGTGCCTGGCTGTATTCTGGCTCTCCATGTTGTGCCCCACCCCCCCGGCGCCCCAGGCTGGGGACAGCTGGACCTCTGGTTCAGCCCACCCCCCACGGATGGGGGTTTGAGTCACAGCTGACTACACCCAGAAGAGAGGGGCAGAGCAGTTTTCTCCTGCAGAGCCGGTACCACTGTGAGCTCTCACGTGTCATTGTTCTATGAAATTTCCATCTTTGGCTTGGAGCCTTTGGAAATTGTTAATATATGGAAGTGAGATCATCTAAATGTGGTGTCTCAGAAAGTCACTGCCTCGGCAGCTTAATGTGATGCAGAGAGCAACGGACTCGCAGTCCGGGGGCGTCCATTTACATCCTGGCTGGCTCCTCGCTGACCGGTGACCTTGGGCGAGTCACTCCTGTCTTGGGTGCCGCGCAGGCTCCTTCTCTGTCCGCGGCGAGGGACACCAGCCTCTGACAAGCACCCTTAGGGGAACCCGGCGGGCACCCAGTGTGGACACCTGTTGCAGAGTCCATAGAATGAACGGAAGAATTATTTTCGTATTGACTTTATATGTTGAGCGAGGATCTTTAATGACTTGAAACAAACCCCAGAATTATGCACAACAGTCCCCATCCACCCACGCTTCCTAGTCTAAGTTTGGCGTGTTCATCCAACGCGATTTCTTGAGAACCCACTATGTTCCAAACAGTGTATTTTAAGAGACAGTGGGTGTGGAAGCTTCCTTGAAAAGAATTCCCTTTTTTTTTTTTGTTGTTCTTTTTTTTGTTGTTGTTGTTGGTAAAAGTTTCTGACCCTGGGGATCTCTTCAGCGAGCTTGGATCGGAGATGTTAAAGTTCCCTCATCCTGCTCTGGTGATGTAGTTGAATCTGTAACTGTCAGCAGTTTACTCCCCAGAAGAAGAGTTTCTGGAAGACATTTGGCCCCAGAGTGTGTTCTCTGAGCCTGGGATGAAATACACTTTATCTGAAACAATGGGAACAACTTCTTTGGATTTGAAAATGATCGAAAAAGAGTCTTTGACCATTTTTCCTTTTTTTGTTGTTTGTTCAGTAGTTGGACGTGTTACTGAAACATGAGGCCTTGGAGCTCACATGTAGTTTTTAAAAAGTAACACCTGTTTCATGCCTGCCACGCGGCGAGTGCTGAGGAATTATTTAATTCAGTAAGTTTGAGTGTGTGTGTGTGCACGTGTGTGTGCACGCACACAACGTGCATGAAAATTTGTGTTGCGACTGTTTTGTATTCCTTTGTTGGAAGGGTTTATCCATATCGCTTAAAGCAGAGTTTACTTGCATTGATGTCTAGAGAAAGACAAGAATAGATTGGCCCTTGATTTGATGGATACATTATTGGTCTTTTGGACTGAACTTGACTGTCTCCGATATTCCCATGGTTAACACTTAGAGCTGGGGCAGCCTGATACCACGTAAAGATGTTCTGAAATCCAGCAGAGCCGAGCTCGTCGGCCTGAGCACTGTTTCTGTTGGTTATGTAACCTGGATGGACCTCGGTGCCTCCCGAATGGGGCTGATGGGAGTTCCGCACGGAAGTGAGTACAAGGCTCCTGGCACGTTGTCTCTTGCGCTTAGTAGAAGCTCAGTCGGTCATGGTTATTAGTTGTGATGGGAATAGTTTGGCTTCCTCTTTCAGAGCTCAGCCCTCCTGTGTCTCAGACTTCCAGTGGGTGAGGTGGAAAGAGAGAACTGCCAACTGATGGAGCATCTTGGAGCCAGGCTGTGTGTTTCAAAGGGAAGCTTTGGCTTGGGGCCATCGTACGGGACTTGGTAGGAGAGCTTCATTCATCCACTTAGGAGGTGGAAGAGTGGGAGCTGCTCTTACCAAGAACTTCTCAAGGAGCCACAGCCTGGAGATAGCGAGGGACCCCCTGCTCAGAGCCCCTTGTGGAGATGGGACACTGATGATGGGTTTGTGTGTTTGTGCAATTTCTGACCACCTCTGTGTCCCCAGAAATCTTCACACCATAGCGGATGGAGTCGGAACGAGGTAAGGCAGAGCTCTCCATCCGTTTCTGGCCCCCGTGGGCCATTGACAGATTCTTTTCAGCCTGATTTCCAGCTCACAGATCACCCCTATGTCCAGCCCCCTCCCTTTGTTGGGGAGGAAATATATCTAAAGAGATGAGGCGACCAGGTCTCGCAACTAGATTAAAATCTAGGTCTCCTGACTCACCGACCAGGGTCATTCTTCGGAAGCCCACACCCCCACACCATTACTTCCTCCTCATTCTCGAACAGATTCCAACTTACATGTCCTTAGATTTTAGGATCAAATTCCTCAGTTCTGGGGCAGAAGCAAAAAAGGGTGATTGACTGAAAAGAATGTCGGAATGTTCCCACTGTAGCCCAGGCGCAGTGGTTCCTGAGAGAGGTGTCCGCGGCAGGGTTCAGAAGAAAGCCTTGCTTTCTTGTTTGGAAAGGCAAGTCCTAGATCCATGATTGCAGCAACAAGGGGTGTGCAGTGTTCTTGGAAGAGGCTCTTGAGTTCCTAGCAAAATTGTGTTGGTTTTTATAAAATTTTGTTTTGCTTTACACTTAGCTTAAATGGCTTAGGAATAAGTATGTTCCCCAAGCTGAAAACCGACATCAGCATCCAAGAGATTTTTAACCTTTGGTCACAGACTCCTTTGAGAGTTGGATGAAAAATTTGGACCCTTTTCTTAGATAAACACATGGACCACCCTTCTGCATTCAATTTCAGGGGCTCCATGGGTTCCCCAAAGTCCATCTAGAAGCTTCTGGTTAATAACCCCAGGTTACTTCTGCATGAAACAATATATTTTCGTATAAAATTTATTTTTTTAAAAAAACCCCTTTCCTTGCCTTTTCTTCAGACCATTCGATGCTTCTTTTTTTCTTTTCCCTTGATCTTCCTTTTTCTGGCATCTAAGTTAAGCAATGAGATAGTGTTTTGAAAGCAAGCCCATCCATTTTCGGCAGGAGTATCTGCCTCTTGGCCAAGATCTTCTTTTGGGGAGTGAGAGGGTGAGTAGGTAGTTGGGGGATGGCTGTGTTGTTAGTTTCAGACCCTTTCTACTTGTAAAAAGTACGGTGAACTCCAAAGGGCTTCTGTTTATGTGGCTTCTAGCTATAAATAGTTATCACACTAGAAATTGAAACAGGAAAGCAAAAAAAAAAAAAAAACCAAAAACCCACTTGTTGATTCATTTTTAAAATAGAACCAATAAACCCATTCTTTGTCCACAGAAATGACTTTTTATTTTCTAAAATTTAAAAAATTAGGGAGGAGAGAGGTGTTAATTTATATTTGACAAATCTCTACAGTTTCTGGCAAACAGGAGACCCTAGAGTCTCCTCTCTGCTTCTGCCTTCACTCTTTTGTGGTTGTGTTGGTTGGTTGGTTGGTTGGTTGGTTGGGGGGAAAATGTGGTTTTGCCCAGGTAGCTGGAAAAGGCAGGGCGTGATAGCCACCCCCTGAAATTACCTGAGGATCCCTGGTCCACACTTTGAGCTGCCCATTGAGGCTAATACAGGCTGGGGAAGTTTAGGCCTTCAAAATTCCCATTTTTAGTTTAGTGCTTGAAGAAGAGGAATGTCTGTGTTCATTGATGAAACTGCTGGTTTCTTAGCATCACTGAGGAGGAGGAAGGGCTGGAATTGGGAGCTTAGAATCCTTCCAGAAGCCTGCTATGAGGGCCTAAGAGGGCCTCCATGGAGCCCAAGGTAGAACTTAGGAAATAGGCTTTTCACTGTCATATGGATGCAGTTTGCTCTGGACGACTGTTGGCAGATTATCTAATGCGGCCCATAGGACAGCCCGTCCTGTCTTTCTTTTTCTAGTTTAAAAAAAAGTTAAAGAAAACACTTCAAATTAACTCTGGTTATGTCTGTAAATGACATAATAAAACCAGATTGTTTGAAGATTGCAAAGTTCAGCTTGACAAGTAGGACTCACTTCTCAGCTCAACCGTAGCTGGGCTTGAGCTGAGCCGGGAGATGAGCAAACCTTTAAATCAAATGAAACTGTAATCCGCGAGGAACCGTTCTCCTTGTTTGGAGATTATGGTGGAAAATGAACAGCAGTTTATTCACGGAAAGGTGGGTTTATTTTTATTTATTTGTTTATTTATTTATATTTACTAAGATTTTATTTATTAGAGAGAGTGTGCACGTGCATGCACCTGTGCACACACGAGTGGGGGTGGGGCAGAGGACGGGGGAGAGCAGGGAGCCCAACGTGGGGCTCCATCCCAGGACCCCGGGATCATGACCTGGACCAAAGGCAGACCCTTAACTGACTGAGCCACCCAGGCGCCCTGCAAAGGTGGGTTTATTTTTCTGAAGTGTCTTGCCTACTCCACGCCAGATACTGTTTGTCGTGCTTTGGGATGTGTCAACAGGAAAAGGTCCCGGAGCTCATGGAGCTAGTTTGGGGGTGAAATGGGCACGTGCGGGCAGAAAACAGCATAATAAGCGCTCGACATGCTATGGAGAAAAGAGCAGGGCAGGGCAGACGAGGCAGTGGGGATGCGGGAGGCACTATGAGATGGGGCGGTCAGGCTTGACCCCCTCGAGAGGGCAGACTTGGGAGTCGGTCATTGATTTGGGAGGTGGGAGTGTGCCCTGCGTGTTTGAGGGAGCAGAGCTGGGGCAGGGGAACAAGATGCTGCAGAGAAGTTGGCCTGGCAGTCGGAGGAGGGAAAGGAGTCTTTTAGCTGTGGAAAGGGGGGATGTGAGCTGAGCCTTAAAGGATGAATATTCTGGGAAGCAAGAACAGTTGGGAGCATGCACCTGCGTTGCACTGACTGGTAGGTCCGTCCTGTGCTCCAGTGTGAAGGCTGGACGTCTGCAGGGGGCTTTGCAAGGCAGGCCGAGGAGCCTTCCACATGGCTCCTGGGAAGGTCTGCCTGGCTGTGGTGTGCCGGGTGCATTCAGGAGGTTGAGGGAGAGAGCATGTGGCTGAACCACGGCCGTGGCTCTGAGAAAGGAACCCGCAGGTCGGGTGATAGATACATCATGGTAGTGAGGAGGGAAAGGATGACTACAAGGTTTGAGGCACCTACGTGGAAAAAAGCAGATAAAAAGAGAGAAAATGATTCATTAGCTCAGATGTTGGCAGTCCCCCGTCTGGAGTTACCTGCAGCAACATTTCAAGCATTTGCCAACATACTTCTGACTCCTTTTTAGCAACTGTAAGAACTTTGGGTTGAGAGAAATTTTGAGTCACTCCCAGTGGGGATCATTAGAGAAGGAGGGAAGACGTGTTGAAAACATAAAAAGGCGTGGAAGTTTTGTCTTGGGAAAGGGAGAAGGGAGAACTAGAGCTGGGCTTTAGAAGTCCCTCCAACGGAGGTGGGACATGTGCAAGTGGGGCATGATAGTGGGAAACCCAGCGGGTAGAATTTACAAACTTCAGAATTGAAAATGCAGAAAGGCACCGGATATTTGGTTAGAGAGCAAGAGAGAAGGGGACCAAAAGAAGCCTTACATGGAAAAGTAACACTACAATATTTCTAGCAAATCAGGAATGGCAATTATTAGTAACAGTGTGCATAGTTATTAATCGACAGTGTAGAAAACACCACCATTTTGGGGCGCCTGGGTGGTTAAGCATCTGTCTTGGGCTCAGGTCATGATCTCAGGGTCCTGGGATCGAGCCCTGCGTCAGGCTCCTTGCTCAGTAGGGAGCCTGCTTCTCCCTCTCCCTCTGCCTCCCCTCACCCCTGCTTGTGGCCCCTCTGTCAAATAAGTAAATAAAATCTTTAAAAAAAAAAGTAGAAAACACCATTTTCCTAGGTTATGATGCTATTTTGCAAATGTGACAATAACTTAAAAGGCACTTCATCGGCTCCTACCAGCCGTGGTCAGCCCATTTTCCCCAGTTTCCTCAGCAGCACCCTTCCATGTTAGGCACTAGTGAGCGAGGTCAGGCAGTGCTTCTCTCCTTGGGCCAAGATGAATTTAGACCAAAGGTGGAAATGACAGTAATCCTAGTTAATGCTTTTAAGCAGGTACTATGTGCTGGACACCGTTCTAGAAACCTTTGCTGGGTTAACTCAGTTTCACAGCATCTTAACAGAGTGTTCTAAAGGGGAGATAACTGTTGTCATCCCCTTTTGACAGGTGGGGAAACTGAGGCACAGAGCAGTTCAAAGTAACTTCCCCGGGATCGGTATTGACCATACTGAGATTACCAAGGGAGAGCATCCTAAGAGTATATCAAGTATACCGAGGAGAGAACACTGGGGGCCAAAAACAGTATTCATGTATGTGCGTGTGTGTGAGACGGGGCACTTGGCAGTTTGGGGGACAAGAAGATGGTAAACCAGGGGAGAAGGAGTGTTTTAGAATTGAACAAGGCAAAAGTTGTTCTAATTCAGAGCTTCTGCAAGTCGAAATTTCCTCAACCCCCTGAAAGTCCACTAACTCTCTATATTTAGCTTTTCTGTATAGCTATGTGAAAGCAAAGCTGGATTCATCAGGGAAATTAAACAAAGTAACCAAGGAAATAGCTTCTAATTGCATCAGACCGATAATGACACATGGCTGATTGATCTTACTGTCCTCGAAGTGTCCCAGGGCCCTTGAACTTTGTGGCTGATTACCTTTCCAAAACTGTGTTCACCTGTCATTAACACAGAAAACCTGTCCCTCAGAGGATTTGTAAGTTGCCCAGCAAAACCACTGGAGCCTTGTTACAATGTATCGTTAGCCCCCATTCGTGCTGCCTGACCCTTCAGTTTGCCAAGGTGGTGAGAAGGGGCTTTACATTTCCTGAGTGCCGCCAGCATTTTAGTACCTGAGCCCACGTTAGCATTTGTGGTCCAGCTCTGGTGACCTCGATGACCCTGGCCTGGCAGCTGTGGTGTGCTTCGGGCTACAGCTGGCCACTTGTGCACCCGGTAGGAAAGTGCATACGTTTGTGCTGGGAATCTGCCAGTGCCGTGGAAACTGGCGAGCGCTCTAGAAATCTGGCTTGGGAGGATGTGTCCAGGGAGACCAGGCTCTGAGAGCCTCTGTACCCCATGAATGTTGTGTATAATCGGAAGCCTTTTCAGTGGAGTGTTTCTAACACGGGGAGTATATTTTGAGTAATTTCCAGGAAATCTCTGAGTGGATCATGCATCACATGGGAGTCACTTCTCTGTGTCGCTTGGGTCTTACCATCTCCCCTGATCTCCTTTGACTTTTGAATTAGAGCTCGGTATATGATGAACTACTAGGACCTATCAGATGCTAAGAGACCTCACTTACTATGAAGGAACATGCGTTGTGTTTGCTACAGACACTGCTGGGCTCCCATGAGATTCTGCCCTGGAGTTGGTTTTTGGATTTCTTGCTGCTGGGAAGAGTGGGGGAGGTTCTGAGTATGGAAAGAGTCCGTTTTCTCAGGTGCCAAGCCCTTGAGAGTGAGGTGGGAAGGTGGAGGAGCCCTCGGAAGGATGACCACCAGGAACGTTCGCTTGACGGTGGCCCTCTTTCTTCTGAGCTCTTGGAAGGTGCATTGCAGTGATAGGCGTCCTGACATCGGAGGGTGATGGGCATCTGGGATGCAGCCTCGGAGGGGTGGATGCTTGCTGTTTTCCAAAGTGTGAACCCAGTGAGCACAAGGGTGATGTATGGAAATGTTTGAATCACGATATTGTACGCTTGAAACGAATCCAGCACTGGATGTTAGCTAACTGGAATGAAGATAAAAACAAGAAACAGGGCGCCTGGGTGGCTCAGTGGGTTAAGCTGCTGCCTTCGGCTCGGGTCATGATCTCAGGGTCCTGGGATCGAGTCCCGCATCGGGCTCTCTGCTCAGCAGGGAGCCTGCTTCCTTCTCTCTCTGCCTGCCTCTCTACCTACTTGTGATCTCTCTCTCTCTCTCTGTCAAATAAATAAATAAATAAAATCTTTAAAAAAAAAAAAAAAAGAAACAAAGTGGGAACCCAGAGCCTCTGTGTCAGAGTGTCTGGCTTTGGTTTGTGCTAGAGATTCTGAGGTGATGCTTAGGCATTTGGGGAGTGGGGTTCCACAGATGATTCTGACCCACACTGAAGCTGGAGGTTGCTGGTGCCCGCAAGCCTCCCGTGGACCGTTCCGGCGTTGAATAGTGCCTCTGGTTAGGTCGTCCTTACTTCACATGATGCTAGAGCCTGGAGCCTCTGGGTATTTGGGACATCGCAAACTTCATGACCAAGTCGGGCTGGGTCTGGGCAACCCGCATGTTTTCCAACAGGCTGGGTCACATATCAGTGGGGGCCATCTACCACCGAGCCTGCTTGGCCGCATGTGGAGATAAGGTGGAGTCGGCTTGGACAAAAGATCCAGAGCATTCCCCAGCGGTTACGCGGGTTGTGTGCTCCAGGGCTATGCCGGCTCACCTAAGGCCGGCAGGCTTCTCACCCGGGGTGATCACTTCTTTGCTCAGATCAGTGGCCATCCCAGAGTTGGGCACACAGAGCCCGGGCCATGGCGAGCTGATAGCAGCAGTCGGCGTGAGCAGATGTTCAGCCCCAGCAGAGAGGTGAGTGTCTGCCAAGCCTTAACGCTTAGTTTTTAGAGAGGCCCCGGGGTATTCTGTAAAGGGGTGAATGGTTTGTGGGGAAGTCGGAGACTTTAAGACACATGCTCTCAAGGGTTTGGTCTGTCTCGTTTCTGCCTCTTTCCCTCCTCATTCACCTCCTCCTTCCTCTTATCCCTACTCTGAGATTTGAGCTCTTTGCCTGGCAAGTCAAGGCAAACAGATCCTAGCTTTCGCTGGGAAAACCTGAAAAGGGCCTTGTTGACAAAAAAGGGTAAAGCATGGAGTTGCCTGTTTCGGTAGAACCTGGCCAGGTGCTGCTTACAACTGAGCAGTGGGTTTGCCATGTCATAGTGGAAAAGGTGGTTGGAAATGTGAGTTCCGACTCCCAGTCGGCCAGCAGCCAGGGCTGTGAATTTCTGAGCCTCAGCATCCTCACTGATTAATTAAGAGGATGGCTTTGCAAGGTCCCTGCCTATTCTTGAGCTCTGGGAATTAACAAGATGCCTTGAGTCCATTCTCTCCCTGGTTCTTAGGTCTTTCTCTTACAGACCAGGGAGGTTACCAGCATAGCGAATCTCTTCCTGACGTACAGAGATGCTTCTCACCTCTTTGCATCTTAGAGGGGAGCTTGGCACTGATGCCTTCCTTTCTTCCAGGGAAAGACTGAGACCCATGAAAATGAATCCAGTTGTTTAGGAAATTCACACACACCTCATCTCCCACCACCCAGGGTTGTCTTGAATCATCAGTCACGGCATATTTTACTTATCGTCTTTATTGACATGGTCAATATTCCTGCCGGGAGAAGTGGGAGTTCTTACCTGTGTTTTCCTTTTTATTTATTTTTTAAAAAAGATTTTATTTATTTATTTGACAGAGAGAGATCACAAGTAGACAGAGAGGCAGGCAGAGATAGAGAGAGGGAAGTAGGCTCCCTGCTGAGCAGAGAGCCCGATGTGGGACTCAATCCCAGGACCCTGAGATCATGACCTGAGCCGAAGGCAGCGGCCCAACCCACTGAGCCACCTGGGCACCTTTGGTTTTTCTTTTTATATAGGGCACTGGATCTGGGTCCTTCATGGCCCCGGTGGAATGGCAGATAGCAAAGTGATGGGACTGGCATTTGCTAGGGTATGCCTTTAATCCCCTTGAAATCCGAGGGGTTTGAACTCCATTGGAAATGCAGCTGGTCCTCTGAAGCTATCCTAACTCCTTCCTGCTTCTGTTTTCCCTCCTTGCTTTTTCTTTTCTTTCTTTCTTGAAAACAGTTTTAGGTAGTAGAGAGGGGTTCCCAGTTAACCTTGAACACCTGTCAAAGGTAGTATTGGCCAGATCCATTATTTTCCTCCTTTTTTTTAAAAAAATTTATTTATTTATTTATTTGACAGATAGAGATCACAAGTAGGCAGAGAGGCAGGCAGAGAGAGAGAGGGAAGTAGGCTCCCTGCTTAGTGGAGAGCCTGATGCAGGGCTGGATCCCAGGATCCTGGAATCATGACCCGAGCCGAAGGCAGAGGCTTGAAACCACTGAGCCACCCAGGCGCCCCTACTTTCCTCCTTTTGCACACTGTTCTCTTTATTGTGGGTTTTTTTTTTTTTTGAAGGTGCACGGTGTTCTGATTTAATATATGTATACATTGTGAAATGATTACCACAATCAAGTTAATTAACACATGCATCACCGCACATAATTACCTTTGTGTGTGTGTGTGTGTGTGTGTGTGTGTGGTGAAAACACCTAAGAGACTCCCTTAGCAAATTTCAGTCCCCACCATGCTGCACATTTGATTCCTAGAACTTAACTTTTTTTAATAAAGATTTTATTTATTTATTTGAGAGAGAGCACGAGTGGGGAGAGAGGCAGAAGCAGACTCCCTGCTGAGCAGGGAACCCGATTCGGGGCTCGATCCCAGGACCCTGAGACATGCATGACCTGAGCCAAGGCAGACGCTTCAGTGACTGAGCCGCTCAGGCGCTCCTAGACATTAGAAACTTTCATAACTGAAAGTTGGTACCCTGCTTTGGCCGCCATCTCCCCCCCTCCCCATCCCTGACAGACACTGTTCCGCTCTCCGTTCTATGAATTCGACATTTTTGGATCCCCCTATAAGTGAATCATACAGTATTTGTCTTACTCTTGCTTGTCACGTCTGTCTCTGCCCACCTTTTAGTCGTTCGCTTAGTGTCTCTTGATGACGAAGGTGAAGTGAATTTTGAGGCCCTCACTTAAGAATGGACCCAGTGAGATGGGTAGAGATAAGGTCCAGCAGCTGTCCGGGCCTCGCCCAGGACCGTGTCGCTGTGTGGCTTGGTTCATTCTGCCCCGTGGCCTCTCAGCAAATATTTGAGCCCAGAGATTTTATTTTTATGTCAACTCAGAATAGTCTGTTTTTACATTTGCGAACCGTAATTGGCTGCTTCTGAGACTGAAGGCTGAAAAAGTGGTGAAATCCCCAAACCGTGTGTTACTTTGTTACTTTCTGTGTCATGCCCGTGTACCTGTTCTCTTCTATTGAGAAAAATCAGTCTGATTTCTTATCCATAAGACAGTTGAGCTGTCCTGTCTAGTATTGCTGACATTATCCCTCCTTGATTACTGCCATTATTTAATTATTGTTTATGGACATGCCTGTAGCCCTTTGGAGCAATTAAGGTTCTTATTTGAGAACAGATCTGTCTCTGTCCCCGAAATGTTAGGCTTGAGAGCGGGGACAGTGCTTTGGAACTTCCAGAACTTCCAGATGTTTTTAAATTGGGAATTGATACCCCGGCATGCTGGCAATTGCCGGAAGCTGTCACTTGGCCCAGGGGCAGTGAGTAGCCTGCTTGGGGCTCCGAGCTTGCTGGCTTTGAAAGGGCAAGGTAATTGGAGAGCCTGCCTTGGAGCTGTGGGCCCCACAGACTTATTTAGCTCAATGCAGAGTGAGAGGCTGCTTGTTTTCGAGAAGGGACGCTGATTACAGCATGAGGACTCTTGCCTGTTCCTGGGACCTGGGTCCTTGCTGGGTGAGTGGGTGAGGCTGTGCGCTAGTGATCTTTTGAGTCGCCACATTATAAAACAGACTCCTAACCGAGTTATTTATTGATTGATTTATGGAATCGTACTGGCTGCAAAGACCTTGTTACCCATTGTTACCCCCTACCTCTGCCACAGCTAATCAGCCTGCAGAATTTCCTGGAGTTTGGGGCAGGCTGATGAGGGTCAGGGAGCTGAGCTCTCTCAGCATGGCCGTGGGAGCATCTATAGCTGATCTGCCAGTTAGTTGATTATCTAAGTCAGATAAATGATAAGCTCTTGGAAGGGTTCCTTGGTTTTTAATACATATTTCTTCAATGTTTGGGATGGTTTGCATTCATGCCAGGGTGACTTAACGGCCCCCGTCACCCCCCCAACTACCCTTCCCAGCCGTTTTCCGGCAGGTTGGGTTTGTGCGGATCTGGGGTTTGGGGAGGAGTTGGTCTGTGCCAGGCTGGGGAGCAGCGGTGCCGTGTGGGTTCCCTGCAGCTCTGCCGGCTGCCGAGTCCCCGGCTCTCCTCTCGTCCTGATGCATGTCTTCCTCTTGTCACTTTCTGCTCCCAAGGATGTTAACGCCGGCGAGGGCAGTGAGTTCGCGGACAGTGGGATCGAAGGGGCCACCACCGACACGGACCTCCTGTCCAGGCGATCCAATGCCACCAACTCCAGCTACTCGCCCCCCACCGGCCGCGCCTTTGTGGGCAGCGACAGCGGCAGCAGCTCCACCGGGGATGCGGCCCGCCAGGGGGTGTACGAGAATTTCCGCCGGGAGCTGGAGATGAGCACCACCAACAGCGAGAGCCTGGAGGAGGCGGGCTCGGCGCACAGCGACGAGCAGAGCAGCGGCACCCTGAGCTCGCCGGGCCAGTCGGACATCCTGCTCACGGCCGCGCAGGGCACGGTGCGCAAGGCCGGGGCGCTGGCCGTCAAGAACTTCCTGGTGCACAAGAAGAACAAGAAGGTGGAGTCGGCCACCCGGCGGAAGTGGAAGCACTACTGGGTGTCCTTGAAAGGTAGGATGGGGAGCGCCCCGCCCTCCTGTGCGGGAGGAACCTTGCGCGTCAGGGTGCACCTGCGCCCCCGATGGTTTATGAGGACGTGGGGTGTGCATTTTATACTACTTTTAACCAGTTGTGTAAGTATGGGAATACTTAGCATGAAATCTTCCCTCTTAAAAATTTAGGTGTGACCCTGTCGTGGACCCTAGGGCAGATCTCTAGAATGTGATCATCTCTCTCTTTTTTAAAGATTTTATTTATTTACTTGACACAGAGAGAGGTCACATGTAGGCAGAGAGATGGGTAGAGAGAGAGGGAGCATACAGGCTCCTGCCGAGCAGAGAGCCGGACGTGGGACTCGATCCCAGAGCCCTGACACCAAGACCTGAGCTGAGGGCAAAGGCTTAACCCTCTGAGCCACCCAGGTACCCCGTGATCATCTCTCTTAACTGAATCTTTCTGTGCCTTGATTATTGGTAACTCCTCACTTCCCCCTCCCCCACCAGCGCTGTTTTGTTTTCTTTCCTTTTTCACAGTTAAGCTAGAGGAACATCCCACATTGAGTTTCCTTGTATAGACAGCTGCTTCTGAGGACAGCTCATTTGAGGGACGTGTTCCAAAAGAAAAGAAAAGTCATTCAAGTTAGGGAAGTACCTCCTAAAATAACTATTTTGGAGGGAAACATTCATTTGAATCCTGTGAAATGACCATTTCTTTAGGCTAAAAATGCTAGAATATCACTAATCTCATGAGGCTCAGCCCAGTGCTTACTAGAATGTCTGAGTCATCCTAGGTTTGTGAAAAAGTAACTGTTTTATGGTCACACTCGACTATATGAGAGAGAGAGAGAGTGTGTGTCTGTGTGTGTGTGTGTGTAGATACATACACATGTGGAGACATGGCTGCCTTTTCATTAGTAAGTGTAATGCTTTTATATGTTGCTATTCGTTGTCCTACATCAGAAGTTCATGCACATACTATTGTGCATGTCTGCATGTGTCTCCGTAGGAGAAAAGCTCCCATTTGTGTGCTCCGTGTCTGAGAGAGTACTTGGAGCCAGCCCCCTTAGACCTTCTGTCACAAACCAAATTTGAGACCGGTTAAAGTATGGCAGGACAGGTTCGATAGGTTAACAAGCATGAAGGACAAGCACAGGGAGACATCTGGGCTTCCCAGGTGTGGTGTACCCTCTAGACCATTCCATACTCCATCTCCTTAACTGTGGTTAGAGGGAGAACATCCAATCCTAGAAGCATAGAGCATTCTAGAGTCTGCACAGTGATGCACAGGCCATCCGCTGAAGGATAGGCGAGGTGTAGGTCGGTCCCATTACTGCTGGTGCCAACTGTTGCTTCAGTACTTCAGTGAGACAGGAAGGGAGCTTGTTAATTAGACCGGACGTTTTCACTGCATGTCCCAGAGACCCGCAATGATGGTACCTGAAGAGAGATAGAACTGAGTTCCCTCCCGTCCACCATAGGCTGAAGTTACGGTGATTCCTTCCTATGAGTCATCCAGGTCCCAGGTTCTTTCTGTCTCCCTGCTCTGCTGTTCCCAGATCCAGTCCCTGCGGTCAAGGTAGCTCACCACCAGGCCCATGTTCCCACAGAAAAATGAAGGTGTATCCCTCTGCCCTATATCAGGGCCATGATAACCAAGTACCACAGACTTGAGTGGTTTAACGAAAGCAATTTATCTTCTCACAATTCTGGAAGCTGGAAGAGATCAAGGTAGAAGTGGGGCTGGTGAGACATCTGTCTCCTTGGCTTCTAGATGGCTGTCTTCTTCCAGTATCTTCCCCTGGCCTTCCCCATCTGCCCGTCTGTGTCCGAATTCCCTCTTCTTAGAAGGTTAGCAGTCAGATTGGATTAGGGCCCATTCCTCTGACCTCAGTTTATAAAGGTATTTGTAGAGACCCTAACTCCAAGTACAGTCACATTCTGAATTACTGGGTTAGGACTTCAACTAGGAATTTGGGGCGAGATAATTCAGCCCATGACAGGCTGTGAATCTGTGTGTTAAGTAAGCTTCCCAGGTGATTGCTACAGCTGAGACACCAATGTTAGTGTCGTAGACTAACAATAATTAGGTGCTTTTTCACTTGGGACGTGGAAGAGACATCGTTTGGTTCCACCGTTCCCTTAGAGAATAAAGGATACTCAAAGCCTGGTTGTGCCATCTCAGAGCAGTGGCTCCAGAGCCTGTTAGAAGAGAGAGCCTTCACGCTCTTGGTGACCCAGATTTGAATGGCACAGTCTGTCAGGCTCCAGGCCCAGGACACAGAGCCACCGAGCCCTCCATTTCTTAATCCTGACAGGTTCCCATAATAGATCGACATGCTCGGGCCTGGTCCTTGCCACTCAAAGGCAGAGCGTGCTGCTGTGTTTTTCTTGGCAACTCTGGAGATCGAGAAATAAAAAAGCAGAGAGCACCTGGGAGTTGTGGGGGTAGATTTCTCTAAAGAGTCTGCCACTTTAGGCAGAGTAATTAATTTTTTTAAAAAATGATTTCATTTAGAATTAGTCTCCGGAGTGTCTCTTTCGGCAAGTGCTGAGCATGCAGGAGACGTCCAGGGGTGGGTGAAGGCAGACGGACTGCTTTCAGGAAGCACGTGCTTCCGGGATTTGCTGCTTCGTGTTAATCTTCACACCGAAACAGGCAGGAAATGAGAGTACATTTTAACGATTTTAACCAAGTTTAACCACCTACTGTCAGGGGTGATTGTAAACCAAAATTACAAAATTACAAAAACAGCAATTTGAGAAGACCGTAAAATGTTCCACATTTGCACACGTCAGGCTCTGTGGATGTCTCCTCTTCATGATCCACTGGCTTCTTTCTCTGTCCGCAGCCTACGGTACAGCTGTGTTGCTCCTTGTCTGTTCAGAGTCTGCTAATCATTAGTGTCGTGTTAGTCCTAAAGAGGAGAGCAGGGTTTCTCAACAGGGGCACTATTGACATTTTCTGGATAATTCTTTGTTGTCGGGATGCTCTCTGGGGCTCGGCAGGATGTTTAGCAGCATCTCTGCCCTCCACCTGCAGGATGCCAGTGGCACCTGCCCCATTCCCCCCATACCCAGTGACAAACAAAAATGTCTCCAGATGCCACCAGATGTCCTTGACCTCAGTGGCAAAATTGAGGGTTTTTCCCACCTCAAGAACCTCCGATTTGGAGGAAAATAGCATCCCCTTCCCGTTTTCTTTCCTATATTATCTCTGAATCTGTGCTAACTTAAGAAGTGAAAATAGGTACAGGAGATTCTGCAGTGTGTTGTATGTGTTTCTGAAAAGACTTGAGATCTTCAGAATAAAAGGGACTATGGGAAAAATAAGGTTGGGACAGACTCCTTAATAGGTACGTCCTTAAGTTATATGTTTGCGTGCTGCCTGGGTGGCTCAGTTTGTTGAGTAGCTGCCTTCGGCTCGGGTCATGATTCCAGGGTTCTGGGATCGAGCCCTGCATCGGGCTCCCAGCTCAGCAGAGAGCCTGTTTCTCTCCCTCCCTCTGCCTGCAGCTCTGCTTACTTGTGCTCTGTCTCTATCTCTCTGTCAAATAAATAGATAAAAATCTTAAAAAAAAAAAAAGGTCCCCCCCAAAATTATATGTTTGCAACTTTTTAGCCCAATACTAAATAGATAGATAAGATAGATGGAAAACTAAATACCCTGCTAAAAATACTCAGTAGTTCACATCTTACTTTTTAACAATGACTGCTTTGGAAAACGTGGGACTTCACCTTTTAAAAAAAAAAACAAAACAAAACAAAAAAAAAACAAAGTAAATATAACTTATGGGTAGAAAGAAGAATCAAAACTCCTGAATTCTTGAGACCAGGACAGTGATGAAGAAATCCTAAAGCTCAGAAGCACCATACGACAGGACTGGTAAGGAAGGCTTTGGGGAGACTCTGCCAAGGGAAAAATTGTGATGCGAGTGGACACAGCATTCAGCTGAGTTCGGGGATTTGCCTTCAGCAGCTGTTAACCTACAGATGTGAAATACGGCGGGCTGGGAGACACTGCCTTTGAACTCATGGGACTTCTCCATTGATCCCCATCATTGTACATTGCTAATCACATAGAAGCAAATTCGCTTTATGAAAACTCATATGGTAGCTGCACTTTCAAGGACTTTGCTGTTCACATAAGGCATGGCCCTTGCTGGTAGTTGAGATGTTGAAAACTGACAGAGTTAAGAAAGAGTCATAAAGTGGGGCCCAGGCTTCCCCTGAAACTGGTTTTGATGAGTTGACGGTAAATGTTCAGCTAGTAATTACTATTGAGGTGAGCCTCACGTTTAGGTGATGATGGAGAGAGTCTCCTAAACCCACCTTGCCACAAATTTTGGAGAGGTTTTTACTGTGACTGCCTCGCTAGTTTCATGGCGCAAGTAAGTGTGGACCAGGCTTCCAGATCCGGCAGCCCCTGATACGTGTGCCATGACATACCTTCTTTCGGGAGGAACAGGGACATGGTTTAATTCTAGAAGAACATTTTATAGAACATACTTGAGCTCGAAAAGCTATCATTTCTTGCCTTATCCTTAAAACACCTAAAGCTAATACTATAAATGGCTTTCTCCAAGGGCAGAGCCAAGAAACCCAGTTAATTGTATCTCCTGGTTATACATCACGGGAGCTATCTGGAAGGGACTCCAGTGGTTTTCTACTGACTGGCGGGCCTCACACTGTGGAACTTGCCGTTCTGACCTGTGGAGCTGGGGTTCTAGCCACTCCCACTGGCCAGAGGAGCCATAAGAACCTGCTGTTTTACAGACCCCATATGTCTGTAACAGAGCAGTCTAAAACAGAAAGTGAGGGTCTTAAAGAAGTTGAGGATGTGCATGGGTTGAGAAACTGGGATTTAAGAAATCTTTGCCTTTTGAGGTGCCTGGGTGGCTCAGTCGGTTAAGCGTCTGCCCTCGGCTTAGGTCATGGTTCCAGGGTCCTGGAATTGAGTCCTGCGTCAGGCTCCCTGCACAACGGGAACCTGCTTCTCCCTCTGCCCCTCCCCCCACTCATGCATGCACACACACACGCGCGCGTGTGCGCGCGCTCTCTCTCTCCGTGTCTCTCAAATAAAATCTTTAAAAAAAAAAAAGAATCGTTTCCTTTCTCTCAGTCCATCTAAGATTTCAGTACAAGCAAGGCTCCTTTCTGTGTACTCTCTGGGTTTCCACATGCTTTCACTTCCAGCCCTCCCCTTTCGACAGGACACGAGCAATAGTTTCCACCACTGAATTCTCATTGTACAGGCACCGACCACTCACACGGACCTCTGTTTTGTTTTCTCAGGGTGCACACTCTTTTTCTACGAGAGCGACGGCAGGTCTGGAATAGACCACAACAGCATCCCCAAGCACGCTGTCTGGGTGGAGAACAGCATTGTCCAGGCTGTGCCCGAGCACCCCAAAAAGGACTTCGTCTTCTGCCTCAGCAATTCCCTGGGTGACGCTTTCCTCTTTCAGGTTTGTGGGGCACTTCCTTTTGGGACGTTTCAAACCTCTGAACCAGCCATCTTCCTCTCCGGTCTATGTGCCCCACACCCTGTTTTCCTTTCAGTGCTGGGTTTTATCATTTTTTCACTATAGAAACAAGAGTGATCAATGACAAAATACACATTTACATTGAAATGAGAGAACTCACCCAGAGTGTTCCAAGGGAAGCCCAGGGAAGAACATGAGTGGACTTTGAGAAACTTGCCCTGTTCGTCACTTGCCTGTTGAAGGATTTGTCGGTGTAATCTCAATGCCGTTCATGTAGAGCCTTAGAAAGAGATGATGAATTCTTTAATTTAGAAATTATTTGAGCTGTCAAAATTTTGTACCATAATGTTCTCTTCTAATATTACTCATAAAGTAAAATAATGACATCCCAGAAATGACTAGCTATACCCAGATAATTTCTCTTCCTCATCTTATCAGAAATTTGTACCCAGTGTTCTTGAAGTTTGCATGTTAATTGTGTTTAAAAAAAAACAAATACTAACCTGCTAATCCCTTCAGGGTTAGCATTTAATTTTGTAGGGAATTATTTGGGTTTGGTTGGTTATGATGCACTCTACCAGAACTTTTGGTTGTGTTAGTTAGGAGGACTTCCTTCATGTGTTTCCATGATGCAGGAATTCCTCCAACTTTTACTATCTGCTTCCTACATGCTTCGCACAGTGCTTTTGAGAACAAGAAGATTTTGACATAGTTCCTACTCTTAAAATTTTCCCATGTGTTGTGGGAAAAAGACATATGGATAGATCTTTGTAGAGTAGGAAAGCCTAACCATTAATGTTAAAGGGCGAATAAGGATGAATTGGTTGAAATGGATAGTGAGAATATTCCATGCAGAAGACAGATCTGGATAAAAGGCATAGAAAAGAGCAATAGGTTATTTCATTGAGTTTTTGGATCTGGCCATTAAGTTATTTCCTTTTGGGCCATTAAAGTAAGAAGGTGGTCTTTTTTTTTTTTGTGAACAGGCAGAGAGCATGTTTTTTCTTGCTTTAAATCAGTGACATAAAACATAAAGAAGAGTGTACAAAACATAAATGTATTGCTCAATGAAGTATCACAGAGTAAATATGTACTACCATCTAAGTCACGAAACAAATTTCTAACGCCCTGTAAGCCACTCCTCCACCCACATACACACATGCAGCCTACTAGTTGGGTAGAGGGAATATGTATTTTATCATCCAAGCGAGGATACTTTTGTTTATCTGGGAATGTCATTTCTCCTTCATTTTTGGAGGATAGTTTTACTGGGTATAGAATTCTTGATTGACAGTCTAATTGGAGTGTTTTGAAAATATTATTGTACTGCCATCTGGCCATGGATTCTGATGAGAAATCAACTTTGACTCTTAAGAGGATCCCTTATATAGATGAGTTGCTTCTTGGGACCACCTGGCTGGCTTAGTCCATAGAGCATGTGATTCTTACTCTCAGGGTCATGAGTTCAAGCCCCAAGTTGGGGGTGGAGCCTACTTAAAATGAAAAACACATGAATTAGATGAGTTGCTTCTCAGTTGCTACTTTTTATCTTTGTATTTAAACAGTTTATGGTATGTCTCTAAGTGTTAATTTCTTTCTCTTTATTCTACCTGGCATTCATCGAGTTTCTTGGATGTATGGATGTGTGTGTCCAAATCACATTTGGAAAGTTTATGGCTATAATTTCTTTGAAGACTCCTCCTGTCCATTTCTCTCTCCTTCTGGGACTTTCATTATGTTTATATTAGTTGCACTTGATGGTGCAAGTCTCTGAGACTATGTTCATCTTTCTTCATTCTTTTTTTGTTCTGTTTCATGGGCTGGATAATTTCAGTTGACCTACTTCAAGTTCACAGATTTCTTTTTTTGCCAGTTCAAACCTGTTGTCCAGCCCCTCTGATAAATTTTTCACTTCAATTATTCTACATTTCAACTCCAGAATTTATATTTGGTTCTCTGAAAAAAATTTCTTTAAATTTCTCTATTGATATCTCTATTTGGTGAGATATCATTCTGATACTTTACTTCTTTAGACATGATTTCCTTTAGTTCTTCAGATATATTCCAAATAGTTAATTTAATGTCTTTGTCTAGCAAGCTACCATCTGGACTTGCTTAGGGACGGTTCCTATTGACTGCTTCTTTTCTTGTGTATGTGCCATGCTTTGTTGTTTCTTTGCATGTTTCTTACTTACGTGGTTGAAAACTATATTTTGGAGAATTTAATGTGGTGACTCTTAAAACCAGATCTTCCCACCCTCACCCCCAGGGTTTGCTGATACTGATTGTTGTCACTGCTGCTTCTTTGTTAAGTGACTTTCCTGAAATCTTTAAAATATTTATTCTTTGTCATGTGTGACCACTGAAGCCTCTGCTCTCAGTTATTTTAGTAATCAGCTTATGATTGGAGAGATTTCCTTAGATTCCTGGAAACAGACTTCTAGTCTTCCCCAAGGATCTCTATGTCTTCAGCACTCAGGGAGCTAATTAACGGCTCTGCCTTAGCCTTCGTGTCTGCTTGCACAGAGCCTCCAGGTCAGCTAGAGGGGTGAGCATAGGGCCTTCTTGGGGTTTTGTGGATGTGTCTACAGTCCTATACATGTATGTGACTTTCTAGATTCCCTGAACTATGGATATCTTATGAATTCATATCTTATTCCCCAGCTTTTTAAAAAGTTTCTTGGTCAGCTACCTCTTTTGTCTCAACTGTCATCACGGGCTCAGGCAGCTATGATATTAAACAGTTGTTACTGATTATTTTTACAAATTCCCCTTGGGATAAAGACTATCTGCACATGTGAGTTCTGCGGTAAAATAGGAACAAGCCCTGTGAATGGGGGTTTCCTGTGAACTGTCAGGTCAAATAATGGCAGTTCTCTGAGAATGGTGTTTTGTGGGAGCTCATCACTGCCCCCCACCCCGCCCCGCCTTCAGTGATTGCTAGACTGCTCTTTTTCACCTAATTGTGTAGGTAGGGAGTTGAAGATGGGAATATGGCAAACCAGAATATCCTCAAAACTTGCTATTCTTACTGAGATTCAGCTATCACTTTTTCCAGTAGAAGTACCTAACGTTGTTACAGCAAGATCTAATTAGTTGCCAGGGCTCTGAAAAAATTGATTTTGACCATTTTTGCCAGTGTTACTGAATTTACAGAGGAGTAGTTTTTTTAAGGTCCTTACTCTCCCATTTCCACTGATTAAACTCATCAGGACACTGTAGAGACTAGATGGTTTTGAGAGAGATACCAGCTTCATTAACAATTATGCCAGGATAACAGGTATAAATTACAGCAGGTTCAGGCTAACTGGGATGTGTAGCAACCTTTCCATAGGTGCATTTGGGTTGATCCCTGTTTGGGGGAGGATAATGAGCAATGTTGTACTCTTTTATCTGTGTTCAGGATATGTTTGTCCACATTTCTAGTGGTGTATACCTAGGACTGGTATTGCTGTGTCATGAGCTAAATGTACACATTCAGGTTTAGTAAATACTGCCAAACGGTTTTCAAAATGATTGAAATAATTTATGCTCCCATCAGCGGCCTAGGAGAATTCCAGATGTTCCTTATCCTTGTCTAACACTTGTTATTGTCAGATCTTTTTTTATTTTTCATTTGTAAGCTATTTGTGTGAAGCTGAGTACATTTTTGAGGGTTTAATGACCAATTCAGTATCATTTTTGCTAAGGGCTTATTTCAAGGGCTTATTCCTGCCTATTTTTCTGTTGGGTTGTCTCTCAGTGATTCATAGCAGTTCTTTACATATTTTGTGTTTCAAATTCTTTTGATTATATGCATTGCAGATATCTTTTTCTACTCTGGCTAGCCTTTTACTCTGTTAAAGGTATCCTTTGTTTTACTGACTCTTTAAATTTAATGTATCTCATTGCTCAAATTTTCCTTAATGGGTAGTGCTTTGTGTATCCTATTAAAAAAAAAAAAACCTGCTTTTTTGCATCTGGCATAGCTTCTTATTAATTATTTGGATATCTTATATATGAGGGAGTGCCTAACTCTGCTAATAATAACAATCAATAATAACATATGATAGCAGCAGCTGTCTTTTACTGAGTCCTTATTGTATGCCACCATCTGGAAAGTGTTTTACATTGTGAGTCACATATAATTCTTTAGAAAAATTTTTTCTTAACTTAAATATAGTTGATATACCATTTTCTATTAGTTAAGGTGCACAACAAGGTGATTTGGCGATTCTGTATGTAAATGTAATTACCATTTGTCACTGTACATTATTACAGTATTATTGACTGTATTCCCTATGCTGTACTTACTTTTCATCTCCATGACTTATTTATTTTATATAACTGGAAGTTTATACCTCTTAATCCCCTTCACCTGTTTCGTGCCTAAACACCACCCCACCCCTGGCCCCTGATCCCGGGATCCACCAGTTTGTTCCTGGTATTTATGAGTCTGTTTCTGGTTTTGTTAGCTCATTTGTTTTCTTTCTTCAGTTCCACATATTAGCGAAATCATAAGTCACATTTAATTCGTATAGCAATCAGTGAGTCGGATTGTATTATCTGTATTTTAACCAATTGACGTGGACTGTGTTCCCCATTTGGTGGAGCTCGGACTTTTATAATGGGTAATAATTAGATGCCAAGTGACAGTTGTTGAGTGTTGGCTGGATTCAAACCAAGCCTCTCTTTCTCTAAAGTCTTTTAGTGTCTAAATATACTATTTATCCCATTTCTGTTACTATTTAAGAAGAACATGGGCAGGAGTCACTGACCAGAGTCAAAAGGCCCTGTTTCTCATTCTCAGAATTAAGCCACTCGTTGGGAATATTTCAGTATTTCGGCCATTCTTGGCTAATCTGATCGGTTTCAGGAGACTCTCCTTTTACTCACACGCTGCTGATGTGAATTCTTTTCGAAAGGAATGCCTTCCTGACCATAAAATTGCTGGTACAATCTAAATATCCAATAGGTCACACTGAATAAAATTCTTTGGTGGCAACATAGGACCTTATTCATGAAAACCTCTATGTCCTCTTGTTAGGGGGAAATTTTTATGCCACTTACGTGGGATAGAGCACAAAATGAACCTTTTCAGAAGAAATTGCTGCTGTTCAGGATCCATGAGGGCATTTTCTACCTTCTACTTATTGTAATCCACATGACTCTAGAGGGGCTAGGTTTGAAAGAAATCTGTGTGTGTCGGGGGTGAGGGTAAAGCAAGGGAGATCAACCACGATTATGGAAATAATTTGCAGTTATTCCAGCCCTGGGGCTCAATTCAGGGCGCACAGTTGACAGAGCCCGCATGCTGCTGATTTGGTGCTGTTTTTCAGATCCGCCCATGGTAAGGAGATTCGTGTTACCAGCGAAAGCAGAAAAGGGGTTTTGTGTGCAGGATGGGGTTGGGAATGGGCCTGAATATTAGAGCCAGCTTAGGTAGAAGAATTGCTGTGCTGTCTGCAAAGGGAGGCAATGGCTCCTGCATTTGCCTCTTTTTCTAGAGATCTCCCCTCCAACTGGAAGCCGGCACCAGCGCCTACCACCTACTAAGTACAATTTCGTATTGGGCCTTCCTCTGTCCATTACTGGTGGATGTTATGTACAGTTCCAAAAAGCTCAGGAGGTTTTATGGTAAGAATGATGCCTGATCGGAAACAAAATCATATGCAGTGACGTATCTCCAGAAGTGTAGAAAATCTCTGTCAGGGGTCACTGCCTTTCCATAGAAGGTTTTCTTATCATTTAGAAAATCACCTGTAGGAGGATATAGCATGGATGTTAAAAAGAGATTAGTGAAAAAGGAATAGTATTTACACCATTAGGACGAATTGGGCGTTAGATATAATATCCAAGTCAGATGTCTTGTAGGTAGCAAATGCTCTTTACATGTTACGGTTCTCATTTTAATTATAAGGAAAAGTGTCTAGTGCCCTGTACTCCTCTTAAGTAAGTATCTTTACAGAAGGTGAGTGTGGCTTTCCGGTGACGAGGCTAAGGCTTTGAGTGTTACTAGGCTCTTAGGCTCCAGACAGTTATTTTGAAGTACCACATCTGGTTCTGTGTAGACTTGATGAAGGTCATTGGCACACATGCCCTGAACCAGGGCAGCCAGATTAGGGAAAAATCTGGAAATTATCTTACACAAGGAGGCATCAAGTGGACTTGGTAGAAGAGACTCCAAAGGCGATTTAGCATCTTGAACTTGAGTAGATTAAAGTCTAGCCTCGCCTTCAAGTTAGGCACTGTCTCTGCAGAGCCCCTGCTAGCTGGTCAGCCTGCCCACTGCCTGATGACCTCCATTCCTGGGAAGCTTGGAGCTCTTCAGCCATCAGCTTTGCTCGTTAGCTCCAAGATTTATCAAGTTCTTCGTTGTGTTGATATAATACACTCTTTATGGTGACTTTTGTCATTTGCCTTTGTTTCCATAGGTTTTCCAGGTCTAAAGCAATTCTTCCTCTTCTTTCTTCTAACCTTTTACATGCTTGAAAACAGCTCTCATCTGTCTTGTGCCATGTTTTCTGTTCAGGTTTCCCTCTGGAAGGTTTCTGAGCCATTCTCCCTACAATTCAGGTCTTTGGTGTTCTTCCTTGTAAATAGTTCTGGAACCCAACCCCCTGTCCCCTGTGAGGTCAGTCCTACGCAGTCTGCCCACAGTTTGGTTCCTGCTTCTTCCCATTTTCTTCACCACGCTAGTGTCAGTTCCTTAATTTAGTAGGAACCGCACCAAACTGTTGATTCATACTGAGCTTGTGGTTTATCATACCCACAACATTAACTCTTACAAGTTCTCTTCCATCTTATAATAGATGTTTCAAGAACTCTAAATCCAGAAGTTAAATATACTTCTTTGAAATCTTATGTTTGTGGTTTCTGCGCTTCTAATGAACTTGTTGAAATCTTCTTGGATCCTAATTCGATCTTCCCTCTTAACTTCATGCTCCTCTGCAGATCAGACAAACTGGACCTTTTGTCGTTGCTTTCTCTGTTGGTTTAAATGTCGCCTTAGTCTGTAGCTAAGTCCTGTTTTCCCATTGCCATAGATCATCTCCCTGCCTCTAGCTAGCCACTTTAGAAATACTTACCGTTGGTTTTGACATGGGTTAGTTGTGAAGGTGGGTGAACTCCTAAGATATCTGGAGCCCCAGGCAGATTTTATCTACATAAAGAATTTGTTTCACCCCAGATCAGCTTCGTCAACACCATTCTGGTGGCTCATCTCATGCAGTCTAGTGAAAGAAATACCAGATAGGCTGATGGGAACAACCTGCTAGGCATAGACTCATCCAGGAGCTCCTTAGCCTATCTTATTGATGCTACGTATGGGATACAGGGTCAGAAAGCTCCCTGAAAGGGAGAAGGGAGGGGAGTTCCTCCCAGACCCTGTCCTTTTCAGGCATCAGAAGGGGTTTTTTCCAAAATACGGGACCCTATTTGCTTAGCTCTTAGGAGGGTACTGATGGAGAGTGTGGATGTTGAAGTACAAAGTGAATACACAGGGCTGGTACTCATTTACGGCACATGCCCTACTATTATTGTATTCAGAGGTCTCCTCACATATATTAAAAGTACAGTGCAGGGATATAATTGTGGCTGAGCTAGATTTTAGTATATAGTCTGTATACTATTATGTATTTTCCAAATAATATGTTACTGACCGTATTTGTCTTCCTTTTTACATTATTTTAAATTTGTATGAAGTCAATATGAGCACATAGTTTTAAAGAATTCAGTTAACCTTAAAAGACTTAGAGTGAAATTCTCCTCTCGTCCTCTGCCTCTTCCCCAAGCCTCAGGTCGGTCCCCAAAGCAACTAGGCTCAGTTATTTTAGCTGGGTTTTTTGTTGGGTTGGGTTTTTCTTTTTTCTTGTATTTACCCTCATTTCTCATGAACATGTTTACAGTATTTCTTAATTGACTTCAGACATCAGCTACTGACTTTCTGTGATGACAGATGAATATTCAGCTGTATTATATATGAATTCTCTCCTTTCTTCATATTTGTATATGGTTATATGAACATTTAGGATTAAATCAATAATCTCTGTTATACTGTTAGGATTTTCCATGCTGCTGTGACCATATAAACCATATTAGCTGCTGGGCCAAATAGGGTACCATCATTTTATATTCCTTTCTTGAACAGCTTTTTGGTTTTTTTCCTATAGTTAATGCCTGCCTCTTGTTTTCTGCTCCATTTACTTATTTTTATGCTTAATTAGCAGTATTTTCTGAATCTCCAACTTATTATCTAGTCTCTTAGTACTATTTTGGGTCCTGGAGATTGCCTTTCCCTGGCTCTTTACCCTCCTGCTCCAGTCCGTCTCTTTTCCTAGCCTCAGGCAGCGTAGTTACCCTGGTTTTCCCCTCATTACCGTAGTTAGATTCTTGGATTGCGCATCTTCCTTTTTTCTCCTTCCTTTTCAGGAATACAAACAAATAAACCTGTGATAACTTCCTACAAAATGGTTCATATTTGAGAATATCTTCATTCTGCCTTTTACTTGAATTATCTTGGAGGCATTTGGAATTTGGTTTGAAACTCATTTCCCCTTTATTCACTTAGAGTCTCATACCAGTCGCATTTTGGATTATCTTGTGTGTGCTTTATTTTCTCTTTTGAAGTTTTAGAATAATTTTCCGTCACCAGGGTTATGACTTCTTAAAGGGGTTTGCCTTCTGTTGAGATCTTAATTTTCTTTTTATTCCTAAAAGCTCCTTTTCTCTCCCTCCCCTTCCCTCCTACCCTCCTTCCTTCCCTTTCTCCCCGCCCCGCCCACCCTCCCTTTCCATTTTTCTCTTTCCTTCCTTCCCTCCCCCCTCCCCTTCCTCCTTCTTTCTTTTCTCTTTCTATCCTCCTCTCCCTGTTCCTTTTTCATTGTAACCTGTGCATTTGTTTATAGCTTTAGATTCCTTTGCGTCTCTGTCTCTGGGGAGGTTACTGGGTTTTCAGGGAATTTTCGGGGCTTCATGCATTATTTCCCTTTCTTTGAGATACATTGGCTTCTGCGCGCTTCGGTCTCTGGCTTTCATGCTAGAGGCGTTCATCACATGTCTGGTGGTCCTTGATGATCTGATCATATTTAAATGTGAGGTACCAAAAAACTGCTCGGATATTGTTTGTGCCGTCTACGGGGGGCTTTTAAGCATGAACAGATGGTAAGACCTTTTTGTTGGGGGTATCCGTTTGACAGTGTTTATTGGTCTTTTCTGTGGGGCTCCTCGGCTTTGCCAGAGATGACTCCTGCCATTGCCATCTTCTGGGCAGCCTTCCATTGATTCCCGTTTGCAGTAAACAGTTCCTCCTTTTGTGCCCCTCTTCCTAGATTCTGGACCCTCTCTTCTCCAAAGAATTTACCTTAGGTGGGTGAGGGGGTAGGGAGAGGAGGAAGTACGAGGTGGGGGGTGGTACCCAGTTTTATGACTTTGTGCAGTGGATGAGGAGAGCCTCATATTAAGTTCTCTTTGCAGATGGTAAAGATGGTACTGGGATACTGGGACACCTGGCTGGCTCAGTCCGTAGAGCTTGTTACTCTTGATCCCGGTGTCTTGGATTTGAGCCCCTTTTTATTACTTAAGGAAATTTTTAAAATGACAGCTTATTTAAGTCTTGTATAAATAAGATTTAAAAATAGAAAAAATAAAGACTTTCAAGAATTCACATAGGAACTTCATTCCCTGCTAACCTCTTAAAAACACCTAACTTTATTCCCCTTTTCTTGGTTCTTTTTAAATGGAAAAAAAGAAGTTCAACCTACTTGACAATTATTCTCGTGCCTCTATAAACTCAAATTATCTGAAATTTTAGTTTCCTAGATCTGGCATATATTCCCTAGTATTTCTCTCGTTTAAAATGAATTTCCCTTTTCCTGCCACTCACGTAAACCATTGATTATCTGAAATCACTGAGTATCCTCCATTCAGTTGGGTAATTGAAGCTGGAGCTATTTAAATACATAATGAAGCCCTAAGCTTCATCTTAACTCCGCACTCAAAGGGGCTCTTATGCAAAATGCATTTTTTGCTGATTATATTCCTCTGTTGGCAAGAACTTTGCTTATTCCCTTCACTGAACTTTGTACAGTATTTATAGCATCTCCAGAGGGCAAAGGAAGAATCAGGAAATTCAGTTTTGCTACCTGTCTGCTGCTGTTTGTTTAATAGAGGCAGATGAGTGTGGAGGAAATCACAACCGTGGTGACAGGAGTGGGGGTGGGGGGGGGTGTCTCTCCTTCCTGCCCTTTGACCCCTGGATTCTGACAGAGGGCCCTTTAGTGGACCTAATGTCCCTAATCAAACTTGCCTGCTTCAAGAAGGCAATGCAAAGGTAGCGGTTTTGAAAAGCTTTTGCTAGCATGTCAGATTTTAAGTCCTGGGCAACAGTCTCTCAAGTTAGTGGTCTGCCGTGACCAGCTCTGCAAACTGCCGGGAACTGTTAACACAGGTTTTCTGCTTAACTCGATGCTGACTTCAGTCAGGGTGGACCTAGCCCACCTTCTCCTGGACACATAGCTCTGGGTGTGCCCCTGGGAATGGACCAGCCCTTTCACAAAGCTCATTTAGGGAACTGTGCTTCTTAGAAATAGACTCAGCTGAATGATAGAGAAAGGCAGAGCCTGCTGTGTTGTTGAGACAGGACAGCAGGAGCGGAAGTTTTCTCTTATGGAACTGCCTTCAGCCACTAACAGGTTCCGGAGAAGGTTGGACGCTTGATGCATACTTAATGGTTAAAATGCCTGATGGATACATTTTCCATAAAGCTATAGGCAGACTTGTCTCTCTCTCTCTCTCTCTCTTTCTCTAGGCTGTAGGGCTTGGTGCTTTTGTGTATTTGTTTTTTGAAGATTTTATTTATTTATTTGGCACAGAGAGAGAGAGAGAGAGAGAGAGAGAGCGAGCGCACAAGCAGGGGCAGTGGCAGGCAGAGGGAGAGGGAGAAGCAGGCTCCCCGCAGAGCAGGGGGAGCCTGATTTGGGACTCGATCCCAGGACTCGGGGATCATGACCTGAGCTGAAGGCAGATGCTTAATCAACTGAGCCACCCAGGCGCCCTTGTGTATTTCTCAAAGTCTTAATTGCGGTCAAGTACACGTGACATAGCATCTTAACTGTCTGTAAGTGCGCTGACATTTGGTGGCGTTAAGTAGGTTCGCACTGGGGTGTGTCCGTCAGTGCCGTCCATCTGCAGACTCCTCTCATCTTGCAGACCTGAAACTTGCAACACGAGCTCCCGCTCGCCTCCTCTCCGAACCCCTGGCAACCACCATCTTTCTTTCTTTAAATAAACTTCAGGATAGCTGCTCTGCCAAATTTAAATATACATCTTTCAAAGGCTCCTTCGCTTCTCGGCTAGTTTCGGTCTTTCTTTCTACTTACTCTTTTTTTTTAAAGTAATCTCTGCACCCAGCCTGGGGCTCAAACTTAGAGCCCCGAGATCGAGAACCGCCCATGCTCCATCGATCGAGCCAGCCAGGTGCTTCCACTTCCTAACGGGGATGCAGACATAAACTCTCCGGCATCAGAATGGGGGTGTGTTGCCCTTGGCTGAGTGTGGCAGAGATCCTCAAAGGTGGAGGGAAGAAGGGATCCCGCTTTCATTAAAGAGAGGAAGAGGCTGTTGTTGTACAGAACCTATCAGATTATGGCTCTCCTTGTGGTTGAAAGTGTGGTACATAGACTCCTCGAGAAGCACTGAAGTGGGATTTTCACTTGCATCAGTCAGGATGGTTAGATTATTCTGTAGGAAGGTACAGCCCTCATATCTCCTTTTCATTCTGCCACGTGTCTGACAGATACTGCTCTGAGGCCGTGTTTGTCCCGGACTCTCTGGAACCCAGGCTGACAGAAGGTTCATCCTGACATGGCTTCCACGACTGTAAGCAGAGGGACCAGAATGGGAGTGAATCGGGCTTGTGTTTAGTGATGACACATGTCCATTCTCCTCAGATTCATTGGCCAAAGCCATGACTTGGCCACACTGAACTTGAAAGGGAGCAGGAAGGTTCCATCCTCCTGTGTGCCCAGGGAGAGCTCAAAATGTTCCAGTTGCAACACGAATGACACCACAGGGGGCCGGGTTCGGAGGAAGCGACGAGAACTAGGGGTTCAGGAGCAGCGTGGCATGTAACAAAATGATTTTCAGCACGGGATTGGTCAAGATCAAGGTTTGCAATAAATTCCTGTGTTATATCTAACTTTTTCTGGGCTTTGGTTTCCCCACCTGTAAAGTGCACCTGGGCCCCTTCTAGGGGAATGTTTTTTATTTTAAAAATTTTAAATTTCTAACTTAAATTAGCAGAGCCTGTATCATGTGGTTGGAGATCTTAACCAATAATTCTTCAGATCTGCCATCAGGCATGTAGGTTTCCTTTTCTTGCTCCCTGGGGTAAGGTGGGAGGGGTCTGGGGGTGGGGGTTTCTCACGGAGGCGGGAGGTGGCTGAGGAGCCGCTGCGGGGGACAGATGCCCCCTCACAGCAAGCGTCGTTGATGTGCTAGGTGTTTCTACAGCAGACGCGCCTCTCCTCATGGCACGTGCTGCCTCCCCATAGATTCTGTCTGAGACGCTCCCAGCGGTGTTCTTTTGAATAAGTGAAAACGCCGGCTCCCCTAAAGTCTGAGTGCTCACTGCGTCCCCTGAGCTGTACACGCAAAGGAAAACGCATGCTTCAGCTCAAGGAGGCAGCTGCTTATCCGATGACCGGGGCCCCATTGAGAGGATCGGGCTGCTTGGAGCTTCCCTTGCAATCTTCTAGAGACAACTTTTAAGGAAAAATGAAACCTGAAATCTATTATTTTTAGGATAGTCACAGAAAAATTCTGCGTAAATTTAGGGTGCTGAATCTTAGAAGGTTTTTTTTTTTTTTTTGTGAACTTGCTATTAAAGTATAATTTCTACACAGGAAAGTACACATTTTGATGGCATTTCAAAAGCTCATACCCCCATGTCGTACGCGTGTGTATCCAGCACCCGGACCACGGAGCCGAACATGGCCAGTGCCCCAGACGCCCCCCTCGTGGTTCCTTCCAGCTGCTTCTCCCTCCCCAGCTCCCCGCAAAGCTCTCCTCTTCTGACTTGTAACAGTACATCTGGTTTTGTCTGTGTTTGTGCTTTAGACCAGGAGAATCGTAGTCTCTATTCTTGTATGTCTGACAGCTCGTCCTCAGGGTTACGTGCGTGAGGTGTATTCCCGTTGTGGTCTTAAGTTCTCCGTGCTGTAGCGTGCTTCATCGCGCGATCATACCTCACGTTACGTATGCATTCTGCCGTGGGCGGTGTCCAGTTTGGCCCATTGCAGATGCTGCTGCTGTAACCATCTTGGTGTATGTATTCAGGTGAGCGTGTGCATGCATTTTCATTGAGCGGTGTACCCTGGATTGCATTTTTGGGGTCACAAGCCATGACTTTTCTTAGGTATCCTCCAGTAGCTTTCCAGAGCACTTACACCGGTGGTATATTTCCATCCAGCAGCAGCCAGCAGAGCCTGGGAATCCTGGTTGCGCAATATCTTCGCCTGCACTTGGTATTTTCTTCCTGGAAGCTTTTTTTTTTTTTTTTTCCTAAGATTTCACTCATTAGAGAGAGAGGGCGTGCATAGAGGCAGAGTTAGAGGGAGAAGCGGACTTCATGCTGAGCAGAGAGCCTGATGCGGGGTTCAATCCCAGGACCCTCAGATCATGACCTGAGCCAAAGGCAGATGCTTAACTAACTGAGCCACCCAGGCTCCCCCCTCCTTTTTTTTTTTTTTTTTTTTTTTTTTAAGATTTTGTGTATTTGAGAGAGAGAGAGAGAATGAGCTTGGGAGGGGCAAAGGGAGAGGGAGAAGCAGCCTCCCTGCTGAGCAGGGATCCTGACATGGGGCTCCATCCCAAGGTTCTGGAATCATGACCTGAGCCAAAGGCAGAAGCTCAACCGACTGAGCCACCCAGGCGCCCCCTCAAAGCTTTTCTTTTAGAGAAGAACCCTTACTAGCTTGTTTTTCCACCTGAGCTAACTTCTCCCTCCCTCCTTCCTTAGCTCCCTCCCTAGACAGATAGTTAATTAGATAGATGAAAAGTAACTCTACTTGGAAACATACCCACTAATGCCCAGGCACCGAGAGACTCTAAGGGTCAAACCCTGTGCTCTGTACCAGGCAGGAACAAGCCTGGTGCATTTATCACATATGGGAGGACCTAAAACTCTGTATTTTTCTGGAGTTACTTGAAAGTAATATATAAAGATAAAACAGAAGAGAGTGACTTTCTAAGAGGAGATACACCTTAACAGTTTGAAGCAACATTAAACATTTAAAGGTGAATGTCCCGTGGGTCCCTACAAGTATTTACCTTGAATTTCCGCTGTCACTACCTCCTCTTCTCCCCCTCAGTTTCCACAAGATGATTCCATTTGCTTCACTCTGCCGCTCCTCTGAGAACGTCCAGCTCCCTGATGTCTTCGTCAGGCGCAGGCATACACTTCTCTCTAAAAGTCTCAACTGCCGGGCTGTTGAGGTCTTCCTGGAAGGTGGTAGCTCTGTTGGCTGGCACCATGTCTCAGTTCCCTCTGTGGGACACCAGACTGAGGGGATTCAGAAATAACGTGGACATCTGGGGTGGTCTTTGGTTGCTGGGGTGCAGAATACCAGGCAGTAGGGGCCCATGACTGGAATTTTGTTCACCAGCCAGCCCTCCAGTAAGTTTGGAGACTAAGAAGTTGCATCAGAGAGGGAGGGGGAAAAAAAAATCAGTGTTTTGTGCGTAAAAATGATGTTGGCTCTTACTTTAGTACTCAAGTGGCCGAATAGACCTTTTTCTTCAGTGAGCTAATTTCCGAGTGTTTATTAAACCTCTCCGGGCTTCAGGGGATACCCGGAAAATTCTAGCCTGTCTTCACTTAGAGATACTCTTGACTCAGTTCCTGAAGTATTTGTAATGGTGGTTTAGTGCAAATGAGCTGTCTCCCCCAGACTGTTCTCTGACTTTCCCCTTTCAGAGCCCCTTGAGTTGCTTTGAGTTGCTTGTCTGTTGCTGGGGGATGGCCATGTTAAAGGAGAACGGAATGGGAAAAGCCGTTCCTCGCTGCTGGGTGGCTCCACTTCCTAGAAAACTCCCACGTGTCCCCGAACATAACGCTGCTTCTGGCTGCCTTGAGCTCCTTCCGCAACCCTAACTGTGTCATTGCTGCTTGACTCTGGCACAGGGCCTGTGGATTTGGGTCACAGCAGCTCGCCGGAGGCAGGGCTGGTGTGTTCCCTGGCCAGTGATGTTCCTTGGCCTCGATCTTGACCTTGGAACTGACCAGCCCTCTCTGAAAACTGACCTTTGGTTCAGAACAACCCTCTCCGCCAGAAAGTAAACTCTCCGTATAGGATTATCACATATACAAGTGTCTTAAGTTCGGACTGCTGTTCACATAAATGGACAAGAAAACAAATAAATAAGCGGGTGGCTTGTAAGCGATAGATGTTTATTTCTCACCTTCCGGAGGCTGGAAGTCACAGATCAGGGTGGGGGCATGGTTGAGTTCTGGGCAGGCCTGCCTCCTGATTCAGAGACTGCATCTTCTTGCTGTGTCCTCCCTTGGCAGAAGGGGACTAGTTAGCTCCCTGGCCGCTTTTTATAGGAGCGCTAATCTGCCACAGGAAGGCTCCACCCGCATGACCTAAGCACTTGGCAAAGACCTCACCCCCTCATACCATCACACAGTGGGGTTAGGATTCCAACATTTGAATTTGGGGGAGACAAATTCATTCCGTCACAACAAGCGAGTTCTGAGCAGACCCAGAGACTCCCATCCCACGCAGCTCTTGGAGGCCGGGGGTGGGTGTGGTGTCTGACCCCAGACCTCCTTGTTTCAGTGTCTCTGCAAGGGGAGGTCGGGATGGTGAGCCTGACCCACTGCGTATGCAGACCTGTCACCCTGACTCCCAGGGCCGTGGCTTTACTAGAAATGCGCTGGTTCCCTGCTCATAACCTAAGAGGCGGCTGTTTCTCCCCCCCCCCGCAACTGCAGACCACCAGCCAGACGGAGCTGGAGAACTGGATCACCGCCATCCACTCTGCCTGCGCGGCGGCCGTCGCAAGGCACCACCACAAGGAAGACACGCTCCGGCTTCTCAAGTCTGAAATCAAAAAACTGGAACAGAAGATTGATATGGATGAAAAGATGAAGAAAATGGGCGAGATGCAGCTGTCTTCAGTCACTGATTCAAAGAAGAAGAAAACTATATTGGACCAGGTACTCGGTCTTCCGCGTTGGGACTTGGGTGGGGGAGTGGTAGGGCTCCCAAGTTCTTGGGCTCCTTGGAATGACAGAGGATCATTGGTGATGTTATTAGCCTGTCATCTGGGTGGCTGAATTCTTTACTGTGACAGTCACTGTCCCTCGCCCACCGTTCCCAGCCGATTGTTGTGAGCAGGAGGTACAATATCACATGGAAAGAATCTAATAGAGGAGGCTTCTCACTCCCACTGGTACCACGCTCCTTCTAGGGCATTTGTGAAATTGCCGAGTCTGGAGGTTGCCCCCCTCCCCCGCTTAGGTTGATGAGGCGCTCTGCTGTGGGGGGACACACTCCCGATTCCTCAATTTAGAAAAGGTAGAGTGTCTTTTAAAAAAATGTGTTGGCAGTGTTTGAGTAGAAGTATAAAGAAAGACTGTGCGAGGTGACAGACAGAGGACACGTTTGCCTTCTACTCAGTTGTTTCCATGCCTGTGATAGCCATCTAGTCATGCTTTGAAGCTTTGTCTTAATGTTTAGGAAATAATTATGTAGGTAAGTGAATTTAAATCACTGAGCGGTTGATGGCATGGGCCAGCCTGTGGTGTCCTGTGGGTCTCGCCCGCTGTTACCAGACACGGTATTTATTGTCATTGACACGAAAGTCACATGGTGTACAATGACCCATTTCGAAATGTCCAATTCAGTGGCATTTTGTTCATTCACAGTATTGAGCCCCCACAACCTCTGTCTTGTTGCCAGACATCGTCTTTCACCCCAGAAGAAAGCCCTGTTCCTGTTAAATCGCTTCCCCCTGCTCCCGGCGCTCTGTCTCAATGGATTCACCCATTTTGGATGTTTGATGGAAGCGGAATTATATAACACATGACCTTTTGTGTGTGAATTCTTGCCGTTTGTGTCATGTTTGGGGCTTGATCCACATTGTAGTGGATCTTTGTACACACCATAGTTTATCCGTTTGTCCACGGGTGGACATTTGGACTCTTTCCACTTTCTGGCTATTGTGAATACTGCTGTGGACGTGGACGTACGCGAACACTATATTTCATGTCAAAGTAAAAAGTCCATGTCCACCATTAGTCGTTATCCAGATCATGGCTGACATCACTGAGCCCTCGCTGTGCACCAGACCCTGAACTGAGTCTCATTCTTGCATGATCTTTAAATATCACTTCCGTCTTAGAAAGTAAGTATTACTTGCCATTTTGAAAAACAAGGACACACACACACACACACACACACACACACACTCACACGAAAAGAAAAGAAAAATGAGGATGCATATCTTGGATATACCCTGTGGTTGGAATTCTATTCCAGAGCCTCAGTCTTCACCTTCTAGTGTTTTCTGCTTCCCACCCTGAACTGTCTGCCATGACCTCTTCCCAACAGCTCCTGGTCTCTTTGCTTGTGATCTTTAATTCACCTCACTTTTCCTTTTTTTCTACGTCTTTCTATGAGAAGTCTTCTCTTGGTAAGTCCTAGAATTCTCCAGTGGTAGAAATCCTACATTTGGGTTTGTGGCCCAGAGCTTGGAGCTGATGGGCTAGAATGGCCCACAAAAGTGACATCTGTAACGGGACACACAGAGCAACTAACATATACTTTCTGTTTACCAAACTTAATGTATGACTGTAGATCTTTGTGGGAGGAAAAAAACACTAAGTTATGAAAACAGTAAGTCTTGAGCTGCTGTTCCCTAGGAAATTTAGGGTACCTGTTGTTTACCCCTTACAAGTGTGATCAGTACCTTGAGAACATACAGATCTGTAACGTTTGTGGAGGATGAAGTTGTTAATGTTTGTTTTCCCTTTTACTCACCTTTTCACCACTGTAGATCTTTGTTTGGGAGCAAAACCTTGAACAGTTCCAAATGGACCTATTTCGTTACCGCTGTTACTTAGCTAGCCTCCAAGGCGGGGAGCTGCCAAACCCCAAAAGGCTACTTGCTTTTGCAAGCCGACCAACGAAAGTGGCGATGGGCCGTCTTGGGATCTTTTCTGTATCGTCCTTTCATACCCTGGTGAGTAGAGGCTGAGGTGTGTTTAAGAAATATTTATCTTGACTGTTAATCCTGAGCAGGACTCGACAAGAGTGTCGGCCGTGTTTTTCTAATTTACTGCTATGTGTGGATGTCTGACGTGTCCCCTCCCTCTGTGGTGGGTACAGATCTTCGTTTGAATCTGTTCTGAAATTTATTACTGAACGCCTGTCTTGATGGGCCCTAAATTACCGTGCAAAGAAGACATGAAAGTTATTATCTTAAGAGATCTCTGCGTGTAGTGTTTGTTGATAAGTCGTGTCATCTTTAGGCAGTGTCCTGGTTTTTATCCAAATACAGATTTTTTTGATATTAACCTCGTGGAAATGTTAAGTGGAGAGCTCTCTCCTGCATAAATACATTTGACACACACGCACAAAATCATATAAACCATTTAGTAAACATAGATCTCTTTGGAGATCATCCTTCTCACTCTAATTTTAAATATTGTAATTCTGGAAATCAGTTCTGGACAGTCATGACTCGCCGATGCGTTCGAGGAAGGTACAGATCTTCCGTGATTTTCCAGCCCGACCGACATAACGTGTTTGCTCCGGAAGGAGAGTGTTCCCCTGACCTCCAGAGCGGCAGATTGCCTCGTCGTGTTGTGTGTTTGCAGTCTGTAATTTTATGTGCTTGCTAAATTGCGAACAGCTTTATGTGCTTTTGGCTCCTTTCTTCTCAAAAATTGCTGTGCGAGTAACACGGTTTCAACCCATCCAACTCAACACCCACTTAACATGTACTGCACCTTTAGCACATTTGCTGCGGAATTAAATGTTAAGGCTCAGGTTCCAGAAGCGGCTTTGGAAGACCTTGGCTGTGCTGCTCTTGGCTTGCCGTGTCAGCTGTACCCTTCAATTGAGTTCAGAGCTGTAATTCAGTCAGAGGCGTTTGTATTCTTTATAAATAGATTAGCGTCATCATTCAGATAATTAGGGGTAGATTTACATTTTTAAAGAAGTCTTAAACCAATTTCTGGAGTTATTAAAACTGGCATCCTGATTTGTTCTGCTAATTACAGCTCAGCTCTTGGTCTCTCTTGCTCTCCCTGGCTACAACCTCTCCATATAGCTATTAAGTCCTTTTTTCTTCTCTTTTCTTTTTTGTAGGGATGGGTCAACGTGCTGTGATGTCTAATCTTGCAAATGGTTTTTAGTTTGAGGCTCTAGGGCTGTTTCTCTGAGACCTGTACATCCATTTTAACTTGACCAAATCTCAGTTTGCCTATTGTGCAAAAAACAAAACAAAACAAACAAACAAAAACCCCAAATTGGGATAAAAATTCTTGTTGGCTGCCTTGCAAGAATGTCGAGGTGGCTTTTGTGTTACGGGAGCTTATGGCAGCTCATAAGCTGCCATGCATCCATGGTGCAGGTCCCGTATTAATTCTAAACCCCAAGCATCCGAATGACCTTTTTCCTTTTCCTGGGCTTGATGAGGTTTTTATAAGAAATAATTCTGTGATCCACCTAAAACTTCTTTGCCTCACTTTCTTCAAAGCCATCAGAGCTGACTTCTCTGAAACAAGGAAGTAAATCACTGTATTGTTACCCTTCTGTAGTTTATCTGCCGACTGTCTAATTTCCTCTGCCTCACTATCTGTGATTTGTGTATTCTTTTTCTTTTGATGGGCAGGCTGTGACTGTCTGGCCAGTTCAACATGGGAGAGTTAGGAACTTAGGCTTTTTGGGCAGTGATTTTATTTTATTTATTTATTTTTTAAATAAAAGTAGAGAGAGGCAGAGAGAGAGAGCTAATGCACAAGTTGGGGGGAGAAGCAGGCTCTCCGCTGAGCAGGGAGCCCGATGTGAGGCTCCAGGACTTTGGGATGGTGACCTGAGCCGAAGGCAGACGCTTAACCGACTGGAGCCACCCAGGCGTCCCTGATCAGTGATTTTAGAGAATATATATATATATTAAGACCTTATTTATTTATTTGACAGAGACAGACACAGCGAGAGAGGGAACACAAGCAGGGGAAGTGGGAGAGGGAGAAGCAGGCTTCCTGCCATGGAGCAGGGAGCCCGATGTGGGACTTGATCCCAGGACCCTAGGATCATGACCTGAGCTGAAGGCAGACGCTTAACCATATGAGCCAGCCAGGTGCCCGCAAAGGAGGATATTTAATTCCTTACGTGCAGCTTTCTCTTCCTTTGGTGTTTCCTCCCCGCTCCCCCGCAGCTGCGTCTGCAGTGTGGTTCTAGGTGCCCGTGTGTCTAGGTGCCCGTGCAAACTTCTCTTTTCCATGAGGGGTTTTGCTTCAGACAGAACCAGTTAGGCAAGGCTGTCAGGTATCTGTTCCTGTTTGCTGCTCCCGTTCCTGTAGGAGATCCCGGGTAGGGAATTTTACAGTCTGATTTATTGGAGACTTATTTTTTTCCTCCTCTCCTTGTCATTTGACCCCAGGGAATTTTTTTTCCTTGGGATTGAAACAGGCTTCAATCAGCTTTTGTCCAGAATTTTTTTTTTTCCCCTTCTTCTTCTTTTAAGGTGGGGGGTGCATGGGACGAAGAAGTGTGAGGGCAGCCGGGCAGGGGGGCGGGGGGGACGGCGAGGAGATTTGGGCTACAATTTAAGTCCCATTCACCAGGAGGGCTTCCCATAATGCTCAGTGATTTGCAGTAATTAACTGAAGGGTCCCCACTGTACTCTTTGAAAGAAGGTTATCATTGTTCTTGTTTGCACAGATGAGCAGAATGATAGAGTAATCAGGTTCCGGCCACAAAGGGAGGCATTGTCTGGGCAAAGATCATTGAGAAACTCTGGAGCTCTCGTCTACTAGTTCTTTTGCCAGCTTCCCCCCTACTCACCCCCAAATCCCTGAGCTTGTTTTGGGTCATTATTGTGTTGGGGGTTGTACTTAGTTCAGCAGTTTCTAGGGCCCCCGGCAGTTTAGAATAGAGCCCTCGGGGAAGCACCCATTGGTTAAACAGACTAAACCAACTGGTCAACCGGTAACTGAGAATATTTATGATTGTAGAAGTTTCTCTTCTGGGGGCACGTGGGTGGCTCAGTCAGTTAAGTGGCTGCCTTCAGCTCAGGTCATGATCCCAGGGTCCTGGGATCGAGGCTCATATAGGGCTCCTTGCTCAGCAGAGAGCCTTCCCTCTGCCTGCTACTCTCCCTGCTTGTGCGCTCTTTCTGTCAAATAAATAAAATCTTTTTTTTTTTTTTAAAGAAGTTTCTCTTCTGGGCTCAGTTTTTCCAGAATTATAAACTGAAGAGTTACTGTTGGAACCACGTTATGCAGGATCTCTGCTTTTGCTTTGTGATGTTGGTTTATTTATTTTCTCCAATTCAGTCAACAAGTACATGGGAAGCCTGGCATATGTCACTTATTTTTGCGATCAGGTTTCTAGCAGCAGACAACCCAAAGTTCTTTTCCTATTGGAGATTATATTCTTGTGGGGGGAGATGCAGAAGAAAGAAGCAATTAAATAGACATGGTAGATCCAGTATTCATGTGTGCCACAGGGAAGTAACCAAGGTAATAATACAGGTACATATGAATATATAATCAGGGTAATACATCGGCCCTATATTTACATACGGCTGCCTGTATGTGTGTGTGCATGTATCCATAGGTGAATTTATCTGTTTTTTCTTTTTTTAAAGATTTTATTTATTTATTTGACAGCAAGAGAGAGATCACAAGTAGGCAGAGAGGCAGGCAGAGAGAGGGGGGCAAGCAGGCTCCCTGCTGAGCAGAGAGCCTGATGTGGGGCTCGATCCCAGGACCCTGAGATCATGACCTGAGCAGAAGGCAGAGACTTTAACCCACTGAGCCACTCAGGCGCCTGTTGGTGAATTTATCTATTAATACGGAGGTAGATAAATATGAGGCCAAAGGGACGCTTTTTCCCCTCCAGGATTTTTAACTTTAATACCATTTATTTAGTGGTTCTTGGCCTCATTTTGTGACGATAAGCTTAACTGATCATTGAAATAGTCACACGAGCATGGATTTCGTGAGCACACTATAGGCTTATTCTTTTTACAACTTGTGTTTACCTCTAAGAAGGTGAGGAGAATAGAGAAAATGTTTATCCGTTTCAAGTAGACATGTGCCTTTTGGTTTGGGATTTTTTTTTTTTTTGGTCCCCCTCGGCAGCACCTTGAGCATAATAATCCTAGATCAGAGCTGTTTCTGTAATGTGGTGTTGGATGTGGGATTTTTATCTGCCCGGATCTGGGTTTTCTTCTTTGCCAAGCTGGGAAAACACAAGATCTCATCTTCCTATTTTCACTTGGGACCAAAACCTTCCCCCGATACCCATGCAGAGAAGCTGTTTGGGTTCCTGTTTGTAATGTCTTTGCCAGTCTGCTCATGGAGCTTCTAGGGGACTTAAAAGCCCAAAGAGGTGTGCCTTCTAACCACCGTGCTTGATGGCTGGGGGGCCCTGATGTTACCCAACGGTGTTTCAGTCCCTAGACTGCTGCCAGTTGGCAGTCATCACCCTGGGAGTGGCCCGTGTGGGAATCTATGACAAGGAGGTTCCAAGACTCATCTCCAGCAACAAAGAATGGGTGGGGAGGTTTCATTTCAAGTCTGACTTGCTGTATCTCCTGGCACTCCCTTATATGAAAGGAAAGCCCGTGGGTGGCCTAAGTGGGACCTCACTTAAGCTCCTGGGACTTCGCTTATAGCCCATAGGATACACTTCAAGCTTGAGCTTGTGCTTGGGAAGAACTCTGGAGTCCTCACCGAGATGCGGCATCTCCTTGAGCCCTTGTCCCAGAGGCAGATTTAAACTTGGTGGGAAGAGGGGGGAGTGGAAATATTTATCTGGGCTGCTGGCATCTGGCAAATATCTCAACAGAGTTTAGCTTCCCTTTATTTGTTTATTTTTTTTTTAAACAAAACAGATCTTTTATTCCCCCTTTTCCTAAACATAGGACACGTAAGGCCAGTAAGGGGGCTTTGCCACTTTCACGGACCCAGGTCCCTTCCATCTGATGGTCCTGCCGTCCTTGGAAAGGGTTCTGTCTGAATGTCCTAGACTAACTAGTTCGCATATGGACCTTCCTTTGTTGAGGAGGGAAGCGATGGAGAAGGGGAAAGTTGCCCTCTTCTTGAGGATGATTCCTGCAGCTTGGTATGGCCCTTCTGCTTATCTCCCATTGTCTAGGACTTTGCCACAAGCGCATGTCCTGCTATAAAGGAAAAGAAGTCAGCTCTGGGTAGCCATGTGCTCAGCTACCTGGGGACTTTCTCTAGCTGAGGCAGAGGGAAAAGGATACTGGGGGACCGCTGTCACTTCCCTAAGAAGGGAATTACGGAATTCTGAGAAAATCAGTGGAAGAGTGGGTTAAGTTTAGATTTTTCACGTGGAATCACAAGAACCAGCACATCCTGTTTTTCCCGACGCTCAGGCACCGTTTTTCCAGAACGTAGAAACAACTCTGTGGCATTCGGGGAGAATCTTACTTAGCTTAACTTACTGCTCAAGGTCAATCCTGTGACCAGAAGGACACCTACTTCTTGGAAACAGAACCTATACATTCTGTTACTGTGTTTTCCTGTGATTTCGGACAGTGATGGAGTTTGCCAGCCTTTCGGTTCTATCTTAAATCCACGAAGGGCCCTCAAAGTCCTCATGTATAGGGGTCAGAGATGAAATGCTTTGGCGGTGGGGTCAGTGTTGGCTTTTTTAAAAAAATTTCTATGAATTTGAAGATCTCATTGGCTTTATTAAGTAACTCATGAATTGGGCAGTGTCCCATCCAGCACGCGGAAGGATGCCCCCTGGAGGTGTGGCGTTGCGGGGACCCCTTGGAGCAGGGGAGCCCTCCTGACACCTCGCTCTTGTTGATGTCATTCCTCACTGTTTGCAGGTGGCAGCTCGCACTGGGGAAACGGGAGTGAGACGTCGTACTCAGGCCATGTCCAGATCCGCCAGCAAGCGGAGGAGCAGGTTTTCTTCCCTTTGGGGTCTGGACACTACCTCCAAAAAGAAGCAGGGACGCCCCAGCATCAATCAGGTAGGAAGCAGGGCCAGGTCGCTTCCCCGGCCAGCTCCCGTTGGGCCTTGTGAGGGGGTGTGTGTGCCTTTATCAATCTGGCTGGTCCTTCACAACGGCTGGTTGACACATGATGTTGCTTGCACTAGACTTTTAGTAGATAATGCGTACGCCTGACTTTGAACCCTGCTCTTAGTCTATCACCAGACTCCTGTCTCCCCACCTGCATCCTTTCTGAACGCTGGTTAATTATAGACCTCCTGAAAGTGCACAATTCATCCTGAGTCTTCAGAAAAAAGCAAGGCTTGTTGATGAAGCCAAGTGGGCACCTGAGCACAGAGTTTTTTAGGCTGCCTCTGGCGCGGGATCAAAGGCAGCCGCTGGGGAAATTGGACTGTTTCTTTGCCCTTGGCTTTTTGGGGTTGACATTAAATGGGTAGCTCCTTTGCCTTTCGCCCAGATGCTGGGGCTCACAGGGGATCTCAGTACATGGCGAACGGCACCACCAAGAAGAGTGGTGGGGGATCAGGCCTCCGACAGTCGGATGCTGTCCCTTGTCCCTTATAACCCTTCTCGCCCAGACTGCCGTCCTATTAGAGTCACTTCTAGGAACTTTACCTCATTGTCATTGTCATCCTCCTCCTCTGGTTTTGTGAAACGAGTGGCTCCAGGACCACTTGTTCGGGTTTTAGGGACTGAAGGAACATGGTTGTTGGTCTTTTCAGGCAGAGGAGAGTGTTGGATTTGTGGATGATGGTGGCTGGAAAGGGTGGCAGTGAGCGTTTGTGGAGGGCACGGTAGGATTGCCGATTCATTCTGTGCCCTCACGCATGGGGAGAAGCCAGCTGACCACCTTCATAAAAAGATCCCTCCTTATTTGTTCTGATAATCCCAGCCTTCAGTGGGCTTAAGAACTGAAGTTTAAAAGAGATGTCAATCCTGAAAACCGATGTCCTGTGTTCTTCACTGACCACCATGCTCACCGTTTAAATGCGGGTTATCTGTGTCCTTGATGGAATTTGCAGGAAACCAGAGTCGCAAATGATTAGGTAGCCAGGACCCCCTATGGTCTGTTCTGTGGTCTCTGGGGAAGGCGGGACATCTGAGTTTATTACTTGGGAGTTCACTGCTGTGTAAATCTGAAGAAAAAACAGTTTAGAGGAGAGTCATTCTTTCTTTCTTTTTTTTTTTTTTTAAAGATTTTATTTATTTGAGAGAGAAGGAGCAGGGGGAGGGGCAAAGGGAGAGGCAGACTCCCTGTTGAGCAGGGTGCCCAAAGTGGGGCTCAATCCCAGGATCCTGGGTCCTGAGACAAAGGCAGATGCTTAACCGACTGAGCCACCCAGGTGTGGCGGAAAGTCATTATTTCATCCATAAAAAAATCACACAAGAGACTTGGCGGCTCATGCCTAAGCTCACCCACAGGGGACTTTCACAGTCAAGACTCCCCCGTCCTTCTGGGAGGTGGTGTGGTGTTGTGTGTGAATCCCGTGAGGGCCGAGGGCTCAGACCACCACTAAAATATATGCCAGGGCTTTGAGGTTGGCAGCTCGGCTTGACCTTCTTTTCTATCAAAAGCCTTGCTTCACCTGCTTCTTTCGTGTAGGCGTCCAGTTGTGTTACATTCCCATCGCTGCCGAAGTAGATGACTCGCATTAACCCAGTCCAAGAGAATGTTTAAACGTATTTCAAAAATCAAAGGGTGATGCCATGTCTTCCAAGCAATTCTTGTTGCTTTTTCTTAAAGTTTACAAAATCTTCTTGCTTAGCCATAAGCACACCAACAGAAATTTACTTACTAATTCAGTACTTTGAAATCGACAAAAATCGTCTGTTTCTGTCGATCTCATTTACATCGGGAGAAAGGCTTTTTCTTAATCATCTGTATGGTCCTGATAGTATCTGATTGGTTTAAAGCCAATATGTGTTATTTCTCCTGTCTCCATGTTTAGATTTTGACGACTTAGCAGAATTCATTTAATTTTGAACAACAGACAAATTTGTTTTGTTTTTTGGTTTTTTTTAAATAAAAAAAAAAAACAACCTTTTCTGTGTTGTAGAAGGTACTAGAAAAGTACGTTCTCGGGTTCTACTCCACAGAGTATGAAAAATTAATTATTGATAAACATTTGATCATGTCTAGGAGGGAACTGCAGAAACTCTTCAGTGTGAACAAACCTAGATCATTGCTTTAGCAAATGTATTGTCTTTAAATCTAAATGAATTATCCAGATCTAAGAGCTAACTTTCTCTTCTCTTCTTCTTCTTCTCCTTCTTCTTCTTCAGCTTCTTTCTTCTTCGAGTTGTCATAGATCATGGGAGGTGATCCAGTTAGAGGAACGTACTTTCCATGGTCTGCTACCATGGAATGTGCTCCCTATTCTTGGATCTGATAGAGGAGTACTTGGAAGCTCTGTAATGTTTTCTAAGAGCCGTGTCCATTTTCCATCCCCCCTCCCATGCCTCGTTTGCCCTCCTGCCCAAGGTCTTTTTTAATATGATTCTTTTGTACGTGCAGGTGTTTGGTGAAGGAACGGATGCTGTAAAGAAATCTTTAGAGGGAATATTTGATGACACTGTTCCAGATGGCAAGGTAAAAATAAACACGTTCCTTTTCTAAAAGTACCACAAATGTATCAACATCACACAATTCATTGGTTTCTTGGGATCCTAAAATTAAGTGGACTCTGTTAAATACCGAAATGATCAGATCTTCAAAGTTATGTAACAGGTCAGTAAAATGTGGAAAAGCCTTTTATGTGTAAAACTTGGTAACAAAGAGAACACGCTCCTGCTGCCATAACATTTTCAGTACTTACCATTTGGATGTGTAATTTCCCATCGAGAATTTAAGACAAAATTTGGGTTCTGGGGAGCTGAGTATTTTATGTCATTGCTGATTCCTTTTATATCCACCTTCCATTCCCAAGAAGTGAATTCGTACTGCCCTCCCTCTCTGCCCACACATGCTGTTTTGTTCCCCTTAATTTCAAAGAACTGTTCCGATAGTATATTCTTTAAACAACAACAACAAAAAAACCCTGCATTTGCCTCCTGAAAGACAAGTATTCAATTAAAGATTCACAGACTTGTTCCAACCTTGTGCTTGGATTTAAAAGGGGTTGTCAAACTGCTCTGATTGAAAGCCCATAAAGAATATTGATTTTTTTTTTTCCCCTGGGCTACTTTTTTCAGCCTCTAAATAAATGGACATTCCCCAGTTTTAAAGACCCTTGTAGTGATACCAGCAACCTCTTTGTTCGGGGGTTCTGATGTCGACAATGTGACCTTGGAAGGATCCTCTGGTTTTCGGACTCCGAATCGATATGACAGAGAGTTTAGCCCTTGGTTGCCATGCAACCCAGCAGCCGCGTCAGCAGCCTGGCGTTCTAGGTGGAGACGAACCTCTGAAATCAGAGTGCCGGGGAGTGGGGGGGATGGGGGCGGGGTTCGGGCCACTGGAGGGGGGAGGAGAGGCGGGCAGCCACGGGCAGGCCTTCTCTCACTTTTGTGCTCGGACTGCTCCTGGATCGTGTCATCGTGGGTACAGAGGCAGCTGTCCTTGGAAATACCCAGCCACAGCCCTCTCTTTGAAAGACTCTCTCTCCCTCTGATGAGACCTGGTGTAATTAAATCGCTGTACCTATATGCGATCCAAGCATAATTTTTGATATTAATGGAGCCATTTCTGAAGTTAGGTAACTCATCTTGCATACGATTATTAGTTCGCTTTTAATGTTGGGATATCCTCTCCAGACACAGAGATCCTGGAACCCGTAAATGTTTTTCCTCTGGATTTCTGTGTCCCTTTTGTTTTTCCGTTTCTTGGAGATACTTTTTTATTCCGTTTCTTGGCTAGAATGCCTTGATCTCAAAGAGCAGTTTAGGTACAAAACTTGGACCAATCCATTGCTAAGCATCATTTTTTTAACATGCTGCATGGGGATAGTAGGAGATTCCGATTTTAGTTAATGGGATTTAACCAAGGGGATTGCTTTTTTTGCCGATCCTTCCTTGGGGTTTAATTTATCTGCACATGCAACATCATTCAAAGCCAGAGCTGAAGTTGTTTTCTCAAGTGAATTTAGCTCACTGGCCTTTACAGAAGTAGGTCCCCCATTCTGGGATTCGTTCTTTTTGTGAATGGAAGTTGTTACGTTACCACCTGTCAGCCTTTGTTTGGAAATCTGTTTCTTCTTGTAATTTGTTAATACCAGCCTTGTTCTTAGTAACCTATAGATGTGTATTTACTGATTGGCCTGGTTTTAAACCAATAATCAAGTCTTATCAAAGCACATCTTGCCCATCAGTATTCTTTCTCCATTGCTGAAATCTAACATCATTCTTTGTTTCCTTATTTCAAAAAGATTGGACCCCTGCTTCATTGCTGTGGAGGGTTTTAGCTGCCTGACTTAGATTAACCCAACCGCTGAATGCACGCATATCCCATCCTTACAAACTGGGCGCTACTCCCCGGCCCTCCCGCAGAGTGGTGGGGAGGATGGTGTGTGGCAACAGCCGAAGAAGGCCAGAAAGATCACGCCTTGAGGTTCCCTGAACGGCCCCTGGGAAATGGGGCCGTATCTGTCCCAGAACTGTGCTGGAAGTCAATGCAAGCACAGAGACGATGGTCCCCGTAAATACGAGTGCTAGAGCATCATCTTTTCTTTAAGAACGTCCCTGGGGCCTCACTGTTGCCTTTGAAACAGAACTCACCCGTAGATATTCTTGCTGCAGGAATTCCCTGCTCTAAATTAAGGCGGGTTGGTGGAAGAAATCCTAGCAAGAACACTGAGCTGAATGGATGAGCCATTTCTCTCTTTCTTCCAAATTTCAGAGTGAGTGCCCACTCACTCACACACGGCCCGCCCGTGGATGCTTTGGACCAGGTCTAAGAAACCGTATCTAAGAAATCTTTCCTTACTCTATTAAAGCTCTTCTCTCAATAACTTCTTCCTGCCTCTGAATGTCCCTTTCTTCAACCAGTGCCACCATCTCTGCTTTGGGCCATGTTCACGGGAATAATTAATCCCTGCGTACGATCTGGGGATCGAAAAGCACAAAGCCCTACCACTGTTGCCCGGCTAACTTGATTTCTTACCGTAGAGGGAAAAAGAAATGGTGTTGCCCAGCGTCCATCAGCACAATCCCGACTGCGACATTTGGGTCCATGAGTATTTCACTCCGTCCTGGTTCTGTCTGCCAAATAACCAGCCAGCCCTGACCGTCGTCCGGCCCGGGGACACTGCCCGGGACACCCTGGAGCTGATCTGCAAGGTATGAAGTTCCTTGGGTCGTTTCCTTGAGAAGAGCGGAGGGGGCTGGAGGAATTTCCCACAGCGCACGTGGAAGTTGGGAGGCGTGCTGGAGAGGCAGGCATTCCCAGTATACCTCCATTTCCCCTCGGAGCAGCTTGGGAATCCTTTGTGATCATATGCATAATAAGCAGAAGCGAATTCTTTGGCTTTGGGAGGTGAGGGATTCTTTTTAAGTAGCTTCTTTCAATATGTGTATTTCATAGAATTGTAATGAGCATATCACACACTCATTGCAAAAATTGTAGACAATTCGGGTAAAGAACAAAGCGAGTGAAACCCACCCTTCCAGGATCTGGAAGTTACGCTGTAAACGGTCTGGCGTCTGTCTTCCCTTCTGTTTTCCACACGCACACACACGCATGTATTTAATGGTATCGTGTTTTGCGTGCTGTGTATAACCTGCTTTTTGACAGCAGCAGACACGCCGTTGCATCTGGGGAGGGAAAAACTGAAAGAAATACATGTGACCTCTAGGATGGGAAACTCCCTTTCCTATAAAACAGAGCATTAGCCTCTTTTTGTGTGAGTATGTGACAGATGCCTGAGCTCATTCTCTCTGCTTTCACTTGAAGCTGAGAAACTTCCTAATCTTTTTCAAGGTCAACATGGTGTTATTTTTTTTCACTCCCGACGGGCAGCCGTTGGAAGTCCCTTGAGTGGGGGAAGCAAAGAGGAAAGAGCTTTCCTCATGGGCCCGTTTTTACTTTCACACAATTGATAGCACTAATAGTCCCATTTAGTTCTATCAAGTCCGAGAAAGAACTGCTGCCCCCCACCCATTACACAGATGGAGAAAGTGAGGCCCAGAGAGCCGTAGCTCCTGGCCCTGGGCTCACATCACAGTCAGTTTGCAAAAGGGGGATTGAACCCACATCCACCGAGGTTCTGAGCCTCAGTGTACCCTCCGGCACCAGATTGCTCATCAAGAAGGGTAGGATGTAAGGGTCAGAAGAATCTAGAATCTGTTCTTGAGACCGTGTGATGGTTTTCCCCAGGGCCGCGAAAGGGCAAGTAGAGACCTTTGTGGCATAATTTTGCCCTGGAAGAAACTGGATGGAGACAGTGACATTTTGAGGACCTCCTCACTCAACACAATGGTTTATAAACTGCCCAGCTTTCTGTCCCATAGCAAGCACCTCAGTGCTGTGTGTACCTCTGCAATCAGCAATTTTTAAATTTGTTAAAGAAAACAAATCACTAGGGCCTTTGTAAGGGGGGAAAAATGGCTCTTTTTATGAGTGGGAGAAATGAAACAGTCTGGCTCAAATAAGCCTTATGTGCAGGAAATGTAGAAGGACCATTTGTTTCGGGACAAAGCTAAAACCAGCCCCCATATAGGTGTTAAAAATAAATGATACTGTTACATGCTTTGAATCCTTCATGTACATGAATTCCAGCTTTTTGAAGATAATGGTATTTCTGTTCACATTTTTCATTTTAATTACTTAACAAAATTGGCCTATTGAGGATTTCTGCATTCTTTTATTTATAGATTAGCACGATTCTTTAGAGACCCATTAATATTCTGCAGAGCTGTGGGAGTTATTCTCAGAACTGCAGCTGAAGGTGTCAAAAGTAGGACTCTTGTGCTTTTTTTTTTTTTTCCCCCATAAGCCAAACTTACTTGGCATTACTTTAGGGCCTCCTGTATCCATCAGCCTCAGACACAATTAGGGATGGAAGGGTAGGTCAGTTTTCCAGTGACCATCGATGGGTGGAAAATTGAACAGTGAGTGGGGAAAATAATGATGGGCCCAATCTGAGATACTTTTCAAGCAGTTGTCTTGATAGAAACCCAAGGAATGGGGAGTAGTATTGTCGCAGCAACTAGAGACCATCTCTACAAAGATAGTTGGACCTGTCCCCCTATGACGTGTTTATTTCTATCGCTGGAAAGACTTTTCATGACATCATGAGGACAGAAGGTCATCCTGCCCAACTTTCCTTGTATCCTCAGCTCTTTTTCCCCAAAAGTAGAAATAAAGACAAAAAACAATATGGCGTGGGACAAGCTTAAGTGTCACGAGTTTAAAAATGGAAAACTTCTGTGTGCACTTTAAGAAATTGATGGTCTCTGGAAAAACACCCATGTAGGATAAATTATATAGTGTGCCGGGAGCCAGGTGCCTTCTAAAGCTGGCTGCTTCTCTGGAAAACACTTTATTGTCATTAGTAGAGCCGGCTTTATTCTTAAGAGGGAAAGAGATAATGGGGAAACAGTGCTACATGTTATTAATGATCTAATTAATGGTGAGTGTTTTTTTCTGTTGGAGGAGGGACTGAAAAAGAAAGGTGATTGTCAGAATGTCTGTCTTTTATTTCTTTATTGTCATTCTCAACGTGGGTGATGGATGCTTTTTCTGATATTTAATAATCAATCTCTTTCTTCTGTCTCTTGCATTCAGCTCATTCTCTTTCCTATTCTATCTGATCCACATCATTTCCCATCAGTTTGTCATCTACCATCCGAGAACCAGTCAAGTTCTGGTATAGTAAATGTTTCAAGATCTACATTTCATGTACCGTTCATGTTATGGATGTTATGGAAAAGATTGTTGCTAAATATAGCAGGTAACCACATTGGCCTATGGGTTTTCTATATATTCGATCATTGCAATTACCAAAATAATTGCAAAAAAATTCATTCATCCATAGTCACTGATATTATTCATGTGTGGCCCTGGGATGAGTTTTATTTCATGCCGTCCCTATGTTGGCTTATGCCTTTGATTATTCTATAACCATTGGCTTTAAAAAAAAAAAAAAGTCACCTTGAAGAGGAGGATAAATATCTTTGGAAATTCCATGGTAGTTGCGTGCGCACGCACGTGCGCGCTTGTGTGTGTGTATGTTTGCATGGATTTCTATATGTGGTAACTGCATGCTTTTATGTTTCCCTGAGAAGTTGGACCAAAATGGAAGAGCAATCCCATGTGGATTGAAAGATCACATTATTATCCATTATAATTTGCTCAGACTATTTACTGAAAAAAGCTGCATTGTCTTTTACTACTTCATCCTTTGAAGTAGATGCAAATTAAAAAAAATATATGCCAACCCTGCTAATACTTGTTCTATGGTAATATTCATCTTTGGGTATGACATGTGGCTATATGGCCTCAAAATGAAATCAGATGGTCTCTAAGTAATTCAAGTAATGCACTTTGGAAAACTGATTGGTACCACTTAAATCCCTCACTGATTTTTCTCTTGAGTTAGAAAGCTTTCTCTTGAATGTTTTACAAGTCTACAGCAGGCCAAATATTTAGAATTGCCATGTTAAAATATTTATTGATGCTTGGAATTCTTTTTTGCACAAAGATGTATTGCGAACATGGTAATTTGCTCGACCTGCCTTGGTATTGACTAGCAGATACTCGGGGAGCACAAAATTCTCCTTGAAAGTTCTGACGATCTGATTTAATTCATTAGGATGAAGAAGTTCATTGGTTAATTCATTAGGATCAGTATTAAAAATTTTGTTTGTTGCATATGCCATTTTTGTTTTTCAAAATCATCAGGACATTATTGTACATAGCTTTATGAAGTTTGGAAAAGGCGGTGGGGGAGGGAGGCGGCAAGAATCGGCCTCATTATCACTGTTGTCTTTTCTGTGCTCCTTGAAGTGAGGTACCTTGACAGCTGTCATTTGTCATTCTCTGTACATCTGTGCAAGTGTTTCAGCACAGGAGAACTTCAGGTGTGCTGAGAATCTCCAGTCTTCATCAGGACCATCTTAAGATGTTTGGTGCCTGAAGTGGGGCATCTGTCTCACACTGAGGGTTCAGGAACCAGAAACTTCTTAGGTGAGGTTGCTGTTCGGGTCCGACTTCCAGAAGACCGTCTGACTAAGTCACAGCCTCATTGGGAGTATCCGCAAAGTGTTTATTAACGATGACAGTAGGGTTGCCAAGTAGACTTGTTCCTTACCACGACCCGATGGAATTTCATTTCTGTTTCCTTACCACGACAGTCAGAAACAGATGGTGGACACAAGTTTTTTTCTTCTACTTAAAGATTTCAGTGAAGACCTGGGTAGGTGGGAAGCAGTTGCAGCTTCTGTCTCTGGAGGGAAACTTTCCTGATCCTTTTCCCCTAAATATTATTATTTCATGGATGTTTGTCTCAGCAGCTCTCCCACAAGCAATAGATCGCACACTTGAAAACTTGCCCGTTCTTTGCTTCTCTGGATTATCCGTACGCTCGTGTTGTCTTAGACACTGACCATCTGGGTTGGTGCGACACTGGGCATTGGACCAACGGTGCCTGTGATCACACGGCGAGCTTCAGACCCTCACTTGACTTGGGAGAGGATACACAGTGGGGGTTCCGAAGAGTCACTGATAGAAAACTTGCTCATCATCATGCTAGATGTTCAGAACACACTCATTTGCACTCTCTGGAAATGTGCAGGATTGATATTGTGGTCTCTGGAAATGTGCCTAAGGCAGGATGCCTGTCTTGTATGTATCTTTATTCAAATAGCAAAGGCCCCACCCGACCACCTTCCATTTTCTGCACACCCTTTCTCCATAGCCATACACACGCCTACAGGCTTCGTTTCTATTTCTGCAGTGCCTCACACGGGGCTGGGGACACTTACGAGTTTATTAGATGTGATCGAATGACTGTTATTGGAATAATTGTTGGCATGATCTTAGTTGGGCCTTGAAAATGTTTTTGGGGAGGTGGGCAGGGTAAGCAGGAGGAGCTTGAAAGCAGTGAAAAATCCATTTCACTTACCTTTAAATAATTCTCCCCATTGGAGCTTTGGGTGGGAAGAGATTTTATATTTACAAAAAATGTCAGACTTGTGTAAGAGTAGAGAATCATGTCATAAACCTCCTGCATGTCATACTATCACCAAGGTCCTGTGATTCCCGAAATTATGTTTCGACTGTTTACCAACTCCCTTCCCTGCTCTGAATTGTTTTGGAGGCAAATTGCAGATATCGTATCTTTATCTCCTAGTACTTGAGGATGAATCTCTAAAAGATAAGGCTTTAGAAAAAAATGACTTGATTCAAACATTTTCTAACAATCATTTTCAGGCTGCCATGTAACTTTCGAAGAGCATTTTTTTATGTTTTTCTCTGCATCTTCATGAATTTAGATGGAGGGTTAGTCATAAAACCACATATGCCGCCATGGCTTCCCCCACCTGCAATGTTAAACTGAGGATGACTTTCTAGAGGGGAAAAATCAGTTGACCCGTTCTGGACCAAAGGAGAAGGCCTGGATATTTCAATCCTTAACGATTTTAGAATTGTTTTCTTTGGGCAAGTCATTCAGTGTGTTTCCAAAGCTGGACCTGTGCCCGTCTGCACTGCCCCCGGAGGGAGTCTCACTCAGGGTGTATATAAATAAGACTGAAATCCAAATGCCTTGTCTTCACACTGACTCGCCTGCAAATGAACTGTTAACAACTGTCCCAGTGTCCCCATGTGGTTAGAAAAACAACTTTGCTGGGCACAGCTTTTCTCTACCACTGGGAGTACTTCCTTGCCTTTCTGTTACTCTGCTCCTTTAATCACCTTTGTGTGTTTGGAATTATGTGGAAGGGCTTCTTTGATCTGGTGGGTTTTGTTGCAAAACCGGTGTTAAAGGGTATGACTCAGATCAGCAGCAGTGGAGAAGCGACTCAGTTATTTCCATGGAATCATAAAGTCATAGCTACCCATGGGATGTTATTCATCTATTGAATGAAAATGCTTTCAAGATTTGAGTTTTCAGCGTAAACCTTCTAAGAGGTATAGAAACGTTACCCCCCTCTGCAGTGAGAAATCTCTGGAGTCTAGAAATCTCTAGAACTCTCTAGAATTCTCGGGATGGTAATATGCCAGTGGGCGCTAATGATTCCTCTTTACTATTGAACAGACATTGTCTTTTCTTTTTCCTTCCTCTTGTCCCAGACACATCACCTGGATTATTCCGCTCATTACCTGCGTCTGAAATTCCTAATAGAAAACAAAATGCAACACTACGTTCCAAAGCCCGAGGAGGACATTTATGAGCTGGTAATGTTTATGACTGTTGTCCAAGTACATTCTGTGGGAGATTATTTTTAAATTATATGTGTGCCCGTGCTAATTGTGGTTGGTGAAGAGGAACGAATTCTAAAATAAATGAGCCTCCTTCAGCGCTCTAAACTTGGTGAAGGTGGCCTTACTTCTCACAATGTGTCTGCCGAGTAGAAATGCCACCTTTGTGCGATCGTGAAAGATTGAAATCCGGAGCTGCCCCTGAGAATTTTAGTTGCTTTCCTTGTGGCTTTGGCAGTCCTTTGTTTTGAATCAGTGACTCAGAGATCAGCTGGCTCTTGTTGGGAATGTAGGGGGGGAAGCACTAACTTCCGTGTTGACTGACTCCTACCTGTGTATGGGAACCGATGGGTCGAGTCCCGTGGGATGAAAAGGCGGCGCTGGGATTGTATGTCCCCGTCTTTTATAACTGTCCTTACGGCAGTTCCTGGGGACATTTACATAGGTTCGAGCCTCATCACGGGACATGGGTTCTAAACTGGAGCTGGGTTTTTTTTTTTTTTCTTTAAAGATTTTATTTATTCATTTGACACAGAGAGATCACAAGTAGGCAGAGAGGCAGGCAGAGAGAGAGAGAGGAGGAAGCAGGCTCCCCGCGGAGCAGAGAACCCGATGCGGGACTCGATCCCAGGACCCTGAGATCATGACCTGAGCCGAAGGCAGCGGCTTAACCCACTGAGCCACCCAGGCGCCCAAGGAGCTGGGTTTTATATTGGCCCTACTGCTTACTCATTTTGTGGTATTGGCAAAGAAAGAGGTGCTGATAGAGTTGACCCCTGAACAGTGCAGGGGCCCCGGGGCATTAAATGCCTGCATGGCCAAAAATTCGAGCGAATTTTTGATTTCCCTGAAACTGAACTGCACATAGCTTGCTGTTGACTGGAAATCTCACCCATAGTGTTGACAGTCAGTGAACGCATAGTTTGTATGTTGCATCCATTATGTCCTGTATTGTTGCAATAAAGTAAGCTGGAGAAAAGAAAACGTTATTAAGAAAGTCACAGGAAGAGGGGGCGCCTGGGTGGCTCAGTTGGTAAAGCAGCTGATTTCAGCTCAGGTCATGATCTTTGGGTCCAGGGATCAAGCCCTGCATCGGGGTCCCTCACTCATCACCGAGTCTGTTTGTCCCTCTCCCTCTGCTGCTCCCCCTGCTCGTGCTCTCTCTCTCTCTCTCAAATAAATAAATAAAATCTTTTTAAAAAAGTTATAAGGAAGAAAAAATACATTTACAGCCCTCTAAAAAATAACTATGTAAAAAATGGACCCATGTAGTTAAAACCTTTGTTGTTCAAGGGTCATCTGTGCTTAATTTTGAGGATTTCGCAAAGATTAGACATCATGATGCACATAGTAGATACTCAGTCAAAGGTGGTCCCAGCAGCAAGACGGCGACAAGTTCCTTTTTTGTTAGGCGAGTGATACATTTTTCAGTTCGAGGAAGAGACGTTTGAGGAGCAAGGCGCCTCTCTCTTGGAATTCGTTCTTCCCTCTCTGCACTTAGTCATTCCTCTGGGGGCCACCGTGCTTCTTGCCACGGAAACACGAATGATAACAGCATGACTTCAGACACGCTTGCACCACAGAAAGCAGAACTGGAAACTTAAACCCCAGTAGTCTCTCTCTCTGAAAAGGAGAAGCGTGATTTAAAATTTAGTGGGGAATTTTGTTTCCAATCCACTGCTTTTTTGACGTTCACTTCGTGTATGCTAGAGCTCAGCGAGCGAGAAGCACGCAGTTCGAGGAGTTTGAACCCATGTATGCCGTCCTGCTTCCCGTGCTACGGTCCTAAGTTAGAACGTTGCCATCATCCTGAAATGTTCCCTCGTGCGCCTTTAAGTGTTGCTAATGAAATCGGAGAGGGAGTGCGTCCGCTGCGCTTTTCTGAGCCATGCAATCAACAGAAGAAGGTCAAGACCAGTCTATTTCCAAGCATCGCCTAAATAATTGACTGTTAACAGAAGAGGGAACTTTTAGCGGAGAGTAGCTGATTTGTTTTTCCCCCCTCTGGCATGTGGAAGAGCCCCAGCTTTGTTCTCTCTGAGCAGAGGAAAGAAAACCCTGTTCCTTACGTAAAAAAGGAAAGCGCGTTGGCAGTAAGACTGGAATCGCCGCCAGATCACCCATGTGTTTGCATCTTGGTGGTCGTGACTTTCCTATATTGCACCTGACCCACTTCCGTGTCCCTCGTCTCCCACACATAGCAAGTGCTTGAGACACATCTTATGAAATTATATAGACTCAATTACTGTTTTTGAGTCTTGGCCGTTGTGTAGTTCATCTAATGTAGGAGACGGAGGTGTGCCAAGGTTAGTCTGTTTGTATCTACGGTTGCTGGACAGATGTTCTAATTATAATTTTTTAAAAGAATCTAAAATGCGAACAGAGCATGGGATTCTCTCTTGCTCGTTGCGAAAGGTCTCCAGCTCGGAGATCCCTGAGGAGGCAAACGCCGGAGACTCATTAATTTTATTGTTTATTGTGAGTATTGCTTACTCACATCTCTGTTTTTATCGGATTCTGAACTTTTTTGTTCTTTTTTTTTTTTTTTTTAAGATTTTATTTATTTGAGAGAGAGAGAGAAAGAGAGCATGGTTGGGGGAGGGGCAGAACGAGAGGGAGAAGCAGACTCCCCGGCCGAGCAGGGAGCCTGAGACCGGGAGGGGCTCGATCGCAGGACCCCAGGATCATGACCTGAGCCCAAGGCAGATGCTTCACTGACTGAGCTGCTCAGGGGCCCAGGAATTTTTGGTTCGTAAGATAGCCTGGGCAACTTGGTAAAGCCTGCATGAAATAAAATACGTCGGCTTGCCAGTGGCCTAATTATGTAGAAATAATTATCAAAAACAGTCTTAAAATTATAGATAATATATGTGCTTATTTATTGGGTCATTAAATAATAAGAGCTAGCGGTAAGTCTGATAGCTCCCGCTGTTTTGAAGTCGTGATGAGCATGAATAACACTTTGAGGTAGTAGTGGCCGCTAGAATGTGACTGGGAAATAACTAATTTTTTTCTCGTGACAGGTCACAGCGACTGCTAATACTCCTGTATTTGTTGTCTGCATGTATTTCTGATTGGAGATTTCAGTTGCTTCAAATGCTAGGTTTCAGTTGTTATTTTTTTTTTTTTCACCATGTAAGTTTATACCCCACCTTGAATTCTGCCCAAGGGTTCCTGGTTTCCAGTCCCTGGTACAGGCCATTAACTGGTTCTGATGTCCTTCTGAGGCAAGAGGTATTTGAACCCACAGTGTGCCTAGAGGCTCTTCGAGAGTTTGCAGATTTCAACGTGTTGACCCTTACTGACCAAGCATCAGACCACTCGTGGTTAATTGGTTCCCAGTGCCCACCTCCATTTTATCTTTATTTTTATTTATTTTATTTTTAAAAAAACATTTTTTTAATTTATTTGACAGAGATAGAGAGGCAGTCAGAGAGTGGGGGGGAAATAGCTCCCCGAGAAGCAGAGAGCCCGATGCGGGACTCGATCCCAGGACCCTGAGATCATGACCTGTGCCGAAGGCAGAGGTTTAACCCACTAAGCCAGCCAAGTGCCCCATTTTTATTTTTAAAGATTTTATTTATTTGTGAGAGAGAGCAAGTGCACTCACAAGCGGTGTAGTGGCAGGCAAAAGGAAAGAGGGAAGCAGGCTCCCTGCTGATCAAAGAGCCCGTTGGGGGACTCGATCCCAGGACCCTGAGATCATGACCTGAGCCGAAGGCAGACGTTTAACCCACTGAGCCATCCAGGCGCCCCTCCTCCATTTTATTTTTGACAGACCAGGGAAGCTCACGGATGTACGAAGTGGTTTTCTCAAAAAGAACTCATTTACAGATGACTGTCCCATTATATCATCTATAAACGATTCTCTGACATTGTTTTACCCACTGTTCTTTCGTAGGAAAGCCGGTAGTTATTAGGAAAAGTGTGTACTGGATTTTAAAGACTTCAGGGGTCTGGCATGTTCACTCTGTGGCTTAGGGGGATCCTCGTGCTTGTGAATGGCTGCAACGTGTTGGTGACCTGTTCGTCTGCTTGGCTGTTTACTTTCTGATATTAAGTGCTATCTCCTTGGCTACTTTTTCATATTTGGTGGTTGGGCCCAGTGGATGGGATGATAATGAATGAGAAGCACTGGCTTTTCAAAACCCATTTTAAATGTGTTTTCCTTGAAGTGACGGGGGAATAAAGAGTTTGCAGAAACACTGATTAATTGATTTCCTAACCAGTACATATTTATTTAGCACTTCTGTGTGCCTACCACGACTATAGCTGTTCCAGGCACTGGGAGACGCCATCAAAAACCCTTCCTCCTAGGGACGCCTGGCTGGTGCAGCCCACAAACCATATGATTCTTAATCTTGGGGTCATGAGTTCAAGTCCCACCTTGGGCGTAGAGCCTACTTTAAAAAAAAAAAAAAAGATGGAAAAAAGTCTCCATTCTTCATGGAACTGATATTCAAATTTGTGAAGACAGATATAAAAATATATAATTTTTTTTGCATAAAAACATGGAAATGCACACTTTCGGAGGATGTCAAGAGCTTGGAGAGGAAAGGTTAGGTCTAGGGGACAGAAAGTTGGGGCATCCGGAGGCCGAGGGTGCTGCTCCTTCAGCTGTGTTTGGGGTGATGTGTGAGCAGAAGTGAAGTGAGACCACGAGTCGTGGAGGGATTTTGGAGGGAAGTGTTTTAGGATGAGGGAACAGAGGGGGTTGAGGCCCTGTCAGGGGGCGGGGGGCGGGAGTGGTGGGAGTGAAGGGGGTTTGCTTGCTGTGTGAGGAGGGCCGTGGGTAGGGTAAGTGAAGGGGCTGGCGCGGGAGGCTTGAGGAGGTAGGAGAGGAGGGAGTCGGAAGCAGGGTAGGCCATCTGGGGTGTGCGGGAGAGGGGAAGCCCCCGGGGAAGAAGGACATTAGCAGACTTCTGTTTTAGTAGGCTCACTGCCTGATGGGTGGCCAGTGGACCATAAGAGGAAGAGCTGAGAGCAGTCAGGGGGCTAGTGGGCAGCGGTAGCGGGGGCGGTGGGTGTTCCTGGCTTGGACCAGGGCTCCCAGAGGAGCTGTGGAAACAGATGATTATGATTTCACGATAACTCGAACACTTGGTAATCAAGTTTTTTCTTAAATCTGATGACCTTTTTAATCTGGTGTTTGAAAAGCGGGAAGGCGTGAGACACCGTTGATTTAGTCAAATAAAGGGAATGTCTTTGACGTTTCGCTGTTGAAGCTCTTTGTATAAAAGGACACAATTTTAGCATTTCTAGTTTCACGTATTGATTGTGCTTGCACTGAAAATATATTTTAAAGTGCAGACCCTTCTTGAGATTTTGATATGTTTTATTAGTGCTTTTTACTAAACACGGTGTTAGTCTAACTACCCCCAGGAAGGACTGTGGCCAAGGGGCTTACCTAGATTACACTAAGTTATCGTCTGACGCTGGTCAAAGACACAACGGCTTTCACACCAAATCCAAAGAAAAGTAGGAGGCAATAATAGGAAAGAATAGGAAGATTATTCACAAAGCTATGGTCTGTGGAAACCATTTGGAACTTTCCGGAGATGATTGGAACAGTGGCATACTGCCACCTAGGGTAAGAGTTTGGCTCTCAAGGAAATTTTTTAAAAGCATGGTGTGAAGAGCGCTGGGAGTTACAGGCAACTGAGGAATTATTGAACACAACCTCTGAAACTAACGATGTGTACTGTATGTTGGCTAATGGTTTAAATTTTAAAAAGGGAATAAAAGTAAAAACTAAGGCTCAAAGTAAGTCGAAGGGAACACAGTTCATGGCATTTTATTGACCAGTCCGTGATGTTCTCAAATAATGGCATAAAATGTTAGTATATTTGGTAGTTTTGACTTTGGTCACCGTATCTTCTGAACTAAAGATAGGTTTTATAACATTTCTTCTGATTCGTAGAAGGTATTTGTATGAACATTTTTCTGAAGTACGAAAAGAAAAAAACACATGAAATTACACGCCTAACCCATGGCATTTGTTGACAGTTGCATGATGTGAGCGTGTTCTAGAGGACCTGGGCTGTGTGGTTGGTGGTCCCTTTATTCCAGGCTCCCTGAGTCCCAAGCATCAGATTCATCTCTCCCACCTGTCAGCTGCCCTAAGAGAAGAAAAGGAAACTGCCATTCTTTTCTACTTGCCTGTATTACATTATTTCTGGAGGAATCACCATGTGGTCAGAGATGGGAGCAGGTTTAGATAACCACCAAGACTTCCCGTTCATGCTAAGAGACATCCTTTTCTTATTGACCTTGGCACAAACAGATTTTCAGTTCAAAACTGAATGATAGCTTTTAAGTTCCATATGAGCTTTGACATATGTATTTGTTTTTGGAATACTTACCATAATTTTGGAAATGGCCTTTGGCTTGCTTACCTAAGAAGTGAGGTTTGGTACCTCCAAGTGAAAATGAATTAAACTAAATTCAGATAAAGTTTCTGGTATGTGACCTGCAGCTTTCTGTTGCCTTTTCCCCCCTCCCAAGATTTCTTGGGTTTCTAGAGAACTGATTAATTTACATTCTTTAGTTTCCTAGCTAATTAGGTATAATCCAGCAGCTAAACAAGAATACCCTCCATTTATATAATTTGCTGTCCATTTCAGTTCTTTACCTTGTTGTCATCTCTTGTGCTACCATGAGCCCTTTGGACAAAAGTGGTTTGTGAACAGAAGAAAATGGAAGCACAGGAGATTTCTCCTTATTTCTAGAAATCTGTTGTCAAGATTTTTATAATGTCCTTCGGATTTTAATAAATTTTTCCCCAGTACTGGAGATTTGTGAGGGGAGGCAGAGGAAGAAGAAGAGAGAGAATCTTAAGTGGGCTCCAAGCGGCCAGTGTGGGGGAAGGGGGTTCGATCAGACGACCCTGAGATCGTGACCTGAGCGGACATTGAGAGTCAGACGCCTTAGTAACCGAGTCACCCAGGCGAGGTGTCGCGAATACTGGAGATTGTTTATGACTTTAGCCAATTTATTTCTCAGGTCTGTGAGAGATACCAGGTGGGAAAAACGTACAAAGTGGTGTTGAGGGCTTATTTAGAAACTGGAACCATAGCTAAGTTGGGGAATATGAGTTTGACATTTCTGCTGTGGTTCTTAATGAGTTCAGTTCGATAAAGAGACTGGGATGTGATGAGACTTTACTTCCAAGTATCAATTGCGAGAAAATAGATCCACAAAACGATGTCTATTCCTAGTAAGTTATTTATAATGAAATCCTCATCAGACTCCTCTTTGTCAACTTTTCAGCTGTACAAAGAAATTGAAATTTGCCCAAAAGTCACTCGGAACATCCAGATTGAGAAGTCAGATACAGCCAGTGATAATTATGGTACGTTTATTTTTCTTTGATCTTTGGTGTTTTTCAAGTTAAAGCAATTCCTGGGTAAATATGCACCTATTTACAATTCAGGAAAATGCCTTTGGGGCCTGTTTAGAACAGATAGCACATCTGGCTTCTGTGCTCTGCAGAGCAGCCAACGTCAGGAAAAAAGAGATATTTACTGTGGGTATGGGGAAGACTTCAGCGTAAATTTCATAACCTTAATCAGCAGGATTCAACTGTCATACAAAGGAAATGCCTGTATCGGGAGTAGGTTACTTTATCTTGTGGTGTACGCTTAGTAATGAAGAAATGATCTTTTCACACCTCTTTCCCTCAGATATACTCATTATTCTCCCTTCTCCCACAAATCATGTGAAAGGAAGTCATTTGGGGGGTGTTTGGGGGGACCCCAAGACCACCCCTAGAGTTGTTGATTCACTAACACGACCCAGAGGACTCCGTATATAGTCCTACTCACGACCATGACTTATTACAGGGAAACTGAACAAAGCAACATCAATAAAGGGGAAAGGCACACAGTGGAGTTGGAGGAAACCCGGTACAAGCTTCCGAGAATCCTCCCCCAGTCACACAGAGCGTCCTTACTGTCCCCAGCAACAAGCAGACAGTGCCTGGGAGCCGTGGTCCAGTGGGGAAGCTTGTTGGAGACTCAGTGCCCTGACAGCCACATAGACACCCTCTGCCTCGAGTGCACCAGAGTCTCGGACTCCCAGGCGGAAAGCAGGTGTTGGGCGTAAACCATATTACTTGCACACATTCGAGACCCAGGGAGCCTCATGAGGGTGATGGGAACCCACCCCAAATCCAAGTCCCCAGATGCCAGCCAGGGGCCAGACCTGTGAACAGGCCTTTCGAAGACTAGCGCTCAGGGTTGCCATGATAACGCTTCTCCCCGCTGTTGCCCACATCCTGGCGTCGTTGACTAGATCATCCCTTCCATATGCTCCCGACTGCTTAGCATCACGCTGTGTGATCGGAAAAGCAGTGGAGCTGGTGCTTCAGTAAAAGACGTGGGGAAATCCATCCCACCACGTCGGCCGTGAGGTAGCTCCGGACAGGGAAATGCCTTCCTAACGTCACCACGCATCCGTCCTGGGTTGGCTGGGACGCTCTGTGTGGTCCTCACTCCAGGACACGGGCCCCCGGCCGCTGCCACCTGGGGCAGGTGGTGAGAGCAGGTGGTAAGCCAGGCCCCGTGCACCCCAGCATCCTCCAGGGGGCAGGGAAGCATAGCCCTGCTCTGTGCAGGGAAGAGGGGAGCCTGGAAAGCCGGAGGGAAAGACAGGAGCCTACGCTACATGCTCATTTACCGTTTCTCCCTGAGTTCAGGTTTTCAGCTTTTTAGCATCTGAGCATCTTCAGGTCCTTTCCTGCGCAGCGGGAGGGCGCGGTCCTTCCGTACTCGCTCCCGCAGGTGCCCGGTCCTCGTCTCCGGACGCTCCCGAGGCCACGTGGCTTAACGGAGAGAACCTAATTGTGAACCCCGGTCACCGGCATGACGCCTTCCTGCTGTTTCCCTCTTGACCCTAAAACTAAAGATGTCGTGAACCCGGAGGATGTTTTCGATGGCAGAGGATAAATGTCTGTGAAGGGCTTATTAATGCCTCAGAAGCGTGACCTTGGTCATTAAAGCAGTTACTGGGAGCGGTGCTATAAAGAAGCATCTGGGTTCTTCAAAGGAGGATGCACCACGCACTCTTTTCTCTTCAAGCAGCGAGAAGCAGGAAAGGGCTGAATTTCAAGCTCCTGATATGGAACTCTAAGGTTGACTGGTACTTGGACTCAGAAATGGGGCATAAATATATATAATGGGGCGCATATATATATATATATATATTATTGACATGACTCAACCCACTTGCATTTCCACGCTGAAGGTGTTAGAGCCCATCAGACATCTGCCCAGAATGTCTTGTCAGCTGCACTTCTCAGACCGTCTGATGTCTTCGGAAGCAGGGTTTTTGTTTCGTTTTGTTTTCCTGTCCCCCGTGGACCACCGCTGCTTTCGTAAACTAGGAGAGCTCACACGTGGAGGTGTGCCAAGGTCACACGGCGGGGTTCTCAACGCTTAGCCTCAGTTTCTGTCCTTACGCGACTGTCAGCAGCCAGCTGTTCTGGGATCCTGGATTGCACTTTCTAGAACCTGCTACAGGGGCTACTCTGAGTTCACGCGGGCATAAGGTTTTCCAACAGCGTATTGATTGAGAAGTTAAACAGTCCCCCAATCCCGAGAGGCCCAGTTGCCTCTGACCTCAGAACCACCAGTGAGTCTCTAAATCCAGCGTATCCGTACCAAACCCCAGCACCCAGGAAGGGCGCCTTCCTGCTGTGTCCCGAGCTTGGTATATGTGAAAGTGACTAGCGAGCGCCAGCGTACAAAAAGCTACAAGCCACATGCTGCCCTCTGTCTTAGAGCACTTCAGGGAGGGGAATAGCACCTAATAATCCAACTGATGGAACCACTGGGAAGATTCGACGCTTCCTTAATATCTCCCGGTTGCCCTTCCCACCACCTCGGGCTGCAGGGTATTTGCAAACCTCGTTGAAATCTGATCAGATAGTTAGGAGATGAAACACGATCGCCTCCGCTGCCTTGAAATTGCCTGGGATGCCTCGGACGCATCGTTTAAGGAACATTCGTTCCTTTTTCTCCGGGGACTGCCGCTGGTGTGTTTCGGTCGTGTAAACCGTTCCTGTCAGAGGTGCCTTCACTTGGCCCATTCTCTGAATTTCCCTGTACCCTGGAATCTGATTTTGGGTACTTCCCTGCTGTTTCTGATGTTGTCATGATTTTTCTTTGGCTATAGATTTTAGTATGAAGAACCTTCTGGTTGGTTCTCACAGGACTTTGTCACCTTGGTTTCTTTTCTTAGTTTTAATCACTTCCGTCATTCTCGAGAGCAGTACGGCACTCGTGGTGTCTCCTATCGGCAGTCTTTTGGGGCTACTTTACATTCATCGGCTGGGAATTAGATTGTTATTATCCTATTTAAAAGGAAAAAAAAAACTTGACTGTACTGGATTAACAGTTAAAATCAGTGTTCTTTAGTAACCTCAAAATAACCCAGCTGTAGGATGTACCCTATTTTCTTTGTATCTGTCAGTGTCGAAGATGGGTATAAATCCCTCCTCCCCCGAGTGTGCACTTTACTGACATCTTGAAATGGAGGCTGCTCTTGGGGACTCTGAGACCCCTAGGTCGTGTCTGCTGCGCAGCAGAATGAGGGGAGAGCTGCCTTTCTGAACGCTGAGGGGGCTGCTGTTTGCTTAACACTGAACGGGTGTCTTTTGATAGGAATTCCAGCGCAGGGCTCAACTGCTACTAACTTTGTGCATGTCGGCTTCCACTTGCCTGCCTGATCTTCCAGAAACAATTGCTAAAGCTTTCTTCAGCAATCCTATCACAGAGATTTGCCACCAACTTAGGGGGTCCGATCTGTTTTGCAGAGCCCTATTTGCCCAGTGCCAATTTCATGGTCAGCTGAGTCTTTGTTATTCTCTTTTGGTTATTAAAAAAGAGGACCAAGAGAAGAGCGAATGGGGCAGGGGAACAGCTCAGCCTTCTCCACTGACTTTGGCTTAAGGAGGTTTGGATCTGTTCTCCACCGTCCCCTGTTCTGGTGGCTTCAGGTGGCTTCTCCCCTAGCACCTTGGCATTTGCTGCTCACTTTAGGTTTTTTTTTTTTTTTTTTTTAAATATATTTGACAGAGAAAGAGAGATCACAAGTAGGCAGAGAGGCAAGCAGAGAGAGAGGGAGAAGCAGGCTTCCCGCTGAGCAGAGAGCCTGATGTGGGGCTCGATCCCAGGACCCTGAGATCACAACCGTAGCCGAAGGCAGAGACTTAACCCACTGAGCCACCCAGGCGCCCCCTCACTTTAGTTTTAATAGAAAAAGAAGTTTGGCCTCAGAACTTTACAGAGTCACAGCATTTCAGAAAGGAGATTCCTGTATTTAATGAATCTTATCCATTCTTTCTTTTGACCTAACCCTCGGTTCTGCATCTATTCTAACGGATAAGGGAAAAAAAATTTCTCTCCTGAAACACAGATGGATAGACCTATTTTAAGGCTAATGTCCACGTCAGTAGCTCATGTATAAAATTGTTTTTACTTGAGTGAGGCTTCTTGAACCGTAATCGGAAAGTTGCAAGTGGCTGTAAGAATGGAATTAAAAATAGGAGTGGAAAGTCCTCGGGGCGTGGCCTGTGTTGTCCCCATCTGAGGGAGTTATGGTACTGGAGTGGGCGAGGACAGTTGGTAGTTTTGCCCGTGTGTGGGTATCTATTTCCTGGTCCTGTGAATGAAACAGAAAAACACGTATTTGTTATGACATGGCCTGAAAAGTCTTGATGATTCCCGGGGTCCCCATCCTGTAATTAGTTCTTCTGTGTTGTTGTTATTTGCTTATTTGTTCTTTAAAACCAATGTGTTTTTTTCAGCCTCAAGGTAAGTACCTGTATAATGGGATTATTTTTCACCCAGACCTGAATGATGTCAGATCTTTACAACTGCTTTCATTCCTGTGGCTCTTTTAGGGATGTTCATCCAAGTTTTACTTGAGGGAAAGGTGGTACTGGTTGGGACCTTGCACTGGTGGATCAGAAGGAGGGTCTTGTGTGTGTGTGTGTGTGTGTGTGTGTGTGTGTATAAGTAATCTCTACACACAACGTGCCTCTCAAACTCAAGACGCCGGGATCAGGAGTCCGCTGCTTCACTGACTGAGCTGGCCAGGCACCCCGATCTGGAAAGAGTTGCAATGAGACTCTCTAGAAACAGAGGTGACCAGGGCTTTAGGTCACAGAGGTGATCCAGTAGCCCCAGGATCAGGAGCGTCTCGGATCCCATCTTTCTCATAATGTAACAACCCCAGGATTAATGAGTAATGGGCTTTGGGCTCTGGAAGACTGGACAGGTAATAAGGCAATGTTAATTAAGATCACACACTAGTAGAATGTGAAATCAATCCATTTCACTATAAAATAAGATTTGTCAAGTGAGTTGCTACTTAATCCTGTTTGCAGAATTTTATTAAATCAAACTAGTTGTCAGTACAATAGTACATATGGCGGAACACACACCATACAGTTGTCAGGTATAATGTGTCACAGGACAAGGATTGGCTAAGAAGAGTCACGAGGACCCAGGTGAGATAAGCTCATCATTCTGTCTGTGCTGGGGGGAGACAAGGAAGCACCAACGCTGGCATTTACTAGCGAGCAAGGTAAACGAAAATGAAATCGTCTTCCGTTTCAGTTGATAGGTAGGTAGTATGAGGACAGACGTACCTGGTAAGACTAATTTTTACAAGTAGTGACTTTTTTTTAAGAGTTTTCCAAAAATACATTTTTCTGCTTTGCAAAAATAATACGGACAAGGAAAAACAATTGCTCCAAACTGTAACCAAAAACATTCAACATACGTCGTTCACAGCGGGTACTTCCTGCTGTTTGGTAAACATTCAGAAGGTGTGAGCCCTACCATTCTGGCTTCTGTGTTTTCTAGGGTTTTCACTTTCCTCTGTGGAAGAAGATGGTGTTCGAAGGCTGTACGTGAATAGTGTAAAGGAAACCGGTTTAGCGTCCAAGAAGGGTAAGTCGTTGGCTGTCTTGTTTGTCTGTCCGTCTCTCCTAAATTCCCCTTGGCGTGTCTCTGGTGGTGCAGATTATTTGAACCCTGTCTCGTTGAAAACCCTTGGAGGAATATGGATTTTATTCTCTAAACTCAGGTGGAAAAGAAATGTCCCGTTCTTGGATTTTAAATCTGATTCTGAGCCCGTGTCCTTGGGGCAAGTGGGAAATTCCATTCTAGTCTGACATGATTGTCTTTCTCTACCAGGCAGGATGGTGTGGAAGTCCTAGGGGGTTTTCCCGAAGCAGCATTTGGGAACACCCCCCTGTGTTGGCCCCCGCTGCCATTGGCTCTGTCCTGAGCCTGCAGATCTCCTTCAGAGTGGATGTTGTCTTGCTCCCATTCATGGAGAAATCTCAGCAGATGTTGGGAACCTAGGGCTTCGGGATCCCGTCTTCTTGCTCCGCACAGAGAGCTCTCTCTGCCCCACCCCGCCTGCAGCCCTACGAGGGCTCACTGGAGTCCGGGTTACTTGTGAAACCTCAGCTCTCTTTCCTCTTTGTGCTCAGAGAGAATCTTTTCAGCCTAGATTTTTTGCTTCCTGTGTTAGTTTCCTTGGGCTACAGTAACAAATGATCACAAACCGAGTGATCAGAAACAACAGAAACGTATGCTTTCCTAGTTCAGGAGGCCTGAAGTTCAGAATCAAGGTGTGGGCTGTTTTCCTTCTGGAGCCTCTGAGAGAAAAATCTGTTCCATGCCTTGTCCTTGCTTCCAGGGCTTGCTGGCGATCCTCGACATTCCTTGGCTTGTGGCTGCCCCCCTCGTCCTGTGGCCTTCTTCCCTGTGTGCCTCTGTGTCTACATGGTCTTCTTAGAAGAATACTGGTCACTGGTCTTAGGGCCTATCCTAATCCGGGATGATTTTATCTCAGTTTATTTACATCTGCAGAGGCCCTGTTTCCAGCTCAGATCACTTTCTGATATTCCGGGTGGACATGAATTTTGGAGGACCCTTTCTAGCCCACCAGACTTAGCATAAGCACATCACACAGGTAGGCAGGGCTCAAAATCCACCTTCCTTTCATTCTTCTTGTTACAGAATTCTTAGTTTCCATCCAGGCAGTGGCAAAAATCATACCCGTTGAATGGAGAAGACCAAAACACTGGGTCCCTTGGCCTGAGATATTACACACTTGACCTTGTGTCTGCTCATTTAGAGCCGCTGAGTGGAGCAGTCAAGGAACTGGTAGAGTGCCCTCTCTTGCCACCTCCTTCCGTGTCTTGGCACAGTTTAGCTCTGGGTGTTCATGACTTACAAGCCACCCATGCAGGTGACCTCGCACTGTGCTGTAAGCCAAGGATGGCCGAAGTGTGACAAAGGGCAAATAAAGTCAAAGTCATTGATCTTATGGAGGAGGATTTTCCTTCAGTACTTTTCAAGACCAAAGGCAGCCTGGAGGCCAGGGTCTGACACTGTGTCAGGGTCTGGAGGCCGGGGCTGGAGCTGTAGCTCAGCTAAGAGTAGAGGTGGGTAGGGTTCCTACACCTTCAAACCCAAAGGCTGATTGTTATCTCTAGCAGCGCACAGAGAGTGTGCCTGTTGGCGTCGGTGTGGGGGTGGGGAAATGTGCTGCCTCCGCCTCAGTCACTTCCTGTTTTAGTTCTTTGAATCCAGGAACCCTGGTGTTAGATAAAAACAAATGATCATATGCTCCAGCCCACTGGCCCCCATCGCCCTGTTCTCTGTAGATTGAAGAGTGATGGCCATTTGGCCACCTGGGTCATGAACACCATCCTAATACCCGCTCACAGAGAGCAATGTCAAGAAAGATATTTAGGTGATAGTTTTTTGTTGTTGTTGTTGTTGTTTTTTAATGTTAAATCTGGCCTCTATGTGCAGACCTCTGGGTCATCACAAAACATTCTCCTCCTTTAGCGTCTGATTCCTGTTTTACCTCATTCTTTTTTTTTTTTTTTTAAGATTTTAAAAAAATTTACTTGACAGAGAGAGAGAGATCACAAGTAGGTAGAGAGGCAGGCAGAGAGAGAGGGGGAAGCAGGCCCCCCGCTGAGCAGATGCGGGGCTCGATCCCAGGACCCTAAGATCATGACTGGAGCCGAAGGCAGATGCTTAACCCACTGAGCCACCCAGGTGCCCCTACCTCATTCTTCATAGACTGCGTTGGATGCCCATCACCTTCTAACTAAGTCTTTTATTTATTTTTGGGAGCCACCTTGGGCTTTTGGCTTGTCCTGAGCTAAGGGTTCATCCCCCTTTAATGCCCACCTACCCCTCTGCTGGATCTCGCATTGGCTGTACTTACAGAATTGACTTTTTGAACCGAAGTATGTTCTTCTAACACTTCTCTCTCTTCAGCTCGGGCCTGTCCTTCTACTCTTGGGGTCACCCGAGGCCGGGATCTCGCATCTCACCGGCTGCCATCGACGTGTTTTTCGGATGGCTGCACAGCACAGGGCCCAGTTGAGAAAGCCACGTGCGTCTTTCTCAGCATCTTCTAGACGCTTCATTTTGCCACGGCCAGTTACAGGGATTGCTTCTGGGAAGGCCCTGGTTTTCTGTGAGCGAGAAGAGCTTTCCCTTTTCTTCTGCTGTGTATTAATGAGAGTTTGCCTCTGTTGAAATAGATCCTCTCTGTGCTCGATGCTGTGCTTAATCTCCCTGAGCTCATTGTCACTTTTACTTAGGAGGAAACTGGGACTGGGAGAGATTCAGTAACATGCCCATGGTCACCGAGCAGTTACACGGTGACATTGGGACCGAAGGACCCCGGTGGGGCACTCCGTGGCTCACTCCTGCTGGGCTGCCCACAGTCAAGTGTTAATACTGAGAATAAGTCACTAAGCCAGCTGCCTAGAGTCGTTTTCTAGGGCTGCTGTAATGACGACAAACTTGTGGGGGGTGCGGTGGGGGTGTGTAAAGCAACAGAAATGTATTCCCTCCCGTTCTGGAGGCCAGAGGTCTGTGTCCTCTCGGAAGTCTCTAGGAAGAGCCCCTCCTTGCCTCCAGCTGCTGGTGGCTCTGAAGGTTCTGTGGCCTCCAGCCCCTGTGGCTGCCCCTGTCTCTACATGGCCTTCTCCTTTCTGTGTGTCTTTTCAAAGGACATTGTCAGTGGGTTTAGGACCCACCAGAAAATCCAGCTTGGTCTGTCTCAAGATCGTGTATTTAATTACAACTCTGCAGATCCTGTTTCTAATAAGGCCCCATTCACAGCTTCTGGGACATGGATGTATCTTCGGGGGGGGGGTCCCCGTTTGTCCTCCTACACACTTTGGTTCTACCATTCATAGTAAACCTGGAAGGTCTTTGAACGAAAGAAACAAACTTGGGGCACCTGGGTGGGTCAGTCGGTTAAGCGACTGACTTTTGATTTCGGCTCCGGTTATGATCTCCGGGTTGTGAGATCGAGTCCCGCTTTGGGCTCTGTGCTCAGTGTGGAGCCTGCTTGAGATTCTCTATCTCTTTCTCTTTGTCTCTCTATGCCCCTCTCTCAAAAAAACAAAAACCCAAACTCATAGATGTTTAAGTGCTTTCTTCTGTTCTTTATATCACCTCCTCTTAGATCTAAGCAAAAGGGTTGTCTCCAAGAGAAGACTTCAGAAAACCAAAAACTAGCTACCTTTCCGCATGGGGGAAATTTTGTATTTTCAACTCAAATACCGTGATGCCAGAATCTTTTACCTAAAAATGGAGTGGTTAGCGTCCCAGAAGCCCGCCTCCATACGGGGAAAGTATTGTCCTTTCCCTGCCATCGCCTTCTCACTCAGAATATCTCTTAGAGTATCTTTTTTTTTTTTAAAGATTTTATTTATTTATTTGACAGACAGAGCTCACAAGTAGGCAGAGAGGCAGGCAGAGAAAGAGGAGGAAACCAGCTTCCCGCAGAGCAGAGAGCCTGATGTGGGGCTCGATCCCAGGACCCTGGGATCACGATTCAAGCCGAAGGCAGAGGCTTAACCCACTGAGCCATCCAGGCGTCCCTCTCTTGGAGTATCTTATGCTACAAGACGGATGTCAAGTAGTTTGGAAACCTGAGTACAGATGACCAGGGGCTATGACTTGGTGAACCTGGGGAGTGAGAATGTCTCTGGGGAAATACTTTCCCGTGGCCTCAGAGGTGGGATCTGTGGAATCCGCGTGGCTTCTCATTTCTGCAGCTCCTTCCTTACCTTTCCCTTCACTCACTCCCTTTGTCGAGTTTGCTTTTCTACTCGAGTCTATAAAATAAGAATTGGACTCTTTTTTTCCTTCCTGGCTGAAACAATACTTCAGCTTTTTCCACGTTCTGCTCTGCCTTCTCCCTTTCTCAAACTGCTGACATGTTCTCTTAATATCAGGTTGAAATCCCCCGGGGAGGGTCCGTCACAGCCTCTTGTTCTTTTGGGTTGGGCTACTTCACGGCTGCTCCTTTGGGCCCCCAACTTCAGCAGCTCTCCCAGCGTGCTTTGCGAAAGCAGCAGAACCTTCTGGAAACTTCTGAGAGATACGCACTCCGAGGTCCTGATGTAGTTCAGCGAAGGGAGGAGGGCGTAAAATGATCCTATTTGGTTCATAGATTGTGTTGGGGATCGAGTCAGTTTCTGTGGTCGTGGCCAGAAGCGACTCCCCGCATGCTGGCTCCCAAGCTCATTCCATGGCGGTGATCAGGAGATGTTAGCGGGCTGTGCCACACGTGTGCGCTGTAGCACGTGTGTGTGCAAAACTTACTAATTGCAGTAATCAGAGCATTTCTGCTTCTCCCCCCAAAACCGAGGATAGCGGCCAGAAGTAGCATTTGTGAGCTTGAATGGGCCGATGCCCAAAGCACAGAGATTTGGGAAGGAGTCGGTGGGTTTGGTCGGTATATTCAGGACAGGTAGGCATGCTGTCACATCCGTGTCCAGAACCTTCTGGAACCAAGGCCCTTGTGATCTCCTGATGCTGGCTGTGGAGGACGAGCCCCCCCCATGGACACCAGCGCCGGGGCTGGGAGGCCCGTGACGCGGGAACCCCGCGTGCCCTTTCTCGGGCCTTCTGTGCTGTCGCGATCTGACTCGTCCCCGCTGCAGCGGCTGCTTTAATGTGCGTGTGAAATGAAACATTTTCCGTCTCGCGTTGGCAGGCCTGAAAGCGGGAGATGAGATTCTCGAGATCAGTAATCGTGCTGCAGGCACCCTGAACTCCTCTGTGCTCAAAGATTTCCTCGCGCAGCCGTCCCTGGGCCTCCTGGTGAGGACCTGCCCTGAGCCCGAGGGAGGCGTGCAGCTGCTGGACTGCCCGCCTCACCGAGCCGACGGCCCCCTGGACACCAGCGAGAGCCCCCTGGCCTTCCTCAGCAGCAACCCAGGTATGGCTGCGACGTGGACCATGCGCGGTGTGTGAGTGTGAGTGTGTGTGTGTGTGTGTGTGTGTGTTCCACCAGACCGGGGCCAGCAGGCCCAAGATGTGTGAGTGAGATGAGCTGCTTCCCGAAGGCGTGCTTCCTGTTAATTTCCAAGGTTCAGGGGACTCGTGTTCTCGTGAAATACGTGTCTGGTCCCCAGTCAACCTGTCCTATAGGGACAGCTTCTGCGTACCACTGGCGTTTGTTATTGTGGATCAAGTCAAATGGGTAGAGACCACTGTCTCTTGGCTGTGGATGGAGATGACAGAGAGAGAAGGGCCAGGAGGCACTGGGGCTCTGGGGCCCAGCTCTGCCCTCCACGTCACTGTCCCCCAAACCATTTCCCTTCTGCGTGAGAGAGGCCGTAAGTTGCCCAAAGTGGACATGCATCAGAGCGCCTAAGGTCGGCTTCTCTTGGATGCCCCCGATGTTGCGTGTGAGTGTGAGTCCACACGCAGAACCATCCCTGCCGCAGTGCTGCTCTCTCTGCTCACGGCTTTTCTCCCCATCCCTTTGTAACCTCGCGCTCCTCCTAAAAGAAGCAACCAGAATGCTACCTGCCCCTGGAAGCCTTCCTAGTAGTGGACCTACCAGAGCTAGTTCTCTCCTCTGGGTCCCTAGAACCCTCCAAAGGCCTCTTTCACGTGGGCCCTGATCATGTGATACTCTTCTTCCTGGCTTGTCTCTCCCTTGTCCCGGATTTGTGTCCTGGGACGAGCGTAAATCTTCTTCCTATGCTCCCACAGGGGCCCCGTCCTCGTTGGGCGAGAGTCAGTGAGTGCATTGATCAACAGCATTGTCACTTCTTTCCTTCCCCGTGATTGTAGAATTGGGGTTGATTTTAGTAAGTTGGGGTTTTGGACTTATTTTGTTTCTAAAACTCAAGTTAAATTAAAAAAAAAAAATCTTCAGCTTCAAAATCTGGGGGTAGGTGCTTGGATTATTCTTGCCCTGCCCATTGTTTTTCAGATTCTCTTCTGAGGTTTGGCTCCATGAGAGTAGATCGCTGGCAGAACCCTTGTGCGAGTTTGCTTTTGCTCAGTGGCTGTCGCAAGAATTTGGCAAGTTGAGGCTTCAGAAAATTGATGGCACCTATTTCCGTTGACTTCCTTGAGTCATTATGTCATTTCAGTACCCACATCCCCGTCATGTGTTTTGTTTTTCGGTTTTTTAATTTTTTTGTTTTTTAAGATTTTACTTATTTATTTGACAGAGAGATCGACACACAGGGAAAGAGAGAACACAAGCAGGGGGAGTGGGAGAGGGAGAAGCAGGCCTCCCACCAAGCAGGGAGCCGGATGTGGGGTTTGATCCCCTGACCATGCCCGGACGATCCCTGGTCACTGGGATCATGATCTGAGCCCAAGGCTGATGCTTAAGGACTGAGACACCCAGGCGCCCCGAACCTCATGAGATTTTTAGAACAAGACTCCCACATACGCTTAATGGGGAATGGAGACCACGAAGGCTGTTCTTTTGTGTGACCACGAGATGGCAGCATCGATCCCATAAAACTCCATTCGAGGAGCGAGGTTTCTATAATAAGAATTTGAATGAAGTATGTTGTGTTAGATTGGGTTGCTTAAAGGATTTTTTATAAGATCTGGATGTACATACTATGAAAGACAGTGTGTGCACAACTTTTTTTGAAAATTTTTTTTCCGTCTGAGCCCTTCCGGTGGATTATGGTTATAAAGCAGGGGTCGGCAGACTATAACCCCTCAGTCGTAGGCAACCCACAGCCTGTTCTTGTAAATAAAGTTTTATTGGGACACAGTCATGCCTGTCATTTATGTCTTGTCTCTGGCTACTTTCTCACTGCAAAGGCAGAGTTGAGTAGTAGTGACAGGGACCTGTGGTCTGAAAAGCTGAAAATATTCACCATCTGGCCCTTTATAGATAGCTTCCCTGAGAGAGTGTGACTGGAATTGCTCACAATTGGCCCCTTTAAAGGTCATCACTATTTTAGGAGTGTTTCTTCTTTTAACAAAATTGTGCATGTGTGTGTCTGTGTGCATTTTGCAAATTTTTATTAAAATTGTTTTACATAGGGACGCCTGGGTGGCTCAGTCATTTGAGCGTCTGCCTTTGGCTCAGGTCACGATCTCAGGGTCCTGGGATCGAGCTCCGCATCGGGCTCTCTGCTCAGCAGGGAACCTGCTTCCCCCTCCCCCTCTGCCTGCCTCTCTGCCTACTTGTGATCTCTCTCTCTGTCAAATAAATAAATAAGCAAAATCTTTAAAGAATTGTTTTACTTAAAATGTATTTGCATATAAGCATTTTAGAAATACTTGAGTATAGAATATAGACTATATGTATCGTAGGTGTCCCATCTTTTATATGGCTTTTTTTTTTAAGATTTTATTTTTATTTATTTGACAGACAGAGTTCACAAGTAGGCAGAGAGGCAGGCAGAGAGAGAGGAGGAAGCAGGCTCCCAGCTGAGCAGAGAGCCTGATGCGGGGCTTGATCCCAGGATCCTGGGAGGCTTCAACCCACTGAGCCACGCAGGCGCCCCTATATGGTGTTTCAAACGTAACTACTGACCTTTACATACTGTGTATGACCTCCTTTAGGCCAGTCACCTTTGAAGGCCGAGTGCTAAGTCCACTGAACTGACCCGTGTTCAGAACGTGTTAAAATTTCCAGTTTGGAATCATTCTTAGAAGATTCATTGATTCCTTTGCTTTTTTTTTGGTTGAACGATACATTGGCTCTAGAATTCGTTGAGTGAAGTGCTGAAAGTCATTATGGTGACGGGGCCGTGACTGTGTTCTCAGACTTCAATGTTCGCGAGCGCTCTGTTTTTTAATCGGTTCACCTTTTAGTATTTTGCAATGATCCAAAATCCTTCAGAACAAAGTCTTCTGAGTCCAAGTCAGATCACCAGCCTGGCTCAAGACAAAAGCGAGAAAGTCAGGTCATCGCGTTAGTTTTCCTGTCAGGTCTCTAAGTTGTCTTCAGCATTAATAAGTTCCAGAAGAATTCTCAAATGCTCCGGGGCCGTCACAGCCCAGCTGGGGTGGCTGGAGGGGGAGCCTGAGTTTCAGCCTCTCTGCCTTCTGGTTGCTACTATTTCCTAGTTCCTGTTCAACCGTGAAAAATAAAAGAGGCAAATAAACAGGATAAAATCACCTGAAAGATGGCTCCATAATGAGGCCGAGATAAAGCAGCGTCTGCGGACAGCTGCGGTTAAAATAGCAAAGAAAACCACTAGCAAAATGGTACCATTGCGAGGCTGCGCTATAGCCTTAGTCTAAATTTAGAAGTAGCTAAAAATAAACATCCTGAGTGGCCAGTTTGAGGCCTGATTTAGGGACCATCTTAATGGTGGTCACAGTGCGTGATTGGCAGCCTTGACGGAGGGCCGGGCACTGTCTCAGGGCCCCGGGAGTCCTTGGGAGCCCTGACTGGTGCCTGTCCACGAAAGTCCGGCCCGGCTGCTCACTCCATCCTTCAGGCCCGAGGAGGCAGGCTTGGTCCAGTCCTGCCCTCAGAACCCTGACTGCAACAGGGGAAGAACTTTTTCAGTTCTGAGCCCCTTTTTCTCATGGAAAGGTTTGTTTCCTGTCTGAAGGCATCACACCCGAGTGGCTAGGAATGGGCTCTGGGACCAGGTCTCTCGGGACTGAGTCCTGTTTTCTTTTTTTTCTAGCATTTATCAGTTTCATCTCTCCAAGCCCCCCCCCCCCGCCCCCCCGTGTCCTCATGCTTCAAATGGGGATATTGCCACAGTCCTAGCTCGCTAAATTGTCGTGAGGATGAATTGAGTTATAAAAGTAAAGTGCTTAGGTTTTAGGAAGTGCTCGACAAATGTTACACATTCGAAGCACAATCCCTTCGGGGGACGTGAAGATTTCCTGGCTTGTAACCAGAGGCTGCTCACGTCGGATCTCACCGGTCTCTGCCTCGCCCACCCCAGTCTGCAGCGGGTGAATTACCTGATGACTACGTTTATGAATACCTTCCTTAAGTATTTTCCTCTCCCGGGAGGGGGAAAGAAATGAGAGACATCTGGGCCCCTCTTCAGAGATGCGATTCACGTGGCCTGGCCTGAGGCCTCGGGGTGCATTTGTTGTGGTGGTTGCTTAGAACTCGGATTCTAACGTCCAGCGAGAACTAGGATCCACACCCGTGGGTCAGCAACACTCCTTTGGTTGGTGGTCCCCTTTTTGTTGTCTTGGTGGAATGTTACAATCCCATGCAAATCATCCGTAGTGGTATCTGTTGATACCACGCTGTGGTCTGAGATTTTTTTTTTTAAAGGTTTTTTATTTAAGTCATCTCTATACCCTACACAGGGCTCGAGCTCAGGACCTGGAGGTCAAGAGTCGCATGTTGCATCCGCTGAGCCAGCCAGGCGCCCCTGAGATTTCTGTAGTGCAGACCTCTTAGGCGGTTTGGAATGCATCTCCAGCCTCCTCGCTCTGTATGGCGGGGAAGCGTGGTTGCACGGGTTGCTGTGTTGGCTGAGAAAACCACGGACCTTGACCTGAGTGTTCTCTCTAAGACTCAGTTTCCCCTGTCAGTTAGTGACCGTCCATGGGTCCTTGTTGAAATCTTTCTTGAGCTACTTTGATCCTTTATTTATTTATTTATTTTAAATACTTGTATACTGGCATACTGGTCAGAAAATGGAGGAAGGATGTCTAGACAAAAAGTCCCTTGAGTAACTGTTGTTATAGAAAGAACCTTGGAGCAGAGAGGAGGAAGTTGCAAAACTGTTTGTGCGAGGTTTCCAGAAAGCCTCTTGAATGTTCCTGTGCGGTTTATTTTGAATACTGAGCTCATCTAGGGCTACTAATGTTGGGGGCCAGATAATTCTTTGCTGTTGTGGGGGGGGGGCGTCCTGGGCATTGATGAGTACCAGCATTACCACAGACCACTGGAAATTAGTGAGTAGCCCCTTCCCCCCAGTCAAAATACCTATATGTTGCCACATGTCCCCTGAGCAACAAAATCTCCCCCATTTGAGAGCCACTGGCCTGATTTCTCAGAAGGTAAAATAAACCTGCCTCACCCAGTTAGGGAACTAGTCACAGCGAACATCAATATAGGAAAGCAAATACAGATCTAAAGTCATTTTTAAAAGTTTCATAAAACATTTATTGAGGGAATTCCAACACAAATACCCCTTTCTGGCATCTCCCTCTCCCTCCGCCACTTTTGAGTCAAGGGATGAGCAAAGAATAAATAAATGCTTCAGTTTGAGGCCTTTCTCCCAAATGTGAATAAAACTGTTCTGGCAGAAGATTTTTTTTTTTTTAAGATTTTTATTTATTTATTTGACAGAGAGGGATACGTGAGAGAGGGAACACAAGCAGGGGGAGTGGGAGAGGGAGAAGCACGCTTCCTGCCAAGCAGAGAGCCCGATGTGGGGCTCGATCCTAGGACCCTGAGATCATGACCTGAGCCGAAGGCAGATGCTTATTAGCTTAATGACTGAGCCACCCAGGCGCCCCAGCTGGCAGAAGATATTGATCACTGAGGTTAACTCCTGAAGCAAAGGTATTTCAGTCATTCATTATGCAGAAGTCCACATTTTTTTTTTAAAGATTTTATTTATTTATTTGACAGAGAGAAATTACAAGTACACTGAGAGGCAGGCAGAGAGAGAGAGAAGGAAGCAGGCTCCCTGCTGAGCAGAGAGCCCGATGCAGGACTCGATCCCAGGACCCTGAGATCATGACCTGAGCCGAAGGCAGCGGCTTAACCCACTGAGCCACCCAGGCGCCCCCAGAAGTCCACATTTTATGCAAGTTCTAAGAATCCATGCCGGTACCATGGATGGTATCTTTCCAGGATTTCGGAATATCTGTGGTGTCGTTCATTTTAAATTCTGCCACCGAGGGCTCACATCCATTCCATTTTTATCGTGACTGAAGCTCTGCTTCATCTTCCCTAAAATTCCACCTGACCCTTTGGGGTGAAGCAGGTGCGCCCTCCTGTCCCTCACTATTCCTATAAAAATGCCAGGGCTCAGCAAGCTGAAGTTGGTTATTGTTTGAGAAATGGTGGTTCTGGAAACTGAGCCTGGGAGAGCCGGGCCTCTGCAGCCCACCCTGGCCCGTAGAGTTCAAGACCACTGGGGCCATCGTTGGGTTTGGAGAGTCAGTCCCCCCCTTGATAGACCTGAGGCACATGTGTCTGATGCCGTGGAACCCTGGAGTCTGTTTGGAGTGCCGAGCTCCTCCTGCAGGAAGTAGATTAAGCAGTGTTTGTTGTAACAGGAAAAGCTTCTGTGACAGCGGGGAGAGGCAAAGGCACCTTGATCAGGGAAGGAATGGTTGGGCGGCCCACACGGACAGCATTTTGATCGGCGGGCAGGGCGTGCTTCCCTACCTGTTCTGTTCCAGACTGCTGTTCCATGCAGACTGTCTGGAGCCTGATTCTGAAAACAAGACAAGCAGGCCGAAGGGAGAGGCAGCAGGGAAAGAGGAGCCACACAGATTTATCTCCCTAGAAACAAATATGGCCCCGTCCTTCGGAGCTCGAGGTCTCATAGATACCAGGAGTGCAGGGTCCTCTGTTGATAAAATGTGGAACTGTGTGCATTTTGTAAACTGTCTGGGTTTTGTGCCTTTGTCATACAGCACCTGGCCTGCTTCCTGAGGCCCTGCTGGGGCCAAACCCCTGGTCTTCACTTCCAGCTGCACTGGGTCACTGACACCCGTCAGATCCTGTGAGGGGGGAGAAATGCTTGAGAATGTGAGAGCCTCCATCGGCATATTTTTAAAGAACACGAATAAACCTTACATTATTTTACTTTCACGACTAAGTAACTGAATCAGTAATGCCTATCTCTGTCGTGGATTTAAAAATTTCTCTCCATAGAGAAAGAGATGCTGAGATTTTGTGAAATTTGGCTGGAAAGATGTTATTTGCTAAGTTAAAGTTGGAGGGTTTTTTCCATCGTCTATATTAAGCTCTCTCTGATTCTTTGTTCTTTCTTTATAATTATTTTTGTTTCTTAGGTTTGTTGTGGAGAGGGTGTTTGTGCTGATCTTATATATATTATGAAGCGTTTCTGTGGAATTCTTAATAGGACAATAAGAAGACTGAAAAGCAAAATAAAATCCTTTTCTAGTGACTAAATTTCATTTCAGCTTGATGTTTTTATTGGCAATAACTAACTTTTTCTTGCCCTCCCCCGCCCCAGCTCTCAAATCACTTTTTTCCTCACAGAAATTTAAACTCAAGCATTAATCAAGGCTTTCAAAGAATCAGTGTTCTAATCAGTTCTTCTTTGGCAACGTTTGAATCGGAGAATCCACTTATTTAATAACCATTGTTAAGGCAGCTTGTGAGTGAAAGAATTTTATCTTCTTTAAGTCCTGAGTGGAATTGGAGGGAGTCAGGGGGAATGTGTCTCCACCGAGTAAATTAAAGAGAAATCTAAATGTCAGGCGTCGATGTGTCTGTCCTGCCGGTGGTGAGTGGGACGTGCTAGTGGCAAAGGTTCCTTGATCGCAAGACCATTACTGTGACGAGAAAACCAGTCTGAACAGTGAAGAAACCATCAGACCTGTTTACAAAACGCATGTTATTCGTGGTACCCATGGATGTGGCCAGGAAGTCCTGTCTGGCCGAGGCTCAGCCCTGCTCTGTATGTCCTTGTCCTCTGGGGCTGCTCCCCCTCCCCCCAACACCTCCATACCCCCCACACCCCTCCCCCACTCCAGTCTGTCCTTTGTCTCTTCAGATTTGACCCCGCTTCCTTGTGCTTCCAAAATGGCGGCCGGGCCCGTGCTCTGTGCTGGACATTGTGCAAAAGGTGGGGACGGGGTGGAGGTGAGGCCATGGTTCCCTTCCTCTGACCACTTCGTCAGCCACCTCTCGGCCTCGTCTGCGGCTTTTCCATCTCTCTGACGGTGAGCAGAGCCATGTTTGCGCACGTGTCCTGGTGAGGAAAGGGGCACAGCTCCCTCCCGGACAAAGAGGAGGATTTCTTCAGTGTCTCCTGTTAGAGGAAAGTGTCGTGTAGTGCAGAGCGTGGGGAGCTGCATTGAGGTTGCCAGAAACTGCAGTGTTGTTCCACCAGATTCGTAGGCTAGGGGGCCTTCCGAGAAGCTGTCAGTTCCTCCCTCTCTGGCTTTCTTTGATGGCTAAATGCCCCCCTCACCCATTTATTGGTTATCTTCTGCTAAGTATCAGACCACCTCAAGACAATCATTCTGTTTGCGCATTCTTTTGGGCTGGGTGCTTGCTCTGCTGCCCTTCCGTGGAGTCGCTCATGTGGCTGTGTCATCCGGTGGCTCAACCGGGGCTGGATTGAGACGGCCTTGCTTGCATGTTTGGTGCTTAGTTGAGTGGACCCCCCACCCACTCTCATCCTCAGGAGGCTAGCTTGTGGTTTCTTTGCATGATGAGTGCAGAGGTCCTAGAGGTGAAACCAGAAACTGCAGGGACGCTTGTGGTCTTAGCCTGGAATTCGTGTCTCCCCATCTATGTCACATTCTGTTGATTGAAGCAAGTCAGAAGGCCAGCCAGTTCATGGGGCGGAGGAAAAGTACCACAAAAATCTGTGCCCAGAGGGTTGGGTAGAATTATTACTTTGCAAACTGTCTTCCACAAGCTACATTGCTTTTGTAGAACTTCCCTTATATTCTAAAAATTAACATTTTTGCTAGTTATACGTTGAAGATAACTTTAATCAGTATGTGTCTTGTGGCTTTTGACAAAGAAGAGTTTTTAATTTTAATAAAATCTGATGTTTTTGTCTCATATGATTTTTACTTTTTATTTCTTATTTAAGAAACCCTTCTCTTGCCTAAGGTAACAGACGTTGTCTTCTGTATTTTCTTGTGAAAGATTTTATACTTTGGGCTATTCACATGCTTCTGATTTATACCTCCCAGGTACTGATTTTTGTGAATGGTGTATGTTACGGTGCAACTGTATATTTTTCTATCTAAGTAATTACTGTCATAACAACGTTTATCAGATATACCAGTCCTTTCCCTGGGATCTGCAATGGCATATCTGCTGTATGTCAGGAGGCAGGAAGGCTGTTTCTGGGCTTTTTTTTTTTTTTTTTTTAAGATTTTATTTATTTATTTGACAGAGAGAGAGAGAGAGCACAAGCAGGAGAAGCTGCAGGCAGAGGGAAAGGGAGAAGCAGACTCCCTACCGAGCAGGGAGCCTGATGTGGGGCTGGATCCCAGGACCCTGGGATCATGACTTGAGCCAAAGGCAGATGCTTAACCCACTGAGCCACCTGTTTCTGGTCTTTCTTTTCTTTCTTTTTTGTTCCCTTACTCATTCTCCATTGCTTTAAGGATTCTTTGGTGTTTGTTGAGACTTATGTTGTGGTCTGATGTGTAGCCTGTTTGCAGAAATTGCTGATCCTTGGGGAAAACGTACATTCACAAGTTCTTAGGAGCAGTGTTTGAAATATATTCATGGATCAAGCTTAATAACGATCGATACATTTTCATAGTGACTAAACCTGCTTTGTCTGACATCTGTCAAGTTTTCTTTAGGTTGGCTGACTATGTTTCCTCCTCCATTTACTTTTATTCTCCTGTGTCTTTGTGTTTAGATCTCTTTCTTGTATATCGCTTGTAGATAAGGCTTTATTTTTTATCGTTTTGGGTTTTTAATCTAAACATAAAGTTTAAGTATCAAATTTAGTTCACTTTGCATTTATTTAGAAGATCCATGTCTTTTGACTCGTTTCTATCCCATCATTTTGCTGGCTTTGTCTTTGCTTGTTTTTTTCTTTTCTTTCCAGTCCTCTTTGGGCTTGGATTTCTAAATTTCACTCTTGGTTTTATATAATCTAATTCTGTTTTAGTGGTCACCCTTAAGATGTTAGCGTGATTTCTACCATAACAAAGACCCAGGTCAGTCTTTTTACTTCCCTCTTGAAGCATAAAATGGCCATGAAATCTTTAAATAGGATCACCTACATCACTGTTTTAGTTGCGTCTTTTTGTGACCTACAAAGCCCCCCTCCCCAACCTTTTTTGGAGTGTGTGGGGTGTTATTTTACAAACTAAGACTTGCACATGCGTATATCAGCTCTTTACTATTTTATTGTATATTAGATTGTGTGTGCGTGAGTATGTGTGTGTGTGTTCCCAGCTGAAGTACAAACATACTCTATTTTATTGTGCTTTGTGGATATTGTGTTTTATAAATTTGAGATTTGTGGCAACCCTGCCCTGAGCAAGTCTGTTTTTGTACCACATTTCCAACAGCATTTGCTTACTTTGTGCCTCTTTGTCACATTTTGGAAATTCTTGCAATATTTTAGGCTTTTTTTTACTATTATTTGTATGGTGATCAGTGACCAGTGATTATGACTTGCTGGCAGCTCAGGTGACTAATATTTTTTAGCAATAAAGTATTTTTAAACTAAGGTACGTACTTTTGGGGACACCTGACTGGCTGAGTCGATGGGGTGTGCGACTCTTGATCTCAGGGTTGTATGTTAGAGCCTCATGCTGGGTGTAGAGGTTATTTAAAAACAAAATCTTGGGCGCCTGGGTGGCTCAGTGGGTTGAGCAGCTGCCTTCGGCTCGAGTCATGGTCTCGGGGTCCTGGGACCGAGTCCCATAATGGGCTTTCTGCTCAGCAGGGAGCCTGCTTCCCTCTCACTCTCTCTGCCTGCCTCTCTCTGCCTACTTGTGATCTCTGTCAAATAAATAAATAAAATCTTAAAAAAAAATAAAAATAAATAAAAACAAAATCTTAGGGGCGCCTGGGTGGCTCAGTCAGTTAAGCATCTGCCTTCAGCTCAGGTCATGATCCTGGGGTCCTGGGATAGAGCCCTGCATTGGGCTTCCTGCTCAGTGGGAAGTCTGCTTCTCCCTCTCCCACTCCCCCTGCTTATGTTCCCTCTTCCGCTGTCTCTCTGTTAAATAAATAAATAAATAAAATGTTGTGGTTTTTTTTAATCTTAAAAAAAAAGATACGTACTTTTTTTTTTAGACCTAATGCTGTTGCACATTTAATAAGACTGCAGTGTGGTATAAACATAACTTTTACAAGCACTGGGGAACCAAAAAATTCATTTGACTTGCTTTGCTGTGATAGTGACTACATTGCAGTGGTCTGGAACCCAATGCACAGCATCTCCCAGGTGTGCCTGTATTGTCCTTTTAGAGAGTTTTTTAGGGAGGTTCTGTTTATAGCAAACTTTCTCACTCTCTTTCTCAGAGAACATTATATTCTTCTTATTGAATATTTTAGCTGGAAACACAATTCTGTGTTGGTAGTTTTAGCATTTGAAGGTTTCTGTGGTTTAGGGAGGTCTTGTCTTCAGATAGACCTTTTTATTCTTTCTTGAACTTTTATTTTTATCTTTTTAAAATTGTCTTAAACTTTTTTTTCCTATTATTTGGAGAATACTTTATTAGTTTCTGTAATCAAACCCATGTAGATAAGACCTTACATATTTAATACAGTGCATTACCCCTGTACAAATGGAAAAAATTATGTTTAACGTTTATAGACCAATATGGCTGTTACTTTCTGTACAATGCCAACCCAACACAGTACAACTGGGATACTTTTTCCAAAGTTGACAGCACAGCTCAAGTTTCCAAATTTATAGTTTTATTTTTATCTTTTATCTGTTGAGTGCTTTTTATGTTTTTAATTAATTATTTGTTTATTTGAAAGACAGCATGAGCAGGGTAGAGGGGAAGAGGGAGAGGGAGAAGCAGACTCCCCACTGAGCAGGGAGCTCGATCCCAGGACCCCGAGATCATGATCGGGGCCGAAGGCAGACACTTAACCAACTGAGTCACCCAGAGGCCTCTTGGATTTTTTTTTTTTTAAAGATTTATTTATTTATTTGGGGCACCAGTGTAGCTCTGTCAGTTAAGCATCTGCCTTTGGCTCAGGTCGTGATTCCTAAGTCCTGGAATCGAGTTCTGCGTCATGCTTTCTCTCTCTCTCTCTCTCTCTCTCTCTCTCTCTCAAATAAATAAATAAATAAATAAAATCTTTTAAAAATTGTTTATTTATTTGAGAGAGAGACAGAGAGAACAGGGGGAGGGGGGGGAGGGAAGGGGAGGGAGGGCCAAGCAGACTCCACACTCAGTGCAGAGCGTGATCTGGGACTTGATCTCACGACCCTGAGATCACAATCTGAGATAATGACCTGAGCCAAAATCAAGGGTCAGACACTTAACTGACTGAGCCACCCAGGTGCCCCTCTATTGAGTGTTTTATTTGAGTGGTTATAGTTATCATTTTGAAAATTCCATTAATTTATCTAATCTTTTAGGAAGTTATCTCTTTTCTTGTTCCTTCTTAAAAAATTTTTTTTGGCTGTACTTGACATTCTATATCTGATGACTACGGCACCATTCCTTGGGAGTCTTATTCTGTTGTTTCTTGTGTCTGCTGCTTCTCACTCGTGGGGACCTAGTTCTTCATGGGTTTTATGATACTGGATTATGGATTTTTATTTGATCAAGATTTATCTGTGGGCATTGTATGATACCATCATTAAGTGTGAATTCCTCCAGAGGGATTTTGATTATGTCTTTGCTGCAGCCTTTGGAATACAAATCTACAACAATTTTAAGGCAGTTTTTCATCTTGAGTGTCATGGATGAAATGTTTGTGTCCTGCCAAAATCCATATATTGAAGCCTTGAGCCCCGATGTGATTGTTCTTAGGAGTTGCGGTCTTTGGGAGGTGATTACGTGAGAGTAGACCCCCACCTTGTAAGGAGACAGAAAGAGTGGAGCTCACTCGTTCCTCACACGCTCAAGGGAAATGTCATGTGAGAACACAGGGAGATGGTGGCCTTCCACAAGTCCTCAGCCAGAACTGAATCTGCCAGCCCCTTGACCTTGGACTTCCATCCTTCAGAACTAAGAGAGCGAGAAGTGTCTGTCATTTAAGCCACCACATCTGTGGTCTTTTGTTAACAGCAGCCCAAGCAGACCAAGGTGTGGAGTCTCCTGGATGAGTCTCGAACACCCGGGGCGGGGGGGGGGGGGAGGGGGGGTCAGCCTGTGGTTGCCACCTTTGGCAACCCCTCCCCCGCCTTGTTCCCTCCCGGCTCTTCTGTCCTAGAGTGTGGGCAGAATCAGACAAGCTTCCTTTCCTTAGTTTGCTGCCTCCTCCCTCCTCCCCTCCCCTCCCCTCCTCTCCCCCTCCCTTCCTCTAATGAATACTTTTTTCTTTTATCATTTTGCATCTTTTTAGACCAAGGGTGTGGCCCTTCCTGGCAACCATATGAATGTGGGAGAATCAGTTCTAAATCTCCAGCCCTTACAGACCGGACGCCTGTTTTCAGTATCAATGTCTTTACTGTTGAAACCAGAGTCTCCAGGGCACGGGTTCCCAAGCCGGGATGGGGCTGCTGTGGGGAAATGTGTGGGTGTATTTGTCTTAGCACAGAGACTGGGAGGGTGCTAATTGTATTTACTGCCACCGAGTGTTTGTATTTATAGCCTCCGAGAACTAAGCTTCTTTCTTTGACTGCTACTACCATATGATAGAGGGAGCAAGTTACTAGAAAATCCTAGAGCCGGGGGCACCTGGGTGGCACAGTCAGTCGGGCATCCGACTCTTGGTTTCTGCTCAGGTCGTGATCGCAGGATCGTGGGAATGAGCTCTGTGCTGGTCTCTGAGCTCGGCGCGGGAGTCTGCTTGTGATTCTCTCTCTCCCTCTCCCTTTGCCTCTTCCCACCGTGCATTCCCCCCACCACCACCAATAAATAATAAATCTTAAAAAAAAGAAAGAAAGAAAGAAAGAAAAAGAAAATTCTAGAACCAGAGCAAAAGGAGGAGAGGACATGGGTGGAAAGTTCCATCGGTTGTATTCCCTTCATTGGTGCTTCATTGCAGAGCAGGGCAGGGGACTGAAGGATGCAGCGTTGGAGCCCAAGTGTGTGCGTAGAGGTCAGCTTCCTCCCTGTTTTATGGCCAACTTTGAACCCGAACAGAAAGTGATGCCAAGCAGAGGATGACTCTGATAGTGTCACTGGAGAAGGTAGCCTGTTCGCAAACAGGTTTTCATCCAAAGAGTCAGAAAGGGGCTCCTTCTCTCTGGTTTTTCTGTCTTGCCCGTCTGTATCGCAGTGATGTCGTCCCTGATCTGGGTTTGTAAATGTCTTGGAGGCTCGCTAGTCCACGCGTGGTCCATGCACAGTATTGACTGGTCTCATCTTGGGGCTTGTAAGAAATACGGAAGTTTCTCCAGCCCCGAACCTGTTGAATCTGGATCTGCAGAGCGTAATCCCCTGAGTTTAGATGTTCTTTACATTTGAGAAGCCCGACGAGGATGGTGACTGCGATGTTCTTTTCCTTCACCTTTGCATGGAATATGGTGGGAAGTATGGAAGTCTGGTGTTAACGTTTACAGCTTGCCAGACTTTAGCAAATACAGACCTCACACACACTAGGACTGAATGTTTATTGTCCTTGGGTCCACCTCCAAATACCATCACGTTGGAGGAGGTCAGGGCTTCAACATATAATACAGCTATGTATTAGAAAATTTATTTGTTTTTAAAGATTTTATTTATTTATTTGACAGAGAGATCCCAAGTAGGCAGAGAGGCAGGCAAGAGAGAGGAGGAAGCAGGCTCCCCACAGAACAGAGAGCCCGATATGGGGCTCGATCCCAGGACCCTGGGATCCTGACCTGAGCCGAAGGGAGAGGCTTTAACCCACTGAGTCACCCAGGCGCTCCTAAAATTAAAAAAAAAAAAAAAATATATATATATATATATATATATATATATATATGTATATATACTGTCATATAAAAATAACAGTAGTAACAATAAACACAGCAACACACGTACTGAGCCAAGATCGTGGAGCTCACACTTGGAGGGTCTAACAGTGTATACACATGTCGGGGGCCTGACCCTGGGCCCCCCTTGCACAGGCCTGGCGTTTGGCAGTTGTTCTCCATGTGACCCATATTTTCTTCCGATTTCATATTGCAGGACACGGGCTCTGCAGCGAGCAGGGCAGTAGCGCCGAGACCGCTCCGGAGGAGACCGAGGGGCCGGACTTGGAATCCTCAGATGAAACTGATCACAGCAGCAAGGTGAGAGATTCTCATTTTCACGTCCCACGTGTCGAGCCCCCGAAGAGTCACAGCTAACACGTCACCTTTGCAGCTGTGTGTGGTTAGAAGGCCTCTCCATGGGACCGGGCGCTTTTACCTCTGAGATGTCACTAAGATATGAAATCCCAATTACAGCCTCGGTAACCAACCAATACGTGCGAATACAGGGCAGAAAGCAGCTTTGATGAGTTCACATCTCGTTTCCCCTGTTTCCCTCTTACATTTCCATTTGTTTTGGAAGAAATAGCATCCAAAATATGTGTGGCTGGGCCAGATAGACTTTCTTGCCATGCATGGTTTCTGTATGATCTGTGTTTGGTTCTCGTAAAACGTGAGCGGTTTTTACACGAAAGAGGAAGAAACGGTCCTTTTCTTCTTTCATACAGCATGTCCCTCCGTTGTTCGAGTTCTGTGAGAAAGCCCTTCTTCTCACTCTTTGGTGGAAGGCCATGAATTTGTTTTCTGTAATTCATCGCGCTTTTATCCCCCTTCAAAGGAGTTCTGTGGTTCCGTAGCCTGTTCTCAGCGCACTCTCCAAAGTACGACAGTTTAAAAACTTGGTGTTACCTTCGTGCAAAGACCCTTCCCGAGCAAAAGTAATTGTACGTGATTCTGTTTCTTTTTCTTTTTTTTTTTTTTCAGATTTTATTTATTTATGAGAGAGAAAGAGCATGAGCAGGGGGAAGGGGCAGAGGGAGCAGCAGGCTCCCTGCTGAGTAGGGAGCCCAGTGTGGCTCCATCCCAGGACCCTGAGATCAATGACCTGAGCCGAAGCCACCCAGGGGCCCCGCGTGATTCTGTTTCTGTATTTATTCAACTTTCCCAGCGTTGCTGACATACATATGTGGTACCCTCTACCCACCTTTCTTTGGTTTGACATTTTACCACTTTCTCTGATCAAATCGTGTAACTTGAAATTATACCTTTGTTTTCCCTTTTGCAGTGTCAGGGTGATTCTTGCCTTTGCCCAGTGATTGGATGATGGGGTGGGCGGGGGTGTCAAATAACATAACTTAGAAAAAAAAAAATAAATAAATAACATAACTTAGGAGAGCATGTTGGTCATGGAAATGCACTATTCAAATATGAACGATTCTTTTAAAAACCTGCATTTCTCTGTGTGTACGCACCTACGCTTGACTATCTTCAGCATCACGTTTACCCCAGGTGTGTTTCTTTGATCATCATAGATAGGATCACGCTTCTCCGTGTCCTAAGTTGAGCACAGGATAAAATTTAATATTTGAGAGTAATTTTGATATAAAGGCTTTAATATTGTTGGTGGTTAATTAAAACACAGATGAATGGAAATGTACACATTTCATTTAAAGCCAAAAGAGACAAGCAGAAACTTGCTTAAACTTATCTTTTAGGTGTGTGGCCCTTACTTTACTTTTAGGCACTTGGGGGAGGGACAGGCCCCCTCCAGAGAAATTCAGTATTTCCAAACTGAGGTAAGATACTTGCAAGGGTATTTATTAAGTCATTTTGCTATTGAACTTAAAAATGTTAATTCTCGGTTTTTAATTTAATTTAGGAGTACAGCTATTTTTCCTATACCTAAAACCTTTATTTCTGAATACTTTTTAAGTTGGGTCATTTTTACCTCACTGTAATAGGCCAGTGTTCTCATTCCTTGTGGATTTTGAGATTGTTTTCATTTGAAATTTTGTGAGTCATGAGGTCCTAAACAGGGTCCTCTATAATATTCGGTCTGGCAGCAGAGAGGAAGGAGGCGGCCCCAGAGTTTTGCTGAACTGCCCTTGGATACCTTTCTGGCTTTGTGGTTCTTTCTCCAGAGAACAGGTCTAAAACACATCTGGAGCAGACAGGGTCAGACACACCGTGTCCCTGAATTTCACCGTGGAAATGCATAGTGGCTTTCGCAAAACAAAATGTCTTCAAAATTGTCGTTGACAAGTTTGGGTGATGATCAGTATTTTTTTTTTTAAGATTTTATTTATTTATTTATTTATTTGTCAGAGAGAGAGAGAGAGAGAGAGATTGAGAGACGGTGCACAAGCAGGCAGAGAGGCAGGCAGAGGCAGAGAGAGAAGCAGGCTCCCCACTGAGCAAGGAGCCTGGTGTGGGACTCCATCCCAGGACCCTGGGATCATGACCTGAGCTGAAGGCAGGGGCTTAACCCTCTGAGCCACCCAGGTGTCCTGATGATCAGTACTTTAAAAGCTAGTACAGTGACCTGCGCTAAAACCATCAGTTTGTTTCATTTTCACTAGCTTGGGGAGCACTGATTCTGTACCCAAAAATACTCCCTAGTTTTGGTTGGACTCACATTTTATCTTCTTTATTTGAACTGCTTTGTCATGCAGCCCAAGTTAGTTAACTAAATTGTCCTTCAATGAGTTAATGTCTCACTTTGGATATTTGGAAGCAAAAAACTTAAATTGAGCAAATGGTTCTTGGAGTCTGGGTCCTACTACATTTCTTTTTTTTTTTTTTTTAAGATTGTATTTATTTGAGAAAGAGAGAAAGAGAGCTGGCAGGGAGGGGCAGAGGCAGAGGGAGAGGGAGAAGCAGACTCCCTGTTCCCAGGACCCTGGGATCATGACCTGAGCTAAAGGCAGGTGCTTGATGGACTGAGCCACCCACGCACAGCGCCTCTATCCCCCACCGCACACCACTGTGTATTCTTTTTTTTTTTTTTTTTTTTAAAGATTTTATTTATTTATTTGACAGAGAGAGATCACAAGTAGGCAGAGACGCAGGCAGAGAGAGAGGAGGAAGCAGGCTCCCTGCTGAGCAGAGAGCCCGATGCGGGACTCGATCCCAGGACCCTGAGATCATGACCTGAGCCAAAGGCAGCGGCTTAACCCACTGAGCCACCCAGGCGCCCTACACCACTGTGTATTCTTAATAGTGAATGAGAGCTAACACTTACTCAGTATCTTGTATATGTTGGGCACTATTCATATTAACTTATCTCATCCTCACAATACCTCTCAGAGAGAAATACTATTACTCCCTCTATTTCATAGGTAATGACATTGGAACAGAGAGGTTAGCAACTCAGCGAAAGTCACACAGCTCTGAGATGGCAAAACCAGGCCTCATGTTGTTACTACTAAAACTAACCTTCTGGCCAGATTGGTTAAAGTCTGGTGTTAAATACCAGGTTTCGGGAAAATGAAGAATCAATTAGTGCACCATGTCAGTCAATTAGACATGTACTCATGAACCACTTACATATTTTCTTAATGCATAACCCTTCTGGGTGTACTTCTTTTATGATTTAAAGTAAGAGCGAGCACATATCTTGAATTTCTTGATCAAGATTAGATATTTTTTTAAGATTTTACTTATTTATTTGACAGATAGAGATCACAGGTAGGCAGAGAGGCAGGCAGAGAGAGAGAGAGGAGGAAGAAGGCTCCCTGCAGAGCAGAGAGCCCGATGCGGGGCTCCATCCCAGGACCCTGGGATCATGACCTGAGCCAAAGGCAGAGGCTTTAACCCACTGAGCCACCCGGGCGCCCCAAGATTAAATATTTTTTGACACATCTCCTAGATCAGTCATTTTTCTTGAGAACAAACCGCACATTAATTTTTAAGTCACGAGCTGCCTATAGCCAAGGAAGGAGGATTTAGCCTTACTTTGAATGCACGTAGAAGTAAATAAATAGTAAAAGTAAATAAAGCAGACGGATCAAGGACTGAAATGAAATAAGCAATCTTTTTTTTTTTTTTTAATTCTCTGCTGTATCTGGGAGGCCTGTTGATTTTTTTTGTTTGTTTAATATTTTTGCTCTTCTTCCTAAATGAGTTGCTTTATGAAGTCATGGGCAGAATTAAGAGAATGCAGGTTGGAGCGTTATGTGCTTTTTGACTTTTTTTTTTTAATAGTAGCTTTTGCTTCTCCCAGCCTTTTGGGGTTCTGCAAGTAGGTAATTGCAGGCTTGCTGAGAGAGCATTGGTGGCCCTGGAAAGTGGCATCTGTGGGGGTGGGGGTGGGGCTCCCACCCTGCCGGGGCAGTCTAGCAGCCTTTCTCTTTGTGAGCCACCTCCTTCCTCTTGTGACCGTGGGTGACAGCCTCCAAGGGGCCTCCTCCACTCTGGTCACTTGTTTCTCTGCTTCTAATCGAAAACTCTTGTCTCTGGAAATGAATGCTAATGAGCTCCCGGCTGTCCTGTTCTGCATTCCAGGCCCCCTGGCAGCTGTGATTTTGTTTTCCACTTAGCAAATGTATTAGAATAATTTTCAGAACATTTCCATTCAGAAAGCCATCTTTTTTTCTTTTTCATCCAAATTGGGATTGTCTCAGAAATGTCTGCTTTTAGTAACAAAGCATTAGCGGAAAATGTGAAAACATAAACTGTTCCAAAAAAAAATAAAGCGTGTTTTGATTTTAGTTAATGTTATGTTATTTTCCTTAGTGCCTGCTCCCGACTCAGCGAGGGGTGTCTTCCAAGTTGTCGGAGCCGGCGGGGGTTAGTATCCCTGTGCAGTGGCATGACGCTGGCCAATCAGCTGATCTCGGTCCGCAGAGCAGAGACTCTCCCATCCTGGGCAGGCTTTTTCTGCTTTGTGTTCTGGTCTCTTTTGGTCCTCCCTTTCTGGAACTTTTGTTGGTGAGCCCGGTGACATCAAAGCATGAATTCTTGTCCATGAGTTAGCCTTTGACACCATCCCAGAGGCCACTGCTGGGAGGGAGGGCGGGCGGGGGTGGGGGTGCTCTGCGGGGCCGCTGTCCTGTCCGTGTTGAGATGCGGCAGGAGCCGGCACGGGCTCTCTGTACGAGAGGATGCTCCCTTGGGGACTGGAAGGCGTTTGGCGCTCTCGGGGTATTTTAAGAAACTTCTGCTTCTGTGCGGAACACGTCAGGTGGTAGGATTACCATGAGAATATATTCCTGACGATGTCTGCCCTGTGGAAAATAAAGCGCAAGCCCAGGATCGAAAACAATGACAAGTCCGGTGACTCTGTGTATCAGACCCTTCATCTGGTGAGCACGTTTGAATTCTGTGTTGCTGACCTTGTGTGTGTGACGACTTTCCAGCTGAATTGCTTTCCAGTCCAGAGGAGGGTGATTATACGTGTCCCGCTTCCCCCTGATTGCTTCCTTTTACCTTCCGGATCCCCTTGTTGATAAAGGATAGATAGTTTAGCGCGGGGTGGGGGGGGGGGGCAATCGGTCGTTGGCGTGAAGTCGAATTTGCCTAGAACCTTCACGTTTGTCTCTTTGTTCATTTTTAAATGGCATAAAGATGGATGATGTATTTCTGAAACTGAGGAATACTTCTGCTTTCTTTTGGTGGTTGAGATTTCGAGTGTGTTTGTATGATGTGTGCGGCAGATCTCCCTGATCCCTGCCCCAGCCTGGGTCTCCTGAATGGTCAGCTGGCATTTCTGCAAGGAGGATGTTCACCGTGGCCTCCTAGAAAGTTTTAAGTGTTTTTGACTTTATTTCTGCTTACTTGAGAAGGAGACGGGGTTAGAAGTGTTGGCTCAGGGGTTGTGTTCATGGTTTAACGTCCACTGACTTGGATGGTACATGTCAGTCCCTAGAGTAAATGCTGAGTCCCTGGTCAGAAAATCTGGTGGGTTAATGACAAGGAATAATTCAACCAAACCCAAAGAAACTTTTTAGTGGTTCAGTATGAATATTGGAGTCTGTCTACCATTCGATTTTGTGTCATAATGAAGCTTGGAATTTGGCAGTGAGTACACCTGATGCACCCAACTAAGGCTTCGTCCTTCTTGGATGCTTCTTCTTCAGCGTCTGTTCCAAAGGAGACCAGAGAAGGGGATGGAAAATGATAGGGACTACCCTTGTAGGCAGTGGTCTCTGAAATTAATAGAAAACATGACTCTGGTGTTTGGCTCCCAAAAAGCTTAAGTAGAGGTTTTAAGAATTGAGGCCACTCTGGCCTCTTTTTAAATCTGTGGGATGTGTTAAATCGGTCAGACTTAAAGGACGGTTTTAGAACTCTGAACTCATCTCGGGATAGAAATTGCCTTTAGTGGTTGCATAACAGGAAACCTTTAAACAGCTGGGTAGCTTGAGTCAATAGTGTGTCCTTAAAGGCCTCCCCCCTCCCTTTTGTACTTTCTTTTCATCTTCCACAGGAAGAAAGCGATATTATAAACACGGAGCTTCACGCTGGCCTCAGTAAAGTGGCCCATTTCCTCCTGTAATCGTGTACTCTTCTCTGCGCGTCGGTGGGATCATTCTTAGGCCTGACCGTGGAAGGGCCCCGCTACCTCGAACGGTTTTAAAGCGGCAGCCCTCGAGGACCCGAAAGTGCTTTTCTGTTTCCAGGGTGACCGATGGCTGTCCTCCCGTGGCGAGAGGTTTGCACTTCTCCCATGACAGAAGCCTGGATCGTCTCCTCTTTCTCAGCAGCATTTCGCAGTCTGCCCCAGTTCCAGGAAACTTGGCTTTGAGGAGTGTGTGGAGAACCTCCCACGGCAGCCACCTTTCTAGGCATCTCAGGCTGCAGAGCTTGGTGGAGAATAAAGAGGACAGCCAGAAGGCTTTGCCACTGAGTTGGTGGGGAGAGCGCTCCTCGTATGCCCTCCACCATGGCCAGGCTACCCAGAGAAGGTCTCCGCGGGTCTTGATGCAAAAAAGTCTGGCCACAGTATATAGGGCCAGTTGGGACTTACAAGGTGGGGCCACAACAGGTAAAATCTCTGCACTGGCGCTATTCTAGAAGCAACCCTGCATTTCCTACTTCCTTCATACTTCCTTCCTGCACCTCATAGTTCCTTCCAGGGATGTTTTTTTGGGGTAATAGTTTAGTAAGGCAGAATTCTCAAACCTGATGACATCATTGTAATGGTTTCCAAGTAAAAATTTCATTAAGAGCCTTGCAAAACATGCTGTGACAGTATGCATTATAGCTTAGAATTCTTTTATTCTTAATTTAAATGACGTGTGATTGAGAGTGAGGAGATTATGTCCCTGCTAAGATTCCGTGTGTGTTCCTTGGAGAGTTTAATACCTTGGGGAACAGGGTTGCCCGTGGTGAGACGGCTTTGCCTCATCTCCATGTAAGAGAGCCCCTGGCTAACTTTATCCTGACTTTAGGATTGTGTCTAATAAGGAACGGTTGGCTAAGGCTTTGAACTCTCAAAAGAGGGTGTCAGGGAATTTGGGGTTGTCCCTGGGATGCTCAGTTATAGGTTGCTTTTCCTACACTCCAGAACTTGGCTCCGAGAGGGAGAACGATGAGCAGGCTGGGTGTTTGTGAATGAGGTTGGGTAGGACGTGGTTTAGGTTTAGAGCACGAAAGCCCTAGCCCACATCCCACTGACCTCTAGCTGTCCCCTTGGGCTGCTTAATGAACATAAGGACGCCGGGCCTTGGAAGTGGTGAACTTCACACAAAGTCAGTAACTCTACTCACACTCTTACACTTGGAAACCTCAGAGCACTAATGGTGAGACAGAGGGAATGAAAACCTAGAACATCCATCCCATACTTTCCACTGTCAAACACAGATACAGGTGAGGATGGCAGCAGGTCAGCGTGATGAGAATTAGGAGCGCAAAGAGAAGCATCTTCTGGAATTTCCTGCCTTTGCTGTGTGCGCGAGTCTTCAGATTGTAACTTTGGCCCATCCTGAAAGTATGGGGGATCCTTTGTGTACGGCGTGAAGGCATTAGATTTCCCAAGGCAACTTGTCGAAATAATACCATAAAAAGGCATATCGTGTCTCCAATGGGAATGATGTGGCGGATTTATTTATCATGAGGAGCAGCTTTGATGTTCATCTGCGTATACAGATGACGAGAAAAGCATTGTGTAACTGAAGGTGCCAGTTAGATGTTTGTTGTGTTAGGTTCCTCTCAGGATGTGGCATTGAAGCCATAAAGGACAGCTGGACAAAGCTGGGGGGCCAGGGCTGTCAGTTGTCAGTCATTCTCATCGGCTGTCCGTGGGATTTTCATTCTGGGGAGGGTGACCCCCCACCCCAACCATCATCCTGTCTATGTTATAATGCAGTGACCTATTGTAGTTATCACTGGATCATTTAAAAGATGTGTGAGCATTTTTGTTACGACGGGTCACGGGTCTTCCGTGCCTGTGGAATTTGTAAGACAGAGCCACGTTTCACCGTATGTTTAAGAGTGACAAGCTAGTAGAATACTAGCATAACTAAATACAACTGGTTGATTTCTACAGCAACAAGCTTCGATGAAATTCTTTTTTAGCAGCCTTATTGAGATAGAATTCACGTATCATACAATTCAGCCCATTTTGGTGGGTGTTTTTGTTAGCCACCGAAGGGAGAATTCTGTGTGGGGATGTACAACGTCTGGAACGCTGACTCCACGGACCACGGTGATCAGTGCCCCTGAGAGGTGATTAAACCTTCTGGTGCGTAGACTACGGTTAGTGCTAGCAACGCAGAAGCTGCGGTCCTTGTAAGAGAACTGAAACAGGCGCGCCTGGGCGGAACGGTTGGTTGAGTATCCGCCTCTTGGTTTCAGCTCGGGTCATGATCTCGGGGTCCTGGGATTGAGACCCGCATCAGATTCCATGCTGCATGAGGCTCTCCCACCGTCTTCCTCTGCCCCTCCCCCCCAATAAATAAATAAATCTTAAAAAAAAAAAAAAGACAAAGAAATAACCATTGGGGCACCTGGGTGGCTCAGAAGGTTAAGCCTCTGCCTTCGGCTCGGGTCATGGTCCCAGGGTCCTGGGATCGAGCCCTACCTCGGGCTCTCTGCTCGGTGGGGAGCCTGCTTCCCCCTCGTCTCTCTCTGCCTGCCTCTCTGCCTACTTGTGATCTCTGTCAAATAAATAAATAAAATCTTTAAAAGAAAAAAAAAGAAAGAAAGAAAGAGCCATTATGTGGATTTGGGTCCTGGCTCTCCTCCTTGCTGTCATGGCATTGTTGTGAATGCGTCCTTGTTAGGTTCTGATTTCCCAAGTCCTTGTACTGCCTTGGTTCCAGGCTCCGTTCCCTGTGAGATGTGCCACGGAGGGGAAGGCATATTAAAGTCGCTGCCTTTTTCCTCTGTGATTAAGGGATTGCCCCCCTCGGATTTCCCTTGGTTTTAGCCCCTCTGCTCTGCCTAATGCCGGCCCTGACTTTCGGCTCTGGGCAGCAACTGCTGTTTTGGGGAGGATGTTCTCCTGTTCTTCCCGGGGAGGCGGGTCGGGGAAGAAGTAATTCTTCGCAGCCGTGTTTGCTGGGAATGCTCTGTGCGTGGGGATGGGTTAGATGGTGAAAGTGAGGGAGAGAGGAGGTTGAGCAGGCAGCCTGCCTTCAGAGAGCTATCCAGCGAGCATCTGTAGGGTGGTACATTTGGGCAAAGAGTAATCAACTAGATTTGGGGCCATAAAATGGCCTCTGCAGGCATCCCAGCCAGAGCTTTAAAAAGTTCGTGGCCCGTCCCCTCCTGGAGGTTCTGGCTGGGCTGATCTGGAGGGTGCACTGGGATGTCCGCCAGGTGTTTGCTGTATGCAGGCTCGAGGACTCAGGCTCCAGGACTAATTCCTCGGGGTTTTCAGCAGCCTGCCTTGGAGAACTCTTTTGCATAACTGGAAAGTGGCAATTTTAGAATCCTAGAACCCGAAACTTCTACCTGAGTCATCCTGGACAGAGATTCGGTGGAGGCTGAGCTCCCCGACTGAAGTCTTGTTCAGGGCCCCACAGCTTTTATTTCCAGAGAGAGGAGGTATCTTTCTGCTTAGAGAAGCTGGAGAGACAGAAACTGGGTTTCGGTTTTTTTTTTTTTCCTTCTTAAAATATATCAGGCTCTACCGTTATCTAGAAAGTTGCCTTCGGGCCAGTTTTTAACAAAGCCAGAAAGAATCTTAGCTTCTAAAATCATTTTCCACCATTGCAAAATAAGTATAGTTTACTTAAGTGGGGACTGTGATAATTAGCCTTGTATCTGGGGTGAAATGCGTTTGATTTTTCGGTATCTCCATCTCCTTATTGTAAGCTTCTTGCAGGGTATTTATGAACACAGGCTTTGGTCCACACTGCCTGGTTCAAATCCCAGCTCTGCCATTTTCGAACTCCGCAAGAGCTGTGCAATCTCAGATGAGTTGCTTAACCTCTCTGGGCCTCCTTTGTCTCAGCTGTTTCGCAGGAATGCTAAGAGCCCTTACTTACCGTGTGGGAGGATTAAATACATCAGACAAGTGGCTGGCATGTGGTGAGCACTCAGATTATGTCACCAATTGTCCTGATGGGTGTTTTGAGCGTTCAGTGAGCTCTCCTACATGTGGAACCTTCTGGGGGAAGGCGCAATGGAATTCACGTGTGGTGGCTCATTAACCAGGAAGGACCCCTTTAGGGGGAACAGATGTCAGCCGGGTCTCGTGAGAGGTAACTTCGTCTGCCTTGCCTTTTAAACTGTGCTCCGAAGAGCACGGAACAGGTGGCCGCGTTCTGCCGCAGTCTGCATGAGATGAACCCCTCTGACCCCAGCCCATCTCCCCAGGACGCCACCGGGCCTCAGCTGGCCACCATGAGGCAGCTCACGGACGCCGACAAGCTGCGCAAGGTGATCTGCGAGCTCCTGGAGACGGAGCGCACCTACGTGAAAGTACGTCTCGCTGGCCCACCCTCCCTCCCCGCAGGGTCATTTTGAAGGAGGGGCATTGTGGGTTACGCTGTGTTTGGGCTCCTGGGGAATCTGGCGTCTCTTCTGAACGTTCGGATCTCCCGCATTGTAAGGAAGCACATCAATTCTTAGAGCAATTCCTTGACATTTGTAATTGATCGACCGGGAAGGGAGATGATGGTGACTAATCCGTGAGCCTCTGACCTTTCTAAATCTGTTGTTGAGCTAATACTACAATTGAATTTAGGTTTTGAAAGATTTAAAGGTATTATTTTCGGTATCTAAGTTGAGTCTAGGCAGAAGGGTATCTGTTTTCTTTTAATTCTCCCTTGTGTTCAGGTATTTAGTTGTATTCCTGTAACTATGTAAGTTATTCCTGTGTAATTCGTAATGTCTATGTGATACATATAACTAATAATGCATGCTTTCTACATACATTATAATGCATACATTGTAATACATTCCTAGGACTGTAATAATTATCTATTCCTGAAACTATGTAATTTAGTTATAGGTCACAACAGTGTGATCTGTTTTTAATGATCTATTTTAGTCTTGAACTCAGGGGTCAGCAAATTCTGGCCCTGAGGCCAAATCCAGCGTCCTGCCTGTTTTGACAAATAAAGTTTTATTAGAACACAGCCACACACATTCATTATGCGTTGTCTGTGCTGTAACAGGAAGCAGTTTCCCTGTTACAGCAGCAGAATAACACAGTTGTGACAGAGGCCACATGACCTGCAGAGTCAGAAAATGTTCCCGAAAAGCTTGGCTCACTCCTGCTTTAAGGAAACTTGAATGACCTAATGACTGTAATGTTAGCATTTGGGACATAGTCTGTTTTTTTTTTTAATCCTTTACTTTCCTGCTAGTCTTTTAGAGATGCTAATGAGATATCCTTTCGACCCATAGGACTTAAACTGTCTCATGGAGAGATACCTAAAACCTCTTCAAAAAGAAACTTTCCTCACCCAAGATGAGGTATGGTGGAAATTGTCTTAACTTTGTGTCGTGCTGCAGCTTGACTTGGTGAAGAGGAAGGAATGGGGCACACGTGCAGGACTGAAAACACTGGGAACTCTCTCAGTTGTGATAACTAGATCAGATGGTTGCGAGTGACGCTCTTGGCTTGTACCCTGAGAGTAAGGAGCGTCACCACCCCCTGCCCTGGCCCCCCCACCCCACCATGGGCTCATGATCTTAACTGCAATGTAGTGATAGAGAAACGTCGACATCAGAAGCAGATAAGGTTTCTGAACACCAGTGAAATACGGGGTGGCTTAACTTCTTCTTCATTTTCCAGCTTGATGTGCTCTTTGGAAATCTAACCGAAATGGTGGAGTTTCAAGTAGAATTTCTGAAAACTCTAGAAGATGGAGTGAGACTGGTACCCGATTTGGAAAAGCTTGAGAAAGTCGATCAGTTCAAGGTAAGTCCTCCAATGTATGTCAGGCTGCCTCCTCCTGTCGTGGGTGGATTATTCTGTAGGTCAAGTGGAACCTCCGAGAACGTATCGCGGCGGGCAGAGGCTCTCTCTGGTACGTTCTTGTGCTCATGGTGTTGAGTCTTCATTGGACCTCCGGTGGGGTCCATTCCTGAGGGGATTCTGAGATGGGAACCTTGTCTGGCTAAGGTGACACTGGAACTCACGGGAAACTGATGCCCCTGCTGGCTCCTGCTCTGGAAGGTAGACCAACCTTGACCTTTTGTTCGGTTGACGTGCGGCCCTTTAATTCTTGCTATTAGCAGATGAGACTAGCACCCTCGGTTTCCCGGTAAACAAGTTAATTTATCATGTTCTGGAAAACTTTGCCTAATGGAAATGCGTATCATGATCCAGGAGGGAGACAGTCTTCCAGCACACAGTGTCCTCAGAGCGCTAATGAGGATTTATGGCTGGTACCTCAGTGAGGATGCTTAGAGCTTACTTCCCCCTCCTTGGCTGGCTCTCCTTCATCACAGATACTTCCTGTGGTGCGCCTCCAACCGACAGAGCTCATCGACCCACACACAGTGGTGGTGGTTTCTCATATAGTTTAAAAGAAAAACAAAACAAAACACAAAAAATCAGATTAATTCAGATGTCAGGAGCTCTTTGTTACCACAGATTAGAGTAGTTTGCATTCTGGAATTCTCTGCAAGTGCAGTCGGGCAACGTATGCTCTTTTTTTTTAACGTGACATCCTTTACTTGGTGGAGTCGGGCCACATTCCATCCATGTGGCTGCATATGTGGCTCTGTGGTATCCCACCGTAGAGAGGGAGTATGCTTTAGGGCCCTTTCACCTTTCCTGGGCATTTGGGTTGTTTTCATTCTGGGGCAGTTACAAGTAAAGCTGCTACGCAGATTTGTGTATAAATGCTAATGGATATCTGTTTTCCTTTGGCCACGTATGTAGGAGGGTGGCAGTTGGATCACGTGATTATACCAGTGTGCATTCCCACCAACAGTTCTGTCTCACCCTCCTGAGGTCATGGTCCCTTTTTATAATTTTAGTCATTCCACTGGGAATATAGGGCACCTCATCGTAGCTTTCATTTTGATTTCTATTAGGAGACAATGATGAGCATCTTCTAATGTGCTAATTTGCCTTTAATACACCCTCTTTGGTGAAGCGTCTGTTCAGATCATTTGCCCGTTGACTGTTGGTTGGCTGTTTTCTTACTATGAGTCTTGCGAATTCTTTCTGTGTTCTGAATATAACTCCTTTACCAGAACCAGGATTTGGAATTATCATCTTGTTGTACTGTGTCACTCAAAGATCAGAAACCAGATTTCGATGAAGCCCAGTTTTTTTTTTTTTTTTTTTAAATTTTTTTTCTTTTTTTTTTTTAATTTTTAATTTTTTTTATTTTTTATAAACATATATTTTTATCCCCAGGGGTTGAAGTCCAGTTTTTCAACTTTTTCTTTTTTGAGTCATACTTTGGGCGCCATGTCTGTGAAACTTTTGCCTGAACCTGGGTCCTAAGGAGTTCCTCCTTTTTTCCTCCCAGAAGCTTTGTAGGTTGGGCATGTGCGTTTCGGCCTGCGATCTGTCGTGAATTAAATTCGTTAGGGTGCGATGTTGGAATCGGAGTCCTCTTTTTTCCATATGGATGTCTGACTTTTCTTGTGCTTTTTGTCGAAATGACTATCTTCGTCTTCCACTGTATTAATTTTGCAGTGGTGTCGGACTCAGGTTCAGTTGTCTGTATACGTGGGACCCCCACAGACGTCATAGACTTCGACCTCTCCCAGAGCTTGCCAAAATCAGGCTGGGTGCGGTTAGCACACACGTTTAGGGACTGAGCTGAAGGCTGCTCTCTGTATGCTTTTGTGTGTCACAGCCTCTCTGCAAAGAAGCTGTTCAGTACACACACCCACGTGCAGACACTTAGCATAAGAATATATATATATACTTAGATATTTTTATTTGGAGATAATTTGAGATTTAGGGAAAGGTTGCAAGAATAGTCCGAAGAATTTCTGGATATCCTTCACCCAGATTTCCCAAACATGAATATTGGACCACGTTTACTTCTTTATTTTCCTGTCTTTGGTGTGCAAGTATGTGTGTGTGTGTGTGTGTGTGTGTGTGTGTGTGTGTGTAATATAATTTTTTCCTCGAACTGTTGAAGAGTTTAGTTGTGGGCATAATACCCCTCCCCTTTTTTTTTTTTAAGATTTTATTTATTTATTTGACAGACAGAGATCACAAGTAGGCAGAGAGGCAGTCAGAGAGAGAGGAGGAAGCAGGCTCCCCGCGGAGCAGAGATCCCAATGCAGGGCTCAATCCCAGGACCCTGGGATCATGACCTGAGCCGAAGGCAGAGGTTTTAACCCACTGAGCCACCCAGGCGCCCCTCATAATACCCCTTTAATCCTAATTACTGCATCCAATTCATTTCCTGTGTGCTCAAGTGCTACTTGGATGAGTGCCTTTTCTCCCCTCTTCATATTAAAGGTGTTAATCGTTCCATTTGAAATACAGTTTGGTTGGCTGGTTTCTGCTTATGATGATCATATATGTTTTCTAAATGAGTACATTCATTAGGACAGTTACAAATTGTGACAAGGGTCGGTAATTTGTTAGTTAATTAGAAAGTTGCTTAGCGAGGGTCGTAATAAAAATGGATACATTCCAGGCATTCCTTGAAACGTTTGTTTGACGATTTTATTTATTTGAGAAAGAGGATGAGCAGGAGGAGAGGCAGAAGGAGAGGGAGAAGCAGGCTCCCCACTGAGCAGGGAGCCCAATGTGGGGCTCGAACCCAGGACGTTGAGATCATCAGCTGAGCCACCTAGACGTCCTGCGACACTTGCTTGTACTCTGAGACATCTAACGTTGAATATATTCACTTAGCAGTCTCCTGCTATGGGGCTGGTGGTTTGGGTTTAGTTCTGGTTAATCCCTTAAGGAGAGTTAGGGAGACAGAACTTGATGTGGACATGGCTGCATTATGAGCAGGGTTGTTCGGGGAGGGACTGGTACCTGGATTCTCACAGTGAGCTCTTTCTAAAGGGTCGCAGTTCTAAATTCCACTCGAGTAGGACTCTTCTCGCTGACCTTCACTGTCCTGGTTTATGGCTACACCTGACAGTCTCCCTTCTGTCTGTAAGGCAAGACAAGTATCATCATGGCCCAGGGGCTTATTTCTAGCACATCTGAGTTGGCTTCTGGAATTGTCTGCGTCTCCTCTGAAAACTATGGCTGCTGTTTGCGCCATCCTACTTAGTTTAAATCCTGATGGTATATTTGGCTCAAAATATAAAAAGTCGTTAAAATATTCAAACTGTGGGATGTCTGGGTGGCTCAGTCAGTTAAGCATCTGCCTTCGGCTCAGGTCATGTTCCCAGGGCCCTGGGATTGAGCCCCACAGCAGGCTCCCTGCTCAGTGGGGAGTCTCCTCCCTCTGCCTGTCTCTGTCTCTCTCCCTCTCTCTGACAAATAAATAAAAATATTTAAAAAAAAATATTCAAACTGTGTTGCTTAGAACATTAGTCCTAAGGCAGTATTAGAAAAAAAGAATTAGTTCTGAGGGTCAAGTTTTGATAAAATATCCCCCTGGAGATTTGCATTGTCCATCAGCCAGGGAGAGTGTCTGTGACATTCTCTGGAAATACAGTCTTTGTGGATAAACCCCTCATACCTGTGCACACTTTGTGTCCTGAGAGCATTTTTTAAGGCCAGAAGAATAAATGAATACCTTAATTATGTTTATCTGTTGGCTGCCTGTATGGTTAAGCCCTAGGTAAGTAGGAAGTTAAACAAATGGCCTAATATGGTTAATGTGAGGCATTAAGGTTAGAGCTTTCTCTTCTTCATCTTTTCTTGTTGAATTATCGAGTGTGTCTCGAGGCATCAGTGCCCCGGCAGAGTCAGACTGTCCCTGCTGGGACCCTCTCAGCCAGGGTGGTGAGGTTGGGATGGGGTGAGGCTTGAAAGGGAGAGGAGGAGATGTAGAACGTGTGGGTCTCTAGTTACCCATTCTGGGTGGTTCCAAAGAAACTTTTTGTTTCGGTAGACGGTGTATCAGAATTCTGTGCATCGTGTGTTAGAAAAATTGCACATTGAAATCCAAAACTTTTTTCTTGGAATTTCACTTTTAATTCTAATCAGTCATGTGCTCTCTCTCTCTCTGAACAAGACTAGATCAGTGTGAAACATAAAGGATATTTTTCTGAGACTTGTATATATATATATATGGGTATATGTGTATATATATATGTATATACATATGTATGTATAAATGTGTAGGATACAGAGCATCCTTAGGCATATTAAATTCTAGGTTTTTTATGTTTTTAAATTTTTTTAAATTCTGGGTTTGTTTTTTTTTGTTTTTTTTTTTGAGAGAGAGAGAGAGCAAGCGCAGGCAGGAGCAGAGGGAGAGGGAAAGAGAGAATCTCAGGCCAACTTTGCACTGAGCTGGGAGCCTGACACGGGGCAGGATCCCAGGAGCCTGAGATCATGACCTGAGCCAAAATCAAGAGTCAGCCCAGGTGTCCCAAGGCACATTAAATTCTAATAGATCCTTTTGAGGCAGAGGTGTGGGCTGGGATAACCTGACTCACTCCCAGAGTCAGGCGTGTTTCTCCCAATCTCACCTACTCCATGCTAGGGTACGGAGCCGTGTTGGAGACGGCAGAGTTAGTGACCGGGGACGCGTGTCTTCTAATTTTGGGGTGTATGCATTTCCTGTCTCTACTTGGTGTGTCACTTCGACCTCCCAGCAGGAGCTAATGAGAGATTGCAGGAGCGTTCTGCCTTTTTCCAAAATGCCATCGATATTTTCTCATTAACATTCATACATCCCAGCTGGGGCATTTAAAGACCCAAGGCTGGAAAAGCAGTGACATCTCCAGCGTAATTAGCGCGAAGGCCGGCTCCGGCACGGAGCGCGAACACGTCAGCCCTCAGCCTTTCCCGCAGGCAGTTTCAGGCCATCGGTGAGCAGAGCGAGGCTGTGACAGGTGTGAATGGTGCTGATCTGTGGGGAGGGTCAGGCACACGTGAGCCCCCCGTGTCCTGCTGATATTTCCAGATGAGGATGAACGTGAACTAACTGCGGTTTTTCTCGTTAAATCCAGAAAGTGCTGTTCTCTCTGGGGGGATCCTTTCTGTATTACGCTGACCGCTTCAAGCTCTATAGTGCCTTCTGCGCCAGCCACACGAAGGTCCCCAAGGTGCTGGTGAAAGGTAGGCGGGTGAGGACTGGGTGGCGGGTGGGCGTATCTGGTGTAATTCACACCGCTATGGCTGGCAGCGCCAGGGGCGTTTGGACAGAGATCCAGGAGTCATGCCAGATAGTTCCTCAAATAAGGGTACTGAGAAGTGACATGCACGACTGTCTTTTTTTTTTTTTTTTAAAGTAAACTCTGTGCCCATCACGGGGCTCAGACTCACAACCTCTGAGATCGGGAGTTGCATACTCTACTGACTGGGCCAGACACGCACCCTGACGTCTTGAACTAGCCGTCTTGTCAATAATTAATTAATTAACTAATTAATTTTTTTTTTTTATTTTTTTTTTAAAGATTTTATTTATTAATTTGACAGAGAGAAATCACAAGTAGACGGAGAGGCAGCCAGAGAGAGAGAGAGGGAAGCAGGCTCTCCGCTGAGCAGAGAGCCCGATGTGGGACTCGATCCCAGGACTCTGAGATCATGACCTGAGCCGAAGGCAGCGGCTCAACCCACTGAGCCACCCAGGCGCCCAACTAATTAATTTTTAAAAGATTTGAAAGAGGAGCAGAGGGAGAGGGAGAAACAGATTCCCCCCTGAGCAGGGAGCCCAGTGCAGGACTCCATCCCAAGACCCCTGGGTTGTGACCTGAGTGGAAGAGCCACCCCGGCACCCCTTGTCAGTTGTCTTGTAATGCAAGTTTTGACTAAGCTATCTGGGGCCAGAATTAAGGGGTCATTATGTTGCAATTATGCAAAAACAGGGGTGGGTGGGCTTTAGAAATTCCCTGCTTTATTCCTAATTTTCGCTCATTTCCTTATAACTTTGCACACTTCATAGATATTTTGGTGGCATTCCATCTTTCCCGCACCTTTTTTTTTTTTCTTTTTTTTAAAGATTTTATTTGATAGAGAGACCGAGAGAGAGCTCAAGCAGGGGGAGTGGGAGAGGGAGAAGCAGGATCCCTCTGAACAGGGGGACCACATGGGCCGATCCTAGGACGCTGGGATCATGACCTGAGCTGAAGGCAGCTGCTTAACCGACTGAGCCACCCAGGTGCCTCTTTCCGTCACCTACTTTTGTTGCTTGCTGTGTGATATTAACCCCCGCCCTCGACTTGCAGTTCTGTTTTGCGTAGAGCAGAATAGGGTTTTAAATTGGCAGGGTCCTTTCCCTCAGTGTTCTGGAGAGATGATGGATCATTCTGAGAGCCTCCAGGAAGCTGTTTTGCTTCCCTAGTTCACATGTGATGTTGGTGATAGGTAAATGGATTAAAAACCAAACAAACAAAAAATCCAGCCAGTTTCTCTGGGAAACAGTCTAACTAGTAGAAAGTTGGTTTGCAGGGACTCTCTGGAAATCAGCCTGCTTGGTCTTGTTTTTGTTTTTGTTTTAAAGATTTTATTTATTTATTTGACAGACAGAGATCACAAGTAGGCAGAGAGGCAGGCAGAGAGAGAGGGAAAAGTAGTCTCCCCAGTAAGCAGAGAGCCCGATGTGGAACTTGATCCCAGGACCCTGGGATCATGACCTGAGCCGAAGGCAGCGGCTTAACACACTGAGCCAGCCTGCTCGGTCTTAACACTTCCCCCTGGCCATCACACGCACAGCTCCTGATCCAGTCCCTGAGTACGCAAGTAATTGATACATGTTATGCTTTCCTGCCAGAGAGAATGAGCTTGACTTATTTTAAAACCTATTAAGGAGGGAACACCTGGGTGGCTCCGTGGGTTAAGCCCCTGCCTTCGGCTCAGGTCATGATCCCAGGGTCCTGGGATCAAGCCCCACATCAGGCTCTCTGCTCAGCAGGGAGCCTGCTTCTCCCTCTCTATCTGCCTGCCTCTCTTCCTACTTCTGCCTACTTGTGATTTCTCTATCAAATAAATAAATAAATAATCTTAAAAAAAAAAAAAAAACCTATTAAGGAAATATTAGTACAATGCAGGTCTCTGGATAACAGAAGAGCCTGCCCCCGATAATGATACTTCATGGCAGAGACAGTTCATGCAACAGAATCTCCTCCAGCCCAGAAATCCAAAGGGCGCCTGGGAGTCTCCATGTCCTGTTCTCTGGCCCAGACGGCGTCTTCACATGCGCTGTATTGGTCCTGTCGCTCTGCGCACACGTTTCTTTTTAAACTTCAACTGAACGCTGATGGGTAGGAGATCGTTAATGTAACAACTTCAGAGCACTTTGCTCTGCTGTAAAATTATATATGCGTGACAGTCCTTAGAGCAATTTGTGTTCTTTTTAATCACTCAGTAGATTAAAGACTTCCCCTATAGGTTTTTCTTAATTCAATAACATGGAGGGTTTTTTGCACCTGAAAAACATTATCGTGTCTTTCCGAACGATTCCATAAAACACGAGGCATGACCTACATTTTTCTAATGGCCAGGTGTGCCAAGAGGGTGATGAGAACGCTTTGAGAACAGAAAGTACCCGACTCTGACTCTTAATGGGCTCACAGCGAGGCTGGATCGGAGGGACACTCCATTAGCTCACCAGGGGCTGAGAACCGTGCCCTCTTTAGTTCTGGCGTGACATGTGGTTGATGGCTTCAGTGCTCATGGCCGTGTGGACTGTGGATGGATTCCTGCGCCCCTGGCACATGTGGACGCACACCGGGCCGTCCCACAGAAGCTACGGCGTCCCTGTGCATCGGCTCAGGGCTGGGCCTCATTTCCCTGACACGTAGGCCATTCATTCCCAGTGTCCTTTTCTCTTCACACATTTCTTCTTTGAAAGGAAGAGAAATGGTGGCTGAACCCCAGGAGGCTGGTTCCTCTGAATGGTGCTTAACGGGGATGAAAAGACGGTGGTCTTTATGAAGCCGCCTTCCCGTGATGGCTGTTTTAAAGATAGGATAATCATTTTACAATTCACGATGTCCTTTGACCCCGTCTTCTGGTCTTGTCTCACACTGCTTGTCCCCGGAGATGGAAATACGTTTTTATCAGAAGCTTTTGAAAACACGTATGTAGGCCCGCTGTTGGGTCACTTGGACACGTTGTCCTTAAACCGCGCCCCCCCCCCCCTTTCTTGTACTTAGTCCCTTTTCCGTCTTCATCATTTCTTGCACCTGGAAAGCATTAATTAGCTTTGTCTTCCTAAGTCCCCACTGGTGGCCACCTCTCTGCTTATCTGGGGACCCACAACTCCCCAGGGCTGCTTTTCAGCCCAGCTGGGACCCACATAAAAACCGGGCTGGTGAGGGAAGGGCTCCCGGAGTTTTATGAGGTCAGGTGTACATTTCCCTGGGAGAGAACTCCGCAGTCCTGGGCAGGAGGGCCCGCCCTGCAGATGCTAAGAGTGGGTAGCCCTGAATTAACATAGAACAGATCTGAAAAGGCGTTCACTGTAGGAGGGCCAACCCTGCCCCACTTCCCAGAGCCCCCGAGCATGCTGCTTCTGGTTTGTGCTTTCTTTTTTTTTTTTTTCCCCCCTCCTGTCTTTTTTCCCAAAAAAAAAAAAAAAAAAAAGGCCCTGCCAACAATGAAAGGCTTGAAAGAGACAGAGAAAACCAGGGTAAAGAGTGTTTTAAAAAATGCAGGCTTTCTGATGGTTCAGATACGGGAAACCAACGGATCTGAAGACAATGGCCATTGAAAAGATAGTTTGTTCCTCGCAGCTCCCACGAGGAAGGGGCATGACGTGCCCCATGGGGCCCCATGGGAAAGTGCCAGGGCCAGTTAGGAAGCAGAAGGAGCCGGGGGAAGACGTGGGCGACTTTACTGCGGTTGTTGGGAGAAGGCAGGAGCAAGGCACAGTGGGCGGATTTAGGATTGGGTCATTTCAGTGGACTCTGGGATATCGGGGCTGGCCCAGGTGGTTTGGTACGGGGCCTGAGTAGGGCAGGGCCCAGTGGCCCAGAGTGAGAGAGCCCACTAGAAGAGGTCAGGGGGTGGGGGGTGGGGCTCCAGATCGCTTGGTTTGCATCTGAAAGGTGTGCTCCCAGGCCAGTCCTTTACCACCTCTAGGAATTGGAAGCCCTAGGAGGAGGGTTCTTAGTCCCAGAGTCTGTAAGGCCCCTGATGTCAAAATATCAGAATACAAAGTCGCTCTTAGTCCAAGGAGGCTTAACAGCAGCCCCTGAAAACCCGCAGTGTGTAGGATTCACAAACCCTGTGATCCCTTTACTCAAACCCTGTATTGCCCCCCAATAAATAAGGCCCTAACAGTCGTCTCCCTGAGGCCCCCACCTTCCGTCTCCCCGTAGCCCACTCTCCACTCAGTTCTGGGGAAGGTGCCCCCAGAATAAGTGAGGGGGATAGGGAGGAGGGGGCATTTCGGGGTTCCGCCCCGACAGCCTGTGTTTCTCTCTTCCAGCCAAGACGGACCCGGCTTTCAAGGCTTTCTTAGATGCCCAGAACCCGAAACAGCAGCACTCGGCCACCCTCGAGTCTTACCTCATCAAGCCCATCCAGAGGATCCTCAAGTACCCGCTTCTGCTGAAGGAGCTCTTCGCCCTGACGGACGCGGAGAGCGAGGAGCACTACCATCTGGACGGTGAGCCCCGGGCCCCGAGCTCCGCCCCCCTCGCGCGCGTCTCCAACGAGGAGCCTCGAGATAGCCTTTCCGTTTCCTGCCCGTTTTCTTCCAGTGGCCATCAAGACCATGAACAAGGTTGCAAGTCATATCAATGAAATGCAGAAAATTCATGAAGAATTTGGGGCTGTGTTCGACCAGCTCATTGCAGAGCAGACTGGTGAGAAGAAAGAGGTAAGGACGCCTGCTTCTCAGGACACCCAGCAGCAAAGCTGGGTTGGTTTCATTGTTGTTGGTTTTTTTGTTTTTTTTTGAAGGTGTTATTTGTAAATAAAATGGTTACGAAGCTATGGTTTCTGTTGGTGGAACTTTTGTCGTTTATCCAAGGCTGTAGGTGATTTTTCTTCCTGAGCTGAATTATTTCCTGATAGAGGAACTGTGTTTCTGCGTCTCAGCGCTTCCCCCTCGGGACCTCTGGTTCTGTGAAGTGTGAGCTTGAACTTCCAGACGTAGCTGGGGCCGCTTCTGCAAGCACCGGAAAAGGTCAAAGCTACATTTCTGGAAATTAGAACAAGGCTTGGCATATAGTAGGTGCTCAGTCAATATTTGCTGAATGAGTGACAGTTTCAAATAACTTCAAGAAATCTTTTTTTTTCTTTTCAAGTCTTACCTAAAAACCTACTTAGAAGAAACAGTGACAGGAATGATACACTTGAGAAAAACTTAGAGCCAACCCTGAGTAGTGCCCGAGTCAATGAGAAGACGTCCCAGGACCCTGGGATCGTGACCTGAGCGAATAAAAGTTCTGATAATACTGAGATGACTCCGAGGGCAAGGCATAGTACCTGGTAACATTCCTCACTGCCTCTGGACATTCAACTGGAGTATGCTCCTCGGGTTTTGCTTTCTGCCTTTAAAGAAAAACTAAAGGAGAAAAGCCAGGAGGAGACCAAGCAGAAAACACTCCTGCTGGGGTAAAGGGGGAGAGTTAAAGGCGAGGGAGTGGGGGATGCTTGATTGTTTAGTCCAGCTGAGCGAAGAATGGCCTCGTCTTCAAGGTATACAGGGCTCCCATCCAGGCTCATTTTTATGTCCTCAGGGAAGCAAAACAAGTTTTCAGACTCCTCCAAGATAATTTTCAGAGACAGCTAAAATCTTGGCATCTCCTCTAGACATAAGATCGAACACATATTAAGAAATTTATTTTACTCATGTATTTTACTCCCTCCCTGGAGGGAGCCAGGCAGATGTCCTAAGGGTTTGTTGGAAAGGTGGGAACCGCACAGGTATGTTTATGAAGGGAAGAAATATGGCGAGGGTTTGTGAACGGAGGCGCACTGGTTTCTCCCCAGTGGGAGGAAGTCGGTCAGGTCGGTGCCTGACCGGATATCCGCCGTCTGCACCTTGTAGAGAGTTTCTGGAGGTGCCCAGATGCCGCGTGGAGGGCTGGGCCTTCAGGGGACGCGTCATTCTCTGCGGACGCACGATTTATTTTTTTCTGCTGCTGTGGCAAGCAGAACACAAAGTCTGCTCTCAGTCTACCTGACAGATGCTTTCATCAGCCAAGGAGGGCAGGAAAGGTGGGCGCTGCGACTCTGGAAAGGTGGCTGGAGAGCTCCAGAGGGAGTTCTCATTTTATAAAACTTCTGTGAGAAGAAGAACATGGTATGCTTCTAAAAGGGCAAAACAACAGAAACAGGCAAGAAGCAAAAAAAAAAACCATTCTCCATCTCAAAACAAAGAACTTAACCACTCTTCATGTTTGGGTGTTTATTTTGATTAAAAAAGTTACATATCCACATATGCTTGAAAGTTATAGTATACCTTGTTTTTTTATGTTATTTTATTCAAAAGAATCACTTAAATTATTGTGTAATAGTTCATTGTGTGGCTGAACAATGATTAATTCCGATCGTTGGGTAATTCTCTTGGCTTCATTTATTGACTACGATGAGTCATCCTGCAAACATTTTTTGTCCTAACACTTCTCCCTCCTGTACTTTAGATTTTTCCTTTAGATAGAAGTGAATTTTGTTGAGTCTTGGAAATGAACATTTTCATTTTATTTCATTATACTGTTCATTATCTGCCAAACTCGTTTCTGGATTTGAATGACCTTGGGAGCAAAGGGCCATTATGCTAAAGACTAGAAGATGATGTGCACGGTGGACTGCAAAGCATTGAGAAAAAAAGATGAATATGGTTCAAAAGTCAGGGACTGTAAAAGGGACACGGCTTTGGGGAAACTGCCCATTCTCTGAAATGAAATTCTGACTGTCAAGCGAGAAATCTTTCCAGCAAGGAACAAAGAGACCAAGTGCTATACAAACTAGCCTCCTGTGAGCTGAAATTTTGTAAAAAGAAATGTGCAAAAGTTGGAAGGAGGGACATTTGACTGCCTACCAGTGTTAAAAGGAAAATCCTATCTCAGTATTCCGACGACCAGAGCCCAGAAAGATCGAGGCTCGGAAAAAGATGCGGAACATGGCAACAGGAGACTGTGTTTTCACACCGTAAGAAGAATAAGGAAGAAATAGGCCCCCAAAGGGGGGCGGGGCAGAGGCATCACAGCCAAAGACAATTGATCTCTCAGGCAGAAGGACTTGGTTTCCACGCAGTCCCTCTTTGAGAATGGTCTTGCAGCCGGAAAGGATAGAAGTCTTGATTTCACAAACACAAAACCCCGGGGAGAATGGCTTCCAGGGAACTAGTGCGCAGGTCAGTTACAGTTCTGTCACACTGCTTGCAGCGTAAGTTGGAACAATCATGGAAACCTGGAGGTAGGCAGGTCACGTGTCCAGATTTTCACAAAGGTGATTCCTGATCATTGTAGTTCCCTTTTAATGGCAATATCCAGTAAAAACCTAGAATGGATATATGAATGGTGTGTAAACAGTTACAGATAGGAACAGTTGAAACGGTTGAAACGGTAACATTCCAGGGATGGCGGTACCTGATCTCTCATCAGCCAACTTCCCTGCAGGCAGATACGTTCGCAGAGAACAAAGCGGGTTAGGAAACACCGTGTGATGAAGCTAGGCCTTCAACCTAGCCTTCAGTCCGTGGCAAACCCTGGGGAGCTAGACTGGATTGCACAGATCATTCCTTTTGCTTAGGTAGGAGGAGAAAAGGCCTCAGAAAAGAAGGGTTCAAAAGACCTGGTATAGCAGGGCATCCCAGACCCCTAAGCAGAACTTAGTCTTCGGTTTGGGCAGAAGATTCAACAGTCTGTGGAAGGCCACGGGGAGGCACTGTTGGCGGGAAGGGTGGCCCTGACCCCTTCTTTCATTTGCATGTGGAAACTTGAAGGAAACCATGTGGGCTGGAACTGGACCAGTCCATTGTTAGAATGAAACAAACAACTCAACATCTTCCCATGCCCTACAACAAACACAGGTGTGTTCTGTTGAACACAACTAGGCTTAGGCATGCCCTTTCCACAGCTGGGCGGGTGGAAACTTGTTAAGCCAAGCACATGGCCCAGGGCACGGTGACCAAGCCCAGAGTCATCAGGGATTTGCCTGGTCGAGTGGGAGGTGCTCGAAAAATCACACAGCAGACCCAGAATCTGTGTTGGACGGAAGAAGTAGAGTTTGGATAAACATCTGCTCTAGTGACCTTTTCATGACTTTTAAAGACTCACCCCTAAGCCTGGGGCCTAGAATGGTGGTACTGGGAATCTCACTTCTGTGTATAGTAAGCACCCCGTGTGGATGCTTGGGGCACGGGTGGTAGAGATGTTACAGTTTCCTTAGCCGATACTGTCCTGGAAGGTTGGTTGGCTGGTTATTTTCTATGTCCGGGCAAACTAATACAATGGCTGAACTTTTTTTTTTTTTTTAACCCTTGGTTATCCTGCTAATAACACAGGTCAGTAATAGAGTAATTAAAAGCCTAACGACTCATCAGTCACGACAAGGATGGCAACACCAGTGCACTTTGTACTGCTGGAGCCACGTGGCCAGCATCGGTTGGTGTCTGGCTTGATGCCTCAGGAGGGGCACTGCCAAGTGGCCCTGGGTTCGTTGGAGGGCTGCTCGGTCGCCGCTGTATCTAGCAACCCCATCAGGGCATACGCAGCAGAACGACCCAGATCCTTGTGCCTTTTAGAAGCTCAACATCAAAGTTTAATACCTGAAATGCTGTGTTGAGCTTGATTCCTGCGACTGCAGAGCCTACCAATCACTTACCGTATTTACCAGTGGGTGGACCACGGTCTCTGATGGTTACAGAGCCTTGTTCTCTGATGTGGTTGCCCTGAGAGCAGGTCAGAGACCAGATGATCCCCCCAATGGCAAGTGGGCTGCTGAGTAGGGAGAAGGAGGAGACGTGGGCCCTGGACTCCGGAGAGAAAGGCAGACGGGGCTGTCGAGAGGCATAGGCACTGCGTTACTGTGCAGGCGTGTCTGGATGGCTTTCCAGAAGGACTCACCGGGACAGGCTGGCCACCGGACCTTACGGTTTCTGCGGATCCCAGAGCACAGGCTGCACACACTCCTCAGTTGGCTTCTCTCTCCCTCCTCAAAAGTGAAACAAAATCTTTAGACAGAGCTGGAAGAAGAAAAAAATAATCGATTCCACTGCTTCCTGGAAAAAACTGTGGCTCCGAGGGGATTTAAACTCCCAGGCGGAAAGGCCTGGTTTTCTGGGGCAGATCTCAGTGATGGACGGCTGCTCGCTTCTTCTTCGGAAACTCTCTTCGTTTGAACACAGACCGATGCCGATTTCGGACACGAGTTTTGGCAGATTTACTGTGTGTGAATTTGGGGGCAGACCCGGTTTCTCTACCTCTTTGCCATTTTATTCTTGAAATTCTTGTAGACAAATGTGGGATAAAGGAGAAAAGATAGTGATCAGATGTTTTTAAGGACAATGTTTTCATGAAGTAAGATTGACATCAGCCTGCCAGATTTGAAAACGTGAAAATCGGTCTGTTTCTGCAGCACCCGGTAAGGTTTGCCCTGTCCCTGTGTTTCAGGTTGCAGACCTGAGCATGGGGGACCTGCTTTTGCACACCACAGTGATATGGCCAAACCCGCCAGCCTCCCTGGGAAAGTGGAAAAAGGAGCCAGAATTGGCAGCCTTTGGTACGTATCAGAACAGGGTTGGGGCATCTGGATGGCTCGTCAGTTAAGCATCTGACTCTTGATTTTGGCTGAGGTCATGATCTCAGTGTTGTGAGATCGAGCCCTGTGTTGGGTATGGAGCCTGCTTAAGATTTTCTCCCTCTCTCTCTGCCCCTCCCTGCTTGCTCTCTCTCTCTCTCAAAAACAAAATAATAATAATAATAACAACATCAACAGGGTTGGTAGGGGGTAGCACAGAGATGGAAGCCGGGCTTACTTTGCAAAATAAGAACATTTCTTTCTCAAGACCCAGTTTATTAACGTTAACTTCATTTCAGTTATCTGAATCGGTCTCCTGCCCCGGCCACTAGCGTGTCCAAAATAGTGAATGAAAACTTCCAGGTCCATATGGCCAGTGTGACCACCCCGTCCCATAGGAGGGAGGGAATGGCCTTGCCGAGCCTGCCTCGCGAATCACCATGTAGGCAGGGAAAGGTTTTGTTGTTGTCCTCGCTGCTCAGAATCTTTTTAAAATAATGGGTTAATAATAATGTTATTAATAATAATTAATAATAATAAGCCAAGGAAAACTTGTGTGAGACATGAAGACAACACTGCCTAGTTCTGAGAGATCTGAGCTCTTCCTGGTCTCTCTGATTCCGCTGTGTAGGTGATATTGGGATTCAGGCGGTCGGTTCGCAGCTGGTTTGTTGGGGCAACACTGGGGCGCCGTGATCACTCGTGAGCTGCTTCTCAATTGCGTGACTCCTTCAAGCCAAAGCAGAGATGCTTGTGGATGATTTATTTTTTAATAAACTAGCTAGGCATTTTGAGACAGAAAACTATGGGAATTGCGTGTGTAAAATTCTTCTATGGGACCTGGTTCTGTTTTACATCGTGTCTTCTGAGAAGACTCTTTGGTAGGCACTCGATATAAAGGAAATCTAGTATTTTCCATTCTCTTACCTTACCTTGTGTTTCTAGGGGAAAGGGATGGTTGCTTATTGCTTCTTTAATGGAACACATTTTTATTTTCTTTCCCCCACGATGTGAACGGAGTATCCCCAAATGGAACATCCTTGTGGTGTTAAAATCAGAGCGTTGGAAATCAAGACTGTCGAACTTCCCGTTAGCTCACCCAAGGCTTCGCTGAAAAGCTTAGTGACGTTCCTAACAGTTCCAAAGAGCCGCTAGAGTTGCTGATGCCATTTCCTTTAAAATAACAAAGATGGGTAGACGTGTGCAGGGAAAGTGCGTGACCAGATAGGATATACAAGAAAGGATTGGGATAAGGTAACATGTTGGTCGTTTTTGATGGGCTGCTTTCAGTGGGGCTAGGGATAGATTTGTCACCCCGCCCCCGCCACACATTACCAGTTGTGTCTCTTATATTGTCATTTCTTCTTGGAAGGGCTGGGAGCTTTCAGATGCTTCTTGGTAGGTGGCTTCTGGGAAGTAGGATTCCGAAGTAAATGACCCAAACCATCTATCTTCTGGTTTCTGATTCTGGGTTACTGAAGAATGGTTCCAGAGTTCCACACTGGAATTTTTCGTGACTGTCTCCTGAATTGACAACATTTCTTGTGGTTAGAAATAAACAGATTTAGGGGTGCCTGGGTGGCTTATACAGCCTTTGGCTCAGGTCATGATCCTGGGGTCCTGGGATCGAGCCCCACATCGGGTTCCCTCCTCAGCGGGAAGCCTGCTTCTCCCTCTCCCCCTGTTTGTGCTCTCTCTCAAATAAATACATAAAATCTTTTTTTTTCTTTTTAAAGAAATAAAAAGATTTAAAAGAAGAAAAAATTTGGAAGAAAGGAGGGGTCGACCAACTTTCTCTGTGAAAGCCACGTAGTAAATACTTTCAGTTTCAAGGGCCACGAGGCCATGTGCAGTCAGAGACAGACAACATATAACCAAGTGGACTTCTGTGTTCACAGGCTGTTCCCAATGGGCCGCGGGCCCCAGTCTGCCAACCAGTGGTACAAAGAGTTCCGGAAATGCTGGTTTTGAGGTTTGGGGTTTTACTTGGCTGCTTGCTGCCTAGGCTTTGATAGAGAACAGTGCGTGTTAAACTCTGCGTCACTCTGTTCCCTGCCCCACGGGCTGCTTCCTGGGGTTGGGAGGGTGGGCTGGCTCCCCAGATGGGAGCCCCCAACCCCTGTGCTGGGTGTGAATGGAAGCCGCAGCCCCCAGGCCCTGATCGGTGGTCACACTGCCAGTGGGTCCCACGGGCGCCACAGTTAGCGAGGTGAATGCTCCCGAGGCTCTAGGAGAAGCGGGAAGGATTCAAGCCAGGGTTGTGAATAAGGGCAGATCGTCCTCACCATGATGAGATGAAATTCTTCGTGGGTTCCCAGTCCATAAAGGTGCCACGTTGGGCCGTTATGGTGGCATGAACAGAGCCTTGGAAACGCCCTTTGAAATCTGGAGTTGTTGTTGTAAGGGAAGCAGATTACCATGGAACCGGCAGCTTTGGGGTTAAAACGTGGTTGTCTCTTGTTTTGATTTAAATCTCTAATCTCAGGAAACAGTGCAGCTTTCTTCTGCAACTGAAATCGATGTATTACGCTCCTAGCACCTTGATATTTGCTTCCAGGACAGCTCATCTGAACTGAATGTTGATCATCATCTCAAAAAAGAAAAAGAGTTTGTCTAGGCTTCCGCCTTTTGGGGTATTAGATGATCACCTTCGGGGTGTGGAGGGAGCACTGGGGTGGGCAGGGGTGCTAGAGTTTTGACTGAGGTCCTGTCTATGACATCAGGACAACACTTGCAGTCAGTTGTGTGAGAATAGCCCCAGGGGGCCAGACAGAGCTTAAGGAGGAGGTGGTTGTAACCCCAGCTGAGGACCACAGTGGCCCTACCACTGTGATCCAAGATGGCTGAGGTCAAGATCAACTGAGGCAGGCTGGCCACCTTTTTGGAACCATGGCGGCCACCCCCATTAAGCTGTGGTCCCAGGGATGTGGTGGGTCTTCTGAGACTCAGGTCACTGGACACCCTCTCCCAGGGAGAGTTCCCTCAGTTTTGGTTTTTTTTTTTTTTTTTAAAGATTTTATTTATTTATTTGACATAGAGAGATCACAGTAGGCAGAGAGGCAGGCAGAGAGAGAGAGGAGGAAGCAGGCTCCCTGCTGAGCAGAGAGCCCGATGCGGGACTCGATCCCAGGACCCTGAGATCATGACCTGAGCCGAAGGCAGCGGCTTAACCCACTGAGCCACCCAGGCGCCCCGAGAGTTCCCTCAGTTTTAAAGGACATGTTGTCCTGGCCACAGTGAGTTCTGGAGGCTTCCTGGTGAGCACACAGGACCTCTTCAGGCTTAGCCTCTGTGCAGAGTTGGTGCAGCCTCCTTGGCCAGTGGGAAATTGGGAGACGGCGCCTCTCAGTTCATCCTCTGGGATTCTTAAGGGGGCCCAGATACGGGGAGCGTGAAGGGCCAGGGTCGATCCAGACTCAGTGGCTAGAGTTGGTTTCTTCACACCTTCAGGTTCTTTTCTGCAGGGGAGGTGAGGAGGCTGACCAATCCTAAAGCAGATGGAAAATGAACCAGACACTTCGGGTTGGTCTCCAGAGGGCCTGGGAGCCTGCCCCACCCTATCCCAAGGAAGAATTTGCTGAACATTTATTCCCTTTGTAGTTCTGGGTCTGGTACACCAGGCGTGCCCCCTCCAGCTGCCATGGGACTGATGGGGCTCCGGCTCTGCCTTGGGCCGGGGCGTGAAGGGGGTTGGAGTCCCTGCCACCCAGGGCCTAGGATGGGCTCGCTCTGCTTCTAGTCCTCTGGGCGCCGCTTCTTCCTCCCCTGGAGCAGGGGTCAGAGTCACCGAGTGGTCACCGTGCTTAGCATTGTTCAAGGAATTCTATGGACTGTGCCTAACTATTGTGTCTCCCCCGTCCCCCAAACACTGGGAGAGTAAACCGACCTACTCCCTCTTTCTAAATGGCTTCCTGTGATTCAGTCTGTTTGGAGGAAGGGCACATGCATTCTGCTCCATAAGCCGATTTTTATTTCTTCGGGTCGGAAAGATGAATTCTGTCTCCCAAACTCTGAGCACTCTGTGCGTGTGTGTGTGTGGTAGCAGCTTGTTTGGCGTGCGTCTACGTCACCGTAGACAACATCATTGTCCTTGATGCCTGCCTGGTTTCCTCTAGCCGCTGACCTAGCACGTCTCTGTGAACTTGTGTATTGCTGGCATTTTTAAACTTGAGATGACACCATAGTTAAACAGCGTTTAATCTGAAAGTTTCCAGTGGGGTGGGAGGGTTTTTTCCATTTATTTGGGCTTTCTGTGTTTTTACGGAACCTGGAAAGTGCTGTCTCAGTAGGCTTGGTGAACGGTTGGAAGGTGGGGTCGGCGTGGGCTCGGCTCACTGCCTTCTCCCGAGCTGTAGTGTCGGTAACCCCACATTAGCGGGGTTCAGGGGAAAGCCCCACACATGACGTGCTGTAACCGCCTGTGTCTTTTTTTTTTTTTTTTCCGCAGTCTTCAAAACTGCTGTGGTCCTTGTATATAAAGATGGCTCCAAACAGAAGAAGAAACTTGTAAGAATCTTACTTCCCCCTTGGATCGAAAGGATTTCCTTTTCTATCCGCGTCTCAGTTCTGCTTGCATAGTGATCATCCTACGCCTTTGCCAGACACCAGCCTCTGAGATTTTTTTGCCTTTTTTTTTTTTTTTAAACTTTTTAAACACATTTGAAGTGTTGCTACGGACTGGAGGAAATTGCCCATCCTGCCTTCTGTCTGGCAGACTCACACTGAAAGCATGAAAGCGAATCGATATCAGGCCTGCCAAGACCAGAACCTTCCTGACACTTGTTTGCTTTATCCATTCTCCTTCCGGGGGTCCCTCTTCTCCTTCCCATGTCTCTCTTTTACCTGGATCTGCTCAGCGAACTAATTTGCAGACCCCGTGCCTGCTTATCTAAATACTGCCTCTTGCTTTCTGCTGGATGAACCAAAGTGCCATAGGGCTGAGGTTCCACCCCACCCCCCCACCCCGGCCAAGCGTGGGGGTTCCAGTCTCACTGATCTGGGGCGGGGGTGGGGGGACCCAGTCCAGTCCGGGCCAGAACAGATGGTTCTCAGGCACCTCGTTCCTTCTCCTCCTGCAGGTAGGATCTCACAGGCTTTCAATTTATGAGGACTGGGACCCCTTCCGATTTCGGCACATGATCCCCACCGAAGCTCTGCAGGTTCGAGCTTTGGCGAGCGCAGGTAAACCCCGCAATGCGCGTGTCCGACGTGTGTGTGAATTGTTGGTCTGAACCCACGCTCTTGGTCGAACCACCCTACCATTGTTTTCCCTCCTATATTCAACTCTCTTTCCCCCCAGCCTCTCCCCTGCCTCTTGTTTACCCAGCCACTTACTAGCTATTTAAATGAATGAATGACCCGAGTAAGTGGATGTGATGTCTCCGATACCGTTCCAAGGAATTCTAGTCATTCTGTTGTATACATTAATAACTACATCAACCGATGTCGGGGTGGCAGTGAGTCTCGTATTGCTGGAGAGAATCCTGGAGAGCATGAGCAAAGTCCTTGTAAAATAAATCACTTGCTTTTTTAACCAGGAGACCGGAAAAGGCCACCAAAAGCACGAAAAAGCCATTAAATAAGTATTTGTGTGTGTGTGTGTATGTGTGTGTGAAGCATTACAAATCTTTGTGTTAGTCTGGAGGCCTTTGAAATGTCAGGCCTTTTCCTGCGATCCAAATAGCCATAAAGCAAGCTGTCGGACCGCAAGAATATACTTATTACTATAAATTAGATGATGCCTTAAGCTCAAGACCCATGAACGCCAGCAGGGTACCGACCAAGAGAAGGAATATTTTTGTGACTCGGTGGCCCCATTCAGGGCATAATTAAAGGCCATTGTGGGGAGGAGCTGTCAGCAGTCGCTTGCTCTCCTGAGCACACTCTGGAGGGAGCACCTTGGGGGTCAGATGGAAACTCTCAGACCAGCAGCCATCTGGTTGGCCAGAGAGGCCGTGGAAGGGACCGCCACACATACACAGTAGATGCTATTTCTGTATCCTCTCCGGCATCCGATGTGTCCACTGTGTGGCTCATCTTTCTACGTGTCACCTCACCGTAGACAACTTCAGATGCAAAATGCGCTTCGGACAAACGTATTCAGGATGATCGTTCGCCTGAGGAAGGTTTCTTCCTGACCGTCCAGTGCGGAGATTTGCCCTGGCGCATTTTTACATAGCTATTTGATTTTCAAGACCCTGGACCTATTTTGCAATCTTGGGCTGCAGATTACCTAGTTCGTGTTTCCCGGTGCCTGGTTTATAGGATGGGAAGCGTACGTTTATAGCAAACGGCAGGCTTCTCAGCCAGAGATTTTCCCTGCATGGAGGACTAAATACACACAGAATTTAAATTCTGACAAGAAAGCCATCTTTGTGATATGCCATTCCATTCTCACTCTGCTTTTCATTCAAATCAGGCTTAAAACAATCAAGATAAAAGCTTGTTTTAACAGAGTTATAAAGACCAGCCAACATGTTTCTCGTTATGAGATACATTCCAGTAGATCTGAGAAGTCAGAACGTGCAATTGCTTGATTTTTTTTATCTTCATTTGGGAAGACCGGTAGAAATTTTGGCAGATGAGCCCTGATTGGGATGAAACAGTGTGGGCACAGTGAGGGTTTGTGGCCGGGGCTCTGACCACGGGGAGGGCCGAGACCTCCCCATGTGTGGTCTCGATGTTTGTAGTGATTGTTTCTTTCACAAACACTCTATTCAGGACCTAAAAGAATACGGTACTGCTGCATTGTAAGCGCAGAGATGAAAGCCAGCTGTTCTTCCCTTCTCAGCGTCCCGTTTTTGCTTCCCTCAGAATGGGTACTTTGGGGGTGTCGAGAAAGCAAAACCCCATTTGTTTGCAGGACCTGCTTGTCCAGGGCACTAGGCCTGGTGGCTCACAGGGAGGGCTCCCGCCAGGGACACGCGGACCCGCCTCTCTAACGCTGGCCCGATCTAATCTGCCTTACGACTACTCACTCAGCTGAAATCGTTCAGCCAAACAGGCTGTGCATTGAAAGGGAGCGGTTCTTGCAAGAGTGTGATGGGCTGATGGCCCTTTCAGACCGCCGAGCTGGAGATTTCAGCACCTGGAGATTTTCCTTCACATTAAGCTTTTCACTTTTTCTCTTTAAGATGACAAGGAGGGTAGCAAAGTACCTTTGGCTTTCCAAGGCTCTACACTCTTGACTCTCACACTGAGGCTTAGAAAATGCTTTTGTAAAAATGCAAATAAATCTCTTTGAGACATGCCCTAATTCATCCTTACTCTGATTTGTCTAGATGCAGAAGCAAACGCTGTGTGTGAAATTGTCCATGTAAAATCTGAATCTGAAGGCAGGCCGGAGAGGGTCTTCCATCTCTGCTGCAGGTGAGCCTGGGGCCAGGACGGGCTGACCTCGCTGCCCAGACGGGAGGGGTGTGATGGCTCGATGTTCCTACCCCGCTCCGCGGTCTGTACGTCCCCCTGTGCGTCCCTAGATGCCGCGTGCTTTTTCTTGTACATTTCAGAAATGCGATAACACTTAAATAACACTAACATTAAATAACACTAATTAGGGGCTCCTGGGTGGCTCCCTCAGTTAGGCATCTATCTGCCTTAGGCTTGGGACATGATCGCAGAGTCCTGGGATGGAGCCCCGCGTCCGTCTTCCTACTCAGTGCTTCCTCTCTGCCTCCCCCTCTCCCTACTCATGCTCTCTCTCTCTCTCTCTCTCTCAAATAAATAAATATTCAAAAATAAATAACACCACCTGGACACGTTAAACTGATTTTATCAGAACATAGGCAGTAACCTCATTGACTTCATATCCTTCTAGAAGGAAGGAGGCATTTTCTTGTGCGTGCGATGTTCGGATGAGGGCTCTTTGCCCATAGTTACATTGGATGAGGCTGTCTTGTACTATTTTGTTTCGGTGCTGAGGTGTGTTTATACTGTAGCATCTCTGAGATGAGGCAGATGGAGAACGAGCAGGGACGAGACGAGAGGGTGTGGGGTGTGCAGGTGCTACCTGGGTCCTGGTCACGCCAAGAAATTTCGGATGGGCGTTTGCCACAAGCTGCTCAGTGTGACCTCCCGATCTCAGGAGGAAGCTGAGCTTGGAATATGGGCTTCTACTGATGACTTCTTTTCCTTTCCTTTCCCCCACCCCCGGTCCTTCTCTCTCCTCCTCCCCCTCCATGAGAATTTGAGAATTTTTTTCAAATGCAGCAAGTTCTCTCTCCCTCCCTCTGTCTCTCTCTCGTGTTTTTTTTTGTTTTGTTTTGTTTTGTTTTGTTTTGTTTTGCCTAACAGTGTCAAAATGAATGGTCCCGATGGCCAGTGTCTGGTGTATTTGGCTTGTCATACGATCTACACTCAGGCTTTAAGCTGATCACGGGTACTCAGTGATTTACTCAGTACCTCCCCAGGACCCCACACCTCGGGTAGTAATATGCTGTAATTTCCCTACAGGGAAATCTGACAGAGTTGGAGCACCTGGGTGGCTCAGTCGGTTAAGCATCTGTCTTTGGCTCACGTCATGATCTTGGGGTCCTAGGATCGAGTCCCGCGTTGAGCTCCTTGCTCATCGGGGTGTCTGCTTCTCCCTCTGCTTATGCATGCGCTCTCTCTCACACACACAAATAAATAAATAAACTCTTTTAAAAATTAAAAAAAAAAGGAAATCTGATAGAATCAGTGTTGTTGGGCTTATTAGCAATATGTTTTCATGTTACTACTACCGTCATAAGAAGGCCCATGAACCAAGTATGAACCGTGCTAAGCCCCTTTATGCGTTATGCGTTACTTCATTTAACCTTGGCTTGGGGGAGCCAAGGCTCACGGAGGGGCCTTGGCCTAAAATATTAGAGCAAATGAACTCCGAGTTCAAACTCCGGGAGATCTGACTCCAGAGCCTCTGTTTCGTGTATCTGCATCACCTGTCTGTGTCAGTGACACATCAATGAAGAGCAGAATGAGGGAAGCTGCTGGGACTAGAACTGACACTTTTTTCACATGGTCCACATGTGGTTTGAGCACCATCTTTACCATTGGTGATTTGGTTGGTAAGGTCCGGGGGATCCACTGGGCCTGCTCCTAGAGAAGCCACGTTCGTCATTGATAAGGAATACCAGGGAGTGCTTACCTGGGGTGAAGATACCGAGAACTTCATGAGAAAAATGACTCTCACCCCGGAAGTACTTTTTTATTGTGGGAATTAGGACTTGGGAAGGTTGTTCGATTCTCTGCAGTGTCGCTTTAATACGGACTTGGTGAAGTATGTCACGGGATATTTCGCAGAAGGACAACTTAAGAGGGAGCTACAGGTGTTAGTTGGGACATCAGATTTGGGTCCTCGGCAGAGCTGAGAATCCTGTGGTTCAGTTGTCTGCAAAAGCATTTTAGGAAAAAAGGCTTTGCCATAAGTGTCAAGGGCAGAATCTGGCAATGTCCGGGAGCGGGACCCGTCTGCTCATGCATGGGCTGTCTACCCCACATTGGCTGCAGGAGATGAATCAAGAAGCGTGACCGGAAGGAAGTCCTTGTTCTCTATCACCAGTGAAGAAAAAAGCATAGAAACGAGTTGTGGCCTCATTCTCTATGACCTTTGGCCATCAAGGATGTTTGTTGGGCTGCACCGGAAGGTATCAGAAGTTCCCCGTGTGTTCAGGACTTTGCCCCTAACACGTGTCCATCTTCTTTCTCCTTACAGCTCTCCAGAGAGCCGGAAAGACTTCCTGAAGGCTGTGCATTCAATCCTGCGCGATAAGCACAGAAGACAGCTCCTCAAAACCGAAAGCCTTCCCTCATCGCAGCAATACGTCCCTTTCGGAGGAAAAAGATTGTGTGCGCTCAAAGGGGCCAGGCCGGCCATGAGCCGGGCAGGTACTGTGGGGATTCCGACGTTCAAGATCCCCGTCACCCCCGCTCCACTGTAGAACTCCAGAGAGCTTGACGTTTTCGTCGAGCAAGAATTAGACGTGGCCTTGAGGGGGCTAATGTTGGAGTACAGCCCTTCCCTGGTGTGAGGTTCCTTGCCCGTGCCTCCTTCCCAGCAGCTCCCTGGGTTTTCTGCCCTTCATTCATGCCTCTTCCCTCCCTCCAGCTTCCCTCTGCCACCCTCCTCCTCTTGGCTGGGGGCTCCTCTCTCATTCGACACACCAGGAAGTGAGCGCATTCTCTTCCTGGAGGGCCTCTCTCAGCCTGCTTGCGGAATGGGAGTCGCTGCTTTGCATGGCAGCCATCTTTGTTTAGCCGAAGGCAGTGTGTCATGTCTCCGCAAGGTCGTGGCCCACCATTCTGAGAACATGGTGGCCTCGTAGTCTGGAAACACGGCATTGCCTGTTCTCAGGAAGGATTCCATGGTTGGTAGACCAGATGACACGTCAGATTTTTACCCTGACCTTAGGCCAGCTACCCAATTTTCAGCTTCATTGTTAGTTTGGGGAAGGCTTGAGCTGCTACTAGTAAAGAGGAATGTAGAGTTTAAATGGTCCCAGAGTATATAGTCTCTAAGGACTGGAACTGTCACGGTGGAGCGGGAAGGAAGGAAGACCCAAATTCCTTCTAGAAACAGCAGTAAAATATATCTAGGAAGAAAGATGTTTTCATAACCTAGATGTATTAATGACATCAAGATATTAATACTTTTATCACTCGTTTCTTAAGAGGCACCCCCCATTTTTCAGGGATGCCAATAAAAGAGGCTTCCTTTGCAATTGCCAAGAAGATTCTGACCTTTCCGCCTATCCTCAGTTGTGTTGAAGGGTCATGGATAGAACTGTGAATGGTTGGAGGTTTTTGTAGACATAGCCTATATAGCTTGACAAGGGATATTACGTTCTTTAAGCACTTAAACTGAACTAATGTTGGGGCTTAGTTATCTTGGACCTGTTCTCCAATCAGTTGATAAATGTTTACTGAAAACCTAGTGCAGTGAATACCCAGCGTTCTGTTGGGTTCTCCAAGGTACCTGAAGCCTCGCATACCTCTGTATCCATAGTTTCTCATGGAGGCCTCATGTTAAGAAAGCTTCGCGGATCCCTTTATAAGCTCAAAACAGAGCATTTCTCCTTAGAATTGTCCCACCTAATCCTTTTACTTGCCCGGGGATGCTTAAATTAGGATTGAGAATACATGTCCCAATCTTAGGAAACCTGCCTGTCACTGGCCAGGTTTCGATTGTTACTCAAGGGACTTAAATTCAGAGCTGCATTTGCTTCGAAACTAAAGCCATTTTAGTCTGTAGGACCCTCAGAAGTTTTCCTGCTGACACCCCTTTGGAAAGAAACCCAAACCACACCTTACTCCATCATGAAAACCAAGAGAAACCCCCCATGTCAGCCTGTTGGCTTTGGCTGATTGGAAGATTTTCCGCACGATGGCTCATTTTTGGCTGAGGAAAGTCTCTGCTATTCTGCTTTTGAAACTCCTCATTACCAGCGGGTTTTTTACGTTAGATGATTTAAAGATGGTGTGTGAGTGGGTCAGCTAGCACTAGCCTGTCAGTTTTAACAGTGCACTGGAGATACTCAGACCAGAGATGGTCTCCCTGAACCCCAGAAGGCTGGCCGGGTTATTAAGTATCCTTTTAATAAGGGATAAATACTCAGGCTTCATTATGCGTAGTTACGAATACCCATGAAAAGCCCGATATCCTAACACAGGATTCAGTCCTGAAGTACCACATGTTTGCCAATCACCCAATTAAAATTTCTTTTGTTCCAACATTTTCTTATAAAAAATTTCAGATATACCAGCTGAGAGAATCATACACACAGAGAACCTACCATCTCTTCTGTAATGGATATTTTTCTGTATGTTCCTTACGTATCTACCCATCTGTCATCCATCAGCTCCTGTTTTTGACATAGTCCAAAAATACAGACATCAACTCATTTCACCCCTAAACACTTCAGCATGAGGATCACGGGCGGATGTTTCCAAGGGCCCAGTTTTGCATTGGGGTAATTCCAATACAGTGATGGGAGAGAGCCAGTCTCCACTCTGGGGGTTTTGGGATAGAACTGACCGGAACGTCTGCTTCTTCCCAGTAGAGTAGACACAGTGGTTCTTTTTTTTTTTTTTTTTCCTTTGTTCCATTTTTTCTGGAGACCTTTTTTCAGTTCCCTTCCTTGATCAAGAGGGGTGTGCACTTGTTCCGAATTTTATGATGGTAGAGCACCCCGGAACCATGATGACACCTCAGGGGTCCGAGGCGGAGGACGGCTGGAGTGGGAGCCCACGCGCGGACCTGGCACCTGCTGGGTCTCATAGTCCCTGGGCGCACTCCTGTCACTGAAGCAGTTTAATGCTTTTCAGGGCTTAGGTTTCAGGAATGCTCCTCCTCCTTGGTGTCCAGGCTCTCCCCCTCCATTGGAAACCCCACATTGCATTGCACCTTCTCGGCTGCCTTCTCACACAGCCGCCATTTGACTAGTGAGGGAGAAGCAGCAGCCTTGCCCGTGTGTGTGTGTGTGTGTGTGTGTGTGTGTGCACGCGCACGCGTGTGTGTGTGTGTGTGTGTGTGTGTGGTGGGAATGTTCATTTGTCTGACTGGGTGGTGTCTTATGTGTTTGGAATAATTCTGGCTTCCTAGAAGGCAGGAGGGTGAAGGAATGAATTCAGAGATTTTTTTCTTAATTTGTAGTCACTTCGTGCAGCACTCTGAGGCTCGGTGGCGTGCGTGTCCTCTGTTATGCACTTCTCAGGCCATCCAGGCACCGATATTTTAATTGCTTTGTAGGAGAGAAATCGGTGAGACACAGAATGCGGTCCAGGGGAACTAGAGCTCCCATCTGCGTAGCTTCACCGTGAACGTGGAGCTTTGGCAGAGAGAGGGCAGGGCGGTCGCTGGAGACTAGCTGTCGTGCCCGTAGCTAACTTCCCGTCCTCCAGAAATGGTACATCTGGTTTTCCAGAAAGCAGTATAGCTTCTGCCCCCCTTGACACATCATGGTGTTGTCTACAAAGACAGTGGAACTCTAGAAGCATTGTCCACCCTTACCAAAGAGCCATCCCAGCGAAGTGGCCCTGGGACGGCCCCTGGGGGTCCCCAGAGCACCCTGCCGTGCGACATCGTCAGGGTTGAGGGCACTAACCAATCCCAAGGTCGGCGGTCTCCTCGGGGGCAGCACAGGATAGAGAAATAGATTGTTGCAGAGGGAGGTAAAGACCCTTTTCCCCGTAACCAACACCCCTCCCCATGTCCCCCGTCCCTCACTCTGCCCTTTGGCCAGTTGCCGTGCCATCCTCCAAGTCCAGACACGCGTGTGAAGTAAAGACTAAGACTAAGACTGATGAAATCTGGACTTGAAGTCCTGAACGACATCAAGGCTCTAAATGAATCCCATGTAGTTGTTCCTTTGTTTTCTTTGCTGTCTGCATTTCCTCGCAGGTAAAGCATGTGGGGGTTTTATTTTTATATTTTTGTGTGTGTGTGCAGTGTCTGCCCCAAGCAAGTCTCTTGGGAGAAGGAGGCGGCGACTGGCTCGAAACAGGTTTACCATTGACTCTGACGCCATCTCGGCCAGCAGCCCGGAGAAAGAGTCCCAGCAGCCCCCCGGTGGCGGGGACACTGACCGGTGGGTCGAGGAACAGTTTGATCTTGCTCAGTACGAGGAGCAGGATGACATCAAGGAGACAGACATCCTCAGTGACGATGACGAGTTCTGCGAGTCCGTGAAGGGCACCGCAGTGGACACAGACCTCCGGGAGCAGCTTCAGGCTGCTTCCATCAGTCAGCGGGAGAGAGGCCGGAGAGCCCTGGATAGTCACGCGTCCCGCATGACGCAGCTCAAGAAGCAAGCCGCCCTCTCGGGCATCAATGGAGGCCTGGAGAGCCCGGGCGAGGAAGTCATTTGGGTTAGGCGCGAAGACTTTGCCCCATCCAAGAAACTGAACACTGAGATCTGACTGTCCCTTTCCCCCTAGAGAGTGTGTGTAGATACCGCCCCCTCTCCCCGCCCCGCCTCCACTCTGCCCCCCATCCTGTCCCCGCGAGGAGGAGAATGTTCCCTTAGGTCGCACTCTTGCACACATGGCCTTGGCGGCTGACTCTTGTTCCGAAGCCACGTAGCCACCCAACGTCGTCATGTCTAGGGACATCAGAAAGAATTGCTCAGAATCCCCAAATAAGCTTGAGTCCTATCTTCTGTATATTACTAAGGGCTTTTATTTATTCTCAACTAATCAGGGCCAGAAGAATTAAAAAATTAAAAAAAAAAAAAAAGATTCTACAGCACTGGAAATCAAATGACCCCCCTCCAGGAGTTTAAAGTATGTACACAGATTAGTCGAAGAGATAGCACACAAAAATAAAATAAATAAAATTTAAAAAAACGAATAATAATAAAAGTCACTCTATCTGAAATCAGACCAGGAGCCATCTCTTAGTTGGGGAAACCACCTTCAAACACAAAAACGCCACAGAGCAACTGTACAGCTTCACAGTGTTCTTACTCCTTTTCCCTCTTCGATGTCTGAGAATATCTGTGTATTTTAAGAATGTGTGAGGAGACGGTGGAGATGTATGTTTTGATGAGCTGTTGTTTTTTCTTTCTTCTTTTTTTATTTCTCTCTTCTGTTTTGATCTATGGCTGGTCTGACTCGATGTCCATGTTGGAAGTTCTAGTTTTGCATAGAGTTGTAAAGACGCCAAACTCTTTGAGAAGAGATCCAAATTTATCACTTGAAAAAAAAAAAACACTATTTTTTGTATTTTACCTGAGGTGCAGAGGCACAAACAGATGAGAATTTTACAGTGTTAGTGTAACTGAGTCTTTAAAAAAAAAATGAGGATTTTACCTTTTACAGAGAGAATGAGGCATGGTGATTTATATTTATATACGAAAGGCCAACGAGATGCTTAGGAGAAATTTTTTTTTCCAAGAAGAATATTTCTTTTTTTTTTTTTCTTTCTTCTTCTTTTTTTTTTTTTTTTTTAATGTTTGAATCTCTATCTGAAATGGGAGCTTGGCTGGGTTAAACATGACACCCGGATGGGCGTGTGTGTGTCTGTTGCACATGGCGGGGGAGGGGAGACTCCTTCTCAAGGGGTTGCCATGGTGATCATTGGTTTTCCCATTAAAGTTGCATCTTCATCCATAGATTACCTATCCCTTCCCTGACAGTCCATACCAAACCTCTTAACAAAACAGCCTCTTCAGAACCTTCCTTTGTCTTTCCTACTTTCTACATGCCAACGAAACAGGGTAAACATGCTAAAAATCTCACATTCTAAACAGATTTCCAAATAGGAAGAACAAAAACAAGTTAAAGCACTTTCGATTTTTTTTTTTTTTGAACGGTTTATAGCTTTTTTTTTTTTTTTCTTCCCATTTCACAATGTCCACTTCCTAAGAAGGGTTTAAATAATATGAAAACTTTCTTTTTGGGGAAAATATCTATTTGGTGTTTGACACATCAGTAGGTACTTTAAAGACCTGAATTTTATAGTAGCTTTAGGAATTATATTTTATAAAAATCAGTTATGACTTTATATTTCCAGACAATAGAGAGTTCAGAACATCACGCTTCTATGCCCCTGCTTGCTTTACCCGCTCTCCTACCTGATATCCCTCCCCTTTTTGGGTTTCCAGGGCTTTGAGCTTGATCTTTTGAAAGTTTTATTCTATTAAATTTTTGCTATATCTTCTGATTTTCTTAAAAAGCTTTAGAATGATTTCTATACCCTTTGTACCATGCATTGTTCCATACCTCCAGTTCGATGGTGTCCGGATGGAAAACTGAAGCGAAGACTTCTGATAAGTCACACTTAACTAATCCCAGTGCAACACTTCCGTCTGAAAAATGCTGGAAAGTCTGGTGCTTGGAGAGGGTGCCATTGTCTCTTGTACATAAGGTCACGACGTGTCTATGTCAAAAGTTCTTATATATTTCTTTTATAAGCTGAAAGAAGGTCTATTTTTATGTTTTTAGGTCTACGAATGGAACGTTGTAAATGCCTGTCAAACAATAAAAATACTGAAAAGTATCTGGACAGTCCTGTGCCTTTTTGGACGGGAGGATGGATATGGACCATTGGCGGGAAGGAGTTCTGTGAGAGGAAATTCTTGGGAATGCCTGTTTTGTTTTCTTTCCTTTCTCTAGATAATCATGAGCATCAAGGAAAAGCTGACTTGGTAGAGCGTAAAGATTTTTTTATTTTTTTTCCAAATTGAGGTATAATTGACCTGTACTATTATGTTAGTTTCAGGAGGACAACATAATGATCCGCTGTTTGTATATAGTGCACAAGGGCCCCCACAGGCGTCCTCTGAACATCTGTCCCCACACAGAGCTCTAGAGTTTTTTTTTCTTGTGATGAGAACCTTCAGAATCCACTCTCCCTGCTGCTTTCCAGTATGTTACGATGTTTTCACTGCAGTCTCCATGGTGTGAATGACTTCCCCAGGACTTTTCAGTTTGTAACTGGAAATTGGTAGCTTTTGACCCCCGATGGCCCCTTCTGTCCCATCTCTGGCAACCACCAGCCTGTTCTCTGCGTCCAGGAGCTTGGTGTTTGTTGGTTTGGGTTTGGGGAGTTGTTTGTCGATTCTCCATATAAGTGAGGTCCTATGGCATTTATCCCTTTTTGTCTGTAGAGCTTGAAGTTTTTTGTTTTTGTTTGTTTGTTTGTTTTAAGATTTTATTTATTTGTGAGAGAGAGCAGAAGGCGGGGAAGGGTGGGAGAAAGGGGCAGAGGGAGAAGGAGAAGCAGAGTGCCCGGTGCAGGACTGGATCCCAGGACCCTGGGATCATGATCTGAGCAAAGGCAGACACTCAACTGACTGAGCCCCCAGGTACCCTGAGCTTGAAGTTTTAACAACAACAACAACAACAACAAAAAGTCAGCATCTTGGTCCCTTTTCTTTTTCTTTTTTTTTTAAGATTTATTTACTTATTTTTAGAGAGAAAGAGTGAGCAAGGGGAGGGGCAGAGGGAGAAGGAGAGAGCGCAACTTGACCTGACTCCCTGCTGAGTGCTTAGCCCAACAGGGGGCTCAATCCCACAACCCAGAGATCATGACTTGAGCCAGAATCAAGGGTCAGAGACTCAGCCGACTGAGCCACCCAGACGCCCCAGGATCTTGGTCTACTGATTTGAAGACTAGGAAGTGGCACATACACATATGTCTATATCCACACTGATCACTTTCCCAGTGCCCTGTGCCATCGCCCCCTTCCCCCCCCCCCCCCCGCCGAGGGACAGGCTGAGAGGTGCCTGAGGAAGTATGGGGGGGGGGGCGGAGGGCAGAGCTGGGACTGGCCTGGTTGGGGGAGCTCTTGAGCCCATGGTCTGGCACCCCATTTTGTCACTGGGGGTCTGCTGTCCGGGTCTTCACGGAATCAACAAACGTAAATGCGGTCTTGGGCTTTCCCTTCCCTTTCAGGGTCTTGATCTCTCAGTCCCTTATGAACCTTACCCAGTCAGTTCACCCCCACCGGCACCTGCCCTCCAGGTGAACATGTGTTCTCCTGCCTGCCCGTGTGAGCTAGAAAGCTTCCCGCAGCAGCCGGTGAGCACCTGCTCGCCGTGTGGTCCCTGGACCAGCAGCACCGGCCTGGAACCATAGGAGCTTGCGAGCCCTGCAGAAACTACCCCACCCAGACCTACCGAACCAGAACGTGCGTTGTAACACGATCCCAGGTGACCCCCTATGCGTGTTCAAGTTTGAGGAGTGCTGGTTTGGCTGTATCCAAATGTTCTGATGTTGAACAAGGATTTGAAACATACTCAAAGTTTATTAGGGCTTGCCTGTTTCCATCCTTCAATTTTTGAAAAGCTTGAATGATACCATAGAGCTTTCTTCTTTTTAAGATTTTATTTATTTATCTGAGAGAGCACAAGCAAGGGGGAGGGGCAGAGGGAGACAGAGAGGCAGGCTCCCAGCTGAGCAGGGAGCCCCAAACGGGGCTCGATCCCAGGAGCCAGAGACCCATGACCCGAGCGGAAGGCAGACGCTTAATGACTGAGCCACCCAGACTCTCTGACCACATAGCTTTCACAAAACATTTACAAGAGTACCTGATTCCACCAACCCAAAGATTTTATTTTTATGAAGACAAGATGAAAAGGAAACTAGCGCTCAGCGTGGTCTTGCCGTGAAGCCTCGTGCGGTTTCACCTGCCCCGGAAACCACACTCAGCATCTCGGCACCAAACCCCCAGAGCTTTGAACTGTGCGAGTGCCGAGCTTCATCTTGATTTATTGTGGGCGTTTGTGAGCAAGATGCATCCTATGGTAATCAGAAAGACTCAGATTTTCCCTTATGAATTCATGGTAAGTGCTTCTTTGTGTTCCTACCTTTCAAAGCTAAGAAAGCTTTCACAGGAAAGCTCTGCTTGCAGAGAGCAGGGGAAACCTGCATGTACAATTTAAGACACAGAACCGTTTCATTTTTAAAAAAGATATTATTTATTTATTAGAGAGAAGGAGCACGGGCAGGGGAAGAGAGAGAGAGAGACAAGCAGACTCCCCGCTGAGCAGGGTTTCCCCCATCCCCCCATCCACCCCACCCCCACTCTGTGACATGGAGCTCAATCCCAGGATCTTGAGACCATGACCTGAGCCGAGGGGGCTGTATGGGAGGGGGTGGGAGGTGAGGGCTATGTGTGCAGGGTGTGTTGGGGGCTGTGTGTGAGTCTGGGGCGGTGGGGGGTGCTGTGGGGGGAGTGGGGGGCTATGTGTGGGGGTTCATGTTTGGGTTTGTGGGAGTGTGGGAGGGTATGGGACTGAGGAGGGTATGTGAGAGGGTCTGTGTAGGGGGGCCTACGTGTGTAGGTGGGGAGGCTCTGTGTATGGTTGTCTTGAGGGGCAAGGGGAACAGTGTAGACAGTCTTAATTTTTCCCAGACTCTGTTGACACCCAACTTTTGCCTGAGTCTTATAGGCAATTTCGCTTCCCAGCTTGGCACAAACCTATTCCGGCGTAGGAAATCCCTGTAACAATCCCTCAGAAGACGGGATGTGGACAGGTAGGGAAGAGAGAGAAATGAAAACACAGGGAGAAAAAAAATCCTTTAAATACTCAAAAATTCACCCACTGATTCATAAAGTCGCGGCATCCTAGGCTTTTCTAAAAGATGTCAGTGTCTGAAGAAAGAACCAAGAATATTCAAAACACAAATCATGACCGTGTAGGATTCTGTGAAGACGATGGAGCTGTTGGGAACGGACTGTCTGCTTGCTGAAGCCCTGTCAGAACCCCCCTGCCCCCCCAACACATCCCTGGGATCACTTTGTTTCTGACGTCCTCCCTGGTCACCTCCCGTCCCATGCCTCAGTATCCAAGAACGCACTGTGCGTTAGACCTCCTACACCGACAATGGATTATTCTGGTCTCTTCTGTCCTTCCTGTGTAGATGCAAATAAGTTGTCCTCTGTCAGAAGGCAGTGTCTCATCACCCATGTCCACACCTCATCCACGTGCTCGGTGTAAAGTGATAAATCAGACAAATCTGCAGATCTCCTTGTCCGTGCTGTCGAGAGCGGACTCTTCTACGGGCTGCTGGTCCCTACCTTGCTGTCTAGAGCTGGGAATATTAGCCACGTGCGCACCTAGCGCTGTCCAGAGAGCCCGCCGCTCTCCGACCGAAGAGGCGTGACGCTTTCCGGAATTCCCTTAACATTTTAAAAATTGGGATCCGCTAGGGAACATCCTCTGTTAGAAGAGAATTCCAGGGGCGCCTGGGTGGCGCCCTGACCTCTGCCTTCGGCTCAGGTCATGATCTCGAGCCCATGATCTCCGGGTTCTGGGATCAAGCCCCACATCGGGCTCTCTGCTCAGCAGGGAGTCTGCTTCCTCCACTCCCAGCCCCGCCTGCCTCTCTGCCTACTTGTGATCTCTCTCTCTCTGCCAAATAAATAAATAAAATCTTAAAAAAAAAAAAAAGAAAGAAAGAAAGAAGAAAAAGAGAATTCCATTTTCCATGTTCTTCCAACACGCTGCACATCCAGGTCAAGCAAAGTCGGATTTTCACCAGTGGGACCCTCGCAGCGTGGCCGCCATCTGTCTGAGCCCCAGCCCCACGGTCTGAGGCTTCGGGACTTGGCGCATTTTCCTGGAAGCCACCCAAGAGCCCCTTGGTCTCCGAGTTCTGAGTCTCTGTCTTAAACAGGACGTCCTGTGTTCTACTGTGCTTGGCTCTGGGCTTGTGTTTTGTGCCTGGTGTTTTGTGCTTTAGGTATTAATGGTTGGTTGATTATAACCTTTCACTTTGTTGGTTTTTTTTTTTTTAAAGATTTATTTATTCATTTGAGAGAGAGAGGAAGAGAGAATATGAGCGGGGGTGGGGGTGGGGGAAGGGGCAGAGGAAGAGTGAGGGCAGCTCAAGCAGACTCCAGAGCACGGAGCCTGATTTGGGGCTCGATCTCAGGACCCTGAGATCACGACCTGAACCAAAATGAAGAATGAGATACCTAACCCCCTGAGCCACCCAAGCGCCCCATAATTCCTTCACTTTCAATCAGGATGTTAACATTTTGGCTCATGTCCTTCCTGGCCCGTTCCTCAAGTACATGTGTGGGTGTACATGTGTGTGCAAACACACACACACTTATAGACTGGGTTCATGCTATTTTATTGGCACATACTTTGTTTTTAAGTTTTTTTTTTTCTTTTTAAGATTGTATTCATTTATTTGACAGTAGGCAGAGAGGCAGGCAGAGAGAGAGAGAGGGAGAAGCAGGCTCCCTGCCTAGCAGAGAGTCCAAAGCGGGGCCTCGATCCCAGGACCCTGGGATCCTGACCTGAGCTGAAGGCAGAGGCTTTAGCCCACTGAGCCACCTAGATGCCCCGACACATACTTTTTTATTAACCTGATTTTTACCCTCAGTGCTACAAATTGTGGCCATTTGCCTAAGACACTATATAGACATATATAGGTTTACATGATTCTGAGCCATTATTACATAGTAATCCATTTTATTTCTACTTTTAAATCTTTTATTTAAATTCAATGTCATCCATTTTAATGGGTTGACTACCAATTACCATTATTTATATATTCCATTCCCTGCTGATGGTCATTAAGGATTCTGGTTTTTATTATAAAAAAATACTGTGAAGATCTGTATCACACATTCTTTGAACATGGGTCCACTTATTTTCTTAGAGTATGACCATAAAAATAGCTTTAAGTATATCGATACACATTTTTAAAGGTTCTGATGTACATTTCTACATCGTAGGGGCCGTATCCTGTTCTGTCTGGCTTCTGGTAATGGTCAGGATCCAATTCCAATTCCCTGTCTGGTATCTTCACTTTTTCTGCCCCCATCCCTTTTTAAAGATTTATTTATTTGAGAGAGAGAGTGTGTGTGCAGTGGGCGGAGGGAGAGGGAGAGAATCTTAAGCAGACTCCCTGCTGAGCACAGAGCCTGATGTAGGGCTCCATCTCACGACCCCAAGATCACAACCTGAGCTGAAATCAAGAGTCGGGTGCTTAACCGACTGAGCCACCCAGGGGCCTCTGTTGTCTTCACTTGGCCTTCACAGAAATGCCTGAGGCCATGGAGACTGGCATTTTTACCTGCATTTGTATTTGGGATTCTTGGGCCAGATAAGGCTATTGAGCTGGGCCTCCTCCCAGTCCTGTCCTCCATTCTATCCTCAGTTTTGCTGGAACATTTGGCCATGAGGCTCAGGATTCGGGACTTCACCTACCGTGAGCAGAACATCCCTGCACCGTCTCCCTTTCAGAACTCCAGGATTTTAAATAGTCTGACTCCTTACGTGCTGCTTCCGGTTTCACCCCCAGATTTAAATGAGGGCTAAGCTCTTACAGTAGAGATCAAATCAGTTTTCAATCACAGACATGTTTGGGCAATCCACTCCTCTTCCCAAAGTGCTCTTATACCTAACGAATAAAGTGGCCTTTTGAAATAAAAATAAACATTGATAGACTCTTTTATTTTTATGTTTATCTTTTTGCAAAAATATCAGAGAAAGTCAAGGTGGGGACAAGTAGTTGGGATGAAATTTATGTTTGAAACAAATCTTGACGTCTTTTATTAAAAGCTGTTGCGGAAAAGAAAGATTTTTGTACAACAGAGAGAGGGACAATGACTGGTGGGTTTTCAGTAAACTCTTAAAGTCTCAGGGAGTTTCTCACCACGAGTGAGAGGAAGACGAACCAGACTCACAGAGTCATGGTCCTTGAGCCAAAATGTGACTTTGCAGGAGGCTCACGACAGAGATGGTGTAAGAGGAACCCACCTCCCAGGTTCTTTCCTCGCCTTCGTCTGCCTGGAAACGTGCTTATAAGTAAGTTTTCTCCCACCTTTGTCGGAATCCTCTCCCTCTCTCTGGAAGACAGACAGACTCTTCTCATCCATCGCAGAGCGCACTAAAGAGCACGAACCTCCGGGACCTCAATAGACACAGAAAAATAATCCCCGGAGAAAGCGAACGACTCTACAGACCCGGAAGCTAGTCCTTCCGCAAGTCAGCGGGTTTCAAATTTGCTTTCAATCGCTTTGAAGGGGGAACGCGTCAAGTTGTCAGGTGATTAATCATCGCAAACAATGATCGATGATATCCCTGATTTTTGGCGCAGGACTCAAGAGGTCGAGGAATTGCGTGGGAGAGCCATGATGGAGCCACACTCTCTCCCATCCAGTCCAAACAGGGCTTCTCTGTCTTGCATCTTTGAAAATGAAAACAGAAATAAGAAAGTGCTGAAGTCTATGGGCAGCTAAAACTAGGATCCCTTCTGGATACATGAACCAATGGCGCAAAGGACCCAAACACTTCCGTGTCATTAGGAGGTCATTTCCGGTGAGATGGTACCTCTCTCCTCTAATAATTTTTTATCTATGTATTTTTTCATGTTGATCAGTTGTACCAATAACAATCATAATCCTAACTCAGTCCAAAAGTGGCTTTTAAATATACAGTTGGAGCTTTATGATCATAGGAAACATTAAAACTTTTTTAAAAAAAGGATTATTTTATTTTATTGAGAGAGAGAGAGAGTGAGCACATGAGCAGGGGGAGGGGAGAGGGAGAGGCAGGCTCCCCGAGCCGCAGGGAGACTGACGTGAGGCTCCATCCCAGGACCCTGAGCTCATGACCTGAGCTGAAGGCAGAGGCTTAACAGACCGAGCCACCCAGGTACCCCGGAAATGCCAAAACTTTTAATAAATTTATGTAAATATTTTTATTATAAAGCAGAATATTAGGATGATGGGGATTAGAAAAATAAATCTAAAGGAAAAGAATGAAGTGAAAATTTTGAGCTGTAAAATGTATTTTTAGGGGCACCTGGGTGGCTCAGTCGCTTAAGTGTCTGCCTTTGACTCAGGTCATGATCCCAAGGTCCTGGGATGGAGTCCTGCGTGGGGCTCCCTGCTCGGGGGTGAGGGGAGTCTGCTTCTCTCTCTGCTCCTCCCCCTGCCCTTATTTTCTTCTGCTCATTTAAAAAGATAACTTAGAAGAGCCGGTGTGGTTTTATTTATAAAGAGCTGTCTTATGAAGGCAGCTGGTCCGAGAGAATTTCTCGTGTTTCCAATTACACATTCTAGCCGTGTATCCCCAGTTCTAGGAGCCGAGTCACTAGACTGCCATGTCCCTCTAGAGGAGCGGGATGGGGTGGGCTCCCTCCCTGCCACAGGTCTTGTTTTCATAAGTGAATAAACAGCAATAGCTTTCTTCAAGGAAATGTCCCCGCTGGACCTTTGTGGACGTATGTGTAAGAAATTTTGACATTATAAAAATAAATTTCCCTCGGGGAAGTATAGCAAAGCACACATGTCATGTTGGAAAAGCCCAAGTTGTTTGTCAGGCTCTGGACAGGCAAACCATTCTGCTTTATTGCTTCCCTGAGAACTGGATGAGAGACAAGGAATTGGCCAGGGGTAGGGGTTCCTAGAGGGAGAGGGATGTTTTAAAAAATGACTTTTAAGGGGCGCCTGGGTGGCTCACTGGGTTAGTATCTGCCTTCGGCTCAGGTCATGATCTCAGGGTCCTGGGATCCAGCCCCACATCAGGCTCTGCTCCGCGGGGAGCCTGCTTCCTCCTCTCTCTCTCTCTGTCTGTCTCTCTGCCTACTTGCGATCTCTGTGTGTCAAATAAATAAATAAATAAAATCTTTAAAAAAAATAATTTTTAAAATTGAGGTGAGACCTATGCATGTACATGGGGCGCCCGGGTGACTTAATCAGTTGAGTGTCTACCTTCGGCTCAGGTCATGATCCCTGGGTCCTCGGATTCCAATCCTCCAAGGAAAGCAAGGCAGGTGCCTCCAAGCAAGGTGGCAGGCACCTTGCTCAGCAGGGAGCTGAATACCTTGGTGAGTGTTCCAAGTGCACACACCATATAAACACCACTCAGAGTAGGGCTTTGAATACTCCCAGCTCCCCATAAGAGGCCCCGTACCTCTGCCAGTCAATACCTAAACCATTCCCCAGGTCACTAACACGACCTCCATTATTGCTATGGGCAGAAAGTTCGTGTTCTCCTCCTCACTGAGGCCCTAAGCCCCAGGGTGATGGTCCTAGGAGGTGCGCCTTCAGGCAGTGACGAGGTTGGGAGGGAGGAGCCCTCATGAGGAGGATTAGCGCCCTTATAAGAGACAAGGGTGACCTGGTTTCTCTCCAGCCTGTGAGGACACAGCAAGAAGGTGGCCATCAGCAAACCAGGAAGGGGGCTTTCGCCGGGCACCAAAACTTCTGACACCTTAATCTCGGGCTTCCTAACCTCCAGAACTGTGAGAAGTAATAAATAAATTTCTATATTTTGTGTTGCAGCTATAGCTAACGAGACTGTATTGTATATTTGAAGATCGTAAGAGAAAGATTGGAACTGTGTGAAGGACGGATATTAACTAAACTCACTACCGTTATCCATAAAATATACATGTAGCAAATCATTCTATTGCACATCTTAAACAATGTTATATGTCATTATAGAGCAATAAAAGCTCATTTGCACTTGATTTCTGGGGCAGCAAGGGAGTGAGGAAGAGTTACACGATGACAAGCGTCTCCCCGGTAATACCTAAGAACTGAACGTGGGACGCGGCCACAATGAAGACGACGGTCAAGTGGGCAGAATCCCTGGGCCCTTTGGAAGAAGGAGTCAGCGGTGATGCCCAGACACTGACCAGACTCAACAGGTGGAAGCCCCCTGCCCCCACCATCCCCGTCGTGCTCTGTGGGTCACTTACACTTGGGGGTTCCCGCAATTCTGGAAGAGGCTGGCCCTTCCTGCAAGGGAAGCATGTGATATCTTAATGTGCACGCAGACATCTGATGGTAACAAGGAGACAAGTAATTGGAAAACCTTAATGCGTCAGCAGTTCTTAACCCCGAGGAGCTCTGAAAATACGATGATGCCTGGACCCACCGCGGACCCGAGAATCACAATCTTTGGGTTAGCATCCATGTATTTTTTTTTTTTTTTTAATGCTAGACTATATGGAGCCCGGCTTTTATTCACTTCATGTGAGTGAGTAGAGAAGCCCAGGGCTTTTGTCAATTTTTAAAAAGCCTAATGAAATGATCCATCCACCTTCACATAGGGTCCGAGATGGACTTAAACGCTACATGTCCTGACTCTGAACTGCACTCACAGTAACTAGTGAGCAATCATGCTTACACACATGCCGGGCAGAATGATGGGTGTATTTCTCTACCTGAGATACATATTTATAAAATCATACATATTGATTACTAAAACACTCCTTGGTGGCCAAAGAAATCCTTTGAATTCTTAGGTGTCCCCAGTAAGGATAGAGACACCAAGTGGGGACAGTATTCGTGAGAGGGAAGTTTGAATTCATGTTTAAACTCCATAACACATGACGGAACGGGTTATTAAATTAATAAACATAGAATCTGGCTCTTTGGTTCTGTTTCTGTATCTTCCTTAAAAAGGATGCCCACACCCTACCCCGCCCACAACCAGGGAGACCCTCCTAAAAGCCAACCAGCAAAAGAGACACCCAGAACTGGAAGACCCTCAAAGCCAGACCAGCAAGTGTTGAAGACAGGATACCTGTAGGCAAAGAGAACTGGTTAAGTTTCACTTGGTAGAGTGCTACTCTCTCGGGTGTCCGTCTCACATCCAGCTGGAAAAATGAAAGACGGGGCCCCATAGTAACTATTATAATCCCACTGGACTGAAGCTCTAGGTAATACTATCTAATCTATTTCTAAATTGTTTCTTATATAAAACTTTGCTTTTAGGAAACAGGTGTTCGACGTTCTCACCCAAGCAAACAACTGTGTGTACGTATTATAGGACTTGCACTAGCAGCAAATACATAGATGAGAGACCGAGGTATGGAAGAGTTAAATAAGTGGTTCATACTAGAGAATTTTACCAGCAGTTAAAAAAAAAATAGGGTAGCGATACCTACACTGACTTTAGTTTATTTGAAAGCATCCAGGTGATTCTAACATGTGCGTAGAGCTGTGAACTACAGCACGCCTTCAATCACAGGCCATGCTTTTCTGGTTCTCTGTCTTGTAATTGGACTGAAAACTACTGGATCTAATTTAGCTTGGAAATTTGAAAGTCCATACATCTATTTAACATTTGTGGAGCACCTATGATATGATGAGAGATTGGGGGACCGAGGCAGATAACCGTAATTCTCGACCCACGAAACTCACAATTTGGCAAAACGAGTGCATGAAATGCCCTGATACACACATTGTATAGAATTTCTGTTTACGGTGAACTGTTTTTCTTCCTTCCCACGCGCTTCCTGAGAAGGAGCTCGGTATTTGAGACAGGTATAGGGAAGCTTCACGCCACATGAAGATGTTCAAGGACGTGAAATCTAAAAATCCCCTCATTGTTGGAAATACAATTCACTTGAATTCGTTTTTGTGTATTTATTTTTAAAAATTTATTAAATTAATGTAAGTTCAAATGTATACGATTTTATTTATGTTAAGATACATCAATACTAAATTAAAATAAAGGGAAACCCACCGAGTTGTCCCATTAGCTCATTTCTGTTTCTTCAGTCTGAAAAATGACTGGGCGAGGGCAGCTACACACAGTAAGTCTATTTTGTCCAGACATAACCATTGCTTCCACGGGGTACTGCCTTCCATTTCCTCTGGCTTTCTATGTATATGCATATCTATGTAATACACGGATATAAATATATCCATATTTAAAGGCAGTCATATTGTACCTTACTGTACTGTGGTCTGCTGAATTTCACTTACACGTAATGAACAGCTCCCTGTGCCATTAAGCATCCTTTAAAAACAGTTTCTTTCTTTTTTTTTTTTTTTTGTAGACTTTATTTATTTATTTCCGACAAACAGAGAGAGAGAGAGCACAAGCGGGGAGGCACAGAGGGAGAAAAGCAGACTCCCTGCTGAGCGGGAAGCCCAACGTGGAGCTGGATCCCAGGATCCCAGGATTATGACCTGAGCCTAATTTAGATGCCTTAACCAATCTAGACACCCAGGCATCCTTTTATTAATAGTTCTTAATGGTTACAAAGATTTCATTTCAGTGGACACATTGCAGACCCTTAAATACTTGGACAAATGAGGGTCTCAACTTCAATTCGAGAATTTTGGATGTTTGGATTATTTACGCTTTTGGCTAATTGTACATAAAATACTGCCAAGCTACCCTTCACCTCTAAATGAGTTTCACTGGGCATTTGCCACCTCATACCCCCTCTCTCTGACCCTTACAAGATCCCCTGGGATGGGCTGCACTGTCATCCTAATCTCCATAGTAGACGGGAGAAAAGAAGGCTCGAAGGAAGTGTGACTTGCACCTTGGCAGCTTTCCTGTTGGTGGATGACCAGGAGGAGACCCCACACCGGTGACCAGGATCAGACGATCAGACCCCACAGGGTGACCAGGATCAGACCTCCCACCAAGAGACAGACCAGGGAATCCCAGCATTTCCAGCAGGAAAGGTCACCGATGGACTATAACGACAGGATGCTAGAATCACAAGGATCAAGACACTGTCCCCGCTTCTTTGAAAAAGAACGAACTAATATTCTCGTATTTTCTTTATGGGTTCATGCCCTTGACGAGGATGAGAAGGGAACCACCGTCCAGCTTTTCGCCCGAGCTGCTCTGAAGGCGCCACGTGGACACGAGTGCCCCCTGCTGGACACGTGTCGCATGGTCTCAAATTTCTCTCGCGGGGTTGACCCCGAGGGGAGCCGAGTTTGCAGGGGGTGGGGGGAGGCGAGCCCACCGCGGGGTCCGTCCCAAGCTCCTTCCTTAGCTGTGGCAGCGTCTGACTCGGCTCTAGGCTGCGATCAGTATCTTTCAAGGCAAGCAGGGGGTTTTAATGAGTCCGAGCCGGGAACTACAGGTCGTATCAATCATGGGCAAGAAACATCCTTTTCTCCTCGCCTGTCTTATAATTGGACTGAAAATTATTGGGTCTAATTTACTTTGAAAATTCATACGTCTGTCTCCAGCTCTGGCAGTGCAGAGCAAGCAGTGGGATGCTTTTTACCTTAATGAAGTGGTGAAGAAGATAAAACTGGCTCCTACTTTCTGAACGTTTTTTTCCTATTTAAGGATCTGCCTGAGTAAGGAGCATTTGGAAGGATCGTGTCCCACTGCGCCCCGCCTAGGTGCCCCGCTTGGCCGCGGGCGCTTGTCCTGCCCGGGAGCGGGAGCCTCTCTGGTGCCCCCTGGTGGTAAATCGGCGAAGTGCCGCGTCTTATTTAGACCCAGAGCCCAGTGTGCACCCTTAGAGGACCGACCCTTAGAGACCATCTTTTCTAATCCCCTGATTGTACAGATGAGGAACTGAGGCCTTGAACGGGGAAGAGGACTTCCCAAATCATACACGTTGGTGATGAATATATTTTACAGGTTCGCACACGTTAGTAACTGGGGTCTAGCCGTGGGCGGGGGCAGTGTTCAGGGATAGGAGAGAACCACTCAGGTCTTCAGAGGAGGTCAGTCTGAGCAAAGCTTGGAGATGAGAATCAGCTGATGGTGGGCAGAGTTGGAACAGCTGCTGGTGCCACATGCCAGGCCCTCAGGTGACTGTTGGTGCCTCTACCTGAGCCTGAGAATCTGAAAAATTCTTTGAACTTACAGACTTATAAACCCTTCAAGCTAAGTGTTTCCAAAACTGGACGCATTATTCCAGCCCCTCCTTTTTCTTCATCGTATCTCATCCCAGTCACTGGAATCACCTTCTACTGGGTTGAGCGAGCTGGACAGCTAGCCACCCCTGTCATCTTCGTCCATCACAGAGCCCTTCTCTCGAGCCTTCTCTCCCGCCAGTGCTTCCTCTTGCCTTTTGACTGAAAGAGCCTTGGCAATGGACACCTGCCAGACAGCTGGGCGGCAGTATTGTTTGAACATTCTTGGTGCATCTGGATAGGGTTTTACCGTGGCAGGCTTGTCCTGCCTTCTCAAGAGAGACTTTGGGACCCTTCCATCCCTAGCCCTTGCCCACCTCCCTTCCAACTGGAATGCAGCTGTGTGTCCCAGATTTCACCAAGCCCGGGCAAATTCAGCAGGTTGAAACATGAAGGTGAGCCATGCAATGGTGGCTGAGGCTGTTCGTCAAAGCTCGAGCATCCTGTAGGGCATGATGGGAGGATGCGGGAGGACGAGGGGCAGGGGGTGCAGAAGACCCATGAAGAGAGAGGAGATGCGAGATGACTTGAGGGGACTGAAATGTGGGGCCATGACCTAGTGTGACCCGAGGTGATGCACGGTGATAAATTAGGTTGTCATTTGCTCATTTGTAAACATAGTTGCATTGTGGTAGAATGATCTAGGACTCCAAGTAGGAGGGATGAGCTAGAGAGGCTGGCAGAGAAGCTCGGCTGGCTGGAAGCAGATCCTCACGTGTCAGACACAAGAGCAGTGAGTGGTTGTCAAATAGGTAGAATGGTTATTTTTTTTCACCCCAAAACCAAGTATCACCAAATTGGACAAAATGGGCAAACTGGACAAGAAGAAACAGATAAGTTGGGCTTCATCAACATTAAAAATTTTCATGCATCAGAATATACCATTGCGAGTGCCTGGGTGCTTCAGTCAGTTAAGTGTCTGCCTTTAGCTCAGGGCATGATCCCAGAGTCCTGGGATTGAGTCCCACATCCGGCTCCCTGCTCAGCGGGGTGTCTGCTTCTACTTCTGCCCCTCACCCCACTTTCTTTCTCTCTCTCTCTCTCACTCTTTCTCTCTCAAATAAATAAATAAAATCTTAAAAAAAAAAGAGACACCATTGAGACAGAGGAAAGACCACAGAATGGGGGAGAATATTTGCAAATTATGTATTTGATAAGTGTTTAATATTCAGAATACAAAAAAGGGAACCAACAACTCAACAACAAAAAAGACAATCCAATTGAAAAAATGAGCAAAGGGCTTGAACAGACATTTCTCCAAAAAAGGTACACAGATGGCCAATTAGCACACAAGATGCTCAACATCTTTAGTTATGGGGCAATGCAAGTCAAAACTGTAAAGAGATACTATTTCACACCTGCCAGGATGGTGATAACAGAAAAGAAAAAAATCCAGAAAATAACAAGTGTTGGTGAGGATATAAATACGTTGCAACACTTGTATGTCAAGCATAGGAATTAGACTGGTGAGGATGTTCTGGGAACTAATTTGGCAGGTCCTCAGCAAATTAAACATAGAATTACTGTGTGACCTAGCAATGCCTTTGCTAGAAGCATTGAAAACAGGGACTCAAACAGATACTTACACACTAATGTTTCCAGCAGCATTATTCACGATAGCCCAGAGGTGGAAGTCACTCAGGTGTCCATCAACAGATGAGTGGAAAAGCGAAATGCAGGAACGTGCAGTGGAATATTATTCAGCTGTAAAAAGGAAAGCCGTTTTGATACATGCAACAACACAGATGAACCTTGAAAACAGAATGCTAAGTGAAATAAACCAGATGCGGAAGGAAAAATATTGTATGATTCCACTTATGTGAAAAATCCATAATGTGCAAATTCATAAAGACGGAAGGTAGAGGGGCACCTGGGTGGCTCAGTGGGTTAAAGCCTCTGCTTTTGACTTAGGTCATGATCCCAGGGTCCTGGGATCGAGCCCCACATCGGGCTCTCTGTTCAGCAGGGAGCCTGCTTCCTCCTCCTCTCTCTCTCTGCCTGCCTCTCTGCCTACTTGTGATCTCTGCCTGCCAAATAAATAAATAAAATCTTAAAAAAAAAAAAAAAGAAGGTAGAGTAGCGGTTATCAGGGTTGGTGGGGCGGGGGAGGAAAAGGGGAACGGGGAATTGCTGTTTAGTGGGTATGAAGTTTCGAGGGGATGAAAATAGTTTGGAAATAGTGGGGATGGTTGCACAAAGCTGGGAATGTAATTAACACATGGTTAAAATGGTTTATGTTACGTGTATTTTACCGTAATAAAAAAACGTAAGAGAAATTATCTTCAGTTTTTTAAGAGTATAGATGTAAAAGTGGAAGAGCTAATACACAAATGTTGGATGTGTAATTTCACTAATGAGAGGTTGTGTTGTGCCCAGTGACAAGGGTGCCACACAGACAGGGCACGAGGTTGCCACGAGTTCTCCGCCTGCTTAGTGTTTCATGCTCTCGTGGACTCCTTGGAAAAACCCCGAGAGAAGCCGTTCCCATGCTCACTTTCCAGTTGGGAAAACAGACTGTTTGGTCTTGGCCCAAGGTTACCCATTTATACAAACAAATTTAAGTCTATCCTGCTCAAAACGGAGCCCAAATGGGACCGCTGTGACCTCACACATCCTCCCACTTCCTGTTACTTTAGAACAGCGGGTGTAGTCTTTGCTCCTGGATTATATTTTGGAGAAGTCGCCTCACCGTAAGAGGGTACATTTGAGCTGCTTTGCTTAACTTAACTGGGGAGGGAAGTCACTGTGAAGGGTAGATCCTAAGATCTTTCAACACGCCTAATTTCTCAAGGGACTTTCTGGAACTCATCACTCTTGGGACACTGACCCTCAGTTGAGTTTGTTAGTTTGTGGGGTTCATTTTAGTGCACAATGGCAGATTTATTAAACTTTGAACGCAGTTCTTTTTCAGTGTAGTTTAATACACCTGCCATTTTTGAATCATCCCTCTGAAATTTAGTGGACTTTGGGGAGAGAAGTTCCTGAATTTCCTTCATATGACCAGTAGAGGTCGCTCTTTCACTACGATTTTTTTTTTTTTTTTTTTTGGAAAAAAGGCTCTGCAAGAAGTCCACAGTAAGGCCCTGATCAAAAATTATCGTCCTTACCCTCATTCTCTGTCTCTTTTTTCCTCCTTCTGTCCCTGCCTCTGCTTTTCCTTTTTAAAAATTTCTCCCCACCACCCCTTTTCTAAAAAAGATTTTATTTATTTATTTATTTGACAGACAGAGATCACAAGTGGGCGCAGAGGCAGGTAGAGAGGGAGGGGGAAGCAGGCTCCCTGCTGAGCAGAGAGCCTGATGCGGGGCTCGATCCCAGGATCTGGGATCATGACCTGAGCCGAAGACAGAGAATTTAACCCAATGAGCTACCCAAGCGCCCCTCTCTCTTCTTTATTCCAATCAGTCAGCATAAGATAGGACAGCAGGGGAGTGATGTTTCTGCTTAGCAAGTTCTGGGGACATTCATCACCACCTGCATGCTGAATTCTTTGGTCCCCACTAAGGGCAAACTCCCCGAGTACAGGGACCAAATGGCAAAGAGAGTTAAACCTCCCCTTTATCAGCTTTCACCAGATGGAAATGGACTTCCGTTTTTGTGGGTAAAGTATGGTCACGTAGCTGGGATTCTGTGTTCCTTTCCCCAACTATTTATTTTCTGGGGGTCTTACCTGTCCTGGCCCCAGAGAGGACAACAGGCACTGTTCAGAAAAATCCGTTGTCAAATCTGGGAAGCACTGAGATTTTGACATTCGATAGTTAAAACTCATTTTCTGCCCGGAGACTGTATTGCTTTCCAGTAGTTCTCTTCTTTGGCGGCTGACAGGATATTAAGCTTTTATTATTTTCTTAACTGATCACTAATAAATTATTTCAGAAAAAGTATTTCTTTTTAGTGTTTTCAACCAGGTTTTCATCTTCTCTGTTCCATATCTTCACCTGTGTTATTCACGAAAGGTATCCATGGAAGGCTTTTTAAAAAATTGTTTATTTTTTTTATTAACATATAATGTATTATTAGCCCCAGGGTACAACGGAAGACTTTTAAGTGGGAGAGTTAATGATCAAAATCAGATTTCACCAATTAGAAAAAAACTGATCACGTATTTTATTTTTTTAAAAAAGATTTTATTTATTTATTTTTCAGAGAGAGCACAAGCAGGGGGAGTGGCAGGTAGAGGGAGAAAGCAGGCTCCCCACTGAACAAGGAGCCTGTTGTGGGACTTGATCCCAGGACCCTGGGATCATGACCTGAGCCGAAGGCAGAGGCTTACTTAACCAACTGTGCCCCCAGGCGCCCCTGATTTAATATTTCAAAACAAAGAACTCTGTAGCCTACAGAGAGAAAGGGAAAACGTGTGTATGATGAGGGTGGGAAAGGAGTGCTGCAAACACGATGTCTTCTCTATTGTAAATTACTTTGGTGTGGATAGAATTCTTTAAGTGTGCGGCGATTTAGAACCTCAAAGAAATGGTGCCCTTCTGCAGACATGCCTCATTCCACAGCTTAGTTAGTGAGAAGTTTGCTGGAATCTGGTAATTGCGCCTTGGGCTCCACGGGTTTTAAGGACCTGAAATGTCCCTGGGAGGTCGAGAAGGAGATAATCTACCCTGTTCTCATTTACATTACCCCTGCTTTTCCTTCTTGGGCAGCCTATTCAAACTAGCGGGAAGGAGGTGACATGGGCTCTCTCACGGCATTGGTTTTGACTGAATTTTCTGTTGCTTGTATCACCTTGAGCCAGTTTCTTGTTCTGTCCAGGTGTTGGCTGTCCTGGTCACAAAATAAGATGTAGAGTTAATGTTTGTCTGCTAGGTGTTCCCGATTTTAGTCTTTGAGGCTCCATGGTGTGGCTCTGATTTATCTGAAGATTTTATTTTTAAGTAATCTCTGCACCCAACACGGGATTCGAACTTCTGCAACCCGAACATCAAGAGCTGTGCGCTCTACTGACTAAGCCAGCCGCGTCTGCCCCCAGCTCTGATTTATTATTTCAGTTGTATCAGTCAGGCTTCTCTAGAGAAACAGAAATAACAGAATCCACACACACACACGTTTCCATGTATATAAAATCTGAAGAGATTTATTTATTGTGAGGAACTGGCTGGCGTGATGGAGGAAGCTGGGAAGTCCTATGAGATGCTGTCTGTAGGTCGGAGATTCAGGGAGGCCCGTGGTGTAATTCAGTCTGAGTCGGGAGGCTTGAGAACCAGGAGTGCCTGTGTCCAAGGTCAGGAGAAGACGGGTGTCCAGCCCACGCAGAGAGAGTGAATTTGCCCTTCCTTTGCGTCTGTGTTCAGTACAGACCGTCAGAATGAAGCCCACTTATGTTGGGGAGGTCCAGCTGCTTCACTCGGTTCACCAATACGTGTGCTAATCACTTCTGGAAATACCCTCAGACACATCCAGAAATAGTGTTCTTCCAGCTGTATCTGGGCACCCCTTACCCACTCAAGACGACACATAACATTAACCAGCACACGAAGCAACTGTCTCACATTCTGATAAAGGTAGAGATACTCAGTAACCACAATATTTGTATTTGTTTTTCTCTTGGTTCCGAAAAACCTTTTTTTTTTTTTTTTTAAGATTTATTTATTTATTTATTTGACCAACAGAGATCACAGTAGGCAGAGAGGCAGAGACAGAGAGAGGAAGGGAAGCAGGCCCCCTGCTGAGCAGAGAGCCAGATGCGGGGCTGGATCCCAGGATCCTGGGATCATGACCTGAGCTGAAGGCAGAGGCTTTAACCCACTGAGCCACCTAGGCGTCCTCTGAAAAACCTTTTGATACTACTCTGAGCCTTTATTTGGCCAGGAATAGGAAAAAGGGAAAGTGAATCAAGAAAATGAAAAGAACAGGGACGCCTGGGTGGCTCAGTGGGTTAAAGCCTCTGCCTTCGGCTCAGGTCATGATCCCAGGGTCCTGGGATCGAGCCCCACATCAGGCTCTCTGCTCAGCGAGAGAGGCTTCCTCCTCTCTCTCTGCCTCACTGCCTACTTGTGATCTCTGCCTGTCAAATAAATTAAAAAAAAAAGAAAAGAAAAAAGAAAAAAAAAAAACCGAAGGGCAAAGAAGCGACCTCCGGGGCCCACCGACCTGGGCTGTAGTCCCCACGCTGTTACTTACTCGCTACCTGAAGCAAGCTTTGGAAATGCTTTTTGGCCCCATATTCTCCTCTCAAAAGCTGGGATAAAAATAGTACCTGCCTGGTGGGATTGTTGAGAAGAATAAATTATTTAAATGTGTATGTTTGTGTCCCATAAATGACAGCTATCACCAAATAATTATTGTTCCTGCCAACTTTCAGCAATGTTTTCTAGGAGATCAGCTTCATTCCTTGCCTACTTGTGACCCACTGACAAATGTGAGGGGCACTGATTTTTGTGAAAAACAATGTCCCCGGCTCAGGTTCCCGCCCTCATAGTATTTACCATCATGTTGAAAGGTAAACCCAACCTATCAGTAAAATCTTTTTTTTTTTTTAAGATTTTATTTATTTATTTGACAGAGAGGTAGAGAGAGAGCACAAGTAGGCAGAGAGGCAGGCAGAGGGAGAGGGAGAAGCAGGCTCTCTGTGGAGCAGGGAGCCCAACGCGGGGCTCAATTCCAGGACCGGGGATCATGACCTGAGCCAAAGACAGACACTTAACTGACTGAACCACGCAGGTGCCCCAACATATCAGTAAAATCTAAGTAGTTAGTCTGACAGGTGGCTGTCGGAGGAAGGTGCTTCCAGGGTCACAGGTCATATTTTGGAGTCTTCCCTTCGGGTCGTATTGCTGACACCCCTTCAGAGAACCAGAACTGTCCTGTTGGTGGGAAGAAGTGTTGGGATAGTCCAATACACCTGTATTATAGGCTGAAAACCACATGCCACGATGGGGAAGAATCATAATATATATAATGTAATTATAATAGACGTATTACATAATATATAATTATAATAGATTATAAACATATACATGATACAGGATTATTATATGTGATTTATAAATCAATAATAGGAAAAACTCAAAACAGAAAAAGGATAAAATTTCCAATAGGTAATTCACAAAAGATGAGAGTTCAATGTGCAGTAAACATGAACCCTCACTAGGAATCAGAGGTATACCAATTAATACCACAGAGAGATCATGTTTTACACCATTAGTGGAACAAAAAAACAAGACAAACAATACACCAGGCGTTGACAAGGGTCTGGAGAACTGGGAATTATCAGTCACGACCAGGAGGACTGTCAACAGAGTACTGGCAGAGAGAAACTTGTTACTATTTAGTGAAGGGAAAGATGCGCATTCTCTTGACCCTGTAATTGCACTTCTAGGCAGGAACGATACTGGATGTCTTTAACAACCCATGGGGCAAGCACACCTCCAATCAGAGTGGAGGCTTCTCCTACCCAGCAGGGGCACATGTGTTGCTGAAAACATGCTGGATACCAGCCCTGCTTCTAGCAATTTTCCCTAGAGACTTCACACATTGGATAGGCAAGTGTGTAAGAATATTTATTGCAACATTGTTTGAAAAAAAAAAGGTAATAAGGCAATCCAACTCTTCAAGAAAAGGTGAATAAATACGTTTTGGTTTATTGTCCAATAGAATAATCAGTGAAAAGGGATGAAATTGAACCATATGTATCAAGTGGGGAAATCTTTGAAACCTCAAGTTCAGGGAAGCAGCAATGGCAAAGGACACGTACTATAAAATGTCATTTATGTATTTATTTTTTAAAAGTAATCTCTATACCCAGTGTGGGGCTCGAACTCACGACCCCAAGATCAAGCGTCTCCTGACTGAGCCTACCAGGGACCCCTAGGAGATACCATTTAAATAAAATTTGGAAACAGTAATACTACGGTTATGTGTGACAAAGGTGGGAAGAATCCATGGGAATGACCATCTACGTTCAGTATATTCGGTTATTTCTGGGGAAAGGAAGAAACGATGGAGGGGTTTCAACTTGACTCGTTTCTTTTCTTTCTCTCTTCTTTCTTTCTTTTTTTAGATTTTGTTTATTTATTTGACAGAGAGAAACACTGCGAGAGAGGGAACACAAGCAGGGGAAGTGGGAGAGAGAGAAGCAGGCTTCCTGCCCAGCAGGGAAAGCTGCCCTGAAAACAAGTGACGCCTTCTCCGGGCAGCCCACCTGGTGGGTTCTGCGGTGCCCTTGGGCTGACCTCCGACCGATGGACATCGCCCAGGTAAGATTTACGACTCCTCTTTGAAGCCTGAGGCTCAGGAGGATGGGACTCAACACAGGTGCCTCAAACGAAAAAGGCAGTTACAACTGACTTGAGGCACATTCAGCAGCTCTAAGATGTTGCTTAAAGACACTAATTTCTTCCAGAGAAAACCCTTCTCATCCCACTTCCAGAAGATCACTTAATCTGTTCTGTCCTTTCCCGTGAATCTTAAACTTTTCTGTGCTCCCGACAAAAAAACGAACACCGACCAGAGTCCATTTCTTGAATTATTATAATTTAAGGATGGGAGCTTCTGGGTGATCGGGTACCACTCAGTCGCAGAATTTCTGACTGGAGGTGGCAAATCGGAAGAAGGGACATTTGTATTTGGGAATTCTCCGGACCCGTTCCCCAGCTCCTGGGATGCGTTTGGGGCAACGTGGTCGGACAGACCACACTCGGGCTCTACAGTTAGTCAGACCTGGTTTTGAAGCTGGCTATGACCTTGGGCCATTTATTTTACCTCCCAGAGCTTTGGTTTATTTCCTCAGTGACAAAGAGAGGGAGCTGATGCCAGCCATGAAGGAGCTGGGAAGTTGACGGGTGAGGCAGCTGGTGCAATTCTGGGCACCGGGCTCATTCTCTTTTTTCCCCCATAGGCACAAACACCCCTAAATGCTCTGTGTCCTGCAGCTTTTATTTTAAAGGGGGACGTGTAGAAAGAGAGGGAGAGAGAATCTTTTTTTTTTTTTTTTAAGATTTTATTTATTTATTTGACAGAGAGACAGAGATCATAAGTAGGCAGAGAGGCAGGCAGGGAGAGAGGGGGAAGCAGGCTCCCCGCTGAGCAGAGAACCTGATGCGGGGCTTGATCCCAGGACCCTGAGTTCATGACCTGAGCCAAAGGCAGAGGCTTTAATCCACTGATCCACCCAGGTGCCCCAGGGAGAGAGAATCTTAAGCTGAGTGGGGAGCCTGATGCAGTGTTTGATCTTTAGACCCTGCGATCCTGACCTGAGCTGAAATCAAGCATCAGACGTCCCACTGACTGAGCCACCCAGGCACACCTGTGTCCTACAGCTTTTATTCCCGTCCTCACTTGCATCCAGATCAGCTCTTAGGAAGGTTTTGATTTGAGGGCAGGTGGGCAGAGGTAAGGGAGGTGGAAGCGGGGAGGCTGCTGGGGAACCAGTGCGGGAGGTGGGTTTGGAAAAGAAGTTTGCATTCCCACCAACAGTGGAAGAGGGTTCCCCTTTCTCCACATCCTCTCCAACACATGTTGTTTCCTGTTTTGTTAATTTTGGCCATTCTAACTGGTGTAAGGTGATATCTCAATGTGGTTTTAATTTGAATTTCCCTGAGGGCTAATGATGATGAACATTTTTTCATGTGTCTGATAGCCATTTGTATGTCTTGATTGGAGAAGTGTCTGTTCATATCTTCTGCCCATTTTTTGATATGATTGTCTGTTTCGTGTGTGTTGAGATTGAGGAGTTCTTTATAGATCCTGGATATCAACCTTTTGTCTGTACTGTCATTTGCAAATATCTTCTCCCATTCCGTGGGTTGCCTCTTTGTTTTTTTGACTGTTTCCTTTGCTGTGCAGAAGCTTTTGATTTTGATGAAGTTCCAGAAGTTTATTTTCGCTTTTGTTTCCTTTGCCTGTGAATTTCTGCTTAATGTTACTCTTCCCAGATTTTTTTTTTAAGTTAATCTTGAGTTATAAAATCCAAGGGTCTCTTGCTGCCATTTCTGAAGTTGTGAGATTTGGGGTGGGGGAAGCTCCTAGGGAGGGAGGTGTTTCCCAGCTCTGGATTCATACCCTAGACTTGCTACCCTCCTATCTAGATCTTTTATTAGCCACCTGGGAGACAGCTCATGGGATGCAAAGCTTCATTATTCTTCAATGGAGGCAGAAGTAGCAATTTGCAGATTGGCCAGAGTGTTGCACTGGTTTTAGGGCCATTGGCTGTTTCACTTAGAACAAGTGTCTGGACTTCCCTGAGCCTCAGTTTACTCATTTGTAACAGACAATGTATCGTTCTGTTCCCGCCTACCATTGGGGCTATTAAATGTAAGCATAGAGGGGGAAAAGCACTTCAAAAACCATAAAGTGCTGTACGAATCTCAAACATCATTAATATCCTTGCCAACAGCCTGGACAGATGTTGCCTTCGGGTAAGAGGGATGTAAATTGGTCATTGTTTCCAGCAGGACACAAAGCAGTATCTTTACCTAGTGAACCTGATGTTCCGTATATTCTGCTCCTGGGTTTTTTTTCCCCCCCACATCAACAAAGCTATTATTTTTCCCCCCAGTTTTATTGAGAAATGATTGTTATACAACACTATTTAGGTTTAAGGCACACAGCATAATGGTTTGAGTTATATATTTGGTAAAATGATTACCATAATAAGTTCAGCTCGCATCCATCTTGTCACATCGATACAATAAAAAGAAAAGAAAGAAGAAAAGAGTATAGGGAAAAAGGATTTACTCTTATCACCTTTCCTATAGGTCAGGCAGCAGTGTAAGCTATAGTCCTCCTCTGTTCATTGCATCTCTAGTGTTATTTGTAACTGCAAGTTTGAATATTTTGACCACATTCTTCTAATGCTCCCTCCTCCCACCCCTGCTTCTGGTGGCAAATGTGATTGCTTTTTCTATGAGGGGTTTTTTTTTTTTTTTTAAGGTTCCCCATATAAATGAGATCATACAGTATTTGTTTTTCTCTGTCTGACTTATTTCACTTAGCATAATGCCTTCAAATTCTATCCATTATCACAAATGGTAGGATGACCTTGGTTTTTATGGTTGAGTGATATGCCGTTATGTCTATATACCCCAACTTCTTTATCCATTCATCTGTTGTTGGACACCTAGGTTATTTCCATGTTGTGGCTTTTGTAAATCATGCAGTTGTGAACATGGAGGTATAGATTTTTTTTTTGAGTTAGTGTTTTTTTGTGATATATTATCAGAAGTACAATTTCTGGATCTTACGGAAATTCAACTTTTGATTTTTTGAGGATACTCTGTACTGTTTTCTGTAGTACCGATTTGCAATACCACCAATGATGCCTAAGAATTCTCTTTCTCTCCATCCTGGCCAACTTTTGTTCTCTCTTGTCTTTTTGATGATGGCCCTTCTATCAGGTGTGATATAATATCTCATTGTGATTTTGATTTGATTTCTCTAATGACTAGTGGTGTTGAGCATCTTTTCACATACCTACTGGCTTTTTGTATATCTTCTTTGGAGAGATGTTTATTCAGGTCCTTTGTCTATTTTTTAATTGAGCTGTTTTTTGCTTTTGAGTTGAATGAGTTTTTTATATGCTTTGGATATTAGCTTCTTATCAGACAGATGGTTTGCAAATATATTTTTTTCCCATTCTGTAGATTGTGTTTTCACTTTGTTGATGGTTTCTGTTGATGTATAGAAGATTTTTAGTTTCATGGAGCCACACTTATTTTTTTATTTTATTTTATTGCTGTGCTTTATTGCAAAAAAATCATTTCATTACCCAGACCCATGTCAAGGAGCATTGTTCCTGTTTTCTTCTAGGAGTTTCATGGTTTCGGATATTACATTTAAGGACTTTAATCTATTTCAGGTTAATTTTTGTGAATGGTGTACAATAGGGATCCAGATTCATTTTTTTATATGTAAATACCCAATTATTCTAGCACCATTTGTTGAAGAGAATGTCTTTTCTTCATTGAGTATTTTTGGTCCCTTGTCAAATATTAGTTAACTGTGTATGCATGGGTTTATTTCTGGGCTTTTCAATCTGTTCCACTGGTCTATTTGTTTTTATGCCAGTACCATACACTTTTTAATAAAAATTATATATATATATATATAATGGAGAGAGAAAGAGAGAGTGAGTGCATAAATGGAGGGAGGGGCAGAGGGAGAGGGAGAGAAGCAGAATCTCTGCATGGCATTGAGCCTGTGCTCAGTTTCATGACCCTGAGCTCATGACCTGAGCTGAAATCAAGAGTTGGACACTGAACCAACTGAGCCACCCAGGTGCACCAAGTACTATACTCTTTTGATGACTATAGTTATATTACAGTTTGAAATCGGTAAGTGTAAAACCTCCTGCTTTGTTTTCTTTCTTAGAATTTATTTGGTTATTCAGGGTCTTTTGTATTTTCATGTAAATTTTGGGAGTTTTTTCTCTATTTTTGTTAAAAAAATGCCTTTGGAATCTTGATAAGTATTGCATTGAATCTATAGATGGCTATTATTAGTACTGACATTTTAACAACATTAATTCTTCCAATCCATGAACATGGGATACCTTTCCATTTATTTGTGTCATCTTTGGCTTCTTTCCTCAATACGTTGTGGTTTTCTGTGTTGAGGCAAAGCTTTCAGCCTTTCACCATTGAGTATGATGTTAGCTGTGGACTTATCATCTGTGGTCTTTATTATGTTGACATATGTTCCTTCTATTCCTAATCTGTTAAAAGAGTTTTTATTATGAACAGATGCTGAATTTTGACAAAAGCCTTTTCTGTGTCCCTGATAATAGGATTCTTTTCTTTCATTCTATTAATGTGATATATCACATTGATTGATTTGTGTATGTTGAACCATCCTTGCATCCCAGGGATAACCCTACTTGGTCATGGTGAATGATCTTGTTAATATCATGCTGCATTCAGTTTCCTCATACTCTGTTGAGAATTCTTTCATCTTTGTTCATCAGGAATATTGGCCTGTAGCTTTCTTTTCTTGTGGTGCACTTTTCTGGTCTTGGTATCAGGCTAATGATGGCCTTATAAAGAGTTTGAGAGTGTTCCCTCCTCTTCAGTTTTTTGGAAGACTTTGAGAAGGATTGGTGTTAATTCTTCTTTAATTATTTGATAAAATTCATCAGTGAAGACTTTTGGTCCTGCACTTTTCTTTGTAGTGAAATTTTCAATCACTGATTCAATCTTGTTACTAGTATTTGGTCTCTTCAGGTTTTCTTTTTTTCCCACAATTCAGTCTCAGTAAGATTCTAAGACTTTTTCTGTTTCTCTCTAGGTTGCCCAGTTTGTTGGACTGTAATTGTTCAGAGTAGCCTCTTATGAGCCTTTGAATTTCTGTGGTATTAATTGTAATGTCTCTTTTTTATTACTAATTTTATTGATTTGGTTCCTTCAATTTTTTTTCTTGGTTAACCTAGCTAAGGGTTTTCCAATTTTATTTATCTTTTCAAAGAACCAATTCTTTGTTTGGTTAATCTTTTCTATTGTTTTTCTGTTCTCTATTTCATTTTTTTCTGCTCTAATCTTTATTAGTTCCTTTCTTCTGCTAACTTTGGGCTCAGTTTGTTCTTCTTTTCCTAGTTCCTTGAGGTTGTTTATTTGGGATCTTTCTTGCTTCTTAGTGTAGATGTTTACTATTATGAACTTCCTTCTTAGAACTGCTTTTGCCGCATCCTGTAAATTCTGGTATGTGTGTTTTAATTTTCATTTGTCTCAAGAGACTTTTAAATCATCCCTTTAATTTTTTCTTTGGTCCACAGGTTTCTCAGGAGAATGTTGTTTAATTTCCATGTGTTTGTGGATTTCTCAGTTTTATTCTTGTTACTGATTTCTAGTTTCATGCCATCGTGGTCTGAGAAGGTGCTTGGGATGATTGCAGCCTTCTTGATCTTGCTAAGACTGTTTTGTGGCCTCATATCTGGTCTATCTTAGAAAATGTTTCATGTGCACCACAGGAGAATGTGTATTTCCCTGTTGTTGGATAGAATGTTCTGTATATGCTTGTGAGGTCCATATGGTCTGTAATGTTTTTCAAATTCTCTGTGTCTTTATTGATTCTCTGTCTGGGTGATCTAGCCATTGTTGAAAGTGGGGTATTAAAGTCCCTAACTATTATTGTATTACTGTTTATTTTTCCTTTTAGCTCTGTTAGTTTTCACTTTATATATTTAGGTGTTCCAATGAACAAAGCTATTATTTTGTACTGCATTTCCCCGAAGGCTGGAAGAATGTTTTAGAGATACTGGTAGGAGGCAAGATTTAATCACCTACTCTGAGCTGAAAAGATGGAATAACTCAATGCTTTAGTAGTCAGAACAGAGACAAAGTCATGGAAAACTGTACCAAGTAAAATAAATGTATTTTTTGATTTGTTCTTTCATTTTTCTCTTGCTCTAATTTTAAAACCACAAAATGATAGGAATTATTACTCAAATGAATATTGGCTTTCAGGTTATTCTCACAGAAAATCTCAACTATCATTTATTTTCTTGGAAGGTCTGTGATATTTTGAGTCCAGAATTTGTCAGTTGTAAGTGAAAGAAAGTTAACTCAAATTAATTAAAAAAAAAAAAAGACATCTTTAGCTCACTTAACTGAAAAGTTCAGGGGTAGATTAGCTAGATTCAGAGGCTGCATGTTTCAGGACTTGACATCTTTTTGGCACTGCTTTGTCTCAGCCTGATGGCCTCTGTGGTCCCAATATGGGTTTCAGATGACTTTCACCTATCCAGGGGTGGCTGGCTGCTCAGCTGGTAGAGCATGTGACTGTTGTTCTTGGGGTTACTGGGTGTAGAGATTACTTAACAAATAAAATCTTTATAAAAAGAAAAAGAAGCCCTGTTTAGTCCTTGATGGTATTGAAAGACTGACAATTGCTTCAGATACACCGTGGACCATTCCTTATAACCCTGTCTCACAAATAGACTGACTCACAATAAGAAACCATGTGTGATAACTCCTTAGGGTCTCCAGGGAAACTGAGGTTTCTGTAAAAGTGCAAAGCTGGGGGCCCCCAGATGGCTCAGTCAGTTGGGCGTCTGACTCTTGGTTTTGGCTCAGATCCTGGTCTCCGGGTTATGGGATCAAGCCCCATGTCAGGCTCTGTGCTCAGTGGGGAAATCTGCTTGTTCCTCTCTCTCTGTGCTCATGCTTTCTCTCTCTCTGAAATAAATATACAAACTAAAAAACTTTGAAAAAGGAGCAAAGTTCATAAGCCTACTATTCCTATAAACATTTATATGTTTAATTTATAATAAATTTTATTTTCTCCCATCCCAGGCTTGGTACCATTTCTGAGAGTTGCTAATGTCACCAGATGAAAAGTTAACCCACCAGCTCACATGTTTACACTGGCGAGAGTGGGGAGGCATAATGCCATGTTGCTGAAGAGCAGGTCACCTGCATTTTATTTTGACTCAGCCACTTGTGCTGGGGCTCAACTGCACTCCCACTATGGCTGTGGTTACTGTTGCTGCTTCTCCCAGCACCCTGTGGTCTGTAATAATTAGCAAGAACACATGGAAAGTTCTAGGAGCTTCTTGAAAACCAAAATGCCAAGGACTATTACTCTGTGAGTAGAAAGAAGGGGTGGAGAATAATCCTGACCCCTTGTGCTCCTTCCATATTTAGGAATTGGCCCCTTAGACACAATGAACTCAAAGTTTCACACTCACCTGAAGCATTGGGGTGAGTGAGGTCCCATGGCGAGGGCTTTGCAGAGGTGCGTGTGTGCGGTCTGCTCAGAAAAGTGAAGGAGGGACCAGGCTCCTCTCGGTTGCACTGGTCCATTGGTGACAGGCTCCCAAAAGAACCCCAGGTCCTTGTTCACTCTGCTGTCCACTTGCAAGTTATCAAGTTACACTGTCCAGTTTCTAGACAGTGCCATGGCTTCTTTCACATGGAAGACAGAAGTCCGATACTTTTCCCTTCTCTTGGTGTCTGCTTCTCTTCTTCACACCACTCATAGGATTATCTTCTAAAAATGTGTACGCATGTCATTCCTCTGTACAAAGTTCTTCCCTGCAGTCCTCAGTGCCACTGAATAATGGCCCCACCACCCTATAGCCTGGTTCTAAAGACCGTCCTGGGCTTGGGAGTTACTGACCTCTTAAAAATACCTTTTTCTTTTCTCCTTAATGAGTTGTCTACACTCCCACATGTTCGGGCTTTTTGAACGACCTTTCCCAAACAGTGTGTCAGCTTCCTTAGTTGTGTAAAAGAATAGTAATGCTTCTCTCTCCCAGACAGAGCAGGAGATTAAATGAAATATTTCATGGAAAGAGTCTGAAGCATTTATGTGGTCGCAAAATGGTGGTTGTTATTGTTATAATCTTTCTTTCACGGCTTAGCCTGAGAGGTGTTTCTTTTCCGATGTCCTTGGCCTTGGCCTAGGGGACTTTTTCTTCCCTTGAAATCCCAAAGCACTCAGTCTCCTTATCATAATTTGGTATTATATAAAAAATATTATGTACTCGCGGTTTGTATCAAGTCCAACTTTATGTGCCTTTCTGATTTGCTAATCTTCAGATTCCCCTGAGTTATACCTCTTCTTTCTTGGTGGCAGGAGCTCTCTGGACATCTGCCAGCTGGCCTCATGGCCTTAGGCTTCCCTCCTCCACATCACAAAGCAAGGCTATGACAATGTGGTGTGGCAGCTGTGACCACCATTGTACTCATGGAAGCAAGAACCACAGCAGTTACAGTGTTTAGGGGATGCAGTCTTGGCCCTGCGGCCAAGAAGGGACAAGGTGGAGGCACAGCCTAATTTCCCTGGCGATGTGTTGTTTTAGTTTGGTGAAGCCTTACATGCTGTCACCAAAGAGTGAGCTCCCACCAGGGTCTTTCCTGCAAAGGTGGCCCTAGATACAAGAGGTCAGTTGGCTTTGGATTTGGAACTGACCAAATTCAGTAGGTCTCTGGCCTTTCTGCTGCTTTAGGATTGAGTTAAAGGGCCATGCCTAAGGAGTGAGCTCTGACTTCCCAGTGGCTTCCTGGGGGTGCCAGTTAATACAGGTTGGGTGAACTTGGCCCCGTGGGAGCCAGGAGACAGGAATGAGCCTACAGATAAGTTTCTCTCCTTTCTTCTCCTAGCTGGCTCTCAGGTTCTGGTTTGCTTTCAGTTTCTTTTGGAAATGGTCCATGCAAGTGGGCAGAATGTACTTTTTGCGGAGGGTATGGGCAACAGGAACAAGTCCACCCTTGATTTGCTGTTTTCTACTCTGCTGTGCTTTCCCCCTCACTTTGGCTGTTGATACACTGCACCCCCCCAAGAAAACAGCATGCGCGTTTCACTTACGTATCTGTTTCCTAGGGAACCCTGCCAAGAAAATCTCAATTTACATCTCTGTCTCCTGTCTGCACTCTTCCCTCCTCTGCTCTCCTCTCTATTTTGTTCCAAGCAAGATCACAGAGAGTAGAATTTTGGTGGAGGATTCCCAACATTTCTTCCTTGTTGAGGCTAATGCCTTATGCAACCATGGAGCAGTAACTTTCTGAGTGGGATTCAGGAAGCTCTGCTTCATAAAACAAATGTGGATGCATTCCAATGTTAAGTAATCCTTTGAATGAAAATTCTTATTTACTCAATAAGATTAATTGAAAGTGATTATTTTCTTTACAAAAGAGTTTCACTTAAATGTCTATCACATATAAATAATGATTTGATTATTACATTTTCAATTGTCAATGAACTTTGCAGTTGTAACCCAAGTGTAAGTGGCCATGAGGAGGCTGGTTGTTGCTTAGGACTGTTGCGCGGGAGAGAAGGCACATACCCATGCTTCCCTGGAGGATTTGCCTTTGCTCTTTCACTGCTTCCGTGGTGGGAACAAGCCTAAATACTCCAAAAACCCTCCACCTCAGCACTAGGGTGCTTCATAAATGCCTGACATGATGACATAGCCGTGTGTGTGTGTGTGTGTGTGTGTGTGTGTGTGTCCATGCGTGCACGTTCTGGGTGGTGGACAGTAGGTAGAATAATGGCCTCCCCAAACGCCCATGTCCAGGTCCCTGAAACCTGCAGATATGTTACCTCACATGGCAAAAGGGATCTTGTCCATGTGATTAAGTTGAGGATCTTGTGATGGGATGATTCTCTTGGATCACTCAGGAGCCTCCTCACACGGTCACAGCTGTCCTTGTAAGGGGGAAGCAGGACTCGTCACTCACAGAAATGTGTGAAGATGTTGCCCACCTGGTTTTGAAGACAGAGGAAGGGGCCATGAGACAACAAATATAAGACACCTTTAGGAACTAGGAAACACAAGGAAATGGATTCTCCCACTGGGCCTACATAATGAACACAGCCCTCCTGACGTCTTGATTTTAGCTCAGTAAAATTTTGACAAACAGAATGGTAAGATAATAAATTTGTGTTGTTTTTAGCCACTACATTAGCAGCAATTTGTTACAACAGCCATAGAAAACGAACATAGGGGATAAAATATTAATTTTTGAGTTACTCCTTGCTAATCATTTAAATAATTTTTAAACTTGTCCTTGGTGTTAGGCACACTTGTCAATAACATAGGCATGGTGCCTTTCTTCTTAGAGATCCCAGCCTACTATGCTAACATCCACTATTTCCATAACTTTATCAAAGTTCATGTTGGAATTTGTTGGTTAGGTTTCTCTTTCTCAGTATGATTTTCTTTTCATTAAGAAGTCATTTCTTATTTAAGCCATCAAACATTTCACATGTACTATGTAGAAGGTATGGCAAATGGATATTAGGGAAATAGATTCTTTTCAAGAAATTTCCAATCCATTTATAAAACTGGAAAAAGTCTAAAGTATACAACTAATGGTACAAGGCAGTATATGATTTTTGGTAGAAGAGATGTGGCCTGGAAGCAGAACTGAGGACTCCTTGATTCTCCCTCAGTTGGCAACTCTGCTAGATAGCTACCACATTGTCCTTTGACTTGCAGGAGAGGAATGCCTATTGCCTATAGACCTAGTGTCTTCTCTATCTCTGCTTGCTTATCCAAACTACACTCAAATATCCCCATGTCCCTTTCAATGTGGACTTACTCTAGAGGCAGGTCAAGGTTGTACTAGTTGTTAATATTGACCTGATAATTTTTTACCACACACAAGGGAAGGAAATTCTTTTAAAAGCAAACCACTCGGTCCCTGCTTTGCCTCGGGCCAAGGTTTCAACAGACCTCACCAAAATGCCGTCTCAAACGGAACATGCCATGGAAACCATGATGTTCACGTTTCACAAGTTTGCTGGTGATAAAGGCTACTTAACAAAGGAGGACCTGTGAGTTCCCTGGATTTTTGGAAAATCAGAAAGACCCTCTGGCCGTGGACAAAATAATAAAGGACCTCAACCAGTGCTGAGATGGCAAAGTGGCCTTCCAGAGCTGCTTCTCACTAATCGCAGGGCTCACCATTGCATGCAATGACTATTTTTTGGTACACATGAAGCAGAAGGGAAAGAAATAGGAGATACTGAGCATCATTCCTGCCCAATGAGAGTTCTCCCAAAGGGTCTCTTAAAGAATCTGTCCTACAGCTTCCCCCTGTATAAAGGATTCCATGGCAGTTGGGGACCCTCAGAAAATGTACAAATAAAATCCAACCCCCATTTGAGAAGCAGAGAAAGAAAAGTCAGATAAGTTTTTGGTTTTTATATTGTTTGCATCCTCTTGCCCTCAATAAACAAATTCCTTTTTTTTTAAAGTATTTCTTTTTTTAAAGATTTTATTTATTTATCTGACAGAGAGAGATCACAAGGAGACAGAGAGGCAGACAGAGAGAGAGAGAGAGGGAAGCAGGCTCCCTGCTGATCAAAGAGCCCGATGCGGGCCTCGATCCCAGGACCCTGAGATCATGACCTGAGCCGAAGGCAGCGGCTTAACCCACTGAGCCACCCAGGTGCCCAACAAATTCCTTTTTTTAGTTAAAAAAAAAAAAAAAAAGCAAACCACTCACCTCATTTTTATCCCTCCAGCTAAATATCTCCCTCCTGTGCTCTGTCAGCAGTGGGGTTCAGTTGTGTGTCATGTCTTTATTGTATGCTTGGACCTTGCCAGGATCTAAATGGGTGGAGAAGGGCCTTGAGCTCTCCCAGAAGTCAGAGTAGGCACAGCTAGCGATGCTAAGTGCCTCAAGAGACTCCTGGAATTTCTGGGTATGAATGGATCCCAGGGGAGGAATGCATCAGGAGGTCAATGGGCCATAGACTCTTTCATGGAGGAAGGGAACCATCTATGCCTCAAAGGATAGGGATGATTTGATAGAGCAGAGAGTGGGGAGTGTTGTCCAACCAGGAGTCCGGAGTGAACAAAGCAGAAGAGTGGGACTCTAGTGTTTAGGGTACAGATGTTATGCTATTTTGACCTGACTTTGTAAATGCGATTTCAGTTGTCTGATTTGAGTCTTTCTCAAAATATAGCTGGTATTTATAGGATAGGGTGGCAGCTGAGGTTCTTAGATGGAGTAAAATGATGATGCTGAGAAATTGGGGAAGCTTAGGACATGGATTTTTTTCTTAATCCTTTTTAATTGGAAGCCCCCGAGGAAACAGTGGTCTCTGGCCCTATGTTTACCTGCAGATTAAATGAAACAGAAGTTACTTGGTAATTTCTCTTGTCCTTGGTTCAAAAAGCCTACTTCAGAGAGGAGCGTAAGGAACAGTCAACAAGATGGTGAGGACAGTTGTAGTTTCCTACCGTTTCACTATTGGTGTGCAAAGAGCAGGTCAGCAGCAAGAGATAGCACAGATTAGCTTCAATCCTATGGATTTACCCCCTGAGCAGTCTGCAGGGAAACCCGCTCCTCATGGTGAAAGGGGTAGATGATATCTTTTTTTTAAAAGTAGATTTTTCTTTTTTTAAAAAATTGAAATTAAACTCCAATAAGTCTGAGTGTGGAAGTAACCAAGCATAAATTGTCATGGTCTTGGGTTACAATATTCAACAACTGGTTAATTAAGAATCTCTCAGAGAGATTTTCTAAGCATAAGATTCTGTAAATTATGGAAATATTCTAGGGCAGAGGGTCCTGGAGGACACTGTTCAGACAACATTAATTATTATGGATTATTCTAGAACAGGTTTCTAGAAATCTTTTCTAGAAAAATCTATCGTAAGTATATTACTTTTACTTTATTTTACTTAGCATATGTGTGATCTCTTCATTGGAGTCTCACTCCTCTGTGTCTGCAATGTTTTCTAGTTTTCTTGGGTTTCCCACTGAATTAAAATTTCTTTCCGTAGATGACACAACTCGAAGTAGTATCAGTCATGACTATTTTGGATGGGATTAGTTGCTTATAGCAAATTGATCATGGCAAGGGCACATCCTGCAAATACAGACATCCAGGAGAGAAGGACCCCTGGGGCCCTGTGTTATGATTTGCCAAGGGCGACTTGGTTTATCATTTCAGGTATTTGGATTCCTGGTGACAGAAACTGACTCTAGTCAATAAAGGGGGAAGAAATAAAGAAATATATGGAACTGAAGGAGTAGATGAATAAATGAAATAAGCATAAGAATCTGTGCAGAGCTGAAGAAAGAATGAGCAGAGTGTGATGCCTTCGGGATGTATTTATATCAGTTATTTTCTCCCTTTCAATCTCTGCACAAAATCTGAATCTTGGGTGGGTGTGAGGAACATTCAGCCTTGGTTTATCTCCCCTTGGTCAGGAAAAGTGAGGGCATATTATTCTTGTTCTTGCTTTTTTTTTTTTTTAAAGGTTTTTATTTATGTATTTATTGGGGTTGGGGGAGAAGAAGGAGAGGGAGAGAGAGAACCTCAAGCAGACTCTACGTTGAGCTCAGAGCCCTAAGGGCTCGGTCCCAGAACCCTGAGATCATGACCTGAGCTAAAATCAAGAGTTGGATGCTTAACTGACTAAGCCACCCAGGTGCCCCAGGGGAGGGCATCTTCAATGGCAGACAGCTCTACTGGAACCATAAATGAGGAGAGTGGTTCTATGCAGGAAAGGCAAGGTGTTGTTTTCAAAATCAAATGATTCGGGTTTCAGGTCCTGAACAACAACAGACATCATCTCCAGACAGCTAGAAAGTTCTCTAGTGTTTTCAAATTGGGAGGAGAGTTTTTTCTATTCACTTTCATTATAACCTCCAGGGATTCCAAACAAGTTTGTCAAGATTTAAACACAAAGGTGCTTGTAAACTAGGTAATAAACACTAGAGCAGAGGAACAACTGGTAGATGCTGCAATAACTTCATTTTCATTCTAAAGCATAAAAAGGTAAGTGATCTCTCATATAACTAGTTCCATGTTTCTAAATGAAATCTTCATAATATTGTAGGGTAGCATCAGTATAATATGGTAGAAAAAGCCTGGACCCTGAACTGGAGGAGTTTATAAACTTGAATTTTGTTTTTTGTTTTTGGCAATTCTCTCTCTCTCTCACTCTCTTTTTTTCTTGTAATAAGGAACTAGCAATATCTATCTCAGGGTAATTGCAAGGTATGTGAGACTCTTGGTGTATATTAAAACCTTAATAAATGCTAGTTTCCTTCTTCCCACTGTGTGTTTGTGTGTACTTTTTGCTTTTTACATGAATCATGTTCTAATGTAGATTACGTTTCCCTGTAATGAGCTGAAAACCAATTCTCCTTCCTTCAATTTTATTTTTTTTGCTTTGGTGCTGATGTTGGTAACTACAGCAAACAGCAGATAGGTCTGTCTCTATTCCGAGGTCCATTTTACAAAAATATCATCATCTTTCCCTTAATTGCAGATGGGGCAATTTATATACCAGGTTGTCTTAAACATCTCATCCAGCAATAGTCAGGTATAGTTTGAAGGCAGAATGAGATCCTGTATGGGTCTGAATCATAGCTTGAAGCAAAATCATCCAGTTATGAGTGCTTGGTTGAGCAAAGAAAAAGGAATATCTTACAACACCTAAATTGCAATGGATGAGAGTAGTATGTCATTCATTGCAATTTAAGTATTCTAAAATATTTCTTTTTTCTGCTCAACCAATTTCTCATAATGAAATGCTTTAATGGGGTGAGTCTTCCTAATTTTTAAGTGAGGCTGAAAGTAGAAAGTGGCACAGAAATAAATAAAAAGCTGTTTTGTAGGCCTCTGGAGGGGGGAGAAGATAGATCTCAGAACATGTAGAAGAAGGAAAAAGCCACCTTGGAAAATACACAGGCTTCCCGCCCTTATCAAAAGTTTTGCTTTCTGTGGCTTCAGTTACCTTCAAGTAACTGAGAACAGGTGACCCTTTTTCTGACCGATCGTCAGGAGGTCAAGAGTAGCCTGCTGCTCCGGGTCAGTGCTTATGTCTCTTACCTCACTTCATCTCATGGGCATTTTATCATCTCACATCATCACAAGAAGAAGGGTGAGGACCATACAATGAGATGTTTTGAGAGGGAGAGAGAGAGAGACCACATTCATATAACTTCTGTTTCAGTATATTATTATAATTGTTCTATCTTATTATTAGCTATTGTTAATCTCTCATTGTGCCTCAGTTATAAATTTGTCTTTATCAAAGGTATGTATGGATAGAGAAAAACATAGTATATATGTAGTTCGGTACTATCTAGGATTTCAGTCACCCACTCGGGAGCTGGGGACATATTTCTCATGGATAAGGGAGTCTACTGTAGTAGACAGAAAACCGCCACTTCCACCCATCCCTCCCCCCATAGAACATGGAGAATGGGCTTCAGGGTCAACCAGAATAGAATTAGAATTCCATCCCTGCCCCTGCCTAGGAGCCATTGACTTTGGAGTCATTTCTCAGTCCCTCTGGTTGTCAATGTCCTCATCATTGTCCCCATGTAAAATGAGCCTAAATAATGACTCTCTTAGCAGAGTTACTGTGAGGGTAAAATGACAATGCAAAGCACCTTGGAGTGATTGGAACATACAAAACATTCCATAGATGATATCATGCTTCTGGTTTAACACATTTAGTTTAAAAAGTGTTCTAAACTATATATTTAAAATATGTCTTCATCAGGAACATATCTGAAAATTATGCTTTTATTTATGGTTGATAATATTAATTCTCACATTCTAAGATGAGAATGTGATGGGATATAGTGTAAAAGAAAATACGGATTCTGGGGTCACGCAAATTTTAGCTTCCTTTTCTGGGGAGCTGGGATATTTGGACAAGTCACTATAGCTTGCTGAATCTCAGCGTCTTCATCCACAAAATGGGGATAGTACACTTTACCTCTTGGAGTTTTGGGAGCCTTATAAAACAACCAATGAAAATTGACTGGCATGTACTAAGCCACAAACACTGGTTCTATTCCTTTGTGGTATTATTCTGAGACTATCATAATCCTGTTACACCTCACAGTAGCTTCAGAATATGGGCAGAATAGAGAAACTTGGCATCACAAATGGTATATATTATAATGGAATCATAGAATATAGAATTTGAAAGCGAACCTGATACGAATGAAGTTTCAATATTGGTCATTGGTGTGCCAGTGCCTTTTGGAGCCTCCTTGGTAATTAAGTTGCTGGTTAATTTCTGTAGGAACTAGTCCCTCACTGGCTTAGAGTAAAGAGGCCATTCTATTTATAGGCAGCTTTAACTTCGTCAGGAAGTTCTCTATGTTAAACCGAAGCCGCCTCCTGGTAATTTCTCCTTATTGGTCATTTCCAGATCCCGACAATCTTCCCATCATAGCCCTTTGTTAATTTAGAGTGTGCTCTCACAGAAGAGGCACCTGGCCTGGAGCGGGCCCTCACCAAATACTGCCTAAATGAATGACGGGGTGACTAAAGAACTAGGACGAGAATGAGAACCATTTAACAGAATGGATGTTTAACTATCTATGCCGAAAATGTTAGCACATTTTCACCTGTGCTAAATTATCATATATCACTCATGGTATAAGAGGGAATGCAGAATCATTATGGGCTTTGTAGAATGAGATATATTATAGGATTGCAGCCTTCCACAATTACAGAAGAAGCTGGAAAAGTAGGGGATTGAAAGGAGTTGCAGGATCAGGGAATCATCACCATCCAGCCCTTCTGAAGCAGTAGTGCAAGTGGACCAGTGGGTTAGCAATATGGGAAGGCAGGGACATCATCTGAGGAGTAGGACTGGGAAGGAAATGTGGTGATGGGAGTGGTCTAAGGAAGATGGCGGTCCAGGCCTCTTGCAGCAAGAGAAAATTCTCCAGCAGACTTGGAACTCTGCCATCAGCAATCCCAGGTACCAAGCCTGCTGGCCCAAAGCTGCAGATTTCAGACTTGCCAGCCTCCATAATCATGTAAGTCAATTCCATTGATAATAGACAAGCAGGCAGGCATCCAGATTGATGGATGGGTGGATGGATGGATGGATGGATAGATACATAGATCAATCCCATTGGTTCTGTTTCTTCAGAGAACCCTGACTAATACACTGACTGATAGCCATTCCTAGCTGACAACCACATGAAGGACTGAGTTGGGGAGGTGGTGTCCTCACTGGAAATTCTAGCTCTCACAATCATGAGCATCTGTTTGTAGAGTCTGCCATTACATTGCTAAAGAATCCTCAATCTTCCAGATACCTTTGCTCTGCATGGGAAGAGACACCTGTTTAAGGGCAGTTAACCCTGATAGCTGGAGGGGAGCAGCTTGCTAGAGAATGAGCTATGCCCTGGGCTCTGCCTGCTCTGGCTCCGACTTCGAAACTTGCTTCTTTGATGACATCACCTCCTTTTTTCCTTGAGTATCTCTGACATTCTTTTCCCTGTCTCTCCACTCACACCCAGTCACCTCTCCTCAGACTGCCTACCCCTCTTCTGTGGTCCTAGTCTGTCCCCACTCCCTCCTGATCTTTAGCTCTGCACATGGCCAGGACTCGTCATGCCCACATCATGCCCTCCTTTCTGTCCCAGATTTCTTGCTTTGGCAACTTCCATCACAACCATAATGCAGACTCCAAAATCTTAGGCAATCGGATTATTTGCTTTCTCCATCCTGACTGGTTTCTAAGACTCACTGAAGAACATCTTGTCACTTTGCCGATTGGCTTTGAGATTCCCCCCACGACATCTTCGCCAGCTGGACTGTCCTTTTCCCCAAGTTGATGTCATTGCTGAACACATTTCTTAAGTCTTCTTAAGAATGTGCAGAGAAATAACCCGTGCTTTGGCATCACAGCCTAGATTCAAAACCACTCTCTGCTCCTTTACTTACAGCTATGTGTTCTTGGTCATGTTATTTTGCTTCCCTGAGCTTCAGCTTCCTTAACTCTAAAATACATTTAATAAAAGCTATTTAATATGCTGTTAAAAGTTTGGATGAGTACTGTGGCCAGAGTGGTCATAGATGACAAGCAATGTCAATGAATTTCCCTTTTCCTTCTCAACGTTCAAAGAGCAGGTGCCACATCGGTGTAATATCCAGATTCCCCCACCCCCCCAATAATGCAGTCTTCTTCAGATGAAGCCTGGCCATGAACACTTTGTGATTGTCAAGGTCAGAGGGAAGGTCACGTGGACTTCTTCCTTTGGTGGCAGCCCTGCTCTCCAGAGCCGTGTCCCATCTCCAGTCACAACAAATCACGTTGCAGCCTCATAAATTCAAGCAACACGGCTGAATTTGCCTCTCTTTTTATTCAAGGCCAAAGTTCATGTTGAATTTAATCAGGTCTGAAGTGGCAATAGGAATCCGCAAACTGCAAGATATATGTGACGACTAATGAATGCATCTCCGTACAGCTCCGCTGCCTGGAGAGGAGGAACAGCCGCAGGATAATGACAGCCATCAAAAGAGGAAAAATAATTAACGACAACAGAAAGAAAATGATTCCAAAGTAATCAGGTTGCTCATGATACACAGGTTGGAAAAATTAATTCAAAGGGCATTTCTCCATTTCTTCTGAGTAGGTATCAAAGACAATGGAAGACATCTTTTATTATAGCTATATGGTCAACTCTATTCTTATGCAAAGGTGAAATACAATTAAAGCAATATAGGTCATTTTACGTGATAGCTATGTGGTCAACTCTAAACTTTTCTCTTTGTGCAGAAAGGGAGGCGATTGAAGACAAAACAACTTGATTTAAGCAAGTAAGTATTTAGGGCTGACGATGAGCCTTGAGTAACTGAATAACCTCTAGGGTATAGTACATGAAGAGGTTGAAGGCAGTACCTTATTGAGATAGAGAACGAGTGTCCTTGAGCTTAGTTGTTGCGATCAGATGTTTTGAAAGTGGGAACCAGGAAAGAGCTATGGTGGCCAGGGAAAAATGAGGGAGAAGTTTGGAACCAGGTTTCTGACTGGAGAATACTTTTGTTTCTTTCTCAAGCTAAGGAAGACTCCCAAGTCCATCTTGCCCCTGAGAAAACATTCTAAGAAAGAGAATTCCAGGTAACTTTTTAAATACATTTTTTAAAGATTTTATTTATCTATTTGAGAGAGGATGGAGGGAGAGAGGGAAAGAAGAGGACTCCCCACAGAATGGGGAGCCCAGCATGGGGCTCAATTCCAGAACCCTGGGATCATGACCTGAGCCAAAGGCAGATGCTTAACTAGTTGATCCCCTAGGCACTCCTTTCAGGTACCTTTGAACTGGAAGGCCATATACAGAGTGATCTCTTGAACATTCTAGCCTTATTTGATTCAGACCAATTTGGTTGGTAAAGTAGTTATAATGAAGGAAGACTACCATAATAGCAGTGATGAAGAGGACAGACAATGTGAAAATAGTAATTCCCATTTATTGAGCTCTTGTTACATGCCAGACCCCTAGCTCTACACACTTCCTAGTATGATCCATTTCATCCTTATGGGATTCTTAGTCAGAGGCCCTTAATCTCTTTATCTATAATTTCCACTTAACCTCTAGAGTTCTTTTTCTCATCTGAGAAATGAGGGCATTACATGAGACAATGGACAGAAAGCCTTTGGCACAGCGTCTGTTGCTGAGGAAGTATTCACTGAGAGTTGTATTCATTCTTGTGACTATTACAGGGAAATGTCCAAAGGCACATGCCCAAGGGCTCCCATGACCCGGCTCGCTCTGCATTCACTCGTGTCTGTCACTCTGCCACCCCAGGTGTTTTCCTCAGCCTTACTCACTCGTCACCAGTACAGACTGTCTTCCCTTCTCCAGGCTCAGTCTCTTAGGCTCCAACTTGACTTAGGCCATTACCTAGAAGTATCCTGGGAAGTGTTATTGACCCCCTGACACTAATCACATCACATGACTCTGTGGTGCCCTAGTCTGTGCTTGAGGAAAGCTCCCAGATACTTCATAAGTCCTGGTTTTATAGTATCTCTCCCAGCCTTGCCCTGCTTTCCCTTTGGTGACCAACATCACAAAGGCAGGAGGAAGAATGGCTTCAGGTGCACTTCTGTTAAGTAAGTGTTCTCCAGAGAAACAGGATATTTATATATCTATCTGTATCTATATATTCTCTCTCTTTTTTAATAGGTAAATATAATGAGATTTATTATTAGGAATTGGCTCACACAGTTATGGAGTCTGAAAGTCCCAAGATCTTCAGGTCAGGAAGCTGAAGTCCCAGGAGAGCCAATGGTATAGTTCTTGTCCATAGACCAGCAAGCTCAAGACCCAGGAAGAACCAATGTTTCAGTTTGAGTCTGAAGACAGGGAAATCCCAGGTCTCAGTTTAAATGTAGTCAAGTAAGGGTCATTCTCTCTTATTTTAGGGAGAGTCAGACTTTCTCTTCTATTTAGGCCTTTAGCTGATTGAATGAAGCCTTCCTTCTCCCTACTAGGGAGGACAATCTGCTTTACTCAGTCTATCCATTAAAATCTTAATCTCATCCAAAACACCCTAACAGAAACACCCAGAATAACATTTGATACACTATCCCTCCCAGTCAAGCTGACACATAAAATTAACCGTCATAATTCCCATTCTCTCTTTTCAAGCCCCCTCCCTCATCCCGTCAGTAAAATGGCCTTTTGCTCAAAGGTCCCAAGTAATTTAAATTTTGCCCACCAGGGTGAATTTTTATCTCAGGGACAAGAGATGGGAGGGATGGGATGGGGAAGGAATGGCAGGAGTAATTAAAAGCACTTGTTATAATTGCTTTTTGTTACACCCAACTAATTGGCAAGCAGTAACAAGGAGGAGGTCATTATGCAAATGTGTGGCTGCTTTGTTCTGCTGGAGGTAGGGGTATCAGAACAGAGGATGGGTACCTCTCTCCTGGTTAGTTTCTTGAGGGTCTTTTCATTATACGTTGTTGTTCTTCTTTTTTTAAAGTTTATTTATTGTTGTTGTTGTTATTATTATTATTATTTAGTACTCTCACAATGCTTTGAAACTGGAGCTCAATCACAAGGAAAAGTTCAGAAGGAACTCAAGCACCTGGAAGCTAACGACCACTTTGCTTAAGAATGCTTGGATGAACCAGGAGATCAAAGAAGAACTGAAACAATTCGTGGAAACCAATGAGAATGAAGACGCTTCGGTCCAAAACCTATGGGATACAGCAAAGGTGGTCCTAAGGGGGAAATACATAGCCATCCAAGCCTCCCTCAAAAAAATGGAAAAATCCAGAACACACCAGCTGTCTCTACACATTAAAGAACTGGAGAATCAACAACAAATCAAACCAACTCCACATATAAGAAGGGAAATAATCAAGATTAGAGCTGAGATCGATGAGGTAGAAATCAGAGATACAGTAGAATGTATCAATGAAACTAGAAGCTGTTTTTTTAAAAAGAATCAATAAGATCGATAAACCATTGGCAACACTAATCCAAAAGAAAAGAGAGAAAGCTCAAATACATAAAATTATGAATGAAAAGGGAGAGATCACAACGAACACCAAGGAAGTAGAAACAATCATCAGAAGTTATTATCAACAGTTATATGCCAATAAGCTAAGCAACCTAGATGAAATGGATGCATTCCTGGAAAACTAGAAACTCCCAAAACTGGAAGGGAGAAATTGACAACCTGAATAGACCAATATCTAGTAATGAGATTGAAGCGGTGATCCAAAACCTCCCAAAAAACGAGAGCCCAGGACCTGATGGATTCCCTGGGGAATTCTACCAAACTTTCAAAGAAGAAAAAACACCTATTCTCCTGAAGCTGTTTCAAAAAATTGAAGCAGAAGGAAAACTTTCTGACTCTTTCTATGAAGCCAGAATTACCCTAATCCACAAACCAGGCAAAGACCCTACCAAAAAGGAGAATTTCAGACCAATATCATTGATGAATATGGATGCTATGATGCTCAACAAGATCCTAGCAAACTGGATCCAACAGCGCATTAAAAAGATTATTTAGTACTCTCTACACCCAACATGGGGCCCGAACTCAGAACCTAAAGATCAAGAGTCATATGCTATTCCGACTGAGCCAGGCTGGTGCCCCTATACTTTCTTATCAGTAACACTTGGCCTCCACAGGACAGGTCTCTGTGATCTTGATTTATTAGCTTTTCTCAGTCTACTCCAAACAGGCTGTATTCAGAGTGACCGCTGACCCTGAATTCATGCCATTTGCCTCTCCATCATTAACTACCACCATCCTTTTGATGCATAGCTTGGGTCTCATCTTCTCCTTGACACTGTTCAGTCCTCAATGTCTTTCCATTTCTCTGCATTCTTTTCTTCTAGCCTCTTCTATACACTGACTGCTGTCATTTGGGAAGATAAACCTGAATGATCTCAAGTTATTAAGGACTTTTCCCTGTTATCTTCCCATCAGCAGAAGGCAGAGCAAACAACCTCAGGATAAAGCTTTGAGTCTTGTGTATCTCCATGAGCAACTGCAGGAGTCCTGAGACTCAAGTCCTGCTAAAAAAGTAGTCATCAATTTTACAATAAGTGACTCCAAAATATAAGTCAAATGGCATAACTCCTCTGATCAAAACTCTCTAATGACTTTTTATCTCAATTACAGTGAAAGCCAAGCCCTACCACAGCTGACAAGGAATAGCTCGGTCTAATCCTCTGTCTCCTCTGATCTTGGCTCCTACAATTGTCCCTCTTGTCCAGCAAAGCATCACCTAGAGAAATCTGTGTCAGGAAGGGCCCTCAAGCGCTGAGTCTCCCTTGTACTGTAAAGGCCAAGACAGATACAAATAAGATGCTTAATTCTTTCTTTGAAGATAAGGGAGGAGACTTCCCATTTCTTCAAGCAGCTTCATTAGAAAACTCATAATTGTAAATTCTTTCCCTCTTTGAATGTATGTAAATCTTTTTAAAAGCTCAATAAGCCTCTTGTCAGGTTTATGACCCAGAAATGTCTTTCTCAAGTGCTCCATCTCCCAGTTTCCGTGGGAGGATAGGGACCTGACTTTGGCAGGTGCCTCACTCCAACCCATTCCTGTCATGAAGATGTGAGAGGTTTATTTTTTCTTTCCGTAAAGCCAATTAGCAAACACAGAGGGTGACCTCAGTTCCCAGGTGACTCTGGGATGATCTCGGTGTGACAAATGGTGCTGTCAGGTCCCGTTATAGGGGAGTGCTTATTGTTTATCTTGAGAACATGCATGTAATCGGTTTTATCTGCTTGGCTCCATAAAATGGTAAGATTCCCGCCCCCCTTCTTTGCAATCTGTTTGCGGATTGCCTATGATACACAGCATATTCTGATTTAATGGTTATTCAGTGATAGAACAGTTTTATTTCTCTTCTATCTTTTTCTGAGTCAGGAGAGATTTTGCTAATTACATTGCAATTACAATTACAATTACACTACCTGCCTGGATGGGTCCCTCACACTTCTAGGTCCCTATGGCTCCCAATTTCTACCTCCACACTTTCCTCTTCTACTTCATTGCACCAACAGTGGATTTTCCACTTTCTTTTCCTTCTAGGAAAAGATTTCCCCATATTATATTTTTCTCCCCATAGCACTGATCTTTACAGACCAGACTTAATGGAAAATCTCCATCATCCGAATCTTCCAGGCATGTTTTTGGCTGTGGAAACTCTTTTGTTTGGATTCCCCCAGCAGTCCTTAGACAAAGACTTGAGTGCAAGTAGTTTATTTGGGAGGGACAAGGAACACCAGTGGAGGAGCAGGGAAGTGAGCAAGGAAAAAGAAGGCCAACAAGGGGTGGATTATAATTATTGCAGTGGATGATGGGAGCTTAATCTCACATGGAAACTTGGAGAAGGGTCAAACATGCACATAGGAATGACATCATGGAGAAGTCAGGAAGCTGGGGTATTTATTCACCCCCGAGAGTCAAGGCTGTAGGTAGTTATTCATTCCCTGGCACATCCAACCTGTCTTGCTTGTGAGCAGAGTTACCCTTCGTCGCTCAGCAAGAAGCCAGCAGGCATAGTGATGTGGATTCTGTCGTGCAAGAATTGCCCACATTGGAGGTCAGGGCAGTAAAGGGCAGGACAAGCAGTATCTGCAACGGGAATCTGCAGTAGGACGCCGAGTGGACATAGGGATGTGCAACCCCGATGCCTTCACCGCTGGGCTTGGGTCCAGCCGCTGAGCGTATGGTGCCCACATGGCCTTCAGCCATCATTTCTTTAGGATCAGCTCAGCATCAGGCTGTGTCCAAGGTCATGCTCATATCTAATGACTGATCTGTATAGGAGTATGAAGGTCAGATCACATTGGCCCTACTTGGCTCAAGGCTAGAGGGCTGTTCCAGAGGCAGAGGCCACGTGGGTCAGCCCAGGCTGTGTTGAGACAATATCATGGCTCTGCTTCTCCTTCTGCCCAGTTCTGCTCCCTGCTGCTCCTTCCCTTAGGGCTGTCTTAGAGCTCTGCTTAACAAACCACCTGCCCTCAAAACCCCTTCCCCAAGTCTGCATCCCACAGCCCCACCTGCTTTAATGTGGAAGAAGCAATTCTCATGGATGAAAGCACATTGGCTCAATATTTTAAGCTTATCATCCCCTGCTAAGTGGCGGTAAAGGATCTACATACCCTAGTTCCTCCACAGTAAGCAACGGCAGGCCCTTATAAGGGCAATGGTAATTTTTAATAAGCGATTATCTCCATTCTTCTCAGGGAAGATTCTCTTTCAGTTTGGACTGTCTTCTTCATGCTTTGCATGGTTCTGGTATTGAGACCTCTTTTTCTTGCTTCAGGGACTTCAATTCTCTGTCTTTCAAGGTGATTCTGGTCAACAATTCCAACTTTATCAACTGGTTTCTAAGGAAATATCGATTTCTCTGCAGTATCTGCCCAAAGCCCGTTGCCACCTTAAAAGAAACCTTGGCGAACCATGAAAGACTATGGACTCTGGGAAACAAATTGAGGCTTTTAGAGGGGAAAAAGGGTGGAGAGATGTGTGAGCCCAGTGATGGGTATTAAGGAGGGCACAGATTGCATGGAGCACTGGGTGTTATACACAAACAATGAATCATGGAACATAGGTATGGTGACTACGATAACACAATTCAAAAAAAAAAAAAAAAAGAAAGAAAGAAAAAAGAGAAATATTGGCCTGAGGTTGCACCTCTGGTGCTGCCAGCTGAGTGCTGGCAGTCTGTGTTCTACCTTCACTTGCTGAATTCCTTTTTCCTGCAAAGGCACTAGGAGCAGGGTTTGAACTTCCCCATCAGTGTCCAGGCTGCGGACCCACTACCCCGGTAGAAGCTTAGGGCACGTTCTGTGATTTTGCGGGCCAGCCCTTTGGCAGATGCCAAAGATCACACGATATCCAGTATTTGGGATTTTATACCCTAAAGCTTAAGGATGGTCCATCAATGGAGAGAAAAGCAAAAGAGGTATCAGAGGTTTTGTAAAAACACAAAAATGTGGCTTTACATTTTTTCTACATGTGTTCATAATTTGTTCTTGTTTTTTTATAATACAGAGCCATTTTAAAAAAGATTTATTTATTTGAGAGAGAGTGTGAGCACATGCAAGGTTGAGGGGGGGTAAAGCTGGAGGTTAGAGGGAGAGGGAGACAAGGGGACTCGGAGCTGGGGAGCCCTGCACCGGGCTCCATCCCAGGACCCTGGGATGGTGACCTGAACTGAAATCAAGAGTGGGGCACTCAACTGACAGAACTATGCAGGTGCCCCTAGAGGCACTGTTAATTCACCCAGTAAGTACCTTAAGGCTCATCCTAATTTTGGAATCATGGTATTTGTCTATACACCTTGCTTATACATGAACACAGACACACAGACACAGACACAGACACAGACACAGACACAGACCCAGACACAGACACAGTTTGTGTGAGCATCTCACCCCTGGGTACAATTGTTATTTGTCCCAGGAGCTGAAAAAAAAAAAAAAAAAAAAACTCGACATCCCCATAGCTGAGAAGCACTGTGTATGCACCCTCTTACAGAGTCAGGCATAATACCTTGCAATTTGCCAAGAAACATTAGTTAAAATTGTTTGCTATCCAGACAAGCCACAGGGAGGGAAAAGATATTTGCAACATCTATAACTGGCCAGTGTGTACTCGTGGGGACTACCAGAAACAACCCAAGTGCCTATCAACAATAGAATGGAAAAGTAAATTGTAGTACATTCTTGCAAAATAATACCACAAAGTAACAATAAGGACTAAACTACAGCTTTACACCCTGGATAAGCTTCATATTCATAATGTTGGGTGTCAGAACCAAGCCTAAGAGAATACAGAAGGAGCCTATTTACCTAAGATCCTAGATAGGAGCAACTAGGTTACAGGGTTAGAAATCAAGGTAGTGATTCCCTTCAGGGAGCTACTATTAGGGAGAGGGCCTAAGGCGGACACTAGGGCTTCTGGGGAGCTGGCAATTCATTTTAATTGGACCTGGGGGTTGGTCAAATGCTCTCTTTGATAAGTCATTGAACTGTTAACTTATTTTTGGGTGTGTGTTTTCTGCCCATTTGCCATATTCCAACTGAGAACACTCAATTTAAAAAGAGTCAGCTAAAAACGGAATTTACCAGACAATTTTTGAGTACCTTCCATGGGTTCTGTAACAGGCTAGGGCATATGTGGGTTTCAAATGAATAAACTCATTGCTTTATTTTTAAGAAACTCAAAATCCAGTAATTTATAATAGGGTGTATGTTTGGGGGAGGGGTTGATGAGTCCCTGCTCTTCTAGGATCAAAGTCAGAGTCGGGGAAGTTTTTCCTAATGCAACCAGGCTCCATCAGGGTATCCCTGCATTACTAGCATCTCTATGTTAGTCCTAGGGCTAATCATACCTGAAAGAGGATGACAGCAGTTTCAACAGGAACCACCAAGAAAATCAAGTGAAGCACCTCAATTAAGAAACTTGCTTACCTGTTGGTTTTGCTTTTCAGCTTGTACAGCCAATGTTTCCTGCTCAATGAATACTGAGTGTATCTGTTATAAAAAGGAAGGCATCAGTATTCCTCTGGGATTATAAATAGGAAATGGGTATTGTTAGCGGAGAAAATGATCTAGCTAAACATTAATCCGAACTTCAGTGGGAATTTTGATGTCTGAAAATTGTCCTAGAATTTTTGAAAATTGTACACTGGTTAAATTACTCCTTAGGATATTATATGAGAAAAATTGTTACACAACGTGAAATATATTAAGAAAAATGGTGTTTGCCATTTCTTGAATTAGTTTATTTATGCTATTAAAGATGTTCGGAAAAGTAAGGACATAAAGTTGATGTTCTTTGTGTTACTAAAAGATATTTTAGTTGGGCAATGGTATTAATGATTTTCACATAAAGCCTTCAGTATTTCAGTAGTCTGCCTGATGGGTCTGGGAGGGCTGATCAGAGCTTTAACAAAACTGATGTGAATATCAAACATTCCTAAGGCTATTAAATATGTCTGAAAAATATATACAGAAAAACAATGATATGGTAACGTGGAGTTACTCATGAGGACTGTTGAACTTGGAGATTGGCACAAATCTTGGCCAAGCAATTGCTTTTATGACCCCATTGCTGACTAGTATCTTCTACTTGACAGAAATAATATACCACACATGAGCCTCTCACTAAATTCAGCTTTCCCTGAATGTTCACCAAGATTTATCTCACATAAGATGGATTGAACTTTCAAGGCTTAGGAAAAACTGCACATTTGTTTCCAACTCACCAGCTAAAAAGTATGCCAACCTCATGTCACACTTGAAAGGAAGGCCTCAAAGATCATTATGATGCCCCAGAAAGGGACAGCATTCCATGTCACCACCTAACATCTCAAGACTGAAGCTATAAAAACACCCTTTTGGTCTGAAACCCAAGTTAACATTAAGCATCTGGGCTATAATAAGTTTATGACCACCTGTTAAGAATAACTTTTCAGTGATGCTTGGGGATTAGCTTTTTCATTAAGCTTTAGAGTGTGTACTATCTAGAATTTGCTTAGAAATATAGTTTGCTCTTGGACAATGTGGGGGTTGGGGAACCAACCCCCTTGCCGCCTAAACTCCGCATATGACTTTTGACTCCTCAAAAAAGTAACTACTACTAGCCTACTGTTGACTAAAAGCCTTATCTGTAACATAAAGTTGGATTTTGTATGTTGTATGTATTATGTCCTATATTCTTACAATATTAATCTAGAGAAAAGAAAACAATTTTTTTAAAGATTTTATTTATTTATTTAACAGAGAGACAGAGATCACAAGTAGGCAGAGAGGCAGGCAGATAGGGGGAAGCAGGCTCCCTGCTGAGCAGAGAGCCCGACTCGGGGCTTGATCCCAGGACCCTGGGATCACAACCTGAGCTGAAGGCGGATGCTTAACTGACTGAGCCACCCAGGTGCCTGAGAAAATAAAATGTTATTAAAGGAATCATAAGGAGGAGAAAATACATTGATAGCACTGTATCTATTAAAAAACAAAACAAAACAAAACAACCCTCATATATAAGTGGACCTGTGCAGTTTAAACCCATGTTGTTCACCATAAACTGTAGTTAAAAAAAAAAAATCTCTGTAGATTTTGTAAATGTTCTTGATTTATTGCTTATCTAATTATAAATGGGCTATCAGTGATAAACATCTAAAATAAAGAAGTAAGCTTTTGCTAACTCTTCTGTAGGTCTAATTTCTTGTAGAACGGTTAAATCCCAGTTGCCTTCAGACCAAGGAATATTTGTATTTATGACTTAAAATAGTGTTTTTGTATTAGGATAGCCAGACTATGCTGTGGTAACAGATACCCTCTCAGATCTCCGAGGATTCATCTAGGAAGGTTTCTTTCTGACCCTGTCTCCGTCTTATTCAAGTCAGGCACCTCTCCTTGGGGAGGCTGTGGCTCGGGGATCTGAGCTGCCTCAGTCTTACTGCTCCCGTGTCTCACTGTTCCAGTCAGGCTGAAGGATGACGGAAGAGGAGAAAACATGCAGAAGACATGGCAGCTCCTACGGCTTTGGATGGGATGTGACATACGAGTGCCCTTCCCTTTCCCCTATGCGAGGACACAGTCATATGTCTCTGCCCACCCAGGAAGGGCAGAATTGGTGGTCTCAGCCATGGCTAATTTCCTCAACCAGAACTGTATTGTTTTGCACATCTCAGGGGCTCTTTGCTCCTTTCTGTGCCCACCCCATGCTCCATTTATGGGTTTAACCCAAATATAAATACAATGGAGAAATGGAAAGATCAAGGGTGAACTTTCTTCATTTGACATAGGACGTTCTTTTCCAGGCTAACATAGTTCCTTGCCACTTTAAATGGTACAAGCTGTGGGCCCCTGGGTGGCTCAGTCAGTTAAGCATCTGGCTCTGACTTGGGTCATGATCCCAGGGTGCTGGGATGGAGCCCACATGGGGTTTCCTTCTCAGCAGGGAGCCTGTTTCTCCCTCTCCCTCTGGCTGCTGGTTCCTCTGCTTGTGGCCTCTCTCTCTCTGTCAAATAAATAAATAAAATCTTAAAAAAAAATGGTACAAACTCTCTTCTTGGCATTCCAAGACTCAAATAAATATGTAAATTCATGTATCTATCTACCTCTCTATTGTATGTTATGGGCATAAAATCTATAAAATATTCTAATTTGTTTTCTTATAAGAATAAACAAAAAGATGTTTATATTTTCTTATGGAATTTTTAAGGAGATTTTAATGGATTATAGACATTTGAAGGGATTAGAGGTTATCTAATAATTATTAGTTAATTTATTTAATCAAGACCTCATTTGGGGCTTCTTGTGCCTCAGCAATTCTGATAAAACATTATTGGTATTAGAATAGTTCAAAGTGTCTTTTTCCCTTACTTCCATCTCTGTCTACTTAACGTCCACGTACACAAGAGCATTTGGAGAGATTAGAACCTTAACTGACATTTTCAGGGCAGAAGGGAGGCATAGAGAAGTGATCATATGAGATAAGCTAAAGAAATACCTTTACCATCTTGTCTAGGAGCTCATTCATACAATCTAGCCCTGCCCAACTCACACCCTCCGTATGTGACCCATTCATCATAGGAATCCCTGCGAGAGGAGACCTGTATCCCACTCCACGGAATTTCTGAGAGAACAGTCCCCTCTACTCTTCATTGTCCAAAGAAAATCTGTTTGTCTTTACCTCTCCTGGATTTTGGAGCATAAAATTTTCTTCATCTTGTTACACATTGTTATATCCTATCTACGTCTTACCTACTTCTTCTTTCTTTTTTTTTAATATTTTATTTATTTTTTGATAGAGATCACAAGTAGGCAGAGAGGCAGGCAGAGAGAGAGAGGGAAGCAGGCTTCCTGCTGAGCAGAGAGCCCGATGTGGGCTCGATCCCAGGACCCTGAGATCATGATCTGAGCCGAAGGCAGAGGCTTTAACCCACTGAGCCACCCAGGCGCCCTATCCTACCTACTTCTTAAAAGTTTTTAGATGATTTACAGTAAAAACCAGTTACAATAAAACTGTGAAGCATGAGAGTCAAAGGAGAAGACTTAAATAATGAAGAGGGACAATGATGCTAGTTACTCCAGACTGAAGAAAAACCATTGTGATCAACTTGGAAACAGCTCCAAACTTTCTGGCTAAGGTTATTAAGGAATCTCATTAATTTTCATCTCACTTGATTTGGTAAGTTTCTTTTTTCGGTTTGCCATGATTGTTCTTGATTTGGGCTCTGTCACCCAATGTCTGGCTCACCTTTCTTTCGCTTATTTCTTTAACGTGTATTCCTCGTATGTCCTCATTCATTGATCCAAGTCAATTTGGGCCAATTCAAATCCAGTGACTAAGTCAATGAAAAAAATGTTAACAAAACAGGACCAAATAGAGCTTTGTGGTATGTTCTGGAGATAGCTTTCAGTGTTAACTCCCATTCATTCAACAATTCGTTCTCTCAAATATTACCAAATGCCGACATATTCCAGACACTGTGCAAAGCATATGGGAAATAGTTATTAGTTCTCTCTGCTCCTAAGAAGATTGCAATCTGAAAAAAGTAAAGCTTAGAGGGGTTTAGCAACTTATCTGAATTTAAACAGAGATCCAGTCAAATTACAGTGCTGGAATCTGAACTAAGTCAGTCTTTATCAAAACCCATGCTCTTAACTTTTATCCCCCTACTTCCTCTGTGGTAGGCAGAATTTCCACAATTCCCTCCACAAAAATATCCTTTTTCTGATCCACAGAAGCTGGGAAGATGATGAAATATCATTCCTATGGTCTCATTATGTCATCTGGCAGAGTTAACCTCACGATTATTTGGGTGGGCCTGCCTGATCACACGATTCCTTCAAAGCAGAGAGCTCCCACAACTAGTAGCAGATGAGGAAGTCTGAGATTCCAAGCACAAGAGTTTCAGTATGCTGTTGCTGGCTTTGAAGATGAAGGGGACCATCTGTGAATGAATGAGGTTTCTCTCTAAGAGCAGAGAGCCCCTATTAGCCAACAGCCAGGAAGGAACTGGGTGCCATAACCTAAATGAGTTTAGGATTAGACTCATCTCTAACGCCTCCAGGTAATAGCCTAGTCTGCCAGGTCTTGACTTTGGTCTTGTAAAGCCCTAAGCAGAGAACCCAGTCAAGCTTCCTGGGTTTCCGACCTACAGAATTGTGAGATCATGTATTGTTTAAGCTACTAAATTTGGGGTGGTTTTTTGCACAGCAATGGAAAACAAACACACGTTCTTAGATTAAAAAAAAAAAAAAAGTCATCAGTCTACCTTCTTTGGGTAACTGATCCGTGAATCACTGTGAATCAAAACAGATGCACCCTGTCTTCTACAAGAACTTCTTAATATTTCCTTAAATCATGAGAAAATTCCAGGAAAACCGATTGTAGCTGTTCATCAGATGCGTACTTTGAGTGGTCGTTCATATTTAGTGAGGTGCTTTCTTATATATTTCTCTTTGGAGGACCAGGAGTGGTAGCTGTCTCTGAGTGTATTTGCTCAGTAGGGAAACAGGGTCTCCGAGGTGAGAAGGCTTGTGTAATGTCACACAGGAAATAGGTGATGGATCAGGATTGTTTAAATGTGTTTTTCTTTATTTTAAAAAATCCTCTTTCGTTTAGGCAGCATGATTTCTAAACCTGACTCTGGGCCAAAATTTCCCCTAAAGGTGGATTTCATGTCTGATGCAGTTGTGACATTTACATAGGGAAATATCTTATAGCTGGTTTTTCTATTTTCATTTTTAGATGTATTTCATCATCATAGTGTCTTGGGTTTTGCCAGGAAAATGTCTTTTAGTGACCTCAATTATATGCTTTTGATTTGTTTAAAACATGCCATTTCCATTTCAGTAGTGATCCAACTGCTTGGCATTCGACAGAATCTCACATCCATTGTTGTATGAACAGACACCGAAAATCATTTTGATGCAGAAAAGGAAAGCAACTAAGTTTAGGTTACTAAAGGAAAGTCAGACTGAACTCTCTGACCCCGAGCCCCAAAGAGCACAGTATAAATGCTGGGCAAGCTATTTTTGTCCTCTGCTTTATAAATGAGTTCTTTTCTTTTTCTGTTGACTACTGTCTGGCACAGCTGCTGTTTTCAGAGCATAAAAGAGATGGGAATCGTGAAAGCACGGAAATAAAACCTTGCCTGAAACATGTTAGCCAGTGAATCATGGCCTGTCTCCCCCATGGCCTGTGCAGAGCCTCTAAGTCATTTGTGAATGAAGGAGCATAGGTTAGTGATGGCATCAACAAAAGGAGTTAAGACAGGTGGATTCTATTTCTGGTTCTAAATTGATGATAAAATGGCTTCAGAGAAGTCACGTTAACTTTTTCAGGCCTCCTACCTATGAAATAAGAAGAAAACTTTTTTCTTGAAGACGATATAAAGATCTTGTTCTAACAGCTGGATTCTCTCAAGCTTCTCCCTTGCATTCAACCCTGCACACCAGCTCTGTGACCTATGCTTTTTCTTCGTGGGGGGGGATTCCCAGGACAATAACTCACATGACTCAGTTTTGATGTTGGTTCTCTTGGAGTTTTGAGCTCCAGTTGGGTTCTGGCTTTAGTTCTCGACTCGGGAAACCACTCTGCTGACATTTATCTTTATTGTACTCTAACTCCTCTGCCCCTCTTTTTTTCCCCACTTTTCCCAGATGGGTACTTCCCTAAATGATCTATTGTTCAGTGTTATGTGTTTTTGAATTTATTATAGACAAAATTAAAGTATATGTCTTAGGATACTTGCCTTTTTAGTTCCACATAATATTCCTGACGTTCATCTATGATTTTGCATGTATCTGTAATTCATTAATTTTCACAAGAACACAGTGTCTCATTGTATGCCTCTCATGCAGTTTATTCATCTCTTTTACAGGTGATGTACATTTAGGTTGTTCTCACTTTTCTTTCTATTGCAAAAAGTGCTTTTATGAATATGCAATTGTCTTCTAGAAGTAGTTGCTGGGTGATAACAGTTTTCAAAGATGCTTGCCTTAATTTACAATTCTATAGATGAGTAACTCCAGATCCTTGCCAACTTTAGATTTTGCCAGAATTTTAAAATTTTCTCAGTTTGACAGTTGTAATGTGGTACTTCATTGTGGTTTGAATTTTTATTTTATTGGTGATTCACATGGCTGAGAATCTCATTTATATTTGTTTGGCCATTTGGCTCTACTCTCCTCTGAAGACCTAGTCAATCTGTTGTTTCAGTTTTCTATTGGTTGTTTGCTTTTTTACTTAATGATTCATTGAAATACTTTATGTATTCTAGATAGTACTGCTTTGTCAGTAATACACCTGGCAAAAATTTTATAAGTTTGTGGTTTGCCTTTATATTTTTTCTTCGATATTTTGTGGTGAACTAAAGTTCTTACCTTTAAAAAAAAAAAAAAAAGATTTATTGATTATTTTAGAGAGAGAGAGCAAGCAAATGGGTGGTGGGAGGAGGTAGAGGGAGAAAATCTCAAGCAGTCTTCCCACTGAGCATGGAGCCTGATGTGGGGCTTAATCTTTTAATCCTGAGGTCATGACTTGAGCCAAAATCAAGAGTTGGATGCTTAACCAACTGAGCCACCCACGTGCCCCCAAACTTCTTACTTTTATTTATTTTATCTTATTTTTCATTTTTAAGATTTTTTTTTTATTCATGAGACACACACACACACAGAGAGATAGAGAGAGAGAGAGAGAGAGGCAGAGGGCAGCGAGCGCAAGGTGGGACTCAATCCCAGAACCCTGGGATCATGACCTGAGCTGAAGGCAGGCGCTTAAGCAACTGAGCCATTTAGCTGCCCAATTTTGCGTCTTGTTTTAGAAAGAATGTCCCTTGTCCTTAATGTCACAAAACTGTGGTTCCATGTTGTGCCTAAAAATAAACCTGGTGATTCACAGACCTGTACCCCTGGGGATAAAAATATATGTTTATAAAAAATAAAAAATTAAAAAAAAATTTTTATAGTGTTGCCTTTTGTGTGTAAGTCTTTAGTCCATTTGGAATTGTTTTTTTTGCATGAGATAAAGGAGAGCTTTGATTTCGTTTTTCCCACACAATAATAATTGTTCCAGTCATGTTTATTAAAAGCCTATCTTTCCCCTGCTCTTGACATAACAAGTTTATATTCTGTTTTTTCCCCCAAGTTTTTATTTAAATTCCAGTTAGTTTATATATGGTATAATATTGGCTTCTAGTATAGGATTTAGTGTTTCCTCACTTCATTCAAGAGCCGGTGCCCATCACAGCCCTCCTTGATACCCGTCACCCATTTAACTCAACTCCCCACTGACCTCCCCTTCAACTCTTTCTTCCTCTACTGTGTTTCATTCGTCTATTTATTTGTCTTTCCCTATAATAACAGCGTCCTACTTGTTAAAGCTTTATAACAATTCTTTTTTTAATGAATAAGTACCTTAATCCATATCACCTACCCCTTGACTTCACCTCTGGCAACCACTAATCTGTTCTTTGTATCAGGTTGGCTGTTTCTTGTTTGGTTATTTCTTTTTAGATTCCACATATAATGTGAGATTCCACGATATTTATCTTCCTCTGTCTAACTTACTTCACTTAGAATAACCTCTTCAAGTTCCATCCATGTTGTTGCAAATGGCAAGACTTTATTTTTATTTTTTTTGATGGCTGAATAGTGTTCCACTCTATATAGATTTCACAACTTCTTTACCCATTCATCGATCAATGACTCCTGAGTTGTTTCCATATCTTGGCTCTTGTAAATAATGCTACAATGAACATGGGGGTGAAGATATCTTTTTGAATTAGTGTTTTTGTTTTCTTCAGTTAAATACCCAGAAGTGGAATTGCTGGATCATATTTTTGATTTTTTGAGGAAGCTTCATACTGTTTTCCATAGTGGCTGCATGAATTTACATTCTTACCAATGGTGCACAAGAGTTCCTTTTTTTTCCACATCTTAACCCACACTTGATATTTCTTATCTTTTTGATAATAGTCATGTTAACAGTTATGAGGCAATATCTCATTGTGGTTTTGATTTGCATTTCCCTGATGACTAGTGATGTTGAACATCTTTTCATGTACCTGTATATCTTCTTTGGAAAAACGTCTGTTCAGATCCTCAGTCCATTTTTTGATTCAGGTTTTTTTTTTTTTTTGTTATTGAGTTATAAGAGTTCTTTATATATTATGGATATTAACTCTTTATCAGATGCATGATTTACAAATGTTTTCTTCCATACAGTAGGTTGCCTTTTCATTTTGTTGATGAATTCTCTGGTGTGCAGAGCTTTTTTGTAGTCTCACTTATTTGTTTGTTTATTTATTTATTTATTTATTTATTTATTTATTTTTGTTGCCTTTGCTTTGGGAGTTAAGTCTAAAGAATCATCACCAAGACGGATGTCAAGGAGATTACTGCCTATGTTTTCTTCTAGAAGTTATGCCTTAAGGTCTAATGTTTAAATTTTTATTTTGAGTTAATTTTTATGTATAGTGTCAGTTAGTACGGTTTCATTCTTTAGCAAGTGGCTGTCCAGTTTCCTCAACATCATTTGTTGAAGAGATTGTCATTTACTCATTGTATATTGTTGGCTTTACTGTTATAAGTTAATTGACCATATATGCATGGATTTATTTCTGGTCTCTCTACTCTGTTCCGTTAATGTATGTGTCTGTTTTTATGCTAATACCACACTGTTTTGAATACTACAGCTTTGTAACAGAGTTTGAATCAAGGGCTGTCATGTCTCCAGCTTGGTTTTTCTTTATCAAGATTGCTTTGGCTATTTTAGGTCTTTTATGGTTTGGTACAAATTTGGGGTTGTTTTTTCTAGTTCTGTGTGAAATTCCATTGGAATTTTGGTGAGAAAAATTCCACTGGAATCTTGAATCTGAAGATTGCTTTGCGTAATATGAACATTTTAATTTAATTTAATTTTTTTCAGTGTTCCAAAATTCATTGTTTATGCACCACACTAATAGGTTATTGCCTATGTTCTCCATGCAATACATGCCCTCCATAATACCCACCACCAAGCTCACTCAACCCCCCCACTCCCTCCCCTCCAAAACCCTCAGTTCGTTTCTCAGAGTCTGCAGTCTCTCATGGTTCGTCTTCCCCTCCAATTTCCCCCAACTAATTTCTCTCCATCTCCCAATGTCCTCTGTGTTATTCTGCATACTCCACAAGTAAGTGAAACCAAGTGATAATTGACTCTCTCTGGCTTACTTTCTCGCCTGGCTTACTTCACAGAGCATCATCTCTTCCAGTCCCATCCATGTTGATACAAAAGTTGGGTATTCATCCTTTCTGATGGAGGCCTAATACTCCATTTGTATATATGGACCATATCTTCTTTATCCATTTGTCTGCTGAAGGGCATCTTGGCTCTTTCCACAGTTTGGTGACTGTTCCCATTGCTGCTATGAACATTGGGGTACAGATGACCTTTCTTTTCACTACATCTGTATCTTTGTGGTAAATACCAAATAGTGTAATTTCAGGGTCATAGGGAAGCTCTATTTTTAATTTCTTAAGGAATCTCCACACCATTTTCCAATGTGGCAGTGCACCAACTTGCATTCCCACCAACAGTGTAAGAGGGTTCCCCTTTCTCCACATCCTCTCCAACACTTGTCATTTACTGTCTTGTTGTTTTTGGCCATTCTAACTGGTGTAAGTTGGTATCTCAATGTAGTTTTGATTTGAATGTCCCTGAAGGCTAATGATGATGAACATTTTTTCATGTGCCTGTTAGACATCTGTATGTCTTCTTTGGAGAAGTGTCTGTTCATGTCTTTGGCCCATTTTTTGACATGCTTATCTGTTTTGTGTGTGTTGAGTTTGAGGAGTTCTTTATAGGTCTTGGATATCAGCCCTTTATCTATATTGTCATTTGCGAATATGTTCTCCCATTCTGTGGGTTGCCTCTGTTTTTTTTTTTTTTTATAAAGATTTTTAAAAAAATTTTATTTATTTGACAGAGAGAGATCACAAGTAGGCAGAGAGGCTAGCATAGAGAGAGGAGGAAACAGGCTCCCTCCCGAGCAGAGAGCCCGATGTGGGACTTGATCCCAGGACCCTGAGATCATGACCTGAGCTGAAGGCAGAGGCTTAACCCACTGAGCCACCGAGGTGCCCCTGCCTCTTTGTTTTGTTGACTGTTTCCTTTGCTGTGCAGAAGCTTTTGATGTTGATGAAGTCCCAAAAGTTCATTTTTGCTTTTGTGTCCTTTGCTTTGGAGTCATATCTTGAAAGAATTTGCCATGACTGATGTTGAAGAGGTTATTGCCTATGTTCTCCTCTAGGATTCTGATAGATTCCTGCCTCACGTTGAGGTCTTTTATCCATTTTGAGTTTATCTTTGTGTATGATGTAAGAGAATGGTCGACTCTCATTCTTTTACATGTAGCTGTCCAATTTTCCCAGCACCATTTATTGAAGAGACTGTCTTTTTTACCCTAGATATTTATTCCTGCTTTGTCGAAGATTATTTGACCATAGAGTCATATTTGGTCCATATCTGGGCTCACTGGTCTATGTGTCTGTTTTTGTGCCAGTACCATGTTGTCTTGATATTCACAGCTTTGTAGGAAAGCTTGGAATCGGGCAATGTGATGCCCCCAGTTTTGTTTTTCTTTTTCAACATTTCCTTAGCAATTCGGTGTCTCTTCTGGTTCCATACAAATTTTAGAATTATTTGTTCCAGTTCTTTGAAAAATGCCAGTGGAATTTTGATCAGATGGTATTGAAATCATAGATTGCTCTAGGCAGTATAGACATTTTAACAATGTTTATTCTTCTGATCCTAGAGATGGAAGTCTCTTCCATCTTTTTGTGTCTTCTTCAATTTCTTTCATGAGCGTTCTGTAGTTTTTTGAGTACAGATCCTTTACCTCTTTGGTTTGGTTTATTCCCAGGTATCTTACGGTTCTTGGTGCTATAGTAAATGGAATCGATTCTCTAATTTCTCTTTCTATATTTTCGTTGTTAGTGTATAAGAAAGCAACTTTTTTCTGTACATTGATTTTGTATCCTGTCACATTACTGAATTGCTGTATAAGTTCTATTAGTTTGGGAGTGGAGTCTTTTGGGTTTTTCCATATAAATTATCTTATTATCTGCGAAGAGAGAGAGTTTGACTTCTTCTTTGCCAATTTGAATACATTTTATTTCTTTTTGTTGTCTGATTGCTGTTGCTAGGACTGCTAGTACTATGTTCAACAACAGTGGCAAGAGGGGATATCCTTGTCGTGTTTCTGATCTCAAAGGGAAGGCTGTCAGCTTTTCTCCATTGAGGATGATATTCACTGTGTGTTTTTCATAGATAGATTTTATGAAGTTGAGGAATGTTCTCTCTATACTTGTACTTTGAAGCATTTTAATCAGGAACGGATGCTGTATCTTGTCAAATGCTTTTTCTCCATCAGTTGAGAGGACCATGTGGTTCTTTTCTCTTCTCTTACTGATTTGTTCTCTCACATTGATTGATTTGTGAATGTTAAACCACCTTTGCATCCTATGGACAAATCCCACTTGGTCATGGTGGATAATATTTTTAATGTACTGTTGGATCCTGTTAGCTAGGATCTTCTTGGGAATCTTAGCATCCATATTCATCAGGGATGTTGGTCAGAAATTCTCCTTTTTTGGTGGGGTCTTTGCCTGGTTTGGGGATCAGGGTAATGCTGGCTTCATAGAAAGAGTCTGGAAGTTTTCCTTCTTTTTCTATTTTTTGAAACAGCTTCAGGTGAATAGGCACTATTTCTTCTTTGGATGTTTGGTAACATTTTCCAGGAAATCCGTCAGGCTCTGGGCTCTTGTTTCTTGGGAGGTTTGTGATCACTGCTTCAATCTTGTTACTAGATATTGGTCTATTCAGGTTGTCCATTTCTTCCTGATTCAGTTTTGGAAGATTATAGTTTTTCAGGAATACATCCATTTCATCTAGGTTGCTTAACTTATTGGCATATAACTGTTGATAATAATTTCTGATGATTGTTTCTATTTCTTTGGTGTTAGTTGTGATCTCTCCCTTTTCATTCATAATGTTATTAATTTGGGTCTTCTCTCTTTTCTTTTGGATTAGTTTGCTCAATGGTTTATCAATCTTATTGATTCTTTCAAAAAACCAGCTTTTAGTTTCGTTGATGCATTCTACTGTATCTCTAGTTTCTATCTCATTGATCTCTGTTCTAATTTTGATTATTTCCCTTCTTGTGTGTGGGGTTGGCTTAAGTTGTTGTTGATTCTCCAGTTTTTTAAGGTGTAAAGAGAGCTGGTGTATCTGGATTTCTCAATTTTTTTGAGGGAGGCTTGGATGGCTATGTATTTCCCCCTTAGGACTGCCTTTGCCATATCCCATAGGTTTTAGGACCAAAGTGTCTTCATTCTCATTGGTTTCCATTAACTGCTTAAGTTTTTTTTTTATTTACTTGTTGATCCAAGCATTCTTAAGCAAGGTGGTCTTTAGCTTCCAAGTGTTTGAATTCCTTCCAAACTTTCTCTTGTGGTTGAGTTCCAGTTTCAAAGCACTGTAGTGTGAGAATATTCAGTGAATAATCTCCATCTTTGGTATCAGTTGAGCCCTGATTTGTCACCCAGTATGTGGTCTATTCTGGAAAAAGTTTCATGTGCATTCAAGAAGAATGAGTATTCTGTTGTTTTACGGTGGAATGTTCTGTATATATTCTGAGGTCCATCTAGTCCAATATGTCATTCAATGTTCTTGTTTCTTTATTGATTTTCTGCTTGGATGATCTGTCTATTACTGAGAGTGGGGTGTTAAGATCTCCTGCTATTAACGTATTCATATCAATATGACTCTTTATCTTGATGAACAGTTGTCTTATGTAGTTTGCTGCTCCCACATTGGGGGCATAATATTTACAGTTGTTAGATTGTTTTGGTGGATAGACCCTTTAAGAATGATGTGGTGTCCTTCTTTAATTGATTACAGTCTTTAGTTTAAAATCTAATTTATCTGATATAAGAATCACTATTTCAGCTTTGTTTTGAGGCCCATTATCATGAACAATGCTTCTCCATCCTTTCACTTTCAGCCTGGATGTATCCTTAGGTTCCAAATGAATCTCTTTTAGACAGCATATGGATGGGTCCTGTCATTTTATCCAATCTGCAACCCTGTGCCATTTTATGGGAGTGTTTAGGCTCAATCACATTGAGAGTGATTATTGAAAGATGTGTTTTTATTGACATCATGTTGCCTGTGAAGTCCTTGTTTCTACAGATTGTCTCTGTAAATTTCTGTCCTATGACACTCTTGGGTTCTTTCTTCTTTTATAGAACCCCTCTCCCTTTTATATTTCTTGTAGTGCCAGCTTGGTGGTCACATATTCTTTAAAACTTTGCCAGTCTTGGAAGCTCTTTATGTCTCCATCCATTTTGAATGTCAGCCTTGCTGGATAAAGTATTCTTGGTTTTATGTTTTTCTCATTTAGTGCCCTGCTGAGCAGAGCGCCCAATGCAGGACTTGATCCCAGGACCCTGAGATCATGACCTGACCCAAAGGCAGAGGCTTTAACCCACTGATCCACCCAGGTGCCCCTGCTTTGTTTTGTTTTTAAGTAAACTCTAGGCCCAATTTTGGGCTTAAACTCATGACCCCAAGATCAAGAATCACATGCTGTACTGACCAAGGCAGCCAGGTGTCCGAGTTTTTGCCTTTTTTTTTTTTTTTTAAAGGGAGACTTTTGACTGATTACTTTTTAAAAAATGTAAATAAACATATTTATTGTTTTTTCAAATTGCTCTTTGGACCAATTTTGTAAATTATATTTTTCAAGGATCTGGCCGTGTCATCTCTTTACATTTATTGGCATAAAGTTGTTATTATCTTTTTAATATTTGTAACATCTGTAACTTTGTTTCATTTTCATTCCAGTATTATTCATTCAGTTTATCTTTTGTCTGAAGCAGACTTGTCCAGCATTTGTCAATTTTATTATTCTTTAAAATAACCTAGTTTCCCATTACCATTCCCCTCCATTGGGTGTTTGTTCTCCATCATTTCATTATTTATCTTTTTTTTTTTTTATCTTTTAATGTTCTCTGGGTAGTTAGATTTTCAGTCTTTTAACTTTTCTATTATAATCATATTGCATTACACATTCTACTATAAACACTACTTTGCCTTTCTTTTACAGGGTATGAGACACATGTACTATTTTTGTTATTATTCAAACTCTAAATATTTTATAATTTCCCTTAAGAGTTGATCTGAGAGTTATTAAATTTGTGTTTTTAAATTTTCAAACATATGGGGATTTTCACTTATAGTTTTGTATTTATAATAATAATTACATAACTTTTATAGTTAAAAATGTGATCTACATGATATCAACTTTTTGACTTTTTTTAACTTTTTGACATTTTTGAGTTACTCTAACTTTAGACACGGTTCATTTTTATAAATATTTTTCACATTCTTGAAAAGAATGTATATTGTGAGGCCATAGTGTTCAGTATATGTGCATTAGATAATGTTTTTGCTTATTATTCAAATCAATCTCCTTGCCCATTTATTTTGTGTTTAGGCTATTATTGGGAAAAATATGTTTAACTATTGCACTATGATGGCAGAATTGCCTTTTTTGGGGTATTTCTGCTTATTTTTGCCTCAAGTATTTCAAAGTTATATTACACAGTGTCTTGTTGCATCCTAATACCTTCTTTTGACACTGATGTCTAGGAGGATCGAGTAAATACACCTGGCTAGATTAGGGTTAATTTTCAAAGAACGTTCCTCAGCTCTGCCAAAGATCTTTCCTCTGTCTAAGAATTTATATCAATATGCATTTCAGATGTACAAATAAAAGAAAGCATTAGATTAGTGGACTGTGTAAATAACACCAGCAGGATTTGTGTAAATTATTATTGCTTTTTGGTAGTGATGGGGAAGCTGGGTTTATATTTCTTTTGTTGGATTCATTAAATAGGTTTGCTATCACTTCTTTTCATAGTTGATATATTAACTTGTTCTTGACTCTCTGGGTTTATTAATCCCCTGAGAGAAAAAACATGATGCTGAAGGCCATGAGTCAGTGATGGAAGAAAAATGGGAAAGAGCCACAGAAAAGGACCCAGTCAGTCAATATCTATCTGTCTAGAGTCCTCTCAGTATCTCCTTCTCTTTTCTAGCTTCTGGGCTCCTTGAGGGGGCAGGAAGGAGATGGGCTTTCAGAATCTGCTGTCCCAGTTTCAACTGTCACACAAGAAATCATTAACATTATACAGAGTGTGGGTCTGAATAACATTAAACACTGGACACCTAGACCAGCGTTTTTGAAATCTTAGTTTCATGGCGCCATTTAAAAAAAGTCCAAGTTACCTTTAAACATAAACATATTCAGAGGATGATAGCAATTACCCACAATTTTGAGAGATACGCAAGACAATACATTTTTGAACCGTATAGTTTTGGCAGAGCATAGTTCCTTTTGAAGTGCTTTATCAGGAATGAAAATGATGAAGAGTGCTGAGAATATGCAAATACATTCAAGTGCACACAATTAAAACCCTGAGATGCATTGATGATAAATCACTTCACTGTGGTTGCAAGTATTCGCAATAGGAATTCAAATTGATAATTATGATTATATGATTCTTAGAATAGCTAACAGTTTTCCATTTTCATCTGCTCTTTGAAATAAAAGGAGGTGTATAATAACAAAAAACCCATCTATAATAGGCAGATCGCATTTCGAATATATGGGAACTCTTTCTTCTCTCTGGCAGACTTATAGAGAAGTGCCTTGAGAAAACAAGTAGAAAAAAAAAAAAGCTGGTCTTATTCTTGTTCTCCAGGATCTCACATTCCCAACCTCAGAACAAATCTCCAAAGTTTTAGTTCCAGAATTATGTCCAGTAGAGGCCTTCAAGGATGAGAGCAGGTGCTCTGTGCACCCATGACCATGCAGATGTGTAGTTCTGCAGTGTAAACCACTTCCAACCAATCCCTTTGCTGAGCAAGCCTGGATGGGTGGAACGACCTTATGAAGGGAATGTGTGTGAGGGTGTGTTAGGGGAGGACTACTGTGGTTTCTTATCATCTGCACCATTTTTTTTTTCTCTGCTTTTTGTGTCTTGCTCAGCTTGGAGGGATGAGTCAAGCTGAGCAGACATTCTTCCAATTCAGAACCCACGTTGGTTGCATGTGTGATGGCTTTGTAGAGGTACAGGAGGGCTAGCTTGGGTGGATGCTGGGATCACTGGGCTCTTGCTGGAGAGCTAACTGGGTGTAGCAAAATCAGCTCACTTCCTCCTGGTGCAGGATCTTCCCTAGAGAGGAGACTATTCTGCTATTCTCTCTCATCTTTTGTCTGTCTGGACCCAGCTTATTCCAATGTTTAATTTTCAAGTGTGCTGATTTGAAAATGTAGGTTTTATTATCACTCAGGTATGATGGGGCCCCTAGATCAGGAGATGGCTGCCATTGAAAAGATAGTATGTTACTCATGAACAGTTTCCTGGGGTTGGGGGACGAAGGCAGGCCATACCCCACAGGCCACACAGGGAAGCACCAGGGCCAGTCAGGAGACAGATGGAGTGAGAGCAAAGCATGGGCAAGAACCTGTGCTGGGTTTTCTACAGGAATAGGATACCTACAGGGTACAGGTATTGATTGGTTTGATTGGTTCACGTTTCAAAGGCAGGCTTGGTGGTGCCGGGGAGGGGCAGTTCCAAGAGTCAGCAAGCCCTCAGGATGTCAAAGCATCAGAGTCTCACAGTTTTATACAGTGTTGTAAATGACAAGAGCCCCCCTTCCCGTGGGGACTTCTCAAGGCTTTGCACAAGTGTCTAATAGTGACTGGACTCTGGGTAGACCCGCGACCCAGCTGAGAGAGCCTGTGTGCACTGACAGCACATTCTGTCTGAGTTAAATTCACCTTCCTGCCTCTGACACCTACCCTGGGGTGGCAGATTCTGCAGTGGACTTTGACTAAGACATCACGGAACCTCTCTGAGTTTCATCTGGGAACCATGGGCAAGGGCAGTCTTATCTATTGAGAGTGAATCAGAAAAACAGACATGAAAGGGATTTAAAGCTTTAAAGTACCTGCTGTACTGTACAAGAATGATTCATGATTACTTGGTAGGGAAAAGAAGGAGATACCTCGAAAGAAACATGCACTAAAATAGAAATAACATAACACATTACCAACAATGCGATAAGATCCGTCTTTTAAAGTTTGATTTAAAGCTGACACAGTAAGCATGAGCTCCATTTAGCATTCCAAAACTCAGAGTTTTGGCTCTGAGTTGAGGTAATTTATAGAATTTGGCAACCCTCTAACTCACCGTGGAGATGTTGGCCAAGTCTTGCAATTCTTAATCAAATCATCACAGCACAGTATCTGTGTGTTCTTGTCTACTGCTTTTGAAGTAAGATTTGGGCAATTTCCCTGTAGGCCCTTAAGCATTTCAGGTTTCCTCAAAACAGTTTCCACAAAACCCGTTTTCCTTTATGTCTGTGACAAAGTCCTAGAGAGGCTTTGATTATACTGTTTGCCAATCCTGTTGAAAAAAGGCTTTCTCTTACTGGCTGGGGATTCTACTAGGAGGCTCGGTTTATTTCCTTACATGCCTGGTGTGTACTAGTTAGCAGCTGCTTAGTGTCCCAGATTTTAAAAGAGAATGTGGTGAGGCTTCCTGTAGGATGATGGAGGTTCTCAAGAAGTAAATGAAAAGAAGGCAGAGAGAAGGTGATTACATTGTGTTCTGAGGACCTCGGCGAGCAGACAGAATTGAAACAAACCATCACCAGAGAGGAGAGGGAGAGATGGGAGTTCATAGAGCAGGATTAGAAACCGAGTTACCAGAATAACAGGCAGGAAGCTGGCAACTGGTGTGGCAATGCTAGCTCTGTTGACGAGAAACCTGTTGTTTCCATTTATTATCTGAAAAGTAAGACGAGCCTTCTCACTGCAGAAGAAGACCACAGGCACCAGCGGATGATGCTGGAAGCCCACAGAAGCTTCGAATTTCTCTGGAAATGCAAAAGAATGCTCTTTCATGCAGACAGTAAAATAATTATGATTGCCAATGCACCAGCTTTAAAAATACATTATGAACTTTCATTTCTGGAACAATGTCTCTCAGTGGAAGGTATTGTTCTCGATAAATAGGAAACTTAAAATGCAAAAAACAGTGATAAGATTTACCTTGCTTAAAAGGGAGAAAAAAAATCACTTGTAAAATGAAGATTAAAAACCTCATGGCCTCAAGGGCACCTGGGTGGTGCAGTTCGTTGAGAGTTCAACTTTTGGTTTCGGCTCCTGTCATGATCTCAGGGTCATGGGATGGAGGCCCACTTTAGGCTCCATGCTCAGAGGGAAGTTTGCTTAAGATTCTCTCTCTGTCTGCCCACACCCCCACCCCATGCCCTCTCTTTGTGTGTGTGTGTGTGTGCGCGCGCGTGCGCACGTGTGTGTGTCTAAAATAAATAAATAAATCTTAGAGAAAAAAAGAACAAGAACAAGAACAACAACAAAACCCACATGCCCTGCTTCTGGAAATATCGACCAGCTCCTACACAGTAGATCTTAGGCTGAATGATGTAAACTTTTCCACATTGCTAACTCCCCGTGTTAGCCCCTCAGGCCCCTTGAGGGATTTTGGGAATCCCTTACTTTCAGAGTCCCCCGGAAGTTTATATAGTTTGGGTCCCGGGGGAGAGGGGCTAGCACAGAGTAGGTATCTCTGGGTTTAATATCAGATCCGGCTCTCAGCAGAAGTGGGCACGTGGGTTCGGCAGGATATCTTTCCCATCTGCCAGGGTTTCCCAGAGCTCGGATTTGGGACTTCCTCCTTTCCTGACCTCTTGTACTCTGGTTCCTGCTGGGCTGGCTCCCCATTCTCACGGGAACACCTGCTCCCACGGTTCCTCTCTGTTGTCCGAGTTTTTGCTCCCTTCCACCTCCTTTGCTTCTCGACTCAAGCTGGACCCCAGGGCCCAGTGTGTGCAAATTCCTCATTCACACCGCAGCACCCCTCAGCCCGTGGAGTCTTCCACTGTTCTCACTTGTCACATCCATGCCTGGATAGGGACACTTCCTCCTGCTATTCCCAGGTCCCAAGAATTGATAGAGGAGGGTGAGGAACTTCTGAGACATCAGTCGGCAGCTCTCTTCTCCCCCCTGGAAATTCTCCACTCTTACTTTGCTCAGACCATCAGATCTGTCTAACAGAGACCCTTTAATTTCCCCTTATATCACATCTAAAGTTCTCTGAGTGGGGGCAGGATGTTTTTGAGATATTAACCTATGTTAATTAATTCTTCCAGCATTTCTTCTTTTCTCTCCCCATGCATAGAAGCAGTGAATGGGCTCCATGTTCATGGTCTCAGCATTGGGATAGAATGGGGGAGGAGGGGTCTTAACTGCCTTTGGTTTCAGAGGAACCTTGAGCTCTTAGGAGAAAGGGGGAACTGAGAATTGACCCGATGTTTGGATGAAACAAGAAAGGAGGATTCTCGTCTCCACTTCTCCTTAGTCCTTCCCCAGACTAGAATTTTCTGGGATGGTGGGGAAGACAGAGACTCGGTGAAGCCTGGAGAGAGGGAACCCACTGCCTTCTTGCTCAACAGAATTGCAGGGAGAGAACGGAGTCATGGTGTTTAAGTACATGGATGCTTAGTGTGGTAGAGATCCCTGCATGCTAGGCATGGCACAAAAGCCACAGCAAGTCTCCTGTGCTGGAATGATGTGGAAACGGCAGAGAGAGCCTCCAGACTGCGGGCATGTCTTAGTGGAAATCCCTGACCATGTTTTAGTGCTCTGAGTACCCCAGAACCTTGACAGAGCCGTGGGAAAGGAAGTGGGGTGGGGAGAATCAACTAGGATAAAATTTCCACCAATCCAGTAGGCCGAGGACTTATAATGCAGATTAAGTTGAGTTACAGAAAAGACTGTTTATATTTATTGTACACTTGAGTGAAAGACTGAGGTTCACTGAAGGGGCATCTGCAGCTCAATGTTTATAGCAGCAATGTCCACAGTAGCCAAATTCTGGGAAGAGCCCAGATGTCCATCGACAGATGAATGGATAGAGAAGATGTGGTAGATACCTATACCGTGTAATATTACTCAGCCATCAGGTAAATGAAATCTTGCCATTTGCAATGATGTGGATGGAACTAGAGGGTATTTTGCTAAGTGAAATAAGTCAGTCAGAGGAAGACAATTATCAGATGATCTACTCATATGTGGAATTTTAAAACAAAACAGAGGATCATAGGGAAGAGAGGGAAAAAAATAAAACAAGATGAAACCAGAAGGCAGACAAATCATAAGAGACTCTTAATCATGAGAAACACATTGAGGCTTGCTGGAGGAGAGGTAGGTGGAGAGGTGGGGTTACTGGGTGATGGGCTAGGGCATGTGATGGAGTGAGCACTGGGGGTTGTATGCAACTGGTGAATCACTGATTTCTACCTCTGAAACTAACAATATGCTATATGTTAATTAACAGAATTTAAATTAAAAAAATAAATAAAATGGGGGGAAAAAAGACTAAGATTCAGACCCACTTCATTGCCTTCTGTTCCATTTTCACTGTAAGCACACCACACCATTATCCTGAACTCTTGTTTAACATTTTCCAACATCTACCAAGCCTTTGCTGTAACATACAGCCCTTCTCCTATTAGGTTATTTTAAGTCTCAAGGGACAGAAGTCAAAGTCACAAGAAGGTGAGTCTGTTGGTTCATGGAATCCGAGGACATGTTAAATGGGAAAACCATTGGAAAGGCAGTATTGTAGCCATGCCTTAGAAATAATTGGAACTTAAGTCTAGCTTCCCTTAGCGTTCTTTCTCTCCATTTCTTCCATCCACTTCTCTCTGAAAAGCAGAATTATCATCTTTCTTTGCAGATTGACTGGCTTATTCTAGCAGGGAAGAAATATGATTGCTGACAGAACCAAAGTTTTTCATGTTAAAATTTCTGCTATGAGGAAAAGACTGACTCATGCTTTCTCTTTGATACCACATTTAGAAATCCACATTTCTGACATTCCTTATGTCAGCTGCAAGGTTCAAGGTGGAGGTAGAAATAGTTTACAGAAAGGGCTAAGGAAGGGATGGAACAGACAGAACAACAGACGTCCATGGCCCATCTTGAAGGAGGTAGGTAGTTAGTAGTTACTGGCTGTTATTTAGGTGGGCGGTGAGCACCCACATTCAGTCACAGCAAGTAAATACTCACAAAGGAATGGGAGTATATTACCTGTATTGTTTCCACTTCTTTACTGCTCACTCTCCTCACTTTCTTGCAGTTTGCTTCCTGTTTTTTTTTTTTTTTAAGATTTTATTTATTTATTTGACAGAGAGAGATCACAAGTAGACAGAGAGGCAGGCAGAGAGAGAGAGAGGAGGAAGCAGGCTCCCTGCTGAGCAGAGAGCCCGATGTGGGACTCGATCCCAGGACCCTGAGATCATGACCTGAGCCGAAGGCAGCGGCTTAACCCACTGAGCCACCCAGGCGCCCAGTTTGCTTCCTGTTTTGAGCACCATGAAGAAATTCTCTTAAAGTTTGCTGTGAGTGACCTCATAATTCTCCAAATTCAACTACCTCTTCTTCTTCTTCTTTTTTTTCTTTTTAAATAACCACCCTCTTTAATCTTTCTCTAGTAGTTGACTCTGTCCCTGGCACATTTTGCCAAAACACTTTTTTTCTCAGCCTGAATTCATGGGCCCATTTTTACCTGGTTTTCTTCCTGTTTTCCAGATAGTGCTTTCTGCGCCCTTTGCTGATTTTTCCTTTTTCTTTCTGCTCCTTAATTGTAGGCAATCATGCCATTTTGGACCTCCATCCCATTTTTCTCTGCTCTCTTGCCTACTGTGGTTGGAAAGCTCCAGTAGCTTTTTTTTTTTTTTTCCTACAGCATAAAAACAAAAGCACTAAAAGCCTCAAAAAGCTAAAGCAAAGTTAACATTTCATAATCATAATGTGATGAATGATAATAGTAATAGCAAGAATTGACAATTATGGAGCATTGATCGCTGCTCTAAGCACTTCATTGAATTAATGAAGATGTTGATGTTCATCCTACAAGGTGAATGATTTTTTTTTAACAGAATGTGCATGGCATGTGCACACGAATGTGCACAGGTATGTGCAGGAATTGAACACTTGTCCAGTGTCAAACGATGAGAAAGACAATGTTCATACTTGGGGAGTCTCCTAGACATGCCTGAAGCTTCTTGGAATTCTCACTTTCGCTCCCCATGATTGGCTTCCACTCCATCATTAAATGTTCTGCTCCACTTTCAAGGAATAGGTTCCCAGATCATTCCTTCTCAGTGCCTAAATGATTCTTTCCTGCCTTTGAACTCCCATGCTGTCTTGCTTATAAATTTGTGACTTTATATTCTAGTTGATGATTTAAAAGATGTCAGCTGATTTAATAGACAGTGAGAACCTCTAGGTTTGTGTGCTCCCCACCATTTCCAGTTTTTCCAACATCATTTGTTGAAGAGACTGTCTTTTGTCCATTGGGTATTCCTTCCTTTTTTGTCAAAGATTAGTTGACCTTATAGTTGCAGGTCCATTTCTGGGTTCTCTTGGTGCTTTGTTTATCACAGATGTTCAATTAATGCTTATTAAATGAATAAATAAGCCATTTGTCAAATAATAAATACATAATTGAGAATCTTTTGTATAGACCAAAGCTGCCTGCAGGTTGGTACTCTTCCTAAAACTGTTACGTTGAGGTAAGGAGCTTGGATCAGAGTGTAAATCAACACACAGCTTTCTTCTTTAAGAAATTCTTGCTAATGGGGCACCTGGGTGGCTCAGTGGGTTAAAGCCTCTGCCTTTGGCTCAGGTCATGATCTCAAGGTCCTGGAATAGAGCCCTGCATCAGCACCACATCAGGCTCTCTGCTCAGCAGGGATCCTGCTTCCCCCTCTCTCTCTGCCTGCCTCTCTGCCTGCTTGTGATCTCTGTCTGTCAAATAAGTAAATAAATAAATCTTTAAAAAAAAGAAATTCCTGCTAAGGATATAAAATCCATGTGCAGAAGTCTGTTGTATTTCTATACATCAATAACAAAGCAGCAGAAAAAGAAATCAGAGAATTGATCCCAGTTGTAATTGCACCAAATACAATAAGACACCCAGGAATAAACCTAACTGAAGAGGTTAAGGATCTGTACTCTGAAAACCACAGAGCACTTAACGAAAGAAACCAAAGAGGGCACAAAGAAATGGAAAAGGATTCCATGCTCATGGATTGGAAAAGCAAACATTGTTAAAATGTCTATACTACCCAAAGCAATCTATACATTTAATGCAATCCCTATCAAAATACCACCAGCATTTTTCACAGAGCTAGAACAAATGATCCTAAAGTTTGTATGGAACCACAAAAGACTCAGAATAGCCAAAGCAATTCTGAAAAAGAAAAGCAAAGTCGGAGGCATCACAATTCGGGACTTCAAACTCTATTACAAAGCAGTAGCTATCAAGACAGCATGGTACTGGTACAAAAACAGACACAGATCAATGGAACAGAATAGAGAACCCAGAAATGGACCCACAACCATATGATCAACTAATCTTTGACAAAGCAGGAAAGCATATCTAGTGGAAGAAAAGACAGTCTCTTCAACAAATGGTGTTGGGAAAACAGGACAGCCACATGCAGAAGAATGAAACTGGACTACTTTCTCACATCATAAACAAAAATAAATTCAAAATGAATGAAAGACCTAAATGTGAAACAGAAAACCATCAAAATCCTGGAGGAGAACACAGGCAGTAACCTCTTTGGCCTCAGCTGTAGCGACTTCTTACTAGACATGTCAATGGAGACAAGCAAACAAAAGCAAAAATGAACTACTGGGATTTCATCAAGATAAAAATGTTCTGCACAGCAAAGGAAACAACAAAACTAAAAGGCAGCCTACAGAATTGGAGAAAATACTTGCAAATGACCTATATGATAAAGGGTTAGTATCTAAAATCTACAAAGAACTTATCAAACTCAACACCCAAAAACCAAATAATCCAGTTAAAAACTGGTGAGCATACATGAACAGACACTTCTCCAAAGAAGACATCCAGGCGGCTTACAGATATATGAAAAGGTGCTCAACATCACTCATCATCAGGGAAATACAAATTAATACCATGATGAAATACCACCTCACACCATCAGAATGGCTAAAATTAACAACACAAGAAGCAACAGGGGTTGGAGGGGATGTGGAGAAAGAGGAACCCTCTTGCACTGCTGGTGGGAATGCAAACTGGTATAGTCACTCTGGAGAGCAGTTTGGAGTTTCCTCATATAGTTAAAAATAGAACTACCTGATGACCCAGCGAGTGCACTAGGTATTTACCCAATGGACACAGAAATACACATTTTAAGGGATACATGCACCTTGATGTTTATAACAGCGTTATCAACAACAGCCAAACTATGGAGAGAGCCCAAAGGTCCATTGTCAGATGAATGGATAAAGAAGAAGTGAGATATATATCTGCATATCTATCTGTCTATCTACATATCTATAGATAGATATGGAGATATCCATCTCTCTATCTACGTAGATAGAGAGATGGATATCTCCATCGAAAGGAATGAAATCTTGCCATTTGCAATGACATGCATAGAGCTAGAGTGTATCATGCTAAGTGAAATAAGTCAGTCAGAGAAAGATAAATACTATATGATCTCATTCATATGTGGAATTTAAGAAAGAAAACAGGTGAACACACAGGAAGAGGGCAAAGGGAAAAAAGGAAAGAGGGAAACAAGTTATAGGAAACTCTTAACAACAGAGAACAAACTGGGGGAATGAAAGGAGAGGTGGGTGGGGGGATAGGCTAGATGGGGATGCAGGTAAGTGATGCGTCACTGCGTTCCACTCCAGAAGCCAATATTGCACTGTATGTTAACTAACTAAAATTTAAATTAAAAAAAAGTCCCGCTAAGAAATAAAAATATTGGTTGAACTAAGCAGTATGCAAATAAAACAATAAATAAAAAAGAGTGTGAAGATCTCTATTTTGAGTAGCACAGCTCTAGGGGATAGAAGGCAGGCACGATATGACTTCTACCCCTGGGGACTTACTTTCTAGTTGAAGAGCTATAAAACAATATTTTAAAATAAGAATAACAACAGCTAAATCACAAGAGGATAAGCATGCAGGTGAGTAAAAAGAATAAAGGAATTAAAGGGATTCCAAACTTTTGGCCCAACTCTCTGATTTTTGCAGATCAAGAAACAAAGTCTCCAACAGGCTGTTATAGGCAAGTCTTAATAATGCAAAATGTTTCCATGGAAGCAAAAAATGAGAAACACAATTCAAAATACAACCAGATGTTAACTGCGATATGAACATTCATAACAGTTATAGGGGATGTGGGTATCACAAGAAAATGCTCTGATCTTTACCTGTAGATTCAATAAAATCCTTAAGTTTGTGTGATGAAATATGACAATTGGGATGTAAATGATTTAAAAATATATTTTTGCAGTCTTCATGTCTTTGCTCTACTTAAAAATGCTAAATTTATCTTGTTAAAAAAACATAAATACTTAAGAAAGCACTTTGTGAGTGGCTGTATTTTCTTGGAAGGGCTTCAAATATAGATGCGTGCAACAAGGCTTTCAAACATTTGTTTGTTGGTTACGAATACAATTTTAAGTAGTCTGACAGTCATCATTTTTGGGGAGAAATATTATCAACCGGCATAGACTTACTGAACCAGGCATTATGCCCAAAGTAGAACTGATTACAAATATTGGGTTGAATGTGCCAGATTTCTTGAACAGTCACTTCCTAGAGATACGTGCTTTAAATCAGCAATTGCTAGGGAAATAGAAAAAGAGATCGACACATCTTAAGGAACAAAATATATAATCTGAGCATAGAAATTTATGCTGTTGCAGGTAAAGGAGAAAGAAAAATCTCTACCCCAGGACAAAGATGATACTGTTGTGGTTCGTGTGCTTCCTGACAAAATATTTCATCTGCCTGGACACATATGAGATGGGGCTCAGCTGGCAGGAGGTAGAGACAGATTCTAGCACAAACAGTCCAGTGCACGCTTATGAAGGGGTTATAAAAACCATCTGATTTACATTCTCTATTAGCTCCATTCCCATCGCTGAACTAAGGGAACACACACATGGGATTTCATTTTTCATCAAAATGAAATCCCAGTGAAGCCGAAGCAAAATGTAAACAACAACAGCAACAAAAAACCCTGAGAAAAATAGAAGTCCTGTGTCAGTAGGAACTGTTGACTAATTTTGCTTAAAAGCTATTTAAAGATAAAGAGAGCAGCCCAAGAAGGAGGAAAATCAAGACGGAGAGACTTTCAAGCTTGATCATTAAGTGATCTTTATTGATTAGGGATGAATAGCAGGTTCGTTTTTGCTTGGCATTTTTTTTATCCCCTCCAAGATGAGAAAGAACACAGAGGCTGTTTTCTTCAGACACTTACAAGGCTCAGGCTGAGAAGTATTGCAAAAACCTGTATTGAGCTTTATTCTTGTTACGGACTGAACTGTGTCCTAAATTCATATATTGGAACACTAACCCCCAAAGTGACTGTATTTGGAGACAGGGCCTTCAAGAAGGTAATTAAGGTTAAATGGGGTCACAGAGTGGGGTCCCAATCCAATAGGACTGGTGTCCTTACAAGAAGAGAGAGAGAAATCAGAGATGCTCGCACACGGAGAAAAGACCAGGTGAGGATGGAGAAAAAAAGCAGCCATATGCAAGCCAAGCCAAGAGGCCTCGGGAGAAACCAAACCTGTTAACATCTTCATCTTGGACAGAAAGCCTCCAGAACTGTGAGAAAATATTTCTGTTGTTTAAGCCACTCAATGCATGGCACTTGATATAGGAATCCTAGCAGGCTAAGACATTCTAGATGTATTCTACTCAAAGTATGGTTAGAGCCAGTCTTTGAAGTGTATGTTGATGGTAGGTTAAGTCCTGAAATTGAGAGTAAGATTTAGGAAACTTCAAACAAAAAAACAAACGATTTGACAGATTTACTTTATGTCTCTTGAATCAAATAGTACAATATTGAGACGAGTGATACATATTCTTTTGAAAAATTTCACTTTTCTAATAGTGTATTTCTGCTGTGTTTGACAAAAGTATCACTTTGTGATGGACTGGAAAGATAATCAGGTCCTTCAGCATAGGGACAAGGCTTGCAAGGAAACTCGTTCCCTCATTTCCCATCTGTGTTTCGAATCTAAGACAGATGATTAAATTCTGTGATCTCTGAATGGGTGTACGTCTCAGGAATCCAAGAGAGATTGTCTTCCACCTTCTCCACTCAGATTCTCATTGAGAAATGGCCCAGATTTTTTTTTTTTTTTTGAATGAAGACAATGTAAACTGGAGGGTAGAGCCCAAAGAACATGGTTCTTACTGTCAGAACTTACCAAGAGCTCCTTGTCGCTTCCTCTGATAGTTAAAGAATATAAGAATTGCCACACACAGCCTAAATGTGATCCATCCAGCCTAGAAGTGGCTTTATCGTGAGAATTCTGGAGATTTCTCTAGGAAATCTGGGAGGACATCTGCCCCCCAAAGCCTCCAACCCCAAATGTTCTCAATGTCCAGCATGAGTATCTCTAAGCGCAAAGTCTCCATAATTCAGAAGAGCTCTTCTGCAGTACGGCCTGAGAAGAAGAAAAGCAAGTGGGAAAGATAACCAGTGTTGGCGGAAAATCTATTTTGTAACAAGGCCCTGTGATAGGTGCTTTTATGTTGAACACTCTCGATGCTCTCAACAGCCTTATGAATTTCCTTTTAATTTTGTTTTTTAAGATTTTATTTATTTATTTGACAGACAGAGATCACAAGTAGGCAGAGAGGCAGGCAGAGAGAGAGAGGGGGAAGCAGGCTCCCCGCTGAGCAGAGAGCCCAATGTAGGGCTCGATGCCAGGACTCTGGCATCATGACCTGAGCCGAAGGCAGAGGCTTAACTCACTGAGCCACCCAGGCGCCCCCTTTTAATTTTTTTAAAATTATTTTTATTTTTTAACTTTTTAAATTTTTATTTTTTGTTAACATATAATGTGTTATTAGCCCCAGGGGTACAGGTCTGTGAATCGCCAGGTTTACACACTTCACAGCACTCACCATAGCACATACCTCCCCAATATCCATAACCCCACCACCCTCTCCCTACCGCCCCAAGCCCTAGAAAACATATGAATATCTAATGAGGCAACTAAGAACTGGAAAGGTCCGAGACTGTGCCTAAGGTCACAACACTAATGGGGGGTGGAACGGAATTGCTTCTCTCCCCTCCCCTGTGTTCAACTCACAGCTAAATCCTATTGGTTCTGCCTCTTAAGCAAGTTTCAGTCAGTCCCATCTCCGCCAGTCTTCTGACCATGAGTTTACTTCAATCTGGAACATTGCAGTGACCACTTAACTGGCCTCTGTACTTGTCTTCCTACCCCTCTAATGGCCCAGACTTGATGATCATGTATCTTGTGTTAAACGGTCTCTTCCTTGTGTGTTTTTTTTTTGTTGTTGTTAAAGATTTTCTTTATTTATATGACAGAGAGAGATCACAAGTAGGCAGAGAGGCAGGCAGAGAGAGAGGGGGAATCAGGCTCCCCGCTGAGCTGAGAGGCAGTACTTGATCCCAGGACCCTGAGACCATGACCTGAGCCAAAGGCAGACGCTTAACCCACTGAGCCACCCAGGCGCCCCAAGGTCTCTTCCTTATGTTGAAAGGTTATTATGTGAGAATAAGCTGCTGATTGGTTTCCTCTTAGGTCAGATATTCTGAAGCTTCCTTTAACCTCAAAGTAGCAACAAGTTGAACCCAAAAGAAGAATTCCTTACAGAGTTGTTTCAGGCCCCTCTCTCCCCAAGGAGAGAGAAACACTAATGGGGATTTGCTTTGGAGGCATCAATCAAAATGATCCAAATAATAGTGACTTGCGTAAGTCTCTCTTGAATGATGATGAAGTCTTGGTAGGTAGTCCACAGTCCGCAGAGCAGCTCAAGGACGTCCAGATCAATTTATTTAATTCTTTCGATTCTCTCTCACTGTCAGCTGTTATCGACTATTGTGGTTCCAGCCACCACAGCTGCTTTTCAAGTGGGGAGAAGGAGGGAAGCACTGAGGCCAGACTTGCCCTGTGCCAACAGGTTTTATCACCCAGAGGTGCTTGCTGGAGGCTCCAGGTAAGAATTTCCACTTGTCATTCACTAGAACTGTGTCACATGGTGGTATCTAGCTACAATAGATGCTGGGAAAGGAGGGGTTTTTGTCTTTGTATTTAACTGGATTCAGTGGGCTCTGTTTGTAAAGGACAGGTTGTCTAGGGGCGCCTGGGTAGCTTAGTCCTTAAGTGTCTGCCTTTGGCTCAGGTCAGGATCCCAGGGTCCCAGGATCAGTCCCCCCACTGGGCTTCCTCCCCAGCGGGAAGCCTACTTCTCCCTCTCCAACTCCCCCTGCTTGTGTTCCCTCTCTCACTGTGTGTCTCTCTGTCAAATAAAACACACACACACACACACACACACACACACACACACACACACACACACCCAGACTGTCTAGAAGGCAGTCATCAGTCCCTGCCACAGACGAATGCAAATCCTCTAAGGGTGCATCTTCTCATTCAAGAAGTGAGCAGCTTGGCTGAGTTGCTAAAGGGAGAAATCCTCTGGAGCTGGTTACCTTACACTCACTAAATAGGGTGACTGGGGAGCAAGCAAGGAAGGCTGATATACATCTTTTCAATGAGACCAGCCTATAGCAGAAGTCTTTTGGAAATTCCATTCTTCTAGGGTATGAGTTTCCCCCCCTCCTCTTTATCTTTGGTTTTTAGTAGCTTTTGCCATAATGTGCCTAAATGTGGTTTTCTTTGTGTTTGTCTTATGTAAAGAGCATTTTGAGTGCATGGCTTAGTGTTTTTCATCAGTGTTAGAAAATTCTCATTCATAACCTCTTAAAATATTCTCTCTTCCCTTTCTTTTTGGGATCTCACTTACACATGGTTTGGGCCTTCCATACTTTGTTCCAGACAGTCAGTCTGCTCTTAAGCATTTTCTGTCTATCACCCCCCAACCACATGCTTCATTTTGGCTATTTTTTTTTTTTATCTAGAAATATTTTTTAGTTCATTAATCCTTTCTTCTATTTATCTAATGTGATGTTAATCTTATTTCTTTAGTTATTAATTTCAGCTCTCGCATTTTTTATTTTAAAAAATTTCCATTTGCTTTTTTCTTAATATATTTCAGATCTCTGATGAAATTTACCATCTTGCCATCTATATTCTTGACTGCATCAGTCACATTTATTTTAAAGACATAATGAACTATGAGTATGTCTCTGTGGTCCAGTTTTTCTTCCTCTCCCTCTCTCTCTCTCTCTCTTTTTTAAAAAAGATTTTATTTATTTATTTGACACAGATAGAGTGAGGGAGAGAGAGGCAGAAAGCAAGCACAAACAGGGGGAATGACAGGTAGGGGAGAAGCAGGCTCCTGGCTGAAAAAAGAGCTTCATGTGGGGTTCAATCCCAGGACCCTGGGATCATGACCTGAGCTGAAGTCAGATGCTTAACCAATTGAGTCACCCAGGTGCCCCTCCTTTTTTTCTTTTTCTTTTTCTTTCTCTCTTTTTTTCTTTTTTTTACAATCACTTGGTCCTATTTCTTGACATGCTTGCAATTTTTGATTAAATATTGGATATTACATATAAAAAATTATGGAGGATTGGATGATACTATCTTTCCCCAGGGAGGCCTTAGCTTTCTTCTGGAAGGCAGGTGCAGTAAAACAGGTCATCTTGATCTAGTCAGTCTTTGGAAGGTCCAGGTCTCATTCTGGTCTCCTTCACTCCTAGGATGTGGCCTTACTGACTTGAACACCAACTTTTGTCTTGCAGGCACTTTGAGCCCTGCTTAGCTTTTTGGATACTCAGCTCCCAGTTTTTCCTTGCTGTTTAGCCCTCTTCCTTGCTACTGAGAAGTTGGCAAACAGCTGGAGGAGAAACACAGCAGAGAATCAAAAGATCACACCAGTGTATTTTCTTTCTCTCTTGATCTTGACCCGTTAAGTCTTGGCTGCCTTCTTGATCTCCCAAGGTTTCAAACAGCTACTTTGAACAAAATTTCAGCTTTTATAGTTTATTCAAGGGGAAATTGGTTTGCTGTAAGCTGTGTTGTCATTGCCACAACTTGAAATTTCCCGATTTATTTAACTTTGTGTGAGGGGAGACTCACCCCACATCAGAAAACACACTTTAAGGCGTCGTGAGGGTACAAAGAAGGCTTTTCACCAAACCTGAGCTGGGGAAGGCAGCACCCCACAATCCTCTCCCCTTGGCGGGGCAGCACTCCGCTAAAACATGGCAGCAGCTCTTGGTGAAGAAATCCTCCCGCTAAATTGCCTCCTTTTACACTTTTCTATTCTTGGAATTGGTGAGTGGAGTCAAGTGTCTTGGAATAGGTCTTCAGTCCTCACTCTAAATTTTCTCTGTGAAAGTCTCGGTGTCACAATCACACCAGTTCTGTTCGATGGCGCCCATGTCAACACCGAGGTAGGAAAGCCACATCCCGAAACCCTGTTGCATTTAATATACAAATACTGGCTTCTGCCTGGCACTTAAAGAAAAATGACAACTGAAAAAGGTTTTAAAAATTATTTTCTCTTTTGGGGCACCTGGGTGGCTCCGTGGGTTAAGCCTCTGCCTTTTGCTTAGGTCATGGTCTCATGGTCCTGGGATCAAGCCCCACATCGGGCTTTCTGCTCGGTGGGTAGCCTGCTTCCCCCTCTCTCTCTGCCTGACTCTCTGCCTACTTGTGATCTCTCTCTCTGTCAAATAAATAAATGAAATCTTTAAAAAAATTATTTTCTCTTTTGAAGTACATGAACCCTTGTTCCCAGGACCTCAAATTCAGTTTTGTCTTTGGAGCATGGCAGTTCAGCGATGTCATGGATGAAACAGTTTTGTTTGTTGGGACCATGCAGGATTCTGACTTTCATTCATAATATTGTTACCACGGGAAAATGCGGAATCATATAGCTGAATATAGTCCATATATTCCACATATAGTCCGCAGAATATAATCTGTGTGGAAAGTCTGGATTGCCTTTGTTAAACTTATTAATTCAGAAAGTTAAAGATTTGGAAAAGGGAAATGGGCCCCTTTGGAGAAAACTGTGCATTTTCTGAAGTCATTTTCTTCATAACCATTTGAATGTGGCATTATTTGTGCCTTCTTTAAGCTGTAGCTAGATAAGTGAAATAAAAAGAAACATACATTTTTTAATCTTGGTTCATACAAACTTCTGGATCCCACACAGAGGAGCAGAAGCTATGTTCTGGAGTACGATGGCTAATTGTGTGTGTCACCTTGAGAGGCTAGACCAACATGATCTCTGGGGGTGTTTGGGAGGGGGACTTCCGGATGAGACGAGCGTCTGAATCAGTGGATGCAGGAAAGCAGATGGCCCTCCCCGGTGTCAGTGGGCATCTTCCAGTCCAAGGAGGGCCTGCATAAAACAAAAGGTGGAGGGAGGAGGAATTAATCCCTTTTTTTCCTGCCTCACTGTTTGGGTTGAGACACTTCATCTCTTCTTCTCCTGCTCCCCGACTGGGATTTAAATCCCAGGCTTCTGGGCACCTGGATGGCTCAGTAGGTTAAGCATCTACCTTTAACTCAGATCATATTCCTGGAGTCCTGGAATCGAGCCCCTGCATCTGGCTCCCTGCTCAGCGGGGAGTCTGCTTCTCGCTCTCCCTCTGCCCCGCTACCGCCCGGTCCCCTCTCCCACCCACCTGTGCGCTTGCGTGCTCTCTCTCTCTCAGATACGTAAATGAAATTGTAAAGGAAAAATAAACCACAGGCTCCTTTGGTTTTCAGGCTTTCAGCTTGGACTGAATTATGCCCAGTGCTTTCCTGGGTCTCCACTTGCAGAAGGCAGATTATGGGGCTTTTCATTCCCCATAATTGCCTAAGCCAGTTTCTCATAATAAATCTCTATCATTATACACATAAAGCTCTATATGTAAATTGATATATCCATTTACATATATACACATATATAGTATATATACATATATATATCCATATATAAAACATACTTATATAAAATGCATATCTGTCTAGATAGATAAAGGAGATTAAACACACACACACACACATATAGTTAAAGATTTATTTATTTATTTGAGAGAGAGACAGAGAATGCTCACGGGCTAGTGAAGGGAGGGGCAGAGGGAAAAACTCTCAAGCAGACTCCCTACTGAGTGTGGAGCCCAACTCAGGGCTCCATCTCATGACCCCAAGATTATGACCTGAGCTGACACAAGAGTCAGACACTTAACTGACTGAGCCATCTAGACCCCCAGGGAGATTATATAAAGGGTATATAACGTGGAGATGTATATTCTATATATATATTATGTATATTATATGCTATTATATAATAGATAGGTAATATTGATATATTCCCTATCGGTACTGTTTTCCTGGAAAACCCTAATACACATAGTAGCATAGGAAAGTCAGCTTCTGAGCTGGGATGGCCAGTGGTTTTGAGCTTAGCTACGTAAACATTCTTGGCTAACACTTGGAAATTTCAGGTCAGGGAAGTGATAGAATTCCTAAGGCTTTTGGGTTTTGACGTGGCTGTAGATGAGTGAGTTTTGGTGTCCTTTTAAAGGTAATTTACTCTGATGCTGTTTGCTTGAGTCTATGGGGAGAGGCTATGGTAGTAGCCATGTGACTCTGAGAGGTCATTTGTCGCATGTCCTGGATGAGGCAGGCCAGGGGTAAATCAGAGCAGAGGTATGCACGGGCTACTTTGACTAGCTTGCTAGAGCTGCTGTAACAGAGTCCTACGGACATTTATTGTCTCACAGTTCTGGAGGCCGGAGGTCCCAGATCTTGATGTAGGCAAGCTTGTTCTTTTCAGGGCTATAAGGAAAATCAGTTCGGTGCCTCTCTTTCAGCTTCTGGTGGGTTGCTGACAATCTTTGGTGCTCCTGGGTTTGCAGACACAGCACGTCAGTCTCCTTTTCCATCTTCATATAGTGCTCTCCCCGTGTCCATATTTGTGTCCGAATTTCCCATTTTTATAAGGATGCCAGGCATGTTGGATGAGGAGCACCCCTACTCCGGTATGACCTCATCTGAACCAGCTGTACATGCAAAGATAAATTCTATTCCCACATCATGTCACTTTTTGGGGTCCTGGGGGCTAGGACTTCAACATAAGAATTTTGGGGGACACATTCAAGCCATAAGGCTTGTGTTGGCTTGAGATTCCCACTCTGCTCCTAGCCTGCCAACACCTTGCCAGTGAGAGTTAAGAATCTATGATACAGCTCTTCACATAATTAGCTATCATGATCTGCTCTGGGCGGGGGGCATTAGTTCCAGACCTTTCTGGTAGTAGGAGGGTTAATCTATTATGCAGTGAAATCGTCCTGAGGGCCACCGTTTCCTGGAATCAGGAACCTGCCGAGGGAAACTTTTATCAGGTGTGCACAATTGTGTTGATTGATCTCCTGTTTTTAGAAACTAGCATTTTGCAGCCATTCATTTTCAATCTGGTAATCAGGCTGATTAAACTTTGACAAGCATAAAGGGGAAAAAAGGAAATAATAACTCTTCTGCTAAATTTTAACTGGAGAAGAAAGCTGACAGCCCTAGGAGGGAGCAATGATGGGTATTTAAAAAATAAAATTCGAAAAAACAATCGGCATCTGGAGGGTCCTTGTTAAGATACTTGTTAAAGTAACTAGTGAGATAAAGCTCTGAATCTCAAATCCTCTCCATTTTTTTTTTTTTTTTTAACTTGATTAACACAAAGTGTCCGGAAATCAGTCATGAGGTTTTGGTTTTTTTCTTCTTTTTCTTTTCCTTTTTCTTTCTTTCTTTCTTTTTTTTTTTCTTTCTTTCTTTCTATTCCTTCCTTCCTTCCTTCCTCTCTCCCTCCCTCCCTCTGTTTGTTTGTTTCTTCTCTTCCCTTCCTTTCTTTCTTTTTTCTCTTTCCTTCCTTTCTTCCTTTTCTTTCTCTCTCTCTCTCTCTTTCTTTTTCTTTCCCCATCAGCTCCTCACCACTGAGCTGGGATGACTTTCTAATCACTTTGCTCTTTTCCAGTGATTCCCAACAGGAGGCAGTTTTGCCCCCCAGGGGGTATTTGACAATATCCAGAGGTGGTTTCGGCGGTCACGGTTTGGGTGGGCACTGCTACAGGCATCCCCGGGACGGAGGCTGGGACTGCTGCTTAATGCCCCATGATGCCTGGGGACACTAAACCCATCTCCTATTGTCTTTTCTTTTCTTTTTTAAAATTAAGTAAACTCTACACCCAGCATGGGGCTCGAACTCACAACCCTCACACCCCAGAGATCGAGAGTCAAGTGTCTACCAACAGAGTCTGCCAGGCACCCCTTCCCTTCCATTATTATTCTCTCTCTGTTCCCCCCTCCAAACCAGAAGTGGAAGTTGACCTCCCTGCTTTTTTATACTCATGAAAACCTTCTTATGGAAGGCATTAGTGTAACAGACACTGACTTTTCCCCGTTTTTGTTTCTTTCATTGTCTCTTTCTTTTCTTTTCTTTCTTTCTTTTTCTTTTCCTGTGTGTGTGTGTGTTGGGGGGGGGGGAGGTAACATCTTATCTTGGACGAGGGAATTTATTTTTTGTAGTCACACAAGAACAGTCTATGAAAATTTCTTTCGTCATCCCCACGTGTTGCTTGGCCATCTTTTGCACAATCCCCTTCTGTAGTTTTACAAAACCTCAACCTGCAGGTGCTGCAGTGAAATCCAGTTCCCCTGGTCTGAGCAGAATCATTTCGAATTCCAGGTCCAGCTTGGCTCGGGCCCTCCCTCTGTGTACCTGGGACTCCTGGCTGAGTGCTGCTCTGCAGGGGGCCATCCCCCTCAGGTCCTGCTTTCCCTCTCACAGAGATCAGTTGAAAGTTTTGACCTTCTGACTTCTTCCTTTCTTGGACTCAGACGGTTTCTAAAGGAGACAGAAGAAAAAGGAAAACCGTGTGCCCCACTTCTGCAGACCGTAGACTTGTCTTTCCACTTCCTCCCACGTTTCCCCCGTTGTTTGCAGGACTGTTTGACCCTGGGAAAGTTACACAACTGTCCAGTCAAAGGAAGTACAGCCTGAAGAAACCCTAGAACACACCCACTGTGAGCTTTTCAGTCTAGAAGGAAGGGGATTGTCTCGGATTAAGCCAAGGCTAATGGGTGGTATCCAGTTACTGAATCCACGCATTTGTTTCCTGGCACTGTCTCACCATGATGACTGGGCGGAACAGACCCAATCCCAGTGTCCAAGGAGATCTCTGTGTCACCCTGAGCTTCCCTGTCCTTGCTGAAAAAAACCAGGAAGGGGTGGGCTTAGAGGATCTCTCAGGTCCTTTTCACTACAAGCAATCAAATAATTATCAAAGGTAGTTTAGAGAGTCTCTGAACATCACAAATTAGCAAAACCAACAAAAATGTTTCTTCAGCCGTGATGTAAAGCTTAGCTGTTCACCTGTGTGACATTTTAAAAGAGACTTAACAGTATAAATGGATAAGAGCACCTAAACTATCTGGATGGGATTCTTGGCTCAGCCTCTCACTAAATAGACTGTGTGATCTTGGGCAGGTCCCTTAACCTCTCTGTGCCCTTGTTTCATAATCTTAAAATGGTCTTGCTAATCAGAATGCCTATCCAAAGATAGCTCTGGGGATTTAATGAGTTTAGGAAGGCGCTTAAACAGTGACCAGCACATTGTAAGTACCAGGTAAGTGCTGACTCATTGTTTCCAACGCCTGCAATTGGTAGACTACAGATCATGAAATAAAATAATTAGGTCAGAACAGAAAGATTACAGGGATACACTCACCACTTTACGTATACTTCTTTTCTTGTATTTTAAGAACCAAAGAGAACTGCACCAATTTATAAGAGGCTCTTACAGTATTATTTTTAGACCGGAGAGGAGAAACTTTTAATCATACTCTCACTGGAGAAGACAAATTATTCATGTCATGACAATGTGTCAGCTTTGAGGGTGGGCTGCAACCATCAGGATTGTGCTATGTAAGCACTTTGGCTTGTGTTGTTGGGGGAGGCTCTTTGGAACGTGTTACAGTCAGTTTATGTTTCCTGCAAAAATCCAGAGGAAAGCCAAATGTTTTTGCAAGCTGGGTCTTGATAGCATTGGTTTTTGCATGCCATTTTTCTAATCCTTGCCGTCAGAAGAGATGTGTTTTGCCTGGGGAGGCCCACCTGCATTTAAGTTAAATTATTTTTTCATTAGTTTCAAATTATTTTCCTGGGAGGTCTTAGACCTGAAAATTCCTGCTCTCTCTCTCTCTCTCTCAATAATCTCATTCAGAAACATCCAGTCAGACCTGCCGACCCAACCTTGTGCAAGAGTTTATCCCAAAGTCATTTGGTCTTAGAATATTTGCCAAATGAGATCCAAAGGTGGTAACAGCTTGGGGATGGTTCTGGAACAGAAGTCCCCCCAGCGAGGGCCCTGCCTGATCCAACACCTGGTGACTGCTTCCGTCAGGTGTGATGATGGAGGCGCGCGTCTCTTGCCTTCCTCCTTCTGCAGTTTAAAGAGGAGGCCCGAGAGCGGCAGAGGTGGGGAGGTGAGCACGAACCACCAGCGGCCGCAGCCCCTGCCAGCAAGTCGAGGGGCCAGCAAGCAGGTGCCGTGAGTCACAGGTGCAGAGTCACCAGGCAGGCAAGAAAGAAACGTTTCGGGTTCTACTTGGGTCCTCTGTTGACAATGAAGGACAGCCAAGTCACAGGGTGTCACCTGTTCTGCTGAGACAGTTTATACATAAATCAGGCCCCGTTAGGGGTGAATTTCAGATGGAAAATGTGCCAAGCCACTGAGTCTGCTCACTGTTGGGCCAGCTACGAATCTGGGGCTTAAAAAGAAAAATCCAAGCCCGCAGAGAAATGTCAAAGCCAGAACAAGGTGGCTCAGAGGGAGGGCTGGGCTTCCCAAAGCTTCTGAAGACTCTTCAAGTATTCTTTCCGGTGTGTTAACTTCTGGAATTCCTGTCCTTCTTTTAGAGGCCAATGGCTTCGCGTTCTCCATGTATCCAGAGTTGTTCGTTTCCATGGTGATCAAGGGGCTGCACGTCTCAGGCCCCTTTGCCTTAATGCTTACATTCTTTCTACACTGGACCCTGATTTTGATCCTAGACCCTCTTTGGCAATGGCATTAGCAGACCACTGTGATGGCTCTGTGGAAATGTCCTCATGTCCCTAAAGATAAACCCACTGGTCTAGCATGACCCTTTGAGGACCCTTTCAGAATGAAATTAGAAAGAAAGAAAGAAAGAAATTTCTTTTCTTTCTTTCTTTCTTTCTTTTTTTTTTTTTAAAGATTTTATTTATTTATTTGACAGAGAGAGATCACAAGTAGGCAGAGAGAGAGATGGGGAAACAGGCTTCCCGCCCAGCAGAAAGCCCGATGTGGGGCTTGATCCCAGGATTCTGGGATGATGACCTGAGCTGAAGGCAGAGTCTTTAATCCACTGAGCCACCCAGGTGCCCCAGAAGTTGCTTTTCTAAACTTGGATCCCAGGGGCGTTTCCAAGGCTTTTCTGGGACAGCCACGGAACACTTTGGAAAGAACGGGGGCTGCAGGAAATGGAATCCTGAGGCAGAAGACAAGAAGCTGAGCAGGGCAGGAAGTTGATCTGAAGACTTGCCAGAGACCTCCGAGGGATGAACAAACCTGAAGGAGTTCAGATGTTCCTGGACCTTTCGATTCTCCAGCAGATTGTATCATTTAATCCTGAATGTAACATATGGGAATTATGTACACCGTTTTATAAATCAAAGAGAAACTCAAGAGTAGATGGGACGTACCCAAGAGTGTTCTACTCCCTGGGTCCCTTGGGGGGTGAAGGGAGTGAGAATAGATTCTCTCGCTTCTGAAGAACATGGCGTGGGACTCTGACTCCACCCCTGCCTCACTGACAGCTCCCGATGCTCCAATCTGTCCATGTCTGTAGAGCTTTGCTCAGCACTGCTGGGTGGTCACCCACTGCTCCGTGGGCCCCGGCCATGCTCAGCTGCCCCTGGTACTGTGTACTTGCTTTTCTTAGAGCCACCACATGTGGCAAGGCTTTGCTCTGTTCCTTGGTCTGCCACTAGAGGATTCTAGTTCATGAAGGAGTTACCTTCATGAACTAGAAGGTAACTCCTTCATGAACTAGAATTGTATCCTAGCCTTCTCTGTGTTTATCCTTAGGCCCCATATGGTACCTGGCATACAGTGGGCACCATTTGTCTGTTCCATAAAAACAAAGCTATTCCTCATTTTCCATGAAAGCTTGAGATCTTGCCAGCATTAATTAATTAGTGCAATTCACTTTAAAGTTAACATTTACTTTGAAACACTCTCATTTTGGGGGGGCTAGGGAAGATAGAATAGATTATAATAATATGTGAATGCTCAACACTGGGTAAAGTGCTTCTCTAGCAATATCTTATTTAATCCTGAATTTAATATGTGAAAATTATTTTCACCATTTTATAACTCAAGAAACAGAAACAAAACAGAAGGGGCACACTCAAGGGAGTGATGGGGTTCAGTTTCAAAGCTAGTTCCTGCTAACTCCAAAGACTGAGCTTTACTATTGTCCCATAAGTACAGTGAAGAATTTTCAGTGCATGATTTAGTCAGTCCTGAATCAGACTTTTCTAACTGGGCAAGTCCTCATTTCTAATTCCTGCAAAAAACTGCTTTAAGCCTAAGAAACGTAGTATGTGTGTGCAATATACTTCAAAATGTATGTGTGTCTACAGAAATTCATGCCTACAGTTCACCAAGGTAGGCCCCTTCCTAAATGAAATTCTTTTTTCCCCCTCTATTTAAAAAACAAAAAACTTTTTTTCTCTAAGCCAAGTTAGAAGCAGAGTAGAAGGGAAGATCTCAATAGTAGACCATTAGATTGAGGAGAGTCATTTGTCTTCATTAGTATTCTGCTTTTTAGTATGCAAATTGTATGCACTTTTTCTTTCTGTTATTCATACCAGTGGCAAATTGTAATTCACTCCCACTGAAGGAATGTCACTGAAAATGAAAAGAACCTAATCTTTAAAAATTAGCCAGACTTTCTCTGATTTAGGTGGGTCTGTAGTGGCCTGCCTCAATGCATGGGGTCAGCTGAAGGACTTTTCAAAGATTGTTTTCTAGTCTAAGAGCCATTTAATTATTCTGATTCCCTGAAATTTTTCCCATCTCACGTTTTAATATTTATCAAATCTGGACGCATCTTCTTATTGAACAGATTTTTCAAAAGAATTTTCATCAATTTTTTAAATTAACATATAATGTATTATTTGCCCCAGGGGTACAGGTCTGTGAGTCATCAGGCTTACACACTTCACAGCACTCCACATAGCACATACCTTCCCCGATGTCCATAACCCAATAATCAGATGTTTAAAGTGTTGATATTTCTTTACTTCTCCCCATTTCTTTGGTTGTGTCTTACAACTGATGGCATCTTAGAAGTGAGCCAATCTAGGAATCTGTAGGGGTACATCCACGAACTGTTCTGATTCTCTGTAACCTTCTCTCTCCCCCAAGGACTGGAGGACTTCCTGGAATGAGGACTGCTCTGGTGATATTTCCTTCCAAATTTTATCCTGGCGGGGTAATGTCACAACCCTCTATCGTCGGTTGGTTACTTGCCTAATAAACAATATGTCGTGATAACTTGACATCTCTGACATTTTGGAGTTCTCTTCCTTTGTTGAATGTGCAGGATCTGTGTCATTTGGAATCTTTTCTCATCTGTTGATGCTGAGGGTGAAGAATTCAAATGACAAATCATAGACACGAGCCACACAAGATCCTTGCGGTTCCGGAGAAGGAGAGCCGCAAGCACAAACATCGCCAAATTGGGGCCAGTCCGACTCCTCCTGGTTGTCTTGGTGGTGGGAGGCGCCTAAGGCAAGAGACAGTTTGGGAATGGGTGGCCTCACTCAGGGGCCAGGCTTGCTCTGTGAAACCCACCGGAGACTGAAGCTTATGTCAGATGAACGAGTCAGGTCTGTGGGAATCGTTTAAGAAGATTCCTCTTCTTACTACTGAAACTGACCAAAAAGCTCTCTTGTTTGCCCAAAATGCCATCAAGAAGGGGGAACAGAGCTCAGCCAAGGCACATTGGAAATGAGGCAACTAGGAAAATAAAGCCTATTCCTGATGGAGTCTCATCAGGGTTCGTCATTCAGTAAGCTGGTCACTCAGCTGAGGTCCTGGACGTAGACGTTAGGGACAAACTGTCAACCCCCGCAACATTGCTTTCCTGAACTGCACCCACTGTTAGGGATTTAAGGGGCTGCATTCATTCAGAAGCTCCTCACATTGCCTGGTGGGACATCATTAACCTTTCTTGGAGTAAGAAATAGAATTAGGAAATAATTATGAGAAATTATGATAACATAAAACAAACATTATGATACTGTAATAAGACCTGATATCTAACAATATCGAGGGACAAATCTGGTTGTCCACCATGGGGTGGAGGGGAGCTTGATTCTCCTAGAATTTGGGGTATAGAAACCAGCAACGCTGTTCACCATCCTACAAAGCACAGGAGAGACCTCTCAACAAAATGTCAGTAGCACTGAGGCTGCGGAACCCTGCATTAGGCCCTCATACATTTATCACAGGGATGTAGCAATATTGCTATATTTAAAATAACCTGAAAATTCAGAATAATTTTAGGTTAACAGAAGAGTTGCAAATTCAGTGCAGGGAGTATACCCAGCGTCCGTATGCTCTAGGAGTATGGTACATTTATCACAATTAATGAGCCAGTATTAATACATTATTGCTAACCCAATGTCCATACTTCATATAGCCTTAGTTTTTTTTTTTTTTTTAAGATTTATTTATTTATTTATTTGACAGACAGAGATCATAAGTAGGCAGAGAGGCAGACAGAGAGAGAGGAGGAAGCAGTCTCCCCGCTGAGCAGAGAGCCCGATGTGGGGCTTGATCCCAGGACCCTGAGATCATGACCTGAGCCGAAGGCAGAGGCTTTAACCCACTGAGCCACCCAGGTGCCCCATATAGCCTTAGTTTTTACTATTATCCCTTTTCTGTTCCAGGATCCCATGTTACATTGAGTTGTCATGTCTCCTTAGGCCCTTCATTTAGACTGCTGTAGTTTTTCAGGCTTTTCTTGATTTTGATGACAGTGACAACTTTGAGGAGTCCTAGTTAGGTCTACTGCAAAATGTCTGTAGTTTCAGTTTGTCTGAGGCTTTTCTCATGGCTAGAATGGGGTTTTAGTCTTTTCGGAGGAAGACCACAGAATTAAATGTCATTCTCATCACATCGTCTCAGAGGTACCTGCTGTTCTCAGGACTGGCCGCCATTGGTGTTAACCTTGATCCCCTGGCTGAGATAATATTTGTCAAGTTTCCTTGTGCAGTTCCTCTCTCCACCTCTTTCCATGCTGTATTCTTTGGAAGAAGTTCACTACGTGCAACCCACATTTAAGGAGAGGGGAGTGTACATAACCTCTTTGCAGAAAGAGAAGCTATCTATATACGTTATTTGGAATTTTAAGCTCTAAAGATTTGCCTACCCTCCCTCCCCCTTTATTTATCTATATATTCAATCATTTATCAGTGCAGTGGATTGAATGGCGGCCCCTAAAAGAATCTACCCACATCTTAACCCCTGCAGCCCATTCGGAAAAAGGGTTTTTGTGGATGTAATTAGGTAAGAATCTTTGATGAGATTATCCTGGATGATTTAGTGTGTCCTAAATTCAATTTTTGGATTGGCTGGTCCAGTTTTATAGTGTTTCATGTGTGCAGCGTAGTGGTCTGACATTAGTATACACTATGAAATCATCACCATGATAAACGATAAGTATTTTTATAAAGAAAGAAGACACAGACACAGAGAAGAAGGCCATGCCAAGACAGGAGCAGAGGTTGGAGGGAGCCAGCCACAAGCCAAAGACCGTTTGGGGCCACCAGAAGCTGAAAGGGGCCACGAGCACATTCTCCCAAAGATCCCCACATGGAGAACAGCCCCACTGACATCTTGATTTCCAACTCCTGGCCTTTTTAGAACAGAGAGAAAAGAAATTCTAATTGTTTCAAGCCACCCAAATGGTGGTCACTTGTTAAGGCAGGCACGTTTTATTGCTCAAATTGTTCCAGCTTTGGCCACAGGGAGCTCTTTCCTTTGGCTACAGAAACTTTTCCAGGGCATCCCCACTTCCTGTCCTGTGTTTGTCACCGGTCCTCTGAGCGCCACCTTGGAGGTCCAGGGCCTGATCCTGCTTGCAGAGCCCCTGAGTTAGTTTTGCCTGGAATCCGGCCATCTCCAAATCCTAACCAGAAAGTGACCTTAATGCTTTATTACTCTTTAATCATTCTGCCACCTATCAGTGCACCTAGGAGGTTAAGCACCACGTTCCAGAAGGCTTGCCAGAGGAGGAAAGAATTAATCAAGAATGCTGGTACTTGCATAGCATTAAGGAGTGGAAGCAGAAGCAAAAATGTGCTTCGAAGTTGGCCTGTTTAACGGCTAGGTTTTCACAAGAAGACGAGGGGAAGGAAAAATTTTCTGTTGGCAAATTTGAAATTTCAGGGACTTAGGTCAGGGGCACGTATGTGTTAACTGAGGTGTCTTTAGCCAGCCTAAATGAAAGCCAGCCTCCTAGTTTCCCTTAAGGATTTCCTTACCGATTTTGAGGATTACAATCGAAGTTGCTCTCCAGATGTAATATGAAAACAAATCAACAAACAACACACCCTTTTTTTCATTTTAGACTTCCTCTCTTTGTCAGCTGGAGGGGTTTCGTATCTAGTTGCTACACATTTTATAGAATTATTATGTACATCTCCTTCACAGCAGACTGATTTGTTCTGAGACCTGGAAGTGAGAGCAAGAGTGGAGATGGTGCTGGGAGGTGATGGGAAGGGCTGATCTCTGTTCAGCCAAACCTGCACCCCTTGGAATTTCTCAAGTTCCTAAAGCCTCCTGGCGCATGAGCCTTGAACCTCGGCTGTCACCTTTGGCCACTTCCTTTCCCGGCTCCTCCTTCATTCTCTTTCTGTCCCATCCACACACCAAGTACGGGCCATTTGTCCTTCTCTAAGTCTCCTCTACCTGTCTGGTAATTTTACTCAGCACCATCACCCTCCTCTAGACCTTCATCTCTTTATTTCTGTAATGTTAAGATACTTTTAATTTAATTACCTCCTTTAGGTTCTGCGGTATGTTCCCCTATGCGCACTATACACAATTGGATTCTCGAAAACACAGTCTTTGTCTTGTTACGCCTCAGCTCATTATCTTTCAAAGCTTCGTCAATGCCTGAGCCAGAAGGTGTACAGTCTTTACAGTTACTTTGACGGTCTCCCAGATCCCCGGCTTAGTGTTCCTGTCGAACGGTAATTCTTGTAACAACAATGGCGTGAAATCTTTGTGCTCACTGAACTGATTATTGACCCTGGGAAGATGCCGATTCTTATTATAATTTTTTCTCATTATGCCTTTTCTTCTTCTTTTCACTAAGTAACCCATAATTTAGATGCCCGGTCCTAAACCTGTGCTCCTCTCTTAAGGGTCCACATGTTGTCTCAGCTTCAGGTGATGGCTTCCCTCTTTAAATTCTTGTTTTCTCAGTGGCCATTCCAATATTTTCCAAACAGAGCTCTGCAGGAGCATGCTATGGGAGTGGTTTTCGAACTTAGGCATACATTAGAATCGCCTGGATGGCTGCTGCTACTGCTTCTTCTCTTTTTTCTCCTTCTTCATTATCATCATCTTTTTTATTTTCTTAATATTTTAGTTATTTATTTGGCAGAGAGAGAGAGAGAGAGCAAGAGCACAAGCACAGGGAGCAGCAGGCAGAGGGAGAAGCAGACTCCCTGCTGAGCAGGGAGACTGATGCAGAACTTGATCCCAGGACGCTGGGCTGAGTTGAAGGGAGCTGCTTCACCGACTGAGGCACCCAGGCGCCCACCTGTATGGCTTCTTAAACAGAGCTTGCTGAGTCCCTGTCAGAATTTCTGGCTCCATAGGTCTGTGGTGAGACAGAAAACGGGCATCTCTACAGAGACCCAGGTGCTTTGCGTGCTGCCGGTCTGGGGACCACACTCATGGAACCGCCCTCCTATGGTCTTAAATGTTTCACATCCATCAGTATCCCTTGGGGTGCTGGTAAAAACAGTAGATTCCAGGGAACTCACCTTTCGGGTCTGGATTGGGTCAGATCTTTTTTTAATCAGACTCGGGATAATTCCGATTCAGGTGGTCTACATGTCTGCCTGAAAAGTCTTGTTCTGGAGAATGCAGGAGTTCTTGTTTCTGAGAACAGTGGTGATCCTATGTGGCTTTTACCACTTAAGGTCTTGGAGTGTTTGGTCTATTTTTCAATTAGAGCTGGTGTCTTGGGAAGGGTTTCTTTTTATTCTCAGGCTCTGGCATGATCGTTCCCAAGGGATGGATTCTCGAGACAAATATTTTAGATTTCACTCAGAAAACATACGGGTCGTGATTATTCGTTCCTATGAATTCCTTTGACATAAGTAAGAAAGAACTAAATTGCTAGGGGGGTGGAAAGGAGAGCTGGGGCTGGGCTTTGTGCCAAAGACTCAGGCCATTTTGAATTCCTAGGCGTGCCTCCACTTTCTGGATGTGGGCACCTAAAGACCCTACCTCACAGCTCTCCTATCGCTCGAGGTGAGAACCAACTCGCCACTCGCCTGTGCTGAAGGCACATTCGGATCTCAAAGTTAAAACCACGCCATTTTGTCCTGTGCTTTCAGATAGTTTCTTACGAATGATAAACTATAAGAAGTGAATCCAAATGTCACTTTTGTTTCAGCTTTAAGAGTAAGAAAGATTGAGGGCACAGGAAAGGTAAGGAAGATGAATTTTTCCATCTGTCTTGAGTGATGGCTTAATGTTTGATCAAGAACAAGGGAAGTGGGATGAAGGGGTGTGTGGAGAGGGAGAGACGGGAGCGCTGGTAGCACGGTCCCTTATCTGCCCCATGATGCTGTGCGCATGGTAGAGGGTTTGGAATATAAGGTTCTCTCCTTCTGGCTCTGGCCAGACTGCACGGGCATCTCCATGACTTAATGGAGAAGCTGGGGGAAGAGATCAGGAAGTAGTCACCTTCACAAGGAAATCAGAAATTAATAAATTGATATGGTTAGTTTTAAACAGAATTTTCCCAGGCTTACTGTGGTCATGAGTTGCATTTTCCTGGACAGTCATCCCCAGAAGGGCCTGTAGAAAATGTCTGTGCCAAAGTACATAATGACAACTGAATTTCTGAGTTATAGTGATGGAAGTGTGCTGGCACTTTTAAACCCTTATTTTAATTATTTTAAGGGAGTTAAGGAAGTCTGTGCATGCCCTGTTTCAAAGAATAGTTTTAGGACATTCTGATGCTCCTCAGGAATAGCACAGTGTTTTTAAGTTCAAATCCAAAGTAGTTTTAAGAAATTTAATTAAATAGATATTTATTATTTTGACCCAGAAATTTTTTTTTTTTTAAGAACTGACTTTTAAGGGTGCCTGGGTGGCTCAGTGGGTTAAGCCTCTGCCTTCGGCTCAGGTCATGATCTCAGGGTCCTGGGATCGAGCCCCACATCGGACTCTCCGCTCAGCAGGGAGCCTGCTTCCCCCTCTCTCTCTGCCTGCCTCTCTGCCTTCTTGCGATCTCTCTGTCAAATAAATAAATAAAATCTTAAAAAAAAAAAAGAACTGAATTTTATTTTAGGCGATTTTCAAATTTTAGAGTTGGGGGGAAGCTTCCAGTTGCAAATTGAGGCCCAGATGAGTGGAGTGGAACAAGCTTGAATGTTCACAGGTGGGAAAATGTGGGGGAAAAATCAGATCATGTACTAATGCAAGGGGATCTGACACATGTATTCAAAAGAAGGAGAATGAGTAAGAAGGTGATTGGAGGCATGTTCTTATGCATTTTGAGTAAAAATGAAGAAAATTGCAAAGCAATATGTATAGTATGATTTCAACTTTGCAAAACAAGACAACACCAAAACCCCAAAACAAAACAAAAAGCAAAACCACACGTGAATAAACATGTTTTGATAGGTTTGAGCGTCAGAAAAAAGCATGAAAGAATACTTCAAATGGTACTGGTTATTGAGGAAGGGGTGAGCAGGAGGCTTCAGTGTTTCCTTTAAATGTTTCTGGGTTGTTTGCTTGGGGCACTGACTCTATATTGCTTTTGTAGATAAATGGAAAAGTCAATAACATATTTCTTTTAAAAAACATTCAAGAGAGGGAGGCCTCAACGTGTTCCAAAATATTTTGTTAGAAAAACGACTGTTTTTTCCCCTCCCCTCTAAGTGAAGCAGGATGAGCCGTCAACTGTGAAGGAGACAAGATCTCGAAAAGTTCTTGGGCACACTTGGTTTGTCCCCAAGTATGGAATGTTCTTCCCTGAGATGTTGAAATGGTTAAGCTGTGCTGTGAAGGGGGACTTTCAAAGCAAAGGTGAAGCTTACTTAAATGCCCCCTAAATTATCTAAAAAATTGCTTGAAGTGTTCTGAATATTGAGGTTGGAAATGTGTAATTAGATGATCCTATGTTACAGCAATTTCATAGCATAACGAATCTACTTAATGAGTGTTATTGTGTTAGTTCCCAGAGGGAACCCAAAGCAGTGGCCTGAACATTGTCCTTGGTCTCTAGAGGGTTTATCATGGAGAAGAGAAGACTAAATACACATAAAAATTAGAGAATGTAGTGAGACAAAATATAATCCATCTGTGCATTGTCTACTGTCAGCACTGTAGACATTCAGAAAAGGGACAGATCAGTGAAGGCTGCTGGATTTGGATTAACATGACAATGCAAATTTTTGCATAACTAGAAATAGATAAAATAAAAATCTGAGTTTGTGCAAAGTGCTATAATTCCTTCAAGGAAAAAGATTCATTCAAAAAGCCAAGATATAAAGGAATTGTAATTCCCTTTAAAATGGAGCTAGCGGGCAATAGCTACCATTTGACCCTCTTGAAGTCCTTCTTATTCACATTCGTTGTGATAATGAAGGTGACTAGTCAAGTGGCTGAGCGTCTGATATTTAAATATGTCTCCATTTCTTCTAGGGACTCGGAAGGGGACCACTTCTGTAAATGTACACATGAGATTGGTGCTGCAAATATCCATTAAGGATGCTCAGTGATTTCCCTGGCAATGTTTGTGTTTTCTGCGGAACTCCCAGAAATCATCTCAAGAGCTTTGTAGGCTTGCCTCCTTTTCTGGGCAGGCATCCAGCTAGGGCAGGGACTTGAAACATTCAGTGCCTAGCTCTTTGGACGCTAGTGTTTTCCCTGCCAAAGCTGTGTGTGTGTGTGTACACTCCTTCCCGGATGTTGTGATTACCTAGAGCACCATTTGCAATGATAGGTACTCATGTAGTCTTCTCCACTTGCAAAGTGCTTTACACTGGTATTCACTTATTATTTATTAGATGTTAATGCTTAATTACAGGATGCCTTTGCCAAGCTTTAGAAGGGAATGAACGTGGGCTCATCCAGTGTCCCTTCCTCAGCACAGCACACCACCAGCCCCTGTGTGTCTGTGCCTTGATGACAGGAGACGGGAGAACAAAGCAGGGAAAACCAGACCTGATCCTGGGCTATGTTCAGTCCTTCGGCACAAGGTTACCAACTTCTACTATGAAGATTGGGTACTTATGATTTTTCTCAGCAGCAGGGACCACCTCCTTCCCTTGATTCTGAAAAATCACTTATGATTGCAGTCACTAGGAAATAATTCTCCTGTCAAAGACATATGGGTAGTTTAAAGAGTATTTTTTCATATAGTGGAGGTACTTACTATAGTGCAATGTATATTTTGTTGATGAATGTATATCATTTCTAAAAGGGGCTGTTTTTCCTCTAAATAAACAAAAGCCCTTCCTCTTGCCTTATTATTTATCCACTTTCTTATTGCTGCAGAGTTGAAGCAAAAGGGCTCCGCACACCTCTCTCCCTTCATTACGAAGGTGAACATGGCCATTTAAGCCTTTCCTCCTTTAACGGGAGCCTAATCGTCTTGCTGTCCTCCGCCATTTTCCTACACTATCCAAACTACCACAGTTTGGTGGGACCAGAGTGCCTGTGTCACGGTGTCAAGGAAAGCATGTCAGGGATGATGTGGACCTCAGTTTCTTCCTCACTGGTTTCCATTCTGGAAAGACTCAAACACCTTGAAGAAGGGAAGTACAGTGTTGTTCCTCTATGAAATGGGATTGACCCCGGGGGCAGTTTATGACATATAGTTCCTGGAATCATAATATTTCATGATGTATTTCCTCTCTAGTGTAATAGTGATATCTATATTTATTTTGTAATTTCTTCAGAAAGGGAGGCACCTCCAAATTGGACATTAGTCTAGCATCTGAAAATAACCTCTAATTTGGGGAAAGCTTAAGATTAATGGAAGTAGAACCCTGATTCCCAATGACAAAGTCTGTTCCAGGGGCTGTTCTCTCATTCCTTAGCATCTAGGAAACAGGTATTTGACCAGGGTCAAGCTTACTGTATTCTTACCTTAGACATTAACTCTGGGACAGTGGTGCAAAGAAATAGGTGCTGGGTGTGAAAATTTTTCTTCTACGTTTTAAGGTTCTTCTAGCTGGTCTAAGAATTACATTAACATGAGACAGATTAACAGGAGAAAAAAACCCCAAAGTTTAATTACATGCACATGGAAGCCTGATAATAAAGTTGAGACTTAAAGAAGTGACCAAAACATGCAGTTTTTATGCCTTTTAGATGAAGAGACAATAAATTTGTGAGGAATTGATGGGGAAAATAAAAGTTATATTTGGGAGCTTCAATTAGTGAGGAATTCTAAACAAAATTTGGGGTGGGGTAGTAAATTAGTATTAAGTAACAAGATTTGTTTGAACACCCTTCTCAGCTCTAAATTCCCTATCTCTATCCCATGTCTCTTTATGTCCTGGTACAGGGGAGGTACCTTCCACAAGGGAGATTTATTTCCTGCTTTCTGGAGATAAACCTGGGGTCAAAGTGTTCTTTTTATACTGGTTGTTTCTTAAGTAAATTTTAATTAAAAATAATATGCCGAAATGGTAGATTTTGGGGTGACCTGATCTTAGCCCTGTACTGGGGCATTCTAGAATTTATCTTAGAGGAATGGTTGTGGCTTCCAATGTCTAGTGGCATCATTCTCTGTCCAGGGCCAGCATGGGCCTGGTAAAATGGGGCCACAGTATCCTATGCAGCATCTTGATTTTGCTATGATTTTGACTATGGCACTGGCCTCCCTATTTTGCTCACTTTCTGTGCCTGGTTGGCTGGCCTTTGTCTGAATCTTGTGATCTATCCCATATCCTTCAGATAAATTGCCTTATGCCTTCAAGTCATCAGAATTAATTTCCATTGTGGAGCCAAGAATCCTGAATAGCACCGTTGCTCTGGGCCCAGGATATTGACTACCAGGGTTAGTAAAATCTATCTGGCTCAGCACCTCTTTTTAACAATAAGAGAAAGTATTCTTTGACCTTGGGAGTGAGAATTTGTGTCAGCGAACATGGGTTCCAAATGAAGTTTCTGAAGCAGAAAAGCATTTAGACACTGTGTTTTTATTATTTTAATGTCTGATGCTCTCAGTGACTAAGTGCATGTTGTACACAAATGTCGATGGCACAAAATTCCTCCAGATTCTTAATGCTACAGATTCTGCTAATGCTGCTTGTGGCTAACCCTGCTGCAGCTGCCTGTGAATTCATACTGTGATGAGAGGAATTCTATAAATATTCCTGGCTTTAGGAGGGAAAATAATTTCTAGTGGAGGGTTATCCAAAGAACATCTTCACCATTGCTTTGGAGATGTATTCTTTGATTTGTCTGACTCCCAAACACTCATCCGGATTCAACAGTTGAAAACGGTCTATGGTGTTTCCCTGGAGTTTGATGCCCCCTCCATGCATATTTACAAATGGATTCTATTTACTTGTCATTTTTGGGAACTTTTCACAGTGCTCATTTCATGAGCACTAAATGAGCATGACAGATGCTCATTTAGTGAACGGATATTATTTGGGTCCATGTGGCACAGTGTTTTTGGATTAGTCTTTAGGGACAAGGTGGTATGTCCATTGTATTACATTCATGTGTACAGAATTCCTTTTGTATTGTGATGTAGATTCTCATTTAAATTAATATAACCCTATTAAAATATACAAAAATATCTAGAATTATGATATGAATTAACACACAATTGTAATAAGAATTGAAAAATAAGCTCTCTGAATAAGTGATACTTTTTTTTTTAAGATTTTATTTATTTATTTGACAGAGAGACACAGCAGGAGGCAACACAAGCTGGGGAGAGGGAGAGGGAGAAGTAGGCTTCCCTCTGAGCAGGGAGCCTGATGTGGTGCTCAATCCCAGGACCCTGGGATCATGACCTGAGCCGAAGGCAGACGCATAACGACTGAGCCACCCAGGCACCCTTAAGTCAAACATTTATTCAACCAGTTTTTATGTTTTTATGTTTTTATGATAGCCTCTTACCAGGTACTAGGCTCTTTGAGTTGAGCAGAAGCTAATATGCATCCCACCTTTGAGGGAGTATTATTTCAACTGAAAGAATTTACAGTTTCAATGGGAAACTTGTACTCTCATGGCAATTATGGGTTAATAGTTAACCTACTAGTATGAACTCCTTGTTGGTTTACATGTTCCTGACAAATCTTTGGAAGGGGGCATTTGGACACAGAAAGGTAATATCCTTTCAAGGCTTCAGATCTCTAAAACTAAAGTCCCCAATATTTCAAAACTGATATTATATGGCTGACTTTTCATTTATTTTCATAAACAGGTTAACAGTAAGGTTTTGAAAATCTGAGGCCTAATGAGAATAAAAACAGGAAATCAGAGCTACTTTGACTAGTTTGCACAGGTAATCTGACTTGATCCCTTTGGTTTACCAGGAGACCAGGGTTTCAGTTTTTTAAAATCATTTGTATGTGAGAAACAACTAAGGCAAATCTCTTGATTTTTTTTTTTTTTTTTAGATTTTATTTACTTATTTGACAGAGATATCACAAGTAGGCAGAGAGAGAGAGAGAGGGAAGCAGGCTCCCCGCTGAGCAGAGAGCCCAATGTGGGGCTTGATGCCAGACCCTGAGATCATGACCTGAGCTGAAGGCAAGGGCTTAACCTACTGAGCCACCCAGGCGCCCCTCTGGATTTTTTTTTCTTTTTTTTTTTGCTTCCAGCCTTTCTCCCTACTCCAATTTATTCTTCTGTCATACTCAAACAGACTCCCTAGGGCTGTTTTGTTTTTTAAAGATTTATTTATTTATTTGACAGAGAGAGAGAGAGAGACAGTGAGAGAGGGAACACAAGCAATGGGAGTGGGAGAGGGAGAAACAGACTGCCCACTGAGCAGGGAGCCTGAGTCGGGGCTCGATCCCAGGACCCTTTGTTCATGCCCTGAGCCGAAGGCAGAAGCTTAACAACTGAGCCACCCAGGTGCCCCTCCCAGGGGCTGTTTTAATTTAGAGTAGAAGACAGAGATGCCAATACTAATTTGGAGATATCCACCATGGAGCGAATTAGGACACAGACTACCCCTCCTTACTGACGCAGCAGCCTTGTCCATGGGATTCTTAATAACCATAGAGCAGTGTTTTCCTTCTCTGTAAAGGGACAGAAAAAATATTCTAGGTTTTGTGCACCATTTGGTCTCACTCGCGACTACTTCGCCCTGCCCTTGTAGTGAGAAAGTAGCCATAGACGATACGCAAACAAATAAGCATGGCTGGCGGCCAATAAAGCCATTTATAGAAACTGAAACTTGAATTTCACATAGCCTTCACATGTCACGGTTCTTTTCACCCGCTTAAAAACAAAGTCACTCTTGGCTCCCAGTTTGTTCAAAAACAGGCAGTAGGCTGGATTTGGCTGGTGGCCAGCAACATGCCTGTCTGTGTTGAAGGGAATCATTATGGAATGTCTCGTGTATGTACCCTGATGAATCCAGTTGGAGTCGGTGCTCAGAGAAAAGCAGCAGAATGAAGACATAATCATTTCGACACTAACTATGATCTCAGCATTTCTGGAATCCTCGTTTTTGACATTCCTAGATGTAGAGATGATCGGTGGTGGCCCAGACGCCTGCACAGCGTGAACCAGCTTCCCATGTCCTCTGTCAACCTCTCTTTTCTGTGTTCATTCTGGTATCCAGAGCTGCTGAACTGTGCCCATATTTATTTCTGCACTAAACATAAATAAATTCTTCTTCTTATCTTTCTTTCGCCTCCTATTTGAGATTCTCCTCGGGTGTCTGTCAGCATTTGGGGAAGGCGGATGCCTGCTTGTCTGAAGATCCCTCAATCATCAAGGAAGCTTCCCAGGGGAGAATTTGGGATGGAGCTCCATATAAAGGGGTGACCACGTAGTTGTTGGCGGGGTTTCAAACTGCTGAGTCATCGCTGTGTCATCCTTTATAGGTTGCTGTCTTTATTACAAGGCAAATACGAGGGTGTGTGAATTTACATACACTTTATAAGATCAAAATCATGATACATTTGCCCATAGCTTTATGCGGGGTGGATCAAAGTAAAAAATCCAGAAGCCTAGAGACTGAAAAGAAAAATCAGATTAAGATTTCGTCATGACCCCAGATTTTAGCTGCACTTCAAAGACGTTTGTTGGGCTGGCTTCTTTTAAAAACATGCTTAAGTGGGTTATTATATAATTTATTTCCCAGAATGAGGATTGTAAGTGCTGAAAAACTGGAGACATTATGAGAAAACCAAATTTTGGTCTTTTTTTTTTTTAATTTATTCTCAAATAAAAACATTACCAGGTAAATTTAAATGTGTGAGGCCAATTGTATGCCTTTGACAAGAACTCTTTCTTATCTCATTTTTTGGCTGCGCCTCCAAGGTAATTAAGTCTCAACTTCTCCCATGTTCCAAAGCGAAACTCTAGGCTTTCTCATCAGGACTTGCAAAGGAGGGAGGCAAAATCCCATGTTATGTCCTTGAGCTGGCTACCACTGCAGCCTATGAATGGGTCATGGAATCTGAGAGAAGAACCAGGAACTTGGAGAGAATTTATCTGGGAAAAGCTGGGCTTTGCATTTCATGTTTTGCCCATGGTTTATACTCCTGCCACCTTCTCACCTCCCAACATGAAAGGAATTTTTCTCTCTCAAGGCAAGAAAGAGGGCTTTAAGGAGCTCATTTGCAGAGTGATCTGCGAACCTTGTAGTTAATTACCTACAAGAAAGCCGGCATGCTGAGAGGCTGGCTGGCCTGGCCTGCGCTTAGCTGGCCTCATCACAGCAAACTGCCGGTGAAGGGTCCCCAATTTGGAGATGTTGTCCGAATAACCCAGAAAGCATCCCCCAATAGAATCGGCTTTAAACACCAACGAGAACCATAAGTAAAGCATAGGGGTGTCAGTTAATGATTTCTTCCCCTTCTCTTACCTTTCTTGGCTTCTCTTGCTCCAGTCTGGGGCGGGGGGGGGGGGGGCAGCCACCGTGGAGAGGGCCTGGGAACTGGAGGTAGAGGTCCTTTCTCCCTTCACCTTCAAACGAACTCCAGAATCCTAGCTCCTGCCTCACCACAGAATCCCCAGAGCTGTCATCGCACGAAGTTGTCAGAAAAATGGTTTTCAGAGGGACGCCTGGGCGACTCAGTTGGTTAAGCGCCTGGCTTTGGCTCAGGTCATGATCCCAAGGTCCCGGGGCTCCTTGCTCAGCAGGGAACCTGCTTCTCCCTCTGCCTGCCCCTCTCCCTGCTTGTGTGCGTGCACGCTGTCTCTGACAAAGAAATGAGTAAAATCTTAAAAAAATGGTTTTTAGAAAAAAAGGGATTTCATCAAAATAATGAAAAATGAAAACAGTTCAAATAAGCAAGTAGAAACTGTATACCTGAACAGAACTTTCTGTTTTTATTGTTTTTAACTTTGTCTCACCAAGGCAAGATTTTGTGGGTGACAAGGAAGGCAGAAGCAGACAGGTGATGTCATGATGGGAGAAGTCTAACGGTCAATATTTTAGTATCAAAGTGTGAAAAATAACTTGGAAGCCTAAGTATGGGGATTATGACTGTTGAGAAAAGAGAGAACAAGTTCTTCCTGGGGGAGCGAGCAGAAGCCTGGAGACAAATGAGACAGTGCGTAGGTGAGATAAACTTATTTCATGCTTCTTCTTTAATTTTCCAGATTCAAACTGGAACTTTTAACAAAAGGAAAAACATGCAATGAATTAAAATGAGGAAAAAAAGAGCATTAGCGCTGGTGGTACAGGGTGTTTGGGATGGAGTTTCCTATACATTTTTAGCTACTGGGCACATTTTTTTTTTTTAAAGATCTATTTATTTTTCGCAGAGAGCAAGTGAGAGTGAGCATGAGCAGGGGGAGGGGCAAGGGGCAAGGCTGGGACAAAGCTGCATTATATTAATAAATTTATTAGAAGGGAAGTAGACTCTGGGCTATGCGCAAGGCTCAATGCGGCTGGATCCCAGGATCCTGAGAACATGACCTGAGCCCAAACCAAGAGTTGGTCCCTTAACCCACCTGGCCCACCCAGGCGCCCCATATGAAATTTTTATCATAAAAAACTGAGCCCCGGGGCACCCGGGAGGCTCAGTGGGTTGCAGCCTCTGCCTTTGGCTCAGGTCATGGTCCCGGGGTCCTGGGATCGAGCCCTGCATCGGGCTCTCTGCTCCGCGGGGAGCCTGCTTCCTCCTCTCTCTCTGCCTGCCTCTCTGCCTCCTTGTGATCTCTGTCAAATAAATAAAATCTTAAAAAAAAAAAAAAAACTGAGCCCCATGATGTGAGCTCAGATAATTTCTGATGAATTATCTTATGAATAATCAAACCTCACAGGATCTACAAAATTTAGTTTGTAATTAAAATTGAACCCGTAGCTTCAATGGTCATCTTTGTCATACCTTTCCCTGAACTCAGAAGGACTAATACTAAACTGTTAAATTTTATCTTGTCATTTTCTGGAATATAAAATTTCCCTTTCAGGACCCATCTGGATCTCCCTGAGTTCACCGGAGTACTCCGAGTCTGCCAATCCCCTGTAGGACGGGCTGGCAATGTGTTCGCCAAGAGACAGGCAGCACAGGCTTAAGGCTTTGTGAGCTGTTACTCTGTCGCAACTGGTCAGCCCTGCCTTGTGGCATTAGGGCGGCCACAGACACTGTGTAAATGGATGAATGGGTGCTGCTGGGCACGAGTTACACTTACAGATGCTGACGCTTGCATTTCACATAATTTCCATGTGTCGTGAAACAGCATTCTTCATTTTTTTTCCCCTTCAACCACTGAAAAATGGAAAAGCCATTCTTAGCTTGCCAATCGTACAAAAACAGGTCATGGGCTAGAGGCCCATGGGCTGTTCTTTGCTGAGCCCTGACTTGGAATCAGGAAGGGGAAAAAAAAAATGAAAGTGATTTTTTACCATGGAACTGCTTTAAAAATTATTTTTTGTCCTTGAAGGATCAAGAAGTAGAATTTTTTTTTTTAAGTTACTATAGTGGTAACAACAGTTAATACTTGTATAGCCCTTTCTATGTGCCTGGTGCTTTTTTTTTTTTTTTTTAAAGATTTTATTTATTTATTTGAGAAAGAGACAATGAGAGAGAGCATGAGTGAGGAGAAGGTCAGAGGGAGAAGCAGACTCCCCGTGGAGCTGAGAGCCTGACTCGGGACTCGATCCAGAGAACTCTGAGATCATGACCTGAGCCGAAGGCAGTCGTCCAACGAACTGAACCACCCAGGCATCCCTGCCTGGTGCTTTTTGAAGTACTTTACCTCTATTTACTAAATTTTCATGAGAAGGCAATGAGGTAAGTTCTATTATTACTATGCCCATTTTACAGGTAAGGAAACCAAGGCACAGTGTTTAAATAATTTGTTCAGATTCTTAGGGTTAGTAAAAACAATAGGGCCAACATGGGAACCCAAGCTGTCATGTTCTAGCATGGGTGCATTTGACTCCAATAAACCCTTGAACAATTTGGGGGTGAGGGGTGTCCACTCACCTCCCCTGACCTTGTCAAAACTTTGTGTATAAGTTTCGACTCCTCTAAAACTTAACTACCAGCAGTCCACTCTTGACTAGAAAGCTTACTGATTACATAAAGTCAATTAACTTGTATTTTGTATGTTTATGCACTATGTACTGTATTCTTACTGTAAAGTAAGCTAGAGGAAAGAAAATGTTATTAAGAAAATTATAAGGAAGAGAAAATACATTAATGATCTTGTACTGTTATTTATTGAAAAAAAAAATCCACATGTAAGTGGACCCACACAGTTAAAACCTGTGTTGCTTAGGGGTCAACTGTACTCTGTTTTTTACTTATTTCAGTCACATACCCAGTGAAGCCTGCCACATGTTTCTCAGCTTGAGTATTCTTTGCAAGGTCTGGAGAATTTAGTAGGATATTATCATCTGGAACCTATCTTAAAGGTGGTCTCTGAAGTCAGAGGGATAGAAAAATGCTGAGCAAACTTTTATTTCAAGCCAATACATATTTAAAAAAAAATTCTTGCCTGGGGCACCTGGATCTCTCAGTGGGTTAAAGCCTCTGCCTTTGGCTCAGGTCATGATCCCAGAGTCCTGGGATCGAGCCACCGCATCGAGCTCTCTGCTCAGCGGGGAGCCTGCTTCCTCCTCTCTCTCTCTCTCTCTGCCTGCCTCTCTGCCTACTTGTGATCTCTGTCGGTCAAATAAATAAATAAAATCTTAAAAAAAAAACTTTCCTAAAAAAATTCTTCTAGTGTTAGCAGATAAATCAACCATCACAGGGAGGATTCCAAAATTTTTTTAAAAAATGAAAATGAAAAAAAGCAAGCTTTCTTTGATCAGTTAATTAATTGCTACTGAAGATAGGGCAGGCTTCAAGGGTTTGTGTGTCTATTATTTGAATTAATAATAAAATGTTCTGTTGATGTAGGATCCACTGGGGACTTGGTGGCAGTGGTTGTCCTTGGGGAATTACCAGCAGAATGTTTTAATTTCAATCAAGTTGCAAGTTGGTGAAAATAAAAAGAACTACAGGCTATAAGGAGAAAATTGGTAATTGAAGACCCCAGGCCTGTGAACATTTTCTCAGATATATGGCAAATTATAATCAGTTTCTGAAATAAGCTATGTCTTAGGGGTGTGTGTGTGTGTGTGTGTGCGTGCGCACTTGTGTGTGCTGGGGAAGGGCCACCCTTCGTTTATATGGGGAAAGACTAGATGTGCCCCGTGGAAGCCTGTTGGTGCCACTGAATTCTAGCTGCACCACTTTTGAGTTAACATTTGGTCAATTCCTTTCCCTCTCTAGTGTTCAATTACTTCTCTGGAAAATGAAGATGATAATATTACAAAAATCCAGGCTTTCTGGAAAGATTGAATGAGATAATGTATGTGCATTGTAAACTATGAAAGAAATATATGTATCTTTTAATAAAGCCAGTGGAAAAACACAAATTGAACTGTATCTTTGGTTTAAATGCAAAAGAACTGTGTTGCTTCTTGCATCAGCAAAGTCAGATAAGAGATTTGCTATTTATTTATTTTTTCAACAAGAGCTGGAATGCCTTCTAATGATACAACCCCTATCGCAGATGATTTTGAAGATCTGTGAAACTGGAGAGACAATGTCACTTCATAAATGTCTTAGGGGATAGCTATTATTAAAATATGAGTTTTATATTACTTTCAATGACAAGCATTTTTCAGTTTTGCTCTAAACTTCTTATTTTTTGAGAAGAGAACTCAATTACTCAAGTTAAAAATGTGTGTGGTGGCCTCCTGGAGGAGAAAGCATGCTATTCACGAAAAATCTCAATACTTTAGGTAGTTCTTATCCTAGGGTTAGCATCAAGAATAGATTGATGTTTGATCTTTCTTTTTGGTTTTTTAAAACTGTCTTGTTTATTGCAACATTAGTTGTAATAGCCAAATTATGAAAGCATAAGGAACAGTCCATGTCCATTGATAGATGAATGGATAAAGAAGGTGGAAGATACACACACACACACACACACACACACACACACACACAGTATATATCTCTACAATGGAATATTACTCAGCCATCAAAGAGAATGAAACCTTGCTATTTGCAATGATGTGGATAGAGCTATAGAGTTTCACGCTAAGTGAAAGAAGTCAGTCAAAGAAGGACAAATACCATATGATTTGACTCATATGTGGAATTTAAGAAGCAAAACATATGAACAAAGGGAAACAAATGAGACAAACCAAGAAACAGACTCTTAACTATAGACGACCAGCTGAGGTTCCCAGAGGGGAGGTAGGAGGGGGATGGGGGAACTACGTGATGGGGATGAAAAAGGACACCTATCTTGAGCACTTGAAACGTACGGAATTGTTGGATCACTCTATTGTACACCTGAAATTAACATAACACTATAAGTTAATGACACTGGGATTAAAATAAAACAAACAAAAACCAACAAAACTGTCCATGTTGCTTTTTTCCAAGGTCAATTATTATTTTTACTAACCCAATCTGTCACATCCAAAATTAAATTATTGGCTTTCTTCAAAAATTCTCTTATATTTCATTGGATAAAATATGCCTTTCTGTGGTTTCAGGATGGATAGGGTATACATAGGATTTGTGTGTTATTTAGAAGTATAGCTCTTGGGATGCCTGGGTGGCTCAGTGGGTTAAAGCCTCTGCCTTTGGCTCCGGTCATGATCCCAGGGTCCTGGGATCGAGCCCCGCATTGGGCTCTCTGCTCAGCGGGGAGCCTGCTTCCTCCTCTTTCTCTGCCTACTTGTGATCTCTGTCTGTCAAATAAATAAATAAAATCTTTAAAAAAAATAGAAGTGTAGCTCTTTGGGGGCAAGGATGACAATGAGTGATTTCTGCCATAAGCAAACACATACAGAGAAGAAAGAGAAATGTGTTGCACACCTGTATGTTTTAGCTCAGACTTCCGTAACAAAATACCCCAAACTGGGTGGTTTAAACAGCAGACATTTCTTTCTCATAGTTCTGGAAGCTGTGAAGTCCAAGATCAAGGTTCATGCCTGTTTTGTTCTTAGTTAGGACTTGCTTGCTGGCTTGTAGATAGTTGCCTTCACAGTTCTTATTTTGTCCTTGCATGACAGAGAGATGGGGGTAGGGGGGATTGGAAGTGGGGGTTGGGGGGTTGGGGGTTGGTGAGAGAACAAGTGCTCTATTTTTTTTTTTTTCTTATAAGAGCACTAATTCTGTCATGGGACTCTATCCTTGTGACCTAATGATTTCCTTAGAGTCCCAGTTCCTAACACCATCACATTGGAGGGTTAGGGCTTCAACATATGAATTTTAGGTTGGGGGGGGGACACAATTCAGTGCCTCCCACTGTAGAGACAGCTTCTTTGCAGCAGATCCTCAAATGGAGTTGTTCCTTCTTGTTTTGGAGACAGAACAAAAACAATTATTCTAAAGCTAGTTGAACAGTCACCACAAATTGAACTGATGTGGAGAAACCACATAAAATTTCATCTACAACTTTTGACCACAAGCTAAGTGGTCCTAGGACTCCCCTGATACAGGGATGATTTGGGTAGACAATAGCTCGTGAATCCTGGTAAAATCTCATTTTAATGAATTTGAGGGAGTTGCAAGTAGCTTTGTTACATTCCAATTATATTTAAATGGAACCCATTAAACAGAGCACAGAGGTAGTGTTATTTACTTGATTTAGTTTATCTGAATAAAGCAGACATTTCATGTCTAAGTCCTGGTTTTGCTATCTCTTTTTCTAAATAATTTTTTTTTTTTTTTAATCTCCCTTCCTCTGTACCATATTGAGGTACCTGCCTTGAAGATATTCTGTCCCTGACCTTTAGTTCTGGCAATTTCCTCACTCTCATTCCTTCCCAACCTTCTTTCCTCCTCTGAGACCCTAATATAACAATACTGTAACAGTATAAAGCACTAATTCTGAACCATAGCAGTGTTTTCATTAAACAGATCAACGGCTATGTGGACAGGGACTTGTGAACACATCTGTTCTACAGGATTTTTCATTTAATATAATTTTCCAAAACCACATCACATCAGCAAAATACTATTATAATAAGCCATCCCCGAAGACATGGATGTAGTTTTGCTAAACAGAAATCTAAATTAAAATGCTATATAATCATGGGGTTCTGCTCGTATTCACTTGCTGCCCTCCTTATATGAAGGTAAACTCTGAGCTAGTGTTATTTAGATACGGATTTCATGTTTTGTTCTCCTCGAGTTATGGGGCTGGGTCTCTGTGGACTTGCTTGTTTTCTCTTGCAAGTTCCCTCTGGATCATTCGACGCACAATGGCAAGGCTCTGGGGCTTGGTTAGGGAAGAAAACTTGTGGAAGAACAAACTTTTTTAATGCAAAATAACTATTAACTGGTCACATATAAATTGTACCTGTTTTAACCTCATTTAATAAAGTTATGATTGAGTTTACAAGAGCAAGAGCCAAAAACGGAAACCATGTCACTTCAATAGTTTTCCACTGGTTGGCTTGATGGATAGCAATATTTCTTGAGTAATACCCCTTATTCCTTTCCCCAAGTCTTATAAAATACCTCTTAGATAACAAAGGTTTCTCATGAGAAGAAATTTGACTCTAGGTGGGCAGTCCCTGAAGTCTTTGGGATGGACTTTAGGCATGTCAGTTGAGATCCATGGTTCTTTATTGGGAGTAATTTTGTTCCTTTCCTTCTCTGCAAGGGACATTTGGCAATGTTTTTGGTTTCTGGAATCGGGAGTGGTGGTGTATCTGGTGAGCAGTGGTCAGGGATACTGCTAAACAGCTGTAATGGACAAGACCATCCTGCACTGCAAAGAATGGTATGACCCAAAATTCCCATAGAGCTGAGTTGAAAAAAACCCTTGTTTTGAGAAGGAACACATTTGAACCTTAGCAGTCAAAAGGCTCAATAGCTCTGACAGTTCATGCTATGGACTGTAAAATAACTATTGAAGAGTGACTTAGATCCATACGTCTTAATCTGTAGAGCTGTGCGTGGTGTATGAAGTGAATCAAAACAAATTATCAAGTGATAATATTAATTATTACAGCCAATCTTTACAGAGATGTTTGTTACTCTTGGTCAGGCATTGTGCTAAATGTTTTCATTACAACGTCCCATTTAATTCTTCCAACAATATGGCAGAAACATTATTAGTAATCCTTCCTTATAAATGAGGTCACGGAGGCATGGAGAGATTCAATGAAGTTACCTAAAATCACACAGATGGTAAGGCCTCCAGAGTTCATGTACCTTATCTCCTCATCCATATGCATGGAGTCAGTTAGATGGTACCAAAAATCTTCTAAAAAGCAATAGTCTCTCCCCTACCTCTCTCTAAGCAGGGATTCCATTCCTCTGAGAAAGTCCTTTAATCATTTTTGTTTTACTTCTGTTTCTTAAGTCCAAAACTCAAAATAGTTACTTGATTAAAAAAAATTTGGTGCAGTTTATTGATGTATTTACTCCTATGATGAGAAAGATTTAGAACAGACAATGTGATACCCTTTCCCCTCCTCACAGTATTTTTTTTATTATTTATTTTTTATTTATTTTCAACATAACAGTATTTATTATTTTTGCACCACACCCAGTGCTCCATGCAATCCGTGCCCTCTATAATACCCACCACCTGGTACCCCAACCTCCCACCCCCCTGCCCCTTCAAAACCCTCAGATAGTTTTTCAGAGTCCATAGTCTCTCATGGTTCACCTCCCCTTCCAATTTCCCCCAACTCCCTTCTCCTCTCTAACTCCCCATGTCCTCCATGCTATTTGTTATGCTCCACAAATAAGTGAAACCATATGATAACTGACTCTCTCTGCTTGACTTATTTCACTCAGCATAATCTCTTGCAGTCCCGTCCATGTTGATACAAAAGTTGGGTATTCGTCCTTTCTGATGGAGGCATAATACTCCATAGTGTATATGGACCACATCTTCCTTATCCATTTGTCTGCTGAAGGGCATCTTGGTTCTTTCCACAGTTTGGCGACCGTGGCCATTGCTGCTATAAACATTGGGGTACAGATGGCCCTTCTTTTCACTACATCTGTATCTTTGGGTAAATACCCAGGAGTGCAATTGCAGGGTCATAGGGAAGCTCTATTTTTAATTTCTTGAGGAATCTCCACACTGTCCTCACAGTATTTTTGTGTATTATTTACTTCTATTGGTAATTGATGTAATCTTAAATTTTAGTGGGGTATTTCATTTTTGCATTTTGTAAACCTTATCACACCTCCCCTCTCTGTATAGTCTGTATTTTAATGCTCCAGACTTTTCCCCAACTTGTTCCCTTGTCTGCTCACATAATTGCCAGGATATTTAAGTTTTATGTGGTTCTGCAGACATCATGTTCTCCCAGTGTCTGGAAGTTAATGTGGAAAGGTAAAAGCCACTAGCTGGAGTTTACAGAGCTGTGGGGAGGAGTTATTCCTGACCCCTGCAGAGGCTACATTACATTTCCCTCCATGCTCAACTTCTCAAGCCTGTCAGGAAGGGAGTGACTAGGGTTTGGGTGCCAACAGGTGCTGTTCGGAGTAAAGACCATTAGAGAATCCCCAGTTTTCAACCATTTTCCTAACTCCTGTTCACTCTGCACTCATATCCGCAGCTTCCTGGGTTCCAAAAAGCCAATCGTCCCCAAATGTGTCTGTGGTCTCTTCATGGGCTTAGTGCTTTCAAAAACTCCATAGAAATATGTATTTTACTTTCTTTCACTAATATTTTATTTCTTCACATTTAAATTATTTTAATGGATAACAAAGTATGTAGAAGACAGCTAGATTATAGCCTCCCAGAGGGGAGTTTGGATGTCTTTTTTCTCTTTGATTTGTGAGCCCAGCATGGTCCTTTTTATTACTTTGGAGAGAATTCCTCAGGGTCCTTTTGAACTTTGAAGAAGTCTCTGTGGAGACTTGACAACCACATTTCTAAGATCGCTGCTCTTGGCAACCATTAAATTAAAAGCTGGAGTGTTCCCTTAAGATAGTAACATGGTGCTTCAGAAGATTCCCAGGTGAAGGGGATTTGGCTCTGTACGGGAAGACTGTGCATGAAAGCCTTGGCATCCACTGTGCATCAGTTCTGACCTTGGACTAGTCTCCATGTAAGCCATGTCATGCCCTGCAAAGTGGGAGGAAACCACACCAGGAAGAGACCCCTGGGGTTAGCTTTTCACAAACTTCCCTCTCAGAAACAGACAAGCAGTCCTAAAGACTTCTGTAGGTTCTGGAAAAGGAGGCTTGAGAGCCCAGCTATCCTAAAGTGGATGACTGTAGGTGTGGGAGGGGATTTAAACTGGCTGGGGAGATGTTTCTGTTCCTGCTCTTCCACCCCCGCTTGTAAAGAATCCCCTATAATGATTCATAAGACATTCTATCACAATTAAAAAAATAAAAAAAATTCTATCTTAATTCTCCTGATGTCAGCAGACCTTGAATAAGTGCATTTAATTTTTTAAAAAATATTTATTTATTTGAGAGAGAGAAAGAGAAAGCATGCAGGAGGCAAGGGGCAGAAGGAGAGGGAATCCCAAGCAGACGCCACACTGAGTATGGAGCCTGACATGGGGCTCCCTCTTATGACCTGAGATCATGACCTGAGCCAAAATCAAGAGTCTGATGTTTAACCTACTGCACCACCCAGGCACCCCAAATGCATTTAATTTCTATTCAGAAAGATTTTTCAAAAGATTTCCTAATATATAGGAACCTTTTCATCATGGTGGTGGTGGGGAATCTGACAACGATGTCTCTAAATGGAAGTTTAGGATGAAATAGCATCTAATTTCCTAGTTTATTTATCTAGACAGCACATAGTAAACTGTCACAAACAAGCACACACACACACACACACACACACACACACACACAGAGACTGAGAATAGAACACAAATGATGTACTGTGACCAAGTCAAGCTCTGGTCTCTGGCGAAGGAGGTCTCTCAGCTCTGGGAGCAGCAGAGGAAGACTCTTGTTGACTTCACTGAGAAGAGCCAGTCACCATCTTGGGGGAACTGGGAAACATTCAGCAAGACTGACAGTTATGTGAGGACCAGGTCATCTGTGTAAATTTCCAGAGTGATATCCATGCATCAACATATCTCCTCTCACTTTCCCTTTAAACTTTATTTTAAAGTTGTAATCCTTTGGAGGACTTTTGGGACACACTTTCCAGTCATCAAAAATCCTCTAGTGAGAGGGCCAGGGATAAAAAGGAAAAATTCTCTCACCTTATAATTTTAACTTTCAGCATCATGTAATTAAAAGGCCTCTGACTTTGAAAAGCCATTTCTCCCATGTTTGAGGTTAAAGTCCTTTTCTTAGGCTCCTGGAAAAGGAATTTGGATGGAAGCTCAGAGTAGGTAGTTATCTAATCTGAGTGAACATTCCAAGGAGATCTTATGAGCTTTCAGAATGACTCCTCCTGATTCTGCTTCTTGGTAAGACCACACTGACATGTCCCAGAACAATAATTTTTTGACCTGGCTGCTTATCAGAATGACTAGTGATATTAACAGAATTCTGAGCTTGAGATTGCACCTGAAGCCCAGACCTACTGAATCAGAATCTCCAGCTCATAGGGCGCAGGAATCTGTACAATTTACAAACTTCCCAAATGATTCTGAAGTAGAGTTGTTTGTAGATCACTGTCTTAATATATATTAACCCTGGTTAGCAATCTTTTATAAGCCTTCCAAGATCAGGATACTATTTGATGAGCTTTTGAATTTTATTTACTCTGAGCATCAGGACTGACTACAAAATTTGCAGGGCCCAGTGCAAAATGAACATATGGGGCCTCTTGTTTAAAAAGTTAATAAGAATTTCAAGATGGGGACAGCAGAGCATTAAACTAAGCACAGGGCTTGGGGCAACTGTACAGGTGGCAAGCCTATGAAACCAGTGCTGTTAAGCATCTATTAGCTGGTGATGATCATAGGAGACATGAAGGCTGGGATTAACTATACTTCCAAAATGCAATTATCAGCCAATCTGGAAGGTGTAGACTATCCATGGGCCATTTCATAGAAGATAGCCCCCCTGTGTGATTGAGAAAAGCATATGGCTAAATCAGGCTAGCAGATAGAGAAGGGTAGGTCTGCTGTGCATAGTTCTAGAAGACGTCAATCTGTGTGATGTCATCCATCCCCTTGTGTACACAGTGCTCAGCCACATGTGACAACCCTAAAGATAAATACTGACCCGTAAGCAACCTGTGGGACATGGCTGGGAAGAAAAATGCATGCACATCTCTGGTCAGGGTTTCAGTTGATTGATTATTTAAATTATTTAACCAAAGAGGTAAGGGATCTGTACTCAAGGAACTACAGAACACTCATGAAGGAAATTGAAGAAGACACAGAACGATGGAAGAGACTTCCATGTTCATGGATCGGAAGAATAAACATTGTTAAAATGTCTATACTGCCTAGAGCAAAGTATTCTTTCAATGCCATCCAATCAAAATTCCATTGACACTTTTCAAAGAGCTGGAACAAACAATCCTAAAATTTGTATGGAACCAGAAGAGACCCCTAATTGCTAAGGAAATGTTGAAAAGAAAAACAAAACTGGGGGGATCACATTGCCTGATTTCAAACTTTACTACAATGCTGTGATCACCAAGACAGAATGGTACTGGCATAAAAACAGACACATACACCAGTGGAACAGAGTAGAGAGCCCAGATTTGGACCCTCAACTGTATGGCCAAATAATCTTCGACAAAGCAAGAAAAAATATCCAGTAGAAAAAGGACAGTCTCTTCAATAACTGGTGCTGGGAAAATTGGACAGCTATGTGTGTAGAAGAATGAAACTTGACCATTCTCTTACGCCATACACAAAGATAAACTCAAAATGGATAAAAGACCTCAACGTGAGGTGGGAATCTATCAGAATCCTAGAGGAGAAGAACATAGGCAATAACCTCTTTGACATTGGCCACAGCAACTTTTCTCAAGACATGTCTCCAAAGGCAAAGGACACAAAAGTGAAAATGAACTTTGGGGACTTCATCAAGATCAAAACTTCTGCACAGCAAAGGAAACAGTAAAAAAAAAAAAAACAAAGAGGCAACCCATGGAATGTTAAGCAATGTCTGGAGGGGCTCTGAAGCAAGCAGTGGGAGATCTGAAGAGGGACCTGAGATGCCCCGATACCAGACCCACTTTCTTCCCTTTCAGAGATTCTAGATTTTTTTTCAGCGAAGGCAGTGGTCTCACCCACATTAAAATAGCAGATCATTCATAAGAAACTGGATAGGACCTCAGGAAAAATCTCTTATCATGAAAAGAGATTATTTAGATCCTATCCAGAATGGTGGATCTCAATCCTTGCCAACTTAATTTATTCTAACTTAAAACCCCCCTGGCATAATCGTCTCAGACTATATACGATTGTACTTTATGTCTTAGTGCAGGCTGCTATACAAAATACCAACAGACATTTATTTCTCACATTTCAGGGGCTGGAAGTCCAAGATGGAGATGTGGACGGGTGCTTTGTTAGGTGAGAACTATTTCCCTGTTTTGCAGACCTTCTCACCATATGGTCACGGGTCCTTTCCTCAGTGCACACACATGAACAGAGATAACTCTCTTCCTCTGCTTCTTAGGGCACTAATCTCATTGTGATGGCCTCACCGTCATGACTTCACCTATATCGAATTATCTCCCCAAAGCCCCATCTTTGTCAAATACCATCACCTTGAATTTTTTTTTTTAAATACCATTACCTTGAGTGGTAAGATACAAATGTAGTGAAAAGAAGGGCCATCTGTACCCCAACATGAATTCTGGGGGGGGCGTGAAAACATGAGCACATAGCACTCGGTACACACACACACACACACACACACACACACTTTCTGATTCCAAAATTGCCTTATCTACATTCATTTTTGCTTACATTACTGAGGGCCAATATTCTGATAGAATTTTTTCTTTAAAAATTTTTTTTAAAATTTAAATTTTAGTTAACATACAGTGCAATTTTGCTTTCAGGAGTAGAATTCAGTGATTAATCACTTACATACAAAACCTTGTGCTCGTCACAAGGTCCCTCCGTAATTCCCATCACCCATTCAGCCCATCCCCCACCCACCGTCTTCCATCAGCCCTCAGACTGTTCTCTATCCTTAAGAAAGAGTTTCTGACGGTTTGTTTCCCTCTCTCCTTTCCCTACCATATGTTTATCTGTTCTGTTTCTTAAATTCCACACATGAATGAAATCATGTGGTTTTTGTCTTTCTCTGACTGACTTATTTTGCTTATTAGCATAATACACTCTAGCTCCGTCCATGTAATTTCAAATGGCAAGATATCATTCTTTTTGATGGCTGAATAATATTCCATATTATCCATATCCAATATCCATATCTGTGTAATAGCATATATTATATATACCTGTCTTCTTTATTCATTCATTAGTCAATGGACCTTTGGGTTCTCACTGTAGTTTGGCTATTGTTGATAATGCTGGTATAAACATCAGGGGCCATATACATCTTTGAATCCATATTCTTGTATCCTTTGTGTAAATACCTAGTAGGTACACTTGCTGGATTGTAGGGTAGGTCTATTTTTAACTTTTTGAGGAGCTTCCAAACTGTTCTCCAGAGTGGCTGCACCAATTTGCATCCCCAACAATGGTGCAAGAAAGTCCCCCTCTCTCTGCATCCTCACCAACACCTGTTGTTTATTGTGTTATAAATTTTAGTCATTCTGGCAGGTATGAGGGGATGTCTCATCATGATTTTGATTTCAACTTCCCTGATGATGAGTGAAGTCAAGCAGATAGATGTTTTTCTTAAGTACTTCATGCACATAATTCATTTTGTCCCCATGACAAGGCTGTGAAGTAGTTACCATTACTACCCCCACTTCAGGGAGGAGGACATTGAGGCACACAGATTAAGTGACTTTCCCAAAGGCAGCTAGCAAGGGTTTGAAACCAGGATTGGTACTCAGGCAGCTTTTAAAATCATGTATATTAACACTGCTTCAGAATCACTGTCAATAGAGACAATCTTTTAGCAAATCAATTTTCAGTTTTAAAGTGCAGAGAGTAGCGATTTGCAACTTTGGCTGCACATCAGAATCCTTTCAATAGCTATTAAAAAAACCTATATGGGACGCCTGGGTGGCTCAGTTGGTTAAGCAGCTGCCTTCGGCTCAGGTCATGATCCCAGCGTCCTGGGATCGAGTCCCACATCGGGCTCCTTGCCCCGCAGGGAGCCTGTTTCTCCCTCTGACTCTGCCTTCCACTCTGTCTGCCTATGCTCGCTCTCGCTCGCTCTCTCTCTGACAAAGAAATAAATAAAATCTTTAAAAAAAAAAAAAAAAGAAAAAAAAATTATTTAAAAAAACCTATGCTGGTGCCTCACCTGAGATTAAATCAGAATCTCTAGGGTCTTAACCTTCATTTTTTAAAATACAAAGTTTAAATAATTGGAATACCTGTTGGATTATTGGATGTATGCACACCCCATTTAATGTCTCATTTCATCCTCTTTAAGCGTACCTGGGCTGGTCACACAATCATACAGTGGAAGAATATAAAAGCATCTGAAGGTAAATCACCTTGTTTCCTGGATCCCTGTAAATTAATACATTTCTAACTTGAATATACATACAGATCACCTGGGGATCTCATTAAGATTCAGATTTTGATTAAGAAAATCTGCAATGGGGCCTGGATCCTGTGCTTCCTAGATGAATCTGATGTTGTTGGAATCCATAGCAAACTTGTAACCAGTTTTTGCTGTTCTATTTCTAGTCTTGCTTCCTCTGATTCATCAGCCCTCTTTCCGCCTTTGTTTGGCTTCACACTTGAATTTCCATTCTCTAGCTGTTCTGTGTTATTGATGAGCCTGTTTACACTTGATACCCCTACAATATTTTCATAGCACGTAAATTCTAATATAACCCTTTGGTTCTAACAACTTACCAGGCGTATTATTAACCTAACCTCACGGTAACATGAGGAACATCTTGGACACTGTTTAGCTCCCCAGGCCTGCTTTCCATCAGTTCCCAATGGGGAGAAGAATGGCTCCGCCAGAGCAAACAGGGATACAGACGTACTTCTTCATGCTGATGATCCGATTTTCATATTTTGATCTACATCAATGTTACTGATCCTGGCTGCACATATGAAATCACCTGTAGAGCTTTAAAAATGCTTGATGCTCAGTAAACACCAATTGGTCTGAAGTGAGGGCTTGGTGGTAGTAGTTGTAAAAGCTGCCCAGGCAATTCTGTTGTGCACTCAGGGTTGAGAATTGCTGGTCTATGCAAAGGTTTAAGAAGGTACTGAACATTTGGGCTTATTGGCAATGTATCATTCAGCTACTGCTGTGTAACAGACAACCACAGAATCCCACAACAATAAGCATTGTCTGCTCATGCATCTCTGAGGGTGATTAGGTAGTCCTCGTGGTCCCAGAATAGTTGATTGGGCATGGCTTCAGACCATGGGTTGAGTTTGTCTTGGGTTCATGTGACTCTCTCTCTTTGGGGACCTGCAGGCTATCCAGGGCATACTCTCTTCATGGCAACGACAGAATTACAAGGGAAGTGAGTAGAAAGATGGGATATCTCCTAAAGCCTGTGGTCTGTGTTGTCACACTTTCATTTCTTCCCATGTTCCCCTGGCCAGAGTAAGTTACATGACCTAGCCCCACACCAGGGGGCTCTGTAAGCTAATAGTATCCTTAAAAAAATTTTTTTTTTTCATTTGAGAGAGAGAGAGAGAGTGAGATAGAGAGCACACACGTGTTGGGGGTAAGGGCAGGGAGAAAATCCCAGGCAGACTCCCCACTGAGTGTGGAGACCAACATGTGGCTTGATTCCATGACCCTGAGATCACAACCTTGAGATCATGGCTTGAGCCAAAATCAAGAGTTGGACGCCCAACCAACTGAGCCCCGTAGGCACCTCTAATAATAATTTTAAACTACTTTCCTTGGTCATGGTTCTCACTGGAGGTATTTTGAGTGGAGTTACAACTGAGTTATTATCTCAGGCTACAATTCTCTCCCAGGCTTAACAAGACTCTAGGAAGGCAATTATTGTTTCCTCCATCTAGTGAAACTTGTAATTTAAAAATAATCTCCCAAATCACCATCTTTCTACTGCCATGTATTCACCCTCTTCTATATATATATATATATAAATGTTAACTCTCCATTGGTCCTGTGCAAAACCATATTGGATCCTGAAGCAAAAGGAAAAAAATTAATAACACTAATTCTGTGTTTATTAAGCTTCTAATATTTTATCATGAACTTATTTTTACCACTTTTTATTTTTTTAAGCACTGCATTAAAAATGTTATTTATTTTATTCCTGAGTTTTTGCCTCCCCCTCGGTTTTGGCCCTGCTCTTTAGAAATTTGAATCTGGGTGAACTGTGGCTTCCAGGCATCTGGCCCTGGTCCCTCTCAGAGGATACTGCTGAGTATACACCCAAGAGATTTCTTTCTACCCCAGTTTTTTACATAAACCACTTTTCTAGAACAAAACTCTGAAGTCTTTTCATTTGACAAACAAATATGTCCATGTGCTACTGCCTCCCTTTCTGTGTTAAGATTAGAAAGGACACCCTCCCTCAGTCACTGCAAGGCTGACCTCCAGAAGTTCTGGTGTCTGAACTCAGGAATCTGGAAAACTCATCTGTCAGCTGAAAGAGTTCTTCATATGTCCCTCCACAGGGCATCAGGGCATATGGTAGGTACAAATTAAACACAGTAGTAACCTGGATAGCTAATTATTCCCCGAGGCAAATATGTAGATCAAGCATGCTGATAACGCTGGGTATATACTGAAACCCTTTGCTATTAATTTTACAAAATATGTATAGAGAGAAGCTTCATTTTAATAACCTTCAGAAAGGTGACTCTTGGATAAATAAAGTCCTGTGGTATAATGACACAACATGGATTTTGGAGTCAGAAAGAGAAGAGTTTGTATCTTGCATCAATCAGGTATCAACTGCGTGACTCAGAAAAGTTCGTAACCTGTCTGCATCTCAGTTGAGTGGAGATCATGCTCTTTCCCTTCGAGGCGGAGGTACACAGGGAAATAGCTCGCGGCATATACCGGAGCTTAAGAAATGATAGTTATGAAGTAGCTGAGTTTTTGTTTTTTTTTTTTTTTTAAGATTTTATTTATTTGTTTGACAGACAGAGATCACAAGTAGGCAGAGAGGCAGGCAGAGAGAGAGGAGGAAGCAGGCTCCCTGCTGAGCAGAGAGCCTGATGCGGGACTCGATCCCAGGACCCTGAGATCATGACCCGAGCCGAAGGCAGAGGCTTTAACCCACTGAGCCACCCAGGCGCCCCAGTAACTGAGTTTTTGACTAGAAACAATATTGTTGATTTAAGCATCAAAGCTTCTTAAAAGTGTAACCTTTTAGATAAAAGTCCTTAAAAATTTATTACACATTCGCATTCCTCCTTCCCTGGAATGGACTGAGTTTACTTTATCTCCCTGCTCCAAGGCTGTTAGTAAGCACAGCTGTTCTTGGGTTCTGATGAAATGCCCCAGGACCTATTGATTCGTGAAGGCCAGTTTGTCCCTGTGAACGTCGCTTAGGATGTCAGTGTGCTTATCTGTGTTTTCTGCTCTTGGGCCTTCCTGCGTGCGGTCGCAAGTCTGCTGTCACTTGTCCTTGCTACGTTTGCCTCTTTCCACTTGCGAGTCCAGACTTGTGGTAGGTTTGTAAACCCGACGGCTAACTTGAAGACAGTTACAGGCACATAAAAAGCATTAATAGGCCCTGAGCGAGGACCGAGGAAATCCCTTACGGGGAGTGCATGCCTTTTCTGGCACCTATTTTGCAAGGAGTTTGCTTCTTGGCTAGGTCCTAAATAGATAGAGCGCTCAGGTACCTGGGTTTGGGAGGGCGGAAGTGGAATTATAACATTTCATATTGGTTTGAATGGACGGAAGGGTCGCAGGGAGGTGGCTGGCTGCTTCATGAGAGCCGGGACTCTGCCTTGGGTGACCCTCCATCCTTCCCGATGCCCAGCGTATTCTGTATTCATGGTAGTTACTCAATAAATAGTTGCTGCCTTAAAGTAGTTTTAACACACTTTTCTAGAAATAAGTAAGTGCCTTCAAATCATATTAGCAGAACGTTAAAAAAGCACAAGTGTTTGAAAGGGACTTAATTCTTTTGAAAAATTTAACAATGATTAAGGAGAAACCCTGTTTGGGAAGTGGTGTTTATGGGTACAGAGGTGCCATCTCTTACCTGTGGTGTTGAGTTTGTCGCTAAGTGTACTGATTGATATGGAACGGCCCCAGGCAAGAGAAATTTTCAACTGGCACAGCAGGGAGGTCAAATATCCTGGCCTTAAATCACTTCCTATGTGTATCGTTAGAGGTGGGTAAAAGTGAGCTATTGAGCTGTCCTGGAATTCAGGTGGCATTCTGTGCCCAAGTACACATCTACAGAAACTCATACTCCTAGAAGAGTTACATGCTTATAAATGTTCCCAAATGGAGAGTATGTAAATGTCCATCAGTAGTGAAATGGGTAAATCATGGTACATTCACCCAATGGTACGCCAGGTAGTTATGAATATAACATGATCGACTTGCACAATAGAATATTGAAAAGTCACAGTCGAGCGTTCACCCTCCTTGCTTTTACATAAAGATAACGGACAAGCATACGGAGCTGTGTTCTACTACAGCTGTACTCACTGGTGATGAAGCTGTTTTGAGACACTGGGGATGGTATCTGTCAGCGTACGCTCTATTCTCCCGCAGCTACCAACAATCTCAAAACTTCTGTGGCTTAAAGTAAGTTTTATCTCCATTCTCAGATTGTTAGTGTCTTCGTTTGAGGATCCACGTGGATGGAGCAGCTGCCATATAGACCCCTGCCTGAGGCAGATGGAAAGAGACGGTGGAGAAGCACACACTGACTGTCTAGGCTTCTAGCCAGTCACGTCTGACCACATTTCATTTGCCAAAAAAGTGGCATGGCCAAACCAAACTTTGAATGCATGTAGCTCCAGTCCTGCAAAGTGGCTGAAAGGAGAGAGCCAGAATAATTGTGAGCACATCTGTTGACTATCAAAGGGACGATTTACCGACAAGTCAACATACTTTTGAGAGGCTAGAAAGGAAATGCCACCTGGGAGGGGCATCTGAGGTCTTCTGATATAACTTGATGCTCGGTTTCTTGATCTGGTTGGTAAGTTTATAAAAAAGTGAGTTTAGGGTGCCTGGGCGCTTAGTGGGTTAAGCCTCTGCCTTTGGCTCAGGTCATGTTCTTGGTGTCCTGGGATCGAGCCCCACATCGAGTTTTTTGCTCAGTGGGGAACCTGCTTCCTCCTCTCTCTGCCTGCCTCTCTGCCTACCTGTGATCTCTCTCTGTCAAATAAATAAATAAAATCTTTTAAAAAAGTGAGTTTATATTAAAAAAAAAGCTTTCTTTCTTGATCTGGTTTGTGAGTTTATTAAAAAAATAAAAATATTCTTTAAATTGTACGTATATATTTTCTCACATTTGTTATTTCTCTGCCATGTTTTGTAATAAAAGATAAACTATAACAGAAGAACCACTTAAGATATATAGATTATATATATGATAATATAGTGATAGAAAGTATTTGGAAGTATTTAAGAGATCCCGTCAACTCAAGGAGAGGGAGGAGTATTGGGAGATGAAATGGAAAATTTTGCATATCCTATCATCCTCTTCTGTTTAAATTTCTTTCTTATGGTGTATGTAGTTTGCTTATATCATGAAAGACTAATTTTTTTAAAAAAATGAAGACATAGAATAAAAGTATGCTCGTGGTCTCTGTGTGAGATATGTATGTTTGCTCCCCAACTCCAGGTGATGATGGGCTGGAAGCAGAGGGGAGAGGTCACTGAAAGTTTTCCCAAAACGAAGAGGAAAGAGTGCACAGTCCTCATAGTGGGTGGGAACTTGCACATCAGCCACAACAGCAGGAAGAGGTGTGGATGTGATTTGGCATCGAGCCACCCTAGAGAGCGGACCTCTGAAGAACCATCGGGGGTGGTGGAGGTGGCAGGAGTCACTGTCCAACACTTCAGAGCCTCACAAGGCCACAGGAAGCTGAAGATGAAGGTCTTGGTCAATTTGTGAGGACGGGCTTCTGAAAAGACAGTCTCCTCCCGGTTCTGGTAGAACTGAACTGCCTCTTCAGGAAATTTCCCTACAGCTGGAGGAGCAGTGGATATATTACACTTGTAATTAGAAGTTCATTTGCATAGGGCACCTGGGTGGCTCACTTGGGTAAGCAACTGCCTTCAGCTCAGGTCACGGTCCCAGAGTCCTGGGATCGAGTCCCACATCAGGCTCCCAGTTCCATGGGGAGTCCGCTTCTCCCTCTGACCTTCTCCCCTCTCATGCTCACTCTCTCAAACAAATAAAGGAAATCTTAAAAAAAAAAAAAGTTAATTTTCATAAAATTAATTGAATCTGTCTTTGTTCTTGAATGTTGTGTAAATCTGTCAGGAGGACAATTAAAAAAAAAAACTTCATTTAGACATAGACACTCAAACCCAGGTTGTGGAGAGCATGATGTTTGAATTATTCCTCGAGCTCTACATGGGGTTTATTTTAGAGAAATGGGGTGGGCAGAGAATTCTAGTCAAGAAGATGTGGTGACATGTATGTGGGTTGTTTGACAGGGACAGGGACTCCACTGTGACGGCCCTCAGGGGGGTCTGAAGACGAGTATAGAGAGCAGGAGGCCTTGGGTCCCCGTATTAGTTTCCTGTGGCTTGTGTAACAAATTTCCACAAACTGCGTGATTTCAGACAACAGAAGCTTACTTTTTCATGGTCCTAGAGGCCCGAAGTGCAATCTCATTTTATTAAGCTAGGGTCCAGGTGTGTGCAAGGCCATGCTCCCTCTGGAGGTGCTAGAGAGAATCTGTTCCTTGTCTCTTCCAGCTTTTGGTGGCTGCCAAAATTCCTGCGTCAGAGGTGATGCCTGCTTGTGCCTCCTTCCCTCCAAACTCTGCCTGCGTTCACACTGCCTCTCCACTCCGCGCCCTGTCTCCCTCCGCTTCCCACTTAGAACGACACTTGGGATGGCATCTAGAGCCCAACCTGATCATCTCTCCATGTCAACGTCACATTCATCACATCTGCAAAGATCCTTTTTCCTTATAATGTGACATTTATATGTTCCGGGGATTAGGACCTGGTGCCTTGGGGACCATTATTCAGCCTACTAGAACCCAGATGGTGGAAGTGAGCCCTTGAGCTTTCCGTGCCTAGAAAATGAGGATTTGGACAATGCAAGGATTTATGAACATTATTATGATGTCATCTGGTAAATAAATCCTTCTGTAGCCACCTTGGACAGATATTTTCTAGTGGCTTACTGTGCCTGTCTTGTGTCTTTGGGCAGCAACAGGTATGTGGTCCTTGGACCCTGTAACCCCTTACAGTCACTCTAGGCCTGGGAAAGAGTTTTTATTTGCTAGCTCCTGGTGCTATTATTATATCTTTAGAAAACAGGGTGGGGACATTCTTTTTAGACTCGATTGGGAGCCAGCTGGTGTGTACATTTAAATGAAAGGGCACAAATCTTTTCTGAGTTCAGCTTCCTTGTAAATGAACATAAAGCGTATTTATTTAGAATCATAATTGCATTCGTCAGCAGAAGCACAAGGGCTGGTACAGGATGCTGGGAGATCCTGGCGTACATATTCCATTTATTTCTGTCCCGGTTGGGATCAGTAGTGCAGCTCATAAATAAGAAAAAAAAAAGCAATTTTGCTAAACATATTAGTATGGAAAGACAGCTAAGTGTTGAAAAAGAGAATAGAACAATTGTTTGAATTGTTTGTAGGCAGGAGCAAGTGATATATTTCTCATCGCGATCAATTTCTGATTCAGTAAAAAGTTGCTGCCTCTTCCACTATTGTTTCTGACGCCTCAATCTTCATTCTTTCTGGAAATAATTTTGTTCATCTCTCTGTTGAACGTCTTCTTGCAACTCCTAAAATACTATAGTTGGCAGTATTTTGTGTGTGGGGGAGTGTAGGGGGAGAAGATTAATAAGTTAGAAATGAAATCGGTTCTTGTTTTCAGTGTTTCCTTGGTTACACTGGTTGAAAGTGCATTCCTTTTGCATTTTCAGGGCTTTCAAAACACACACCAAAGACTGCAGATGAGACATTGCCGGTTAATACCACAGACCTTGCTCTCGTGCAGCCCATGAGTGAGTGAGCAAGATAAGAGTCCGTGGGATGCCATGTGGATAAAAGGCCAACAGAGTGGAATGAACAGCCCTTGTGAAAATTACCAAGTCCCAGAAGATGTTGCATGTAGCAAAAGTATAAAATTAAAAAATGTTTCAGTATCATGGGAAAATAATTTTATTATAAATCTGCAACGGGAAAGAATACGTTTTTATTGTGTTACCCATTTTATAAGTTTCTTTTGTATTTGTATATATAGTAATCTGAAATGTACATTCATCCAAGTCTTCAAGCAGTGGGTGAGTCAAGGTAGAACCCAGTGTTCTTTTCACTACATTATACTACTGTGATGGTGGACAAAACCTGCCTCAAAGGGATGCCTGGGTGGCCCAGTTGGTTAAGTGGCTGCCTTCAGCTCAGGTCATGATCCCAGCATCCTGGGGTCGAGTCCCACATCGGGCTTCTTGCTCAGCAGGAAGCCTGCTTCTCCCTCTGCCTCTGCCTGCCATTCTGTCTGCCTGTGCTCACTGTCTGACCAAAAAAAAAAAAACAAAACAAACAAAAAAACACACAAAAAAACCCTGCCTCAAAGACATAGCACTGTGCACCTCCCACATCCCTACCTTTATAATTGTTGTTTAAAGCTTTTTTGAAATGAAGATTCTATTTATTTATTTATTTATTTATTTATTTGACAGAGAGAGAGAGAGAGCAAGCACAAGCAGGAGGAGCAGCAGAGGGAGAGGGGAAAAGCAGGCATCCCAGTGAGCAGGGAGCCCAACATGGGGCTCGATCCCAGGATCCTGGGATCATGACCTGAGTTGAAGGCAGACACTTAACTGACTGAGCCCCGCAGGTGCCCCTGTTGTTTAAATGCTTTGACTAGAATACACAACTTGGCCCGGTAAGGATGGCATGTTGTAACAGGGAAATGATCTTTGTTCCTTTATCCAAAAAGATATCAGGGCAACATTGCATCACATGATAAAGAATTTCTTCCTCTGGATGAGTACCCCTCAAGCATTACCTGGGATTCTTACTAAACATGAAGATTTTCCCTTCTCATCTCAGATCTCTGAAGCAGATAGTAATGAAGCACACTAACATTTGAGTAGCACTGTCCTTGGCTATCTTGTTCTGTGGTTGATATATATATTCTTTCCCTGTTATCTACAATGTCCATTGGAGACACCACTGTTGCTATGGCAGTGATCAACTGTAGACTTATTTTCCTGTGGGCATCCATCCCATAACTCCTTCATGTTTAACCAGTGATAGGAGAAGCAGTTGCAGTCCAATCTAAAAGACCTGTTGAGTGTGCTGGATTATGCCCAGGCATCCGTGTGGCAGCACCTCAGCAGCCCCGCGGAGCACCAACTCCTGAGTCCATTTCTTGGGTGCATTCCACATAGAGGGTGGGGTCAGACTTTGGTGGGAGGGGCAGATAAGAGGGAGTCTCAGGGAGACTCTGGTAGTTATCTGGGGACTGAGGTCTATTTTGATTCCTACATATGCTTCTTGTAAGCAGTGTCCTTTTAGGTAAAAAAGATAAATTTTCTTTTGTTTATGTGACTTATATTTGGGATTATCATTTTTTTTTTCTATTAGAAGTTCTGCTACTACCTCCATTTCAGATTACCACCCCCCGACCTCTTGCCTCCCCTCACCCTTGTTAACCAAATGCTCTTTCACACAAGTTTCTGCTCTTCATGGGAGAACAAGTTTTAGAATCAACCTCAAGGGAGGAAAAATGGTTGGTCTAAGCCAATCAAGGAGGATCTGTGCTCCTTGCCAAAGACTGGCCCAGTCAAGGTCATGTGAAATCATTCTGGCCAATGCCATACAAAGGGAAGTCTGTGGAGGGGCTTTCTGCAGAAACGTTTTCTTAATTCTCAAAAATAGATGTTTAGGAAGAAGAAGATATTTTCTGCTGCTCACATTTCTGTTTCTGCATGTGATGCTTGGAGCTGTGGCAGTCATCTTGGGATAATAAAGGAATCCACCTGAGGAGACCATGCTAAGTATGACTGAGAGGAAATGTAGAAGGAACCCTGGGTCATTTCAAGCTCATGGGGCTGTCTGATTGACTAAGAGTACAACCTCCTCTCCAGACCTCTTGTCGTATGAAAATCAATTCTGGTTCACAATCTGGGTTGGAAAGAATATAGCACCTACTCGCATTTGAACTTAATGGACATGGCTCAAAAGTTTGCGGAGACAACCTTTACTTTAGCATGGAGATTTCAGAGCAGTATTTTCAAAAATTTAGTATGTATTTCAATCTGAGGAACTTGTTAAGGCAGAGATATGAATGAAGAGTTCTGGCCAGGACCATAAATTCTATATTTCTTGTGTGGTCCCAGCAGATACCACTGCTGTTGGTCTACAGACCACGATTTCAAACATTGAAGGCTAAAAACTCATATAACTCAACTTTCCTCTACCAGGGTTCCTTTTGGGTCAGGCCACTGTGAGCCAACTACTACCCTGGGGGTGGGGGGAAACAACCTTTTTTTTTTTTTAACAAAAAGTTTGTGATTGGGTTAAATGCTATTTAACTCAGAGAAAAGAAATCTGAGAAGTCTTATTTTGATTTTACACTATTTTGTATCTGTGACAGAGCAAAATTCTCACCTCCCCAAAAGAGAAAGATTTTTAAAAAGTAACATCCTTTTCTTTCTATGCATAGAATGCAATAAGAAATGAGTGAGTACACACCAGCAATTGAGGGTAAATGTTTAGACAGCCATATCAAACCTAGAATAATTGATGTTTCAACTCTAAGAAAATATGTTGTTATTTAAACTCAAGGATAATGCCACCATCAGTCCCTAGGAACAACACCTTTTTCTGAGTAGTGGTGAAGGAATGACACAGAGTCATTTCATATGAAATCTGACTCGCCTCATAGAAGTTATGGGGGCATTGGACTGGTCAAGGGTGCAGACACTGTTATTAAGGAAAATGAAATTCATGTGTCTATATGAATCTTGAAAGTGTGACTTCAATCTCAGGAACACTGTGGTTTGACTAAATTATATCCCTTCCTTTTTTCTTTAATTCATTGACCAAATATTGAGAATTTTCTATGTACCAGACACTGTGCTAGGGGTTATAAGAAGATATAAACAGATAAGGTCTCTAATCTTGAGGAATTTAAATGCAGTCTGTGAGAAAGGCTGAGATGGAGGCATGTCATAGTAAGTTATAGTGAAGGAAGCATTCAAGGCTGTCATAGGCGAGCAGGCAACAGTCCACCAGTTAGTAATGTTTGAGCTGTGACTTGGAAATGATTAGAACATGGCAGACAGGCTAGGGTAAGAAGAAGGTTAGAGGAAGTCATTGTAGAAAAAGAGAAAATTGTGTGCAATGATGTGTAGGCTTGAGGAAGCTGTATCCAGGCAATAGAAAGTAAAGAACAAGGAAATGAGAAATTTACATGAAACTCATGCAAGTGCTTAGTTTTTATTATTTCTGTAGTTTCTATAATATGGCACCCAGAAAAACAAGTTTAGTGATAGAAGTCTTAAATGTACATTTGAAACAAGCAGATTGGCACATGGGATGTTCATTGAATATATTGAGTGAACTCTCCTGGGGCAGACAGAATTGTGAGCTATGGGATGACTTAGTATAAGGCAATTTGAAGAGGTAGAACCTGTGGGGTCTGGACAGAATTTGCCTCATCTAAAGGCACTCAGTGGAAATGAAAATTAAACTCTCTCCATCCCATATTGCACAGCACATCTGCAGCAGGATTTGGCCCATAGGTGCCTTATATTTTGGCTTCTCTTTCGGCTTAATATTATTTTAAGGAGGAATATCCTGAAATTAATCCCTACTTTGCTTGAGGCTAGGAGCATTAGGTAGCTTCAGCCAGAATTTGGGGAGTCTATTTTGGACTCTGTGATCAAATTGGAGTCTAGAGACAAAGCTGAGTGATCAGAAATCTTAAAACTATGTTGGACTCAGTAGATTGGCAAATGGTATCATGGCTGCCAGTGGGCTCTTCAGAATTTAAGCTAACATTCTTATCCTCTTTGAAATAAATTTAATAACACGACTCTCATCATCAGAGTTACTTAGTAAAGCAACAACCGACTTCTGTCACAGAATGTTTCAGCATTCTCCCAGGTAATATGCAGGATTTCTTAATTCTGGGTATCTGACTGTCCTGCTGATGTGATGGAGAAGGGACCCAAATACCAAAGGGGTCTAAATCCTTCAGTGCATTTGAGCGATGTTAGGGAGAGATCATAAGGAAAACGTAAGAAAGGACCTCCTAGGAAAGAGTCTTTGGATTAGGAGACACCTACAGTGTTTAATAGGTGATGGGGATTAAGGAGTGCACTTGTGGTGAGAGCACCAGGTGTTGTATGGAAGTGTCGAATCACTGTATTGTACACCGAAACTAATATTATACTGTATGTTCCCTAACTTGAATTTAAGTAAAAACTTAAAAAAGCAAAGAGACACCTACCATGGCAATGTGATCAATTCATATGTCTTTAGGGACTTGAATCTGGGAGAAATTGTAAAATGTACTGGAAAAAGTAATTTTTTTCATTCTTATAAACTTTGTTAAGACATTGGAATACAGTCATATCTTATATCCTGTGGAGTTGTAGGAACTAGGATATTAATCAAGTCCAGCAGGTTTTCACTATCCAAACCAGTCTTTTTTTCTCTGACGTTATCCCAGAAACCCGCAGGGCCATGATCCACGGAAAGAGGATCAATGCACTGCTGTAGAGTAGGGCTGCCAGATTTAGCAAATAAAAATATGAGACAGCCAGTTAAATTTGAATCCCAGAAAAATAATAATTTTTGCATAAGTAGGTTCTACATATTGCATAAAACCCCACTAGACTTTGGATTTTTGATTCTCCATGACATTCTTGTATTCTACAGAGTTCTAACTAAGAGAAATTGACCCGAAAGCCATTTGGACTTTGACTTTCACCTAATATGGGAATTAGCTACCAAGAGGTTCCTGGAATTGTAATTACCCATTGTAAACCAGAGGGCTTTCCATCATTCATGTTCATAGAAGGAATAAACCTTTTATGTACAGAGGGGCCTTTATGAAGGAGAGTTGACTTGACTTGTAGAAAGTGTAGGAGTCAGTAATTAGGATGGTTTTATGACCTCCTTTCTCAGGAAAGAAGAGCAGTTGACAATTTGGCTTCTGATCCCCATTTACAAAAGATGGCAGAAACTACTGTTTTGGGGTTTGTAGCATTAACAATTTTGTAAGATTTCCAGAATCTTTGTGATTTCCCATCTCTTTTGTTTTAGTAATCTCTGTCTGGTTTCCCAGAGTAACTGGTAGTGAAACCCTTAAAAAGATTGAAGAGTGGGTTTCTGGCTCAGGATCACAGTGAAGCAGATAAACTAAAATTTTGCTACTACAATGCTCAAAAGTGTGTGGTAACATCTAATGCAAATACTTCTAAATGCATAGCTGAGAAAAGCAAGAAAATAAAGTCTCAGGTGTTGGAAACTAAGCCAGAGCTGAAAACCAGAGCAGAAAGCAGAAAACCACAGCAGAATTCCTGTGGCTGACCGAACTGCGACTGTCTGTCTTGATGTTAAGGCATGGTTTTTAACAATTGTGAGGTGAGAGGGATGGATGTTGTCCCTTTGTGAGGTGGGTCTTGGAACTTACACATCTGTCTTAAGTTGGACACTTAAGTGACCCACCCGTGGACTAGGAAATTATTGCCGCTGGGGCAAGCCAAGCACAAGGTATTTTTCCTGTTTGCTGGGCTCTTGGTAAGAATTCAAAACTATAGATCTCAGTCTCCATCGTTTAGGGGTTTGAATTTTATAACAGGTATAGTCTGAGACTTCAGTTTACTATAGAAGTGAGCAAAACAGATTTTGATGGACATTTAAGCAATCTTCTCTGCATTATTCTTTTACATTTTAATAGTTTCCGAGTGTGGAAGGCCATTTTTATGTAAGTTGCAAAACCCTTAGACCATTGAGTGAATTGATTAATTTAGCCTCATAAATATAAAAAAATATTATCTGGAAAAATCACCATGACTGAAGTCCAAAGATATAATTATTCTTGGAAAAATACAACTCATTTGTCAGAGAAGGGCCTAACTCCCGAATGTATGAAGATGGTCTGAATCAAAATAAAAGAATTATATCTATGTATTATTCTAAGAATTTTATAGTTTTAATTCTTACATTTAGGTCTTTGATAATTTATGAGTTTATTTTTGTAGTGATGTGAGGTTGGGGGTCCAACTTTATTCTTTTGCATGAGGCTGTTCACTTGTTACAGCACCATTTGTTGGAAAGGTTATTATTTCCTCATAAAATTTTCTTGAAATCTTTGTCAAAAATCAGTTGACTGTAAATATAAGCATTTAGTTTGGACTCTCAGTTTTATCAAATAGATCTATATGTCTACCTTTTTTCTAGTACCACACAGTCCGGATTATAGTAGGTTTGCAGTAAATTTGAAATCAAGAAGTAAGTTTGAATCAAGAAGATTTTGAAATCAAAATCTTCCAACTTTGCTCTTTTTTTTTTAACTATTTTAGCTATTCTGAGCCCCTTGCACTTCTACATTCATTTTAGGATAGGCTTGTCCATTTTTGCAAAAAATATAGATAAGAGTTTAGTAGGGATTGCAAAAAATATAGATAAGAGTTTAGTAGGGATTGCATTGAAGGTGTAGATTGATATGGAAAGTATTGCCATATTAACAATATTAAGTCTTTTGATCCAAGGACATGAAATGTCTTTGTGTTTATTTAGGTCTTTAATTTCTTTCAACAATTTTTTTTGTTTGTTTTTAGCTGTCAATTTACAATTCTCACACTTCTTTTGTTAAATTTATTCCTATTTTATTCTTTTTCTTTCTCTTTCTCTTTCCTTCCTTCTCTCTCTCTCTTTCTTTCTTCCTCTTTTTTTTTTTTTTTTTTTAAGTAGAGAGTGTAAGCAGGGTGAAAGGGGTAAAGGGAGAGAGGGGGAGTGAGAGAGAATTCCAAGCAGGCTCCATGCCCAATGTGGAGCCTGACATGGGGCTTGATCTCATGACCCAAGATCATGAACTGAGCTAAAATTAATAGTCCAACACCTGACCCTATTTTATTCTTTTTGATGTTATTATAAATGAAGTTATTTTCTTAATTTCATTTTCTTAATATCAGTTTTCTTAATTTTTAATTTTATGTGTATAAAAATTCAGTTGATTTCTGTATATTAACTTACATCCTGCAAACTTGCTGAATTCATTTGTTAGCTTTACTAGTTCTTTGTGGATTTCTTAGGATTTTCCACATAAAAGATCAGGTAATCTACAAATAGAGATAGTTTTACTTCTTTTGTTTCAACTGGGTAGCTTTTACTTATTTATATATTTACTTTTGCCTAGTTGCCCTGGCTAGAGTCTCTAGTACAATGTTAGATAAAATGTCAAGATTAGATAAGAACATAATATGTGGCATTGGTTAATTTTTGCATATTGAACCAACACCCTGGGATAAATTCCACTTGACTGTGGTGTATAATCCTTTTATGTTGCTGAACTCAGTTTACTGGTATTTTGCTAAGAATTTTTTTCATCTTTATTCTTTAGAGATATTGGTCTATAGTTTTCTTATAATGCCTTTGTCTGGTTTTGGTATTGGGATCTTCTATTCTTTGTCAGAATTTGTGAAAGATTGGTGTTAATTTTTCTTAAGCATTATATAGAATACACTAGTGAGGCTATCCAGACCTGAGCTTTTCTTTGTGGGGATTGTTTTGATTACTAATTGTTTCTTTACTTTTATGTATTTATTCAGATTTTTATTTCTTTTTGAGTCAGTTTTAATTATTTGTATATGTCTAGGAACTTGACCATTTTATCTAGATCATCTAAATGGTTGGCATATAATTGTGATTAGTATCTTATTTTCACAGGCAGTTGTAAGAATTGCTGAAGATGCACTACAGGAACATGTGAAGAAAATAGCTATGGATGGAGAAAAGAAAAGAGAACTCACCAGAATTAATTTGTCTAAAAAAGATAGGGGGAAAAGATAAAGTGTAATTCTAATATTTCAGAATGTTTGGGGATTAACATGGTATTCACACGCAGTTGCCATGCAGTTGTACAGGTGTACCCACTGTTTACAGTGTGCATCCATGGGAATTGAGTTTACTTCCATTCAGATTGGTTAGTGTCTGCACTGTACCAATTTAAAATTTTTTTAATATGACTCCTGGATAAACACTAGAAGCAAATGTAGGATAATTAGAATAGCAGAAGTGTTTATTTAGTAGAATTCTTCTATACTATATGACATGAAGGACTGGACATTACAAATTCATTACTGGACAAAATGAAAGTGCACAAAACATTAGACCACTGATAGAAGTGGGAGAAGCTACTGCTAGAAACTAGAGCAATAAGGAGCATTTAGAGTATGTAGCCTTGTTAAAGGGGAAAATAAGCAGTCCTTAGAAAATGAGATTTTTGAGAACTTTAAAGAAATAAATGTAAGATGGTAAGTTAGTAGAGAGTAGATGTAATGGAGGCAGCAGAACTCAACCTTGTTTTGTATGTTGATGAGGTTTCCCAAGTAGGGTTGCCCTTATATACTACACTTAGGCTTTAAGAAGGTAAGAGTTAGATGGGACATTTGAAGTCATGAGACTCCTCTATCTCAGATGGACAATATATGGTTTTAGTTATAAAGACCAACTCCTGACTTCCACACTTTCCATACTGTGTGAGGCAATGTGCTTTTGGTTCTCACCTGTGGTTGAAGGATCTATTAGACTTTTTGCTTTATGTTTAATATTTCTTTTCTTTGAATTTCTTTTCAGCGTTCCAGAATTCATTGTTTATGCACCACACCCAGTGCTCCATCCAATACATGCCCTCTGTAATACCCATCACCAGGCTCACCCAACCCTTTACCCCCTCCCCTCCAAAACCCTCAGTTTGTTTCTCAGAGTCCACAGTCTCTCATGGTTCATCTCTCCCTCCACTATGTTTATTATTTCTTAAGTCTTTCCAAGGGAAAAGCCATCTTTGCTGTGATTTCTACATCTCAGTACTCTATTGAAGATTAACATATTACTAACTTTCTTTCTTTCTTTTTTTTTTTTTAAAGATTTTATTTATTTATTTGACAGGCAGAGATTACAAGTAGGCAGAGAGGCAGGCAGAGAGAGAGAGAGGAGGAAGCAGGCTCCCCACTGAGCAGAGAGCCCGACGCAGGGCTCGATCCCAGGACCCTGGGATCATGACCTGAGCCGAAGGCAGAGGCTTTAATCCACTGAGCCACCCAGGTGCCCCTATTACTAACTTTCTCACAATGAAAATAAGGAAGCTAAGAAAATGAACACAAAGCACTTTGTGATTTGTCCACTTCCTAGAATAGCTTATTTGTCTTAAATCTTGAAAAACCGAGCTACTATATGTAACTAAGCTTTCCCAAATGTTATTTGTTTAGGTATCATACCTTTTCATTTTAGCCGTATTGAACAGTATCTTTCTGAAATCTATTACACTTGTCAGCCTTGTTGAATAGAATATATAGAACATGGTTTTATCTTTTCTTTTTTCAGAATGCTTTTATGATTATCTTTTAAAAGCCTTTTTGTTCACATCACTTAAAAATTATATATTATTCAATTGCATGAAAATTTATAATTTACTTAATAGTTTTTCCATTATTGGATGATAAGACTATTTCAACTTTTTTCCCCCTTTTTGTGAATGCTGCTGTGATGAGCACCTTTATATGGGCTATTATTAAACACACATATTATTTGGTGTTACTTAAAATCTGGTGCTTCCAGGTCACTGAAGAACACAGGGTTATTTGACACTACACTAAAAGGCATAGTATGTTATGCTTTTATTTTCATAATTTCCTGTTTTAATTTTTTCTTTTCTCCCTTGGTGTCAGATTGTTCCTCACTCTAAGCATTCCTGCTTTGTTAAAAATTTCCCCTGAATTCTATTTTTCCATATTTCAAATCAGTTGTAAAATAAGAAACCAGGTAACCGAGTGTGCTATACTTGCATATGAAGAAAGGTAGGTACAGTGTAAGTACCTTGTCGGAAAAAATACCCAAGTTTTATTAAATAAAATTATTTACCCAGACCAGATAATTTTTTTAAAACAAAACTTCAGATTTGTTGGATGAAGTTCTTGTTACTCAATTAAATTTTTAAGAAATAAATCTAAAAACAATAATAAGATTTCAGTTAAGACATGCCCTTGGTAACAAAGAAGTCCACTGAGATTTGTGAGCGAGGGGATATATCTTATTTTTATGACTGGGTGAAGTGTGAATACCAGAGGGTTTAAGAAGAAGGGAAGCATTAGAATTTATGGATTTGAGGAAATGGGATGATCTGCTTGGTTGCATTCCAGCACCACTCACTCCCTAGACATATAAACTGCCACCCAGTTTAATGTGTTGTTGAATAGTCATTTCATCCAGGGCTCCATGATATTTATTCCATGACACACAGGCCTCTACCTGATCTATTTGGAATGTAATATATTATCAGTCATGGCGGCTCATGCTAACTGCTGAATATCAAAGCTTATAAGCTAGCTTCCACCTCTTAGGTGATTATCCCAGCAGTTCACAAGGGGAGGTACAAATGTACAAATCATTACACATGACTTTGAACTTGCTTGCAAAAACCCTGGGGTGGTATTTTTGACGTCGTTTTGGCTGAATACAAGGCCCAGAACTGCCAAATGTAAATTTGAAGATTGGACGCCTGGAGGCTCATCGTGGCTAATGGCACATAGAAAGCTTTTCCATGAGAAACCAGGACCCATCTTCTAGAATAGAGTTGACTAAAAAGGCAGGCTGGGATGGCCAGAGAGTTCATATGGAGTCTGTCTCTTGTCCTCAATAAGCCCCATGTTTAGACATCTCTGTTATCAGAAGATGCCCCTAAATTAATTTGGATGGGTATATGAAATATATAATGGTGTCTCTGAGTGGAAATGATACGAGAAAATGTTATGTAATAGGAGAAGACAGACTTTGGAATATTTTACTACATGTGAAACACACATACATGTATACAAATACACACACACACACACACACACACACACCCCAAACCAGGAGATTTGAATTTTAGTCCTGGCTATAGAAATCATCCATTCTTTGATCTTAAGTCATTTAAATTCTCTGTGTCTCATCTATGACATAACTAGGAATGGATAATGGGCAACAGTTCAATTCATAATGTATTAGAAACTGTGTTAACCAGGGAGTAGGTGGAGTCATTATAGCAAAAAGATATTATTGGACTTGCTTTAAAATTTATGGGGGTGCCAGGGTGGCTCAGTTGGTTAAGTGTCCAACTCTTGGTTTTGTGCTCAGGTCATGGGTCGGAGTCATAAGATGGAGCCCTTCGTTGGGCTCTGCACTCAGAGGGGAGTTTGCTTCTTTCCCTCTCCCCTACCCTCTCCCTCCACTTCTCCCCCCACTTTATCTCTCTATATTAAATGAATGTCTTTTAAAAATTATGCAAAAACTTTAATTTTTCCAGACTATTACTTGACAAAATTCCATGGTGAACTACTCACTAGGGTGGTGAATTGTCAGTCTGGCAAAATGCAGCAATCAGATATTCTTTATTGACCTTATGATCGTGCTATTCTTTTTTGCTTTTGTATAAAATAATAATGTTCACAGATTCACTTATCTTACTACATGCACATTTACAATCCATATTCATGTTAGGTCTGGTCATCCTTTATGTTTACCTTGTTTGGAATTCTACCATTCATAGTACTTTAAAAATATCTTCTTTTATATTCAGAGGGCTCTCCTTTGAGTCAATAATCCATGTATTTTATTTGGGGGGGAAATGTAACCTAAAGGTAATGATAAAATAAAAATTTACCCTCAAATAAGAGATAAGGATAGGACCCTCACAGCTGAGATGACCTGCATCCTGTTGACTAAATCTAACCCAAGGCAAAGTGACCAAACTAGTTCTTGCAGTGTATACACAACCTTTGAGAAAATGACAATTAAGTAATTAATGAGATGTCTGTGCAAATAATAAGTGCATTTACATTTACATTTGTAAAACATGGTTGTACAAAATACTTTCATTGCCTTTCTCCTCTGAAACCACTCTTTTATCCACCACAGGCAGTTAATAAACACATGATACCTTGTCTTCACATGATACCTTGAGACAAACAGGAAGAAGCATTGAAATCACTCTTATAGGTCACATGGTCAAGTTTTATGTAAACCAGCGGTTTTCAAACATTCCTTCATGGCAGAACCCTGGGAGAGCTTCTAAAAATATGGATTCCTGAGCCTTACCCCTATCTTCTGAGTTTATAGGAATTTTTAAGTTTCCTCAGATAACTTTGGGGGCATGATTTCAAACGTAACAACTCCTATAGTTTGGAAATTCTTTTTCAGATCTAACCCATATCCTTCATGCTCAGATTAAGTCTATTTTGTTTTTGGGGACTGAAGAACAACTGATGATATTCGGGCATCATTTACATGTGGGAGTCTGGCATAGAGCAAATAGCTGGCAAATAGCCTCACTGTTTCTTTTCTCTAGATAACTAGTTTTATTTCCTTTACTGTTGCCCATCATTTCTATTTCCTAACTTTTAAATTCTTTAATATTCGCTTTCAATTCTCATTCTTCTCCAGCTAGAGAGAAAGAGGAGGAGTAGAACAAGCAAGGGACAAGACCCATAAAGCCTTCCATATCTGAGTCGCTAGCTATTGTATCTTTGTCAAGTCATTCATGTAATCATTCATTCTTTTGAGAAATATACATTGGCTTGCTATTGCATAACAAATAATCACAAAAATCTCAGCGGTAGATAATGAAAAACATGTACTTGGCTTACATATCCATGGTGACTGCTGATCTCTGCTGAGTTCACCCATGTGCCTCTGGGTTGGTTCAAGATTGCTCTTGAGTGGCTGGGTCCAGCTAATGTGTTCCTGCAATACTTGTCTCTTGTCCGCCTGCCTGGCCCTGTGGACTGCTCTGGACATGTTCTCATGGAGATAGTAGAGGGGCAAGGGAACTAATGGAAATATACAGTGTCTTTCAAATCTGGAATGGTGTTGAAACAATAATTTAATTTACCACTAATGTCTACTATCTTCCAGGGCCATTTCCCTTTTTTTAACCTTTTTCAGCCCATATTTCCTATTTTATGAAACTGAGACAGTGATACTTACTGTTGATTCTCAACTTTGGAGGTTTTTTTTTTTTTTGGATGAAATCTGAAACTGATCCCTGTATGCAGAAGGCAGGGAGAGACCAAAGAAAGAGACAGGCCACTGCAGATCAGTAGGTAGCAGAATTTTTTTTTTTTAAAGGGAGGGTGGAGGGAGAGAGAAAGACCCAGAGAGAAAGGGAGAGAAAGGAGGGACAAAGGGAGAGAGAGAATCCTAAGTAGGATCCACAACTAGTGTGGAGCCTGATGCCAGGCTTGGTCTCAGCCCTGAGATCATGACCTGAGCCAGTATCAAGAGTCCGACACTTAACCAACTGAGCCATCCAGGTGCCACTGTAGGTGCCCTGTTTAATAAGCAAGGAAGTTGACATGCAAGGCTTGTCTTGGGGGGCTGAAAGTGAATAGATGTTTGTCCCTGCCTGCCAGATCTTAAGTTTATATAGAAGCCTTGATGGGGTTCATTCATGTACACTTCAGATGAACTGAACAATATATTATTCTCTCAAGGCTGCATCTTTGAAAATGGCTCCATCTGTGGGAATGGTAAGCAGAGCATACATTCCAGGACAGGGCAAAGTGGGGTGGGGGCGGTGAGGGGTGCCTGATTACCTGCATCTGTGGGGAGAGTAGGCGGCACCTACATTCCAGGATGGGGAGGGTTGGGGACGGTGAAGAGTGACTGATTCCCTGTGTCCAGCTCTTGGGTCAACCAGAAGTCAAGTCCTCTTGATATCCTCCTTCAACACCTGCTTTGGGAACTTCATAGTTTTGTAATAAGGCTTGGAAAAGATGTTAAAGAGCTTAGTCAGCTTTTAGTATGGAATCATTGGACTTTCTAGACCTGGTTTCCAGCAGAGACTGCCAAGGAGAGGAGGCAGAGCTGCCGCCAGATGCTTGGTTGATAATGGTCAGGATGGAAGTTCCTGACCTCATGGAACTTACAGAGAGACACAAATCAGAGACTCATTAAAGAAACACACACACAATTTAAAGTGCCAGGAGAGTATATGCTGGGAGTGATTGACCTCCCAACACAGAGCGGTCAGACTGACATTCTCCAGGCAATTGCTGGTAGAACTGAGCACTTGGAGTTATTTAAGGACTCGCTTAATCAGAAAGGTGGGCTGGGAGGGGTGGGGACCATCTGGTAGAAGCGTGGTATGAGGAGACTAGGAACTTGGGTGAAACTGAGAGGTGAGGGGACCACAAAGCGTGAGGCCACACAGGTGAGTTGGAGGGGGGAGGTTTGAGGGATATAGATGGCCACCTTTTGGCCTGTAGTGTGAATCCTAATAGACTGACTTCTAGACTGCATGCTGAGATGCCCTAGGTTGTCATTATGGATTCACAGGGGCGTCATATTTTAAAATTTTGAGGGAAACAGCAACATCTGTTGGGCATCATGTGAACTACTCCTCTGACTTATCTGTATTAATTACTTAATAAATGGAACACTTAGGTGTTCTTTTTGGCCTAGGGGCTCTGGAAAAAAAAATGCTGAGAGACAAAGTCACTGTGAGCAGAGCAATTTGGGAACCTGTCCTAAGGGTGATGTGAAGCCACTGAGGGTGACTTGTGTCCCAAAGAGGGTGCAGATCGGATTTGCATATAGAAAAGAGAACTCCAACGAAAGGTGGGGTGTGGCTTAGGAGGAGCAGACAGATGTGGAAGCACAGGACAATGGGAGAGGAGAAAGAAAGAATGAGGGTGGCCTGGGAGTCCCCAAAAGCCAGGTCAAGGGTATCCTCGGCTTCTCCTCTATGGCCCAACATAAGTCCTGATTGTTATTAGACCTGCACAGAAGGTGTGTCCTAATATTTTTGGTTTTGATTTATAAAATAGGAAACTTTATCTTGGGCATTTTTTTGCCAGATGTAATCTGGAGTTGGGTCGAATTTGACTGAAATATGCTTGCAGAAGTCCTAAGTGAGCTGGCGGAAGTTTCTATGGCCTACACACAATCTTCTTTTACCCACAGTAAGGAATAGGACATGGGGAATATAACATATTCCAGACCAGATCCCATGAATTGAAATTCCAGCTCTGCCGCTTACAAACTTTGTCACCCTTGGGATGTCATTATCCTCTCCTGGCCTCACGCACTTCACGGGGCTGTTGCAAAGATAAGAAGACAGCCACTTGAATTGATGAGAGCAGAATTGAGGACACTGTTAGGATTTTGCAAACACTAGCCATTGTCATTGTTATGATCATGATTACCTCCCCTACCTGCCTCCTCAGGTCTCATAAAAATTCCAGAGACATATAGGGGTGCCTGAGTGGCTCAGTCGATTAAGCATCTGACTCTTGATTTCAGCTTAGGTCATGATCTCTGGGTCATGGGATCAAGCCCTGCATCGGGCTCCATGCTGGGTGTGAAGCCTGCTTGGGATTCTCTCCCTCCTTCTCCTTCTACACTTTCCTAACTCACTCTCTCTCTCTCTTAAAAAAAAAAAAAAAAATCCAGAGGCATGTGACACCATGTACAACCTTCTCCACAAATGAGAAATGAGAGTTTGGATGGATGTAACAAGGTAGGGCTACTGTTTTGGTTATGGGTTTTGATACCAAAGGTCAGGGCTGTCTTCCTTCTGGGCCAGGTTGAGGCAGATTATTCCATGAGTTTGAGGTGCCCACCACACACCACAGTGTGGTAGAGGTGGCCATCAGGACCCCATGTTCACTGCAGTGTGGGCCGCATGTTTGGGCATTTTCATTTGGGCAGCCAGCTTGCTCAGCTCTGTAAGTATGAGACCATGAAAAATAACGTCTGCTGTTGTTCTGTTTTGGGAAAACGTATTATTGCTTTGCTTCGATCTGTGAGATTACAAAGGATGCTGTGATGTGTTCGTGTGGTTAAATTAGGTAATTATGACGAGTGGAAAATACCAGGCTCCTCACACTCCCTATGAGGATGAATGGGGCTTGATTAGAATTTTACCCAAGCATCTTTACCTCCATCAATCCTTCCCCCAAACCTCTTAAAATAATGGGAAAATAACGTAAAAGTTCCTGATACAAAAAGGAGCGTAAATTCCCTTTAAGAATAAATCTCTACAATTGTTCTTAATATTTAGATACATGAGAGGTGTCAGATAGGAGAGTCTCAATATATTCCAGTCACAACGGGTGGGTTGAAGTCTCGCTTTTCATTGTTTGTTCTTTGTTCATGACCTTGTGACCAAGATTAAATAGCGTAAGAGTCAGCAAATGCCAAGGGTGACATTTTGAGAGGGCTGGTCTGCCAGTGAAGAGCTCTTGCGCATCCGTTCACACTGTGCAGCTTCTCCTGGCCTCGGCCAGCTGCTTGGCTGTTAGATATTTTTCCTGTGGAAAAAAACCAAACAAATAAGCCTGACCCTTGGAATGGTAAATAGGAACAGGCGATCATTGAAATCGCAGCTAAAAAGAGAAACCATTTGAAAAAAATTCCAGAAGAACAAATGACCTTGGACATAGTCGCCTCACATACGGAATGAAGAGAGTTATGTTTTTATTATTTTTACTTTTATTTATTATTATTTATGTATTTATTTGACAGACAGAGATCACAAGTAGGCAGAGAGGCAAGCAGAGAGAGAGAGAGAGAGAGAGCGGGTGGGGGGGGCAGGCTCCCTGCTGAGCAGAGAGCCCGATGTGGGGCTCAATCCTGGGACCCTGGAATCATGACCTGAGTCGAAGGCAGAGGCTTTACCCCACTGAACCACCCAGGTTCCCGAGAATTATGTTTTTAGAGTAATGGTTCTTCACCCTGGGGTGCAGGTTGGAATCATCTAGGAATTCTTCAGAGCGTCATAGTGCTATGAAGTCAGGGCTGGGGATGGGGGAGCAGGAGGGGATCAGGGTCATCAGCCTTTTGTAAAAGCTCCCTAGGTCATTCTAAAGTAACCAGGGTTGGGTGCCCTTCCTAGTCCAGGAACGTTTATAGGAGGAAGAAATACATAGTAACAGAATGTGGAGCATCCCCAGATCTCCAACATAGAGAAGGAGGAGGCGTGGTTTAGCCTTCTGGAGTCTAAATCCTTATTCAGCTGATGATTAGCTGAGTTACTGTGGGAAATCACCAACATCTGTTAGCCTCAATTTCCTCCTCCATAAAATGATATTAACTGGCATAAAAATGCCTATTCCAACAGGTTTTTGGAGATTTCTGTGAGATGTGGCCAGGGAAGTCTCTGGTCTCCCCCTCATATTCACCTCAAAGCAGGACTCTGGCATTTTCTGTACTTTGTTACACACCCAAACCAAATCTAAAGTCACATAGCATGAGCCAGGGGGGAAAGATTTTGCTGACAGCCTCTTAGGAGTAAGAATGATGTGGGAAACAAAAGCAAAAGAAAAATTAAATTTCCTTACTACCTACAGCCCACTGACAAGTCCTTAAAACAGGCAGAGTGACATTCTTCTAGAAACTCAGCTGTCTCGATGTTAATACTTTGCGGAGGGCGAAAGGCAATCTTAGCCCGACCCCCAGGATCCTGTAAGTCTACTTTAACATGTAAAAATTTTACTTTAACATGTAAAAATTCCTTTGGAAACTTCCATCCTCCAGGATACATTTTGGCAGTCATCCCCCAAGCATATGGCCCACAGATACATCTCTGAAGGGTCTCATGACTCAGGTTTTATTAGATGGCAATAAATGACCATTCCCCAACAATAGCTAGCCCCCTCAAGGTTCTAGAAACTTTGCTTCCAAATTCTTTAGAGGTTTTTGCTATCCCTAACCCCCTCCCAACGAGAAAGTATATCATGGGCCACTCCTCATGACCTCAGTGCGGCTCTTGCTGTCCGGAGGTCCTGTCTCCCCATGCTTTCATAAAACCACCTTTTGGCACCAAAGATGTCTCAAGAATTCTCTCTTGGTTATTGCTTCATACCCTTAAGTCCTTCCTACATCAAGAAGATGTGGCTTTCATCTTCCTCATGCAGCAAAACATACTATTAACTCCCATGTGACCTTTCTGACCTTCTCCAAATCTCACAGCAGCCCCACCTCCTTGACCGTCCCTCCTCCAGGTGCTCCCAGTCTGCTCCGAGGCCTCTCAGCTCTCGGCTGTCCGCCCCGCTCCCCACACTCTGCATACTGGCTATGTGGGTTGTGAGCCTAGAATAAAAAAAATGTGAGGTACAACCTAAGAAAATGGAAGGCCTGAAGGTTTCCTCCTTCTATTCCTTAAACATCTGGGAGACGTAGAGGCATGAAGAACACATTTTTCCTGTAGGGCGTGGATTCTCAGCAGTGGCACTGTTGACATTTTGGAGTGGATGATTATTTGTTGTGGGGGCGGGGGGATATCCTGTGTATTTGTGTTGGTTTTCTACAGCTCTATAAAGAGTTACTACAAACCTAGTGGCTTAAAACCACATCCATTTATTATCTCACAGTTACTGTGAGTCAGAAGTGCATGTAGCTGGGTGTCCACTCACGGTTCACAAGACTGAAATCAAGGTGTTGCTCAGGACAATTCTCATCTGAGGCTCTGCACCCTCCTGGTTGTGGGACTGTGACCTCTACTTCCTGGCTGTTGCATGGGACTTGCTTTCAGCTCCTCAAGGCCACCTGCACTTCCTGCCTCGTGATCCTCTCTGTGGGCAGATCTCAATATCGCTCTTGGCTTCTTCAAGACCAGTAAAATCCTGTTAGCTGCTGCTTTTTGTCTCTTAAGGCTCACCTGGTTTGGCAAGGTCCACGCAGGATATTTTCTCCTTTGCTTAATTCAAAGTAAGTTGATTAGGGATCATAGTTATAGCTACAAAAATCCCTTTTGCCCTATCAAGACACATAATTGCAGGAAACATACCTCATCATATTTGCAGGTTTCGCCCCTAGTCAAGTAGAAGGGTTGATGCAGAGCATATGTCCCAGCAGACAGAAATCTTGGGTGCTGTCCACAGTAGCATTCTAGAATGTTTAGCAGCATCCTTAACCTCTCCCGAGATGTCAGGATCAACGCTCTCCCCTTTCCAAGCTGTGACAACAAAAGTGTCTCCAGACGTTGTCAAATGTCCCCTTAGAAACAAAATCACCTTAGGTTGAGAACCACTGTCACAGGGTTTTAACCTGTTGAATAAGCAAAGTATTCTAAAAACTCTAAAAGGAAATCACTTCCAAGATGGCCCCTTCACCAACTCAGGGACAGACTAGCAAAGTGACTGCCATGGCTCAGAACGAGATGCAAATGGGCTGAGCTTTCCTGAAGCATTCATAGCAGGCACAGCACTCTGGATCTCTTGTCTGCTCCCACAGGGGATGTCACCACTCAGCCCCGTGGGTGGGGCAATGCTCTACTACACCTGAGGCCAGACACTGCCTGGAGGGCATGGCAGAGACTCCAAGGTCTCAGGAGTCAGACTGTTCAGAAGTTCCATTAGGCAGTGACCAAAGCAAGAAGAATGAGAACTTGGGTCACACCAGCCACCAAATCCAGCCACAAATCCAGCTGAAGAACAAGGAACATTGGCCCAGAGACCATAAGGAGCCAGAAGACTCCTTCATTGCCAAAAAGTCATATGAGCCACCCGTCTTCAGGAAAGCAATGCTGAGAGACTTAGCACTATAGTTAAAGAGGCTGAGAAGTCCAAAAGATGTGATTTAAATCAGCTTTGTTAGGGATTGGATCCTGAACAAATGTAACTGAAAAGAGACAGTTTCAACCAGAAAAGACCAAGATGTTGATTAGCTGTTCTGATTTGGTCCTATGCACACAGATGTCATTGAGAAGCATAGGGGATAATAAGGAATAGGGGGCTTTTTGTGAATAGGCTTTTCGTGAAAAAATACAGATATGCATTTTTTTCTGAAGTTTTATGTGCACTGTGATTAACTTGTGACCCTGTCACAGTGTGATAAGTATTGTTAGAAGAAAAGTTCTGTGTAATAAATAATAGGTAACACTCCATTGAGATTTGATACCATTGCTTATATTCATCAGGCATCCTTCCAGCTGAAAAAATAACAGAAAGCGCACTAACAATGGCTTAAACGAGTGGCTTCCAACTTTACTTGCATCAGAATCACCTGGAGGACTTGGTAAAGCTTGGAATTCTGGGCCCCATCCTCAGGGTCTCTCATTCAGCAGGTGTCAGGTGGTGTCCAGAGATTTGTATGTCTAGTAAGTGGCCAGGTAATGCTGAAGCTGGTATGGGTACCTGACTTTCAGAATCTGGCTTAACTCACAGGATATTCATAGTCTAATTAGCAAGAAGTCTGAAGATGACTGGTTCTCAGAGTTGGCGGATCAGCTCAATGAGTTATCCGGGACCCAGCTTTCTATGCTTTGAGTACACCAGGCTTCATGGACTAGCTTTTCATATCACATATCCTGTGATGGTTACAAAAGAGCTGCCGCTGCGCTGGTCATCACATCCCTACCCAGACTTCAAAGGTAGAAAGAAGGGAAAGGAAGTGAGAAAAACCCATAAATCTTTTTCAGCCTAGTTCCCTGGATACAGTGTAATTAGAGATGACTAATGAGGCCATTTTGGGACTGGCAAATTATCACACTTTGGTCTCATTTTTTCTGGGAAGAGAGGGTAAAATTGAGTTATTAACTGATCTATGGCCACATTGCTTTTACGGAAGCTGCGTTTACCTCCCCTGCTATTGTCTTGGATTTATGAGCTATTGATATCCCCGAAGGGACTGACCCTGTCAGTGGCTTCCCATAAGTTGGAGTCTTTGGATCTTTTTAATATAGCCCTGAGAACATCCTTGAAATGCTATTTCTGTCCTTATCTTGAACAGACATTGATTGAATTGGGAAAATAAAACCTCTTTGAGAAAACCTCTTGATACATGTACTAAATTTTATCATATGCCACATCTTAATATCTCATGTTTTTAAATCAGAAATAGTCTTTGGCTTGTTTTGGTTTTGCTTCTGATTTTTCTTATCAAAACACTGTAAACATTTTTCTCTTAATCTGATCAAAACAGGCTAAGTCTGAAATTATAAATCTTGTTTTTATATTTTTGGAATGTCATAAAATTGTGCTGTAGGCAGAATGCTGTGGAGTGAGAAGATAAATCTGTTTGAGAGGAAAGGGAATATAGGGTCTCTAGACTTTGTCATTTTATGAAAAGACAAACTGACCTGTGCCTTTAAGATTCAGATTAATTCATAGGTTTCTGTTCAAAAATTTAAAGGGGAAATGTGTCTTTGGGTCAGGCGTTTTACTTTCTGGTTTGGATTATTGCCAGCTGGAGAAAATGCTGCTCTAGAAGTTTACAGCCAGATTGGAAGCCTAGGATCTGTGCACTCTTCTGGGAAAGTGTTGTCTTGAAAGTCCCAGTAGCTGGTATGCATTAAAGCTAAGAGACGGACAGGAACATCTGGCTGGAACTGGTGTGTGTTTCACTGCCGGTAGAACCCAGCTAAGCTGGAGCCAACCACTACATGCTCCTTGGCTGCTCATGTGGGAACCCTGAGGAATTGGTGGTGGCCTCATCTGGGGGCCACCGAGGCAGGGACTGTGCTTAGTCCCAGTGAGATTTCTTTCTGTCCTCTCAGAAACCTTACGGCAACATTTCTTTAATGGACTCATAGCATCTCCTATCTTGGGAGAGGGGAGGCCACTTCTGAAGATGGACTGGGAACTTGGCTTCTCGTTTCTAGTTGAAGTCTTCCTCACTCTGATTCTGCTTCTCAGCTTGAGATGCAGACTCACAGACAAGTTTTGTCTTCTCTTTTGAGGAAATCTGGGTTTATTGACTCCTGTGGTTAAAGACATTGGATATTGATTGAAACTATAGGGAAGAGGACATAACCCCAAACTCACAAACTGGTGGAGAAACTCATTATGGGAGACTCGTAGAAGAAAGAGGTAGGTCAGTGGGGAGATTTCTCTGGGGGAAATCCAGAGGAATGAGCCTAAAATAGTGTCCTTTCGAAACTGTATTTGTGGAATTAGAATCATAAGGGTGCTCCTTTAAAACAAAACAAAAAGAAACTCACAAAAGACCTCCATCTCAGATTCACTTGATCAAAATGTGGGGGATGGAGTGGAGTGATTTATGGGCTGAATTATGTTCTCCCAGAATTCATATGTTGATGCCCTGAGCCCCTGGACCTCAGAATTGGATTGAATTTAGAGATAGGGTCTTCAGAGAAGGCATTAAGTAAGTTAAAATAAAACCATCAGGATGGGCCCGAATCAAAGCAATCTGGCTTTTGTCTTTATAAGAAGTAGTAAAACCCCGTGAGGATGCCTTGAGAAGGAGGCCATTCACAAGCCAAGGGGAGGGACCTCAGGGGAAACCAAATCTGCCAACACCATGATCTTGGACTTCCAGCCTCAGAACTGGGAGAAAATTAATTTCTTTTTTTTAAGATTTTACTTATTTATTTGACAGAGATCACAAGTAAGCCGAGAGGCAGGCAGAGAGAAGGCGAAGCAGGCTCACCGCTGAGCAGAGAGCCCAATCTGGGGTTCGAGCCCAATCTGGGGTTCGATCCCAGGACCCTGGGATTATGACCTGAGCCAAAGGCAGAGGCTTTAACCCACTGAGCCACCCAGAAGCCCCGAAAATTAATTTCCATTTTTTAAGTTATCCAATCTGTGGTACTTTCTATGATAGCCCTCACAAACTATTACAGGTGGAAATGCATTTTTAAGATGTTATGCAAATGATTTCTATGCATACTAAATTTAGATAATTAGGGGCGCCTGAGTGGCTCAGTCAGTTAAGCATCTGCCTTCAGCTCAGGTGATGATTTCAGGGTCCTGGGATTAAGTGCCACGTGGGGCTTTCTGCTCTGCAGGGAGCTTGCTTCTCCCTCTGCCTGCTATTCTCCCTGCTTGTGCTATCTCTCTGCAAATAAATAAATAAAGATCTTTAAAATAAATAAATAAATAAATAAATAAATAAATAAATAGAAGAATGAACATTTTAGGGTTTAGAAAATGGATTTGTGGGGTGCCTGAGTGGCTCAGTGGGTTAAAGCCTCTGCCTTTGGCTCAGGTCATGATCCCAGGGTCTTGGGATCGAGCCCTGCATCGGGCTCTCTGCTTAGCAGGGAGCCTGCTTCCTCCTCTCTCTCTGCCTACTTGTGATCTCTGTCTGCCAGATAAATAAAAAATAAATAAAATCTTAAATAAATAAATAAATAAACAAATAAATAAATTGCAGGCTTAGTCTCTCCCTGGTCCAGGCCTTTGCACTCTGTGATGTCAACTAGTCCATTTCCCTCCAAAGATATTGCCCACTCTATGTTTATTTTTGTAGATAAGGAAGGCGATGTCTCTGTCCTGTTGAGTGAGTCTCGGAGGGTGGCAGGGACACCATGTCCCGGGAAGCTGAACCCCTTTAGGGTTGTGAGTCTGGCATCTGCTAATCCCTGGTTGTTTTTGGAACTGAAGACCAAACAAAACTCAGCCTGCTTGTTGACTGGGGTCATACCTTAAGTGAGGGCTGGGGGACAGGCGGGGACCGTGTCTCCACCCATTCTTTGTGCTTTGTCCTGGCAGCTTCCTTGCCATCTGTCCTGCTATGTTTGAGAGGGTGCAAGGACTCTGAAAAACAATCTGAGGGGTTTGAAGGGGTGGGGGGTGGGAGGTCGGGGAACCAGGTGGTGGGTATTAGAGAGGGCACAGATTGCATGGAGCACTGGGTGTGGTGAAAAAATAATGATACTGTTATGCTGAAAATAAATAAATGAAAGCATTGTCATGAGAAAAAAAAAATAAAGTCGGTTGACTGGAAAAAAAAAAAAAAAAGAGGGTGCAAAAGCTGGCAATGGTTTTTGTTGAGTTTCCTGTTGGCTGGGGTGTGTTTCTCCTGCACCGTGAAGACTAAGTTAAGGATTATTCAGTCCAAAAACCAACCCCAAAGAGCCTTCCAAGTTCATCTTGTTAGTTCTCAATATCAGATCCAACAGTAAATGATCATAGAAGTTTAAGGGGCCTTAAGGATAATTGAGCTGAACCCCTTATTTTGTGGATGAGAAACCTGAGACCTACAAAAGGGAATCAAGACACCAGGGCAGCATACAAAAAAGAGGGGCTGGTGACTGTTTAGACAGGCCAATATTTCCCGTCCTCCACTAGGCCGAGTCAGAACGTGCAGATAGCCCAGTGGTTTCTTAAGGAATCTAATTGAATTTTTTACATGTTAAGGCCCAAACAAGAAGGCATACTCATGCCTCCTTGATAGGCCTCGGATCCACCTGTCTTCTCATGGGAGGTGCTTCTGAAATACACTTGAATAAGTCAATGTGCTACTCTCCTTCTCAGCTGTCACCAAATAGGTGATTCCTTCTAAGAATAAGCAAATGTCTTATTTCATTAAAAAAGAGTGAAAGAATTGCCCTGGGTATTGTCCTGAACTATTGATTGCCCTAGAGCCAGGGGCTTGTACCCTGCTGTAGTCCAGGAGCCTGCAGGCTTGCTGAGACCCTGGGGACAGTGCTGTGTGTTTTGCAGGCTGGGGTTCTGTTGATAAATCTTATGCTTCAACTTGACTGGGCTAAAGGGTGGCCAGACAGCTGATAAAACATTATTTCTGAGTTTGTTTGCCAGGGAGTCTTTGGAAGAGATGAATGTTAGAACCCGCGGACTGATAAAGATGAGGCGTCGCCGCTATGGTGGGTCTCCCCCAATCAACCCATCAAGGATGGGAATAGAATAAAAAGGCAGTTGTGGGATTCTCAGCCTCTGTAACTGCTTGAGTTAATTCTGCATTAAAAAACCCTTTGTCAGGCGCCTGGGTGGCTCGGTGGGTTAAGCCGCTGCCTTCGGCTCAGGTCATGATCTCGGGGCCCTGGGATCGAGTCCTGCATCAGGCTCTCTGCTCGGCGGGAGCCTGCTTCCTCCTCTCTCTCTCTCTGCCTGCCTCTCTGCCTACTTGTGATCTCTCTCTCTGTCAAATAAATAAATAAATAATCTTTTTTTAAAAAAAAAAACCTTTTGTCCATCTCTCTCTCTCTTTATATCCTATTAGTTCTGTTTCTCTTTCTTCTTCCCATTTCCTTCCTTTTCATCAGCACTGAACGTGCCTTCACAAGACAATGTGTCAAAATCATGCCACGAGTGGTTATTAACAGAAGCAAAGGAAAAGTTTATTTGTCTTGCAGATGTTTTACTCCGGAATGGGGAGGTCTCCCTCCCTGCCCCAGTGTGAGGACTCAAATTAGCACCCCTGGACCTGAAATAAGGTGCAAACAGCCTCCTGAGCCCCAGCCAGGGGGGATAGTGCCAGTGGTGCAGTGGAGTAGAAAAAGAAGAAAATTCGACCAGAGAACAAGAGCTTCCTGGTGTCCATCCAAGGTGACCCTGCCTTTGATTGAAAGACTACTGGTTGGGAAGAGTAAGGAAATTTTGCAACATTTTCTGAAAGCTGACTAAGTTTGTGGCTAGTTCTGTCACCAGGGAAAATAGTATGCTATAGTGGTCTCAGAGTGAGGAGCACAGAACTAGATCCATCGGCTCTGAATCCAAATTCTGCCCCTCACTAGAGACATAACTGGGGCAACTCATCCAGCCTCTGTGTACCTCTAATTTCTTACCTGTGAAATGATAATGACTCTAGTATCCAGACCTCATTGGATTGTTCTGAAGCTTAAGTCAGGGACAACACAGAACTTGGCACACGAGAAGCAAACAAATATTGATTATTAAATTGCAAGGAACAATGACATATATGCATTGGTCCTGAGAAGAACCATCATTAATTCTGTAAAAATACATAGTCTCATTAAGTTTTGCACCCAAGTTTTTTTTTTTTTTTTAAGACTTTATTTTAAAAATAATCTCTATATCCAACATGGGGCTCGATTTTACAACCCGGAGATCAAGAGGCATGTGCTCTCTCCACCTCAAGTTTTCAAGTTAAATGACGTTATTTTGTGCCTCAATAAGGCAGTTTAGTTTGATGTTTTAAAAATTTCTCATTCTGAGTAGCAAAAAGGATTAGAAAAGAGGCCCATTGTATTAACCAAATGCATTACTTTGTCCTCATAACCTGGATTCTCCGAAAAGAGGAAAGTCTGGTGGCAGATTTAAGGGCTTATTTCTAAGACTGTTGAAGGGTTATTTCTCAATCAAGTTCTGGCAGCACTGCCAAAACCACTGAACTCTCCAGGGCAATTCTCTTTATCCTGCTTTTGGCCAGTGGGATGCCCAGTGGGTGGCTGACACAGTAGCGCTGCCTCCTTAATCCTTCCCTCCCACCTGCAAGCACCAACTGGGATGCAGTTAATTAAGTTTGCCCTTTGGAAAACTCCAGAGGTCAGGGAATTTAACCTGCTCTCCCCCCTTTGTTCAGGTATGGAACCCAAGCTGCCAGGTTTTAGAACACTGAAGCAGGTCGCACCATACCACCTGCTCCTTAAATGTCAAAACCAGCAGCAATGTTTACAGTTTTATACAACAGACACTCTCTAGCAACCCCGAAAGCAAATTTCAGGGCGTTATGTATCCACTACCAGGTGAGAAGGTTAAAAGACTAAGAACCACAAAAGTAAATATTTGGCCGTCTATGTGCACAGAATATAAAAATCCTCTTTTCTTCACAGTAGCAGTTTTAAACTGAATTGTTTTATTGATGTTGACAATATTAAATGATATATTTCTTTGGTGTTTAATTTTAAGACATATAAAAAGAAAGGTAGTGTCCTGTATTTTGTTTTTATATAACAGTCTTGTTCATTTTCACTCTTTGCTTTAGGGCTGGGCAGAGTCAAGATAGCGCTGAAACTTGAGGAAACGAATACCTTTTCCATGCTGCCTCTGGTTTATTGGTAACATTTATGTAATGAATAAATTCTAATGTTATTTGACCCAAGGAGAACATTCCAATTTTATGTAGTAAGTCTGTACATCATAGATGCTGTTGAGAAGGAGAACACTTGGGGACAGAAACAGGACAGATGTCCAGCCTGCCATCCTTCTGCATGGGTTTTGGGAGCCTGTAGAGAGTTGCCTAGAGCAGGTCTGGTGCTGGGGGCCCAAGGTCAGGTCAGGCACTTACTTTACTTTTTTTCTCTCCTGGGGAGGGTAGGGTGTCTTTGTTCGGGGTTGCCTGGGCTTGGGGGAGTGTGAATCTATCAGTGAGTCCTTTCTTATTTCTCTTCTTCATCCTTCACCTGGAAACCTTGATCCTTGTAAAGGTTTTTCCTTCATGGCTCGTTGTTCAAGTTGATATTTCTGGGGCTTGGTGGCGGGGGAGGGAGGACAAGCCCTGGAAATTCCTATGCTGCCATTTTGCTCACATCACTCTTGTACAAAAGATTTTTGGGAGAGTGTGGGAAGCGGCAGGAACTGACATAGTCACAAGGTTTCATGGCAGGGGTGGGGCTTGTGTCAAAGCTGGAAGAATAATTAAGACTATTAAGGGAAGTGAAAAAACATCTTTTGGACTTGAGATCAGCTCGAAGAACAGTGTGGGAGCGGGAAAGAAGATGGAAGTATTTTTGATGAAGGCTATTGATTGAGAAGAAATTGCATCATGGGAAACAATGGCCGATGACAGATGACAAACAACCTTGAATCATCAGGCACCATTGTTTGAAATGGGTACGGAAGATAAAAGGTGCCATTTTGGGGGTTCTTCTTCTTTTTTTTGTTTAAAGATTTTATTTATTTATTTGACACACACACACACACACACACACACACATCACAAGTAGGCAGGCAGAGAGAGAGAGAGAGAGGGAAGGAGGCTCAGAGAGCCTGATGTGGGGCTCGATTCCAGGACTCTGAGATCATGACCTGAGCAGAAGGCAGAGGCTTAACCCACTGAGTCACTCAGGCGCCTCCATTTTGGGGTTCTTAACTTTTGGGGAGAGGTGAGAAATCTTGTATTTCAGGAAGAATACTATGAAAGTGTTACTCAGAATATATTTCTGATGGAGGTGGTGGGGGAGGGTCTGGGATAGTGGGTAGAGAGACAGGTAACAAACATGTCTCCCCCAAGCAGCATTCTTCCCAGCCAACTAATTTTATCAAAGGGAGGTACTTTTACATCTTCTAGGCAAGAAAACTTGGAATCATATTTCCTTCTTCTCTAATCTTTATTTTCTGAATCAGCAGAGTCGCCAAATAGTTTACTGTGGCACCTTGGCACATACATCTCTTTTTGCTCTTTCTTTCCCTTTCTAGTGTCCTGGACCACTTCAAAGTAGTTTAGTTAGGATGAGAAGTTCATTTGCAAGGGAGGTGACATCGAGACTGGATATTTAAATGGAGGCTCCTCTAAAGAGTTAGGAATATGAGGTGTAATTGCAAATGGTATTTTCAGACAGGAGATAAAGATGTGGGAATCATCCCACAGCTGCTGCTAGAGGAGTAGCTACATTGACTGGAGGGTGGCTATGAAGGGGATATTTGTCCTGACAGACACCTGTACCCTGTACAAAAGCTTGTGTAGAGAGGCCAAAGTCCTGGCAGGAAAAAAAAAAAAAAAAAAAAAAAAGAGGAAGGCATATAGAAAAGTTAAAGGAATAGAAGGACCATATAGAGCAAAAAGAAAGGAAAAAATAAATTAGAAATACATTTGATGAAAATGAAAAGGAAATCTCAAGTAAGAAGTTAAGCAAGAGTTGAATGTTTCAGAGAACTGAGGAAAGTGATGATTCAGGAAAGAATACTAGGTTTTAAAACCAATACGTTTTTATTCTCCAGCAATGAACAAGGTAATTTGAATTAAATCTCACACTAAGAACAACTAGAAAATCTGGACAAAATTTTTAAAAAGTGGTTTGTCTACTTAAAGTCATCACAGAAACAACTGGGTTGACTCATGCTAAAAGGTGAGCCTGACATTTAGGGCTATTTTTCCTCAGACACATTTGCTAAATCTGGAAGGGATAATTGAGAAGCTGAGATACTGGGAAGAAATTTTGAGACCTTTTGTGATGAGGGACAAGAAAATTAAAGTCCAGAACCTTTTGGTAAGACATGGTAAAAGTTCTTCATTTGGGGTTAAGAACCCAAATGATTATACCCTGGGGGTCAAGGAGAACTGGATGTAGATCAGTTCTGGAAGGGACTGAAGTCATGCTTTGAATGATCTCAATTCTTGAAATTAAATCAAAGGCAATTAGAAATGGAAATTAACTATATGGGACATCGACAGCTGCAAAATGCAAAGTGAAGTATGAAGAGTTCCCGTTAGAAACAGGAGAAGAGACTGCTAACAGTACTGCCAAAAGGAATGAGCTGGAGCCCCAGGAGCAGGGAAGACAGATAATGGGCTGGAAGCACAGTACAATATGATCAAATCTGAGAATTTTCTAAAGTTAGCAAAAAATGTTGTTGCATATTCAATTAACTTTACAGATCTCAAGCAGGAGAACAACCAATAAACCAACCAACTTAGGTTCCTTAAAATATAATCTGAAGGATGCCTGGGTGGCTCAGTCTGTTAAGCATCTGCCTTCGGCTCAGGTAGCGAGCCCAGGGTCCTGGGATCGAGCCCTGCATGGGGCTCCCTGCTCAGCAGGAAGCCTGCTTCTCCCTCTCCCACTCCCCCTGCTTGCATTCCCTCTCTTGCTGTCTCTCTGTTAAATAAATAAATAAATAAAATCTTTATATATATATATATATATATAATATATATATAATCTAAAACCAAAACCAAAGAAGAAATCACAAAAACATCCAGAACCAAACTGCTCCCAAGGAAGCAACTATTAGAATGACAAGCTGACTTCAGAATAGAAACAATCAAAGTTCGAGGGTAATGAAATGTTATCTTTAAAGTGTTCATGGTAAGTAAGTGCTGCTAAGAATTCTGTAGCCAGTGAAAATATCTCCCAAAAATAGATAAATAGCATTTCAGACAAGTAAATACTGGAAGAATTTATCACCTGTAATCTACACCAAAGACAGAGAGAACATTATTCAGGCTCCAAATTTGAGATACAGGAAAAAATAAAGGACAGTGAAAATGAGAAACAGATGAACAGATTTAAATGAATAATGATTATGTTAAAAAATAATTGTAGAACCTTATGAGAAAATATGTCAATATCATAGAAGAATAAGGGAAAAGAATACAATTAAAATCTTCCAAGTTTTTTGCATTGATTTGGAAGAGAGAAAAAGTACCAAGGAACCTGGCACACACACCTATACCTGACAATAATGCATTTTAGGGAAAAAACATAAACAAAATAGAGTGTTCAAAATAATAAAATATTCACTTCACTGAGGCTCTTTCACTGAGAAGATATAAAGATTTTATTTCTGTGTATACCTAATAACAGAGACATACAAAGCAAAAATTAGAGGAAGTGGAAAAATTCCCAATCATAACTGAGAATTTTATGTTTTTATTATTATTATTTTAAAAGATCTTATTTATTTATTTGAGAGTGAGAGGGTGGGGAGGTGGGGGGAGGAGCAGAGGGAAAGGGACAAGCAGACTCCATTCTGAGCACAGAGCCTGATGTAGTGCTCAATTTCATGACCATGAGATCATGACCTGAGCCCAAATCAAGAGTCAGTTGCTTAACCGACTGAGCCACCCAGGCTCCCCCTAACAGAGAATTTTAAAATGCCTCACTCAAAAAGTGTTTGGAAAAGCAGACAATAAAAAAGTAAGTAAACAGAATATTTGAAAAACATGAATAACTACTATACTAACTAAAGATATAGAAACTATAACCAACAGCTATGGAATACACATTATTTCTAAGCATGCATGGAAAATTTACATAAATTGATCATACGTAGGGCCATAGAGCAAGTTTCAACAAATTTCAAAAGATTGAAATCATATGGAATATGTCATATTGAATACAGGGCAATTGAACTATAAAAATCAGTAATTCAAAGTTAATAAGAACATCTCCACTTTCGGGAATGAATACATTCCAAATGACTTACAGGTCAAAGATGTCATAAGGGAAAATAATAAATATTTTGAAATGAATAATAATAAATACACTACTTATCAAAATCTGTGCAATGCCATTAAAGCTGTATTTAAAGGATAATATAGAGCCTTCAACACACATATTAGATAAAAAGAAAATTTGAAAGTCAACACATAACAATTTCCAAAACATGTATCTGACAAAGGGTTTGTATCTAGAATGTACAGTGACTTCTTATAACTTAATAATTAAAAAATAACTCTAATGTAAAATATTCAAAAGATGTAAGCAGATACTTCACAAATAAAAATAGCCAATAAGCACATAGGGAAAAAAATGCTTGCTGCCCTAAGTTATCAGGGAAATGCAAAATGAGATATTATCATACATTAGTGAAATGGGTGAAGTTAAAAAGATCGACAATACCAAGTGTTGGTGAGGATGTGGGACAATGTAGTTAGTAGGAATACAAAATTGGTACAAGTACTTTGGAAAACAATATGGCAACATCTTATGAAGTGAAACTTATAATTAACATAGTACTCAGCAATCCTATTTCTAGTTATTTATCCAAGAGAAATGGAACATATGTGTATATATTATGTACAAGAATGCACATAACAATTATTCATAGAGGCCAAAAAAGTGGAAACAACTCAAATGGCCAAGGTGTGAATGTATAAACAAATAATAAACAAATTGTGGTGTCTCTATACTATAGACTACTAATCAGAAGTAAAAAGTACTAAAATATTAATGCAGAAGAAAAAGTAGTAAAATACAATGCTTGCAATATAGATAGATCTCAAAAATATTATGTGAATTGAAAGAAGTCAAATAAAACTGACTACCTAATCTATTATTTCATTTGCTTAAAACTCTAGAAAAGACCAGACTATTGTGATATCAAAATTAAGATATTTAATAACCTAAGAAAACAAGAGTGGCATTAAGAAACTGTAAAACAAGAGTGACAGAAGACATTTATATGACTAATAACTGACAAAGGGCTTGTTTCCAGATTATACAAAGAACTACCTCAAATCCATAAGGAAAAGAAGATCTCCAATGGCCAATAAACATATAGAAAAGTGCTTTGCTTTATTATTTGCAGGACATTGCCAATGGAAGGAACAATGAGATACAATGGGCACTGCAAAATGGCTAAAGCTACAGTAACTGACAATACCAAACACTGGAGAGTCCTTGGGACAATAGGAATTTTTGCGTGGAAGTAGAAATTAGTACAATTGCCAATTATCTCTTAGTGTTAATAGATGGTCCTGAAATTTTGCTCCTACTTATTCAACAGTGATGTGTGCACATGTGCATTAGAGACTGTACTTGAATACAAAAAAGAAAGACCAATAAGAAGGTTCATAGCAACATTGTTATAGTCCAAACTAGAAACAACCTGAAAGTACATCTGTAGAAATATGGGTACAAAAAACTGTGGAGTAGTCAGTCATATAGTGCAAATACCTGCCCAACAATGTGAATGGAGGGACTCATTCTTTACATACAGTGCATCCATCGGTGAATGCCATCGGTGAATCCCACCATCAGAATGTCGAGTGACCTTGAGTTGAGTGAGCCCAACACCGTTCCATAATAAGGCAGACACACGATTCTGTTCTTAAAAAGCTGAAAAGCAGGAAAAACTAAACTGCAGGGTTAGCATAAGGGAGATCTCTTTGTGGGGAGGAAGAAGGGATTAGGGATCGAGAGGAAGCATGAGGGATACTTTCGGGATGTTGCCCCGCTGTTTTCTGTGTGATAAATTATTGATGTTTTCCTTTATGCACTATTCTGTTTGTGTCATACTTTACAATAAAATAAGGGAAAACCATAAGGCAGTCAGTCCTTGGTGATCTTTAAGAGAATGACCTCAGCAATGTTCCAGAGACAAGTTCATGTAGGGGAAGGCTAGGCAGGACATAGAAACAACAGTTAACAGATCACTGGTGTTTGGCTATGGAAGCAAAGGACAGAAATAAGATTTGCTATTTTCATTATCGCAGAATGTTTTAGTTCTTAGCTAAAAATCTTTTTTGTCCCAAAGTGGGAAGACCTAAATCTGCCTTTTTAATTCCTGATACTTTTCCATAAAACCCTAATGGTGTTGGTTCCTTATCTTTTAGTTGAATGTCTATACAAACTGCACTAATATTAGATTTTGGAAGAAGCAGACCTTCTGTTGTAAAGAGCTATTTTACATAACTTTTCTCATTCCATATGACAGCGGGGACTGCCAATTGAGGGAATGCAGGGGATATCTCAGCCGTACAAAAGAAAGATACCTGGTCAATTTTTTCCATTTTCCCTTTGAGGATTCCTGAAAGGACTCAATGTTCCTAGCCATGCATAGGATTCTCTCTGGGCGAGGAGACTTTGCCATATCCCATGGACTCTGAAAGCGCCTCAGTCCAACCAGCTGTCTAGAACAATCCATGTGCTGATAACAAGGGAAATTGAATAGAAGGGTGCCTACTCCCTTTACGGCTCTTATCACAGTGCATTATGTGAACCGCTTCCATATTTAAGTCTCAAAAAAAAAAAAAAAGGTAACGTCAGAGGTAAAATTGGTCTCTCAGCAGTTTCTCAGAGAAAGACTTCCATCCTGACTTGAAGATAAAAACACAGTGAATTAAAAAGGAGAAGAGAATCATCACCGAAAACCAGCCAGAACAGAACTGGGCAGGAAATGGGGTAGAATTCTGAGGTCTCAAGAGAAGAACTGTTTTCTTCAAAGTCCTTTTGGTTGGAAGGAGCATCATTACCATGACTTTACTGTTTGGATCAGAGTCAGGAGATACGCAGAATCTAATCAACTGTCATTGAATTGTCTCTGCGTCGTCGTGGCCCACCCAGCCAGCAAGAACTTCATCTGAACGAACATCCAAATCAGGCGATTAATTTAAGAATTGTGTCAATGATCAAGAAAACTTATTACTGATTTTCTTACAAGAACATCAATATTAAGAATGTGATTTATTCTATTATTTCCTACGATAGAAACACTGATACCCTCCCGAGCCATTTGGGCTTCCTATCGCAGCAGATGAAAGTGGGAAATGCACTCTAAATTATAACTCAAAGATTTATTTAACCCAAGATATTTGAGTCATATGCAACTTTTCAGAGATACAGTTTGATCTCAAATGAATCCATGCTAAGTATTCTGTGTCAAACATCAAACATCTGGAAGGAAGGGACAGAATTTGCTTCCAAAGCACTCAGTGCAGCTTGAGTTATGAGAACCCTTAATGTACTGATCTCCAATCACTGATGCATTCCCAATCATTACTGTGAGGAAATATATCTTTGATTTCTAATTGACTTTTGCATGTCATTATTTAAAATACTGACAACTTTTGGGTTGTACTTTGAAGAGTTGATTTTATGTTACCATTTCTGGGGATCTCACTTTGTTGCTTCCATGAAACTTGTGCGTCTGCCTCAAGACACAATCGTGATTTTACTCTCACTCTTATCCAGGACTTGCTCTTTAGTGAGAGAATGATCTTGCATTGCATCTGATTAGAACAAAGATGGTTTTACCACAATCTCATGTGTTGCTGAGCTATGAGCTAATTTTGTTTACCTATTGGTAATTAAATTTCATCTATTTGTAATCATGGGTGAGTTGACCAGATATTTTCGTGTGAGTGAGTAGTTCTAGATTTTGGGGCCTCAATCAGGGATCAGGTGTGTTATAAAGTAATTGGCCTACTCAGGATCGTGACTCATACAGCAGATGAACTGACAATAAAGGAGTATAATAGACTGATTGCATCAGTGGCCCCCATTTTCCATCTCTCTCTGTACCCACTCCCTTTGCCTTGTGCAATGCCCTCTGAATTGGGCATTCTAACCCACCCCTTGACTCTGGGCTCAGCGTGTGTCTTGCTTTAGACAATGGCATGTTAACAAATGTGACACGTTCCCCTCCACCCTCTGCCACAGGGAGGTCTCAACAAGTGCTTGCGTACTTTTCCTTGTTCTCTAGCTCTTCTGTGATTGTGGTGACCAGATGCCGGGCTGGCCTGCCCTAGGATGAGACATGTGGACCAGAGCCATGTTATTCCAGACATCCCAGCTTGAGGCCATCCTAGATCAGCCAATAGTGCTCTACCCCAGACTTGAGAGTCAGCCCAGATGACAAAAAGTAGTACTGTCCACATGTAGTTGTTGGCTCCATTGGTGATGGACTCAATCATTCATTCATTCATTCATTAACTCATTCATTCTGCTTACCTCATGACCTGAGTGGGTGAGTAGGGACCTTCCACATGGTGGAAACTTAGTCACTTGGAAGGGCAGGAATGGAAAGCAAAGATCCCTTTGCCCTTTCTCAACCTCAGCTTACTCCTGGGGTTGTGGGAAGGCAGGCGTCAAGTCAGGTGATGAGGGACTCCTCCCTGAAGCTGTAGGCTCTGTCAACAGCTCAGAGGCAAGTCCATGTGAAAAGTGGTCATTCTTCCTTTGTGGCTCCACGTACTCCCTTCTTCATTGACCTCTTCGGTTCACACGAAGAGAAAACTACCAGGAAGTCTTTGAAATGTGCACATCATGTCTTTCCAGCTGCTAAATAATGATTTCAGCATGCTCAGCTCCTCATGGAGAACCTGGGACCTCATACATTTTAAGATTTCAGACTTTCAGAAAGATGTTTAATTCCATCACGATGTTTTTCAAGTGCAATGTGGAACACGGTACAAATGCATTATCTATCAGTGCGTTCTTATTTAGTGATAATACTAATACTTACCTTATTTCTTTTTTACCTATTAGCACCATAAAGCTCCACGTACTCATCTGAGTTAAAATTATTAGGGAGAAAGGAAAAGCAAAATCCCCAAATAACCCTGAGAAATATTGTTTGGGTGATTCTGCTCACAAATCATCTTATTTCACAAGATTCTGGAAAGCATCCTCACTCCCTGCTGTAACTGGGCCATTTTGCAGCTTGAAGTTTTGAGGTGACTCACCCGCAAATGGAGCTAACAGCAGTCTGAATGAGAAGGCTCAGCAAAATGACAGATGTGATGTGCGCGACTTACCAAGAGAGGCTGCACACAGTGTTCTCTGGACCTCTCTGTCACTGCTTATCTGTCTGCAGGGCTGGTCCACTTGGAGAACTTTGGAATTTCTAGCTCATTAGGTGGTTTAAAAGTATTTATGTTTTGACTTTCAGGTGATGACAGCTGTGATCATTTGTACACTATGACGCTCCTATCTTGACTGACCGAGTAACGGAAAAAATAGAAAATTATCAGGGATCAGACATCACCACTGGAAATTAGAAAAAGGAAATGTTAAAAAACTGGGAACATTTCTTTTCTATTTAATGGAGATTTTTCCAAAAACGAGACAAGGCAAGGAGGTTGCAGGGTTGATTGATACTCTCAGAAATGTTCCACCAGTGGCCATTTCGGGGGGTGAGCTCTACAGACCATGGGAACATTAGGGAAAGTCAGGTATGTCACTAGATGCCTGGTCATGGTTGCAGAGCCACAGCAGAGGAAAACACTGTAGGAGGGAGACTTCAGAGTTCATGCAAGAGTCCCATCAAGCAGAAAGCTGCCAGTGAGGTGAAATTCCTTCCAGACACATTTTGTTTTCTATTTGATGTGGTAAACAGCAGCCCGGGAATGCAGATTGGGCAAGATTTTCCACAAACCTGGTGTTATGGATAAACCAAAGAGAAAAGTCCAGAAGTTACCCTTAGCAAAGTGGATCACCAGAAAGAGTTTCTTTTCCATTTCCTCATTCTCTGAAACAGCCAGCTGCACGTGGAATTTATAGAAAGTAACCTTGCTGCCTTATATCTGCAAATAAGATTTTAAGACAAATAGAAAAGTCAGAAAGGAGGATCCAAGGAACATAAACCATCCCTATTAACTATGGGTATACTGTGACAGAGCAGCTCAGCGTGGGACCAAACCAAGTGTTCCGAAGCCTGAAAGGAAGAAGATGCACATGTTTTATTTCTAAAAGAAATAAATTTCCATAGGAAGGAGAACAAATTCAGAATAAGCTCTTTTTGTTTTCAGTAAAACTCTAGAAAATATAAGCATGCAGTAATAAAACAAGAGATCCGAGGTTAAAAGGGGAGCCAGCTGGAGGTAGCTCAGTCAGTTGAGCAACCGACTCTTGGTTTTGGTTCAGGTCATGATCTCAGGGTCGTGGGATGGAGCCCCGTGTTGGGCTCTGTCCTTAGCAAGGAGTCTGCTCTAGATGCTGTTTCTCTCTCCCTATGCCCCTTCCCTGCTCACATGCCTGCTCTCTCTTCTTCTCTCAATAAATAAATGAAATCTTAAAGAAAGAGGGGACAGCTAAGAGACAGAGCACAGAAGTACAACATGATTGGACGAGGTAGGGAAAGAAGAAAGGCAACTAACATATAATAGCTGATTTAAAATCTGAAAATAAGTCAGACAAATACCATTTGATTTGGAATCTGAAAAAACAAAGCAAATGAATAAACAAACAAAAAGCAGAATCAGACTTAAAATTCAGAGAAAAACTGAGGGTTGCCAGAGGGAAGGAGGATGTGGGGGGCGGGCAAAATGGGTGAAGGGGAGAGGGAGGTAGGGCTTCCACTTATGGAATGAATAAATCATGGAATAAAAGGCACAGCATAAGGAATAGTGTCAACGGTATTGTAATAATGTTGTACGGTGACAAATGGCAGTTACACTGGTTGTGAATATAGCATAATGTATAAACTTCTCAAATCACTATGTTGCACATCTGAAACTAATGCAACATTGTGTATCCACTATATGCACATAAAAATTTTTTAAAAATTTGCCTGGGATGGACTAAAATTTGCATTAGGTGGATTAAAATGGAAAAGCTTTTTCCATGATGCAAGGAATCATAATGGGGAAGACAAATTTGAAAAACTTTTCCAGAATTCAGATAAAGATAATAAAGGGAGGACATTGAAGAGGGAGAAGATGATTTCTAGGAACACTGAATGTGAAACTGTGTTTCATGTTTGAATGCATGCCCAGATTGAATGCACAGTGTTCATGCATTCTGGAGCTATAATAGAAGAACCATGGTCTTTTGAATGTCCTCATACTTGGAGTCTTCCATGAAACAAAGACTGAAAGAAGAAATAAATGAATCAAGACTTTCAGATTTTAAGGAAGAAATATTTGTCCCGATAATTTTATACTTGAGTTTTCATTCAAATGGGAATGCAAAGTACATTTTCAGATATTAATTGGCTCTAAAAAATGTATACCACTCATAATGCACTCATTTTAAGCCATGAGAGAGTTTAAGAAGATAGAGAAAGAAAGGCAAACTCAAATTTAGAATGGGATTATTTTTACAAAAAATAATTAATGGTAAATATTGAAAAAATTTGAAGCAATGAAATCTAAAGGATTATTGTGCTTACAGTGAAAATCAATTGAATATGTCATAAATAATTATTGAAAGATGATAAAAAATTTTTAAAATTAGAAATGAGGTCGTACTTAAAAAAAAAAGAAAGTAGGAGATGAGGATGGGGTATAGGTAGAAATATAAATCTTTTCAAGTCACATGTAGGAGAATACATAGGTATATATTTTCTGATGTAACTTTTTAAGGTAACAGTTATATGTGAGATTATTTTTTCATTGTGAGTAGAACATTCTATACATAATTGTGCACACAATAGATGTGAAGGGTTTGGTGCATAATTATAATACAAATACCAGTGTAACCACCAGTCACTGAAGAAAGAGCTTTATCCCAGACACCCAGAAACCGGCTTGGGTCTCTGATCACACTTCCTTTCCTCTCCACTAACTTCTCATCTGAACTTCTCTTGCTTCATATAAAATAGCATTGCCATCTACACAATATGGTGTCATTTTCCTGCTTTTTAGCTTTATAGAAATAGAATATAAGCATTATTTTGTATTTGACTTTTTTGGTTCAACAGTTTTTCTCATCCATGTTGTTGGTATAGCTCCGTTTGTTTGCTTTTATTACCTTATAAGATTTTATTGTCTAGTCATACAATTTCTTTCTTTCTTTTTTTTTTTTTTTAAAGATTTTATTTATTTATTTGTCAGAGAGACAGTGAGCGAGAGTGAGCACAGGCAGACAGAGTGGAAGGCAGAGTCAGAGGGAGAAGCAGGCTCCCTGCAGAGCAAGGAGCCTGATGTGGGACTCGATTCCAGGACGCTGGGATCATGACCTGAGCCGAAGGCAGCCGCTTAACCAACTGAGCCACCCAGGCGTCCCTAGTCATACAATTTATTAATTCCTTCTAATATTGATGAACTTTTGGCTTATTTTCAGTTCTTGGCTTTTATGAGAAGAAGGTCTTTAAATATTTTAAGAGGCAATGACAGAGAATTGAAAACGAGACGAATAGTTGAAAAAATGAAACAATTTATACATCAAGATAATGATAGAAAACAGTGAGAAAACTTAAAATAGGAGTTATAAAATGGGATGACAAATGGGATGACATATGGAATAAAAGAAAATGTTACCCTTTACTGAAAGGTAAATACTGGGATTGGGTCACAACAGTATCTGAAGGAGAGTTCTGATCACAAGTACTCATAAAATGAAACAGTTTAGAAAGTCTAAGTGAAAGATTCGGAAAATCTACAGAAACAAAAAGCAAACAAAACAACTGGAGTTACCATAATAATATTAAACACTTAGGATTCACTGTGAAATCACTAAATAGGACAAAGAAGGTTCATAACTTTTTAAAAGGGTATAGTAAAATTGTATGCTTTGAATTAAATAAAAACAAATTACATAAAAACCAAACTGTTAGAAATTCAAGAATAATTTTAAAATACAATAGAAGTAGAAGATGTTAATATGTTTTTCTCAGTACTTGACAGATGAAGTAGGAAATAAATGCCAAGACATTTCTGAATAATAAAATAAATTTTGATAATTTATTAGATATATATATTGAGTTATTTTTTCTATAACAAAGGATAAAAAGAAAAGATATTTGGTATATAACTAAAAAATTAAGTAAAGAATAACAAAATATAACTTAAAAGGAGAATGGAGAAATTATGCAGACAGCAAAAATTTATGAGGTTAGAAAACATAAAAAATAAAATAATTGATGCCTCACTACAAAAGAGAAGGACAGACATAAAAAATTAACAGCAGACAATCTCTTCAACAAATAGTGCTGGGAAAATTGGACAGCCACATGCAGAAGAATGACACTGGACCATTTTCTTACACCATACACAAAAATAATCTCAAAATTGATGAAAGACCTAAATGCAAGACAAGAATCCATCAAGATCCTAGAAGAGAGCACTGGCAGCACCCTCATTGACCTTGGCTGCAGCAACTTCTTGCTAGTCATGTCTCCAAAGACAAGGGAAACAAAGGCAAAAATGAACTATTGGGACTTCATCAAGATCAAAAGTTTTTGTGCAGCAAAGGAAACAATCGACAACACCAAAAGACAACTGAGAGAATGGGAGAAGATATTTGCAAACGTTTTATCACATAAAGGGTTAGTATCCGAAATTTATAAAAAACTTATCAGATTCAACACCCAAAGAACAGATAATTCAGTCAAGAAATGCGCAGAAGACATGAACAGACATTTCTCCAAAGAAGACCTACAAATGGCCAACAGACACATGAAAAGGTGCTCAACATCACTCATAATCAGGGAAATACAAATCAAAACCACAATGAGATACCACCTCATACTGTTCAGAATGGCTAAAATTAACATGCCAGGAAACAACAAATGTTGGTGAAGATACAGAGAAAGAGGAACCCTTCTCCCTGTTGGTGGGAATGCAAGCTGAGACACTCTGGAAAACAGTATGGTGTTTCCTCAAGAAGTTAAAAATAGAACTACCCTACCACCCAACAATTGCACAAGTAGGTATTCACCCCAATGATACAAATATAGTGAGCCAAAGGGGCGCCTGCACATTAATGTTTATAGAAGCAATGTCCACAATAGCCAAACTGTGGAAAGAGTCCAGATGTCCATCGACAGATGAATGGATAAAGAAAATGTGGTAGGTATATACAGTGGAATACTACTCAGCCACCAAAAAGATGAAATCTTGCCATTTGCAACAGTGTGGATGGAACTAGAGGGTATTATGCTAACTGAAATAAATCAATCAGAGAAAGACAATTATCATAAGATCTCACTCATATGTGGAATTTAAGAAACAAAACAGAGGATCATAGGGAAGGGAGGGAAAAATAAAACAAGGCAAAACCAGAGACAGAGATAAACCAGAAGATAATCATAGGAAACAAACTGAGGGTTGCTGGAGGGGAGGGTGGTGAGGGGATGGGGGAACTAGGTGATGGGCTTTCAGGAGGGCATGTGATGTAATGAGCACTAGGAATTATCTACAACTGAAGAATCACTGACTTCTACCTCTGAAACTAATAACACATTATGTTAATTAATTAAAATTAAATTAAAAATATTAGAAGAATAAATAAAAAAATAAAAAGCAATTAAACATTATAAGCAAATATTATTTGTGATTCTGCCCTAAGTAATTTTCAAAACTCAAAAGAATGAGTTTTGAAAATTTGAAATAAGAAAAAAAATAGAGAGTCAGAGCATATAAACCAATACTTGAGCTACATATTAAAGATGTTTGTCAAAAATGACTTTCTAAAGGGGTGCCTGGGTGGCTCAGTTGATTAAGTATCAGAGTCTTGATCTCAGGGTCATGAGTTCAAGTTTTGCATTAGACACCACATAGGTGTCAATCCTACTTTAAAAATAAAATAAAATGAAATAGAAAATAAGTATGTGAAATGCCTAGGTCCAGAACACCAGAGCTCTGTTACTCTGCAAAGGACAGTTAAAAACATTCATCAGTGCCATGCTGTATGAGCTCTGCTATAGCACACAGATAACCCACAAACTAGTTATTTTACAAACTAGTATTACCCAAATTGGGTCATGAAACTACAAAAGAGAAAGCAAAACAACCAATCTCATTTACAAATATGATATCAACATTCTAAATAAATTTATGATAAGTTAAACTTTGGAAAAGATCATAGTTACATGTTAAAAAATAAATTTATTAAAAATCTAGTAAAAAGTACGGAGTGGGCATGGTCTGTTTAAACATGACAACAAAGGTAGAAACTATTAAAAATAGTTCATAAATGTGTATCAGCAATAGAATGATCCAAATTAAAATATAGGAGCCAAAGAGGAAAATAAATCATAAAGCTCTGTCAAAGCACTCATATGTTTAATATATAAAGAGCTCTTACAAACTAAAAAAAAAAAAAAAAAAAAAAGGCCTCAATAAAAAATTGGGCAGATGCAACCAGAAAAGTCACCAAAGAATTAATAAACATTATCATTAAACTAACAACTTAGCTTCTCTAGTCATTGAAGCATTAGAAATTCGAACTTCTTGGTATTGATCTGTGGTCAGTTCATTTTGACCTTGTGAAAGTTCAAAGTCAGACATATTCCTACGGTTTATATTTGCAAGTCATCCTTGACTCTGGGTTCCCATTTCCAGGAGTTGTTTTGGGAATCTATCTGATGCATGCTAATTTTGTCAACATAGGGGAAATTAGACCCTTTTCAACAGACAGACAGACAGACACACACGCACACACGCATGCATGCGCACACATACATACACCTTCCTCCCCCTTTTGGTGGTCTTTTTCAGAGAGATGCCTCAGCAATACAATATTGGATTGTCTTATTTCTTTCTCCCCCACCTGCACTCTCTCCTTTTTCTCTACCCCATTCCTTTTTCCTCCCCAGAAATTCCTCCCGTGCTAGTGGCAGAGCAGGTTAGTAGTCCCCTGTCTTGGATTCTGCTGACAGCTGTCCTGTGAGAACCTCATCTTCTACCCAAAGGAGTTTATCAAAGCAGTGTCCTAAGAAGACAGTTCTTTAAGAAGAATCTGCTGTTGGTCGTTGGGATAATAATGCTTCTGCACTGTATTAAGACCGAACACAAGACTTCAAAGAAAATATTTGCATTCGCCATGGGCTGCTTTAGATGACCTTTCATGGATTTCTACCAATATTTCCTGGGGACATTTGTTTGCTCTCTACTGTCATTAGAATTACTCTGGGCAACTTTAAAAATCCCCAAGTGAGGGGCGCTTGGGTGGCTCAGTGGGTTAAAGCCTCTGCCTTCGGCTCAGGTCATGGTTTCAGGGTCCTGGGATCGAGCCCCACATCCGGCTTTCTGCTCAGCAAGGATCCTGCTTTCTCCTCTCTCTCTGCCTGCCTCTCTGCCTACTTGTGGTCTGCCTGTCAAATAAACAAAAATCTTAAAAAAAAAAAATTCCCCAAGTGAAGTATTATTTACCACTTCAGGAATCTTCTTTCAGAATGTTGGTTCCTAAAGTTTAGGAGGACCACCCTTAGCCCTGTCCCCATGGTGACCAGCAACAGCGTAGTGAGCTGCACTTGGCCGTAGCTATGAAGATTATCAAGGGATCTAATGCTCTTTAGTTACTGCTTATATGGAATTAGAGGACTTGTGTTGGAATCTTGAGTCCTCTTCATGCTCTAACAGTATGGAGCTGTAACTATTAAGCATTCCAGGCCACTTGGGTTCTATATTCATTAAATGCACATATAGCCAAAAAGTTATATGTGATTAAGAATCTGCTACAATTTTAAGTAAATGAAAATTTTTATTTGGGAGAAATCAGACCCCCTTCAAAGCCTTGACTTAAAGAAAAGAGGAAGGAGAATGGGGAACGATTATTTCCTGGTTATCTAAATGTCCCAGGTGTTACTTGATTTAACACTCACACAAACTCTATGTGGAAGGTCCTATTATCATTGCCATTCACAGATAAGGAAAGAAGTTTGGGGAGGTTACTGCCTCACTCAAGGTCATACTGCTAGTTAAGTCAGACAGCCTAGTTTTTTTTGGTTTTTGGTTTTTTTAAAAATTTAATTGAATTTTTTGTGTGTGTGTTCCAAAATTCAGACAGCCTAGGTTCTGTATGTAATCTTCACAGAAAACTTTAAGATAATTTAGATAGACAATGGTTTTTGCTTGCTTCATCTAAATTACGGAAATGACCTGGATGATTGGGTTTTCTGTAATGGAAATCTGGAAAGGCTGTTGAAAACCTGGAATTTCCCCCATTTTTCCAGAAGCCCACTGGTTATCCTGAGTCTTACTGACTACCTTTGCTATATGTGTGTGTGTGTGTGTGTATCATTGTATGGTTGCTTTTTAAAAGATTTTTTCCTTTTTTTTTTTGGTTCTTTACTTACTGCTAACTTCTAGCCCCATTCTGTCTATTACAGCCAAGGCACTGACATTCACCAGTAGATCACAGCAATTAAAACACCCTCTTAATTGGAAGAGGGTGAATGTTAATCACTTGAATTATTATTATGGTATTTTCAGTACCAAGAGTTCCCAGGAGGCTTTTTAATATGGAAATCCACCAAATGGTAATAGGAAAAAATTTACTTCTTCCCTGTGCAGTTATAACTTTAAGGTGAAAATAAGTACAATACAGCTAAATGGAATTATTAGTTGGTGTTAAACACTGTAACTTTACAAGCTATGAATAATGAATTTCCCCACAGCCTCTTCCTAAGCTGTTTGTGGGAAATTGAAAGACCATCACAGATACCTCATTGTCACTTTTATATAATTTATAATTTAGTTATTTTAGATTCAATGTCCTCGACTATAAGAACAAACCTACCAGGATTAGCTCTTAATTTAGTTATCCGTAAGACTTGAAAATCATGGCTCCAGCTTCAGGAAGTGTAAAGTCAACACCAGATTTCGGTAGGTGGCTGAAGACCAGCGGTGGGTCATTTGAAAGTGGCACACTTTCTTCTTGCCAGATCCCAGAGTTTACTTAATGTCCCCTTCAGCTTTACCTCTCCTTGTATGCATGTCACTGTAAATGACAATGTCAACGTAAATGATATTTCCAATTTCTAGAAACAAACAAACGAAACCAACCACCATGCCTCAGCAGGGGCCCACCCCGGTTTCCTATCTTTTGGAGGTTTAGGATATTCCTCTCCCCTTCCTTGAAAATAATTGGGATGAAAATTGTTTGTAATGCTCAATGACAGCTTGCTCTCTTATTGTGCCTTTTATGTATGAATCACAAAGCCTTTTATAAACCATAACTCGGTTCTTGCTGCTCCCCAGAGAGGCAGGTCCCATTAACACTGTTTTACAGATGGTCATGAAACAGGCCCAGGGAGTTTCAATGAGCAGTCTAAGGTCAGGCAGTGAGTCAGTGGGAAAGTCGGGGGACAAACTTGTGGAACTTCTGACATGCACCTCGAATCAGATGCCTCAAGAAGGGTGAGAAATTAATAAATGAGCAAGATAAATGCTCCACTTGAAGAACTGTTTTGCAATAAGCAATCATTGTTCCGATGAATCACTCAGATTGTGTCTTAGCTTAAGTGAATCTGCAGTTGCAGAATATTTTCCCTGGCAACCCACCATGGCATACAATTTTTTGGTAAATTGACCTTTTGACTTTCACATTTAACTTTATAAGTATATAAATGGGAGGTCACAGCATCATTACTACTAAGGTGATATTTGGTGGTTTCTGTTATGTGATGTAGATAGCTAAGGAGGAAGACCTTTAAAACATGCAACAGTAGAAAATGCAGTGGGAAACACAAAATAATTTCAAGTGATACGGTATAGTATTTGGAGAGGTAGCAATAAACAACTGAAAAACTGGACGCTATTTTTTTTATATAGGTCATTTGGTCAGTCCAACTTCTGCTACACTTAAACTATTTTACTTAAAAGAGGATTCTATTTGCTAAGAGCACCCAGAGAAGGAGTACATCATTAGATAATGCTCGAAAATGTTCTCCTAGTGAAACGTGCAGCTCTGTCTGTTACAGGTAAAGCGAGTCGGTCATTGAGGGTGGTCGATGGGCTATCTGGATCGAGCCTGTTGTCTGTACTTCGTTCAGAGTCATCGGAGGGTCAAGGTCTGCTGCTCAACTTTGCACGCTGAGCCTTTTGGTTTTGTTAGTTTACCAAGGGTTAGCAGGCTCTGGAGGACTGAGTCAAGTTAGCCAACCTTTAAGAGACTGATGTTTAACCATAGGGACCCATTTAATTCGCATGAAAATCAGATCAGCTTATTTGTGCTGGATACTTGGCGCATTCTATTTCTAATAGGCTAGGCCAATTGGAAAACCAAATTAATATCAGAATTCTACTTCAAGAGTCCAGTTTGAGAGCTGAATGATCTGAATGACATGTTTATTATGTCTGAAAAAGATGTATTTGTCCAGTGGACAATGAGAGCACCTGCTTGGCTCTCAGGTGCCCTGCAGGTCTCTACCATTCTGCAAAGACTGCATTATCCTTGATATATTTGCATTAGTTGAAGTGCAGTTTCTCTAATGGTAATTATCATTCAGCCTCAGTGTAGAATTTTTAGAAGACAATTTAGTGTAAAAAAAAATGTTTAGAAGCCATCTCTTCAAAAATTGCTTAATTCTGAAGATGTCCACACATTTAATTCTTTTTATCTCTTTCATTTTTGATGGATTCTGATTCAATTCTATTTCCATGCCCATCTTCTGAATTATAGCTCCAGATTCTGGGACAGCACCAAATTGGAGACTACTGTTATTCTTGAATTATACATAATACATAACCTAATCCCTCATATTGAAACTTAATCATTCCTTTTGGCTCTTTCTATTTATTATTTTTTTTTCTCCTGTGCCCATTATCCTCCAACACATTAGCTATTTTTGTATCCTTTTTAGAATAATATCTCAATCTGAAAGCTACAGACTGAAAAGTCATTTTGGCTATGGAGACCCCACTTTCTTTGCCTTTCCAGGCAAAGAAATAAAATTATATTATATTAATATAGATATTAATATCTATAGGGGAAAAGGATGCTTACGTCAAGGGATGATGGGAAAGATGAAATTGGCTAGCTTAGGTCTGGTTGATTCTTTTCCTATAAGGTCATTTTTAATCAACCTTTAGTTATTTTGTTATTTAGCAAAAGCAAGTGCTGGCTTTAGGTTCACTTTATAGTTCAGTATCAGAGATAGCAGTGGTCAGAAAAGCAAGAACTGAGCAATAGTCTATGATTAGTCTAAGAAGACTGAGCCTTGACCTTGAGCTGTGATCTTGACTGTGGCTAAGTTGCATGTGGGGAAAGACACATGATCTTGAAACACAGAAGATTTTTTTGTCTCACCCTTGCCCTAAATAATGGGAGTTCAGTAACAGTAAGAGCCATCTTTGAGGACACCAACTTTTAGTATATAAAATTGAGGCAAAAAATGGAAAGCAGTCTAGTTTTTGGGAACATTTCACTCTTTCTAGCATTGCTGTTGGTTTTGATATTTCCAATGTTAATTCCACCTTCATAATCTTCAATCCACAACAAATTGCAAAACGATTTCATCTAAAATATAACACTGCATGGTCTTCCAAGAGCTGACCTGGACTGGTAGGGTCCCCACAGTTTTGAGTGACTCCCGGGCTCCCTTGTGTCTCACTAATTCTTCTGTTGGGGAAGGCTGCGAATGCATATTTTCTCCATAGATTCTGGAGTTTCATGAGAAATAGAGAAGAAAAGATTACTGAGGGACTGAAGCTGCTCGAAGAACTGAGAAATGCCTTTAGCCAGACTTCCTGCCTCAGGAGCATATCCTGCAGCGAAGTGGCTGGTATCCCGTCAATGGCTTGTCGCACTGGAGAGTCAATGAGCTGTTGACTGACAGAACTGGTACTCATTCTTACAGGAGTCCCCTCACAGGCGATTCACAGAGGTGAGGAACCTCCCATTCCCTCTGAACATTCTAATACTAAAGAATGTGAAACTCAGATTTCCTGAGAGGAAACAAAGCCTGTCACAAGGATTTCTAGTTCTGGCATCCTGGCAACTCTGGGAATATGGTTATTTTAATTTCATGGCCAAAACGATGTTTTCAGTCCCATCCACTCTGCCAGAATTTTGTTCCTCCCTCACCAACAAGTGGAGTTTATTTCATCTTCCTCCAGACATGAGCCTTTACGACAGAACGTGTGGAGAATGGGATGCCCCATGACTGTGGGTCTCAGGCCAGAAGAAAGGCTAAAGCTTCATCCTAAGTCTATCTTCTGGGATTCTTGCCTATGAAACTGCCACCATATTGGAGAGGTCCTGGCCACATGAAGAGGCCCCGCGTGGTTATCCCAGCTGCCAGCGACAGTGAGTGAATGAGCCTTCAGACAATGGCAGCCCCCAGATGCCCCGGCTCCTCCTGTGTGGGCACCAAAGTGTTGAGCCCCAGAACCCTGGGACACAATAATAGCCACTGTTTTAGCCACTATTTTTTTTTTTCATTTTTAAATTGAGTTTATTTCCCAAGGTAAAATTACCCACAGAAAATAATTACTATACATTTGAGTTCTGATCAACCTATACACACATGAATTTGACACATCAAAATATGGAACACTGTCATCACCCTGAAATCTTCCCTCAGGTCCCTTTCATCAGTTCCTTTCATTCATCACAGAGGCAAGCACCACTCCAATTTCACCAGATTAGTTTTACAGGTTCTACTTCATAGAACTAGAGTGATACAGGGTGTGTGTGTGTGTGTGTGTGTGTGTGTGTGTGTGTGTTTCCTTCTGTTTATGTTGGGTTTGCTTTTCTACATCACTCCCTCACCAGATTTTAAAGCTGATCACTTAGGACATTTATATTTACATGTTACTTTTTTCTAATATAAACATTTATAATTACAAATTTTTATAATAGCCGTGCTTTAGCTGTACCCACAAAGTTTGATATAAGGTGTTTAAAAAAAATTTTTATTAACATATAATGTATTATTTGCCCCAGGGGTACAGGTCTGTGAATCATCAGGCTTACACACTTCACAGCACTCACCATAGCACATACCCTCCTCCCAATGTCCATAACACCACTGCCCTCTCCCTACCCCCCAACCCCCAGCAACCCTCAGTTTGTTTTGTGAGATTAAGAGTCCGTTATTGGCCACTAAATTTGGGGGTAATTTGTCACAAAGTAATTAATAAGCAGAAGAGAAAGCAAGTCTTTTGGAATATATAGACATATGTAAATGGGTCTCATTAGGTGGTCACATTTTCTGAACATAGAATGAGTTGAATTTTAAAAAATATTTATGGAACCACTTAAAATATTTGTTATTTAGACATTTATTAAACTGTCTTAGTACACCATTAAACCATTTGAATACTTCTTAAAACCACCACCGTGATTTTTATGCTGATAGTTTTGCCATATTTTTATATCAAGCTCCTCATTATTCAATTAATATTCTTATTTATAATAACTCACTTTCTAAACAAAAAGGCTTGCTTTAGCCTCAAACTATGTAATGATTCCTATAAAATTATGGCTTGGATAATCCAGCCATATTTTATTAATACATTTAAAAATAGGGCGCCTGGGTGGCTCAGTGGGTTAAGCCGCTGACTTCGGCTCAGGTCATGATCTCAGGGTCCTGGGATCGAGTCCCACATCGGGCTCTCTGCTCAGCAGGGAGCCTGCTTCCTCCTCTCTCTCTCTGCCTGCCTCTCTGCCTACTTGTGATCTCTCTCTCTGTCAAATAAATAAATAAATAAATAATCTTAAAAAAATAAAAAAAAATAGTTAAAAAAAATAAATATGTGATCATGAAAAGTGGAAAAGTATTTATTAACTAAAATGATCTTGTATTTCATTGCTAGCTCACATCTCGCCTTGGGAAAATGGGTTCTCCATTTTGGAAAACAACTATGATATCAAACTGACAATAATAATGTCTTTGGGGTATAATTCTTAGGGAAACAACACAGTGTGATTGACATTACTTGGAGGGAATCTTTATAATCTGCATACAACCTAGCTATGTTTAAGAACTCTTGCCATTTTGCATTTGGTCTCAAACTACAAAACTGTTCTAAACATCCATATATTACTTGTTTGATGCTCAGTTTGTATACAAGATCTTTTTCCTAGAACATGAGACGGTTTGTTTGGAAATTTTATTCCAGGGAATGCGGCACAGGGGAAGTGACATGGAGGAGGTGGAAGCAAGTTGACCACAATCGTGAACAACTCATGTGCAATTCCATGGGACTCTTTGGAATATTTTCACACCTGTCTACCTGGAGTTCAAAAGGTGGGAGCACTTGCCCTTTGATTTGCATTCCCCATTGCTTAAGCATGGGCCCATTTCTGGGTGGTACATACATGAGTGTAGAGTGTAGGTCGGCATAGGCTTCCCTTGCTATGACATCAAAGACCCAGGACAAGAAGCAAGAGGTTGGTGAGTGGCCCCAAAGTGAAGGAGCAGTGTTCAGGTGCACCTCCATGGAGCTGGCTTAGCTTGTGCAAGCAGAATACAATGGAATGACATGAGTTTGAACTAGTGCACAAGAATGTCAGACACACTTGCCAAAGATACTCTCTGGGACTTACGCTCTCCTCCTTCAGGGGACAGAATTGGACGCGAGGACTTTAAGACCCAGTCCTGATAGTCTAATTACTAGCCTGAGATAGTACTGGTCTACCACAACCCTCCTCATCAGGCAGATGGGACCAGGGAGGGAGGGTTGCGTCTGAAGCGCCTAAGCGTGGGTGCTGGGGAAGGTCATCGAAAAGACGTGACCACCAACTGACCCGGGAGCTGGACTCGAGCTGTCGGAGGCTCCTCACCCCTTCCCCTTGATGTGGGTTCCACTGTCCTTTCCCGCTCCCAGAGGCTGCTTCAGGGACCCAGCCTTGAGATAATGATGTGGTGTTGAGAACACCTACACGATGCGTGTGACTGAACCCAGCTAAGGCCTCTTTATCAACTTTTAAGATTTGGTGGGTGGATGCGGAGATCCATTTGTCTTGTGGCCGCCTGAGACAAGCCTTGTATATACGCTCCCTTTGCTCGTTAAAACTGGCCACCGACCAGCCTGGAGTGGCGTGCCTCATTATTTGCTCTCTCTCTGCCCTGTCCGATGGGGGGCTGATTCGGGGAGCTCTGCGAGAGCTGCCTATCAAGAACGGGTCAGCGAGGTGATGCTGAGAGCCGACCTATCTTATACCTCTGTCTCCTTCATCGCTGCTCGCATCCTGACCAAGCTGGGTACCTAGTAGGCCCTGAGCAATTCTGAATCAGGGAAGGATAACACATCTAGAATGACTTGGAGTCTTCTCTCTCAGGCCCTGTACCTGAACATGACTCATGTCTGATCACAACTGGGTTTACCTCTTATATTGAAAGACGGGGACCGGAGCAACGCCAACGGCATACACATGGCTTTTCCCACATGACAGTTTGTTGTGGCCCCTGACTTGGGATTCTGCTTGTTTTTATTGACAACACCCTGATATTGATCTCCAGTGCGCCTATGAAAAAGTACCGAACTTGTAAACAGGCATCAGGAGGAGAAGGAGATTTAATTTAGGATTTCTCAACCTTGACACTACCCTCGGAAGGTTTATTTTTATAGACGTTGTGTAGCTGGTGACTGGTATTTTCAAATTCTAAAAGCAGCAACTTTGGGTTTCACCTTCTGCTTTCTGCCCTCCAGTTGCCGCCAGCCCCAAAGACTCAAACAGTCCATGATTAATCCTTTTTCAAAAGAGTTTGGAAAATAAATTTCAGTTCAGTTTTGTGGTGCAAATCACACAGCCTTTGAGGGTTTATAATGTCTTGGTTAATAAGGATTCTGGAGATTCAACCCAGAGGTTTGTGTGAAGTGGAAAAAAAAAAAAAGAGAGAGAGAACAATTCAGCCAAGATGTATTTAATTTTTAAAACAACCATTATGTTCTGTGCTTAAATTTTAAGTTCCTGTTTTATATTTCTTAAGAGATAATGAATAGCTTTATTTTGAGAGTATGAATATTCTGGAAAAATACAGAATGACAAAATCTCATTTTATGTTGATTAATTTTTCAGCAAGCTCTCTCTTCTTCCATTTGATGAGACTAAGTGGGTTTTTTGAACTGGCATTGGTCAACATTATTACCAACTTTGTGATGAATAATATCCTTCTTGCATATCAAACGTTCAGCCTCCCACACATGGCTTAATTCATTTTATTCTCAAACGCTTGGCTGTGTAAGTGATTGCTGTGATTCAGTTTTGAATGAAAGAATTGCTCAGTTGCAGCCCGTGATAATTATTGTATAAGGCTTAGATTGTTCTTTACAAACGAGAGCAAATTATCCGTCAGTGATGAAGATAATGGGTAGCAGGTCTTTAATCTCTCCCTACCGGCTCTCACCACACCTCCCTCACTTCACACTCTGCAGACTGGAGGATAACCTTCATAAGGCTTTTCATGGAGTTAAAGCTTCATGTTGCATGTAGCTATGTGGTGATACCTGCTGGCCAGATCCTTCTTTACATTCCATTGAATGGATGATCTGTTGATTTCATTTGACAGGGTTGTAAGTTTCTTCAAGCTTCCCAGGGCTGTCAGTGTGAATTTCCACATTGTTGCAACTTACAGTCAATCAAAACCTGCCTCTATATGCTTGCATTTCAAAATAGAATGCAGGAGGGTATTAGCAGTTTTCCCTCCCTTTAGGATGGATAGTTGTGCTGTTTCCCAGAGAGCCTGCCTGCCATTTTACTGGTGTCAGATAGAAAGCAATCTGTTGAGTAGATCCCTTAGATTTAACTATTGAATGAAATAACTGGTTTTGGGGGTACTTTGTGACTGGAAGAAGACTACTCATGAAATATCATTTTAAAGTGATCTCAGAGTTTGTGAATTCTGTTTTTTTTTTTTTTTTCAGAAAGGTCTTGCAGCTTAAACTTGCAAACTCATTTCACTTCTCTGCTGTTGTTGAACAATTAGTTGTCTATCTTCACTGTAATAGGTAATTATAATTTCAAATTGTAACTTCAAGCTATTGATGGCTCTCTGCCTCTTGTTGCTTTGTTTGTAGTGACCTTGCATTTCAGTCTAATGAAGTAAAAATTGTCAAAGGTATATAAACGAAGCAACACATGAAGTAAAAGGACAGCAGTGCTTGTAACTTATGATTTAAAATCTTTATTTTTTTGTTATTGAGAAACTGGAAGAGAAATGAAGTCTACATTCTTTGTAGTACCATTAATAGAACATTCGTCGATTGATTCTTTTTAGAACTTTCTGCTGGAGCTTTAATGAAGACATCTCATCATGTTTAAATATATCCAATATAGGTTGATAGTTCATGGCTCTGTCTTATTTGAATCTCAACTCAGTCAAATATAAACTGCATGAACTTCGTGAGCCAAGCAACCTCCTTGAGTTGTAGCTCCTTTGTGTGACATGACACCTACTCCGTAGGGTTGCTGGAAGCATTTAATACGGAGAATGGAGAGCCTCTAACTCCATGCCTGGAAGAGGGTCAGGCACACACAAAAGTGTTCATTTCCTTTTCTCCTGAGGCTGATGCAAGATATTTTCTAAGATCCTTTTATGTGCAATGTTCAACTTGCAGTGGAAAAGAGAACTCAAGACAGAGTAATGATACATAAACATCTCTACCATCTCAGAAATGTGGCAATGGGTACTGCAAACTTATGTGTAACTTTACTACTGACTCTACTTTTTGCTTTTGTCACTTGATTAATTTGCATGATTAAGTACTTTTCCATAGCAGGCAATGAATTCATAGCTGGTAGAAGCCTGTAAACCACTCATTTGAACCATTTGAAACAAGCAAGCCAGCCCCTGTGACCAGGGACTCCAACCTTCAAACACTAACTGGGACATTCCTCGCGGGGGGAAGAGCCTAGTTATAACATTGTGGAAAGCAGTCATCTTGTTAATTTCTCCCTCTACCTGAGAACATGCTGCGAGTCACTGAGGGAGAGGTGGTCTGATCCCTGGGAATATTATAATACAGCCCACAGCACAACACCGTCTTGTTTGGGTGTGTTCCTGGCTTCCAATTAGAAACTTGGGGAGCTTCTGGTATGGCTTTTGTGTAATGAACAGAGATGAATGAAGCATTTTGCAGAGGGACTTCCAAAGAGTTCTAAAAAAAGCTGTTTGCTCTGCGGATGTCTGAAACATAGTCTGTCTGTCTCGCCCTCAAAGATATGTAAATCCATGATTGTCCCTCTCTCCTATCCCATGTAAGCGAGTTTACGACACAAGTCAGATCTTACAGCTGTTTTGATATAGAAATATCACTGACCATTTAAACTATGCTAAAGCGAACTATTTTGCCAGAGGTAAAATGTTTGTGGACAGGTGGGTGGAGAGAATCGGTCATACAGGTGTTCAGAATTGATGTCTTGTAGCGCAATGATATCTTTATGTGGTTCCCCAGGAATAAAAAAGAATAATTAAATATCATAGTACACTGTTCACACATTGATTCATTCATAACCAAATATTGATTAAGTGCCTGCTTCCACATGTGCTTCTCCCCCTACTCCTGATGTGGACAATCCTTTCAAGAGCCTTTGGTTTGTCCGTGATAAAAATGCATGCTTTCTGTAAGTGTCTGTGTGGAAAAAAAAAATAGCTTTGACTATATTGAGCATCTTGGGAGAAAATGTACCCCTTTAAATGAACATTATAGTAATTTTAAAATTTAACTAAGCCCATTCCACTGGTATATTCATGAATCTTATGAATCCCTCTTATCCATTGTTATGGAGTTAAAATTTTAGGCATAAAGCTCATCCAATTTTATTTAGAAAGGGACTTGGCTACAAACACACTCCCACTAAGTTAGCTTCTAATTTGTTTTGCCTGAACATAAAGGGTGAGTCTCACTGCCCTCTACCCTTCCTGAATGTGTCTTGCTTCAGTCACTTGGTTAATTTTCTGAGCCAGCTCGTATCCTAAATATAAGTCCTTGTGTCTTGTTTCCCGACAGGTGTTGTCCTTGTCATCCTGAAGCATATTCAAGGAGGTTCCTTGTCCATGAGAAGCCCCGTTAGCTATGGAAGAGTGGCTGATTAAGTTATGCTTAAAACATGTTAAGTGCCGACAACAAACAAAACGAGTCCTGGTCAGAAGTGGGAGAGTGTGTGACGGCAGGGCGGTGGCATGTGTGGTGTTACCGTCAGATTGACACTCAGTGTATCCAAGCGAGATGAATGAGGGACAAAGTGTGGGCTGGGATGACCGATAGCTTTGAAGCTGTCAAGTAACCTTAATCCTGGGACTAAGTACAGTACAGAAGCCTAATGATTTAGTTACCAAACTACTAAAGTGTCTTTATGAGGATGAAGGCTTCTCAAGAGACAATTAACCTAGAGATTCACAAGATGTTCTAAGGCACGCTGGTCTGAGCCAAAGAAGCCAGGCGGACCAGGGCGGGAGCCCCACCCACCAGCAAGGATATATAAAAGCTCAGGGACCTGAAGGGACATTCACAATTCAGCAGCTAGCTTCAGCAAGTTACCCGCAGCTCTCTGTCTACACCATGTCCTACAACTGTTCTACAAGAAACTGCTCTTCCAGGCCTATTGGAGGACACTGCACTGTCCCCGTGGCTCCGGCTGCCACAGCTTCTTCCCAAGATGCTGACTGTCTGAGTGGCATCTATTTGCCCAGTTCCTTCCAGACTGGCTCCTGGCTCCTGGACCACTGCCAGGGGTCCTCCTGTGAGTCCAACGCTTGCCAGCCAACCTGTTACCAGTCCAGTCCCTGCGTCTCCAGCCATGGACAGGTGACCTGCTCTCGGCAAACCACCTGTGTCTCCAATCCTTGCTCAACCACCTACAGCCGGCCACTCACCTTTGTTTCCAGTGGCTGTCAGCCCCTGGGGGGCATCTCCACTGGGTGCCAACCCATGGGAGGAGTCTCCACTGTCTGCCAACCAGCCTGCGGTTACTCCAGGACGTACCAGCGGTCCTGCATGTCCAGCTGTCGAAGAACTTGCTAAGTGTGTAGGAGCCAGTGAGCGAATCAAGACTCCAGGACCTGCCAGCGGTGTTTCCAGGCTCGTCCAGCGTGCTGCCTGTCCCTGAACAACTCTTCATTGCTGACCACTGTTCTGACTGCTTGGCCGCTAGCTCTGAAGAAGCTGCCTCTGGCAATCGATGATCTTTCTGGCTAGCACCAAGCTTCGTTTAAGGGTTGATCACTGGTGTCGCATATGTCTCTGGATGTTTCCAGAAACTTTACTTCCCGAACCCCTGTCTCTGGTGGTTTTGACATGTTTTGACCTTGCTGCTGTGTCTTCTGGCTTCTGCTTTTGTGCCTCTGAGGAAGGGAACTTGTCTCGCTCTGTATTTTCTCAATAAACCTGCTTACTTGGCATTGCAAATGTCTGTCTCAATAGAGTTCTTTATTTGCAAGGGTTTTTGCTGTCTGTGAGTCATCCTTGCTGATCATATCCGGACATTCTTCTCTGAGCATAGAGCATAGAATAGGGGTCTAGTCATTGTGTTTCATGACAAGCAAGGGAATATCTGATATTTTACTTGGACATATCTGATATTTTAGCCTTTGGACATGTAGTGATCTAGAGTGGCGTGTCCTCTGTATTTATTCTAGTTCGTATGGGCACACAGAGTAACTTCCATGTAGGAGAAAGAAAGGTCACCCGGGAAACCAAGTCGTTTGGGGGATTATACAGAAAAGGAGGCAGCAGAGTCCGTTAGAGTCTCAGTTTTACCTTACATGAGGACCGCAGTGGAAAACTGCACAAGACCCCTCTGTGATCAGACGGGATGGGTGGAGAAGGAGGAAGGGCAGGGGAGTTGTTTCCAAGGACTGAGATTTATGGCATCAAAACAGGGGAGGGGGGGTGTGCTAGCTTTATATCCCCTCACTTGCTGAAGAAGTTTGGTAGATCTCTCACGCCCTCCTCCTTGGCCAAATGCTCAGAGTAAATCAAAGCTCCAGGTTTCAGTAAATCTGGGCAGGAGAGACTTAAAAGCAAACTTCAGAAACACATGGTGGTTTATTTTAATAAGAGCCTAATTTCATGCTTGTTCTCCCCTGGAACCCGTGTACTGATAAAACAAGCCATCTGGACTGGGGGTCCACATGCTAACTATACCCCCCTCCTTTTTTTTTTTTAAAGTGAGAACTGGCTGCTGACCGGGTTGATTTTGTCCTTCTTTATTCTCTGTTACTTCCAGAAACACATCTCTGTATTTCCTTTACAGAGCGGTTCTAGGAGAAACAGAAAAGGAAGATTTTTTTAACAGAAAATGGAGGCATACGAGGTATGTACGCCATGAACAATGGGCGGCTTTTCTCCTAACTGAGGAGCTTGGTACCTACCTGGTGTGAACTCTGATCAGCAAAACCTCTTTTGTCAGCAAAATGGTTTTCTTACTTCACGAATGGTTTTTCAGAGAGGTATTAGATGATTTCCGGGAGATGGCACATTTTCAAATTTTTCCTACTATTCATTCTACTCTTAGAATTAAGGATCCCTCTAATCAAAGACATGTTGGGGTGAATGACTCAACCATAGTATCTCATTAAAGTAAGACATGGTTTTTATTGTATATTACTCCCAGACCGACTGTCTTTATTTATTTTTATTTTTATTTTTATTTTTTACTCTATACAGAATTTTAATGGATTTGATGGTACCCACGTACACAGAGACCATGGATGCAAATATCAATCTCTCCTACAAACAACATCACAGACACCCAGAGAAACAATGTTTCTGTCCCAGTCACTCTGACACATAGAATTAACCATCACTCATCAACCTCCTGTAAACATGGGCATCCATATACATCTTCTTAAATTGTACTCATTCTGAAAATAAAGAAAATTGCACCGTCATAATTTCACCTTATATGACCCAAATATCCTGCATACAACCAAAAACACTATACACCCTTCCCCAGAAGAGGAAGTGAAGCTCTTTTTTTTTGTAAGTTTTGACCATTTTTTTCTTTTTTTAATCTTTTCTTTCTAATTTTTTTTCAGCATAACAGTATTCATTGTTTTTGCACCACACCCAGTGCTCCATGCAATCCGTACCCTCTCTAATACCCACCACCTGGTTCCCCCAACCCCCCACTCCCCGTCCCTTCAAAACCCTCAGATTGTTTTTCAGAGTCCATAGTCTCTCATGATTCACCTCCCCTTCTAATTTCCCTCAACTCCCTTCTCCTCTCCATCTCCACTGTCTTTAAAAGTAAAACTCTGGGTTTCAGATATGTTCTGTTTTTTTCTAATAGAAGTCACCGGGGAAACCCTCCATGGCTCCCTCAAAGCTGTTGCTTCCATGACTCTCATGGATTGCCAATCTCAGTCATTTCACATAGGTCTGGGAAATTCAAAATTTTTCAGAGGTTGAAAAATTATTTACATTTTTTTTTTATTCTTTAGCTTTCTAGGTTTCAATACAAAGTTACAAGGATGAAGATGGCTTCCTTTTCTTTTTTATTAAGATGGATAATCCTCTTAATAGATTCACATGTTAGGAGCACCTGGGTGGCTCAGAGGGTTAAGCCTCTGCTTTCAGCTCTGGTCATGATCTCAGAGTCCCCGGGTCGAGCCCTGCATTGGGCTCTTTGCTCCGCAGGGAGCCTGCTTCCCTTCCTCTCTCTCTGCTGCCTCTCTGCCTACTTGTGATCTCTGTCTGTCAAATAAATAAATAAAATCTTCGAAGAAAAGGAAAAAAACAGATTCACAGATTAGTAATTTACAATAACAGGTTCTATGGGCTGCTATGAATAAAGTTTTGTTTGGGCTGGTTCTTGCGATGGTGTAAACATCTAAGGGAGATGTGCTGTCTGCCAAGCTGCTTCCTTGTCTTTATTTCTGAAGGGGGGAATGATTCTGTTTGTACTTGAACTTTGGAAGTTCTCTTCATTCTTTGCTTTACTTCACAATAAATGATAAAGTTTCTGTGTGCGCCTTTGAGAACCGTCTTTTAAAAGATAGGGCATTGATTTCTTTCTCTTCTTGGTCTAGGGCCTAGAGAAAGGTCGTTGTATGTATGTAATATTGTGGAGCTGTAGGGAAGCAGTTCGAGGGCCTTCGGTTCAAATCCCAGCTCTGTCGCTTGGCTGCAGGTTTTCGAAGCTCTCTAAACGTTAGCCCATCTGTCAAACAGACGCGATGGTAGCATCTCATGCCCCCTTTTGCAGGAATAAACTGAGGTAACATGTGTGCCTCCCAGGTGTTAGCTGAGGGGTGCTGCTGTTTGATATTAAAGTGAACCTGGTATTCTTGGGACACCCGGGTGACTCAGTTAGTTAGGCATCTGCCTTTGGCTCAGGTCATGGTCTCAGGGTCCTGGGATTGAGCCCTGGTGTCCTGTGTGTCAGGCTCCCTGCTTGGGGAGGGAGCCTGCTTGTCCCTCTGTCTGACCTCCCTCCTGCTCGTGCTCTCTCTCTCTCTCTCAAATAAATAAATTAAAAAAAAAATTCAAGTGGTGTGGTGCATAAACAATGAATCTTGGAGCACTGAAAAAAAAAATTAAATTAAGATTAAATAAATAAATAATAAAAGGAAAGAAAAAAAATAAAGTGAGCCTGGCGTTTTCAACTTCTTCCTCTCTTCAGTGGAAGTCTTGGCTACTCCTGGCATCTCTGAGGGACCTGAGTCGAGAGAGGCTGGGAGGAGGTTCCTTATTGTTTTCTTTCCTTATCCCTCTGGCTCTGAACTTGTACTTTAGATAATGAGCTCATTTTATGGACTCTCGTCCTATTCCATAGTCTGTTTCTGTTCAGACTATAATGATTTAGACAGTACTGCTTCCTTCCCTTGACATCTGCAAAACCCATTTACACAAAGCATCTGTGTGTCTAACAGGCTTTACAGAAAGTTTGGGACCTAGCTGGCATTAAATTCTAGTGAGAGAAACAACTTAAAATTGAATTTCAGACATTAAGAAGTTCCTGGACCATTGTTTCTGGAACATTATCATATCAGTTCAGAACCAAACCTCTCCTTTTCCTCACTCCCTTCTTTCCTCAAACCAGATCTCTAATGTTCTGGCTTCTGTGCTATGGGCTGGTTTTGTGGTGGTAAACAAAACTACCTTGGGGCACCTGGGTGACTCAGTAGGTTGAAGCCTCTGCCTTCAGCGTGGATCATGATTCCAGGGTCCCAGGGTCCCACATTGGGCTCTCTGCTCTGTGGGGAGTCTGCTTCCCCCTCTCTCTCTGCCTGCCTCTTTGCCTACTTGTGATCTCTGTCTGTCAAATAAATAAGTAAAATCTTAAAAACAAAACAAAACAAAACAAAACAAACCATGATTCTTGCCCTGATTTTCTCCTGTATCTTCCCCTACAAATGCTTGTGGGCCCTTACCAAGGTGCTACATCACATATATTCTCTGAAAAGGTAGGTTTTTCTGCCCATTTTCATATAGGATGCTTATTTATATTACAACAATGATAAAAAGCTGAAAGTACAACCAACCTCTGGGATATTTGGCTTTAAATCTAGGAGACATAAAGCCTATAAAAGTCAGGGGAATGTGTTGATAATCAGTTGAATATCGAGAATGAACGGTTGACAAATTAAGGTGCAGACCCAGATGGGTTCCATCTAAAAGGACACTCTGCCTTGAGAGAAGGTAGTCTCTGCAACTTGACCTTAGTCTTGGCAAATATCTACTTGGTCTCTTTATATTTTTTGGAAACTGCAATTTCCACTGAGGAATTTATAGATGCCTTCATGTCTGAAGGGTCTTTTTTTAGTTTTTGTGGGGCCGAGATCCTTCTTTATTAGGCTTGCTAGCTCCAACTTCTTTCTTATGCTCTACTTTCCTACATTTCCAGAAATATGTCTTATAATAAAATTCAAAGAAATTTTCAAAACTCAAATTGCTCATAATGTAACTTATTAATTAGAGATATGATTTATGTTGCAAGCTTCAGATTGTATAACAATTGTGATCAGGAACTAACTCCCATTAGCATAGGCAAAGAGCTATTATAAGCAAATACGAAGGCTTTATGGAAGTTATTCTGTGCTTTATTATGGAAATAGATGCTATAAGGGACAACACAGTTGAAGAATTGTGCTGATGGTAGTTTTAGGGCAAAGGCTGGTGATCATTAGGAGGAAGAACTGGGTATGATCAGTGTAGGATTTTTTTAGAGGTGTGTCCATCTCATAATCACAGACTTTCTACCATAAAACAGTTTACCATTGAAATTACTTCAGAAAAAGTGACTTTATCAGCTTGGATCTGAAAGTCCACCTTTTCTCTTCATTAAACATTTTAATACAAGTTTTCTGGGGAACACATCAATTGCATCATGGCAGAGAAGAGATATCACTCAAATGAAATATTCTTTTATAAAACCTTCTCATTATACTGACTCTTGCCTCTTGGTTAGTGTTGCCACTCTCTTCCAAATCACCTAGGATAGAAATCCCATCACCTAGTTTTATTTCTCTTTCCTGTAACTTCACATATTTAATTCCTTATCAATGTAACAATTCTTTGTTTTTTCCTCAGCATTTTCTCTGTCTCAGCCTGCTGTGGGCAGTCATACCTCCCGCATGTGTGAGAAGCCTCTAGGTGATTCTAGCATTTTGATGTCCTTTCTGGACAGTGTGGAGGCCAAGAAAAACAAGGCTGTACCCACCTCGAGTCTAGCCCTGACATAAGTGCAGCCATCTTGATGTTCTAGATTATCACAAAATATTTCTTGGGTTCTGACCTACTCAGGTTAGCACTTTAAACAGTCTCTCTCTCCTTTAATGATTGATTTTAACCCCTGGATTCAGCTGCCTCCATCTTTTGTAACTCCCTTACACATTCCTTAACGATCAATGTTGATCCCAGTAGGTAGGGACAACTCTATGCCCCTACTCAGCAGGAAGAAGTTACAGAATATGAGACCTTCCACCTTCAACAAACTTAAAGAGGTCAAAATTGTTCAGGGGGAAATGTGGAGGCCGAGAAAATTAAGGCCATCCCACCTCAAGTTTAGCTGATGTGGGAAACAGAGACAGAAGAAAATCATTAAAATTCCTCACCTACTGACAAGCCCTTGAAACAGACAGAGTGGCTCTACCCTGGGGACTTAACTGCCCTCACCTTGAGGTTTTGCTAAGGACAGTCCTAGCCTGACCGACCCCTTACCCCGACAGGTCCGACCAGAATCTTGTAAGTCTACTTTAAAAATTCCTTTAGGAAACTTTATCTCTAAACCTCCAAGATAGTGTCGAGAATCATTCCTTAGTATATGGCCCACTGATATACATCTAAAGGGTCTCACGAGAAGATTTTTATTATTGGTAATAAATAACCTCTCTCCCAACAATAGTTAGCCCTTCAAGGTCTTGGAGACCTCACTTCCGAAAGTCCTTAGAGACTTACGCCATCCCTAATCCCCTTTGTCCTCACCCACCGCAGAGTCCACCCCTACTCTGCCTTTAAAAACTCTGACTGTAATCTTGTTTGGGGTCCAAGTTCCTACTCCGCTGTGTCGGGTATACTTGGGCCCAAGCTTAAGCATGTCAAATAAACCCTCGTGTGATTGCATCAGTGCTTGGCTCCTTGGTGGTCTCTCAGACGCGAAAACTCAGACGTAACAGACAGCTCTATCAAATCTGTCTGTATTAGCTCACCAGAGCAACCACAGAAATATCGCAAACCAGGCAGCTTGAACCAAAGAAACTGATGGTCTCACAGCCTGGAGACTAGGTGTCTGGATTCAGGTGTCAGCAGGGTTTGTTTCGACTGAGGCTGGGAGGGATAACCTGCTCCATTCCTCTTCCTTAGCCTCTGGCGGTGTGCTGGCAATCTTTGGTGCTCCTGGTCTTTTAGAAGCACCCTGATGTCTGTCTTCATCTTCACCTGACATTCTCCCTGTGTGTGTATGTGTGTAGGCTGGGTCCAAATTTCCCCTTTTCATAAGGACACCAGTTATGCTGAATTAGGGGCCCACCCTCCTCAAGTATGACCTCATCTTAACTATCTCTGCAGTGGTTCTATTTCTGAGCAAAGTCACACTCTGAAGCACTGGAGGGGAGGACTTCAATGTAGAAAGGTTTGGAGGAGCAAGTCAACTCATAACACTATCAAGGCACAGCTCCAATAAAGTCACTTTCTGACTCAAAACTATCAAAACATGTTTATTGCCTAATGAATGCTGTTTAGATGTGCTGGCCTAGCATTCCTAATTCCCAGCAGCGTACTTAATAAATGCTTGGTAAGTGTAAGAAGAATATAATGTTTATATTTTTGAGTTCTTATTCATTTCTTTATGTGAAAGTCTAATTAATGATTGATATGTTATATTCCTCATGGTTCTCCAAAGAAGCACAAACAGCAGGGAAAAAAAAATATATATGTATATATATATATATATATATATATATACACATATATATATACACACACACATATTTATATTTTTATATTTGTTTCTTGTATATAAAGAATAACATATAGAAAAGCTCTTCTTATAAGAATACTTATATAAATAAATACATATATATATATGTATATTCCTTTCCTATTGATTCTGTTTCTCTGGAGAACTGTGATAAATATAGTAAATATACAGAGAGAATTCTGTCTCTTTGGAGAAGATGAATAACATAGTTCATCATATACATGATGTACTATTTACAAGGCAGCCTGGAAAGTGGCTCACACTCCACTGGCAAGTTCCCAGTCATATGACCACACTTAAGGGCAAGGAATTTGTTCATATGGTCCAGATGTGGGTGAGGAAGGAAGAGAGAATGAGTTTAGTGAACAGAGAGCCTGTGTCTGCAGCATTTCATCAAGCAGTTGTAAGAATGAAGAGTGTAATGTAAAAGTCTGACTCATCGTAGGTATGCAAAAAGTGGTGAATGAATCTGAATTAGACTTCTATTTCCCTTTATCAAAGGAGACCTGTTTTAGAAAAACCTCCTTCTATGGAAAGGGATGCATTTGAACACTAATCTAATATATTCAGTGGTTGCTCATAGCATTTAAGGATCTGTCTATCTAGGAGACTTATTTTTTAAATCCAAGAAAAATGCTTTTAGACAAAAATTGAGATGTAAACAATTTGTGCTCATTTAAAAGGACCAATTCTGGTAATGGCTATGGTGACTGGGGATAATTTAGATATTTCTAACTCAAAATAAAATGGGAATTAACCAGCAACAGTTCTGTAAATGAAACAATGTTCTATTTCCCTCTAGTTAGCATGAACTACATAATATCACCTGACCTCCATCCTGGCCCATGTGTTCATTGTGTAACTATCTTCTGAAAGATGTCAGTGTTGGAAGAGACTGCCAGACTAACATACAACTCCCTTATTCAACAATGAGGAAAAAAAAAAAAAGAGAGACTTGCTTGTCCAATAAACATAATGATAGATCCACTAAATGGCTTCTTATTGGGTGTTTTTTATATAAATATGAAGATTTTGTGGCTCTTTATTCATTCTGCTTTCTTGATGAGTTAACCTGCAGGTAGTCTATCTAGGAGCATCACATGCTATTTAGAGAGCATCACTATGCTATCACATAGTGATGATGCTATGTCATCACTGTTAGATTCTATATTCTTCAATAAGGACCTCACAGTTGATCTGAAATTCAGATGTAACTGGGAGCTATGGAAGCTCTGTGATTAACCAACCACCTGTCTCTGACCCTGCATATTACACAGGGTAGAGGATGGAAGGATATTATTTATATATATAATATATATAAAATATATATATATATATAATTTATTATTTATTTATTGAGTATGTGAATGGTGGAGGGGGGGGCAGATGGAGAGAGAATCTCAAGCAAACTCCCAATTGAGTTCAGAGCCTGACACGGGGCTCAGTCCCACGACCTGGGGATCATGACCTGAGCTGAAATCAAGAGAAGGCCTCTCAATTGACTAAGCCATCCATCCATCCCAGGAGTTGTGTGTTTGTATTTGGTGAGTCAGGCAGCCCTAGATATGGCATCTACATCTAGTGGCAGGGTATACTTAGGGAACTACTCTGCTCTAGAGGACTTAGCTAGCTATCCAACCACCGAGGCTGACCGACTCCTCCTGATATCTGGCCTGCTCTGTTTGATTTGACCTTCAATAGTCCTCAGGGACACATGATGGTGCAGTTAGGCTAAAGTGACAACCAGCCAACCAGAGGCAAGCTGGTCTAGCTGAAGATTCTATTGTAGCTTGTTTTCTTAATCAACTCAGGACATCTTCCCTAAGCTCTTCATCCTCTGCTGTGTCTGTCTGTATAGCTAGACTTAGTCTTTTTAAAATAATTTTTTTAGTATTGGCATACCCCATTTGGTTCAAGTATTGGGATAAACTTATGTTAACATTTTGTTGCTTATCTGAAATTCATATATAACTAGGATCCTGTATTTTATGTGTAAAAATCAGTGGAAGTCTTATTTGATATTGTATTAATTTGGGAATGGAAAAAAGGAGTTCTGTAGGGCAAGTATCTGAGAAGTTCAGATCCAATTAATTTACCTGATTTAGTTCCTCATTCCTTTCAGAGTTTTAATATTGCTACCATGCGCTGTGAAAGACATATGATGCAGATGTTTGTTCTATTATCTATCTATCTATCTAATCTATCCATCCATCAACTTTCTATCATCTCTCTGTCTAAAATTTTTCTTTCTTTCTTTCTTTCTTTCTTTCTTTCTTTCTTTCTTTCTTTCTTTCTTATTTTTTAAAAGGTTTTATTTATTTATTAGAATAAGAGGGGGAGGGTGAGGAAGCAGAGGTGGGGGGATACAGAGTGAGAAGCAGACTCCCCCCTGAATGCAGAGCCTGATGCAGGGGTTCGATTCCAGGTCCCCAGGATCATGACCTGAGCCCAAGACAGACTCTTAACTGACTGAGCCACCAAGGCACTCTTTGTTTGTTTGTTTGTTTGTTTTAGTGAAATCCTTTTATCTCAGGATATCTGGTGAGACTATCATTTTTGCGAAAGATATTTTGGAAAACACCTGATGAAGAACAGCACTGGGTGACTCAGAGAAGCCAGGCTGCAAGGTGAATTCTACTCCTTCTGTGATGTAAGATGAGAGTGCAAAGACCAGGACAGTTACACAAATCTTCAGAAGAAAAATAGAAATATCCAGATGACTTGCACAAAAGCCAGTATAGCAAAATGCTGGTGGATCTTTAAATCCTTCCATCCTCTACCCTGGGTAATATGAAGGGTTAGAGACAGGCTGGTTGATTACATTCTTCTCGAATTCAAAGTGAAGGCTGTTCCACAGGTACTGCTAAGTTAGCATGTCTAGACGGTGTTCTATATGCATGACTCTCTCAAGTTATTCGAAGCTGTCTATATCTCTGGTGCAATGGTAATTGGAAGAGCAAACTGCATTTATAAGTGAGTAGTGCTGACTGAGCTGTGTAATATTTTGATGGGTACTTCTGGGCCCTTCAAAGTGAGATGCAACATTCGAATGCCAGATAAACCCATCGCCAAACAACCCCAAACCTTTGGCATTTTAGAGTAGTTCCCTGATTCTTTTCCTGCAGAGAGTTTTTTCTATGTAGAGTCTATCAAGTGAGTGATTTTCAAAGCTGCTGACTGGTCTCTTCAAGGTCGAGGGGGAAAATTGATGGCTTAGAATTATGATTAGATTCTCCGCCTACTCCTTTCCTTCTTTTATTTCTTATTTGATGGCTTTATTTTCTCATTTTTATCTCCCAACTTTGCATATTTCCCTGAGATAGAAGGTGGCCTCAGAGACTTATTGAACAGAGAGTTTCCAGTAACTCCGAGGTGTCATTTACACATTTAAAATCAGGGGACACCAGAATGACTTTATAGTTTAAAGCAATTGTTCAGTTAATAGCACATTCATCCAGCTAATATTTCTGAATATATGATAGTACTTTGACAGTCTTTCTCACTTATGAAGAGTCAAATATAGTGAGGAAGCAGACATATAAATAACCAACTAACATGAAGTAAGTGCGGTAATAGGGAAGCATATATAAAGTGAAATAAATTTGAAAAATGCTGGGGGAATGGAAGGTAAGCTGATTACTTTACTGTAGATGTTACCCAAGTTTTAATATGGTAATATACACTGTGACTCTCTAAGGGTGGAATGTAACTTGGAATGTATCCTAAACATTTCCTCCCCAGAATATCTGGAAGGACCAGGGTCCTGTTAACCACACTCAGTAAAGCCACACTTTACCCCAAAAGCCACGAATATACCCAATTGGACATGGATGATTTTTGTTAAAATGTGGTTTTCTATGTTAGCTATCATTTTTTTTGTTTGTTTTTGAGTTTTCAAGACGTATCCAATCTCAATACTTTAAATAATTAAATATCAATAATAATAATTACATAATTAAACATAAAAAGTAAGGTTTTCAAATTTCAGGGTTCAATCTTAGCTTACTCTCTCTCTCTTACTCTGCCAGACCAGTAATGTTTTCTTCTAGTCTCTTTCAGTATGTGTGGTATATGTCAAGGAAAGTCTTTTGCTCATATAGGTATAATATATTCTGATGATTGAACACATACATACATGTGCACATGTTTGTGTCTAACCAATTTTAATCCTAGGATCTTTTGTTAAGTTTCATATAAGATAAATCCTACCTGATGCAAAAGTGAGGTTAGGATTGTTGCTAGCTAGTCCTTTGAGGAAAAAGAAATGTGTACCAAATTGCCTGAAAGATCTCACTAAATGGATTAAACAAGAAGAAACATACTGTATTTCAATAGAAATGAATGCAAATAATATTTATATAAAATTTAAAATAAGAAAAGGATTTAAGAGAATATGACAAAATTTGGGAAGACAAGAGACACACTATTTAAAATATGTTGGCTCTTTCTCAACATCTCCCTCATGTGCACTCATGTATTGGCATTAATACCACCTTGACTTAAGCCCCTTATTATCTCATACCTGGCCGTTATAATAGCTAGCTAATAAGTTTCCCTAATTATAACCTCTTATCCAAATTAGTTTTCTTACTGCACTGTTGTGATCTCATAATCAAACTTCATTAGCTCCTAATAATTTATTAAAATCATCAAGGTATAATGGATAGGACATTGAACTTTGGAGTGAAAAAGTTATGATTTTGAGAGCTACTCCTGAGCTGTATAACCTTGAGCAGGTTTCTGCAGCATCTAGAGGCAAAACTCTTTCTACCTATAAAATTCATATAATAATACCCTTGCTGCCTACGTAATAAGTTAGCTATAAAAGTTAACGTGAAGGGCCTTTATAAATTTTGAAGCAAAACATACATATGAACTGCTACTGCTTTTGCTCCACAAAATCTATATTTCTTAGGCTGACAGTCAATGCCTTACCAGACCACGATGATCTTTCCATTATATATTGACCATTTCCTTCCATGACTAGGACAATTAATTCAAACTAGAATGGCCTGGGCTTTCATAGCTGTACATCTCTGCTAGTTCCTTTCCTTTTTCCTGCTAACTATACTCTCATCCTTGTAATATCTACATGATGCCTTCTATGCAATTTTCCTATGGCTGCTGGAACAAATTATTTACACACTGGATGATTTAAGACAACAGAAATTTATTCTCTCACAACTGTGGAGGCCACTAGTCCAAAGTTCAGGTGCTGCAGGGTCATGCTCCTTTCGACGATTCCAGAGAAGAATCTTCCCTTGCCTTTCTTTAGCCTCTGGTGGCTCCTGGAATTCCTTAGGTTGTAGAAACATCTCAAGCCTCTGTCTCCATGTCACATATGGGTTTTCCTGTGTCTGTGTCCTCTCCTTTGCTGTCTTTTACAAGGATAGTTGGTCCACTTGGAGTTATGGTCCACCTTAAATCTAAGATGATCTCATCTCAAGATCCCTAACCTAATTACATCTCCAAAAACCTTATTTCCAAATAAGGTCACATTTATGAATATGGGGTGTCGGTATTCAATATATAATATGGGGGTCACTATTCAAACCACCACACCTTCTTTGGTCATTCCAATCTGATTTTTTTGGCTTGCATATACATCATAAGCAATCTTGAAATAGCTGAGAGGAAACCACTGATGATCAGCTGATTAAATGGGCAAATTGTGAGAACTATTTACGAAGAGTTTAGAGTTTGGTTCATCTAACAATTGCATTGTGTTTTAATTTTTAATAGCTTTAAAAACTGGAAAGAAATTTTCTCATTTTCAACACATAATTGGCAAAGTGGAACCAATTAAAGCATTATGGCTTGGAATTTAAAAAAATAGATTATTATTATATTATTATTAGAAAAACTCATGCTATAACACTCACAAAATTATCTCTGAAACGGGCACAAATGAAAAGCCCAACCTTGGCATTGACCTTTTATTGAGATAGTATAGACTGCATTAGCTCAATATACTAGGGATTCATGCAATAAATTGTGAACTCAAACCCATTGCAATGGTGGCTAGAATCCCTCCCTTCTGTCTGTCCTCATCCCATGGTGGGTGCGTTTCTCTTTGGTGGTATTAAAGAGAACAGAATACGTCTATGGCAACAAGCCACCAAATTATTCCTAGCCCAAGCCAATTTACAAAGCTTAACTAGGTTTTCCATACAAAGCTGATACCAGGTAGAGAAGGGAGCCATGTGTGCTATGATTATTTTGTTTATTTACATAGGATATTCCAAAATTCTTCTTGCTCAAGGAACTTAAGGAACTTGCTTAAACAACACAATCTTTCTTATTTGTTATAGATTTATGATCTCACCCTTTGCTACATTGCTAAACCGTCCCCCATTTTTTTTTTTTTTTTTCACTCACTTGCCCAAGGTAGAGCAGGCTAGGCAACATGGCTCAAAAGAACCATGGGGTTTTTCTTATGATAAGCTCAGTATGCTATGTTCCTTTTACTGCAGTTCATCAAAAGTTAACATTTTCTTCACTCACAAGAATGAAAATACTTAGCTTCATCTTGTCTTTCTCCTTAGGTCTTGCTAAATATGGAGAAAGAATCTTCTGGATTTACTTAGCTAATATTATATTTCTACTAATATATTTCCAAGAGCTTTTCCAAGTGTCCATAAACATAATTTTTAACTTTACAAACCCCCTGGTTAAACAGAGTGCATGGCTTTAGTTACTCTAATTAAATAAGTTTCTCTTTGGTTCAATTCTAACAGTTCTTTTTGATCTCTTTCCTTTCCCTCTGCTGAAATGTAGGGAGGTGTTGGCTAGAGGTGATGGAGTCATGAAGAATGGTGTCTGGCTGTTCATGATGATGGTCTTCATGATGATATTTTAAACATTATCCTCTTCATAGTGAGAAGTGGGTGCCTGGAGAAGAGAAGCCAGGGAGCAGGTAGAGGAAGCAAGGCCCAAGTGCATCTTCTTCTGTTCCAGCCACAAGAAAACCATGTCAAATCCCTAACAGGAATGAAGTGCAGAGTTCTTACTCACATCGTTTGAGAATAACACATCATGTTAGCCTAACTTTGAGTTTCTTGTTTGAACATATATTTACACATACCATTGTGTTTTATTTACTTATTAAATTTATTAAGTTCAGTTTTCTACCATATTAGCATCACTAGTTTCTGATGAAATAGTCAATGATTCACTAGTTGTGCATAGCACCCAATACTCATCACATCACGTGCCCTCCTCCTTAATGCCCATCACCCTGTTAACCCCATTGTGTTTTAAGATGTAACAGGAGGGAAAAATAAAGTGCAAGTATGCTACCTGATTAAAAAATCAGCTTCTGAGGAGGGGCAGAATAAGTCGTTGTGCCTCTGCTTCCTGGAAAGGCAAAGATTGGTAGATGTTTTGTTCTTTTGAATGTTATATATTTGATTTATAGAAGTTAATAATTTTAAGTAAAGTCCAACTTCACTCTTGAGATTTTTAAATTGATTTTATACATAAAAAGTATTTCAAAAGTTATTCTCCTTATTTTTAAAAATTTTCAGTAGCTTGATATTTTTTATTTAACTTCAAATCGATTTATAATTTGACATGTTTTATTGTGTGAAGGTATTTTTTCCCCTTCAAATGTTGACCAGTTATTTCTGCGGCGTTATATGAGTAGTATCCTCCTTTTCTTACTGATTTATGATTCTGCTTTTGTCATATTTTAAAATTTAAATCTATGAAAGTATATTTGTGTGTTTTGAGGCTCATAATCTTAAATAATATCATAATAAATCTTTTCTATGTCTTCTCCTGATCTTTAACTAACATTAAAATATGATAATCAGCATTTAAAAAAACATTCAAAAATTTAATCTAAGCGATCATGCAAATTAAGCAATTAAATAGCACAGGCTGACTTTTATATAAGGCAAAAATTCTATTCCCTACTCCTCCACAGTCTTGTTCCTTAGGAGCAGCCACCTTATATTATTTTAGATAATTTCTTTAGTAGTTATTTCTGTATCATTAATTAATATAATGTGCTATTATTTTTTATTTTTTCAGATGTGAGATTATCTATTGACTTCCTATATGATGGCTGAAAATTTAGCTCTCTGACAAGGCCCATTTCCTGATAACTCCCCATTAACAAGTTCTTCCTATTTTGCTCTTATTTGGTAAGTCAATAATCATTTTTATAGTTATCTTGTAGCACACTATGAGTATATTGCCTTGTAGTATATTGCTAAGTAGCACACTATGAGTATATTGCCTTTCTTTTTTTTTTTTTTAAAGATTTTATTTATTTATTTGTCAGAGAGAGAGAGAGAGGAGCGAGAGTGAGCACAAGAAGACAGAGTGGTAGGCAGAGGCAGAGGGAGAAGCAGGCTCCGTGCAGAGCAAGGAGCCCCATGTGGGACTCGATCCCAGGACGCTGGGATCATGACCTGAGCCGAAGGCAGCCGCTTAACCAGCTGAGCCACCCAAGTGTCCCGTATATTGCCTTTCTTAAATAGCTTTTTATTTTTCCTGTACATTCTAATGATCTTATTTTTTCTTGCACTATTTCCTTTATTATATCTTAATTATTTTTAGTGTCTCTTTTTTATTGAATTGGTTTCCTTTTCCTTCCAGTAAACTCCTTTTTCTCTTCTATCTTTCTGCTCAAACTAAACTGCTGCTCTTTCCAATGCTCTGCTGTCATCCTAGGATTCCATGCTTTGGTTAAATCCTTTGGTTTGTTGGGCACGTTCTCAAGGCAGTCTCTAAGGAAGTGTGGAGAATAACTTTCTGAACCACTGGGTGCATCTGACAGTGACTTATTATATTTCATACTTGAATGATAGACTAGTTATCAAATAATAGGTTGAAAATAATTTTCTATTCCATCATAGACAATTTTCCTTTTCTGTCTTTAACGCCCCGTGTTTCTGATGTGCCATCTGTTGTCAGACTGCTTCTCTGTCCTTTGTACTCACAAAGTACCCAGTCATTTAAAAAAACATTTTTCTCTGGAAGCATTTAGAGCTTCCTTTTTTATCTTGGCATTCTGATATTTCATACTGATGCATATAGGAGTTCTTATTTTAAAACATGGCCCCCAAATTCCTTGATAATTTTTTTTTTTTAATCAAGAGATGAGGATCTTTGATCCCTCCTCTTGAATCTGGATAGGATTGGGACTGCTTCCACAAATAATGTCCACAGGAAGTGACACTGAATGGCTCCTGAGGCTTGATTATAAAGATCTTGCCCTTTTACCCTGGTTCTCTGGAATGCTTGCTCCCTGGAAACTCCAACTTGGGTTTCTCCCTCTTGGAACCTTAATCGCCTTATTGTAAAAAGCCAAGACCACGAGGAGAAGTCATATGATCTATTGGTAGCCTGAACTGAGATCCCTCATTGAAGTTATCCCAGGCCAAGTGCCAAACACAATGAGCGGAGAAGCCTTTACATGATTGTACCCTCCAGCTGTTTGGGTCACTCTGAACCATTCAAGTCTTCCCAGCAGAAGGAAGTCTTTCCAGACATCGACATAATTTGTCAAGCCATCTTTGATGTGCTCTGTCTGAGTTCCTGACCACAGAATCATGAGCATAATAAAGTGATTCTGGTTTTAAGCCACTGATTTTTGGGGGGATGGAAGGTGGGAGGTTAGCAATAGATAACCAAAATACTAGATATGGGTAGTTCATAATCTTAAAGCTCCTCCACTCATGTACCTGGCACTTGGAGTGTTATTCAAAATATTTGCAATTAAATACTCAGGCTTAATGTTCTACAAAACAGAGCAGTTATCCTCCTTGGCTTTATTCTCCTCATGAACTTAATATGACTCCTCTTCTCCATCAGTTACGCCATCTTCCAGAAATATGTTGAAACATTATGTCCTTTGATGGCCCCTAAGAACCTGTTCTGCATTATTGCAGACCCATTATTGCAGCCTATTATTGTGGATCAATGGCTGTTTTATTCCTTTACCATGATTTTAATGCACTCTCAGAAGGGGAAGAATATAAATTTGGATCTTCCGAAGATTGCATAACAGACAGCAGTGTGTTGGGAATTACGGCAGACTTCTTCCATTCTCTGTATTTTCCATGACCTCAGAGTTTACCTGGCATGTGGCTGACCCACCAAAAGACAATATTTTTCAGCTTCCTTTGGAACTAAATATGGCCACCTGACCAGGTATTGACCAATGGCATTCAAATAGAAATGAAATGCCTTCTTTCTAGAATTGTTTTTTAAAAAATTAATTTATTTTTTTCAGTGTTCCAAAACTCATTGTTTATGCACCACACCCAGTGCTCCATGCGATACATGCCCTCCATAATACCCACCACCAGGCTCACCCCACCCAACCTCCCTCCTCTAAAACCCTCAATTTGTTTCTCAGAGTCCAGTCTCTCATGGTATGTCTCCCCCTCTGATTTCCCCAACTCACTTCTCCTCTCCATCTCCCAATGTCTTTTGTGTTATTCCTTATGTTCAACAAGTAAGTGAAACCATATGATAATTGGCTCTCTCTTCTTGTCTTATTTTACTCAGCAAAATCTCTTCCAGTCCTGTCCACGTTGATGTAAAAGTTGGGTATTCATCCTTTCTGATGGAGGCATAATACTCCATAGCATATATGGACCATATCTTCTTTATCTGTTCCTCTGTTGAAGGCCATCTGGGCTCTTTCCACAGTTTTGTGACTGTTCCCATTGCTGCCATGAATATTGGGGTACAGATGGCCCTTCTGTTCACTACATCTGTATCTTTGGGGGAAATACCCAGTAGTGCAATTGCAGGGTCATAAGGTAGTTCTGTTTTTAATTTCTTAAGGAAACTCCACACTGTTCTCCAAAGTGGCTGTGCACCAACTTGCATTCCCACAAACAGTGTAACAGGGTTCCCCATTCTCCACATCCTCTCCAACACCTGCTGTTTCCTGTCTTGTTGATTTTGGCCATTTTAACTGGTGTAAGGTGGTATCTCAATGTGGTTTTGATTTGAATCTCCCTGATGGCTAATGATGATGAACATTTTTTCATGTGTCTGTTAGCCATTTGTATGTCTTCTTTGGAGAAGTTTCTGTTCATGTCTTCTGCCCATTTTTTGACATGATTATCTGTTTTGTGTGTGTTGAGTTTGAGAAGTTCTTTATAGATCTTGAATATGAGCCCTTTGTTTGTAGTGTCATTTGTGAATATGTTCTCCCATTCCGTGGGTTGCCTCTTTATTTTGTTGACTGTTTCCTTTGCTGTGCAAAAATTTCTGATCTTGATGAAGTCCCAAAAGTTAATTTTTGCTTTTGTTTCCTTTGCCTTTGGAGACATACCTTGAAAGAAGTTGCTGTGGCTGATGTCAAAGAGGTTCTTGCCTATGTTCTTCTCTAGGATTTTGATAGATTCCTGACTCATGTTGAGGTCTTTTGTCCATTTTGAGTTTATCTTTATGTGTGGTGTAAGAGGATGGTTGAGTTTCATTCTTCTACACATAGCTGTCCAATTTTCCCAGCACCATTTATTGAAGAGACTCTCTTTTTTTCCACTGGATATTTTTTCCTGCTTTGTCAAAAATTATTTGGCCATACAGTTGAGGGTCCATATATGGGCTCTCTACTTTGTTCCACTGGTCTATGTGTCTGTTTTTGTGCCAGCACCATGCTGTCTTGGTGATCACAGCTTTGTGGTAAAGATTGGAATCAGGCAACATGATGCCCCCAGTTTCGTTTTTCTTTTTCAATATTTCCTTGGCAATTTGGGGTCTCTTCTGGTTCCATATGAATTTTAGGATTGTTTGTTCCAGCTCTTTGAAAAATGCCAGTGGATTTTGATCAGGATGGCATTGAAAGTATAGATTGCTCTGGGCTCTGGGCATTGAAAATATAGACATTTTAACAATGTTTATTCTTCCAATCCATGATCATGGAAGTCTCTTCCATCTTTTCGTGTCTTCTTCAATTTCTTTCATGTTCTATAGTCCTTTGAATACAGATCCTTTCCCTCTTTGGTTAGATTTATTCCCAGGTATCTTATGCTTCTTAGTGCTACAGTAAATGGAATCGATTCTCTAATTTCCCTTTCTGTGTTTTCATTGTTAGTGTATAAGAAAGCAACTGATTTCTATACATTGATTTTTGATCATGCCACATTACTGAATTTCTGTATAAGTTCTAGTAGTTTGGGAGTGGAGTCCTTTGGATCTGTGAAGAGAGAGTTTGATTTCTTTTTTGCTAATTTGAATACCTTTTATTTCTTTTTGTTGTCCAATTGATGTTGCTAGGACTTCTAGTACTATGTTGAATAACAGTGGCAAGAGTAGACATCCTTGTCATGTTCCTGATCTCAAAGGGAAGGATCTCAAAAGTCAGTTTTTCTCCATTGAGGATGATACTCATTGTGGGTTTTCCATAGATAGATTTTATGAAGTTGAGGAATGTTCCCTCTATCCCTATACTTTGAGTCTTTTTAATCAGGAACAGATGCTGTATCTTGTCAAATGCTTTTTCTGCATCAATTGAGAGGACCATGTGTTTCTTTATTCTTCACTCTTCTCTTATTGATTTGTTCTGTCACATTGATTGATTTGCTAATGTTGAACCAGCCTTGCATCCCATGGATAAATCCCACCTGGTCATGGTGGATAATCTTTTTAATGTACTGTTGGATACTACTAGCTAGGATCTTGTTAAGAATATTGGCACCCATATTCATCAGGGATATTGGTCAGAAATTCTTTTTGGTGGGGTCTCTACCTGGTTTGGGGATCAGGCTAATGCTAGCTTCATAAAAAGAGTCTGGTTTTCCTTCTGTTTCTATTTTTTGAAAAAGCTTCAAGAGAATAGGTATTATTTCTTCTTTGAATGTTTGGTAACATTCTCCAGGGAATCTGTCAGGTCCTGGGCTCTTATTTTTTGGGAGGTTTTGATCACTGCTTCAGGCTCATTACTAGATATTGGTCTATTCAGGTTGTCCATTTCTTCCTGATTCAGTTTTGGAAGTTTATAGGTTTCCAGGAATGCATCCATTTCATCCAGGTTGCTTAACTTAATGGCATATAACTGTTGATAATAATTTCTGATGATTGTTTCTATTTCCTTGATGTTAGTCATGATCTCTCCCTTTTCATTCATAATTTTATTAATTTGGATCCTCTCTCTTTTCGTTTGGATTAGTTTGACCAAACATTTATTGATTTTATCGATTCTTTTAAAAAAACTAGCTTCTAGTTTCATTGATGTGTTCTACTTGTATCTCTAGTTTCTATCTCATTGATCTCCATTCTAATTTTGATTATTTCCCTTCTTGTGTGTGGGGTTGGTTTAATATGTTGTTTATTCTCCAGTTTTTTGAGGTGTAAAGAGAGCTGATATATTCTGGATTTTTCAATTTTTTTGAGGGATGCTTGGATGGCTATGCTGGTCCCCAAGCACAGGGCACTTTTGATTTGGGGTATTACCTTCCATTGGGTCACTTGGTGGCTCCCTCCCCTGTCTGTTTATCCTCCAGTATCAGTCTGATGGTTCCCAGTCCACTTTACCTCTCCCCCTGGTGTCTTCTGTCCCCATAGAGATCCAGAAGTGTATAATCCTACACATCAGGCTGATTTCATGGGTGTTCAGAGTGTTCTGGTAGATAATTAGCTCACTTTAGGGGACTAGTTGAAACAGGGTCTCCTCATTCTCTGCCATCTTGCCCCTCCTCTTCTTTCTCTAGTTCTTAAATGAACTGGGTATGTGTTGCAAGCTTCTTGTTTGCTGAGATGTGGTGAAAGTTAGGAGCAGCTGACTTGGGCCTCCATGTGGACTCTATCTTTTGAGGATGGTACAACTGTCTACCAGCCTTGCCTACATTTGCGCTGTTATATGAGAGAAGAATAAACTTCTAACCTTTGAAATCATACTTATGTGACCTCAGTAATAAATAACTTACATCATGCAAGTATAAACCTCAGTAACGTACTGTTTTGTGACCAGAAGTTAGAGGCAAACATTAGAATATTAATGATAATAACACTCAAAGTAGTGATGATAGCTAGGACTAATTTAGAACTTAACATCAGCCCCACACTGTTCTAAGAGCTCTAATGGATCAACTAACTTAATATTCACAATCTTACCCTATAAATTAGCATTGTAATTGTTCCTATTGTGCAGATTTTAAAAATTGCAAAGATGGTAAAATGCTGTGCTCAAACCTCCATAGCTAGCATTGGGAGAGTTAGGCTCAATAGGTAATCTGGTTCTGGAGCCCAAATTGTCAATCACTTTGATAGAATATCTGTTCTTTGTGCAGTGCTTTGTGGTATCTGGCCTTTATAGATTGAAAATAAATGCAGTCAGGAGCCATTTTACCAAATGTTGTAGTCAGATGTTAATTTGAAACCACTAGTGATAAGGGAACAGTTACACACACGGAGCTACTGCTAAACTTATTAAATAAAGGCTAATAGAAGTTAATGAATAAGAACATACTGGGTCTACTAAATTACTCCTGTGAGGAGTGAACTGCAAGTTTATACTTGTCCACTTTTTATTTTATTTTAATTTTATTTTAGTAAGATGTTATTTATTTTTTTTTTGAGAGAGAGAGAGAGAAATAAGGAGCACAGAGAGGACAGAGGGGGAGAGAGAAGAAGACCCCTCACTAAGTGGGGAGCCCAATATGGGGCTCTATCGCAGGACCTGGGATCATGTCTGGAGCTGAAGACAGATGCTTAACCAACTGAGCCACCCAGGTGTCCCTGTCCACTGACTTTTTAAACTGCATCAAATTTTAAAACTGCATCAAAATATAACGTGAAAGCAAAAAAGTATGTTGTAAGTTGGGCAACACAGTCAATTTTCCCAAAATGAACACGCTCAAGTCTTTGGTACCCAGACAAAGAAACAGAGAATGACCAGCTCCCAAAGGATCCCCATGTCCCTTTCCAGGCAATACATGACGTATTTTTTGAAGGGACATTCCTAATTTATTTTGTCAGTAATTGAAATTCTATCTTGTGCATTTGTATAAGGTGTGTATGTATTTTTTGCCTCTTTAAATGGACAAATCTTTAAATAAATCAGATATGGATATTGAGAAAAAACGGCTTCCAGTGAAGTCACATCTCCAGAGCCGGAGGAAAGAGTTCTGATAACCTCCTCGCTCTACGGACCTCCCCAGCTCTTGAGACTCAGAGCCAGACCTCATCTTCTGGGAATTCCATGCTTTTATGACCGTTTTCTCTCTGCTTCTCCATCTTGGGTTTTCTTTATGCTGATGCTTGTCATCCTGGCTCTGTTAACTTTGCAGGTTCTTGCCTGCTTTTTCTTGGGCTATCTATCGTTTTGAGTTTGGCAGCATTAGCTCCAGTTTTTGTGGCCTTGGCTCCTGGTTCTAGGAAAAAAAAAAAAAAAAGAAGAAATTATGGCAGTGTTTTGTCAATGGGATCTAGCTCTGGCTGAGGATATGGCAGTTACTGAAAACTAAAGATTCAGCTGAATTTGTGCCAGTAGCAGCTACTAAGCCCCACACTTTAGATTCCAGAGATTCCAGATATATATAAATTTATCCAACTGTTTCATGTTTTACAAACTTCAACAATCATTTCTTAGCTTATGACAGACTATCATCCTGGTCTTGCCAGTACAAAACGTACAGTCTGCAGCTGTCAAAATTCTGGATTTTATTTACTCAAAACTGAGCTGCATGTATGTTGATTAGTAAGGGCACTTTTCTTCCTTTTTCTTTTTCTTTTTTTGAGAGAGAGAAAGAGTGTGAGTGCAGGGAGGGGGTTGGGAGAGGGGAGAGAGTCTTAGACAGGCTCCACACCCAGTGCAGAGCCCAACCCAGGATTCCATTCCAGGACCTGAGATCATGACCAGAGCCAAACTCAAGAGATTTAACTCTTGATTAACCATCAGAGCCACCCAAATGCCCCAATAAAGTCACTTTTCTAGAAGGAAACTTGGAACGTATCATTTCTACTCTACTTCTTAAATAAATATATTTACTTCATCATACTCAGAAAGATAATCATATTTATCTTTAGTTAGTTTCGTTAGCAGATATTGTGTTTTCTTTGTAGGAATTTACAATGTGATAAGGAAAGCTGACTAGAACCTTGCAGGAAGACTTTCTAATTGTGGCTATGGACACTTGCTCTGTCTCTGTCCAGCATTTCAGGCATGTCAGAGGGTATAGGCTCCAGGTTCTTGCCATGGCCCAAATGGAGGTTGCAGGAGGTCGGGTCCTGCCCAAAACTGACAAGGCAAGGAAAATAAATAACTGTGAGTTCAGCTGGAAGCCCAGGAACATCAAAAGGAGCCATGAATTCTCTTCTTTTTCTGGGCTGGGTTATTAGCCAGACCTCAGTTTTTGTATCAAAATGCTGAGGTTGACATTCTCAAAAGAGACATATAAAATAAATGGTTTCTCTTTTAACTAACAATGCCCTTGATATACATATCAAGATTACTAGAGGTTTTGCTGTGGAAAGTTTCTGTTTTGTTCCTGCCAAAATCCTAACTACAAATTTCTTGGTCACTGGTCTGAGTGTAAGAGATCAGCTATACCTTATTCCTTTAGGTCTGGGGCCACTAAACTCTTCTCTGTGACATTGGAAACTGCAAGTCCATTCATTTTAAATGGAGCTAGTTTTGAAACCAACATCGTATTCAGTGTTGATCACATAGTACATGTTTTTTTCTTTTACTTGGGTTTCTGAGTCCTGCCTTTTTATTTTACCACTTGATTAGATACAACTAATTTGTTCAAAGTGAGACTGTGAATTCTCCTCATATTCTTCCTTTTGGCCAAATCACAACTTATAGATCATAAAGTACAATCCAATTGGATTCCACATATCTTTTCAGACTCGGTCCCTCTGATTCCAAAACTAAAGCCCAGTTAAAGAGAGCCTGTCAGGAACTCAAATTCTATGCTCGCTATCAGTTAACAGGGCTTCAAGAGGCTGCCTTCACCCCACCGTGTCACATGAATGTTGTTTGCAAACTATATTTTAGCAGCCCTATTATATTATATATGCATACTTCTTTTGGAATTAGTTCATTAATTCATGCCATTTTAGAAGCAGGTATGGTCATACACTTATAGTAAATAAATATGTGAGATATGTATATATGGGATTATAGATATTATAGCTTTATACTATTGTTTTATGTTTTGTAAGCTTCAGTGATCATTTCTTGGCTAATGACAAACAGCTGTCTTGGTTTTTCTCATATGTATATAGGAGGTGTGTGTGTGCGTGCGCACACACGTGTGCATATATGTATATATGCATGTATATACATGCATATATACATATACGTACACATGCACGCACACATATGTATGCATATATAAGTATATACATGCGCGCGTGCACACACACACACACCTCCTATATACATATGAGCAAAATACACATATATGCACATATATATACACGCACGGGCACACACACACACTTCCTATATGTATATACATATGTATGCATATATATGTGCATACATATGTATATACATTTATATGCATATATGTATATGCATATGTATATACACATACGCGTGCGCGCACACACACACACACACTTCCTATATACATATGAGCAAAACCAAGACAGCTGTTTGTCATTATATGTATATATATACATATAATGGGACAGAAAGATAAGGGCTATAACATAAAAGAAATTAAGTTTTGGCCGGGGTGAAAAACTGGCAGACAGTGGCCTCCATGCAGCTCATCTGCATGGTTTTTGGTGTACCAATACGTACAAATACGTACAAATACGTATTTTATTTGTACAAATACGTATTTGTGGTAAAGTTTGACTTCTAAGGGTGTATAGTTAGAGCATGTTCTCCCACTTGCTGGAGTCCCTGAAGCCTTAATCATCTTTCATTGACCACAGTTCAGGTATTTCTATTCTTGTATAACTCTGAGAGGTGTTTGAGTTTACTATCAGTGTTCTGGGCTTTTTAATACAAAAGCAAGCTTTTCTTTTCTTTTTTTAATATTGAGGGTGGGATTGCAGAATTCAGTGTTTTATTACTTCTCTTTTCCAGTATGTTGTGGTTTGTTCATTTTCAGGCAGAACTGGGAACTAACTATTCTTACTTTTTTCTTCCTTAAAAAACAAAACAAAACAAAACAAAACAAAACTACTGGAGCAATTTTCAAGTTCATCCTTCGTTATCCAGATTTACTTTTCCGTGCTGTTAACCTGCTCCTGATTCAATGTGATAAAGATGTAAAGGCTACTATTCCATTTTGGGGGGTAGTAGTTTATTATATTTTTGGCAAAATTTTTGTCACAGCTTGCATCTCAGAAAAACTCCCTACTCATGTCATTTTGTCTTTTTATCTTATTTCCATCTTTTACTTTCTATTTTAATTATTTCATTTTGTGGAAAGCACAACATTTGCATTCTTTTAAATTTTCTTCTCTTTCCTACAGTAAATCATTTGAAAAGACTTGGCTTGCTTTCTTTGAGTGCAAGAATTTTTTTTTTCTCATTTGTTACAGAATTTGTTCATAGGGAATAAAACAACTTCATTTTGTGGTGAGATTTTAGCAAAGTTTCTAAGACCAGCTGTGTTTCATCTGTCCATTTATAGTAAATCTGCAATAAACTTTTTGCCCTAAGTTTAGGCAACAGCTACCATATATAACTTTTCATAATACAAATTGTATCCATCTGAAGAACAAAATTCACTCTGTGTTGAATAAGGATTTGTTTTTTCCTTTTCAGATTTAGCATGTGTCTATTTCTTTCCTGCTTTTTTGGGTTTTGTGAATGTTTGTTTCTCAAATAAATGTGCTAACTCCAAAAATGCCACCCTGGGTGTGCGTATAATATGCTATATCCCTGTCATTTGGGCAAAACTTATGTGGGTTTTGGAAGCAAATGATAATTCATCTCTCTTCCCCTCACCATGTTATATAGAGCCAATTTCAGAAAATAAACATAGGTTGTTGACAGATGGTGATTTAAGCAAAAGTCATGGCTTTGTGACTTATAAATGAGGCCACGAAGTCCAGCCTAGCCACACCTGGATTCTAATTCTTCTCTGCTGCCACCTGCAAATAATGTTTCTGGCATGGTTGCAGGTAAATGCTGGACAACTGCAAGTCACTGCATCATGAAGCTGGAAAGCCACCAAGTAAAGGAGAAGGATGTATGTCTGTTCTAAGACAGAGCTCAGCAGGACCGATTCTCAGGGTGCATGGGTGGCTCGGATGGACAAGCAATGGACCCTTGATTTTGGCTCAGGTCATGAGCTCAGCATCTTGGGATCAAGCCCCGCATCAGTCTCTATGCTCAGCGAGGAGTCTGCAGTCTCTATGCTCAGCGAGGAGTCTGGTTGAGGATTCTCTCGCTCTCTCCCTCTGTCCCTCATCTAATTCTCTCTCTCAAATAAGTAAAGCTTTAAAAAAAAGAAAGAAGGAACTGATTCTCCCCTGTATAGGTTTTAATTCCAGCCTCATCAATAAGATAATCAAAGTGAATGAATGGAGCTGGAAGTGTTGTTCCTATATCTGTCCCTCCCCAAAAGGGAAAGTTTTATTATTGTTAAGGAAACAGGAGGATTAGGAGATAATTGCTCTCCTTTAGAGCACAATGGCTCATTTATTTTTAATTAGCTGTGGGGATGTTGAGTGACACTGCAGCAGGGGAAGTCTGACAGGGCCCTTTGAATGTGTCTCATGGAAGGACTTTTAGCATGCAGCATGCTTGTGTGTTTGTGTGCTTGTGTGTGTCAGAGTGAGAGTGAAAGAGGGAGAGAGGGAGAGATATTTATAACTTTGTTTCATATTTTAAGTTTGCAAGAAGACAGTTTATTTCCTTCTAGTTCCAAAGCATAATTTCATCTCTAAGTTGTAGCACCACGCTAGTAAAAATACAAACAAGGACTGTGTAAATTGTTGCCACACTTGAAAGGAATATACCGTATTTGTTTTACATTGATTTGTAAAAGAAACAAGTTATAGAACCATAAAATCTGAATTGAGAGGGACCCTGAATGTGATGTGGCATAACTTTTCCCTCCCCCATCTCATTTAATATTTAAATTCTCTCAACAACATTCATAATGTCATCCATATTCTTCCTCAATATAATTCACTACTCTTCAAACAGGTGAGATCAATGTGTCTGTAGTTACCTGCAATTATTTCTAACTGTCTTGTCTGGGAGCAATTATAATGGCTATATAACTATTTGGAAGTAACTGTTATTTCTTCCTTGTTTTTAAAACCTAGACTCAACTGCCCAGTCCCTTTAATCTTTCTGCACATAATATGCTTTCAAGCACTCTGTTCTTCTGCACCACATTAATGTTTATTAATTTTCCTCTTAAAGTGTAATTCCAAGAACTCACCATAGTGCTAAGCTCTTTTCTGGCAAGACCACAGTATAATTTTGTGCATTATGATGCTATAAATGAAACCTAAGGGAGAGAAATAACTAAATCTTAAAGACCATTTTAATTTTTATTCTCTTTATATCATAAAATCTGTTATTAAAGTCTACCTAAATAAAAATTTCATTTATTTTGTCTTTGTTGTGTTTGTATACTATTAATAATTAATTATTAATATAATATTATATTATTAATATATAAATATATTACATATAAATATATATTATATACAAATATATAATAATATATAAAAAATAATATGTTATATTATATAATATATTTTATATGATTATATAATATAATATGTAATATATTACTATCTAATTAATAATATTAATTATATTATTATATTTATATGAATATTATTAAAATTTTATTCACTGACCAAACTTTACTAGATTGCATAGTTATAAAGTTTAGAATTCTTAGCTTTGGGTAACATATCTTTGGGTAACATGATGAAAATTTATCAGACTTTGACTCTTTAGGTTATGCCCTACCTCATTTTCTAGAATCTTGAATATAAGGTTTTAAGACTCATTTTTTTGTCCTTGAGGCTTAAATACCTAACACAAATGAAATTTTATTTGTCAGGCTATAGAACTCACTCAATCATAGGAGTACTGCATTAATTATGAGCAGTTGACAACAAATTATGCTTAACTACTTGCGAGACATAGTTCATTCCCATCATCTCATTTAACCATTCACATTTTCACATTAGAGATGGGCAAACAGTGGCTAGTCAGCGTCTGATTGAGGGAGACTTTGACCCCTGCTCGTCCAGTTCAGACCTGCGCTTTTCCTTCTGCTGCTATGACCCTTCTGAAACAGGAGTTTGAATTCATCAGTCCATCAATAATGTCATCAGTGGGATGTCCATGTTAGCTGCTGCTCAGGGGGGGCTTGGTATTGTTGGGCTACTGTGGGTTCTGATGACCTTGAGTCCCAGGTCATGTACGAGGTGTTTCTTTGACTAGCTAGCACCTTTGACTATGTGCTCTCTGCAACAGCGTTTTCCAATCTGGCTCAGTTTCAAACATCAATTTTTAGTTAGTGGTTGGTGTCAGTATTTAGCTGCAATCATCGTTCTTAGGAATCCAACTTGTCTTTATCCAGAAATTATCTTTTTTTTTTTAAAAGATTTTATTTTATTTATTTGACAGAGAGAGAGAGAGAGATCACAAGTAGGCAGAGAGTCAGGCAGAGAGAGAGGGGGAAGCAGGCTCCTTGCTGAGCAGAGATGCTGAGGCAGATGTGGGGCTTGATCCCAGGACCATGAGATCATGACCTGAGCCGAAGGCAGCAGCTTAATCCACTGAGCCACCAAGGCACCCCAGAAATTATCTTTCTTTAATTTTGAGTGACCAAGGACAAACTTCTCAAAATTTTCAGAGGCATCTCTTTATCTGTTTTCTCTGTTTAAAGGAGGTAAGGATTTTCTGTTTCTAATAAATAGTCACAGATGGTAAAGTAACTGTAGTGTTTATATCTTTTCACTTACGTTGTTTCAAGTGGTGTACTTTGGGTCTGCCGATTGCATGTAAGTCCAGAAATAGTTTTCTTTCTTTTTGAAAAAAGGATTTTATTTATTTATTTATTTGACACACACACACACACACACACACACACACACACACACACACAGAGAGAGAGAGAGAGAGAGAGATCAAAAGTAGGCAGAGAGAGAGGGGGAAGCAGGCTCCATGCTGAGCAGAGAGCCTGATGTGGGGCTTGATCCTAGGACCCTGAGATCATGAGCTGAGCTGAAGATAGCAGCTTAACCCACTGAGCCACCCAGGAGCCCCAAGAAATTATTTTCATATCTATTTTCTTCAAAGCGTTTACTCTTAGATGGCAATAATTAGCAGTATGTTGAAAGTATATACTTTATATAAATGATAGAGCCTTTGCTAAAATGTGATGGTGCTTATTAATTCTCAACTCTATTTGGTGAGATCTTGGATTCATTATCTGAGTCTCAAGATTTTTAATCTTGAAAGTATAGAAGCAAGTATGTTATTTTAAATGTCAGTGTTCTTCATTAGCCAAGTTTTTGACCAGGCTAATTCAGTTTCTGCTCCAAGCAGGGCATGGAAGAGAATAAAGAATATTGCATGTTTCTCTCTCACAAGGCCATGCCCGGAGTCAACTTGACTGTGGAAGGTATAGTACCTAGGAAGTGATTTACAGCACTCTTAAAGGTCCTTTGAAATGAAATTTTCACCTAGTCAAATTCTCCCCTTCCTCTGTGACTGAAATTTAATCAATTACAGATTGATGGTCATATAAATTAATTCAATATAATTCATTTATTTAGAGTCTTTTGCCTAGTCCCTAAATCCCATATCCTTCTGTTCATACATAACTGGCCCTCAGAGAATAGAAATCTTATGAGGAAGGAGAGACACAATTTTAAGTGAAAGCGTTAAGTGTTAAAAAGAGTTGGCTGTTGGGGGAACTACAGTGTCTTGGGGTTTTCTTAGAAGACAAAAGATAAATTTATTAATATAGTAATGAAAAAACCTCACTGGCTTAAACTTCTATTAAGTTCAGTTATGATTCTTACTTGAGACAGACAAGTTTGCCATTCATTCATTTATTCCTTAGTGAGTCAAAAAATAATGACTTTGCTAGGATAAAGTACAGCCCACTCAATAGAACTAGACCCTGTCCAAACCCAATTCTGTTTCTTGGGATTCTGAATGTTAGATGGAAAATGTTGGCAAATATTAATTCATTCCTTTAGTTAAGGTATGGTTTTGGAGACATATCTTGAAAGAAGTTGCTGTGGCTGATATCGAAGAGATTACTGCCTATGTTCTCCTCTAGGAGTCTGATGGATTCCTGTCTCACATTGAGGTCTATTATCCATTTTGAGTTTATCTTTGTGTATGGTGTAAGAGAATGGTTGAGTTTCATTCTTCTACATATAGCTGTCCAGTTTTCCCAGCACCATTTATTGAAGAGACTGTCTTCTTTCCACTGTATATTTTTTCCTGTTTTGTCGAAGATTATTTGACCATAGTGTTGAGGGTCCATATCTGGGCCCTCTACTCTGTTCCACTGGTCTATGTGTCTGTTTTTATGCCAATACCATGCTGTCTTGGTGATCACAGCTTTGTAGTAAAGCTTGAAATCAGGTAACATGATGCCCCCAGTTTTATTTTTGTTTTTCAACATTTCCTTAGCAATTCAGGGTCTCCTTTGATTCCATACAAATTTTAGAATTATTTTCTTTAGCTCTTTGAAAAATACCAGTGGAATTTTGATCGGAATGGCATTAAAAGTATAGATTGCTCTAGACAGTATAGACATTTTAACAATGTTTATTCTTCCAATCCAAGAGCATGGAATAGTCTTCCATCTTTTTGTGTCTTCTTCAATTTCTTTCATGAGTGTTCTGTAGTTCCTCGAGTACAGTTCCTTTATCTCTTTGGTTAGGTTTATTCCCATGTATCTTATGGTAATGCAAGTTGGTGCAGCCACTTTGGAAAACAGTGTGGAGATTTCTCAAGAAATTAAAAATAGAGCTTCCCTATGACCCTGCAATTGCACTACTGGGTATTTACCCCAAAGATACAGATGTAGTGAAAAGAAGGTCCATCTGTACCTCAATGCTTATAGCAGCAATGGCCATGGCCACCAAACTGTGGAAAGAACCAAGATTCCCTTCAACGGACGAATGGATAAGGAAGATGTGGTCCATATACACTATGGAGTATTATGCTTCCATCAGAAAGGATGAATACACAACTTTTGTATCAACATGGACAGGGCTGGAAGAGATGATGCTGAGTAAAATAAGTCAAGCAGAGAGATTCAATTATCATATGGTTTCACTTATTTGTGGAGCATAGGAAATAGCATGGAGGACAAGGGAGATGGAGAGGAGAAGGCAGTTGAGGGAAATTGGAAGGGGAGGTGAACCATGAGAGACTATGGACTCCGAAAAACAATCTGAGGGTTCTGAAGGAGCGGGAGGTGGGAGGTTGGGGTACCAGGTGGTGGGTATTGGAGAGGGCATGGAGCACTGGGTGTGGTGCAAAAACAAGGAATACTGTTATGCTGATAAGAAATAAAAATAAATAAAAAATTGAAAAACAAATCTTTTTAAAAAATTTTTTAAAAAAGTATGGTTTTTCTTTGATGATACCTCATGAGTTTCCTTTTCTATAGGAACATTATAAAGATAATGACATTAATAGAAAGGAATAAGTGAAACAATACCTAAAACCTAGTTTTAGCAGAGATGAATTTATAGAAGGAGCTTTCCAGTAAGCAGAGTCAGCTGGGGAAGAATTCTGCTGGGACTTAGGAGCTAATGAGAATGTCTACCCAAATCAAACAATGATACACCAATGTAGACACAGTGTGATTCTGACTGAACAGAAACACATTGTAACTGGACTGCTTTGTACCTGCTATGTTCTCACCAATGCCGACCTAATGCCAAAGTTTTGCAAGATGTCACATTATTACAAATGTCAAGCCAAGGCATGATGGAGAATGAAGTGAAGGGGATTATATTGTACACCTTGCAATTCCTAAAATCCGTCTTTTCATCATTCTCTGCTTCTCCAAGCTTCCCTTGCTGTTAGAATTGTCACTTGTGTCTTCTCATCGCCAGTGTTTCTGTCTTTTCACCCCTTACTCTGCATCCTTCTCCTCCACTTCCTTCTTGCTTTCTTCTTCTGCCACAATTGTTCCAGCCTTCCTTCTCTTTGAGTGCTCTCCTCCATGACGTCTCTTGTCCTCCTTGTTGTTAGGTAAGTTAATTCACAATTCTTTCATTTTCCCAAAGTTCCACCCTCATGCCGCAGCCAGTCAACAAAGCAGAAATCATTAAGAGGTATCTACTTTTAGAGAATTCAGTTAGAGAGGGTAGGTGCATCTGTTTTTCATTTTTAATTTTTTCCCCTGTTATATAAGCCCCTTTCATTGAAATTTTGGCAAACCCACAACTGGGTGGGTCTAAGCAAAAAGTCTGCAATCCTTCCTTTGAGGAGCTCATCATCTAATTCAGGTAAAGAAAAAACAGGAGAGAGGTATCTGGGTGGCTCCGTTGGTGAAGTGTCCAACAGTTGATCTCGGCTCAGGTCTTGATCTCAGGGTGGTGAGTTGAAGCCCTATGTTGAGCTCCATGCTGGGTATGGAGTCTATTTAAAATGAAAAAACATAAAAACAAAAAACCAGAAGAGGTACATTTGTTCTAACAGTTGTCCAAAGAGCTTGGAAAAATGAATTCTGAATGGTTGGTCAGGTTACGTTCTTAGAACAGGGAGTTAAGTGAATCATGATTTAAGTGGGGGATATCTCAAAGGCAGAGAAGAGTTTAGAGAAGGGGCATTCCAGTAAGCAGAGTCAGTGGGAACTAAATTTTTTGAGCAGGAATCAGCAATGCACATGTGGAAATGATAATAATTCTGGTTGCCTGGTGTGCAGGAAGGAGGAGGGATAGTGGATGATTTGCTTTGAAAGTCTGGCTGGAGAGGAATTATAATGGGGCTTAGCAGCTAATGAGAAGTTTGAACTGTAGTAGCAATGAGAAAACAATGATAGCTGTTGAACCTGCAAATAATGTAATGATGCACGAGTTTATGAAGACATAGTTGAATAAATGAAAGTTGGGTAGGAAGAGGAAAGAGTCTGGAGGCAGAGATATTCAAAGCCATTGCGAAATTGCAGGAAATACATAAAATTTTCAATCATTTCACATCTTGGTATTGGTATTTGATATTTTTTCACCAAATGTGAAGAAAAAAGATTTTTTCTTTTTTTTTTTTTTCTTACAAACTGATTTAGAGCTCAAATTTTGGTTTCCTGTTTGAACAGATGTGATGGTTCATTTGTTATTATCTCCTTGAAGTTCAATCATTTACTTGAAAAGATGCTTTAGAAGTTTCATATTCCCTTGAAAGGAAATAGAAGGATAAGACTACAGTATTTCTTAGAATAGTATTTCAAAAGTGAATAAACGACTTCAACAGTACATGCCAAATATATAAAAAGCATAACCTATTAATGGTTGTCAAACTGCTTAATCAGTTTTTCTACTAAGAGATAATATCCAGAAGAGTGTTTCTGGGAGTATTAGAAAGTTAAATGAAAAATCTTTCTCCTTTATTTAAATGTTAGGATATACTATGCACACTATTATGCCTATGTAAGTTCCAGCTGAATTTTTCACTAGGGAAAGTGAAAATTTTAATGTGCAAGGCAGGTTTCTATAACTCAGGGGCTATGAAAACTGAGTCTGGATGACTGTTCATTAAATTAACTTTTATTCACTTATTTGTGAAATAAGGCTATTGTAAAAAAAATTTGTTAAACTTTTAAATTTCTCAGAGGGTTCATCATTCGTGAGTAGAAAACAACATATTTTAAGGAAATATAATCTTCCATTTAATAGTAAGGTATTGATTTTAATTTCTCACACTTCATACAAAAAACTCCTCTCAGAAAGGATTCCCTAGTCATTGACAAAAGGGTCGAAGGTCTCAAAGCACAGGGTGTCATTTTGCCTCAATTTTTCAAAGAGAACCTATGGATATTAAAAATTATTAATGAATCACAGAGTTTTCCTTTTGGTGCCTGATACTCTAAATCTCTTTTTGAAATGTTTTGTTATTTTCCTCTTCTACATTATAAACATACATAAAGGTACCACTCTCTTTTTAGTTTTTTTTTAGTACACTCTCATCATCTATATTTCTCTTTGCCTAAATATTTTAATAGGAGTTATATATTCAGGCTGAGTCAGAATAAAAATGCTTGTTTCAATCAGATTCAAATCCTGTGTATAGCATAAAAATGTAGAATTATGTCATTTTCATCTGTTACTTTATTAATGGTGAGAGAAATGAGCTAATGAGTATTTGTGAAGTCTCAACACTGAGGGCGAATGAAAGAGAAGAGATGGAACTCTCAGAAGTCAACGGGTTCTTGTAATGATAAATAAAATACAATAGCGGGTAGTGCTATTATTTGTATTAAGTTTTATTATGAAAAATTTCAAACTCATACAAAAATAGGGAGACTAATAAGACAAACACTCTTGACTTCTTGTACCCATCATAGCTTCAACAATGATTAACATTTGACTTTATTATATGGCTTCTCTTCCCTCCCTTTTTCTTTGCTGAAGTATTTTAAAACAAATTTCAAGAATAATTTTACTTTAAGTAGCAGATGTTCTCATGTCTCTCTCCAGCGTGTTGTCAGCTACCAGGGCCGATAATCTCTGGGCCTGAGTGCTTTCTCCTGGAGCTGGGAGGGAACTGTTCAACTCTTGCATGGAGCCGGTTGGGAGCTCCAAGGAACAAACATGGCAACACAGTCCCTAATTAATGATACAAGGAATTTGGTGCATCACAACCCCAGCTTCCTCAGCTCTCTGACAGTTAATTCTCAGGGTTGTGTTTTGCACCGTTTACCGAGTGGCTTACCAGTGTTCTCTTTACTGGCTTGCTTCCTCCCCTTCCCTGCTTCTTACCAACCTTACTGCGTTTCCCAGATGAACAACTTGTACTCAAACTGATCACATCTACTGTTTCTGGAGAAACACTAGAAACAGATCCTCAAGTTCAGATCCTGGATCACTAACCAGTTGGAAGGCAAAAAAGATAGATCTGTTGTTGATGGGGAAGTAGTATGGCGACAACCCATTCTGGATTTCGCCGATTGCTTCCGTGTGTGCTTTACTTCATTCAGTCGTTTGTGTCCTGTAGTTACTCGAACATGGTAGTTAGAATCTAAAGTAGTGGTTCTAAACTGGGATGATTTAAACACTTCTGGGATCGTAGGCTATGTTTGGAGACAGTTTGGATCATCACAACTTGGAGAAAGGGGTGCTACTGGCATCTAGGAAGTAGGGGCCAAGAAAGCTGCTAAATAAACATCCTGCAAAGCACAAGGCAGCCCCCACACAAAGAATAATTGGGCCCCAAATGTCAATAGTGCCAAAGCTGAAAAACCTGATGTAGAGACATGGTTAGATTGTCTCCCCCACCCCGCCCCGCCGCCCCACCTTTCCTTCCCACTGCATTCCTGTGGGACCGACATCTTAGGCTCATTTTGTACATTTCCTGCTCTGGACCTGGAATATCATTTCCTTTAGAGTTTCTTTATTTTTGATGCAAAATGGTGCTAAGAGCACACAGTCTGGATGCTAGGGGTCCTCATTGCTACTGAGTTGTCATTGTACACATTTTTAGTAGACAGAGCCAGGAAAAATTTTTTTTTCTTTTTTTCTTTATTTTTTATTTATTTTCAGCATAACAGTATTCATTATTTTTGCACCACACCCAGTGCTCCATGCAATCTGTGCCCTCTATAATACCCACCACCTGGTACCCCGACCTCCCACCCCCCTGCCACTTCAAACCCCTCAGATTGTTTTTCAGAGTCCATAGTTGGGGGAAATTGGAAGGGGAGGTGAACCATGAGAGGAAATTTTTTTTAACAAGAAAAATAAGTAATGAATTTCTTTCTGATATTTCTGATTCAAATGTAAGGAATTTTATTTAGCTTCTTTGGTTTTTAAGGCTTTTTCCTCCTCTTAAGATGAAAAATCTTAATTTTTAAATTTATATCCTTTTTAAAAAAATATTTATTTATTTATTTGAGAGGGGGAGAGGCACAGGGAGAGAGCCTGAGAGAGAAACTTAAGCGGGCTCCATACTTAGAATGGAGCCCGATTTAGGTCTTGATCTCACAACCTTGGGATTATGACCTGACTTGAAATCAAGAATTAGATGCTTAACTGACTGAGCAGCCCAGGCGCCCCATTATGGTCTAATAATATACTGTTAATAGTTTCAAAATAACAAAGCAAATATTGCTATTAAAACTAAGATTGTTGAATACAATTTAAGGGCTCTTTACATTTCTTCTCATCTTAAGATATTACACTTCTAGGGATATTACATTTCTAGGCACAGCCAAAATTCTGTATGTTTAGAGTCACTTGAAATAATTCTGTTATACTGCCCACCTGACATAATTCAGCTCTTCATTCTGTTATACTGCCCACCTGACATAATTCATTTTTTTCACATTGTTTTCAATTTTCAGACTTATTACTTTCAATTTAATTTTTAAAATTGTTTCATGATTCCAAAGTCCAAACTATAAAATGAGGTATATTCTATCTCCTGTATCCTGTTCTCCTTGTCCTTACTGATTTTTTTTTTTTGTTCACGTTTTCTATTTGTTTCCACAGTTTCTTTTAAAAAAATATAAGCAAATATGGGGAGCCTGGGTGGCTCAGTGGGTTAAAGCCTCTACTGCCGGCTCAGGTCATGATCTGAGGGTCCTGGGATCGAGCCCCGCATCAGGCTCTCTGCACAGCAGGGATCCTGCTTCCCCCTCTTTCTCTCCCTGCCTGCCTCTCTGCCTACTTGTGATCTCTGTCCGTTAAATAAATAAATAAATAAAATCTTAAAAAAATTATAAGCAAATATGGATAAATCCTTGTAAATCCCCATTTCTTATCCAAAATGGAGCATAATGCCAATATTCTGCACTGATCTTTTTTCGCTTAGTAAATTTTGAATTTATCACCTGTTGTTTACTACCGAGTTATAGTAATTTGGTATAGCATAACAAATTACTGTAAGCATAGTTTATCAAGCAGTCTACTATTGGTAGGTATGTAGGTCGTTTCCAATATTTTACCCATACAAAAATGATGCAATGAATAGCTTTATGCGTATGTCATTTCTAATTTTTGTCATTATGTCGTTGGGAATCTCTGAGTCAAAAAGTTAATGCCTGTGAGATTGTGCCAGAAAGTGCCAAATCATCCTCCATGAGAGTCGCGCCATTTTGCTTCCCTCATGATGACATTATTAGTCATTCACAATATTAAGCAGGTGCTTCTACAATGAAAGTGGCGCCATGAAAAAGGCTGTTTACCTGTCAAATCAGTGTTATCTAGATTCCATTGTTATCCAATTTAATTAGGCTTTAAAAAAATTGTGTTCAGAGGTAGAATGTACTGATTCATGGGTTGCATATAACACCCAATGCTCATTATATCAAGTGCTTTCCTTAATGCCCACCACCATTTATCCCTTCTCCCTACCCACCTCCCCTCCAAAAACCCTCAGTTTATTTCCTGGAGATCATCCTCTTTTATGGTTTGCCTCCCTCTCAATTTTCATCTTATTTTATTTTTCCTTCCCTTCCCCATGTTCATCTGTTTTGTTTCAATTTAATTAGGCTTTCTGAGGTAGCCCAGCATCCACCGCCATCCTTAACTCCTGTCTTTGTCCCCAGGGTTCAGACTTAGGGGATTCACCCATCCCCACCTTCTCTTCCTTCTTTCCAAACCACTGTTTACCGCTAAAAAGTATAATCAAGTCATAATACGAAATACAGATTCACAGGACCCAGCTAAAATTTTAGCCTTGATTTTGTTCTAAAATATAATTTGTTAGACTCTTGTTTATTCTACCACTTCTTTTTATCATTCCCTCAGACTGTTCTGGCTCTGATATTTAAGAGCTATGGGACCCTCGGCAAATAATTTCACCTCTGTGTTCCTTAGTGTCCTCACCTGCAGTGTGGGAACAATTTAGTAGGTACCTCCCAGGGATTTTGGGAAGATCAGAGGAAATAATGCATGCCAACCACTGAGAGGAGTGCCAGACGAATTGTGTTCAATAAATAAATATTTTTGTTATTATTGGTACCATTTTAATATTAGTAATAAGGAGCTTATTAGAACAGACTGCTCAAATCTACAGAAACTCTATTGCTGTTCCAAATACAGCAGCAGGGGTTTGTGTTCAGAAGTAAAAGTGTAATTATTAGAAATTAGAAAATCCGTTATGCTGGAAATAAAAAAAAAATTAATAAATTAAAAAAAAAAAAGAAATTAGAAAATCCATGGGCAGCTGGGTGGGTCAGTCAGTTAAGCACGTGACTCTTGGTTTCGGCTCAGGTCATGATCTTGGGGACATGAGAATCAAGCCTCATGTCAGAGTCTGTGATCAGCAGGGAGTCTGCTTCAGCTTCTCTCTCCCTCTCCCTGCCCCTTCCCTTCTTTCTATTTCTCTCTCTCCAATAAATAAGTAAAATAAAAAAAGAAAGATATTGAAAAATCCAGGCCTTCATTCTGACAAATGATAATTTTAGCTCTTTTTTTTTTTTTCTTCTAGCTCTACTTTTCTTCCTGCTCAATGTAACTGTGTTAGGAAGCATTTCTGCTTCCTTGTGTAAGGGAATAATCTGAGTTTTATAGGTTTTTGAAAATGTCTCAAAAGGTTTTAATATATTAATCCAGTGTTCAGACTCTGTATAGGAATAGTTCTATTTTCTGTCTATGCCATGAGATAGTGCCCAGCAAAGAAAAGATAAAAACAGCCTATATCTCAAAAACATTTGGGCTACTTGCCTGGGACTAGTTAGAAGTAAGTATGGTTTTATTGGTGAAGAGATGTCTCAGTTCTCTGTTAGAGAACCAGGAAGGCAGCTTGGTTCTTCAGGCTTCATATTAATACTTTGTTCCTCTGTGGGTTCATTAATCCAACTATTAGTGTTACTTCAAAGATAGAGTTTTTCATTGTTCATGAGTGGATTGGCTACTTGTGTGTCTCTATCTTATAGAAGTGATATTTTATTTTATTTTATTTTTATTTATACCATGGTTATCATCATGCCATTGTTCCCTACCCCTTCTGCAAACTATTTTCATGAATCTCAAGTCTCTGAATTTCATCCACCCCATTTTCAACCAAACTAGTGAATTTTCTCCCTAATGGCTCAGGGTGCTCTTATATATTAACACAATTTTGGTCTTCATTTCCCCCCTCTGCCCCTACTCATAAGTTTCTTTGAGATTGTGACTGTACCTTTTAATCTTGATACTCTCAACAGAGAGTAGGAAAGTACTTTGTGCACAAAGAATGCTGAATCAGTATTTGTTTTCTGTATCAATAAATACATTTAATTATTATTTTTCTTTTGAATCACAAGACCCAATGATTCTTTAGAATAGGTCTCTACTTATGCATTGCTGGTTTGGGAGTTGTCTCCAGATTTTTTTGTCAAACTTCAGTTTTATGGAGGGTGTCAGGCTCAGTGTAAGAAAATTCTTACAGGTTTGATAAGAGTTGTGCGCCCTGACTAGAGTGTTCTATCGATTCCTGTATGAAAGAATGCAGTGTCACAAGACCAATCACTGTAAGGTGGTATAGGGCCCACTGTTTACTATTGGGGTTAATGTCGAGCATGAAATCAGCCATATTACCTGGCCTGCTAAAAGGGAACATGGAGACCTTTGAGGGCAGGGAAAGTTTTGGAGAATGGTGTAGGCCTTCGGAATGCCAAGGCCTGCGTGACCACTCAGTGGTTGGAATACTGAGGGAAGCTGCCTTCCCCGAAGCTTGCTTAGCCCAAACTGCTGCTCTGTGATCTAAGAGATGTATGCATTGTCCCCTAGGCTATGTTTAGCTGAACTGGTAGAACACACAGATTAGCACCTATCTTTTCCCTAAACAGATCATCCTAGTTCCAGTAAGACCCCTTGTCACACGTCATGTGCTTGAGAAACAGTGACAAGGATTTGTGATTATCCTGAAGGACCAGTAAAAGTGGGAGAAAAGAAGAGCAAAGGGTCTTTGTCTCTGAGCGTGGACCACCCCCAACCCGTCTCCTCTCTTTCACAGCAAAGTTTGGAGTAATTTTCATCCATCAGGACAAGGATTGCTGGCCATTCCCGCAGTTTACAACAGTTAGGAACTCTGATCACCTGTTGCTTTTTAAAAATTTTTATTTTTAAAGTAATCTCTATGCCCAAAGTGGGGCTCAAACTCATGACCCTGAGATCAAGTCACATGCTCTACCGACTGAACCAGCCAGGGACCCTTTTGTTGTTCTTGTTTTTAATTAATTTGTTTTTCCTCTTGGGAAACTGGGGAAAGTGGATATTCTTAGACTAAATGAGCCAACAGGTATCTTTCAGTTCCTGTCTAAAGCCCATGCTGTGCTGTTCACTAACTGAGGAAGGAAGAAAAACAGCAGGGATAGCAAAAGGCAACATCCGGGTAATTGTTCTAGGACAGTCTCTGCTCTGACAGGTAGACTAGGGACTCAGAAACCTAGCTGAGTTAAATTAAAGGTATTTAATGAGGATTTATGGATTGCTTTTGGGGAGCTAACATTTCCTGGCACTACAGTCTATGTGATATGAACGAAGATACTGGGGCAGGGGGATCAAGGCTGGTTCAAAGTTAGATGAGTTGTGTGTGCAGCGAGTCGCCTGGGGGCTGCCTGATGTCTGGGCTCCTCTGAGTAGGGTCTGTGGAGACAGCTCTGCGGAGGGCAGTGGGCATTATGACAGTCTCTTAGAGGGTTCAACGTTGGCATCACTTGTTTAGCGGCTATCAAAATGCTACAATACTGATAATATTCAGAATCATTTTTCTTTACTAGTCAATTAACACCAGTTTATTAATGTATTTTAAAAATTACTATTGGGCCCATTCGTGGGCAAGGCTCTCTCTGTGATACCAGTGTCTCAAAGCTTAACATGTGCAGCACTTTTCTTATGTTCCTTTATCCACCACTGATCACTTGATCTGTTGTTCCTTTTCTCCGTTCTCTTGGGTCCCTTCTCTTCAGGCTCCTTCTAGTTCTTTAAGAATCAGCTCACTTGTATCCTACTCCAGGAAGACTTCCAAGATTTCCACAGTCTTATTTAGTGCCCCTCCTCCCACTCCTTTTCACACCAGCTTTCCCTCTCTCTCCTTCTCCTCTCTGTCTCTTAGGGCTTTCCCAAGGTTCATTCTCAGCCCCTCTTTCTATTTTCTTATGGATATTCTTGTGGACATCATATGGCTTAAAATTTTGTTTCAAAGAGGAGGAAAACTCAATATATAGTTTTCATACGGTCTTATTACGTACTGTAGTGTGAGGGTTTGGCAATGCCATTAAATATTCTTCATAAATACAATTTGTAGTGGTTGCATAGCAGGAACTATTATGACAAATCCCTGCCAGAATTTAGCTCCAAGAAACATGTCTATAAATGGATTTTGGGGGAGGCAGTATAATATAGTAAAAGTTATTCTGGAAGGGGTTTTGTATCAAAACGACAGACTACACACAGATGTCTATCTCCCACTGCTCCATATCCCTAGAAATGACAGAAAAGATTTTTTTTTTAGAGAAAGTGTGTGTATATGTGTGTGTGCGTGCGCGTGCGCACGCGCGCGTGCACCAGGGAGAATCAGAGGGAGAGGGGGAGAGAATCTTAAGTGGACTCCATACTCAGCACAGAGCCCGACCCAGGGCTCAATCTCATAACTCTGAGATCTTGACCTGACCCAAATTCAAGAGTTAGACGTTTAAGGAATGGAGCCATCCGGGTGTCCTGAAAAGATATTTTTTTTTTTTAAAGAAAAGGACAAATCATAACAATCCTAGAAAAATAAAGAGATTGCCATCAGAGGAGAGGAGAAATATGGAATTCTTTAAAGAGAGAAAGCGGTCAGGCTTGGCTCTGTGCTGGACCACTGAGGCAGGTGGGAGCCATTTTTTTTTTCTATTTTTTTTTTCTTTTTAAAGATTTTATCTATTTATTTGACAGAGAGAGATCACAAGTAGGCAGAGAGGCAGGCAGAGAGAGAGAGGAGGAAGCAGGTTCCTCGCTGAGCAGAGAGCCCGATGCGGGACTCGATCCCAGGACCCTGAGATCATGACCTGAGCCAAAGGCAACAGCTCAACCCACTGAGCCACCCAGGCGCCCCAGGTGGGAGCCATTTTGATCACCTGGTGCCAGGGTGAGGATGAGGAGCCCAGGTGCTTAGGAGCAGATGGTGAGCTGGGCTGTGCCCTTTCTTCCCCAAGGGTGAAGCAGTGAGTAGAGGGCAAAAAGATAACGCCTTTTGGTGGCTGGTTATGGCCGTTATGGCAGAGATGGAGAAATGTGAACCTATCTACGTACATTTCAGAGCCTATTGGGTCAGCAGCAGATTGGATCTGTGTGCGGTGCACATGCGCACGCGTGCGCGCATGTGTGTGTGTGTGTGTGTGTGTGTGTGTGTGTGTGTAGGAAGTGTGTATCTTTTGTAATATAACCACAAAGTGCTAGCCTGTAACCGTCATTACATGACATCATAGCTTCTTCATTCTATTCATCATATTTTATACATTTGTCATATTCTATCCATTCTATTCTATGCAGGTTTATTCTATGGGAGAAGTAGTTCTCAAAAGTGTGAATATCAAGAGACAGTGGTCATGGTGGCCATCTTAGGTCTGCCCACCATAGTAGGTAAGGTACAGAAAAGGAACCAATTATTTTTCCAAGAAATTAGTTGGATTCAAGTCTGTAATGGATAAAAATAAAGACTTTCTGATTTTAGGCTCAAATCAACATGCACAATGCAACATAGGTATGTCATGTCCTTTCCTGGATCTCACATTCTTCATGTATAAAATGCAGGAGTTGGACTGGGTGTCTGGGGTGACTCAGTGGATCAAGCGTCTGCCTTCGGCTCAGGTCATGATCCTGAAGTCCCAGCACGGAGCCCCATGTTGGGTTTCCTGCTCAACAGAGTCTGCTTCTCCCTCTCCCTCTACTCCTTCTCTCTCCTACTCTTTTTCTATCTCAAATAAATAAGTAAAGCTTTAAAAACATTTTAAGAATGCAGGAGTTGGACCAATGTTTCTAGCATTCAGATTTCTTGCATTATATATATAGAAAACCCAACACAGAAATACTGCTCGATCATTCTACTGTGTGAGATATCTTTTCTCATCATTTTTTTTCTCTGCCTCGACAATCATTTGTGAAGGATAGTCTACATTTATTAGTTCTTTTTAAAATTAGTGCTGTCAGGCGGTGCTTGGGTGGCTCGGTCAGTTAAACCTCCAACTTCTGGTTTTGGCTTAGGTCAGGATCTCAAGGTCCTGGGATTGAGCTCGCTCCATATGGGGCTCTGCACTGAGCGTGGAGTCTGCTTGAAGCGTCTCTCTCTTTCTCTGCCTCTGCTCCTCCACACCTTCACATACCTGTTCCTGCTCTAAAAAATAAAATAAAATAAAATAAAATAAAATAAAATAAAATAAAATAAAATAAAATAAAATGGGTGTTGCCATTCTTGATCAATTAGAGTGCAGATTCTCTTCCTCTCTTTTCCTGTGTGTTTTTCCTCAAAGGCCATTAACAACCTTTTTTGCCAAATTCAGTGAAGTGGTCTCAGTCCTCATCCTCCTTGAGTATTGTGACATCAGGAGCCATTGACTTCTCCCAGAACAAACTTTCCCACTTGTTATGGCACCTGTTAGCTCTGTGGCTGGGGCTCCCCTGTTACTCTCTGGGCCTTGCTCACTGACATCTTCCAGTCCCCTTGCTCCCCATGCCCCTGGAAACAGGTGTTCCCATGGTTCTATTCTCAGTCTTTTTCTTTTATGTGGTGGGTCCTATTCACCAATGATGTTCAAACTATTATCTTCAGGGAGACGAAGGCCCAGTTGTCCCATCGAGCTTTTCTTCTAAGCTGTCCTGTTGATTTTCAACGTGTAATTACAGGCAGACCTCACTCTGTTGCACTGCACAAACGTTGTGTTTTTTTATACATGGGAGGTTGGTGGCAGCCTTGCGTTGAGCGAATCTATCAGCTCCCATTTTCCAACAGCATTTTCTCAGTTTGTGTCCCTGTGCCACATTTTGTTAATTCTCACAATATTTTAAACTTGTTCATTAACATTATATTTGTTATGATGATCTGTGATCAGTGATTACAACTTGCAGAAAGCTCAGATGATGATTAGCATTTTTTAGCAATAAAATATTTTTTAATTAAGGTGTGTATATACTTTTTGTAGGCAAAATCCTATTTAACACTTAATGGACTATGGTATAGTATAAACAATTTTTAAATGCACTGTGAAACCAAAAAATTCATTGGACCCACCTTACTAGAATATTCTCTTTATTGTTTTAATCTGGAACTGAACCTGCAATATCTCTGAGATATGCCTCTACAACCTCCTTGGCACAAGTGACCCCTCAAAACTAGCATTCTCCTCCTGATTTCCCTATTGCCATTACTCGAAGTGCATTTGCCCTGTTCCAGGTGTGAGCCTTTGGTTTCCTTTCTTTCCTTCATGGTGACATCTTATTCATTGCTAAATAAGTCCTACACAGTTCTCCTCTACAATGTCAATCAAATTAGTCTTCTTATCCCCATTTTTATTGCCACCAGCTTAATTCTCAATTATTTTTTGAATTAAACAATTCAGTAGAATACTAATACATGTTTCTCCCTCCATAGCTCTCTCTCGCAACCTGTCATTCACAAGAAGGCAGCCCTAATCACATCATTTCCTCAATTAAATCGTTTAGTAACTGCACTTTATCTTTCTCCACACCTGCCATGCACGTAAGGTGATCCCTTCTCTAACTCTGGCACTCATTGCCAGAATTTTCTCCTTAACGTCCCTGCTTAGTACAGTCCTCCATCAATGGATCAGCTCATCCATCCCCAAACAAACCCAGACACTCCTGCTCTAACTTTGATATCCCATCTTCATAAATACCTTTAGGCTTCTGCCTGTTGGTATCAGACTCAGTCCAACAACCATCTCATTCATTCCTTCATTCAGGAGATTAACACATGCTAATGAGTTCCAACTATGTGTTAGTCAGGCACAGATAAGACAAAGTGCCTACCATCTGGGAGGGCATTCGAGTGAGAAAGACACACAGTGAGGAAGAAGACCACCGTGGCTGATCACAGGACCAGAGGAGGATAACATAAAGTGAGGTTGGAAGGTTGGCAAGAAATAGACCACGTAAGAAGTTTGAATTTGGGGCACTTATGTGGCTTAGTCGGTCAAGCATCTGTCTTCAGTTCAGCTCATGATCCCGGAGTCCTGGGATGGAGTCCTGCATTGGGCTCCCTGCTCAGCAGGCAGACTGCTTCTCCCACTCCCCCTGCTTGTACTCTCCTCTTTCTGCCAAATAAAGAAATAAAATCTTAAAAAAAAAAAGGTTTGATTTTTTTTTTTTTTCCTAAGAGCAACAGGAAATTACTGAAAGCTTGAACGTGGAAGGAGAGGGGACATGGGATAATAGGAACCAGTGAGGATACTATGGCAAGAATCCTGGGTAGAGGTGATGGCAGGTTGACTAGGCGACAGAAGTTGAGAAAGGAGAAGTGGGAATGAATTTGGGTTGTATTTTGGAGAGGGAGCTGGCAGGTTGGATGAAAGAATTATAATGAAGAAAGAAATTAAGTTTTTGTTCTGAGGAATTAGATGACAATGTTATTTTTTAAGATAGGAAAGACCATGAAAGGAATAGATATGTAGCGGAAAATTAGGAGCTCATCTTTTGACATGTTAAAATCATTTTACATGAATGTTCATGGCAACATAGTAGCCAAATACTGGAAACAACCTAAATGTCTTGTCAACTGATGAATGAATAAACAAAATGCTGTCTACCCCTACAATGGAATGCTATTTGGCCATAAATGGAAATGAAATTCCAATTCAGGCTGTAACATGGAAACCTGAAAACACGCAAAGAGAAAGAAGTCAGACACAGAAGGCTACATAGTATATGATTAAATTTATGTGACTTGCCCAGAATAGGTAAATCCTAGAGACAGAACTTAGATTAGTGGTTGTGCATGGGGAGTGACTTTTAATGGTTATGAGATTTCTGTTTGGCATGATGGGGTGATGAAATGTTCTGAAATTGGATAGTCATGAAATGGAAAGGTTGCACAACTCTGTGAATATAAAAATCACTGAATTACACACTTTAAAAGGGTGAATTTTATCATATGAATTACATCTGAAAAGAGATATTAGTTAAGACAATTTTTTGACCTACTGTTCTGGTCTAGGTTTTCCAAAAAGCAGTTTCAGATAAAGGGTTTCTGTATTACTTCTTTCTCAGGGAACAGGGGTAAGGGGCAAGAGGATGAAGCAGAGAAGAGTGGACAGCACCAGTCAGGATGCTTACTGAGCTGACTTCAGCTAAATACAACTCTGTGCTTGATTCTATGGGACTATTCACCAAGAAGATGCCTAACTGTTCAGGACAGTCCATCTGCAGAGCAGATGGGAAGCCTATATACCCTGACTCCCATCTCTCCTGGTCAAAGAGGAGCACTGACTCCTCTACACTTCCGGATTATAGGTGCGTGGGCATCACATAGGCTGGTCCGTATCTTTCCTAGGTGTTAAACATAAAGTCCGTGGATGGGAAGTAGGAGGTGCCTGGTGACGGAATGAGACAAGCACCATCGTTTTATACCAGCTTAATGTGGGTTGGAACCTATACAAAGCTGATTCCTGCAGGAGCAGAAAGTCTATGAGCATCCGTGTCTGATAAAGATAGTCATTAAATATCCGAGTGACTAGGTCTCATAGGTGTCCTCTTCCACATTTCTTCCTCATAGATACTACTGTGTTGATTCATTTTCTCTTTGCTTAAAATTGAATATATACTAAAATAAGTAAAATGAAATTTGGTATAAGACCTCATTTCTTTTTTTCGCCTATCAATCAGCGTTGAGGGATTTTTGTTGTAAAACTAACATTCATGGCAACTGTGCCCTAAATTAGATTACAAAGTGACCAGGAAAACATGGAGGAAAGGAAAGAAAGAAAAAAATTAAAAGTATCTAGTCATCTATAACCCCGTTCAGATTGATGGTGAATGAATTTCACTGAAAGCTGTGTATTTAAAATTGCCCAGTATCAGAAACACTTTAAATTATACTGCCTTATAACCAAAATAAAATAGTGAACTATGCTATTTTAATTATGTGATACTAAAGTTATGTCAGTCTTAAAAAGCCCCTTTCTATTTCTGTGTTCATCTTATTTTCTAAATTGTGGGAGATGTGTTTAAAAACATTAAAATATGTTTTACAAATTTTTTAGTGTGTGGAAGAAATAGAAACTGCGAAAGTCATTAAGGCTGTCCTGCGGATCTCGGATTTCCTGCTTCCGGTAGGTAGCATTGTTCTCCAGGAACCCAGGACCGGGCTGGGGTTGCGGAGCTTCCTAGAATGGGAGGAATGTGAAGACAACCATGACGTCTGGTGGCAGTCTTTGGGAACTGACACGTGGTTTGTCACTTTCCTGTCCCCAATCAGCAATACTTTAGATTATGAAGGCTCTGTCAGCTCACGGCTGTGAATGAGAATGATGTCTATCCAAGATGCCCACCAACCGGATGTGCACTGTGGGCATGAAATAAGCCTCTGATCTTAACAAGCATTGACATTTGGGGTGGTTTGTTACAGCAGCAAAACTAGCCTTTCTTTATTGATGTGTTCTGCAAGAAAATAACACAGTGATCTCAGGCACTTTATAAGCTGAAGCCCTTTCAAGTATTAATGACATATCAAAGGCAGTTCAGCAAAGTAGTTAAAAGCATGGCTTTGGAGCTTGATTCTGCTTATTAGCCGTGTGACAGTGAACAATTTATTTAAACTCTCTGGCCTCAGTGTTCTTATGAAATATCACAATACCCACATCATAAGATCACTGTAAAAATTAAATGAATTGATGTTTGCTAAGTGCTTAGAAAAGTGCATAGTAAGTCCTGTCACTATGTACAGTGATAAAACATATAAATTAAATTGTACATGTGAAGTGTTTAGAACAGAACCTAGCACAGAGTAAGCCCTCCATGAATATTGATTATTACTAACATTTAGAATAAAAACAATAATGACCAAATTCTTGGCTTGGAATTTTTCTCTGGGGAAAACAAGCCAAAGGGGAAGGGGTGGGAACCAGTTCATGGTTCAGCTCTGGTGGGTTTTTCCTCTGGGGGGATGCCTGGATATACTGCTGTTACTGCCCTTTCTATTCAGGTATGTTCTGAGAAAAGAAACAGAACACAGGGGAAAGGAAAAGACAAACGAAGGCTTTTTCTTTAATTATCTCTGTCACCCAGAGCAGAAGGAAACAGGGCACCGGTGACTGGCACCGAACACGCCTGTCCACGGGAGATAAGCAGCTCTGGGCGATTTCACAGAGCCAAGCAAAGACAAATTCCTTGAAATCTCATGAAAGACTGGATCAGAATTTATCAGGAAGATGTATTCATGAGAATCACCTGAGATTCTTATTAAAAAAATTGATTTCTAGAATCTCACGGTGAGAATAGGAAAGGATTGCTCTAGAAATCCAAATTTCAAACAAGATCTTCCAACATTTTTTTTGCCTACTGGTTATTTCAGAACCCCGGGCCCTGTGGGTCCTGAGGCGCCTTCGGAGTACCTGAAGTACCACTGCCACCAGGTGGCAGTAGATCCAAATTACAGGTTCTAAAGGCATTGGAGGAGAGAGTCAGCAGTTCACTTTTTCCAGCAAGCACCCAACTGTCTCGTTAAAATGAAGGCAGTCACCTCACAGACATAGTTTAAGTTTTCTGGACTAGCTGATGTAGAGTTTATACAATTTGGACCCTTGAAGGCACAGCTTTGCATCATTTTAAGTCATTCCTTTTGTTAAAAACTTAATTTGAAAATAGACCTTATCTTTTGAGTCTCTTCAAGTATAAAATCTCACAACATGTAATCATTTTGTAGAGTAAAAGAAACTGTGGAAAAATGAGCTGTAAAAAGTTCTTCTTTTTTTAAGTTTTAAATTCTAGTTCGTCAACATACAGTGTAATATTAGTTTCAGGTGTACAATACAGTGATTCAACACTTCCATATAAACCCAGTGCTTGTCACAAGTGCCCTTCTTAATCCCCATCACCAATTTCTTCCATCACCCCCGCCCCCCCACTCCCCACTGGTAGCCATCCATTTGTTCTCTGTAGTTAGGAAGCTGTTTTTGTTTGCCTCTCTTTTTTTCCCTCCCCCCACTTTTTTTTTCACCTGTTTTGTTTCTTAAATTCCACATATAAGTGAGATCATACGGCGTTTGTGTTTGATGACTTATTTTGCTTAGCATTATACCCTCTAGCTCCATCCACATTGTTGCATGGAAAAAATTCTTCTATCAAAGAAATTGAGGGGCACCTGGGTGGCTCAGTGGGTTAAGCCTCTGCCTTCTGCTCAAGTCATGATCTCAGGGTCCTGGGATCGAGCCCCACATCTGGCTCTCTGCTCAGCAGGGAGCCTGCTTCCTCCTCTATACTCTGCCTACTTGTGATCTCTGTCAAATAAATAAATAAAATATTTAAAAAAAAGAAATTGAGAAAAGAGACATCTTAACAGAGAGAGAGAGATGTCTGGCTGAAATAATTAATTTTGCCTGTTGGACTCTATGATTATCCATTAAGGAGAGAATAAGTAAAAAGAGTTGATATCTATGACATTTTCTTTTTTTACTTTCAGAAAATCCAGACCCTTCTTCTCCCACAAAACAAGACTATTTCTTAAACTTTTGAATTGGAATAGACAGCTTTGTCAAGCTCAGATTCTTTCTGAGAAATGGTCAAGCAGGGCAAAATGTGAGCAGAAAAAAGTGTTGCATCCTTAAATATAACTGCCATTTCCTAATGGATCACAGCATCCAAGCTTGTTTTACTAGGAGTCAGTAAGAAGCCAGCACGGTACAATGTGACTTTGAAATTAAGGATCATTCCCCTCACCCCCAGCATAGCAACTCCACAAGTCAGCTTGGCAGTCAGTGTTCAAGATGATTTACAACAAAGAATGTATGCTCTTCATGGGGGAAAAAATGCATTAACAAGGAAGATGCTCATAAATGAAATCCACGAATATTACCAGTAGATGATCCACAGCCAGTGACCTAAAAAAAAAAAAAATTCTATTATTTGGTGTTTCTGCAGCCTCTATAATAAAACTTACTCCGATGGATACATGTAGCAATGTTTTAAAAACGAAAAACTAAAAAAGAAAACAAAACTCTTGAGATGAAATTCACATAGGATAAAATGAACCACCTTAAAGTGAACAATGCTGGGGTGTTTACTACATTACATTTATAGCGTTTTGCCATCACCCCCTCTAGTTCCAAATAATTTTCTTTGCTCCAAAAGAAACTTCACACCCACGAGCAGGCGGTTTACCCACGTTTTTGAACGGCACAGGGAGAGAATTTCAAGACTGTGTAGAAGTGTTCACATTGCTGCCAAAGCTTTTTTAGTCTAGCTCTGTCTTGGGAGGAGTTTATCATCAGAGGATTTAAAGAGTCTCACATGATGCAATCCAAGGGTAGTTAAACGATGGGGCACTGATGAAAAGAATTCAATTGTCTCTTAAGGATGGCCTTGGCTTTGAAGACACAGCACATTCCTTTGCAAATAGAAAAGCCAACAAAAATGTGGGCTATGAGTCTGTGGGTTCCTTTACGCGCATTTTATTACCAAATAAGAGACTTATTTATGCAAATGAATGGAAAGATATTTAGACAACTGTGTCATGCCCATCAGCTGGAGGTATAAAAAGCCTTCCGCAGGAGGCCACCAGCATTCACACTTGGGTAACTCGCTCTTTCCCATCCATCCCATTCCTCCTCAACTCCTGCCACCATGACTCGTTTCTTCTGCTGCGGAAGCTACTTCCCCGGCTATCCTTGCTATGGAACCAACTTCCACAGGACCTTCAGAGCCACCCCCTTGAACTGCGTCATTCCCCTGGGCTCTCCCCTGAACTATGGTTATGGATGCAATGGCTACGGCTCCCTGGGCTACAGCTTTGGCGGTAGCAACATGTACAACAGGGGCTGTTGCTATGGCGGCAGCTTCTGCAGGCCATGGGGCTCAAACTCTGGCTTCGGCTACAGTACTTACTGAAGGACCCATGGCGCCAGGCAGTGCAGAACTCCCCATCGATTCTCTGTGTGCGAACCAATCTGAAGAGCAGCGACTGTCTTCCTGTCTCCAGATGCATGTGGGAGCTACATCTTCCATCTTCTTCCTGACGTCTTACTGAGTTCCCGGTCTTTGACGATGCCGAACAAGCCATCCAGGCATCCAGTACTGAACTGATACTCACCTACAGCCAAGGAGAACAAGATGTATTTCTCCGACATACCTTAAGAGCAAGTAGATTGCCTCTTCTAGCTGCTCTGCTCCTGTGTTACTAAGTTCTGCATCGACATCAATGTATTACAATTGGGTGTGGGTAGAAAGGGGTTTTGCTGTCAGTCTCTTAATAAATCTATTTCATTCAGCACACATGTTTTTGTTCCTGTTATTTATTTTACCCTGCTTTTATGCTTTTGAATTCATCAGCCAGTTTCAACCTATAGTGGCTGACTTTAACCAAAACTTAATTTTCAGTTCAGACTGTACACCAGGATATGGCGATGTCTCATTATTTTGTCCCTTAATGTTGAGATTTCAATTTTTAAAAAGGTCTTAAAAGGGTTCTAAATTAAATCCAGAATACACTGCCACTGTCCGTATTTTTCTATGCTGACTATAAGTAGGAACATTTCTTAGCCGTTGAATGCTCAAAAAATTTCTTTCCTTCTTTCATTAGTGACACCGTCTCATTGAGTTTCTTTCCCCTTTTCCCTATTGTTTACAGAACTCAGCTCTAGAGAAGTTTGAACCCTGCAGTCTGCTGAAAGAATTTCAGCTAAATGGACTTAGTTATGAATCTTTGTTTTTAGAAGTTCTAAGATTTGGTGTATAAAGGGAAGCCAACAGCTAAAAATCATATAATATTTTTTCCTTTTTGATAGATGAGTTTTATTTTTCCCATCCACTTCGCTTCACTTCTGATTTTATATATATATATATATATATATATATATATATATATATATACACACACACAGCTGTATTAAAAATGAAGCATTTATTCTTTAGAATGATAGTTGCCATCAAAAGCCCTTGAAATGATATGTGGTCTATACTTAGAAAATGCTTCTTGTCTTACCTCCTGAAAAATCTCTGCTTTATTGAAGCAAAATACTTTGTTTGAATGAAAGATTATTCATTCACATATCAAGTATTTTTGGCACCCCCAGCCTCTCTCAGAGAAGGTGCTCAATAATTGTTCATTGACTTGTTAAATCTCTGCTTCATGGGTGCAAAATATTGTATAATCCAATACAACATTCACTCGTGTATGCATGAAATACTACTGGGCTCTGGCCACTGTGTTAAGAGTTTTGGGGACTATGAAAACCACCTAAGATAGAGACTGGCCTGAGAAACTGACTGTTTTCAAGAGGCTCACTCAATAGACATTTGCCAAGTAGACACAATACCAATGATTGTCCTAAGACTTGAGGGACATAGAGACAAATAAAACATAATCCTTGCCCTGAAGACTTAAATATACTTTATTCAATGTATAAAGGAAATAAAGGAAACTAAATAGTCTCCTATTTTACACCAATAAATGTGCTATAAATGATTATCCAAATATAAATAGATATTCTTTATTCATTTCCTTCCAAGGACTTAATATAGGAGACAGCTTATGATAAAAGGCATATATATATGTGTGTGTGTATATATATATATGACACTTAGCTTAAGATCAAGGAAAGCATAATTATTAAAATGAGAAAATTAATATTGATATTCATATTAATATTGATATATTATTATAATATTAATGTAATATTATTATTTAATTACAGTACATACTCTAATTTTTTCAATTGCTATAATAATGTCCTTTGGAGTTATCATTTGCCCTTGTCCATATAAATATAGCATAAACTGTGTAAGCTTTTATAGAAGGAAAGTTTGGGTATATAAACATGACCATGAGAGAGGTGACTTAAGAGTTATATATCGAGACAGATAACAGGTATGCAAAAAGGAAGAAGAATGGGGCTATCTGGAGGTGAAGTGGGTTTTCACTGGTGAAGTTCCAGCATATAGGTAGACTGATCTACTGGTGGGGAGATTCCAAGAGCATCGGGTACTAAATGGATGATTTGGAATCTCTACAAACCATAAGATTCTAGATCCTTATCATCATGGCTAACATTTACCTAAAGCATAATTGTTCTAAAACCATAATTGTTTTTGTGTTTTGCTGTTACATTTTTTTTTTTATTTTATTTTATTTTTTTTTTATTTTTATTTCCAGCATAACAGTATTCATTATTTTTGCACCACACCCCGTGCTCCATGCAATCCGTGCCCTCTATAATACCCACCACCTGGTACCCCAACCTCCCACCCCCCGTCCCTTCAAAACCCTCAGATTGTTTTTCAGAGTCCATAGTCTCTCATGGTTCACTTCCCCTTCCAATTTCCCCCAACTCCCTTCTCCACTCTAAGTCCCCATGTCCTCCATGCTATTTGTTATGCTCCACAAATAAGTGAAACCATATGATAGTTGACTCTCTCTGCTTGACTTATTTCACTCAGCATAATCTCTTCCAGTCCCGTCCATGTTGCTACAAAAGTTGGGTATTCATCCTTTCTGATGGAGGCATAATACTCTATCCCCAGGGGTACAGGTCTGTGAATCACCAGGTTTACACACTTCACAGCACTCACCAAAGCACATACCCTCCCCAATGTCCATAATCCCACCCCCTTCTCCCAAACCCCCTCCCCCCAGCAACCCTCAGTTTGTTTTGTGAGATTAAAAGTCACTTATGGTTTGTCTCCCTCCCAATCCCATCTTGTTTCATTGATTCTTCTCCTACCCACTTAAGCCCCCATGTTGCATCACCACTTCCTCATATCAGGGAGATCATATGATAGTTGTCTTTCTCTGCTTGACTTATTTCGCTAAGCATGATACGCTCTAGTTCCATCCATGTTGTCGCAAATGGCAAGATTTCATTTCTTTTGATGGCTGCATAGTATTCCATTGTGTATATATACCACATCTTCTTGATCCATTCATCTGTTGATGGACATCTAGGTTCTTTCCATAGTTTGGCTATTGTGGACATTGCTGCTATAAACATTCGGGTGCATGTGCCCCTTTGGATCACTACGTTTGTATCTTTAGGGTAAATACCCAATAGTGCAATTGCTGGGTCATAGGGCAGTTCTATTTTCAACATTTTGAGGAACCTCCATGCTGTTTTCCAGAGTGGCTGCACCAGCTTGCATTCCCACCAACAGTGTAGGAGGGTTCCCCTTTCTCCGCATCCTCGCCAGCATCTGTCATTTCCTGACTTGTTGATTTTAGCCATTCTGACTGGTGTGAGGTGATATCTCATTGTGGTTTTGATTTGTATTTCCCTGATGCCGAGTGATATGGAGCACTTTTTCATGTGTCTGTTGGCCATCTGGATGTCTTCTTTGCAGAAATGTCTGTTCATGTCCTCTGCCCATTTCTTGATTGGATTATTTGTTCTTTGGGTGTTGAGTTTGCTAAGTTCTTTATAGATTCTGGACACTAGTCCTTTATCTGATATGTCGTTTGCAAATATCTTCTCCCATTCTGTCAGTTGTCTTTTGATTTTGTTAACTGTTTCCTTTGCTGTGCAAAAGCTTTTGATCTTGATGAAATCCCAATAGTTCATTTTTGCCCTTGCTTCCCTTGCCTTTTGCGTTGTTCCTAGGAAGATGTTGCTGCGGTTGAGGTCAAAGAGGTTGCTGCCCGTGTTCTCCTCAAGGATTTTGATGGATTCCTTTCGCACATTGAGGTCCTTCATCCATTTTGAGTCTATTTTTGTGTGTGGTGTAAGGAAATGGTCCAATTTCATTTTTCTGCATGTGGCTGTCCAGTTTTCCCAGCACCATTTATTGAAGAGGCTGTCTTTTTGCCATTGGACATTCTTTCCTGCTTTGTCGAAGATTAGTTGACCATAGTGTTGAGGGTCTATTTCTGGGCTCTCTATTCTGTTCCATTGATCTATGTGTCTGTTTTTGTGCCAGTACCATGCTGTCTTGATGACGACAGCTTTGTAATAGAGCTTGAAGTCCGGAATTGTGATGCCACCAACGTTGGCTTTCTTTTTCAATATCCCTTTGGCTATTCGAGGTCTTTTCTGGTTCCATATAAATTTTAGCATTATTTGTTCCATTTATTTGAAAAAGATGGATGGTACTTTGATAGGAATTGCATTAAATGTGTAGATTGTTTTAGGTAGCATAGACATTTTCACAATATTTATTCTTCCAATCCAGGAGCATGGAACATTTTTCCATTTCTTTGTGTCTTCCTCAATTTCTTTCATGAGTACTTTATAGTTTTCTGAGTATAGATTCTGTGTCTCTTTGGTTAGGTTTATTCCTAGGTATCTTATGGTTGTGGGTGCAATTGTAAACGGGATTGACTCCTTAATTTCTCTTTCTTCTGTCTTGCTGTTGGTGTAGAGAAATGCAACTGATTTCTGTGCATTGATTTTATATCCTGACACTTTACTGAATTCCTGTATAAGTTCTAGCAGTTTTGGAGTGGAGTCTTTTGGGTTTTCCACATATAGTATCATATCATCTGCGAAGAGTGATAATTTGACTTCTTCTTTGCCGATTTGGATGCCTTTAATTTCCTTTTGTTGTCTGATTGCTGAGGCTAGGACCTCTAGTACTATGTTGAATAGCAGTGGTGATAATGGACATCCCTGCCGTGTTCCTGACCTTAGCGGAAAAGCTTTCAGTTTTTCTCCATTGAGAATGATATTTGCGGTGGGTTTTTCATAGATGGCTTTGATGATATTGAGGTATGTGCCCTCTATCCCTACACTTTGAAGAGTTTTGATCAGGAAGGGATGCTGTACTTTGTCAAATGCTTTTTCAGCATCTATTGAGAGTATCATATGGTTCTTGTTCTTTCTTTTATTGATGTGTTGTATCACATTGACTGATTTGCGGATGTTGAACCAACCTTGCAGCCCTGGAATAAATCCCACTTGGTCGTGGTGAATAATCTTTTTAATGTACTGTTGAATCCTATTGGCTAGTATTTTGTTGAGTATTTTCGCATCTGTGTTCATCAAGGATATCGGTCTATAGCTCTCCTTTTTGGTGGGATCCTTGTCTGGTTTTAGGATCAAGGTGATGCTGGCCTCATAAAATGAGTTTGGAAGTTTTCCTTCCATTTCTATTTTTTGGAACAGTTTCAGGCGAATAGGAATTAGTTCTTCTTTAAATGTTTGGTAGAATTCCCCCGGGAAGCCGTCTGGCCCTGGGCTTTTGTTTGTTTGGAGATTTTTAATGACTGTTTCAATCTCCTTACTGGTTATGGGTCTGTTCAGGCTTTCTATTTCTTCCTGGTTCAGTTGTGGTAGTTTATATGTTTCTAGGAATGCATCCATTTCTTCCAGATTGTCAAATTTATTGGCGTAGAGTTGCTCATAGTATGTTCTTATAATAGTTTGTATTTCTTTGGTGTTAGTTGTGATCTCTCCTCTTTCATCATGATTTTATTTATTTGGGTCCTTTCTCTTTTCTTTTTGATAAGTCGGGCCAGGGGTTTATCAATTTTATTAATTCTTTCAAAGAACCAGCTCCTAGTTTCGTTGATTTGTTCTATTGTTTTTTTGGTTTCTATTTCATTGATTTCTGCTCTGATCTTTATGATTTCTCTTCTCCTGCTGGGCTTAGGGTTTCTTTCTTGTTCTTTCTCCAGCTCCTTTAGGTGTAGGGTTAGGTCGTGTACCTGAGACCTTTCTTGTTTCTTGAGAAAGGCTTGTACCGCTATATATTTTCCTCTCAGGACTGCCTTTGTTGTGTCCCACAGATTTTGAACCGTTGTATTTTCATTATCATTTGTTTCCATGATTTTTTTCAATTCTTCTTTAATTTCCCGGTTGACCCATTCATTCTTTAGAAGGATGCTGTTTAGTCTCCATGTATTTGGGTTCTTTCCAAACTTCCTTTTGTGGTTGAGTTCTAGCTTTAGAGCATTGTGGTCTGAAAATATGCAGGGAATGATCCCAATCTTTTGATAGCGGTTGAGTCCTGATTTAGGACCGAGGATGTGATCTATTCTGGAGAATGTTCCATGTGCACTAGAGAAGAATGTGTATTCTGTTGCTTTGGGATGAAATATTCTGAATATATCTGTGATGTCCATCTGGTCCAGTGTGTCGTTTAAGGCCTTTATTTCCTTGCTGATCTTTTGCTTGGATGATCTGTCCATTTCAGTGAGGGGAGTGTTAAAGTCCCCTACTATTATTGTATTATTGTTGATGTGTTTCTTTGCTTTTGTTATTAATTGGTTTATATAGTTGGCTGCTCCCACGTTGGGGGCATAGATATTTAAAATTGTTAAATCTTCTTGTTGGACAGACCCTTTGAGTATGATATAGTGTCCTTCCTCATCTCTTATTATAGTCTTTGGCTTAAAATCTAATTGATCTGATATAAGGATTGCCACTCCTGCTTTCTTCTGATGTTCATTAGCATGGTAAATTCTTTTCCACCCCCTCACTTTAAATCTGGAGGTGTCTTCGGGCTTAAAATGAGTTTCTTGGAGGCAACATATAGATGGGTTTTGTTTTTTTATCCATTCTGATACCCTGTGTCTTTTGACAGGGGCATTTAGCCCATTAACATTCAGGGTAACTATTGAGAGATATGAATTTAGTGCCATTGTATTGCCTGTAAGTTGACTGTTACTGTATATGGTCTCTGTTACTTTCTGATCTACCACTTGTAGGCTCTCTCTTTGCTTAGAGGACCCCTTTCAATATTTCCTGTAGAGCTGGTTTGGTATTTGCAAATTCTTTCAGTTTTTGTTTGTCCTGGAAGCTTTTAATCTCTCCTTCTATTTTCAATGATAGCCTAGCTGGATATAGTATTCTTGGCTGCATGTTTTTCTCGTTTAGTGCTCTGAAAATATCATGCCAGCTCTTTCTGGCCTGCCAGGTCTCTGTGGATAAGTCAGCTGCCAATCTAATATTTTTACCATTGTATGTTACAGACTTCTTTTCCCGGGCTGCTTTCAGGATTTTCTCTTTGTCACTGAGACTTGTAAATTTTACTATTAGGTGACGGGGTGTGGGCCTATTCCTATTGATTTTGAGGGGCGTTCTCTGAACCTCCTGAATTTTGATGCTCGTTCCCTTTGCCATATTGGGGAAATTCTCCCCAATAATTCTCTCCAGTATACCTTCTGCTCCCCTCTCTCTTTCTTCTTCTTCTGGAATCCCAATTATTCTAATATTGTTTTGTCTTATGGTGTCACTTATCTCTCGAATTCTCCCCTCGTGGTCCAGTAGCTGTTTGTCCCTCTTTTGCTCAGCTTCTTTATTCTCGGTCATTTGGTTTTCTATATCACTAATTCTTTCTTCTGCCTCATTTATCCTAGCAGTGAGAGCCTCCATTTTTGATTGCACTTCATTAATAGCTTTTTTGATTTCAACTTGGTTAGATTTTAGTTCTTTTATTTCTCCAGAAAGGGCTTTTATATCTCTCGAGAGGGTTTCTCTAATATCTTCCATGCCTTTTTCAAGCCCGGCTAGAACCTTGAGAATTGTCATTCTGAACTCTAGATCTGACATATTATCAATGTCTGTATTGATTAGGTCCCTAGCCTTCGGTACTGCCTCTTGTTCTTTTTTTTGTGTTGAATTTTTCCGTCTTGTCATTTTGTCCAGATAAGAGTATATGAAGGGGCAAGTAAAATACTAAAAGGGTGGCAACAACCCCAGGAAAAAATGCTTTAACCAAATTAGAAGAGATCCAAAATCGTGAGGGGGGAGAAAGGGGATAAAAAGAGGTTCAAAAAGGAAGAAAGAAAAAAAAAGATAAAAGAAAGAAAAAAAAAAGAAAAAAGAAAAGAAAAGAATTTAAAAAAAAAAAAGGAAAACACCTGAGAAAAATGTAAAAATGAAAAAATATATATATTAGATAAACTAGTAAAAAATCGTTAAAAAAGAAAAAGGTAACAGTTAAAAAAAAAAAATTTACCCGAAGGCGAGAAAAGAAAAAAACAAAAAAATGAAAAAGAAAAAAATTGAATTAACTGCAAGACTAAAAAAAAAATCACAGGGAAAAAGCCATGAGTTCCGTGCTTGGCTTTCTCCTCCTCTGGAATTCTGCTGCTCTCCTTGGTATTGAAACCGCACTCCTTGGTAGGTGAACTTGGTCTTGGCTGGATTTCTTGTTGATCTTCTGGGGGAGGGGCCTGGTGTAGTGATTCTCAAGTGTCTTTGCCCCAGGCGGAATTACACCGCCCTTACCCGGGGCCAGGGTGAGTAATCCGCTCGGGTTTGCTTTCAGGAGCTTTTGTTCCCTGAGCGCTTTCCGTAGAGTTCCGGAGGACGGGAATACAAATGGCGGCCTCCTGGTCTCCGGCCCGGAGGAGCCGAGAGCCCAGGGCCGCACTCCTCAGTGCGCCCTCAGAGAACAGCGCCCAGTTACTCCCGTCTGCCTGACCTCCGGCCGCGCTCCGAGCTCTCCGAGCCTGCGACCAGTTCAAGGTAACACCGAGCTGTGAGCTTACTGTCGGCTCTGTCTCTGTAGCCGGCTTTCCCGTTCCAATACCCGCAAGCTCTGCGACACTCAGACACCCCTGCTCCTTCTGTGACCCTGCGGGACCTGAGGCCACGCTGACCCCGCGTGGGCTTCGCCCCGGTTTAGCCTCTGGAGCGATGTCCCTCAGCGGAACAGACTTTTAAAAGTCCTGATTTTGTGCGCCGTTGCTCCGCCGCTTGCCGGGAGCCGGCCCCTCCCCCCGGGGTCTATCTTCCCGTCGCTTTGGATTCACTTCTCCGCCGGTCCTACCTTTCAGAAAGTGGTTGTTTTTCTGTTTCCAGAATTGCTGTTCTTCTTCTCTTCGATCTGCCGATGGATTTTCAGGTGTTTGCAATCTTTAGATAAGCTATCTAGCTGATCTCCGGCTAGCTGAAGCAGTCTCAGCCTGCTACTTCTCCACCATCTTGACTCCTCCCCCTGCTGTTACATTTTTTAACCTTTTATTTCGACATAATTTCAGATTCACAGAAAAGTTGCCATGACAATGCAAGGGAGCTCTGCGTGCCTGGATTTATTAAATGTTTATACCTTGCCCCACTTACTTCATTACTACATGTAATATAATATACATACAGTACTGTGTGTGTGTAATATATAAAATATTGAGAGTAGCAAACCCACTTCAGAATATATTTCAGGTACCATGTTGATTTGTCCTTAGAACAAAGGCAGAATAATCATGAAAATTAGAAAATTTAATATTAATTCTGTTATCTAATCAACACTCTGTAGTTTATTGTCCCAATTTGTCCCTAGTAGTTATTTTTTCCCTTGTCCCTGTAGAATCTGAGCCAGTATCATGTGTGTGTCTCCTTAAATTCTTCAATCTGCCTCAGTTCCTCAGCCTTTCTCTGTCTTTCTTGACCTCAACCAATTTGAAGGATGTTGATTACTTAACAGAATGTCCCATGGTTTTGGTTTGTCTGACTTACCTCATGATTTGGTTTGTGTTAAACATCTTCGGCAGAAGTAATGCTGTGTTCTCCTTGGTGCATCTTATCAGGAGTCACATGATGTTGGTTTATGCAAATTTGTTATGAATTTTGACCACTTGGTAAAAGTTGGATCTTTCACGCTTCTTCACGTTGTTTGTCATTAGGAATTATTGTGTTGATCCTCTGACACTATGTAAGCATCCTATCACTTAAAAGCTTTTTACCCACTCATTTTAGGATCCATCTGTGACTTTCTGATTTTATACATCCTTCTACTATTTATTAGTTGGCACTCAACCATAGGAAAGAATTTTCTTTCCCCATTTAGTTTTTTCTGGTGCTTATTTATTTGTATCAGTATTTATATCAACATAAGCTTGTGGATTCTTCTTTTACTCAATATGTTATAATCTGTTAATGTTATTTTTAAATTTTGATACTCAGATTGCCCCAGCTTTGGACAGTGGGAAAACCTTTACAGAAGCTCCTAAGTTCTTTAGACATGGCCCAATCAGGATTTGATCAATTCTTTAATTTCTGTCTCAACAGAATGTTCCAGGCTCATCTTGAACTTCTCTCCTTTAGTCATGGAATCAGTGATTTCTTCTGGCCTCTAGATCCCTTAAGGGAAGACTGCAATTTAGAAACTATTGTTGCTATATATGCTCATTTATACCTTATCATTGCTAGGACTGTCAATCATCCCTTCAGGTTTAATAATGATACAGTAAGAAGGTGTGCTGGAGCTCTGCATATGGGGGAAGGTCCCGAAGGATTCATTTAAGGTAAAAGAGGAATTGGCTGGCCTTTAGGCTGGCAGCGGGGGAGGGAGGGTGGTGTCCCCAAATGCCAGAGCATAAAGGTCATCTGTTCTTTTTTTTTTTTTTTAAGATTTATTTGTCTGACAGAGAGAGAGAGACAGGGAGAGAAAGAACACAAGAGGGGGAGTGGGAGAGGGAGAAGCAGACTTCCCACTGAGCGGGGAGCCCGATGCAGGGCTTGATCCTGTGACCCTGGGACCATGACCTGAGCCAAAGGCAGATAGATGCTTAACGCCTGAGCCACCCAGGTGCCTCAAGGTCATTTGTTCTAAAGTTCAAGTGACCATTATGGTTGCCTGCTGGTTGAACACTTCTGTTCTTCAACTAGAATTTCACTTAACCACCCTATCTCTGTTTTAGGTCCAATCTTTATATTTTTCTATGTGTAGCAATCCTGGTTCTCTCTGGGGATTTGAAGGGGAGTAACCGCTTTCCCTTTGCTTATAGCCCCCTTTTCATGACCTTTGCTATGGTTTCCTCTTCTTCCATCTCCTTCCCATCATCCAGATATTCAGTTAATCCCTCCTCAGTCCGTATTGTTCCTACAATTCTGTCATTGTTGGCTTCCACATTTTGCTATAATTGAATGTGTTCTGGAGGGTGGGGGGGATATGTGTTTGGTCTGTCTGCCATCTATTTTTTTTCTTTTTTTTTTTAAGATTTATTTATTTTTGAGGGGTGGGAGGGGCAGAGGGAGGGAGAAATTCAAACACTCCCTGCTGGACATAGAGCTCCACTCAGGGCTTGATCTCATGACCCTCAGTTCATACCTGAACCTAAACCAAGAGTCGAATGCTTAACCTGCAGTGCCACTCAGGTGGCCCCATCTGCCATCTTGAAGCTAAAAAGTGTAAATATCTTAAAAAGCGCAAGAAGAGATTAAGTATAACAGTGTGACTCCTTTCCTCTTATAGTAATGATGTGACAGGCACAAGAATAATTTAATTTCAATATTTATTTGCATGACAGTTTTTTTTGAGGTTGGCTTCATTACCTACCCATGTTACTGAAGAGAAAGCTGATATTAAAAAGTTAAATAGTTTGAGCTTTCACATCCATTTGTAAAGAAAACATGCCAAGATAAAGCCAAGGAGTGTCTGACTCCAAATCCATCCGTCCACTCTAAAATGAGTTACACAGCACTTTTAGAGTAATAAAACTCTTTCCCAGAACTATCCCTCCTTAATGTCACTTCTTACGCCATCAGCAATTATGCCTTATATTTACATAGTGATTTACAGTTCACAAAATACTTCCATAGAATCTTATTTAATTCTTTTTTTATTGAGATATAATTGACAACATTATATTCGTCTCAGCTGCACAACATAATGGTTTGATATTTATATATATTATAATCACCATAGTGTCTAGTTAACATCCATCACCATACAGTTATAAATATTTTTTGTTGTGGTGAGAGCTTTAAAGAATTACTCTCTGAGCAACTTTCAAAAATACAAGACTGTATTAACTATAGTTACTGTGCTATACATTATATCCCCAGAACTTATTTGTAACTGAGAGTTTGTGCCTTTTGACTACCCTCACTCGTTCTGCCCACCCTCCACCCCTGGCTCTGGCAACCACCAGTATGTTCTGTGTCCGTGAGCTCAGTTTTTGCTTTTTCCATTTTTAAGATTCCACATATATGTGACATCATATGGCATTTATCTTTCTCTGTCTGACTTATTTCACTTAGCATAATGTACCATCTAGATTGTTGCAAATGATAAGATTTCCTTTTTTACATGAATAAAATTCCATTATATATCATATATCTATCTATCATCTATGAATCTATCTACCTATCTATATCTATCATCTATTGATCACATTTTCTTTATCCCTTTATCCATCAGTGGATACTTGGGTTACTTTCATGTCTTGGTTATTGTAAAAAACACTGCAGTAAACATCGGCGGTGCAGGTAAGTTTCTGAACTGGCGTTTTCATTTTCTTTGGAAATATACCTAGATATCGGATTGCTGGATCATATGGCAATCCCACTTTTAAGTTTTTTGAGGACCCTCCATATCGTTTTCAAAAATGGTTGCACCAATTTACATTCCCACCGACAGCACAGACGGGTTCCTTTTTCTCCACATCCTTACCAACACTAAATTCTATTTAATTCTGACAATTGTCTTGGGAGGTTGGGTATCATGAGGAAACTGGTGAAATTAAGCAATTTTCCTGTGGGCAAATATTCACCAAGTAAGAAAGCTGAGACTTGAACCAACTCTTGAGCTGGGGTTTCTGGATTCCTTCTGAGGCCATCCTTCTGTCACTGATAAGAGAGGCAGGATGCGAACTCGGTATTTGCTGATTTGGCCATAACTGAGACTATCAAGATCCTCCATCATTTCACAAGCTTGCCAAATAAATTTTAGAGTGCTAGGCTCCATTCTCTATCCATTTTCCCTCCTCATCATGCCTAAGAAATGCTGTTACATCCTTACTCCTAATATTTCTGCCCCGCTTTACACCTGTGTCTTTTCATGCCTGGATTACTGCACCAGCTGCCTATCCAGTCTGCCAGCCAGTCCCTAACCCCACTTTCATACACCAGACATAATCATCTCTCAAAATGTCAATCTAATAATATGGCTTTCTTTCACAAATTCAGGTTTTTTTTTTGTTACTTAGAGATTTCAGGATAAAGATCAACTAGTGGCTCATAAGAGTACTAATTCCTCTAGCCCCATTTCCTATTTGTCCTTACCATGCTTTCCTCTCCCATAATTGGATCTGCCATAATTCTTTGCTTCCGTCTGTCCCCTTCTTCATCTAACTCCTACAGATCCTTCAAAAGGTCTTCCTCTACCCCAGAGAACTTCCCTTGCTCCAGTTTGAAAGCCCCACCTCTCTTTACTTTAATATCATCCTGTTCACACTGCCCTGCCAAAGTCCACCAACCAAGACCACCAGGAACACACGTGTCATCAAAGTTAGGTTCATCAAGTTGTTCCAAGAGCAGAAATAATGTAAGATGAGAAATTGCAGGATTTCTCAATAAGGGGGGTTTGGAAGGGGTTTGTTCTAAGATTTGGGCTTGAATGGGGTAATTCTGGAAAGGACTAATGGAGGGCAGTGGTCATTTCCGTATTGGATACCATCTGTAACAAATTGCCACAAACTTAATGGCTTAAAATTACACAAATATACTCTTACAGTTTCGATGTCAGAAATTCGAAATGGGTTTTACTGCGCTCAAATCAAGGTGTTGGTAGGACTGTATTCATTCGATTTCCTAACCATTTCCAGATTCTAAAGGCTTGCCCCCAGTCCTTTGGTTTGTGTCCCCTTCCTTCATCTTCAAGGACAGTAGCATAACATCTTTAAATCTCTCTCCTTGATTCTGACTCTGACCTTCCTACCTTCCTCCCTCCCTTTCGATGACAGTGGGCCTACCCAGATAATCCAGGGTAATCTCCTGTCTTCGAAGCCAGTGGTTAGCAACCTTCATTCCCCTTTGCCACATAGTATAATAGATTCACAGGTTCCAGAATTAGGATGGCAATGTCTTTGCGGGACCATTATTCTGCCTCCCAGAGGTACTGTCAGGAAGCAGGCCTAATTCTATGGCTGGGTGTTTTAATCATTTTTACCCAGGAGGTGGAATAAGGCTAAAGGTGTTATTGGTCAAGAGGCCACAGTCACTGGCAATGATGCCTAGTCATGTTGGGTTTGAATAGTGTTCCTGTTTCCATCTGTTCTTGGACATGATTACAGAGTGGCCTTGTTTTTGTCTTACTCCATCATTGTCACAGACTGACCTTGTCTGATTTGATGTTCTGAAGATTGTGTATGAATGCGGAGAATGCTCTGGCTTATTATTAATGAGGTGAGGGCTGCTGATTATCTTTCTTATGATCCTTGATTCCCTCACAAGAGTGTGTATGCTGTAAGCTCCTTAAGGACAAACACTGTGCTTCATTTACTGTTCTATCACCACTGCTGTCTTCTACATGCTTGATAAATAGTTGCTGGATTAATATAATAATTTTAAGCCCTAGAGAAAAAGCTTCATCCTTTGCTCCTTGAAATATGGTCAGAGGACGAGCAACATTGGCATCACCTGGGAGCTTCTTCAAAAGGCAGAATCGTGGGCTTCTTTTGTACTCAGAGCTTTGACAACATTTCAGGTGATTCATGAGCTCATAAAGTTTAAACACTGGCCCAGTCCTGTGGATGCTAACCCCAAAGGAAGTAGAGAGGAACGTATGTCTCACTCTTGATTTTTCTAAAGCATTGAGGAAATGGTATTAACATTTTTAGCAAAAAAGTACAGTTTTTGATGTATGATTTTTCTTATGTTCTTATTCTATTTTTATTGCTATTTATAGGAAAACTAGTTTATGTTTTTTCATTTCCATTGTGGGTAGAGGAAAACCACTTAAAACTGAAGCAGGATAACTTTCTATTAGATAAATGGAAATATTTTTTGCTTCTAAGGCCTGCCAGGCAGAGAGCTCTTAGGATGTTCTGTAAGACTCTTGAAAGTGCTGAGAATCAACTCTAAAAATACCCTGTTATTTCTCAGACACCAGTCCTTTCGTAGCGACTGGCCTCTGAGACTCCTGACATTATCTTTGACAACAAGATTCACAGCAGAGTGTCCTGCTCTTTTCTTCCCCCCTTTCCAGTCATCCTTCCCTCTTAGTAATCTCTTTACAAGTGTGTGTGTCTCATTATCTCCATTTTGAAGCTTCTGCGTCCAACGCCCTGGGTCGCAACTGCAGAATTTTCAAGGCTTCCCTAATGAGCGGCCTAAAATTTTGAGATAAATCTTTGGGACCTAGGTCCTCACTTTTATTTTATTTTATTTTTTTTTTAAAGATTTTATTTATTTATTTGACAGACAGAGAACACAAGTAGACAGAGGCAGACAGATAGAGAGGAAGGGAAGCAGGCTCTCTGCTGAGCAGAGAGCCCGATGTGGGACTCGATCCCAGGACCCTGAGATCATGACCTGAGCCGAAGGCAGCGGCTTAACGCACTGAGCCACCCAGGTGCCCCCTTAGGTCCTCACTTTTAAATTTAAATGTATTTATTTGTATATTTAGTTTTTGGTCAGCAAAGACTTTGAAGACATGCTGCTTCTAGTAGCTCAAGCTTGCCATCCTTCATTGTGCGGCAGTAATGCAAAACGTGATTTTTGTCATCAGAAGGACATAACCTCAGGCTTCCCCAAGGGCAACGATGAGTAAATACGTTGAAGTGTCGTGCTTCCAATCATCAGTGAGGCTGTTTAGCGCTGAAGGACACAACAGATCAGAATTTTTAAATCTCTCATTCTTTGGACTAAGTCACTGTACAGGTTGGTGCCGTGATTTCAATTTGCACACGTTCCCAGTTGCTGGTTCTACCTCTCCCTTTGTGTCCAAAAAAGTGGACATAAGCTGCTTGTTTTGCATTACTGAGAATAGAGAGTAGATGTGAAAAATGACCTTCCTATCCCACCGGTGACTGAAAGCTGGCAACAAAACCATACCTTCCTTGACATGATTTTTCATGTCAGTTGTCAAACACCTGCAAGCTGTGTCTGACAGAGTCAGTGAGCTTATTATACATCCAGGCATTCCTGGGGTGTCACCTTATTTCTTAAGGACACATCACGGGTTCTACATCAAACAGCAAGCTTCAGTAATTAGGCGTTTGCTCTGATAATTAACCAAGTGGCCTCACAAATGGGGCTCAGCCCCACAAGTGCTGAGATAGCAAGGCATTGAAATTATGTTTCAAGTTAGCCCTAAGACTTGGTCAGCAAGTTCTGGTCTTGTCATGTGACACTTTGGGGGTATATTGTTTGGCAACCATATTTGATGGCCTGCAATCTTGACTTCAGTCTGGTATTTCTTCACCTTAGCTCTGTGGACACTGTGGGTTGGATAGTTTTTTGCTGTGAGAGCTCAAGGTGTAGTGTTTCCCTGTACATTGTAAACTGTGGCTGCAACCTTGACTCCTACCCATGAGAGGCTAAACAGCCTCCCACCAGTCCTGACAAACAGAAATGACTCAAGACATTGCCAAATGTCTCCTGGGAAGCAAGGTTTCCCAAGACAGTAAGTTACGTTAGGTCTGGTTTATTAAGCCGGAGCAAGAAGGTGTCTCCTTTTTATCCTTCAACGACTCATGTTCATCTCCTTTTGAGTGTTGTGTTTTGTTAAAGAGGATACATCTTCAGACAGCTTACTGTGGAACACTACAAATTTCCCAAGGTGTGACCACTGCCTTTACTGGAATCATATAGTGGCCAGATTCCAACGAGTACAGGCTGCAGTGTAATCTTGGGTCATCTGTGATTTTTGATGTGAAAGTCATACCACGGTTGAGGTGGTGAGTTTCAGTAAGCCAACTTACCTCATTTTACAGTCAAATGGCTTGGGGCCTAAATTTTACCAGCACACCGTGGCCAAATGTTTAGAATATTCATTCATTCATTTACTTAGTTGGTATTACTGAAAACTTGCACTATGCCTTGTTAGTGAGCTAGGCACTGAGGAATCAAGGCTGATTAAAGACATCATTTTTGCTGATCGTTTAGCAGGTTAGAGAAGCATCTGTCAGTCACACAGCTAAAGTTAAGGGACAACTGTGAAAAGTACTGCAGATGTGGGGGAGATGGTGGTCTGCCGTGATGCTGTATATATAGCTGGATTTAGCTAATGCAGGGGAGGGCATAAAGACCTTGCAAAGGAAGTGGGCTGGTATCTAGAGGTAGGTGAGACAGAAGAGGGAAAAGGATTCCATCAGAATAAATAGCAAGTGCCAAGTCTCGAGAGCAAGAAGGAACATGGCACTTTTGAAACACTAAAAGACAGTGAGGGTTAAACATTGAGTTGGGGGCTTTTAGGTCAGTTTAAAGATAAATTTGAAAAATCATCCTGAAAGCAATCGTAAGTTATTGAAATATTTTTAATGTGTGTCTCTCACAACCAGATCTGCCTTTTGTAAATGCTGGTTATTGGAAGGAGATTGTAAGGGGGGAAGCTGTCACCTGCCTAGTTCTGAGGCCACCATAGTAGTGCAGGTACATAAACAAATAGCTTGCATTGGGTAATATGGCGGACTGAGAAATGGGCCCCCAAATTGTTCACTTTGTTATCTTACCTTACCTTATCAGACTCCCTACATCACTGCTAGTGAGGCAGAGGTGAGTAAGTTAAGGATCCTGATTTGGGGAAATTATCCTAGATGATCCAGATGGGCTCAATATGATCCTTGTAAGAGGGAGGCAGGAGGATAGCAGTCTATAGCATAGGAGAAGCAAGACATTGCAGGGAGGCAGGAAAGGAGGCATGGGCCAAAGAATGCAGCTGGCCTCAATAGAAGCTAGAAAAAGCTAGAAAACAAATTCACCCCTGAGAACCTTTAGAAGAAACCAGCCATGCCTGCTGCTGATTTCACATATTTGGCCATAGGAGGTTTAAGACAATAAATTTGTGTTTTTCTTATTTTTAATTTTATTTTTTTTAAAAAAATATTTTATTTGTTTATTTGAGAGGGAGCAAGTGCATGAGTTGGGGAGGGGCAGTGAGCGGGAGGAACCTGATGCAGGGCTCAATCCCAGGACCCTAAGATCATGCCCTGAGCCACGGTCAGAAACTTAACCTGGTGCCCCAAATTCGTGTTATGTTAAGCTACCAAGTTTGTGGTAACTCGTAGCATTAGGAAGTAATAGGAAACAAATAGATGTAGTGAAATGGAGATTGGTTGAAATTAATGGATTCAAGAGACCTTTAGAAGGCAAAATTGACAACACTTGGCAATAGATTGAATTTGCAAATGAGGGCATGTCAAGGGTTGCTCCTGGGTATTGATTCAGATAGTAATATCTCACAGCCTGGGTATAGATCTTATCTTCTTACTGAAAACCAGATATAATTTCCGAGTAAGAAGGCCTAGACAATAATAATTAAACTTTGTATGCAAGTTAGTAAATTAACTGAAGGGAAATCATATTTTGAGGGTCATGGTATTTGATTGTAAGATAGTAGTAACTGAACAGCAATGGTTAGGAGGATAACAATCAAGGGTCTGAGTGAGCATTTTCTCTGGGATAACTTTACATGATTAGAAGCATGACAGTTCTCTTTATATGCTTCCTGTAACAGTAATTAGATGTTGTCTCTACAGGCTATTTTATTATCTCTAATTGTCCCAAGTGCCTTACAGACCTGCCTAATTGGAGGACCTCAGCACTGAATTACAGGTGTGCCAGAGGTGCTGCCGGTCTCAGTCTTCGGCTGATCTGGGCGGGATCTGGGGCGGCTATCTCCTCTCAGTGAGTCTCACCTGATTATTCCACTGCATCCTAAAGATGTGTAATGTACTGTGTGTGCTATCTGGGAAGAAGATTAGGAAGTACTGCCCTTTGGTCTTCCTTCCACAGTGTCTTCCATGGATGTCTTGTGTCAGACTCCCTGGTGGGGCTGTGGGGTGATGACCATGATAGATGATTGTTAGCCCACAATTGTTAAATTTAGCTCTCTAAAAATTCTTAAATTCATCCTCTTGTTCATACTGTCACCTGAATTTAGGCTCCCAGCCTCTCTTGCCTAACTTAGTGTGATGGTTTTCACGCAGTTCTACTGATTACCAACCCAATGGTCATTCCTTTCCCTCTTGCTAGGTCGGCAGAGACCACTTTGCACTATAGGAGAAGAAAATACTGGATACATGCTTTTCCAGCCTCCTCTGTAGCCCAACCATGAGATGTGATTCAGTTCTAGAGTATGGGAGCCAGTGGGAATACACCGTAAGGCAAGTATGAAAAGAATCCATTGGAGAGAGTAAATACAAAGGAGCTGTGGGAGAAGAGATCCTCTCTTTTGCTTCTTGGTTTTGGATGTTGATGCATAAGAATATGAGGGATGCACCTGCTGTAGTGATTCCACAGCCGATGGGAGAGCACTGAGAGGTCCCAGTGAGCCAGCTCTGCACCCTGACGTTGCCAAGCCCAGATGCAGCCCTGGAATGGCCTGTGTTCTTGCTATTGAGTAGTCATGAAAATAAGCTCTTTTTGTTTAAGCTGACTTCAGCATGGGTTTTTGTTACTTGCAGCCAAAAGGATTCCTAGTGAATACAATTTTAAACCCAATCTTCATACATACCTCCAGGATTTCTCCATTCCAATTCATCCTCTACACTAACAGAGCAGTCATCTTTCTGAAATGCAAAGTTGATTATGCCTGCCACCCCTAGCTAAGTGCATGAGTGGTTCCCTTTGCCTCCAGAGCTTGTACAGTTTCACATGCCCCCGACCTTTTCAGCCCCAGCTTCCATTAATTCTCCTGTCACTATGGCTGTGGCCCCTTTGAATCGTCTGTGACTCCTGGAAGACTCTGTAGTATTTAACAACTTTGAGGCTTTAAAACACTTCTTTCTGGAATATACCCAATCCCCCTAACCAATACTCACCCATTTTTAAGACCCAGTTCAAATATTTATCCTTTCCATAATGAAGCTTTCTATGGCCACTACCCTGAGTTCAAGTGGACCTGTTCCTTCTCTCCATCATCCCTGAAGTCTTCAGAAGGCAATATGGACTTGCAGGGTAGAATGGGTAAACTTGTTTATTTATTTATTTATCATTTTTCTTTTAATTACCATTTCTCATTCATCTTCAGATTCCTACAACCTAGCAACATACCTGAAACACAGCAGATGTCTAATGTCTTTAAGAATAAACGTTTGAAAAGATAAATGGAAAGATCATTTTTGTATTACAGAGTAACCACAGATAAATATTTTAAAACTCATTTAAAACATTCCCTTGTAATTTCTCTCATTACTAATGAATTATAATATTTTGAAACTAGAAACTTTATCTGTGATGCTTACAAGACAAGAACTATCTTTCTGTGCATGCTGGAATTGACTCTGTTTCTAAGATCTGTACACAGTATGGTTCTTGCTCCTTTGTAGAAAATCAAAGAGCAGGACTTTCTTCTATCTTTATTCATGTCAGACCTTATTTAAAATCAAAGAAATACAAAAGGAGAAATCAAGTAATTTATTAAATAATATATTAAGATATTATTAAAAAGAAAAGGGTCATGAACTTTATCCAAACCAATAAGTATCCAGTAATGATTAGTCTAGTACTGAGTCATTTTTCATGTGACAATATAATATTTTTCTTTTTATCAAACCTCCATGTCTCATGATCCTGTTTTTTTGAGGAACTCACAAAAGCAAGACATTTTTACTGCAATTGGTTTAGACATTTTTTGCTTTCTACCAGGGGTTCCCTACCTCACACTTTCCCTCATGTTGGGAGGTTCTGGAGGGCCATGGGTCTTCTGGCATTTGGCTTAAGGACAAGTTGACAGGGAGATACATTTAATTTGGATATGGGGGAATAGATTTGGAGTGTGGTTTGCAGTCATTTCTGTGTCTCATTAGGCTATAATGGGGATGGCTTCCAGGAATTCTTTACCATCTATTCCCCTAATTTACACAAAGTTTTTGATATGAAGATGTAGGACAAGAGGTCACATGTCAGTATGAATTTGCTCCATGGCATTCAGTACAGGATGAATAGTAGAGAAAATAGTTTGAAATGATGGAGTCAGAAGCTAATCGATGGAAAAAATATTATTGAAGTAGAGCAAGCAGTTACGTAGTAAAATACTCCTTTTGGAATTTTGTATTATTTATGATTTTTGTTAGAGTTTAATTTTTTGATTTCTTTTAGCATTCAACAAATATTTAATTTTATATTTGATTTTATATTTTTATATTATGTTCTTTTTCTTAAAGAGGGTTCTCAACATTGTGTAAACTGCATGCTTTACAAAACCTAGATCTTCCCTAGATAGACCTATGTAAGAATATAGCTTTCATAGAACCAATGCAAGATTAAGATAGCTATTAGCTATGTTTTTGTTTTTCATTTTTATTTTATTATTTTATTATTACTTTCTTTTCCTTTCTTTTCTCTTTTCTTTTCCATTTGTTTTCTTTTCTTTTGTTGTTTTATTTTTTCCTGTTCAGCCACTTCATAAAGAAAGAGGACACACACGGATTTTTCTGTAGACGTTCTAGAGAAAATTCAGGATGTTTGCTATAAAAAGGCCTAAGGTTTTTTTAATTTTTAAAAATTTTAAAAAAGATTTTATTTATATATTTGAGAGAGAGAGACATAAAGAAAGTGAGCACACGAGAAGCAGGGAGGGGCAGAGAGAGAGGGAGAAGCAGACTCCTGTCTGAACAGGGAGCTTGACAAAGCAGGGCTTGATCCCAGGACCCCAGGATCATGATCTGAGCAGAAGGCAGCTGCTTAACTGCCTGAGCACCCATGCACCCCAGGGTCCTAAGTTTTTAAAAAGAGGGCATATTTTAATTTTTTATTTACCGTTACTGCTCAGATACAGAGCTGGGTATTGTGCCATGGAGGGCATAGCTAACATCTTGCCAGATTGGGTAGTCAGGTGAGGGAGAAACTCATTTCAACAGAGCATTATAATTGAACTTTGGCAAATATTTTCCATCCCACTGTATAATGCTACCTTTTTTTTTTTTTTTCTTTATGGAGCAGAGTAATGTGATGAGAGTAAGACATAGTGTTAATCATTCTGTGATTTTTTTTTTTTTTTCAGGGGAAGACCTACTATTGAATACCTTTATATTTTAGGAGCAAACCCAGTTTTAATTCCCTGACCTTATTTAGCTGTAAGTCACATGAAGCGTTTGAATTGTAAGTGCTGAGTCAACCCAGGTGGTCATGGCGCTTTGTTCTTACAAAAAGATGGTAACGCAGCACCGTGTATTTTCAAAAATGCCTCTCCTGTAATTAATCAATTAGTGGTTAGAATGCTGGCATGGTTTTATATTTTTCTAGGTGTCTCACCTTGCCTTTGGATTCAACCTGTGACTTCTCTGTACTCCCAGAAATTTAGGTCTTAGATGCTGGTGATAGGGAAGAAAGCTACCTCTGGGACCTACACAGGGATCTACAAAATTTGGGGGTCCAGCATGTAATACATATTCTTTCCATGGTCTTCTAAGAATGAATTGTTATAGCTCTGTGACTTTCTGTTTCTGTGCCATGTGTCCTCTTTTGCTGTATATTCTGTAAGTTTTCTACCAAGTGCCATTCTGGGCAATCTCAGTGCAAATGTCTGGAATAGTTTATTAGGTCTTGCATGACCCAAAGTAATTTTGATCAATCTTGTCCATTCTTTCACTCCGGTTTTCAGAACTAAATTTCTATTTAGAGAGGAATGGATTTCCTTCTCACTCCTGGGGTGTGAGGAGTGAAATGTTGACTTAATATTCCACCTGGCCCTTCACAAGATTGTCACATTTGACAGATAATCTGCTTTTCTTAGATCCATCAAAAAAAAAAAAATATATATATACACACACACACACACATTTCAGAATAAAACTTGCCATTTGTTTTTCTGTTTTTTATTTTGTTATTATTTTCTTTCCTTTTTTTTTAAGATTTTGTTTATTCATTTGAGACACAGAGATACAGAGAGAGAGAGAGAGAGAGAGAGCATGAGCAGGGGGAGAGGCAGAGGGAGAGGGAGGAGCAAGCTCCCTGCTAAGCCAGGAGCCCAAAATCATGACCTGATCCAAAGGCAGACACTTAACCAGGCACCCCCTTTATAGCTGTTTTCAATATTTATTTTTAAAAGGGTACCAGATCAACAAATCATATTTATTTAACCATTCATTTCAAGGGGCACCTGGGTGGCACAGTTGGTTAAGTGGCCTGGCTGGCTCTTGGTTTTGGCTCAGGTCATGATCTCAGGGTCCTGAGATCAAGCCCCAAATCGATTTCCACATTGGGCTCTGCGCTCCCTACTCAGCATGAACTCTGCTTCAGGATTCTCTCCATCTGTCCCTCCCCCTACTCATGCGTGCTCTCTTTTTTTCTCTCTCTCTCTCTAAAATAAATAAATAAGTCTTAAAAAAATTTAATCCACAAACTCCTTTTTTTTTTTAAACAATGATAAGATTATTAGTTCAGGCAGTGGTCTCAAAATGTGATGTTAGATATAGTTCACGTGGGGATTATAATAAAGAATAAATTTTAAAACCAGTCCTTAAGACAGAGGAGCTAGCGATAGGGAAAAAATAAAAAGGAGACTTTCCTATGAGCTCTATGGCATTTGTGTTGCACAGTACCAAAAAGAGAAAATTCTTTAACCAAGCGAATACTAAGAAATACCTCGAGTTTTAGTTGGACTCACTATGTGTTTATCGCTTCATTTAATTTATTCAAACACATATTTATTGAATTCCACCTTGTGTGTTGTGGAAATTCAGTGAGCAAGAGAACTGAATAAGATTTAACAGAACAGTTCTTGGTTTCATAAAACCTGCTTACAGAGAATTCTATCCAAGGTCTATAGGACCCAGGGCTTTGAAGTCACTGCAATTCTTCTTTAGTGAAGGACACACTTTGAAGGGATCCTGTCCTTGTATTCTATGACGTGAGAGCTTTCTTAAGCAGCTGTAAAGACATCTAACAGAAGAGCAGATCAAATTAATGAGCTTTTTGTGGTCTCAAGAATGAAAATTGGTGCCAAGAATGAAAATGAGGCCCTCGTGTTTTTAACCACACCCCACAGCCAGGGTATATAAAGAAGGTTCTGAGCCTGGGGAATCATCACACAGAGGAGACACATTCCCCAGCTACCTGATCCCTCCACTCCTGACACCATGCACTGCAACAACTTCTCCGGTGCCGTCTTCCCAGGATGCTACTGGGGCAGCTATGGCTACCCCTTGGGGTACAGCGTGGGCTGTGGCTACGGCAGCACCTTCTCCCCAGTGGGCTATGGCTTCGGTTATGGCTACAATGGCTGTGGGGCCTTCGGCTACAGAAGATACTGGCCATTTGATCTCTACTGATCTGTTGAAATTGCCGAGGCATAGAACCGTCTCTCCCAAGCTGAAAGGCACCCCTCCACGCCTCTCCTTTACTTCCTTCTTTAGTCCTCCTTTGCTCCATGACGTACCAGTCACCGCTTCTCAGACCTAGCTCCAGAGTCCAGAAGGAAGGAATTGAAAAAGCCGATGACGCCTCCAGCCGCCTTCCCTGGATGATGTTCTTTGAGACATTTTTAGAAACTTGACGCCCAACGACGTATTTCTTCTGAATTTTTCACCATGCTCATGACTCTTGATAAAGTTGTGGGTGTGCACGTTGAATTCTCAATAAACTTGTCTCCATCAGCAGAACACTCTCACCTGAGCAGAGTTTCTTTTCTTGGTGTGTGCACGTTTCTGTTACATTGAGTGGGGAGGGAGATGGATTTGTTTTCCTCATGTGGGCTTTAGAAGCAATAAGAAAGAAAATAATCCTTGATCTGGTGAGATAAACAAGCAAGAGGAGGCTACTAGTGAGGGGGGAAAAAAGTCTGTCTTCATCTTTTACTTCTGGTATTTACCTCCAATCCTTGGGGCCAGTGGGGCACCATTCAGTTCTTGGTGTTTCTCATTTCACTGCTCCTTCCCCTCCTCAAGGAAACCCAACATTATCAGGAGGCTTTTCCAGTTATTTCCATATTAGTACAAATGAAACCCACTGTGTTCCCTTTCCCAGGGATGAAAGAATGTAGAAAAAAAAAATACCTTGTTTCCTACAAAAAAATTCTGAGGCCTCAAGTAATAGAGTAGATATAGACATATTTTGGGAGCTTGAGAGTCTTTTAGGGGGAGGGATTATTCCATTATATCAAAACACCTATGGTATTTATTTTACAGCTTAGAAACTCCAGGTAAGAAACAATGACGGAAAGCTTCTTAAACTTTGTACAATTGATACCAGGTAGTGAGTTTTACTCTTTAAAGATATGAGTAACTTTTCATAAACATGGGGAAAAAGTAACTATAAAGTTTCTGAAGATACATTAGCCTTTCTCTGGCTCCTTTAGAGAAAAGAGCTATATTCCTTTCATAAGCCAAGTCAAAAATGTCTCAATCCTCCTGTTGAAAACATTTTATGTATAGTACAAATATTCTTGGTGATAGGAGGATTTGGCTTAACCCTGCACCTTTATTGAATATCTGCACATGTCTATAGTGCCTCTGATTTGCCTCGTAGCTAAAAATGTAAAAGTTATTTGGAGAGATTACTTTAGAAGAGAGTATTTTCTCCACCATATTTTACCCAAAACATATGTCTTTTTAAAAATTCAAAAAACATCTTGTTCAAGGATTTACTTGGTAGATTCTTCCCCGGTAGACTACTGTGATAGCCAATAAAATCTCCAGTTTGAAACTTTCTAGCAGCTGCATATTAATTTGTGTTGAGAATTATAATTTAATCAAACATGCATATTAGAATAGGAAAAGAGACTTTTTTTTTCAAGAATTACAGAGTCAGATTTAAACTAGAAGATGTCTATTTGATCATTCTAGAATGATGGAGTTATATAAAATATGTGTTTAAAGAGAGCTCAGAGAGATATCTTACCCCAGTGTTTCTGAAATTATGGCGTGTGGGAGAATCACTTGGGGAACTTGCAGAAAGTGGAAATTATTATGCCTCGTTTCTAGGAATTTTGACTTGGTACATTTGAGGTATGGTCCAGAAATCTAAATTTTTTTTTCAGCTTAATGGGGGTTTAATTGACAAATAAAAATTGTATAGATTTAAGGTGTACAACAGAATGTTTTGATGTGTGTAGACATTGTGAAATGAGTACCACAGTCAAGCTAATTAACATATTATTCACCACCTCATATGGTGAGGATTTTTATTTCAAGTATATGAAAGGGAGCTCGACATCACTAGTCATTAGGGAAATACAAACCAAAACATAATGAATTATCACCTTACATGTGTTAGAATGGCTCTTATCAAAAAGTTAGAAGGTAAGTGTTGGTAAGGTTGTGGAGAAAAGAGAACTGGGAGTATAAGTTGACTCAGCCACTACAGAAAACAATATGGGGATTTCTCAAAAGATTAAAAATAGATCTATCATATGATCCAGCAGTCCCTCTTCTGGGTATATACCCATAGGAAATGAAATCATAATGTCAAAGAGATATCTGTGCTTCCATGTTCATTGCAGCATTCTTCATTGTAGCTAAGATACAGAAACAGTATCTCTTCATGGAGAGATGAATTGCTAAAGAAAATATAGTATACACACAATGGAATATTATTCAGCCTTAAGAAAGAAGGAAATCTTGTCATTGACAAACAACATGGAAGAACCAGAAATCTAAAGTTTTTAGCTTCTAGCTCAGGTGGTCTAAGTTCCACATTGTAAGAAGCACTGTTTCAGGGTCATTACTTACACACACACACACTCTCTCTCTCTTATTTATCATCTATCTATCCATCTATCCATCCTCAGGTAACTAAATCTTGAGAAAGGAAAATCCTTTACATCACCAGTTAAGGACAAAGGAAGACATCCTTTACATCTAAAGATGTAAGAGATGTGCACTGAAATACATCTATGCTTGGCACCTTTCAATCACTGTACTGGGGCTGAAGGTCCTGATGCCATGCTCTGCTTAAAGGAGAAAGTGTATTATTTGATGATTTTATAAACTCATATTTTCCTATGTAATATGAAAATGTTCTACATTACTTGATGTCATTCAGTGATTTTTAAAGATCTTATCATTTATTTATTTGTCAGAGAGAGAGAGAGAGAGAGAGAGAGAGACTGAGCACAAGCAGGAGAAGTGGCAGGCTAGAGGCAGAGAGAGGATTAAGGAGCCCAATGTAGGACTCGATCCCAGGACCCTGAGCTGAAGGCAGCAGCTTAACCAACTGAGCCTCAGGCATCCCCATTCAGTGATTTTTAACTGTAATTCATTTCTATTACCTATTTTTTAAAAGGCATATATTTAGTCCCTCCTCTCCACCTCCCTTCTGATGGGCAAATCTTCTACAGGGTCTGTGAATTTGTATTTAAACAAATACCCCTAAGTCACTCACCTTTGGGCCACCAATTTGGAACAATTACAGGGTTCTTTATCATGGGTTTTCATAGACTATCCTTTTAGCTTTCTTCTATTTATTTGGAAACTGGGAACTAAGATGTTTCATTTATATTTATGACTTGGATTCATCTCAGGTCACACATGAAGAAAAGTACTGTTTTTCTTTCCTACCTTCCCATTAATTTTTTATTGTTCTTAATTATCTGAAAAGCTAAGTTATGTATATTTAAGATTTCCTTGCTGAATAGAACCTGTGGAACCCAGAAAGGTGATTTGAATATTAAAGGAATCTTATTGACAGAAGAACCTTTGAGAAAAAGAGAAAGGGAAACGAAAAAAAATTTTTCCTTTGCATTTTAGGATGGTATAGAGTAATTGTTCCCAGAAGAAAGGCATGGTTAGAGGATATTCTGAAGTACTCCTTGAATTCTGAGTCTGCAACTAAGTGTTGCATAGACAAAACTGCCTGGCATCACCCTCACTTGAGTGCAGAGGGCAGTGTTATTTCTACTCTGCTTACCATTTTCTTTTCTTTTTTTTTTTTTAAATTTATTTTTTATTTATTTTCAGCATAACAGTATTCATTGTTTTTGCACCACACCCAGTGCTCCATGCAATCTGTGCCCTCTCTAATACCCACCACCTGGTTCCCCCAACCTCCACCACCCCCCCTCCACTTTAAACCCTTCAGACTGTTTTTCAGAGTCCACAGTCTCTCATGGTTCACCTCCCGTTCCAATTTCCCCCAACTTCTTTTTTTTTTTTTAATTTTTTATTTTTTATAAACATATATTTTTATCCATTTTCTTAATGACTTGTTTGCATCTCTATAAAAGAGGGATATCAAGTGCTCCAAGTTTCTTGATTTTATTTAGAGCACTTCTACATTCTATGTATCAAAAACATATTCTTAGGTGTCTCATTAACACCCACCACCTGGTTCTAGGCTTCCTGTCCACTCTCCGAAGCCCTCAGTTCTGATCATTAGACTCTCTGTTCCTTGATTACTCTGAAGCAATGATTCATTATTGTAGTTTAATATATGAATGCTAATGAATATTTACACATTTGGTGCACAGGAAAGTTTAAACTCCCCCCAAATTTTCCAGATAGAAAATGTGCCGTGTGATACCTTGCTCAACATTTCCCAAATACTCTCTAAAGGCTATTTTGAAGGTATCTGTTATCTTCCTCCATTGCATGGTCAGTAGAGAAATGCTCTCCATGTTACTCCTTATGTGAACACAGTATTTGATGACCCAATCCAAAAAAAAATGTTGGCTGTGAAGTTATGACCATCAAGAATGTGAAGAGTGAGTCTAATGTATGTAGGAGATCCTATGCCGTATTTACATTGTTCTAGCATATAATAAGGGACCAAATGATTCTCCGTCACTCCCATTTTTCTTTTGCCTGCATTCTTCTGCTTTTTGTTCTATACCTTTGTTCTTAAGTTTCTTACTTCTCAGAGAATCACAGGATTCTCTTCTATTCCCATAGATCATATTAAGGCAGGGTTAATTCTGAAGCAGATTTATGATCAAGAGAAGCATCTTTCCAGTACAGAGGAACCTTCAGTCAAAATAAATCATCATTTTCAGAGATTCACACTGGCCTTGCCTTCCAGGATCCCTCCCCCAACAATGGTGAAGGGCTTTCAGCCATGGTAGACACCTAAGGAAGACCATCAGATACCTTACAAGTTAGAGGTTTCCTTTACTTACTGAAGATACTAAGGAAACATAAACATAAGACACTGAGGAATAAATGGTTGACACTGGCATTTGATAAAAAATTTTTAAGGGGAAATTCTTTTTTTCTTATTCAAAGAAGAGTTTGCCTGCTCTTCTGTCAAAAACTCCAGACAAAGGCAAAACAGAAACTGGAAATGCTTCATACTCAAATGGATGTGATTTTTGATTTCCTGTAATTCTCCTTCAGCTACAGGGTGGTCTTTCTCAAAACCAGCAACCAACCAGCCAACAAACCAACCTAACAACCAACACTGTGTACTCGACAATAGCATAACTACTTTTGAGCTAAATGTTTGGTAAGCATCTTTTTCATCCCACTGATCTCTTACAATACTGAGAACTTCTAAAATGGGTTTATTTGAGATTTTAGCTAAGGCTATCATTTGGAGGATGATTTCTCAGTCATTTCAATGACAAAAAAAGTTAGACAAAGATAACTAACATTTAGTATGTTCCTGGGCTTGTAGTAAGTCATTACTCCTGTTTACACACTCAGGAGGTTGGTTTTCTTCCAGGTTCTATTTGATTCATGAGGAAGCTGAAATTCAGAAAGTTCAAATTACGTGTTCATGCCTCAAGGCTGGAGAGAGAGAGCAGGATTCTAATCAGCTTTGTTTGATGCCTTTCTCCTACTAACCTGAGTTGACTCCAATTTTGTCCTGTAGAACTGTGTGCTCCACGAAGGGACCTTACCTGTCCATTCACCAAAACAAAACACAGCATTGGGCTCCTCTTGAGTCTCCAGTAAATACATTGTGAATGAAAAGGCAGGATGTTATTTTTTTCAAATTAAACTAAAGAGTCTCCAATCACGGCAATAGAGTCTTCTGAAAATCATTTGTTCAAGTCTGAAAATGGTAAGATTTGGTTTGGGTTTGTTTGTTTGTTTGTTTTTGCAACACCCAAGAGAGATTTCATAAGCGTGTGGGCCCTGAGCCCAGAAACATTCTTGACATGGAGGAGAGAACTATGGATGCCATTTGGTCAGGATCTACCAAAAGGATGAAGCAATAATATCATGCAGCAGCTTCACTTCCCCCAGCTCTGTCAATGCCATTTATTCAACTGTGTTTTTTTTAGAATTTTACAGAAATCAAATATAGTTTTGTATTTTTCAATATAATTCTTTATAAATGTAAAAATAATTTGATGTTCTAAGAATGATGAGATGAGTGAGCTCTTCAAAGTTGCACAGTCCAGAAATAGAAGGCCAATAAAGAAGGCAATAAAGGGAAGAGGAAGAGGCATGTTCACCTGACAAAGATTTTCAACTTGGCCAAATAGTCAGTCTCCTCTGAATTCTCTTCTCAACTAAGCTCTAACTTTTGGCTTTCCATGTTTATCTCTGCTTTGTCAAATTTTAGTAAGAAACCTGCTAAGTGAGTTAAGTGACAACCCCCTATCTAACCCCTCTACCTAATCCCCCACCCCCCCAGTATCTGATCACCCTCCATATCAGGCTCCTCACCCTCCACCATCTCCTATGATGACACCTGATCGCCCTGGATGCCTTCAGCAAGAATCCTGCTAGATTGGTTTAGCCTGAAACCAACCCCCTTCCTGCCTACCCTTGATACTTTCTCTTGGTAATTTTCCATCCACCGACTCCTGCCCTATTCCTTGGCTATAAATGCCCACATTTCCTTATATGCAGAGTTGAGCCCAATCTCTCTTCACTATTATAAAAGTCATACTATTGTTCTATAGTGGCTCCCCTTGAATAAAGTCAGGCTTCCAATCTTTAACAAGTGTCATGAATAATTTTTTAAAATACATCTCAGCTCTCTACATTCCTTGACTGCTTATAAATTTTGTTTTTGTAATTTATAATATCAAAAGAAACTTGACTTTGTCACCTGAGTGCTATGGTACACTCTTTCTGGTCCTTAAGGCTTAATTCATCTGTACCATTTTATACATGTACAAACTCCTACTGTAATCTCTGCCCCACTGCGTCCACTCAGCGTTTTATAATTATGGTATTTAACTGTATGTATTTATTTTGATTGTAGGCTTATTTGTCTTGCCTTTGCTTCTAGTTTGAAAGGTTTGTTAGATCAACAAGCTCTTTAATATCTATACCTCAAATGCAGGTATAGAGTTTTATGAAGCATGAGGACATTCAGTAAATTCCTGTGCACTAAAAACATGGTTTGGTGTTGCAGCCAGCATGTTTTTTGTTGTTGAGAAGTCTGATAATTGGAGGCTTAAATTTGCAGTCTGGTTTAATCCAAGACTTTGAAGACCCAGCAGTAACTTCTCATTACAGGGACAAACCCATAAAGAAGAATTCCTTTTTGGCAGTTAGTCAAGCGCAGACTTTTTTCAAAAATAATGAGGATCACTTCTTTTTCCAATGAGATCTAGAAGATTAATGAGAACTTTAATTCCCTTGATGAAGGAGGTACATTTCTTCATTATAGCCCTCCACTGAGGTTATACTAGTCACAGAGGGAGAAGGATCCCATTTCATGCTGTAACCATCAGCCGTGACGCCTGATCAAATCCTTATCCATGGACAATGCATTGTGACCTCTTCCCTGATGACTTCAACTCAAGAGCCTACTGTAGGAGTTATGGGTATCCCTGGGCCACCTTATTCTGCACATTGTAGCACTTTCTCACCTGTGGGCTGTGACCTGGATTATGGCTGTAGTAGTTTTTGACCACTTGGCTACACCGGGTAACAGGAGTCTGCTTGTTGATCTGCACTTTTAAGAGTTAGATTTGGAGTAAACAAAAGAAAACAATGATTTAATATACATATATATTGTACCTTATGATTTCACTCTATATTTATGTACATTGCCTTCTGAGAACTTCAAAACCTCTTAAATTAGGAAAGGCACTTATCTCTTCTTTACAACTTTACGATTGAGGTACAGAATGTGGTGTTACTGTGAAAGGTCAGGCAAACAATATGCTGATCTCAGACCAGAATTCAAATCTTCTGATTTTACAACTGTGGTCCCATCATTATATTACATATTGACCAAACTACATTCTAGTAAGTGATATAAGCAGAAATACAAGGAAGTCCATGCAAGGTTTAGATACAACCTTGGACATTTTACCATACTTTATTGAAAGAAATAAAGAAATATATTGGTGTATTCTCAACTTTGAAGGCTAACACTTTGTTCTTCCACCTCATATTAAATATAGTCCCAATAGGATTATTTAAGATTTTATTTATTTGTTTGAGAAAGAGAGAGCAAGAGAGGGCATGAGCAGGGGGAGGGACAGTGGGAGGAGGAGAGGGAGATTCCCTGCTAAGCAGGGAGCCCACCCCCTCAGTAGGGCTTGATTTCCAGACTTGTGATCATGAGCTGCGCTGAAGAAAGAGGCTTAACATTTGGATTAGTGTGGCCAATGGTTTATCGATCTTATTGATTCTTTCAAAAAAACAGCTTCTAGTTTCATTGATACGTTCTACTGTATCTCTGGTTTCTACCTCATTGATCTCAGCTCTAACCTTGATTATTTCCCTTCTTATGTGTGGAGTTGGTTTGATTTGTTGTTGATTCTCCAGTTCTTTAAGGTGTCGAGACAGCTGCTGTGTTCTGCATTTTTCAATTTTTTTGAGGGAGGCTTGGATGGTTATGTATTTCCCCCTTAGGACTTTATGGGATACGCCTTTGCTATATCCCATATGTTTTGGACCGAAGTGTCTTCATTCTCATTGGTTTCCATGAATTGTTTCAGTTCTTCTTTGATATCCTGGTTGATCTAAGCATTCTTAAGCAAGGTGGTCTTTGGTGTTTGAGTTCCTTCAGAACTTTTCCTTGTGATTGAGCTCCAGTTTCAAAGCATTGTGATCTGAGAATATGAAGGGAATAATCTCAGTCTTTTGGTATTGGTTGAGTCCTGATTTGTGACCCAGTATGTGGTCTATTCTTGAGAAGGTTCCATGTGCACTTGAGAAGAATGAGTATTCTGTTGTTTTAGGGTGGAATGTTCTGTATATATCTATGAGGTCCATCTGCTCCAATGTGCCATTCAATGCTCTTGTTTATTTATTTTCTGCTTCGATGATCTGTCTATTTCTGAGAGAGGTGTGTTAAGATCTCCTACTATTAGTGTATTCATATCAATATGACTCTTTATCTTGATTAACAGTTTTCTTATGTAATTGGCTGCTCCCATATTGGAGGCATAGATATTTACAATTGTTAGATCATCTTGGTGGATAGTCCTTTTAAGGATTATGTAGTGTCCTTCTGTATCTCTGACTACAGTCTTTAGTTTAAAATCTAATTTATCTGATATGAGAATCACTACCCCAGCCTTCTTTTGAGGTGCATTGGCATGAAAAATGCTTCTCCATCCCTTCATTTTCAGTCTGGGTGTATCTTTAGGTTCAAAACGGGTCTCTTGTAGACAACATATGGATGGGTCCTGTTGTTTTATCCAATCTGTAACCCTGTGCCATTTTATGGGTGCATTTAGGCCATTCACATTGAGAGTGATTATTGACAGATACGTTTTCATTGACATCGTGTTACCTTTGAAGTCTTTCTTTCTGTAGATTGTCTCTATATTTCTGTTCAATGCTATTCTTAGAATTTTTCCTCTTTTATAGAACCCCCCTTAATATAATAACAATGAAAATACAGAAAGGGAAATTAGAGAATCGATTCCATTTACTATAACACCAAGAACCATAAGATACCTGGGAATAAACCTAACCAAAGAGGTAAAGGATCTGTACTTGAGGAACTACAGAACACTCATGAAAGAAATTGAAGAAGACACAAAAAGATGGAAGACCATTCCATGCTCTTGGACTGGAAAAATAAACATTGTTAAAATGTCTATACTGCCTAGAGCAATCTATACTTTTAATGCCATTCTGATCAAAATTCCACCGCTTTCTTCAAAGAGCTGAAGCAAATAATCCAAAAATTTATATGGACTCAGAAGAGACCCCGAATCGCTAAGGAAATGTTGAAAAACAAAAATAAAACTGGTGGCATCACGTTACCTGATTTCAAGCTTTACTACAAAGCTGTGATCACCAAGACAGGATGGTACTGGCATAAAAACAGACACATAGACCAGTGAACAGAGTAGAGAGCCCAGATATGGACCCTCAACTCTATGGTCAAATAATCTTCGACAAAACAGGAAAAAATATACAGTGGAAAAAAGACAGTCTCTTCAATAAATGGTGCTGGGAAAACTGGACAGCTATGTGTGTAGAAGAATGAAACTCGACCATTCTCTTACACCGTACACAAAGATAAACTCAAAATGGATAAAAGACCTCAACGTGAGACAGGAATCCATCAGAATCCTAGAGGAGAACATAGGCAGTAATCTCTTCGATATCACCACAGCAACTTCTTTCAAAATACGTCTCCAAAGGCAAAGGAAACAAAAGTGAAAATAAACTTTTGGGACTTCATCAAAATCAAAAGCTTCTGCACAGCAAAGGAAACAGTCAAAAAGACAAAGAGGCAACCCACGGAATGGGAGAAGATATTTGCAAATGCCAGTATAGACAAAAGATTGATATCCACGATCTATAATGAACTTTTCAAACTCAACACACATGAAACAGACAAGCGTATCAAAAAATGGGCAGAAGATATGAACAGACACTTCTCCAATGAAGACATACAAATGGCTATCAGACACATGAAAAAATGTTCATCATCACTAGCCATCAGGGAGATTCAAATGGAAACCACATTGAGATTTCACCTTACACCAGTTAGAATGGCCGATATTAACAAGACAGGAAACAACATGTGTTGGAAGGGATGTGGAGAAAGGGGAACCCTTTGTTCCCCTTTGGTGGGAATGCAAGTTGGTGCAGCCTCTTTGGAGAACAGTGTGGAGATTCCTCAAGAAATTAAAAGTATAACTTCCCTATAACCCTGCAATTGCAATCCTGGGTATTTACCCCAAAGATACAGATGTAGTGAAAAGAAGGGCCATCTGTACTCCAATGTTTATAGCAGCAATGGCCATGGTCGCCAAACTGTGGAAAGAACCAAGATGCCCTTCAATGGGTGAATGGATAAGGAAAATGTGGTCCATATACACTATGGAGTATTCTCCATCAGAAAGGATGAATACCAAACTTTTGTAGCAACATGGATGGTACTGGAAGAGATTATGCTGAGTGAAATAAGTCAAGCACAGAGAGTCAATTATCATATGGTTTCACTTGTTTGTGGAACATAACAAATAGTATGGAGGACATGGGGAGTTAGAGAGGAGAAGGGAGTTGGGGGAAATTGGAAGGGAGGTGAACCATGAGAGACTATGGACTCTGAAAAACAATCTGAGGGTTTTGAAGGGGCGGGGGGTGGGAGGTTGGGGGAACCAGGTGGTGGGTATTATAGAGGGCATGGATTGCATGGAGCACTGGGTGAGGTGAAAAAATAATGAATACTGTTATGCTGAAAAGAAAAAGAAAGAAAGAAAGAAAGAAAGAAAGAAAGAAAGAAAGAAAGAAAGAGGCTTAACAGACTGAGCCAGCTAGGCACTGCTGCCATGGGATTCTTGATATGATTTGGATTCCTATCCAAAGGTGGATTAAACATGAGCAATCCAGGGTTAACTAGAAATCTGAAGATATTCTTTTCATTAACTCTTCTAAAATATACACCAAGCTCTATGCCATCTTCTGTTAAACTTTTCTAAAAATGGGGTATTTCAAGGAATTCAGTAAAAATTGGAAGAATTATTTTATTTTATTAAATTTGCACTTTGATACTATAATCTAGTGCTTTTTTTTTTTCCTATTTCAGTCATCTCATGGGGCTTTTCATTAATATTGGTTGTATCTCAGTAATATTGATTGCACTGGATACTATTCCAGTAATACCGAATAGCTAAATAAATGGAAGCTGTTTACCTTAATGATTTAAATATATGTAAGATGTAGAGTCGGTTCACAAATTCTTTAAGTTTTGGTTGAAAGGCTAATGTTACATTTCTGAAGTGTTTTTCTCATTCTGAGTGCTGATTTATAATTAGTCATGCAAAGTCATGTTTCTTGAGGGTAGATCATTGAGAGAAACTACATCTGTCTTTCATCTCACATGGTTGACCCTGTGAAATATGCCATTCTCTTCATTATTTTCTCATGCCTGATAGATCTTGGTTAGAATCAATGCTATTTAATAAACTTAGAACCTAAACATGGTTCATAATTCCATGACAAAGGAGGAACAGTGAAGAAACTAAACATTCATTAAAAAGTTAAAGAAGGTAGTGGCCATCCTCAAAAACTGATTAAATGCTCATAAATATAAAAATATATTTCCTCATAATGATAAATGTCAAGAGATAACTGAATACAAAATAATTCCAATTACATTGTGGAGCAGATTCTTAATGAGAAATAAACACTTCTGGATCTTATGAGGTATGATTAGCAGAAGATTTGCATTAGTTTTGAAACATCTATAATGGGGGTCAATCATGCATTAAAAATTTCTTAGAAGAATCTCTGGGCATATTTATTTAACCCCAAAGTATAGATGGCATTAATAGTCCATTTTTTGTGACCAGGAAATATCTGTAATCTCACAAGCAATGTTAGATAATACAGTAAGAATATTTCTGATTATTTGGAAGCCTGATTTTTGATGGTTACATTTCAGTAGCTTTCTGATTAGAAGGGCAAACTCATTAGAAGCAGTTGGTTAACGCCAAATCATTTTAAGGAGCAATGAAGACTCCAAGGAACAAGGGAGCTATTTGTTAGCAGACTTTCTCAGACTGTGGGGCTGTATGAGAGACCTTGGGCAGATGGAATAAGTCATTCTCAGGAAGCATGGTCTTTGCTACTAAATACCCATCTCGTAACAGACTGTCCTTTGGCTTCTTCATGGAAGCATCTACTTAGGATCCTACTAAGCAGTTTCAGTTTGGGGTAGGTGTTGGCTGTGGTTATGGCCATACCACTCCCCAGTGGGTTATAGCTTTGGATATGGATATGGTGGCTTCTGGCCACTTGACTACAGAAGATATTGGACACTTGACCTCTATTAAACAACCACTGACAATGTGAACTATGTCATAATCTGTATCCTCAGGAACTAATGTTGAAGAGATATTTTATGGACAGCTTCCTAGAGGATAAAATGTGAACTTCAGATTCTCTACATATTGAAATGGCAAAGTAGAATGATCATGACCTTTGTGGATTGAACCTTAATTGAAGTCTCAATTTTTCTTGATAGAATGCTGTACCTTATTTTAAATTACCCCAGAGTATTTGATTTTCAGGTTTCCCGCTAACTTCTGGCTTCCCTTTTTAAAATGACTTCCTTATTCTAATAAATATGCTTAATTTAGCCTATAAATGTGATATTCAATCTTGTTCTTTTCTCTTGATTCATTCTTTGTGGATGTATTTTTCAACCACATTTTGCAATGAACACAATACTTTGCTATTCAAAGCATTCTATCTACTAAAAGGACATTGATTTAAGGAAAAAGTAGACAGTACATGGTGACTTTGCATGGGCTCTTCTAGCCTTCCTCTTATTCGAATATATTATACTCTCAAGTAAGAAATCTGGGGACTAAATTTAGCCTTAACTTCTCTAATCTTCAGATTTCCAGTGTGTTGTATTCCTCGGTAAGGTTTTTTAACTTTTTTTTTTTTTTTTTTTTTTTTTTTAAGGGAAAGAGTGAGTGGTAGAGGGAAGAGGGAGAGAGAGAAACAATCTCACTACTGAGATCATGGCCTGAGCTGAAATCAAGAATCAGATGCTCAACCATCTGAGCCACCCCAGTGTCCCAGGATTTTTAGCTTTTAAACAATGCTTTCCCGTTTCCTATTGTTTTTATTCTGGCTCAATGCTTACAATGTCAACAAGAAGGATCAATTGATAGAAACTATATTGAAATTTGCATCCTTTCTATGTCCATCATATTCTGTTTTCAGTTTGCTTTGTGTTTATATCGCTAATTTCTTGAGTCTGTTATATGAGTTTAATGGCTAAAAAAATTACTAACAGAAAGATAAAATTATGAATTAAAGTAAATTCCAGTGATGTCAGGGTGGTATTTGCCTCACATGACTGGCTAATAAAGGTTATTGTCTTGAGTATTTTCAATTGACTATATGAAAGAAAATGAGAAATACATTTTAAACTCCTTTAAATATAAAAGGTCAAGAATGGTGAATTCTGTTATAATGAGTTGTATTTCACATTTTGGTTTATTCCTGAATCACCAAAGTTGACATCTTAAAAATGGACAAGGAAGACAAATGGCAAAAAAAAATAAAAATAAATAAAAAAAATAAAAAAAAATCAATCACTGCTTTAGGGGATCAAACCAGAGCAAAACCAAGTCCCCAGAATAATATTTGTATCCTGCTGGGGCACTGGCATTTTACACTCATGGCATTTCATTGAGTTAGCTGTTGATGCTAAATAATCTTTTTTAAATTTTTAAATTAAAAGTTTACTTTTTAAATTAAAGAGTTTACTTTTTTATATATAGAATTGAATATTGAATTAGCCATTGATGCTAAATAATCTTTAAAAAAATGTTTATTTATTTATTTTTAGAAAGGAGAGAGCAGAGGGTAGGGGAAGAGGGAGAGAGAGAGAATCTCAAGCAGACTCCTGCTGAACATGGAGCCCCAGGTAGGGCTCAATCTCAGGACCATGAGATCATGACCTGAGCCCAATGATCAACTGACTGAGCCACAAAGGTACTCTTAAATAATCTTTAAAAAAATAATCATCTTGTTATTAAATATCACTTTAAGAATATTTTTGTAATTACCATTGTAATTGAGTTTCTATTTCTTATGATCCCCTTCAATGCCAGTCTATGTGGCAATATTAAAACAAAATCTCATATAAGGCATTCCTATAAGTAGTAAAACAATGTAATATAGATTTAAAACTTTATGAAGATATAGATTCTAAGTTCTATGAAGAATATCACTTTATCTAACAATATAATCTGGAGCATCAAAGGAAGGATTCTTATTCCTTTAGGGAAATTCTCTACCAAGCTAGATTTTAAGTTGTTTTTTTCTTAATCAAGATACAGTAAAATTGTGTACATGTTTTAAGACATTCATGAACCTATATAATTATCAAGATAATCAGGATACAGAACAGTTCCATCACCTTCAAACATTCTGTTATGCTGAAGTGATTTTAGTCACACTCTCTTCCGTAATTTTTGACAATGATTGATCTGTTCCCTGTCGTAGTTTTTTCTTTTTGACAAGGTCATATAAATGGAATTATATAATGTACAATCTTTGAAACAGACTTCTTTAGGTATGTCTCATACAGGGTTTGCTAAACTCCTTGAATCTGTCTCTGGTTAAAAATAGGCTAAGAGCTGGGGTGCTTGGGTGGCTCAGTGGGTTAAGTCTCTGCCTTCAGCTCAGGTCATGATCCCAGGGTCCTGGGATTGAGCCCCGCATTGGACTCTCTGCTCAGCAGGGAGCCTGCTTCCCGTCCTCTCTCTCTGCCTGCCTCTCCGCCTACTTGTGATCTCTATCTGTCAAATAAATAACTAAATAAAATCTTTAAAAAAAAATAGGCTAAGAACCTATTTGGGGCAAGCCTGAATTTCTAGGTTGACTGGCTTAGTCCCTGAAGGAGAGAAAAAATATGAGAATAGAAAATCTGGTAGTTTCTTGGGACGCCTGGGAGGCTTACTTGGTTAAGCGGCTGCCTTTGGCTCAGGTTATGATCCCAGCGTCCTGGGATGGAGGCCTGCATAAGCCTTCCTACTCCGAGGGAAGTCTCCTTCTCCCTCTGCCCTTCCCCCTACTCGTGTTTTCTTTCTCTCTCTCTAATGCATAAATAAAATCTTAAAAAAAAAAGAAAAGAAAATCTGGTAGTTTCTTTTTTTTTTTTTAATATTTTATTTATTTATTTGACAGACAGAGATCATAGATAGGCAGAGAGACAGGCATAGAGAGAAGGGGGAAGCAGGCTCCCCGCTGAGCAGAGAGCCCAACATGGGGCTCGATCCCAGGACCCTGAGATCATGACCTGAGTGAAGGCAGAGGCTTAACCCACTGAGCCACCCAGGGACCCCAAATCTGGTAGTTTCTTAAGAGTCTTAACAACCTTGACAGATATGTAACACACACAAAATTTATTTTGCAATACCCTGGATTCCATGGTTTTCAGACCTGAGCTTGCAGAGACATTCTAGCCAAGCTGGTAAAGGACACACACTTCAGAGTTCTGCATCCATAGATTCTGGTTTAATACCCGTAGCCACAGTCTATTGGACTGTGCCAGTGGTTTTAACTGGCACCAAATGATCTTGAAGCAGGTGGTGTTGCAATTACCTTTTAAGCAACAGTATTCAAGATAAAGAAATCGACATGTTCACTACCTCTCTACAGGGTCACACAATTAAGTGGTGTTCCCAAACTCGTGAAATCAATTTCAAAGGCGACCCAAAGGAAGTGAAGAGAAAAAGAACAGTTGTCTCTAAAGAGATAAATGCGAGGTAGTGCCAGGGAAAATTGGAGAAATCTTGGCTCAGGAAATTACCACAGAGACCAAATAAGTCATATACCAGGTAGAATCAGCAATGTAGTGTGTAATTAAAAAAGAACTTGATACAAATGTGAGTTCATAGAAGCAGGACATGTAGGAGGTGATAATTAATCCTTCTGCATATGGCACTGTCCAGACCCATATTAGAATACTGATTCTGTTATCATCTGAATTTCATTAAGAATATAAGAAATTGAGGAAGAGTCTAGAGAAAAGCATTACAAGTTATAAAGGAAAAGAAACTGAGCCCCATAGGAACAGATTGCAAGACTATGTGTTGTGATTTGCTTTCATAGAAAAATTAAAATATTCTATTTTTTAATGAATAATTATTTACTGAAAACAGTACAGAAAATAACATAACTATTATCCATTAATCAGGAGTATCTAATAGCTCCCTAGTGCCTGAAAGCAAAATAAAGTTTTTTATCTTTTATAGTGTGATTATTTTGAATGCTCTCTATGTAATGAAAAATTATTTAAAAACATAATTTAAAATGATTGCATCATATTCTCTACAGAAATACAGCATATTTAATTTATTTAATCTTGGTTTTACCTATTTAGGTATTTTCAAGTGCTCATACTTGCAATAGTGTTTTGATAAACATCACTAAATAATCACTATTCCCATTATAATGATTTCCTTTAGAGCTCCAATTAGAGCCAACACAATCAAAGGTCAGAAATATTTTTAGGGTTCAAGACATATGTTATCATCTAATGCCAGGCTATTTCAATGAAAATAAATTTCTCGTTTCTTACTATGCCCTATAGGACCTTGAAGAGAACTTTCCTAAAACCCCTAACTCAATTACTCTGTTTATAGCATTTATTGTCAGTTAAATTATATTATCTATTAGTTAACTATAAAAATGATCAAAGTTCCATGGATATTTGAAAAGAAACTTGTACCAAAACAATAGGTAGCAAAAATGTGGTTTTATGTATGACCTATCCTTCCTACCTTCTCTATCTTTTTCTACCCAACGATACATCTTCAAACACTTCATTTTTTTCACACCTAATCATGTTTGCCTAAAAATTTTAATCTGTTTGCATTTTTTATTTTCTTAATTTTACATGTAATTTATTGGCTTCCTATTATGCAAGAGGGGATTTACACTTTTTTTTGAAGATTTTATTTATTATTTATTTGAGAGAGAGAGAGAGAGAGCAGGCAAGCGCACAAGCCAGGGGAGAAGCAGAGGGAGAGGGAAGGAGCAGACTCCCCACGATGCGGGAAGTCTGACTCAGGGCTCAATCCCAGGACCCTGAAATCGGGACCAGAGTTGAAGGCAGATGCTTAATGATTGAGCCACCCAGGTGCTCTGAGAGTTTACTTTTTTATATATGTACTTCATCCAGAACATCCTTTATTACCAGGTAGATCATGAAGGCTAGATTACTATGATTTTTTTTCTTCTAGAATATCACATTTATGAATATATTTGTGTTCTCATTTACACACTGGGTTTTTTTTTTTTTTAATTTTTTTTTTTAAAGATTTTATTTATTTATTTATTTGACAGAGAGAGAGAGAGATCACAAGTAGGACAGAGGCAGACAGAGAGAGAGGAAGGGAAGCAGGCTCCCTGCTGAGCAGAGAGCCCGATGTGGGACTCGATCCCAGGACCCTGAGATCATGACCTGAGCCGAAGGCAGTGGCTTAACTCACTGAGCCACCCAGGCGCCCTGGTTTTTTTTTTTTTTAATTCAATCTTTTTTCTTTTTTTTTCTCTTTCTCTCTCTGTCTTTCTTTCTTTCTTTTCTTTCTCTCTCTCTCCCTCCCTCCCTCTTCTTCCTTCTTTCTTTCCTTCCTTCCTTCCTTCCCCTCTGAACCTTCCCAGATGGTTCTGTCACACTAGTATTTACACTAGCCTGACCACTTAAGCAGCATTTACCCTAAATCCATGGTGTGTCAGAATTGTGTTTCCTCTCCAGGAATTAATGAACTGCCTAAATTTTCCACAAACAAGCCCTCCAAAGTCTGACAGAACTACAAAATTCCTTACCATCGTTTTGTACATATCAGGAAATACACCGTTTCCCTTTTGCCCCTAGAAATATTTCCCTTGGAACGCTCTGTACTTCTGCTCCCTTTGGGACCTGGACTGCTGTTCCCTGGGCTGGTGACATATCTCGAATTCCCTTAATCCCCATGCCCCCACTTTTCACACCACTTATTGCCTGGACCCATGTTTGGATCTCTGGGTGTCTGGCTAGTGGGTCTTTAGGTAAACTTTCTGATACCCTGTGTGTCTGAAAATATTTTGTTTTACCCTGATAGTTTGTAAATGGACTGGTTTTCTAGATTAGAAATAATTTTCTTTCATTTTACCGAAAACATTGCTTCATTTTTCTTCTGGATTTCAATTTTGCTTTGGAGATATCTAAAGCCTTCTGATCTCTAGTCCTTTGCATTGTCGGGGTCAAGGGTAGTCCACCCAGAAATGTGCTGCATTGGCATCTTGATTATTTTACATAAAGGATAAGACACAGCCTATGCTATTTCAGACCCTCTGTCCCTCTGAAAGCAGGAAATAAATCTCCCATGTGAAAGGCACACTCCCTGTAGGAGGAGGTAAAGATTTATCCTCATCATCAGATACAGGAAATGTAAAGCTGAGAAAATTATATAACAATGTTTATTACTTTTTAGTAATTTACTACCCAGTCCAAATTCTGCTTAAAATTCCTTCCTAATCAAAGGTCCCAAAGTTAAGTTTTTATTGTCCTGGCAATTCCTCACAGATGTATTGTCATCTTGTCTAAAAAGTTTTACACTGCCTGCCTTGATCATTCTTTTGGGTCTCAACTATGTTATTGGACCTCTGTGTACAGATAATTCAACTCCCCCACCCCATGTTAATCTGTCTCATGTCAACCTAATTTTTAGTCTAGCTAGAGCCTCGGACTCAGGAAAATTTCTCCTTTCCCTTTGTATGCACACTTTTTTCCTCCCCTCTGTGAAAGCTTTCAAAATTCTCTTCTTATAGATACTGGCCTGGAAATAAATTTTAAGATAAATTTTATTACCAGGTAAATCATGAAGGACATATTCCTGTGATTTTTTTCTTTTTCTTCTAGAATATCACATTAATGAATATTTATGTTCTCTTTTACATGCTGTTTTTTTTTTTTAATAGTCAATCTTCCTTCCTTCCTTTCTTTTCCTTTCTTCTTTCTTTCAATTCTGTTTCTCTGAGAAGATTCTTTCCACTTGTCATGACTCATGTCACAAGTCAACTAAAGGGAAAAAATAAAACTGTACAATTATCAACAGGATGAGAAGAGAAGGCGATAAAACATCAGTGATCTTTGTAAACTGACTGGTTGGTTGAGCTAAACTTAGTAGTGACAGTCAGTAAAATGGTGAGGCCAGCGCTCAGGCCAACATCACACCCATGTGATGAGCACACCTATGGGACATGAACGGCAATAAATCCGAGCAAGAGGCAGGATTGGGCATGCAAGCAAAAAAGTGTTAGTGACCGTCTTGAGGATGTTCACATTCCATCACTTGCCAGCGTGTTGTTTCTTATAATCTTGTATTCAGATATCCTGGCTACATTCTGTCTTTAAGGCTTATCTAAATAATCCTATCGATCTTCATAGACTCCTAACCTTCTTTTTGACAGCCACAATTACCCCGTCACATACCTGGGATTCTGGCACATGATTTTTTGTTAGCAGATATTGTGTGAAACACTATCATTGGCTCTAATTTTGCCTTGAAAGTAAAAGAACTTGACTTTTTACTGAACTTCATAATAGTGACTCCTGTTTACCTTCTGAACTTCTATTTGTGAAAGCAAAAGAGTTTGCCTTACGTTTGCACGGCAATTCACAGTATTTCATTGATTGTGCCAGTACCTCAGGGATTTTCTGTGACTGTATCAATACTTTGTGGTTCTCAGCATAATATTGGAACCAGTAGAAAAGTAGAACTCTAGAGCCAGGATGGAATTTCTGTAGGTTTTGAGGTCCCGTCCAGAGACCTACTGAATAGATAAGGTGTGTTTATGTTGCTTTACTGTGATGATGACAAATCAAAATGCAGAAGAGGCTTCATTTTCAAATGTGCTTCTTGAGCAGGCCTTAGTTGTCTCTGTTTGGGCTTTCCCTCAGCTCAGGGACCAGCAGCTATAAAAGTTACTATAATCCCTATTGAGGAAAAGTAGTCATTAAAACACTGTAACGTTCTGAAAAGCAAGTGAAGCCATTTGTCACCTGAATGCTTGTTAAGAGAAATAGCATACTGTGGTGACAGGCCCACAGTGTTAGTTAATGTTGGCAGTTACTCTGCCTAGGGTCTTTCAGTCTCTCAGGATAATATTTGTGGGCAATGGCTCCATTTGGATGTGTCCTGTTGGTTGTTTGGCTTCCTAGTGGGAGTGTAAGTGTTGTACCAGCAGCAGCCAATGCCCTATGTTGGGAGAAGCAACATCCTCAGTTAAGTGAGGTTTGTTCAGAGATCCCCAGTTTCTGGGGAAAGTTCACCTCGTCAAAGGTTTTGAGAGGCGATATGAGATTTTATGAGAGGACAAAGAAATCTCAGGATTTTTGAGCAGAATAGAACATAGCCTGGTTTTAGAGCTTTAGATCAGGGAACACAAATTAAAGATCGCCATTTCTTGGTGTAGGGTACACATTGAGGGAGGTTTGGGGAATTACAACTTAACCTCAAAGCATATTTAAGCATCTTTAAAGAATATAATGTCACGTCTTGTTTAAGAGGACAACAGATACATGAGGTTTACTATTTTCTTTAAATCCGTTAATAGAATATGAGCCAGGATAGTAGCAGTATCCCACCCTCTCTGCTACGTAGGTATAAATGGACTTGTGGATCATGGAGATTGGGCTAGACTAATTTTGAATATTCGCTCCTGGATATCAGAAGATGCCCTTAATCCCAATATGTTATACTACAGAAACTACTGTTCTGGCTGGTTTCTGCTCCCCCTGACCCCTCCTCACCTCTCCAAGGCTTCTCTGGACCTTGTGACTCAGTCTTTGGAAACCTGAGTTACAACTGGGAATCTAGCTATGGGTATGGTTATTGCTGTTGGTATTTCCAATGATGGGGAGCTAGATGTGGACGTGACTCTTTGCTGGCTGGGGAAATGGAAAGATTCCAGCTTGCTGTGGAAGATACTGGTCAACTAACTGGACCCTGCCCCTTTTCAACTGGGGTCTTCTATACCATGATCACCACGACATGTCATCTCATCTGCCTGCTCAGCTCACACTTTGGCACCAATTCCTGTATTATTTTTGGTAACAATTTCCCTGTCCTTTGTTGTCCTTGTGAATCTAAATGCAAGTGTCGAACTGACGTTTTTACTGCAAAGGGGATCGACTGGAATACATTTTATTGAAGTTCTTCAGATATTCTGCATTTAAAGGTCCCTTTTGCTCTTAATGGAGTGTTATGCTTTGGTCATGGAGTTTATAGTTCACTTCAGTTAAAGTTAGGGGTCATTTTTCTATGCTGATTTTTCTAAGTGGTACGATTGCCTTCTGAAAGAAAGCCAACCTCAAAGTAAGTTAGTAAATGCTTTATTCACTGTCTTACTGGAGACTACAGCATGGGAGATAGGATTTCAGATTGCCCTGAGGAACTGCTCCTAAATTCATTAGCTATAGGGGATAATGTATGCAAAAAGGGCTAGTGGTATATGTGCTTACAAGCAATTCTCTAAATAGTTTGCATTGTACAAGGTATCAGTTTTTTACAGTTATGAAAATTAAGGTTTACCGATTTCCACATAGACTCATGAAAGACCCTTAAAACATCTCACATATTATGTTTCGATCATATCTGATTGTTAAAAAACATTGCCTGCATGCCTCTGGTGAAATGGTTTTCCAATCTTCCCACTTTTCATTATCTCCTGAGGTCACTTGAGATGGTCACAAAAGGATGACATCAGTCACTCACTGAAGCTTAACTGCCTACTCTCTACCTACGGTAGCAATTGCTGATTTTTCTTTCTGATTTTGAGAAGTTGCTTTTATTGTATTATTGTTGTTATGTATTTTTTTTTTTTTTAATTCTGTTTGAGTTTGGGTCCTTGGTTTAGGTCTGTGTGCTAGATCCCAGAATATTTTGTTGCTAGTTTTGCTTACTTGTTTCTTAAATTTGCCCTCTGTTTGACTTCTTCATGATTTTCAAATTTCAGACCTTCATAGCTGGGTAGTTTTTTTTTTTTTGTTTTTTTTTTTTTTTCCTGTTCTGAAAAGCTCCTAATCTATGTCTAGATTTTGGGCTTTCTTTTAAGATTGTGGTTCTCTCAGTGTCCTCTCTTTTGATCACTGTTAAAACACTAAAGTATTTTGACCTGTATTGTGTCAAAGGAAAAAAATTCAACTGAGTAAATTTGAAGGTCTAATTGGTTTTTTCAATGATTCATGAATCTGGTAGCACCCCTTCCAGAAAGTAGAGGGGGAGTTCTGAGGAGTTGTACAAAAAGGGAAGATTTTTATAGGAAAGAAAGTGGGTCAAGAGAGTTATTAGTAAAAGAAAGAAAATAGAAAAGATAGTTCCAGGTAAGCTCACTTCCTCTTAGGGGGAAGGGGCAGGCGATCTTATAGGGTGGATGACCTCATCTTTCTTGGGAGGGTTGGCAGGGCTCATTGGACAGATTATCTCACTGGTGTTGATCAGAAAATTTCTGACTGACTGGTGAAGACTATATTTCTGGAAGAGGTTGAAATGGTAATTATGTTATATCTTAAGCCCTGGATTTGGTGACTTAGCCCAAGTGATACCATTTTGGGCTTATAGTTTCCTGTTTCAAAGTGATACCAAAGAGGGGCACCTGGGTGACTCAGTTGGTTAAAGGTGATATCAAAGGTATACATAAAGGAAAATTCCTGTGTCCTGAAATAATGTGACACCTCTCCTTTGGATCCAGAACTTTAAATATGACCTATGAAACTCTCCAGGGAACTAAACTTTTGCTGTGCATACTAAACTATTCCTAATATTCAGTTGATATCAGCAGTAAAAGATTGAAGTCCTTATTTATTACTCTTCTGGTTTTTAAATTTAAGGGTTGAATATCTAAAGGAATAAATGAATAATAAATACTTATTCCTAAAATGTAGCATCAATGGGCTATGAATAGCAGCTGGACATCTACATATGATGTCCATCTACATATGATGTCAGAGGACATCTACATAAGAAGGCCTTTTAGTCATTCCTGTTAATTTTTTGGAGTGTGAGGACATTATTATTATTATTATTATTTAGATTTTATTTATTTATTTATTTTAGAGAGAGAGAGGGAGAGAGAGCAGAGGGATGGTCAGAGGGAGGGGGAAAGAGAGGATCTTAAGCAGACTCCATGCTCAGTGCAGAGCCTGATGCTGAGAATATGTCCACTGATCCAAAATCAAGAGTTGGCTGCTTAACTGACTGATCCACCCAGGTGCCCATGGGGTAATATTATTCCTAAAACTTATGTTATTCATGTGATATTAATTCCCATGAGAAATGCACAATACACACTACAGTTTTTATGGTAGAATTCATCCTGGCAGAAAGATGTCATATATTCTAGATTGTACTTTGAGAACACATTGCCTTGCACTCATACATAAGCAGATATTATGTTTTAAGATGAAAAGTAGCAGAAAAAGGAAGAAAATGCATATATGAATAAGTTTAACATTTGCCCTGGCTTTGCCTTCTGCAATTTCAAATGGCTCTGTGTCTACTCCAATCTTACTCTTGGCGTCTCTGAACTTTTTTTTCTTTCCTGGTCCTGTGATAGTTCCAGTAGTGTGATGGTATTGGTTATCCTGGTGAGGCTTATGGCTGAGAATTGTAGTTACTGTCTAAATATTTACTTTCAGCTATTAACAGGCTGTCTACAGGTAAGTCGGACCACTCTTGTTATTGTATAGTCAAATATGCTCTTTGAAGTATTCATGATCTGAAGAGCAACCTACTATAGTAAGGAGTGATGATTGTAAAGCTATTGATTTTTCTATGGAAATTGTGAAGAACTGATAAGAATCTAAATAAAGAGAAATGCATTGACAACCAATCCAAATAGTATTGAAGCAGGAGAGCTAGGTTCTTGTCACACAGAGTCAAGAATGAATCTTGTGATAGTTTATTAAGTGAAGATACAGAAAAAACTCTCAAGAGTGAGAGGGGTTCTGACAGGGTAGCCCATGAGGGACTTTAAGGTTGGTCTTTTTATAGAAAGCTAATCAGGAAACTTAATCTATTGGTAACAACTTCATTAGCTTACTTCCTTTTGTTTAACATAAGAAATACATACTTGGTCTTCATCTGCATTTCTGGCATGGAGCTTCTAAAACCCTTGAAATCTCCTACTCAAGGAGAGCAGCTAAGGTACATTTTATTGATTTTCCTTTTGGATCCCACAGTAGTGGTGGAGTTTTAGAATGTAAGTGAGATTTGGCGGGGTGGAAGTCCACAGCTGATGACCAAGAAAGAATTCTTGAGACATCTTTGGTGCAAAATGGTGTTTTATTAAAGCATGGGGATAGGACCCCTGGGCAGGAAGAATCGCTGTCCTGGGGTTGTGAGGGGTGGCAGGTTATATATGATGGCATTGGGAGAGGTTGGGAAACAGGAAGTTTCCAATAGAACTTTCATATGCTAAAGAAGACCTATAGGATACCAGATACCAGAGGAGTTGACCCTGTCAAGGTTATTTGCCCCTTTTTAGCAAGGTATTAACATTAAGATAGTTGGGGGATTCCTAAAGAATGTCACATATGTCCCACTCAGGAGTGGGTGGGGGTGGAGGTTGCAGGGTGTTAGCTTTTGCTTTGTTCTCAGCCAGGCTTTTGTTCCCTCTTCATTAGGGTGCGGGCTGGTTGTCAAGGGAACCAACCATCTGATAAGGGGTTGGAACATTCAGTCCCACCCTCAACCTTGGGGAGGAAAAAGGAAGTGGAGGTTCAATCAGTTGGCAATGGCCAGGGATCTAATCAATCATGTCTATATAATAAAGCGTCCATAGAAACTCCAGAAGATGAGATTTCGCCATTGTGGTGAACACACAGGTTTAGGGAGAGTGGAGCACAATGAAGTTCCACATCCCTTCCCCGTTCTTTGCTCAGTGCATCTCTGTCACCTGGCTGTTCCTGAGTTACATCGTTTTGTAATAAGCTGGTAAAGAAATTTGACTTCTGCAAGCTGTTGCATGAAGGGGGTTGTTGGAACCTCTAATCTATAACCAGCCATTCAGAAGTAAAGTAATAGATTGGGCTTGTATTTTCTGTGTGGAGGTTGAGAAAAATTAAGGCCATCCCACCTCGGGTTTAGCTTTAGCATAAGTACAGACATCTTAGCTTTGGCAGCCATCTCAGACCCCTGTGCCCAAGGGCTGAACTTTCCCCTACTTTACTTTAGTTCTAAGGACCCCCACCCTGCTTTGGTTCCAGAAACCCCCACCCTGCTTTAGTAACAGGAATCTCTACCCTGCTTTAGTAACAGGAACCCATAAATACCCTGCCTTAACTAAGCTCGGGGTCCAAGTCCCTACTCCGCTGTGTCGCATATACTTGGGCCCAAGTTTAAGCTTGTTAAATAAACCTTCGTGTGATTGCATTGGTTTTGGCTCCTTGGTGGTCTCTTGGACGTGAAAACTCAGGTACAACATTTGGAGATTCCACCAAGACCCGGGAGACTCCCAGGACCCCGACCTGGAGGGTCTTGCACTGGCTGGTGAGTGCACTCCTTTTTTATCTACTTGCGCGCATACTTTGGGAGCTCCATCTGCATTTTTACCCATAGCAATTCCAACTTGTATCTGGGTCGACATTGGCTCAAGCAGATGCATGGCGGGCCGTCAACAAGGGGTGTTGGGAGACGTCTCTTGCCCCCACAGGGGGTTCGAGTCCCCCGCCATTTCAGGGGGTTAGAGTCTCCCTAAGCAGTCACCACGGAGTTTGAGTTCCCTGCCATTTCAGGGGGGTTAGAGTCCCCTTAAGCTGTCACCAGGGGGTTTGTGGTCCCCCAAGGCAGCCAGGGGGTTCGAGTCACACTGGGCGGTCAGGCATCTTGTTTTTGTTGTCAGTTGTGCTGTTTGTTAAATGTATAGAAATTTTGTCTGTTGTGCTGGTTGTTAAGTTTATGGGAATTTTTGGAAGAGTCATCCTTTACCCCTGCCTGGAGGACAAGATCCTCATCTGTGAGGAGACCTGGCTGCCTTTGCGGTCAGATTCTCCCTTAACTTCCTTTCAGTTTTGTCTTTGCGGCCATGCTGGATTGTTTGTCTGTGTGAGTGTGTTCTTGTTAATTGTTGTAAGTGTATGTGCCTTGTTGTGGACTGAAGGTGATGGGACAGACACAGATTACCCCTCTGTCCCTGATGATTAACCACTTCTTGGATGTCAGGGAGAGAGCTCATAATCTGAGCACAGATGTACGAAAGGGAAAGTTTCAGACTTTCTGCATGTCTGAGTGGCCAGCTTTTAATGTAAAATGGCCCCAGGAGGGAACCTTTCAGCTGCCTATTATCCTACAGGTTAAGGCCGTCATCTTCAGAGGAAAAACACGGCCACCCTGACCAAATACCTTATATCCTGGTCTGGCAGGACATGATAGAGAATCCTCCCTTCTGGCTTAAACCTTTTCTCCCTCCTGAAACAGGACCTACACCCAAGATCCTGGCCCTGTGGAAACCAACTCCTAAGTCTAACAAGAAAGCGGAGTCCGAACCAAAGACTCCGCTTTATCCGGTCTTCCAGGACACTCTCACGGAGGACCTGATTTTTCTGCCGCCCTACCAGGTCTCCCCTCCACCCCATCTGCCCCTCCAGCAGAGGCATCAGGGGCTGTCCAGTGAGTGCCATACCCCCTCCCAGATGGAGGGACCCCCATGCATGGGCTGGTGGCAGAGACACATGGACGGTCCCATCAAGTGGCCCCAGCCTCAAACCTGGGACCGGCCATACCGGTTTGATTCCTCAAACCTTCCCCTCTGTGCCATGGGACCCGCTGATGAAACAGGGGACGAACCAATGTTATATTGGCCATTCTCTACTAGTGATTTATACAATTGGAGAACTCAATATGCAAAGTTCTCTGATAACCCAACAGATCTGACTGATCTTTTGGATACTGTTCTTATAACCCATCAGCCCACCTGGCATAACTGTCAGCAGCTTTTGCAGGTTTTCTTTACCACTGAGGAAAGAGAACAAATCCAGGTGGAAGCCTGGAAGTTCATTCTGGGTAATGACAGGCAGCCAACTCAGAACTCTGATCTCATAAATGCAGCTTTCCCCTTGTCTTGCCCCCACTTGGGACTACAACTCGACAGAAGGTAAGGAGAAGCTCTGGGTCTCTTGCCAGACTCTAATGGCAGGTCTCAAGGCTGCAGCACATAAGCCTGCCAATCTGGCCAAGGTATATGATGTAAAACAGGGTAAAGATGAGACTCTGGTGGCATTCCTAGAAAGGATCATAGAGGTGTACAGACAGTACACCCCTATGAATCCAGAGGCCCAGAGACCAAAGCTGCCATAGTTATGGCTTTTGTTAACCAAGTCGCTCTGGACATTAAAAGGAAATTACAGAGAGTAGAAAGACTAGGAGAGAAGAGCCTACAGGATCTGATAGTGGTGGCAGAAAGAGTCTACAATAATGGAGAGACCCTGGAAGAGCAACAGGCTAGGATAAGTGACTGTCAGACTCGGAACCTGGCTAAGATCCTACTGGCCATGACCATGAATGACCCACATGAGAAACAGTGATGTTTCAAGAAGTTGGCTTCAGGAGAAGGTAAGGAGGATGGCCTCCACTGAGAATGCCCCAAACTGAATAGAAACCAGTGTGCTTATTGCAGGAAAGAAGGCCACTGGGCAAGGGTCTGCCCCTGGTTAAAGGAATCCCCTGACAAAAGACCAAAGGCCTCCACTACTATCTTGGAGGTCAAAGAGTTAGATGACTAGGGGAGTGAGGGTTCTGCACCCTCCCTGAGCCCAGGGTATCCCTTAGAGTGGAGGGGCAACCAATCAAATTCCTAGTAGACAATGGGGCACAGCACTCTGTCTTGCTACAACCTTAAGGGAAGTTGGCAAATAAAACCTCATGGGTACAGGGGGCCATAGGCACTAAACAATATTCATGGACTACCTGAAGAACAGTGGACCTTGGCATGGGCCGGGTAAGCCACTCCTTCATGGTCATTCCTTAATGCCCTTACCCCCTGTTAGGCCGGGAGCAACTCACCAAGATGGGAGCCCAAATTAGTTTCCACCCTGAAGGGGCAAAGGTTCTGGATAAAGAGGGAAACCTGATCCAGGTGCTTATCATGAGCCTGGAGGACAAATATCATATTCACCAAGTGCCCCCAGAACGAATGACTAACATTGACCACTGGTTGCAGGAGTTTCCCCAAGTGTGGGCAGAAACTGGGGGAATGGGATTGACCCAACATCGGTCAGCGATATACATTGAACTACAGCTAGGAGCAGAACCAGTCAGAGTCCGCCAATACCCCATGCCTCTCACAGCATGGACGGGGATCACTCCACACATCCAGCGACTGCTAGACTCGGGCATATTGCGGCCTTCAGTCGGCATGGAACACTCCCCTGCTGCCGGTACGAAAGCCACTCTAATGATTATAGACTGGTCCAGGACTTGAGAGAAGTTAACTGATGGGTGATGGACATGCACCCTATGGTCCCAAACCCCTACACCCTCCTCTCCACCTTGCCCCCAGACAAGACTTGGTATACAGTGGTAGACCTAAAGGATGCCTTTTTCAGCTTGCCCTTGGCACCAAAGAGCCAAGATCTCTTTGCTTTTGAATGGGTGAAGGGCATCAATGGCCAACTCACCTGGACTTGACTATCGCAAGGATTCAAGAATTCACCCACCATTTTCAACGAGGCACTGCATGAAAACTTAGGTGAGTTCTGTGCCAAACACCCTAATCTGACTCTATTACAATATGTAGATGATATCCTGTTGGCAGCAGAGGACCAGGAAACGTGCCTACAAGGCACCAAGTACTTGCTCCAAATGATAGCAACTCTGGGATACCGGGCTCCAGCTAAGAAGGCCTAGATCTGCAGAATGGAGGTGAGCTACCTGGGGTACAAATTAAAAGATGGACAAAGATGGTTAACGGATGCATGGAAGGAGACTATTGTGAGAATCCCACAGCCTCGAAACATCCACCAGGTACATGAATTCCTAGGGTCAGCTGGGTTCTGCTGATTGTGGATCCCAGGTTTCGCTGATATAGCTAAGCCCCTCTACAAGGCCACGAAGCAAAAACAGGACTTTGTATGGACTGAGGCCATGGACAAAGCCTTCAATGACCTTAAACAAGCCTTGCATTCAGCCCCAGAACTCGGGCTGCCTGATCTGACTAAGCCCTTCCATCTTGACGTGGATGAAAAGGAAGGGGTGGCAAAGGGAGTCCCAATTCAATACATGGGCCCCTGGAAGAAACTGGTAGCATACCTCTCAAAGAAATTAGATGCTGTGACTGCTGGATGGCTTCCATGTTTAAAAATTATTGCTGCAGTGGTCACCATGGTTAAAGATGCAGAAAAGCTGACTATGGGGCAGGAACTATACATCACTACCCCACATGCTATTGAAGGGGTACTCACAAAACTCCCGGACCAATGGATCAGCAATGCCCGCTTGACTCATTACCAGAGATTGCTTTGAACCCTACCAGAATTTTGTTCCAGGCACCAACAGCCCTAAACCCAGCGACACTGCTCCCTAGCCCTGATGGGGACCCATCCCCCCACATGACTGCCAAGAAATCCTGGCTCAGGTGCATGGAGTCAGAGCTGATCTCCAGGACCAACCGCTGCTGAATGCAGATGACACCTGGTGTACAGACTGCAGTAGCTTTGTCTGGGAAAGAATCAGGTATGCGGGGCCAGCTGTGACCACAAAGACAGAGACTGTCTGGGTGGAACCGTTGGCGGCTGTGACTTCTGCCCAACGTGCAGAACTGACTGTGCTAACTAGGGCACTAACAATGGGAGCAGGCAAGAGGATAAACATCTACACTGATAGCAGCTATGCCTTTGCCACAGCCCACATCCATGGAGCCATTTATAGAGAAAGAGGGCTCTTAATAGCAGAAGGAATGACTATTAAAAACAAGGTAGGGATCCTTGAACTCCTAAGTGCCCTCTGGCTGCCCAAGGCACTAGCCATTATCCATTGTCCGGGACATCAAAAAGCAGACACGCAGTGGCCAGGGGAAACCAGCCAGCCAACTTAAAGGCAAGAGGCAGCTCTTTCAGTGGACCATGTCTTAGTGACCACACTGCCTGATCTGGGAGCACTGACTTGCCAGACAACCCCAACTACGCTGACGCAGACTTAAATGGATTAGGCGTCTGCCTGGGACACAATGCCTACATGGCTGGTGGAGAGCTGCAGATTGTAGCATAACCCTACCAGAGGAACTGGGATGGTGAGTCCTATCCAAAATGCACAGGAGTACACACATGAGAACAAAAAAAAATGGAAGACTTGGTGCGACATGCAAAGATCACCATCAAAGACTCCCGATCAAAGATCGAACAGATTTGGCAAGCTGCCATGCATGTCAATTAACTAATGCCACTGCTCATGGATCTAACCCCGGCACCAGGCTCTGGGGGGACCGCCCAGGAGCCTACTGGGATGTGGACTTCACGGAGATAAAACCTGGAAAATACAGATACAGGTATTTACTGGTATTTGTAGATACTTTTTCAGGATGGACAGAGGCATTTCCCACCAAACATAAAACCCCACAGACCGTGACCAAGAAACTGCTGGAAGACATCTTACCGAGGTATGGTTTTCCTGTTAAGATTGGTTCAGACAACGGACCAGGATTCCTCTAAGGTAATACAGGGAGTGGCACTAGTACTTGGGGCAGATTGGAAATTACATTGTGCATATAGACCCCAAAGCTCAGGACAGGTAGAGAGGATGAACAGAACATTAAAGGAGATCTTCACTAAATTAGTCTTGGAGACTGGTGGGGATTGGGTGATTCTCCTCCCCTTTGCCCCATATAGGGTGCGAAACTCCCCATAAAAGATGGGACTTACCCCTTAGGAGATCATGTTCGGTATTCCTCCACCTATTATTCCCAATTTAAAACCTAAGGTGGTTGCTGAGTTTGATGATTACCAACTCCTTTTCTCTCTCCAAACATTACAACGAACGCATGAACAGGTGTGGCCTAAGCTGAGGGCCCTCTAGAGACTGGGCCACCCCCAGACCCTCATCGATATCAGCCGGGTGACTGAGTGTATGTCGGGAGACACCAATACCAGACACTTCAACCATGCTGGAAGGGACCCTACATAGTGATCCTGACCACTCCCACCGCTCTCAAGGTCGACGGGATTACTCCTGGGTCCACTAAACCCACGTCTGGCCAGCTGACCCATACGCTGTTCTCAAGTACATCCCAGAATGGAAAAGTCAGCCTGACAAGGACAATCCCCTAAAGCTAAGACTGCACCGTTCTCACTTATCCCACTAATGTTGCTTACTTTTGTCAAAGACAGAGTCAGTACAGTTCAGCTCATGGTACTCAGACAGCAATACCAACCACCGGACCTTGTTGCTGAGACCAGCCTGGAACCGTGATTGGGTCCTTCCTTAGGTTCCTCTGAGAGGGGGAAATGTGGAGGCCGAGAAAAATTAATGCCATCCCACCTCAGGTTTAGCCTTAACATAAGTACAGCCATCTTAGCTCCGGCAGCCATCTCAGACCCCTGTGCCCAAGGGCTGAACTTTCCCCTACTTTACTTTAGTTCTAAGGACCCCCACCCTGCTTTGGTTCCAGAGACCCCACCCTGCTTTAGTAACAGGAATCCCCACCGTGCTTTAGTAACAAGAACCCATAAATAACCCTGCCTTAACTAAGCTCAGGGTCCAAGTCCCTACTCTGCTGTGTCAGGCATACTTGGGCCCAACCTTGCTTAATTAAGCTTGTTAAATAAACCCTCGTGTGATTGCATCAGTGTTGGCTCCTTGGTGGTCTCTTGGATGCGAAAACTTGGGTACAACACCTTCCTAGAGGGAAAAACAGCCTTAACTAACTTGAGCTTGTCAAGGCCTCAGGTATCTTGTGAGTCTTTTTTAACATATGAAAATCCTTTTGAAACCTCCCTTTTCTTTACCTCCTCCAACTCCCAAGTGTGTAAATGGCTATTCCTCACAACCCCAGGACTGCAGCTCTTTTCTGTCCCCTGAGCTTTAATAAAACCAGTGTTTTAGATACAAGATTTTTTTCTTGGTTGTTGGCTCTGGATTGGACCTCACTCCCACAAAACCTCACCTATATTCTAAAACTATGTCATTCTTAGAATGAAGTAAAAATTAAATATTAAAATATTAAAATTCAGTACCAGCAAATGATTTAGAGGAAAAGTACCCAAAATACATTTGGCTTTCATTGTAAAATGTTCAAAACAACAGACTTTAGAAAAATGCTTAAGAAATGTACCGCCTTGAAATTTTGACTTTGTGAAAAATATATGTGGAAATTAGTGCTATAGAATCTTAGGCTGAATATTTTTGGAAAAAATATTTTTCAGATTTTTCCCAAGGTACATATTTTCTTTTAGAAAATTTTTATATTAATTTTAACTTAGTTAATTTCCCTAAATTATGATAATGAGAGCAGAAGGTAAGCTGAATGCAAAGCACAAGCTGACATTTAGCAAATCCCCCCACCCCTAAGGTGGGATCCATGTGACATCCCTCAGGCACTCCCTACTGCCCTAAAACTAAGAGAAGGAAAAACAAATGGTTAACTAATAGAAATCACAGTCCTGAAAGACCTGAGTTCCCATTAGTTTATCAATGTGTTAGTGACTGACAAAAAAAAAACCATTCTTAAGAATAGACTCAATTTCCTGGAGCCCTTCCATCAGTCACCCTTCTGTCCATAGTGGTGTGGCAAACAAAGGCAGAAAGGAATGTAAATAAAATGAGATTTCTTTATAACCTGCAGCCCATTGACAAATACTTGAGGCGAGCAGAATATAATATTCCTCCTGGAAACTCTCAACTGTCTTAATGTTAATACTTTGCTAGAGGGAAAAACAGCCTTAGTTTGACAGTAGCCAGGCCTCCAGTATCCAGAGGTTCTTCTTTAGCATATGAAAGTCCTTTTGGACACCTCTCTTTGCTCTTACCTTCCCCAATTCCCAAATACAGAATCAGACATTTCTCACAACACTCATGCAGCAGCTCTTTCTGCCCAAGGGTCCTGTTCCCATAAACAGGACCTTTTAATAAAATCACCTTTTTTGCACCAAAGACATCTCAAGAAATCTTGGCCATCAGCTCTGGACCTCACGAACATTCTAAAACTACATCAATGATGTAAATGAATATGCAGTTTTTGTATTGTGTATCTTAGCATTTGGACAGAAAAAATGAAAAAAATCTTTTTTGAGGTTGGTAATAGATTGTATTAATGATGAAACCCACCACGATTCTATTTTACTCTTGTATTGAGAGATCTCTGGAACTCATGCAGTGAACAATATTATGAATCAGGTGGAAAAATACATTTGTAAAAAAAAAAATCTGCAAAGAAAAGTGATTACAATTGCCAGTGACAATGGGAAAAATACAGTGAAGTCTCTGAGAGATTTAGTAATTATGTACATTAGGATTTTTATCTTCACCCTTCAGTTTTATGTTCAGGGCATAATTGTGGCACACAGTAGAGAAACAGAATTATTGTCTACTATAATCAGTAAGATGGTAAGCTAATTAAATCATTATTCTTTAACCAAAGACAAACTACATGACGTAAAGAGAATTTTGGAACTTCTTTTTCATGGACTTATATAAAATGTTCCAAATAAGATGAAATAGCATTTATCATATTAAATGGTGCTTAAAAAAACAATATTGCACTTGATAGATAATACAATATAGTAGGACATCTGATTGCTTGCAGATTTTTAATCCTCTTGCTGGAATTTGCTGCCAAAGTAACCAAACTCATGCATGTATTTCTTCCATCCTTTCTGCTTCCTGTCATTCTGTTCTGGAAGAGGTGCTGAGCTTGGTGTACATACAATGAAATCTGAGGTATAGATAGGTCATAAATAGTTTATCTTGTAAGTCATTAACGCTGTTCCATTACCATATGATATTTAAGAACAAATTTTCTCAAGTGATTGAATGAAGCAAAAAGAAATGCATTAAGCATGTCTTTTATTTTCTGTATTTTGATGCTTTGCTATCTGGGGCCCTGCTGATCCCAGATGGACATCCCTTTCAGGGTCAGCTGATTAATTTCTTGAGATAGCAAACCAATTACCATGAATCTACCTTTCAAATGCAAACCAATAGGTCCATAGCCCATACCCCCAACCACCTCCTTTGTCAGGCTGTCAGGCTCCAGGCTACTATCCACTTGCTTAAAACACCCCAGGGCCAAGAACCAGACAGCTAGGGACAGATCTTACTGCCCAGAGCCTGCTGAAATGATTCCAACTAGCCAATTCCAAGCTTCTTTACCCTGCTTCACCATGAAAACTGATGTGGGAAACAAAGGCAGAAGAAAAATTAACAAATTCCTTACTACCTACAGCCCACTGACAAGTCCCTGAAACAAAGAGTGGCATTCCTTTAGAAACTCAGCTGCCTTGAAGTTGCTTCTTTGCTAAGGGAAAAAGGCGATCTTAACCTAACCCCTAGGATCCTGTAAGTCTATCGTGTAAAATTACTTTGGAAACTTCCTTTATCTCTACCTCCCAAGACACTTGTTGGCAAACACCCTCCAAGCACATGATCTATGCATATACATCTGAAGGACCTCATGACTAAGGTTTTGTTAGATGGTAATAAATGACATTTCCCCATCAATAGCTGGTCCCCTCAAAGTCCTAGAAACCTTGCTTCCAAATTCCTTAGAGACCCAGGCTATCCCTGACCCCCTCCCAACTTATAAGTATATAATGGGCCACTACTTGGGGACCCCAGTGCAAATCTTTTTACCCATGGGTCCTGACCTCATGCTTTAATAAAATCACTTTCTTGCACCAAAGACATCTCAAGAATTCTTTCTTGGCCAAAGGTTTCAAACCCTAACGTCTTTCCTACATCAAAACCCACAATAAAGTCTCTTGACCCCATTGCTTGCTCTCCCTTTCCTTACCAATTGACCCTAGTGCTTCTCCATGTAGCCTTCTGTGGTGTCGTGTGCCCCATCTTCTTGGAATCTATGAGTATAACAAATTATCTTTTCAATGGTCTGATGTGTTGGCCTCACCATACCTAAATAATAAGAAAATCTTTATTTTGAGCAGCAAAGATATTAGGAATTAATTCAATATAAAATTGAGGATGAAAATCTTGAGTCCATCTCTGAAAATATTCAGAAATGTGAAGTTTCATTTTGTGAGATTGCTCCACTGAACATGCGTCAATGCCAATGATGATTTTTAAGTCAAGAGTTGAAGAGTAGATGCCCTTTCTTTAGGTCCTGATAGAAAGAGAAGTGAGCCTGAGGAATGATACAGTTTTCTGTGGAGCACTGTGTCAGTTTGTAGAACAACTTGCTTTTAACCCGCATGGACTTTATGAACATTTACTTTGTACAGATGTCTGGTTTAATAACCCCTTGAGCCGTCTTATGGGGGATACTGCTGAGAAATTAATCTTCTGAACTAAAATGTCAAACACTAAACATTTGTCCACATACTTTTTAATGGTGAGATAATGTTTTTTAAAATTTAGATTTTTTTTCATATACATCGGAACTTTATTCCATCATAATGATATTTCATGTCATCCTCAGCTTTGGATGAATTTTTTAAAAGATTTTTTTAATGTATTCATTTGAGAGAGAGAGAGCGCACAAGAGCAGAAGCAGGGGCTCAGAAGGAGAGGCAGAAGCAGACTTCCTGCTGAGCAGGGAGCCCTACTGGGACTAGATCCCAGAACCCTGAGATCATGATTTGATCTGAAGGCAGATGCTTAACTAACTGAGCCATCCAGGTTCCCCCAGATGAAACTTGATTTAACTATGGCCATTGGACTTTGGTCAAAATGTGTTTAGTTCACTCCAAATACTGGGCTTACAGTGCCACCATATTAGTGATCGATGGTAAGTAAATATATTTTTTTACACAGTAGATTTTCCTATATGCCTGGCTGGTGAATTAAATACAAACATGTTAAAGATAAATAATTGAATGAGAAGGGATAAACAAGTGTCATCAAGGAGATTTGTGCCCAAATAAAAAATCGATTGACAGTATCCAATATTCTTTTGGAAAACTTGCTTAAAGTGTTTCTCATATGAGTCTGGATAACTGTTCAAGAAAATAAATAACACTAATTTACCTCTGGTATATGTTCTTTTTACGTGAGGATATAATAATGATTTATGGGAAGTGAATATAGAAAATTTCCCCTCATTATTGATATCACTCAAAATATGCAGTAAGACACAGACCAACATGTTTTAAGTTCCCAAATGAGCATTAAGCCCCAAATTTCCATTTTCTGACCTTACATTTCTCCTGCATGTCCAGATTGCTTTGCTTCCTTATTTGCTCAACTATCTTCATAGAGGTACATAAATATGTTTCAAAGTTAATCTCAGCTGAGTTTCAAGGTTTTCCTCTCGACTTGAGCCATGCCTCCTGTGCCTACTACATCAGTGAGCCTTCCGATCCATACTGTTCCCAGGGCTAAAAATGACTCAGGTGGCCTCGGCCTGCTCTCTCCTCCATGCAATGCATCTCCACATCCTGGCGACAGGTCTTCTGTCTGCCTCAGAATTTTCAGTTTATCATGATCTTCATGGTTCCTCACATACTTCAGAACCATGTCCCACTTGGAAGTTTTGTGCTGGCTTCTCTCCTGACTATTTTCCATACCTCCAGTCTCTTCCTACTCTGTGTCATTCAGAAGTAGTTCAACTAGTAAGGTTTGTTGTGAAATGCTCTTTCAAAAACACATCTGCTAATGCTGCTTACCTGCTACATGTCCTCTGATAGCTTCCAACTTTGCCTATGGAAAAAAAAAATCAAATTTCCTAGCATGCCATGTATGTAAGGTAATTATACAATTTGCCACCCAAATTGGAATATTTAAGACAGATTTAGGGAAGGTGCTTTCATCTGAAGGTTTGTGCCCCCCATCTCAAAAAAAAAATTCATATATTGACATCATAATAACTATTATGACAGTATTTGGTGGTGGGACTGCTGGGAGGTGATTAGGTTGTGTGAGTGGAGTCTTCATCCACTCTTTAGTGGATGGATTAGTGCTCTTACAAAAAAGTCTCACCTGTGAGGGCTCTTATAAAGTTATCTGTAGCCCCTTCCCACCATGTGAGGATACAAGAAGAAGTCTGACCCTCACTCGATCATGCTACATGCTGGCACCCTGATCTCAGACTTCCAGGCTCCAGAACTGTGAGAAAACTGACTCTGTCTGTTGTTAATAAGCTACTCAGTCTGTGGTACTTTGTTATAGCAGCCTAAACAGACTAAGACAAAGCCCTATTAATAATTATGCCAGAACCACAGGGACTGGCAAACCGGAAAGTGTGGCCACTTGTAATTATTATCATTTTGTAGATACAGCTTAGATTTCAAGCTTCATCTCTCATGAAACTTTGCCATATACTTTGTTCTTACAAGTTATTTGTTCAACAAGTAAACTTTGCGAATCAGCTCTCTGATAATTACTATTCTAGACAAAAGTCACTGCACTTGTAGAACTTAGGTTTTAGCGTTGGAGACTTAAAACTAATAAGGAAAAGATACCATGTCAGACTGTGAGAAGAATAGAGGAGGTTAATAAATAGAGTGCCAAGGAGGGGAGCTGAAATATTACTTTTTTTTTTTTTTTAATGACCTTGAGATCAAGACCTAAGCTGAGATCAAGAGCCATCAAGCCACTCAGGTAGCCATGGGAAGCTGAAATTTTAAATAAGATGGTCAGTGAAAATGTCCCTGAGAAAATGGCTTTCAAGAAAATCTTGAAGGAGGATAATAAAGTGTGAGTCCTGCATTTGTAAGGGGAAAACATTTGAGGCACAGTGAACAGTGGGTGTAAAGTTACAAAGGCTGGGCTCTGCTCAGCGTATTGAAGAAGAAACAACTTGAGTGGGGATAGAGGTCAGTGAAGTTGGGTGGGTGGTAGGAAATGAGGTCAGAGAATCTAGAATAAGGGTTCTAGCTTTTAGCTTTTATTCTAAGATGGGAGTCCACTTCAGGGGTTGGAGAAAAGTGACAGCCTGACTTACATTTTAACAGGATCTCCAGCTGCTGTGTTGATCACATCCTGCTAAGGAGTAGCAATGGGCAAAAGTTGAAGTAGGGAGACCAGTTAGAAGCCTATTGACTATTGCAATTAGGTGATAGCTGTGGAATGATAGCTGTGCCCCTTTCAAAGGTAGAATTTACTAATTTTGCTGAATGATTGGTGTGAAGTGTAAGTATAAGAGTAGTGTTAAGGATGATTCCAAAGTCTGTGCCAAGTGACCAGAAAGATAAAACAGTCCTAAACTGAGGTATAATACATTGCAAGAGATGTAGGTAGGTGGGATAAGATCAGGAGATCAACTTTGGACTTTCTATATTTGAGAGATTCATCAGATATCCAAGTTGAGATGTTGAATAAGCAGTTGGCTTTGTAAACCCAGAAGGAAGTATGGGCCAGAGTTTTAGAGTTGGTAGCTGTCAGAGATAGAGAGGTGTATCTAACACCACGAGACTGGGCAAGATTATGAAGGGAATGAATGTGAGCAGACAAGGGAAGAGGACTAAAGACAGAATTCTGGGCACTCCATTCCATATACCTGCATCATCTTAACTGTATCATGACTCTCCCTGTTCTTTACCCACAGGTACTTCTTTCTCCATGAAAGACTTTTCTTGGTTCTTTATTCTATGGGGTCTTATTTATCCTTCTGGAAATTTTCAGAACCCTCTGGCTTGAGTTAGTACCTGTATTTATGTTGTTCTTGTCATATTACTGTGGAATTGCTTACTTACAAGTTTATCATATGTATAATCCTTGAGGACAGGGGTTATTTTGCATTGTCAAGACTTAACACATTCAATTAATATATACAGCACAAATGAACGATTACCTTATTTTATTTTATTTTTTATATTCATTCATTTACTTGAGAAAGAGAGAGAGAGAGAGCGCACACACAGAGGGAGAGGGAACAGGAAAGGGAGAAGCAGACTCTGCTGAGCAAGGAGTCTGATGTGGGGCTTCATCCCAGGATGTTAGGATCATGTCCGGAGCTGAGGGCAGATGCTTAACCGACTAAACTACTCAGGTACACCTACTTTATTATTTTTTAATAAAGATTTTATTTATTTATTTAGAGAACAATATCAGAGGGAAGAGGAGAGGGAGAGGGACAAGAAGACTGCTGAGAACAGAGCCTGACATCGGGCTCCATCTCATGACCCCTGAGATCATGACCTGAACTGAAACTAAGAGTTGGCCACTCAACCAACTGAGTCACCCAGGCACCCCACAGACGAATAGTTTACATTTAGTATACATTTAATAGTATACATTTAGATGTATAAATATAAATATACATATAAATACATGTATATAAGTAGTATATAAGTATTACATTTAGTTCATGTAATACATATACTTATCAGACAGCTATAATTAACTACCAGAATGATATTTTTTAAATGAGATCCAGCATGTATTTTCAATGATATTAACTATTAGAAAGACTGCAATTGCACTACTGGGTATTTACCCCAAAGATACAGATGTAGTGAAAAGAAGGGCCATCTGTATCCCAATGTTTATAGCAGCAATGGCCACGGTCGCCAAACTGTGGAAAGAACCAAGATGCTCTTCAACGGACAAATGGATAAGGAAGATGTGGTCCATATACACTATGGAGTATTATGCCTCCATCAGAAAAGATGAATACCCAACTTTTGTAGCAAAATGGACGGGACTGGAAGAGATTATGCTGAGTGAAATAAGTCAAGCAGAGAGAGTCAGTTATCATATGGTTTCACTTATTTGTGGAGCATAACAAATAGCATGGAGGACATGGGGAGATAGAGAGGAGAAGGGAATTGGGGGAAATTGGAAGGGGAGGTGAACCATGAGAGACTATGGACTCTGAAAAACAATCTGAGGGTTTTGAAGGGGCAGGGGGTGGGAGGTCGGGGTACCAGGTGGTGGGTATTATAGAGGGCACAGGTTGCATGGAGCACTGGGTGTGGTGCAAAAATAATGAATACTGTTATGCTGAAAATAAATAAAAAATAAATTAAAAAAAAAAAGAAAGACTATGGTCTTGTGTTACTGTAGAAAGACCCTTATATTTAGAACAAGGAAACTTCATGTGCAATTTGCTCCTCTATTCACTATTCATTTGGCCACCTGCAAGTAGTGCAATGTCTCCAAACCTTGGTTTTCTTTTTTGTAAAAGGGAATTCATATTTTTTAACCACCATACTAGATTATATACATGGAAACATTTTGTAAACTGTCGAATACTATAAAATATAAGGTGTTACTAATTTTCTGTTTGGAAAGACATCCATAGGAACCTATCTTCACCTTAGGTATTGCATATTAAGATAAGACCTGTTTAGGATTAGTGTGCTGTGTTCCAACATGCCAATTATAGCTGGTGCAGCATATGGCCATTGAGTTTCTCTTATGGCGAATCTGCTTTCATTTCATGGCCTGTAATGCTCTACCTGCCTGCTATTACATTTTATATGTTGTCAGTTACAGCCTCCAGAGCAAGCTATCATAGTGATGTCAGATGCAGATTAAAAGAAGGTAGTACAGGCTTTGAATAAAAGAGATTGTAATGTTCACGAGTTGGATGCTTGAGTTGGAACACGTTTTTCTCCCTTGTGGCTCACCAGTATACATTCTGAGCATACGCTGGCTCTCGTCTATGATCCCCTGTTGGAAATCAGAACACATGCTGCTTTATAGAGTTGGGTGACATCAGGGAACTAACTGGATTCTCTTTCGTATTTGAACTACATAGGGATTATCTTTAACTTCTCTCTCTCTGTCTGGTCTGGTTGCACCTAGACCTTCAGGAATGAAAGCTGCCATGGCTTCCTGATCTTCTGTGAGGCTCCTTTTTCTCTTGAATTCAGTTCAACAAAGACTCCTTGGATCCACTGCTCTTTGTCAGCCTTATGGAGAAGTAGGATTCTGTTTTTGTCCGAGCTTTTCTGGTTGTTATGGGAAGGAAGATAGTTCTTCATCTTTGATATGATAACTGGAAGTAGAAATCTCTTCTTATAGTTCTTTATTCACATTCTACCTGTAAATTAACTTGGAAGTTTTTGGAATTTTCTGAACTTTTCAATTTAATTATTGTGACTATTTTGATTTTGCTATATTTCCTGGTACAAATGAATTCTCTCCTGGGGAGAACTCAGAACTTTGGAGCAATACAGAATGTAAGAAAATATCTGGTCCAATTAGTGATTCTTGTCTACGGCTCTCTATAATGTAGGGGTCACAGGCATGATTCGTATTTGGGGAAATTGAGTATACTGTATTCCATGATCATGGGCTGGCTTCCAATCCAAGTTAATCACCTTTGATTTGCCATCTCCAAAGGGGGAAAATATATGTTAATCATTTGAAATCCCCTGTTGATTTTAGAAATAGTTACTCAAGCATATGTTCTGCTAATGGTTTATTTCCATCATAAAAAAAAAAACCTATGTAAATGCCAATAGAACTATATAAAGCCGTTCAAAACATGTCCATGCCTTCCCCCCAAATGTGATTATTCAGAATTTTAGAAACATTAGTAGGTAGCATATTAAACGGTTCTATAAAAGAAAAATTCTGGAAATAGAATTAATTTTATTTCTCATTTTCTATAATGCCTTCATAATCCTGTGGAAAGTGTCTTTAAATATTATACTTTGATCTTTCAAAAATAAAATAATACATAAAACATTTTATTAAAAACTACTTTATTCATATTAACTTATTTATAACTGTTTCATCCCCAGAATTTTCTAAAAGCATCTTATTTATATTCTATGATTGTTAAACTAGAACTAATATTCAAACCCAACTGTTAACATTTCTATGGCATATTAGCATACATTTTGCCTTAAGTAAAATGTAGCAAAGCTAATAACTATTTCCTTCTAAAAGTTTCAGAATCCCAAAAGTCCCTATTAACAATCTCTGTCCTTAATGCTATGCATAATCAAATAATACTGTTTTAGTTGGTTTTCTGGCTCATATTTATTTTACTTCTGAAGTGCCATAGGCCATAAGGACATGTTGCTCCTCTCTCTCTCTCTGGCTGTGTAATTGGTTTTAATACAGGCAATGATAACCATAGCTAACATTTAATAACTAATTACCATTTCTAGACACTGTTCTCAATGCTTTATATATATTAACTTATTTAATCCTTAACACTTAACTATTCTTATCCTCAGTAACAGATGAAGTAACTGACAGACAGAAGTCGCGCTTACCCAAATTTACAAATGGTAAAGGACAAAGCTTGTGTTTAAACTTTGGCAGCCTGGCCCTCAAGTCAGTGGTAATAGGACTCTGATAGAATTTGATATCTGAGTTAGAATACCCTTGGGAGTAAAGGATGACAATGTTAATAATTATACCAGCTAATAAGGTACATGTTCCTCCTAGCTTTTACTTGTGAATGCCCTGTGATTATCATGTCTCTGAGTAAAACAACACATTGAAGATGCATTGACTTACAATGATGTCATTTCTTCATTTGAGTATAGCTGTATTTGGTTCAGTGGCCAAAAGATGAATGATGTTTGGTTATGAAAAAAGAGAAACAGAGTAAAGAGCAGAAATTTGGAGAACACGTTGAAGAGGATGAAACATCCCTTATAAGGTTTACTGTAGGAATAAATTTTGAATGATAGAAATACATACAACAATTACATGAAAAATGGATGTTATTAAAATGCGATGAATAACCAACAAGTAAGGATGATGAAATATTTCAAAAAGAAGAAATAAATCATGTGCTTTTAGAGTATAGTTTTGATACATGTGTTGCTCACTTTTCTCATTAATTAATTCTATAGATTTGATGGCACATCTGATCTAATCACCACTGTATGTTTTGAAAGCAGTAGACACAGACATGATTCTGACTCAGGGGCTTTATGCATTCATGTGGATACTGGCCAATCGGTGTTACATTGTAACAAGGAAGAAGCTGCATTTATGGTCTTGGGTAAAAAAACAGGATGACATGGGGAGTTAGAGAGGAGAAGGGAGTTGGGGGAAATTGGAAGGGGAGGTGAACCATGAGAGACTATGGACTCTGAAAAACAATCTGAGGGTTTTGAAGGGGCGGGGGGTGGGAGGTTGGGGTACCAGGTGTTGGGTATTAGAGAGGGCATGGATTGCATGGAGCACTGGGTGTGGTGCAAAAATAATGAATACTGTTATGCTGAAAATAAAAAATAAATTAAAAAAAAAAAACCAGGATAATGAAAGAGACAAAAGGGTTTGTTGGAGAAGTTCTCATGAGGGCATGTGTTCATGTGGGAACTTTGCATTAACAGAAGGTGTCACACTACTTGTTATGTATGGTCAAAGCTGAGATGTGTGTGTCATAAAAATATAATTTATTATTTTCGACTGAAAGTTTATTTGAGGGAAATCCAAATTAGCAGGAGGTGACCGGAAAACTTCCTTTAACTGCTGTGACAAAATCTTTTTGAAGAGAGCGTCACAAAATAATGAGAGGCTGCTACACAAACTGATGGAAGGCTGAGAGACAGAGTGTGTAGGAGACACACCCCACCCATTCCCGGTTGATCTATACATAGGACGTGGCACTCTGAATGACATCAATCTTCCTTGACCACCAGCTGAAACTTTACCTGCTGACTGCCAGGCATTCCAGTTGCCACAGGATCTCTTGGAGGAGCCTGTGCATGTGGCCTTGACCATGGTGATGATGTGGATGCAGGAGCAGCCCAGGACCAGGCTGTAATTAAGGATCTGGATATGGTGGTGGCTATGGGTGGAGCTATGGCTGTGGATACAGGTCTGGCTCTGGTTAGTCTCTCTACTAATCATTGTATTCCCACAGATGTTAGTCACTGAGCTGCTCAGTTTTTTAAAAGATTTTATGTATTTATTTACTTGAAAGAGAGAAAGAGAGAGTGTGCAAGGTGGGGAGGAGCTGAGGGAGAGGGAGAGGGACAAGCAGATTGCACGCTGTGTGCAGAAGCGGTGGGGCTCGATCCCATGACCCCGAGACCATGACCTGAGCAAAAATCAAGAGTCTGAAACTCAACTGACTGAACCACCCAAGTGCTCCACTTTGCTGCTGATTTTTGACTTTCAGAGTTTCTATGCCTCTCACTAGTATCCTGCGATGAATTTCAAGAAGCCTCCATTGATTTTCCTTACGTTTGTCTTCATCTCCTGTGGACAGCCACAGACAATATGGCATTGCAGTTTACACTCAGCCTCTGGGGCAGTTTCCAGCATTTTGATACAATTGATTTTGAAGCATTTTCTCTTCTCCTATTAAACAATAGCTTGCTAAAATCTCTATTTAGTTTATGTATTATATTATAGCACCGTTCCTAAATAAATACTTTTAAATTCACCTCCCAGGATATTTTTCTATTTATGCTTGTCAAAAAAATTTTTGACTCTTTTTACCATTCATAAACCAAGCCACACTTAAGAGTTGTAATGGTCCAGAACAATCTGTCTACCTAGAGAGCTGGACACAAGAGCAAACAAGGATTAAACTGGATGAAAGAGCTTTTGTTGCTTTGGTGTCTGCTTCCAATCTTTTATGTCTTATATGCCCAATTTCCAAGTTTTGAGTCCTATAAAAGTTATTTGGGACATTTCCTTCTTTTTTTTTTTTTTTAAGATTTTATTTATTTATTTGTCAGAGAGAGAGCGAACGAGAGCGAGCACAGGCAGACAGAGTGGCAGGCAGAGTCAGAGGGAGAAGCAGGCTCCCTGCGGAGCAAGGAGCCCGATGTGGGACTCGATCCCATGGCGCTGGGATCATGACCTGAGCTGAAGGCAGCTGCTTAACCAACTGAGCCACCCAGGCGTCCCAGGACATTTCCTTCTTAATCTTGATTTATTGTAACATAGAACAATGATTTTCTTCCTACTGTGATGTTTATAAAGATCATGGGCGTTTTTACTGCAGCAACACATGAAAATATTATTGTCTTTATCAATTACCCTTACCTGACTTATCTGAACACGGTTTATTGACCAATCTAGGCTGTGGATCCATTATAAAATAAGCTGTAGAGATCTTTCTTGTGATTTAGAAAGTCTCTTCCTCTCTCTTTCGGGGCTCAGGTACAATGTTCCTACTTGAAATAGAGCTTTTATTTAAGAGAGTTTCAATAGGAGACTCTTTGGGCAAATAAGTCCTGATCTTGGAAAAAAAGATGAAATGGGAGAGTCTGCTTATGAAAGAAGAAAATGGCATCCTGAAAGTAAAATGTAAGAAGAAATTTTCTTAAAGCTTTAAAAAATAATGTGTTCTAATAAACAATGAATTTTACAGCAAAATTTCACTTAATAACCAAGTTTGTATGATGCCAAGCATTGGTTTTTTCTTCCATATTTACAATTTGGTTTTCTGTCTTATTATTTCTTTAGATTTTTGAGTAATTATTATATATGTAAATTTTAAAAATAAAGGGCACATAGTCTAAACTTATATTCATCAAGAGGCTAAAAACTTTTCTTCTAACTGGAAGCTCTATAAAGTCAGAAATTAGGTCTTATTTCTTGCTTACCTTTGTATCCCCAGTCCCAGAATAGTGTCTGGCATATAGGCACTCAATCCAGTTTTGGGAGAGAAGTTTATGAATGAGTGTTTTATTATAATAATATAAATTTTGTTGTCATCAATTTTTAATGCACAACACATTTGCAAAAGGCATTTCATTTTTTTCTCATAATAATCTAATGAAATAGGCAAGATTGGCCTTAACATTTCACTTTTTAATTCCTCCACACTACGCTGTCTGTTTCCCCTCACTCATTTCAAAAATGAAGAAACTACATTTCATTGAGTTCAAATGACTTATTAAATATCATATAAAAATGTCTATAGCTTCAGGGCACCTGGGTGGCTCAGTGGGTTAAAGCCTCTGCCTTTGGCTCAGGTCATGATCTCAGGGTCCTGGCATCGAGTCCCGCATCGGGCTCTCTGCTCAGCAGGAAGCCTGCTTCCTCCTCTCTCTCTGCCTGCCTCTCTGCCTACTTGTGATCTTTTCTATCAAATAAATAAATGAAATCTTAAAAAAAAAAATGTCTATAACTTCAGTGTGACTTTCTGACTTCCAAAGCCATGATCACTTCACTGTATGATTAATTATTATGAAATTCCAGGGCACTGTTTAATGTGTTTTAAAAATATTAAAATAATTCTTTGTGCTGATTCCTCCCCTATATTTTAATCTCAAAATATTTTGTATTTTAACTTTAGTCCTCTACACAAAATTCTATGTTCATTAAATAAATAAGAATGAATAAACTAACATTGTAAAATACAGTAAAACATATACAATCCTTATAAAACATATTGATACAAATTGAATATTTTATGACTTGATATATCTTTCTCATAGTTATAAAGAAACACTGTATTCAACAAATGATATGAGAACAACTGGATATCCACATGCAAAAGAATGAAGATGGACCTTTTCCTCTTACCATTCACCAATATTAACTCTTCACAGATCCTAGAGCAAAATGTCACGGCTAAATGGAGCAGTAAATCTTCATGACATTTAGGCAAAACCTTAGTTATGATAATAAAAGCACAAGTGACAAAAGAAAAAAATAGATAAATTAGACTTCATCACATTAAAAACCTCTGATTTTAATGGACATGACCAAGATAACTCACAGAATGGGAGAAAATAATTTCGAATCCTAGATCTTATGAGGTAACTTATCTAGAATGTATAAGGAACTCCTACAACTCAATGATACAAGAAAAATAACCCAATTAAAATATGGCCATAACATCTGATTATAAATAGCATCTCTTTATACAAATGACCAATAAACACATGAAAAGATGCTCAATATCATTAGCCATCAGAGGATTGCAAATCTATATCCAATGAGACATTAATTCACAGTCAGTAGGGTGACTATAATCAAAAAGTCAGGTAATAAAGGTTGATGATGTACAGTAATTGGAACCCTTTCCAATGCTAGTGGGAATGTAAAATGGTGCTTTGAAAAGTATTCTGGAATTTTCTTAAAAGTTTTAAACAGAAAGTTACCATATGACCCATTCATTTAACTCCTAGATATATATGCCAGAGAAATGAAAACATATGTCCATACAAAAACTTGTAAGTACTTGAACTACTTAGAAGTATTCATATTAGCCAAAAATTAGACACAAAAGAAATGTCTGCCAACTTATGAGTAAATAAATGTGATATATCCATAAAATGGAGTATTATTTAGCAATAAAAAAAATGAAGTACTAATCCAAGAAGACATAATTGTGCCCCTACTAGCCACACAAAACATTATGTACATACCCGAGCCTTGAAAGCCATGAAAAGACTCACAATAAACTACATTTTATAAGATAGGTAGCAAAAGGATTCATGGTGGTTCTCTCTGTACTGTTACATTTGGTAAATGAGCCACATTTTTTTCTCTTCTAAGGTTATTTTAGGCTGATATTAAAATTTATATTTTGCAAGAGTTACTTCTTCCTACATCTGAGGTTGAGGTCCCCCATACCCTAATAGGTCCTTTGTATATTCCTCTTTTTTTTTCTTGTGTCTATATTCAGGTTTCTTCCATCTCTAGCAATTCTTGCCGAAGCTTGTGTTTCTCGTCCACAAGGAGGTACTGGAGAACTCAGCAAAGACTGTTAAATAATGTAGTGGTTCCTAAGACTAAAAGAAGTAGAGATCTCATTAGTTATTTTTGGCATTATTATGATTTGATTTCCAAAGAAATTCATTGGGAAGCAGTTGACTCAACAGTAAAGCTGTTGGTTAAAATCTTCGTTATTATAGAAAACTTTCCCTTTTTTTATTCATTTTATGTATCCCTATATTTCAGTATGTCTGTCTCCATAGATCATCCTGTGCTTAGTGTGGACTGAATATCAAACGAAGTTTTCCCTTCTGAGAAAAAAAGAAAAAAGATATATGAGATTTAATACTTTTTGATTCCCTCCTCAGCATTAAGCTGGAATTCTTAAATTGCCAAAAAAGCAGGAGTGCTTAATCAGATGTAATGGTGTAGTACTCAATTAATTGCTTTAATCAATGGCCTGAGGGGTTCCTTGGAAGTGCAGTGTTATAGTACTTCATCACATGGTCTGACTGATTTTTTTGGGGGGGAGGCATGACAAGTACTTGGAAATTAGAAATTTCAGCAAATGTAGAGAGAAGTAACATTCAGATGTTTGACATAGCTACAACACTGTCTATTTTTTCAGGGCTCAAATAAGACACTTGACAATGTAAAGACATGATCTGGGTCTTTTCCTATTTAATTAAAATTTATATTACATGTATTATATATAATTATATATTATATTATATTATTATATTACATATAACTTCTATATAATAGTTAATTAAATAATTAGTTAACTAGTTAATTAATTAGAGAGAGAGCACACATGCATGAGCAGGAGTGTAGTTGGAGGGGCAGAGGGAGAGGGAAAGGGAGAGAAAGAGAATCTCAAGCAGGTGCCATGTGCAGCACAAATGCACAGAGCCTGATGCAGGGATCTTTCCCACCACTCTGAGATCATGACCTGAATTGAAATCAATAGCTGTACATACAAATCACTGAGCCACGCAGGCACCCCAGTGTTTTCCTAGTTGAAGTTGATGAAAAGCTCAAGCTTTTCAATGAATTGCATGATCTGATCTGCTGGTGAGAGCTATATGTTTGTATTCTATTTCAACTTATTATATTTATTTAATCAAGCATTTGCTCTGTAATACATATTACCTGAAGTAATAGTTCACAACTTAAAACTCAGATAGGGAGATAAAAATCTTGCTAGTGTCACAGGGAAGGAAACAAAAACTTACTGGTGTTAAAGAGAATTCATCTGCCAAATTGTATCAGTTCATTTATAATAGATGTATTTCAGGCATAAGGAGGTAAAAAGAGGAGGTAAGAGATGCAAGATACTGTTATATGCTTATTTCTCATTGACTGTATACTTAATACAACACTTAACAAAAGTGGAAATGATTGTGGTATTATATCAATATGCTAGTTTATGATGAAATTATTTGTATATATTTTTTAATATGCAAAGTCATTGAATTTGTTACTATGTGTTTTTCAGATGCTTTGAACAATTTTGACTCTGCTTTTTGGTTCCTCTAATTATTCATTGTTAAAGAGAACTATGTTGAGAACATCTGGAAACTATTTTGTTATCATTTTGGACAAGTTTTTACTATTTTTCTACCAAAAATGAATGAAACAAAAATAAGCAATAACCTCCACCTGTCTCTCCTCATTTGTCTCACTGAGGCATTCTCTCTTTTTTAACTTTTTTAGTTTCTTTCCAACTCTTCTTTATGGAAAGGTATTTACTTAACAATAATATAGAAAGGGCATCTTGCCAATTGATGTGCTTGTTTTCTGCATGCAATTTTTAAATAGAAAGTAATCAACTTCATTCTTGTTAAGATGAAAATTTAGGAAAAGTCAAACAAATTATATCCTAAAAATGTATTAAGATAGCCTTGCAATTTCTTTGTGTGTTTCTGAATTCTGGGGACTTGTGCAAAAACAAAAGTTGGGTTTGGATATAATTATTCCCATCATCTATTAAAATATTACATAATCTGCCTTAGAGTTTTGTGTTCTTTTTTTTTGGAGTCACCATACCTGCTACTTGAACATTTTTTTTTTTTGATCTGAAAAACTCTGGCTACCATAATCAATCTAAATAGATACATTAGTCTCCTGACTTGAATGTTATTGTTGAAACTGGAGAATGTTACTGTGGAAACTGGATATAGTCAAACCTTCCATGAGCTGATAGTAACCTTATTAGTTAGCTTGGGCTGTCATAGCAGAATACCCATAGACTGGGTAGCTTAACAAAGAAATTTATTTTTAAGGGTTCTGGAGGAAGGAGAGTGAAAGATCAAGGTTCCCTGGTGAGAGTTCTTTTCTTGTCTTGCAGATGGCCTCCTTATTCCCCTGTCTTTGCCATGGCAGGGAGAGAGGAGGTAAATTTTCATATCTTCTCTTATAAGAACACTAATCCCTTTATGAGGACCCTCTTCATGACATCACCTAAACTTAATTAGCCCTCCAAACCCCATCTCCAAACACTATCACACTGGGGGTTAGCGTTTCTATGCATGAATTTGGGGGCAGGGGACACACAGTTCAATCCAGAGCAATAAACTTACGTTAAGTGAAAAATTGGGCTAGTTTACAAGTGTCGTAGATAGAATCATGAACACTCTTGCAGCCTGTTTTGTTTTTTAGTAATTTTAAAAATGATTTTATTTATTTATTTGAGAGAGAGACAGAGAGAGCACAAGCCAGGGGAGGGGCAGAGGGAGAGAGAAAGGGACAAGCAGACTCCCTGCTGAATGTGGAGCCCCATGAAGGGCTGGATCCCAGGATCCTGAATTTTCCATTTCTCATTTAGGGTCATGTTTTCTAGGCATAATATTCCTACTGATTTCCTTATATAGTTTTTTTATATATTTAAATTCAAGTTAGTTAACATATAGTGTAGTATTGGTTTCAGGAGAACTTAGTGGTTCATCGGTTGCATACGACACCCAGTGCTCATTACATCAAGTGTCCTTCTTAATGCCCATCCCCAAGGTACCCCATACCCTCTCACCTCCCTTCCAGCAACCCTGTTCATTTCCTATTGTTAAGAATCTCTTATGGTTTGCCTCCCTCTCTGTTTTCATCTTATTTTATTTTTCCTTCCTTTCCCCTCTGTCCATCTGTTTTGTTTCTTAACTTCCACATATGAGTGAGATCATGATATTTGTCTTTCTCTGACTGACTTATTTCACTTAGTGTAATACCTTTTAGTTCCATCCACATTCTTGTAAATGATGCGTTCATTCTTTTTGATGGCTGAGTAGTATTCCATTGTATATGTTTACTACATCTTTATCCGTTCATCAGTAGTCAAACATGTGGGCTCTTTCCATAATTTCACTATTGTTAATAGTGTTTTCAACCTGTTTTAAAGTCTAATTTATCAGGAGTCTTTTCATGGATTTCAATTCTTGGCTATATACAGAACATTTCATAGGATTATAAGGGCCCAGCTGTATCTTGGAGATAATTTTTCTCTTTCAGTATCTTATGCAATGTGTTGCCATAGTTGCCTCTTGAAAAATCCAGCAAAATAATGCAATTGGCACAAATATATCCTGGCTACAAAAATCTCACATGGCTTGCCATTCAGTCCTAAATTTGAAGAGCTGTTTGTCTCAAACAGTTTTAGAACTTGTGAAAGAAGCATTTCTTGCTTTTCTAATATCAGCATCAGCACAGTTCAGGCCATAAGACATGCCCTTCCTTGCATTTTTGTTCTGCTCAGTTTAGGAGCACAGCACAACTGGATTCCCTGGACTCTCCTGTAATTTTTTTTTAAAGAAATAATTACAAGTTATTGAAATTTATGTTCTCCCAGACTTTTAACTGATTACAGTTTGTTGGTGATCTAGAGCTTCTGAGAAAGAAATTGTCTGATATAAAACTGGTAGTGTCATTCCTAACAGGAACAGTTGGGCAGGTCTACATTATACTTCGTCATGATTACCCCACTTGCTGTTATACTAAGATGACAAAATAAATGATATAATGACTATCACTGTGTTCAGAATCAGGAACTGTGGTGGTTACAACAATAGCCAGAGGTGTAGAGTTAATAACTAGATCTTTTTTTTAACGAGCATTTCCTGGGTGTGGAATACCTAGCGGAGATGAGTTATCAGAGCTTACATTACTCATTTTAATTACTGGTTATTGCCACGTAATATAACGTCTGGGCCATTTTCTCACCATACTTTGTGGGAGCTTACACATAGAGAGTTGAAATCACTTTAACTGTAAAGAAAAGAATAAATAGTAAAAAAAAAAAAAAAAAAAAAAAGTTATCATTGCTAAGTTGCAAAGTTCTGAAAATTTAACTTCATCATTCATTTCCCTTTTTTCTTCACTACCAGAACCGATCTCTTGCCAAATTTGGTTTGAATTTTTTATGACTTCCCCTTCTTTGGAGTGCCACTTCAACTGCTCTATGCTAGAAATTTCTTGCCTTTTATTTTGTGCAATAACCTCATGAGGTTAGGTTTTCTGCAGTTTGTACTAGACTTTACAGCAAGAGGTAATTTTTTGTATCCAACCCAATTCCATTCTATTCCATTCCACAGATGATTAATGAGAATACACACACACATACTCACACACTAGTTGCTGCATTTGATGGGCAATAGGAGAATATTAGATAAACAGAAAAAAAAAACCACATTTTACCCAAGGTATTCACAGACTTTGTAAGAAAGGAAACAAAACCCAGTAGGATGAAGATTGCAATAAAATTATGCTCAAGATGCTATGTTCTAGTTTTATTTTTATTTTTTAATTAAAAAAAGTATTTATTTATTTGAGAGAGAGAGAGAGAGCACAAATATTTAGGGTGAGAGGGAGAGAGATTCTTAAGGAGATTCTGCGCTGAATGTGGGGCCCCATGTGGTACTTGATCTCATGACTGTGAGATCATAAATTGAGCCCAAACCAAGAGTCAGATGCTTAACTGATTGTGCCACCCAGGTGCCCATATGTACCTGCTTTTAGTTAAAACCTGTCTATGAATCTTTATTTTGTACATTAGATTCAAAATGAATAATGAAACATAAAAATAATTCCTCTTCTTAATTCATGTGTTTACTCTTCTGAAATTTATTAATGTTATTGTAGTTGGACCCCACCTGGTATGAAAAAACGTCCTAAAAACTTCACAAAAGAGATGAAGACTGGGTTTGCAAGACAGTCATGTGATGGAGAGATTCCATGCAGGCAAAGTAGCAGGTGAAAAGGCAAGGAAGTATAAAAAAAAAACCTGTGGTTTTCCTGCAGACTAAGTTCAACAGTAATTTATTAAGAACTTCGTGCACTCTACAATTCATATCATTGTCCATGAGAAGTCTGATGAGGTTAAGAACATACAGAGTATGCCATGTTACGCTCAGAATTCTTCTGTTATAGTGATGGGGAATACTGAATTTGTGAAGACATACTGATGAGGGAGCACGAGGCTGGCTGAAGACAAAGCAAAAGCTGTCGCCTGGCCTCCCCCTTCTCCATCCCCTCCCCCTCAGTCATATGTGTAGCATTCCTCAAGCAGTCCTGACTGCCATGAACAATAAGCAAATAGTTAACTTGCAGGAATCACAATCCTGCAAGGCAGGAGTCTCCCTTGATTTACAAATGTCCTAAATCTCACTAACAAAGACGATTGATAGCAGGATTACGACATCCCACCAAATCTTGATGTTAATGGCTGGTCTAAAGATGACATTGACCAAGCTGCAAGGGCAAGGCCCCAGGTATTCTGGCACCTTGTAGGCCCTCTTTAGCATATGAAAGCTCTGTTAAAAAACCTCCCTTCCCCTCACCTTCCCCCAACCGCAGGGTACATAACCTGCCACCGGGGGCAGCAGCTCTTCCTGCCCATGGGTCCTGTCCCCGTGCTTTAATAAACCACCATTTTGCGCCAAAGATGTCTCAAGAATTCTTTCTTGGTCATCAGCTCCGGACCTCAGCCCACCGAACCTCACCTAGGTTCTAGAACTTCATCAATACCATCAAACTTACAGCTTAGAAAAATTATGGTGGTGGTGCCAGAAAGAGCAAATAATTTGTATCAATAATGTGGGAAAGATGGGGCACCTGGGTGACTCAGTTAACTGGATGACTCTGGTTTTTTGCTCAGGTCATGATCTTGTGGTTGTGAGATCAAGTCCTGTGTGGGGCCTTGCCCTGGGCATAGAGCCTGTTTGAGATTCTCTCTTTCTCTCTCCTTCTGCCCCTCCCCCCATTCTCTAAAATAAATAAACAGCTGTTTAAAAAAATAATGTGGGAAAGATGATAATGATGATATGTGAATAGAGGGTGGTCTGAGAGGATGGTACAGATTTCAAAGCTATATGTAGGAGGTAGAATCAGGCTTGATGACTGCCTGCTTATTGGTGGTTGGTGGAAATATTGTGAAGCATGACTTGCAGGTTTGTGGCTTGGGTGATTGAGTGTTACCTGAACGCACAGGTAGTGAAAATGATGAGGGAACAGAAGACAAGCTGAGGACAAAGCAGAAGCTGACACCCCAGAAGTCCCCTTCTCTCACCATGGGATATATGTGACATTCCTCAGGCACTCCTTGCTGCCCAAAGGAAAAAAACGAATAGTTAACTTGTAGAGACCACAATGCTGCAAGACCTGAGTCTCCCTCATTTTACTTACAAAAGCCTTAACAATAGCTTCTAGAAGGGGATGTAAATACAATTAAATGTCTTTGTAACAGGGCAGCCCATCAATGGATACTTGAAGTGCACAGAGTGTAATGTACCTCCAGGAAGTTCCTAACTATCTTCATATTAATGCCTTACTAGAGGGGTAAACAACCTTAACTTGACAATGGCAAGGTTTCTGTGTCTTCTTTAGCATATGAAAGTTCTTTCCAAAACCTCCCTTTTTCCTTACCTCCCACAACCCCATAGTATACAATCAGCTACCCCCACAATCTCAGTGCTGCAGCTTTCTGCCCACAAGTACTGTCCCTGTGTTTTAATAAACCACCAATTTGCACCAAAGATGTCTCAAGAATTCTTTCTTGGTTGTTGGTCCTGACCTCCCCGCACTGAACTTCTGTAAGGGCCTATGCAACCAGAGGGGCCCCACCCTGGTTGAACAGCCATTTTGTTGTTTATGCAATAAAATTTAAATGGACCCTGCCCCCACATGGGAACTTACTTAAAAGCAAGTCCAGGAAACCAGTCCCAGGTAACAAAGCCCAAATACAAGGGTGGGTCAGGTCAGGTGGAGATAACAGCCTGAATGCAGGGATGAGTCAGGTCAGGTGGAGACATCCAATCAGTAAAGTGGGCATACCATCTTCCTAGCTACCAAGGAGTAGGCCCTTTGGGCGCCAATTCTGACCAAGGTGATAGGCTAGTTCAAATACCTACTATAGGGTAAATTGTAATTCAATTGGTCACTTATGTGTGACTTAGCAGGACTGTGCAGCTTTCTCTGTGTTACCATCTCATTGGTCACCTGTGGGTGGCCAGGCCCAACCACATGGCCTTTGCCCTTAAAAGCTAGTCTGTAAAGAAGAGAGAGGTCACCTCTTTGCAAGGGATGGCCCTGGCTGGTCAGTTTGATTCTCAATGCTTGGTGTGAAATAAAGCTTTGCTTGACCTTCGCTTTGTATCAGTCTTGCTCCTTTGACTACGGACGCAACACTTCACTTATATTCCAAAACCACATAAAAAACAATGGGAAGAGGAGAAGTAACTTGGTAAGCTTGTAGAGAATGAGAAATAACTGGTGAAGGCAGAGTTAAGGCAGCTCCAATAATTCAAGGATGAGCAGAAGGTGCATTAAAGGGAGTCAATAAAACAAGAATTTTTCCGAGTAGTGGGACTGGAACTAGAAAAGCCCATTATCAAGAAACTAAGGATTTTAAGTGTTTAAGAAAAATCAGACAGATAAAAGAGGTACTGAAAATTGGAACAGGAGTCATAATTAGCATTTTTACCAAGTGCAGTTGCCCTGGATGATGGGGGTGGAACACAGTTCTGAAGTGGAGACATGAAAAAGAAGCATAATTAGGTCACAGATAGGTAGCATGCAGGGTCAAAGGAGATTTCCTGAAATAGAAATTGAAACCTAACAGTGAAGACTACATGCTTTTAAAATTCAGTATCCTGATGCCTATTAGATTGTACGTGCTTAATAGATGCTTACCAGTTGTCTGATGACCATAGAACAGCAAGTAAAAAAAAAAAAAATTAATGCAAATAAAGATTATCATCATAAAATCTACTTTGTAGTAATGATAGTGCAAAAATACATTTATAATAAATCCTGGAGTCTGGAAGGATTGATATTTCAGAAGATTATTATAAGAAAGAGTAATCATGGCACCTACAATAATTAAACTAGGATGAGGAAGCTTTGAATAAAAGACACGTCTTTAAGAGGGAGGTTGTAGATTTATGGCACTTTATATGTTTCAAGGTTAAAACTTCTAGAAAAAAATCAATGTTCTTTCCCCCTAATTCTTAATGTTATATGCCTCCCTGCTGTAAAAATGGGGACCCTTTCTCCAGAACTAGAGAATAGCACAGTGTTACCAAAAATACAGAATACCTTGAATTTGAATGTGTTCAGTTTGTAGCAAGTGTAAGACTTAATCAAGGTGGTCCACATATGTAGCGCTAATGGTTCAACTACAGTGGTGAAGGTCAAAAAGGAAATTAATAAAAAAGATTTGGGATATAAAAGAAGAGAGTCATCAGTGTTTGTTACATATAAGTAGTGAATACAAGCTATAAAAAGAAAAACTCAGCAATGAATTATTTCATTATTATCCTTCTCTTGTTTGGGGATATTAAGGAAAATGTATAAACATTAGATTAGAGAGACCAACTAAAGTTCTCATGGTGAAGAGTTGAGTGATCTTATGAGACTTACTCTCTAGGCTGTTCATTTATCTTTTAAATTTCTTTATTTTTTAAAAGATTTTATTTATTTGAGAGAGAAGAGAGAGAAGAGAGAGAGAGTATGAGCAAGTGGGGTGGGACAGAGGGAGAGGGAGAGGCAGACTCCTTGTTGAATAGGGAGCCAGACATGGGCCTCAATCCCAGGACCCTGAGGTCGTGAATTGAGCTGAAGGCAGACGTTTAACTGACTGAGCCACCCAAGTGCCCTTGCCAGTCTGTTCATTTATACAATGAGAAGCTCAAATCACAAAACATTTCTCAATGCACTCTTTGAAAATATCATGGACCAACATGTGTGGGAGTGTTTAATAATCAAATACAATTGTTCATATTTGTGGTTATTTTAACTATTATTGTTGCAAGTTGTGTTTTGGTCTCTATCTTAAAATAATACAAATAGAATATCAGAATTAGAAGGATCTTCATTATTACCAAATCTAATGATTCCTTGTCTTCCATTCATCAATTAATTTTATTTTCTCCCTCATTCTTTCATTTGTTAAACTTTCCATTTGCTCAGTGGCTCCTTTGAATCACACACTAAGCTAGGTCATAGGGATAAACAAACAAAATAAAAGGCACTCCTGGTAAGCAAATTTCCTTCCTTTTGGTAAGGAAAGTAGTTAAAGCAAAAATTATAATATAATGTACAGGGACCATGACAAGGATAATACCAGGCTATGACCGCAGAGATAGGGTATGTGGATCAAGCTGTGGGAACCAGAGAGGGCCTCCTGGAGAAGGTGAAGTCTGTGTACCGTCTCAAATGATGTTGGATTATGCTAGAAATTATGCTGGTGGTAGTATGTCTTAGGCATTTGAAGCATTATATAAGACATGTTGACATTAATCTTTGGTAACCTTGAAGGTTGGGGAGAATGAATGTTGATGTTTAAAACCAATGTTATTGAATATATTTTAATAACATGGACTTGGGTGATGTCGATTACTTCAAGGCTGGTGATTGGCTTGATATACTTTTTCAATATCAGCAAATTAAATTGAAACTTTACAATGAATTTGGGTCTCCAAAATAACAAGCTCATTTTACACAAATCACCATGGTGATAGTCCTACTGAAGTAAACCCCACCCATTTCTCACAGCATGGAAGAGTCCCAGGTGAGTGGGTGACATTCAGATGTGAAAAAGCTCCTGCTACAGTTTACTAATCCTGAAACCGAAGATGGCTACTGTTATGGAAACTCCTATAGAGGCTGTGGTTATGCGTCCAGTTATGGCTGTGGATGGAGCTACAGAGGATTGAATTGTGGATGCAGTTCAAGATATGGCTGTGGAATTGAATCTATATATGGCTGTAGATATGGGTCTGGCCATTTTGCTGCAGAAAATATTATTTTTCTTGCTGTTAGAACAAGCACATCCTTTGCCTCTGAAGTGCTTCTTCTAAGTCAAATCTAAGTCAAGGTCTTCATCTGACAAAGCTATGTCCAGCTTAGAACTAGGTCATCACTAATTTGAACCCTCTTAGGCTTAAGTAGTTGTTCTCAAGAATAGAGTCTAAGTGACCAATCATTCCATGATCAGCTGAAGATTGGAGATCTGAGTTGGATTATTTTTCAAAAGCAACTATAATCCTATGCTTTCTGATTCTGTATTATGAACTCTTTCTGGTTAGAGAACATCACTCCTCCCATCCCTATCAATATGCATTTTTGGATCCTACTGGTTTGAATCATTATTATATTGAGGCTTCATGAGCTCCTTGCAATATTGGTCAATAGGCAGAATAGATGAATCTTATGTTTTCCATTGGTTCAATCCAAACACTTATCTGTATACATTTCTCTTCAGAAATTTGTGGCTGATTATTCTTTATATCCCATACCAACATACTTGTACATGAACAAGGGAATTTAGTTTGATGATGAAATGTAAAATAGATATTAAGAAGGACATGTCAGAAGTTTGGTGAATATTCTGAGAGGACATGGAGCCTAAACTCAGAACAACAAATTTCTCCTGTATTGAGGGATATTATGGGATATATAGCAGTACTGCAAGAGGACATGGATCCTGTATTTAGGATCCAAAGCAAATCTGAACAAGAATAGCGAACTGGAGGATTTAGGCTTTCGGAAATATCAAGACTTATATCAAGACAATTCTGTAGTGATCAATGACTGTGTTACTATCTGAGTGCAAAATTGGCTCAGATAGAGAGAAATAGAAAAATGAAAGAAAAGAGAGTTCAGAAGCAGGGCATCATATGTATGGTTTTCCATTATGGCAAAAAGGACTCTGCATGTGGTTTAAGGATTATTTTTTTCTGACAAATGGTGCTGGTCATTGAATATACATAGTTTTGAAAAAGAGACTAATCTCCTGCCTTGAGCCATACACAAAAGTCTGTTAAAAAGAAGCAGAGGATGCCTGGGTGGCTCAGTCAGTTAAGCCTCTGCCTTTGGTCATGATCCCAGGGTCCTGGGATGGAGCCCTGTCTCAGGCTCCCTGCTCAGCAGGGAGTCTGCCACTCCCTCTCCCTGTGCCCCTCCCACTGTTCCTGCTGGCTGGCTCTTTCTCTCAAATAAATAAATAAAATCTTTTTTAAAAAAAACATAGCACTGTATCTTATGTAAGTGATGAATCACTAAATTCTACACCTGAAACTAATAATATACTGTATATTAACTAACTGGAATTTAAATAAAAATTGGTAGAAAGGAAAAAAAAAAGAAACAGATTTTATTTATTTGTTTGAGAGGAAGAGAGACAAAGAGATCATGAGTCGGGGGAGGAGCAAAGAGTGAGGAAGAGAGAAGAGAGAAGCCCTAGCAGTCTCTGTGCTGCGCATGGAGCACAGGGCTCAGATCCCATGACCTTGAAATCATGACCTCAGCTGGAAACAAGAGTTTGACGCTTAACCCATTGAGCCACCCAGGTGCCCCAAGAAGCATCGATTTAAATGTGAAAGGTAAAACAAGACAGATTTTGACAAAAACGTTGAAGAACATCTTCAGGATCCTAATGATTTTTAAAAAGATGTGAGAAGGGTAAAACATCAAGGAAAAATGGATATACAGGTTTATATTAAAATCAAGAACTTTAATTTAATCAAAAACATCCATTAAGAGAATAAAAGAAAAACCACAGGCTGGAAGAACATTTTTTTGCAATATATATATTTATATTTGTGAAGGACTTGTATCTAAAACACATAAAGAATTAGAAATTCATCAGGAAAAAAGACAATCTAGTAGAAAAATGAATGCAGAACTTGTATACTTCACCAAAAGAGGATAGCAAATAGCCAATAAACATTTTAAAAGGTGTTTATCTTCACTAGTCATTAGAGATCTACAAATGGAAACTGTAATGTGGTACTATTACATATCAACCAGAATGGCAAAAGTGTAACAGGTAATATCGAGTGTTACTAAAGATATGGATAATTGACCTTTCCACGTACCTTCCAGAAGTGTCATCCATAGTGGCATGACAATTTTGGAAAGTTACTTGGCAGTATCTTTTAAAATGAGCTTTTGCCTATCTTATGATCAAGTAATTCCACTCTTGATTACTCCCCAAAGAAAAAAATGCACGTGTTTATCAAGGTACATACACAGGAGTATTCCTGGTGGTCTTATTTTTAGCAGCCAACACCTAAAACCACTCACATGTTCATCAACAGTAAAATGCACAATGAAATATGTTTTTTTCATAAAGCAATATACTGTGAAGGAATAGGGAAGAATTCGTGACCGGTATATGCAAAGTGGGAGAGAATTACACAAATATATAATGATGAACAAAGGAAGTTAGTCACAACATAATAGATGGGCTTGATTCCACGTGTGTAATATTTAAAACCAGGTGAAACTAATTTATGGTATGAAGAGTTGGCGTATTGGCTATACTTTCGATTCTCCTCTTTTGGGAAGGGAATTGGGGCAGGTATGAAGGGGCTTCTGAGAAATTTATATTTCTTGGTCTAGATAATGGTCACTCAACTGTGCTTACTTTGTGAGATGTTATCTAGCAGGGCACTTTGATTTTTGTACTTTTCTGCATGCGTGTTATACTGCAGTGAAAGGTTTATAAATATTCTGCCATCTGTCTTATAGGGGATTTATCTCTGGCCAACTATCTACTCATTAGTGACCATTCATTATGCCATTTCTGTCCTCTATTTCTAAACTTTCTCCCTTTCTCTCTTTTGATATTCAGAATAATTTAGTTCTCTTTGTAGCCACCATCCAGGATTCCTTTGGGCTCTTACTTTTTTCCACTAAAAATAAAAATATTCTACAAAATTGCATTTCTAAATTCAGGAAATATTTATTTCCTGGAGATGAATTCTCTCCACACCTTCATCTCCTAGGGATGTGGAATTAAATTAATTACACCACATTTTTAGTTGTAGTTCCCTTTGAGAAGTGGCATTCAAGAGGGGCATAGGGAAGATTTTCATTTTTACTTATTTTTTTAAAAAAGATTTTATTTATTTATTTGGCAGAGAGACAGAGAGAGGGAATACAAGCTGGGGGAGTGGGAGAGGGAGAAGCAGGCTTCCCGCAGAGCAGGGAGCCCAGTGTGGGGTTCAATCCCAGGATCCTGGGATCTCGCACGACCTGAATCGAAGGCAGAGGCTTACCCAGGCAACCCTCATTTTTACTTATTAAGATTAATGGTAGAATTATTTAAATTAAGTAGGTATTGACACAGATTAAAGCAAGATGTCATTGCAAACAATGAGGAGGGCATAAGGGAAACGATATATTTACAGTCATGTGATACTTGTGATGCTCTGATTCATAAGGAAACATTGATTACCATTAAAATCTCCTGTTGTAAGAAATAATGATTGCCATTCATTAAAATTGGACAGTTCGGAGCCTAAACTTAATGACATATAATGATTAAAATACCGGAATCTAGCATAAACACTCTTGATTTCAATGTTCTAATCTTCTCTCTATCATTTACTTGATTTGTGATTTTGGAAAATTTATTTTCTCCTCTAAAGTTATTTGAAGAAATAAATTACAGGGAATAATAGGGCCTGTTTATAAGAGTGTTGTGAAAATTAAGTGTAGCTTTATAGAGTAAGGCTTATTATATTCTAAGAGTTAATTATCAAAGTGTCATCAAAATCATTTGATAGTAATAGAATTTCAAGGAAGAATTGTAACTACTCACAATCAAACATATAGAAATAGCTCCAAATAGCATATTATATTAGAATAAAAGTTGTTCATCTCTTAGTTACTGAACTCCAGAGTATGATAGGATACCAGATTGCTTTCATTATATTTTGAAGAGTAAATGATTATTTAAAGCATTTAAGGAAAAAAAAAAGGCCACTAAAGAGATTATATTTCTGTGGTTTGCTTTTTGTTCCCTGCTTCTTCATAAAATAATATAGTAATTATTTTAAAATGTCAATTACATTTGATAATTAGTTCAGTTATGACAATGTTAATGAGAATGTTGAATATTTAAGCAGAGTGGTAAGATTGAATATGGTTCACTTAATTTTTGAGAGAATGAATAGTAAAGAGGTGAACAAAATGAGTATAGGCTTCTGTTTGAAGAAGCTTCATGGTCAAGAGAAAGGGGTCTCGCAAGGCTAAAATCAAGTTTTTGCTCAAGTTGTTGGTTCTCAACTGGAGGCTGAACTAGAAGGTTCTACTTCAGTTTCCTTGGGTTTTGGGCAGAATTCATTTCCTTAATGCTTTCAAATTAATTTTGTCATTTGTTTCTTCAAAGCCAGAAATGGAGAGTTGGAGAGAGAGGACAGAAAGAGAGAGAGAGAGAGGTAACGAATGCTGTTTTGGATTGGTGAGGTATATTCAGGATGATCTCACTTTTGATTAACTAAAAGTCAGCTGTTTAGAGACCTTAATTACTTCAGAAAAACGCCTTCACTTTTGCTATATGATGTAATCTAACCCTGGGAATGATATTCCATCACTTTTATGATAATCTACTGGTTATAAGAATGTTATAGGTCCTGCCTATACCCAAGGTGAGGGGGTTGTAGAAAAGCATAGATTTCAGTCAATGAGAATCATGAGGGCCATCTTAGAGTTCTGTTGGCCATGGCCAGTCCCCGTATGTATTATCTATGTTTAACAAGAACTTGGTGTTTATTAAGACATCCAACAAAATTAATTAAAAATATATTCTAAAACTAATTGACAGAGGAGAAATGTGAGAAAGAAATGAAGAAAAATACTTGGCTTCAGGAAGAATGGAGGGAAGATGGCTACTTTTTAATGGATAAAAATTATCAAAGTTTCCCACTCATGACTAAATAATAAAGAGTTTTTACAAATCTTTGAAAACTTGAAGCTTTGCCTTTTGCTTGGGTAGTTTTGACTTTTGGTACTATGCTATAAACAGGCAACCAAAAAGAAAAGAAAAGAAAAGAAAACTCTTAGAGTGACCCCACTTTTTCTCTCTATATTCTATTTCAATTTAATTAAATGTTTATAAGAGAACAAAAGTGATGATGATATTTTGTACCTCAGAGAATATATACAATAGGGTTTTGAGCTAGTCACAGTGACCTACTTGCAAAATGAACTATGATTAAATCTTTAAAAATAAAAGTAATAGAAGACCAAGATATGGGAAATACAAGAAAATAATTTAATGCTAAATTATCAGATATGTTGAGTATTGGCATTTGAAAATGGAAGCATGGGGAATTGCTTTAGATTCTAGAATAAAAAGAAACCTGTTTCATAGTATTTAAAATGGTAGGAATTGGGGACACCTGGGTGGCTTAGTTGGTTATGTACAATTCTTGATCTTGGCTCAGGTCTTGATTTTAAGGTTGTGAGTTTAAGCCCCCTGTTGGGATCCATGCCCAGTGTGAAGCCTACTTAAAAAATAAAATAAAATAAAATAAAATTAAAAGTTAAAAAAATGGTAGGAATGGGAGAAAGAAACAGCGTCTGTGGTGATACACATTTAAAGACTATTAGATACGGTGTTTCATTTGCTTTGTCCAACTCAAGAGGCTATAATTATAATGAATATTTGGAAGATTCAAGGGATTAGACTCTTGACATAAGGAATTACTTTAAAAATTAGTTCTGTCTGCAGAGTAGATCAGTGGCATGCCTCGTTCCCATGCCTCATCCCCCAATATCAATCAATAGACATATAGACAGCATCCAGGAGAAAGGCAGGACTCATTGCCCTCACAAGTGTTTTCTTACTGTAGCACTCTGGAATTCTATATACAAAAAGTGGCACTGAAATATAAAGTTTTGAGAAGAATGGTGATAGTGAATCTAGAAGCACAAAAAATTAACATGATTTTGTACAAATTTCTATAATGGAAGGAGAAGTCAAAGAGTTGTTATTTGTTTTGGAAATCTCATCACATTGTAGACAGATATCTTCTAGCATTGAATAATTTTGAGATCCCAAGCAGGGAGCAGGTAATGTATGTGTGTCTGCTTTGAAGAAATCCAAAAATCCACCTTCTATGGGCCAATCTCTATTTAGATTCTGAACTATAAATATTGTTTCATCAACATTTATGAAGTGTGTGTGGAACTTTACTAGGGGCTGTGGATTTAATGGTGGAAGATAAAGTTTTAGACGGATGAGTTCTCCGTCTGGTTCCCTGTATAGGGGAGATAACAAGATCACACATTCCATTTTATATCAAAAATAAAACCTCTTAAACAGCACTTGCTAGAGGCCAGCTTTACAGATACAAACTCAAGTTCTCTTCTACAACTTCAAGAGGTGGATACTACCATTATAGTTCTTTTATAGATGAGAAAACGGAAACACAGGAAAGTAAAGAGAGTTGCCCAAGTTGGTAGCATTAGTAAGTGGCAGAGCCAGACTTTGAATGAGGATCCATGCTTTTCAAGCGCCAATACCAAGAGGCCTCTCTTGCAGAGAGTTGTTACCAGCAAAGATCTTGCAGGCTGCACCAGCTTGAGAGGGGTAACTATGTGTTCCTCTTCCCAAACCCACACCAGGGACATCTTGTTGGTAGTTCGAAATTAGCTGGGATGAAAATACTTAATACATTTTTTTTTTTCCCCAGCTAGTCAGTTTAGCAGCATCCCACTGACAGCTTACGGTACAGATGACATGATTTCTCTAATAGTTACACATGGGGTGTTTGCAGGGAAAATCAAAAGAGAGACATTAAAATCAGGCATGATGATTCATAAAGGCATAAGTTCATTCTTTATTTTTTTTTCCTTCCAAGTTTTTATTTAAATTTTAGTTAATCAATGTACTGTAATATGAGTTTCAGGTGTAGAATTTAGTGATTCATTCTTGAAGGTTGAATGGGAGGCAGGCTATCAGGTGACTGGGGAAATGACCTCATCGGCCAAAGAAGGAAAAGAAATCAATAAGTTGTCATCTTAGTGACAGGTATCTGGCCTTTCCTGGAAGAGCTGGGCTAGGAGAGGGAGTCCCAGGTTTCTCTTGCAAGTATTCTCAAAGTCTGGGTATCTCAGAAGGCCTGGCCTAAAAGATGTCATTTTAGCTGATCTGCAGCAGAGTCAGCAGAACCTGCCTTGTCAATATGGAAGTGAGAACAGAGAAAGGTCACATGAGGAGGGACTATTGCATTTAAATTCATAAAAATGACTCTGAGAGGAACCCCGCAGACAACATTTCCACCAGGAATCTTAGGCACACTAAGGACTATTCATTGTTGACTGCTAAGGGGCTCTGGGGAAGTTGGAACTGTATCTCAATAAATGAACAGGTATTCTTGGGAACTAGTTATCTCTTTGTGAGGACAAGTGCTCAGTAAAAGACTGGGAAATCGTTTTGTACAACGTGGATCAGGAGAATAAGCTCTGGGGCTGGACGCTATTGTGTAGCTACTTTTGAGCTGGGGCACTTCAGGAAAAACCCATTGTCCTTCAGTCTCATTTTTATCTTCTCTGTAAAACTGGGGTTCAGGTAACTGATGTCTCTTTCACAATATATTTTACTGAGATCAAATAAGTTCGTTATTTTATTTATAAAGTTACAGCGTAATTTACACATACACAGGTATTTCTATTGGAGGATAATTCTTTGTGTGAGATATGACTCAATAGCTTTTCAACTTAACACTGATAACATTTGGTGAGTTGCCACTAGGTAAAGAGTATATTTAGTATCAATGCAGTACTTCCCTTCCTGTGTACTATACATAATAATGTTCCTAAGTCACAAATATTTAGCAGGGAACAACTATTGTTATCAAGGTTAATGGACTCTGAATTATGTCATGATGCCAAGCCTGGTAATATACTGTTTAGCATTTATTTTTGGTAATAAATTATTGTACAAAATGCTCCATGCAATGTGCTGTAAAACTTTTAAGGCTAGTTTATTATCTGAATGTTTGTTCTTGCTTGTTTCATTCATTCTTCAAGTATTAAGTAAGATACTTTTATAATAAAATGATCAGACTTCAACATATCAATTTGAGAACACACGTAAGAATATATTATGGTGTGGGGAGCCTGGGTGTCTCAGTTGGTTAAGCGTCTGACTCTTGGTTTTAGCTCAGGTCATGATCTCATGTCATGGGTTGTGGGATTGAGCCTGTGACAGGTCTTTTGCTCAATGGGGAGTCTGCTTGAAAGAGTCTTTTCCTCTGCCCACTCCCCACATGCCTCTTTCTCAAAATAAATGGGTATGTGCTTTGGTGAGTGCTGTGAAGTGTGTAAACCTGGTGATTCACAGACCTGTACCCCTGGGGATAAAAACATATGTTTATAAAAAATAAAAAATTAAAAAAAACATAAATAAATGAATCTTTAAAAAAAGAATATATTATGGTGAGATCAGTAGAGTTGTTACCAGCAAAGATCTTTTCTTCTTCTTCTTCTTTTTATTAACATATAATGTATTATTTGTTTCAGGGGTACCGGTCTGTGATTCATCTGTCTTACACAACTCACAGCACTCACCATAGAACATACCCTCTCCAATGTCCATCACCCTGCCACCCATCCCCCCCACACCCCTCCACTCCAGCAAAATTCAGTGTGTTTCCTGAGACCAAGAGTTTCTTAAGGTTTGTCTCCCTCTCTCATTTTGTATTTTTTCATTTTTCCCTCCTTTCCTTTATGATCCTGTCTTGTTTCTCAAATTCCTCAAATCAGTGAGATCATATGATAATTGTCCCTTTCTGATTGACTTATTTTGCTTAGCATAACACCCTCGAGTTTCATCCATGTTGTTGCAAATGGTAAGGTCTTGTTTTTTGATGGCTATATAATATTCCATTACACACACACACACCCACCCACACACACACACACACACCCACCCCACATCTTCTTTATCCATCAGGAATTCTGCCAGATGGCTTACCAGCAAATATTGATTAATTGCATTTTGGGAGAACTAAAGTATTTTGAAGGGAAAATTGTCAAGTAAGGAATTAAAGTGCAATAAGGAGATGGAGGTTTATGTCACTAAATGGTCCAGGGAGGTTAAATAATACTATGCTCTCATTCATATCCAGGCAGTAGGACCATCCTTGGTGATTTACTGAGAGTTGTAGCTTTGGAGCAATAATGGGATAGAATGCAAATTGCAATGAATTGAAAAATTAATGGGTAAGAGGAAGGCCACACACAGAGCATAGCCACTCTTTGAAGAAGTTTCATTTTGAAGGAAAGTAGTAAGGTAGAGTCACCCTGGACAAGATGCAGGGTCAAGGACTAATTCCTAAAATGTTGATGGAATCTGGAAGGTGTGAGAACACATGTTTTTTTCTACTTACCTCTTTGCAGCCCTTAACATTGTGCCCAGGGCCAGCTACCTAATTTGCAGGTTCAGTGTAAACTGAACAAGTGATAACCCTTGTTTAAAAAGCTGAAAACTTTTTCTCTCTGTTCTGTGGTCTCTTCTGACATGTCACAATGGTTTTCTTTTGTTTGTTTGTGTGTGTGTGTGTGTGTTTTGTTGTTGTTGTTGTTGTTGTTGTTTTTTGTTGTTGTTGTTCAGCCCTTAATGTTACGTGTTCTTGGGCACAGGGATGCCTACTGAGTGAGCTTAGACTCTCACAGAACCTAGACTCCAAACTCTCCCAGGCTCCCATGGGAGGCAGCAGGTGGCAGCAGTCACTGGTGGGGATGGGACAGTAGAAAACTGAGGGGGAGAGGGTAGGTGATGGGAGGTGGGAGTATGTATGAGAAGACATCCCAAGTCCCTAGTACCTGTCCCAAGATTCCAGCAAACTTCACTTACAAACCGCAAATTCAAAGATAAAAGTATTAAGAACCTGGGCAGTTGGCCTGATTGTGCTTCATAGATAGTGTGCACCCAGTACATGTTCAATAAATTAAATTGATTTGTTTGCTGACTATCTAGTGAAGATCCGATTATACTTATGCAAATAAACATCATCATTCTAGACGTCTCTGGAAAAAAGGCAGGCAAAACTCTGTGATTTCATGGCATCTTGAAATTTTAAAGGATTGCATGAGTTTTGGGGATTTTGGGGGTGGGGTGGGAATGGCCACTGATAATCACGATAGAAGTCCAAGTTTCAGGATGGCTTTTAACTTCTGGCTTAATTTTATAATCAGGATTAAAGTTAATATACCTTTACACGGGCTTAGATTGAGAATTAAAGTGCTTATAAACAGCCATATTCATTCTCTGAAACCCAAGTCTTTTTTCAGGAACAAGAATAGTAAGCAATTCTAGGGACAAAACCTAGAGGAATAGGTAGCAATGACACCGTGTTCATTAAGGACTACTTCAAGCTCGGAGAAGCACAGTTAAAATTAACTCACATTTGGTTTACATAAACCTGTGAGGGTCAAAACACAATATACAAAATGATCTGTTAAAATAAAAAAGCAAGTCATAGAGGTTGACAATTTATGAGACACAAATATTGGCATTTTGATTTTTAATGAAATCTAATTTATTATATTCTGACTTTCTTTTTAGGTCAAACATAAGGAGTACAGAATTTGAAGTCAAATGACCAAGTTGTATCTAGATCATTATACAGGTGTGAGATTCTGGCCAACTCTCTTCTTTTTAAAAAAAAAAAAAATGAGAATAATGATGATAATAAGGCCAGTCTTGCCCAACAAAGATAGACACACACACACATACACAACACACATGCACACATACACAGACAATTTCAAAGCCACTAAATTTAATTAGTAGACAAAATACTTAGTTTGATCTATGTAAGGTCATGAATTACATGAAAGATAGGTTTTTAGTAGAGTTAGGGTGATGAAAAAGAAGTCAATTTAATCCAGGCTCATTATTAACTAGAGAGAAACTCTGGTTAAGAGCAAATTCAAGACTCCCTAAAAAATTGGAGTGCCTAGTAGAATGCACTCATTGGAAGCAAACTGTTATGTGACTGAGTAGGCAGGCTTGGTGTCTCCCACCCACCCCTAGCCCTCTATGAAGGTCCAAGACTGGGAGTAACATTCAGACTTGCAGAACTGCCCCCCACCTGCTCTCCTCCACCCACACCTCATTGACACCACATTGATTCTCACCTCCCAAACACTAGGAGCTTCTCCTGCTCTAGGGATTCCTATAGAGACTGTGGATGCAGCTCTGACTAGGAGCATGTCCATGAGCGCAAGCACTCCCAAGAACTGGGATATGGATCTGGGTATGGCTATGGCCAAATGGGTCAAGCTCTGGTTCCAGCTACAGTTGCCATGGCTACCATTCATTCTGCTACAGGAGATGCTTTTTCTCTTGCTGTTAGAAAATAACTACCAGAACATCCTTTGCTGCTGAAGTGGCAGTAAGACATCTCTTTCAAGGAGTAGTCATTGACTACTTCTATTCCTTTTAACAGTTTTTGCCTCAGATGGGCGTTAAGGTCAATGGAAGAAAGAAGATAAAATTCCAATTGTTTTCTGAAATTTAACTCTTCCATCTTATGGTTTCTTTCCATGCTGTAGCCTTGGCCACAAGCATTAGTGCTCCACATTGGGGCAAATCAGCTCCTTGGTGAAATGTTCCTTTGAATCTATTAAGTCTGTCAACAGTCTTAATTTGAATCATCACTGAGGGCAGGTTTTATCTTCCTGTCTTTTTTCTTTTCTTGTGATTTTATAGGTTTTTTTTCCAAACATTTCTCAAAATTTTTTCAGTAATTTGCCGTTTAGTGACTAATTGCATCTAAAATAACACCCCCCCCCCTTATATATACATGTGCACAGAAATCAGAGTTGTGTTTACGGTAAATAAATCTAGTAATGTGTTACAGAATGGACTGGAAGAGGGGTGATATGAGTTTGGGAGAATGCAAGGGAGAGGTCATGTGGGACTGAATGGAATATTCTGGGTAAAATGAGGGGGAAAATACAAGAGAAGAGAAACTCAGTGGATTAATGTGCTTAGAATACCTAGACTCATGAGGAAAGAAGTGACATGGGTTACTTTATATTATATATTATATTTAAAGTCTTATGTGACAAGAGGGTTTTATTTGCTTTTTGTACCCCAGAGATCACAATTAGAACCAAAGGATAATAGTTATAGGAAGAATAACTTCTAAATGTACGACATCTTTCCAGTAATTGTGGTTGTGAGAGTCAAATTGGCTATTCTCCGGGAATTCATGTGATGGCAGCTGCCCAGCCACAGGCACTGCAGGCAAGACCACCCCAGTGAGAACTCCAGGTTATGGGGTGGCCTAAGATTCTGAGAACTGCTCATCAAGAATGATTTGGGAGGGGCACCTGGGTGGCTCAGTGGGTTAAGCCACTGCCTTCGGCTCAGGTCATGATCTCAGGGTCCTGGGATCGAGTCCCGCATCGGGTTCTCTGCTCCGCGGGGAGCCTGCTTCCTCCTCTCTCTCTCTCTGCCTGCCTCTCTGCCTACTTGTGATCTCTCTGTGTCAAATGAATAAATAAAATCTTTAAAAAAAAAAAAAAAGAATGATTTGGGAGTATAGAGCCAAGCTGGCAGAGAACATGATGTTGGCACTCACAAAGACAAAATGAATAAATAAATAAAAAATAAAAGATTTGCTGTCTCCTGTGTTTGTAGTAGGGAGAGTGGTGAAGCAGGGAGTCAGCTTTCACACCGCAGAGCACTGCAGAAAGATAGAAAGATTATTATGGCTGGTGTAAATTCAGTCATTCTCTCTTCAAATATTATCAGGTTTTCTGGATACTCAGCGGTGTAGAGAGGAGTTGTTATTCAATTTAGAGACTAAGGAAAAAGAGGAAAAGCTTGTATTATGGTCAATGTTGTAGATAATCTATATATCCTCTGTCATCTATCTAAATGGACCCCCTTCTCAGTGAATTCATAACCTCATGTAAGAGTAATATGGTAAGATTGACAATAGAATAAAGTAATTGTTTTCACAGTGATAAGCTATAGGAGTTATACATACAGCGGGGTTATGTAGTAGTGTAAGAGTGAGAAGAGTTCTAAGCAGAGGGGACACTTAAGTTGAGGCCCGTGACATGAACAGGACTTGGCCAGTCAGACAGGAGAGCAAGACAAGCACTAGTCATGTGCATGTATGCTTGGAGAACTATAATCACTAACCAGAGCTGGAGAGGAGTTCCCAGGCTTTCCCTGCTCTCTTATGAGTATCTAGAAAGCAGTACGTATCTCCTCCATGAATAAGAGAAGTCAGGGCAAGGAGGAACATCGGCTGGTAAGCAAGCCATCATCAGAAGATTAAGAAGACTCGGCTCTGACACTCATCGACCACGTGACTTCAGGCTAGTGACATAATCACTGAGCCTCAGTTTCCTTGTGTGAACACTTGTTTGTCAAGTACCTTCTCTATTCATTTCAGAAGGTGTGAGAATGAATTGACAGAACACGTAAAAAATATTTTACAAAACATGGTATGGGTGGACTGAGTAGCAAGAATTTTCTGTTGTTTAATAAGAGGTTAGATAAGAAGATTTTTGGGGGCTACACACTTGAAGAAAATTATAACCACGAGGGGGAAATTAATATACATCACAGATTATGGGACTCTGTAGAACACATTTCACATGGAAATTAAGGATTTATTGCTTAATAAATCCTTAATCTTGACCAAATCTCTTATTATAAGATGATACTTAATCAAGCTTACTAAATAGACATAGTCCTAAAAATTAAGTACATTTCTACTATGGACTGATCTTTTGAGTCCTCTAGAATTTCAAAAAACCCACATGAGCTTTATATAGGATAGGTACTTAAACATGTTTTCAAAGGATATATTTTGTAAATACAACATAAAATCATTCTCTAATTGCTGAACTTGAAAATATGGATGATACTGGATCCAACATCATTATGTTGACACTATTTTTAGTAACAAATTACTATGTAGAATGGTTAAGTCAGGTTGTAAAAATGTCACGAGGAGAGTAATTTATTTTCTGAAGGGTTTTGCTTCTTCATCATAAAGATGTTTTTAGTTAGATTTTTTTCTAAATTTTTTAAAAAGATTTTATTTAGTTATTTGACAGAGAAAGATCACAAGTAGGCATAGAGGCAGGCAGAGAGAGAGGGGGAAGCAGGCTCCCTGATGAGCAGAGAGCCCAATGCAGGGCTTGATCCCAGGACCCTGAGATCATGACCTGAGCCAAAGGCAGAGGCTTTAACTCACTGAGCCACCCAGGCGCCCAAGATGTTTCTAGTTAGAACATATATACCATAGAATAACATACACCAAACTACAAAGTTATTACATTACGTGCAGACAAAATCAGTCTTTCAGTACAAATAAATACAGGTATTTGAAGAATATTTATTATTACATGAGAATTTAAAACTATAGTGTGAGAAAAATGAGATGAGGGAATAGCATTTATTGAGTACGATTTCTGCCCCCAAACACTGACTATGCATGAAACATAAAAAACAATTCTGTAATATGCTTAGACCCAATTTTAGAAAGAAGCAATTAGCATTCAGAAAATTTAAGCATATATCCATATATTGTGTAGCTTATAAGTGGCACACCAATATTTGAACATGTGTTTGAATTAATCTATCCATTCTTTTATTGGATAGATATTGATCAAGTATAAATCATGTTACAGGCATTGTACTCAGAGTTGGTAATTCAGGAATGCACAGAATGGAGATTGTATTTTTCATTTGGATCAGTATTCATAGTTGTGAATGGAAAGATATTGAAAATAATGCACAGAGAGAAAACATTTTCAATAATTTAGGGGTATTTTTACATGAAAGTGGCTGTTGACAGTGGCATTGAAAAAGAAAATCATCTATTGTAGGGAATTCATGAAGTAGAATTTATAACTTTGAATTTCAAGGATGACAGAAAAGGAAAGAAACTAAAGGTAAATGGAATAGGATTTAATTTCTTTAAACTTACTGTTAGGAGGAAACATAGCAGGATGATCAGATTAGACCAGTGATCAATATTTAGAAACAAGGTTTATTGATTGAAGAAAAAAAATTTCATAGTAAAAATTCTCAAAAAATGACAGTTTTGTGTAGTCCCTATTGAAGGTTGTATTTTTTTTAAAAGATTTTATTTATTCATTTAACAGACAGAGATCACAAGTAGGCAGAGCAGCAGGCAGAGGGAGAAGGAGAAGCAGGCTCCTTGCTGAGCAGGGAGCCAGATGCAGGACTCGATCCTAGAACTCTGGAATTATAACCTGAGCTGAAGGCAGCCTCTTAACTGACTGAGCCACCCAGGCACTCCCTATTGAAGGATTTCAATAAAGTTCTGAATCACCACTCTCTCCTTTGCTCTTGAAATTTGAGTATTCAGTAGGGGGAATGATCTTCCAGAGTTTATAATCCTTTCCAACTTAGATTTCATAGTTGTTACAGTAAATTCAAATTTTGGATTCTGCTTGATTCTGAAAATGGTGACTGAAGAAAACCTAGGCAAGTAACACAAGCCAAAAAATCTTCAACAAATAGGAAAAAAACCTCACTTCTTTACAACTGCATATTGTTGATGGAAAGGTCAAATATTTGCTATAGAGTGAAAAGAAAGGGTGTATTTGGACTTATACACTTAGAGGTATAGAAACTTATTAGATGCATAGCTATAAACTAGAGTTTCTACATCTCAGTGTTATTGATATTTTGGACTGGATATTTCTTTTTTTGGGTGCTGTTCTATGTCCTGAAGAATTAGCAGCATCCCTGGTTTCTACCTCACCATACCCAAGTCTCGGCAGCTGACAGAGCCTCCAGATGTTATCAACTGTCTGCAAGAGTCCAAGAGCCAACATCACTCCAGGTTGAGAACTACTGGCACAGACGTATTGTTAGCTTCATTGTTTCTGTTTCTCTTGTAGTGTGGAAAGCGGATGAACACTAAGGTAGAGGTGGTGAAAAGGTAGAGTGGCCCAGACAGAAACACTAGATCTTCTTTGGAGGAGTCTTTTTACATGTGCACATGCTTAATCCTGGGACAAGAACAACGTGTGACCATCTTTGCAAATCTCCAGTTCCCAAGACAGCACTGAAGCTGTGGTAGGTGTTAATGAGTGTCTGTGGAATTCAGCTAAGTTGCTGAAGGAATGCCTAACAAGCGAAGCAATCAACAAAAATGTCCAAGTTTTCATTTTAAAACTAGTATCATTTTCGAACCATGTGTGGAGATGGGAAAAACTCGATCAGAAAAATAATGGGATTCTGGGTAGGTCGAGTGAAAATTTAACATATTTTGCTTGGAAGAGGAGAAGCAGGTGAATAGATTTGTGGTGCTGTTCTGGGACTGGAAAGCTGGGAGGGTCTATGGATTGCAGAGACCAAAGCACTGTGGGTCATGATACTGTTTTGTTCCTCCTCCGCATCCTGCAGGAAGGGTGTGTGGTCTTCCTAAGCTTGCTACAAGAACCAGTTGTCTTTAAACTTTATATTCTTTTAAATGGAAGCCCATAGAGTTTAAGTGTGAGTCCTTCTGAGACAGTGATTAAAGGCAAGTGCAGAAGGAAGCAAGTAAATCAACCATTTACTTGATTCCAGTAGAACCTTACTGATGAAAAGCATCATTGACAGTGAACTACCCTACAGAAGAAGCAAGCTAAGAAGGAAAGAGCAGGGCAACACATGATGCTGAGTTCTGCAGAGAATCTCATTTTCTATTAAGTTCTAAATCTTCTCATAAATTTCAAGACAGTGCCACAGGTATCTTTCTGATCACTTCTCACTAACCTAAGCCAACTGGATCATTGTGATAAAAAGTTTGAGGGAGAAGGGTAGAGGGAAAAAACAGCCTGAGGAGTTCTGAAAAATGGTGTTGAACACAGTATTTACTGTATTATGTATGTGGATAAATTTTGAAATTTTTTAATATATAGGAATGATGAGTTAAAGCTCACTGAAAAATGTATTTTCCCTAAGAATTCTTTGCTTATCCTAGTCACTTTCAGTATATCAGAAGGACATTTTGCAGTGGAGTGCTGAGCTGTGTTACACATAGAATTTTGTAACTGAGGTAATGCATGGGTGGTACTGAGGTTATATATATATAGATACATATATATCAGATCTCAGTGTTAATTACAGGTATCTTCCTGCAGAATTACAATGGTTCAGCTGAGGCTGTAAATATCAATTAAAAACAGATGAGAGAAAATAAAGAAGGAAGTCATACATATTAGACATTTTTGGAATGTGGCATGAATTTGAAGGTTAAAACAAACAAACAAGTGCTGTGTTCTGCATCTGGTAATGTTTTGGTCTTCAGCAGCAAGACCATTAATTCAATGTGGCATCAAAACACCTTGCTACTGTTCTTTTTCCCAGAAGTGGCTTCATTTTGGGTCTATAAATTAACTTCCATGGTTTCTTAAATTTATCTTACATAAAATGTGAACCAAACACCAGCTCTGCCTAAAAGTTCTAATGTGGAATGGACAATGTTTCCTCAAGAATGTCATGTGGTGATTAGTGAAGGAGACAGAGTTTCAACAAACTTGGGCAAGGTCTATGACATTTGTCTCCATATAGGGAGGGGCAAAGAGGAAGATCATTCAATCCAGATATTAGCAGCAAAGAAAGGCATCCTGTAGGAAGTGACCATAGAACTGAGTATAAATAAGTTTTATAACTGAGAATTAAGGGAAGCAAGAAAAATATTACTAGAATTAGAAATGACATTCACTTTCCTTTTCTCTATGTTGAAAAGGTAAGTCTGATAGAATAAATTGGAAGAAAAGGAATAGGTTATGTAACAAAATCACAATGGACATTTTTGTCAAAGATTGAGGACTTATGTTAAATGGGTAACCCTGAATAGCGTGAAATGGACATATAAATAGGAGTTAGAGTTGACTTATGGGCTCCTTTATGTCATAAAGTGTCAGGCACTGAAGGGGAGTTTTGCTGCAGGTATCTTTTTTTTTTTTTTTTTTTAAAGATTTTATTTATTTATTTGAGACAGAAATCACAAGTAGACAGAGAGGAAGGCAGAGAGAGAGGGGAAGCAGGCTCCCCGCTGAGCAGAGAGCCCGATGCAGGGCTCGATCCCACGACCCCAGGATCACGACCTGAGCTGAAGGTAGAGGCTTTAACCCACTGAGCCACCCAGGCGCCCCTTGCTGCAGGTATCTTAAAGTTATTTATTCACTGTCAGCTTCTGAACCAAGGTGCTATGAACAGTACTGGCAGGAGAAGGGAATACTTGAATGCACTGAAAACTTATCATGTGAAACCCTGCATAACTTATCATGTGAAACATCTGCATTGGAAAAAGTTTAGTTTTTGGCTTAATTGAGGTATTCTGTTTTCTCATCCAAATAAAGTGGTTTGGCTGTAAAAGGCTCTGCATAACAACACTTACACAGCTAAAAAAGAAACAGTAAAGGAGGGTTGCTCTCTCCCCCAGGACCTTGCTTGGCCAGGTATATGACAGGAGTAAATATAGGAGGACACACTTATATAAAATGTGCTATTCCACACTTATAGTCCGTGTGCCAATGAAAGGGAGTGAGTTATCAGATGTGGAGCTGCTTCTTGGAATTTGAGGAGAATTGAACAAGGGATGGGGCATGGAAGTCCAGAGTGGGTGGGAAAGCCTGGTAAAACATTGTAATGATTTCAGAGAGGACATGGCAGTTATTTCCTTCCCTACAGGCAGAGGTGGATCTTATAGGAAAGAAGAGAGATTGAAAGGGACAATTTGTCTAAAATTGTCCCCAACCTTATTGTATCAGGTGGATTAAATAATGGGAGCTTGTGAAGTTGAGTATCCGTGGTACATAGAGCACATGATTCTACTCAGACAATTCTTTGGCAGAACAAATTAAAATGTTGCTCTTTGAATAAAATAGGAGTTTCCAAAATAAAGAGTTCATTTTAGTTCATTTTTTTTTTTTTTAGCTTTATTGATTCTTGACAGGCACAGTCACTACACAGTAGTTTACATACTTGTTGGGTAAGTCAGGGATGAATGGTATGCTCTATCAATTACTGGCAGTATAAAAAGGTCCAAGTGAAGTAGGGACCACACTTCACCACACATTCACTTGCAAACCATCTGAATCCTCCTCTCCTGCCAACATGTGTTGTAACTACGGGAACTCCTGTGGCTATGGCTGCGGATGCGGCTATGGCTGTGGCTATGGCTCGGGCTGTGGCTACGGCTATGGCTCAGGATGTGGCTGTGGCTATGGCTCAGGATGGGGCTGTGGAAAAGGCTCCTGCTGTGGCTGTGGATATGGCTCTGGCTCTGGCTGCTGTGGCTACCGGCCACTTTGCTACAGAAGATGTTATTCTTCTTGCTGCTAGACCATCGCTCTCCAAACCCCATTTGCTTCTGAAATGACACCACCAAAGCGACAGCTGAAGCAAGAATCCATACCTCAAGAATTCTACGTCCAGGAAATTGCATGCTTGACAGAGGCTTTGACCCCCAGTTTGTGAGGCTGTGTGGTATCATCTGACTACTTCCTAAATGTTGGTCTTTGTTCCTTTAATCTGGATTCTGTGTTGGGACTGTCCCAGGAATCCCTACATCCCACAGTTGGACAAAAAAACTCACTCTCAATAAAAACGATTCTTTGCTTCTAACAAATCTCTGTGTTCTTGCTTGTGAATTACTCCTTCCTTTTGAGGTGTTATGGCTACTCTAGAAAATTGGGCTGACAATATGCTTCATGACCCTAGGCTCTTCTTTGATATAACACAAACATTTCCTCTCCTCGTGCATCAGAGATGTCTTCTTCACTTATTTCTCAATTCTCTCCTGCTCAGGCACTCACAACCCAAAAGAAATTACACAGTATTTCAGAACTGTGCCCTGGAAATTGCACTGTGTTCAGAATGAAGCTGGGTGCAGGGGGAAGAGATGGAGAAGGACACCTATTCAGGAGGTTGTGACAGAAGCCTACGAGAGAGGAGATGTGGTCTGAGTGCTGACTAGATGAATGGCATGGGTGAGAGAGTTTCTAGGGTTAATGAGAAATTAGAAGCAGAGTCAGATTATTCACGAACGGCTAATGGAAGGATAAGGAGGGGGAAAAATGTGGTGCCGTATCATCTGCATATGGATGGAAGTGCAAATATTTGTTTGCATATATTAAGCTTGAAGAAATTGATTTAAGTCACTTGTTTGACAAATATCTTTGAATGTGTTTGATAAGGAACAGTCCCACATACTGAAGATACAGGAGCAAAATTATAGCAGAGTTTCCTGTTCTCAGAGTGTTTATTTTCTAAATGTGATAACAACAACAAAAAAGAGAATCAATTAAGACACATTTAGGCAGATAATTGCTGTGGAAGGATAAAAAGTTTCCTGCGGGAAGAGCGTGAAGGTTGAAATAGTGGAGAGGAGGGTATTTTGGCATTTCATGTCAAATGAACTGATGCCAGTCAGAAGAAATACTGCAGTGTATGGTGGTAAGTGTTAAAGAAGAAGAGAAATGCATTATGTTTTGGGTATGATCAGCGGTGCCACAATTTTTAGTGGAAAGGAACAAGGATTAGTGCTTAAAGGTGCTTTCTAGTGCCATAGTTGATGCAGATACAAGAATGGGATGAAAAGCCCAGTCTACTCTCTGAGTTTGAGAGCTTACCACTTTGCGAGTTTTGAGTTCAATGTCCTTTCCTCATGTGATTTTCTAGATCTCCAACACTATACTATAACATAGAATGTTGTCTAGGCTCAGTTTCCATGAATAGTGAAAAATGACTCCCTGTGTCTTTTTCACGACAGGGGTCACTGCCCAAATCTGAATCTGAGGTCCCTGGAGGTAGTAGCCTCCACCCAATGGCCAATTGCAAGAGAGATGGCTCTGCCATCCAAGTCAGCCCTGGAGTGAAGCTATGCCCAGGATATAATGTGTCTTATTGATGAAGAAACAGGGTATTTTAAAGATCCGGACAGTTTTCACAGGTGGAATATCTGTAAATCTGATCTGAGTGCACTGTGCTCTGGGTAAATCTGAGGTGGGGAAGTTCTACAAAGAAGGGAATGGAATTCTGATAATTACAGGTTGTTGAAAGTCTACTCATGTTTCATTATGTTCCTTGTGCTTGGAGTCTTTGAAAGGATGAAGAATATCAACAGCTAGCCATTTATATCATCATTTATATCCTATAAAGTCTTGATCATTTATTAGACATATCAGATACTTTGTACATCTGGAAAAACGTCTTTAGAAACCAACACATTTTTCATAATGTGAAATTAGAAACTCACTTAGTCGAAGAATATTTGAGGCTCTCAGTTTTCATGAAATGAGAACATCATGATTCTCCTCATTCTTCTCAGGTGCATACCAACGCTTGAACATGTTTTTGTTTTAACGCATCTGATTTTTGGGGGGAAATGTTGAGTTCGAATTATGTACTAGGTACTCTACTTAGAACTAAGTGGTGATTCAGGGATGGACAGAATAAGAGATTTTTTCCCCCTGCCATCATGGATTTGAATGGAAAGTTACTAGAAATTATGCAATAAAGATAGAAAAATTTTTCAATAGTAAGGAATATTGTGACCAGAAAGTGGGTGCTTGAAATGTAATGTGTCTATTCTCGGGAACTTGTGTATTAGAATTTAGAGTTATGATTTTCAAAAATGAGAGAAAAGTAGAGAAAATAAAGCTAAAGTTCGACTGGAATGGGATATGTTTTCTTTACATTTCTTGTTAAGGATGAAACACAGCAGACTGATCCAATAGACCAGTGACCAACAGAGGAAAAAGTAGTTGGAAGTACTCTCACCAAAGGAAAAATCTCTAGTAATGAATATTTTCAGAAAAGGAAATCAACAGCTTTATGAAAATCTTTGCTGAAGGCATTCCCTGAATGCCTTCGGAGACTAAATGCCACACATTTCTTTGTTGAAATTATAGTGTTGAGTAGAATGAATCATCTTCCTGAGTTTGTATACCATTCCATCTTGGATTTCATAGCTATTATAGCAAAAAAATTTAAATTTTGGATTTCGGAAATGGGGTTTTTAAGTAAAGCCTAGAGAACCAAGGTAAGCAAAACATCCCAATAACCAAGCAAACAAAAAAAAAATAAGCTTTCTTTCTTTCTTTATTTCTTTTCCTTCCTTCCTTCCTTTTCTTTTTCTTTAATTTCTTTCTTCACTTCATGTCTGGTGATGGAATGATTTGATATTTGGTTTAATTGGGAAGAAAGGAAATATTGTATTGACATTATGTGAGATGTTTCAGTGTTGTTGGGGGCTGTTCTGTGCCCTGAGGCCAGCATCTCCCCTTGTTTCTAGCATGAGGAGCCAGTAGGTATCTGCAGTAGATATCTGGGTATGAGAAGCCTGGGAAAAAGTTTCGATGATTCCAGACAGGTGATGGCAGTTATTTCCTTCCCTATGGGGAGAAGTAGATATTTCAGCATAGAGAAGAGATCAAGAGAGACAAAGTTTTCCCAAATTCCCTGAACCTTGTTATATAAGGTATATTAAATGATAAGAAATAAGAATAAAGTAAAATGCTGCTCCTTATATAAAAAGTGAGACTCCAAATAATGAACTCTCTTTTTCCAAGACATTAAGATTTTTGACAGTGACTGTCACATGAAAGTTGCTTACATACTTGTTGAGTAAGTCAGGGGGTGAATGGTATGCTCTTGCCAATTACTGGCAGTATATAAGGGTCCAAGTGTAGTAGGGACCACACTTCACCACACAACCACTTGCAACCCACCTGAATCCTCCTCTCCTAACAACATGTGTTGTAACTACGGGAACTCCTGTGGCTATGGCTGCGGATGCGGCTATGGAACTGGCTGTGGCTGTGGCTATGGCTCAGGCTATGGCTGTGGCTATGGCTCACGTTGTGGCTGTGGCTATGGCTCAGGCTGTGGCTGTGGTTATGGCTCAGGCTGTGGCTGTGGTTATGGCTCAGGCTATGGCTGTGGCTATGGCTCCCGTTGTGGCTACGGCTATGGCTCAGGCTGTGGCTGTGGCTATGGCTCAGGCTATGGCTGTGGCTATGGCTCCCGTTGTGGCTACGGCTATGGCTCAGGCTGTGGCTGTGGCTATGGCTCAGGATGGGGCTGTGGAAAAGGCTCCTGTTGTGGCTGTGGATATGGCTCTGGCTCTGGGTGCTGTGGCTACCGGCCACTTTGCTACCGAAGATGTTATTCTTCTTGCTGCTAGATCATCACTCTCCAAACCGCATTTGCTTCTGAAATGACACCACCAAAGTGACAGCTGAAGCAAGAATCTATACCTCAAGAATTCTACATCCAGGAAATTGCATGCTTGACAGAGGCTTTGACCCCTAGTGAACGTTTGTGAGGATGGGATCTCGAGGCTCCAGGCTGTGTGATATCATCGGACTGTTTCCTAAATATTGGTCTTTGTTCCCTTAATCTGGATTCTGTGTTGGGACTGTCCCAGGGATCCTAACATCTCACAGTTGGACAAAAAATGTATTCTCAATAAAAATGGTTCTTTGCTTCTAACAAATCTCTGTGTTCTTGCTTGTGAATTACTCCCTTTTTTGAGGTGTTATGACCTCTCTTGAAAATTGGGCTGACAATATATTTCATGAACTTGAGGGCTCTTCCGTGATATAATACAAACATTACTTCTCATCATGCATCAGGAATAATGTCTTCTTCACTTATTTCTCATATCCCTCATGCTCAGGCACTCAGAACACAGCACAAATCACACGTTATTACATAACTGTGCCCTGAAAATCACTCTGTGTCTAGAATTGAGGTGATGGGGAAAGAGGAGGAGGGAGGACACCTATTCAGGAGCTTGTGACAGAAGCCCCAAGGGAGAGGAGGTGTGGCCTGAGAGCTGAATGGGTGGATGCGTGGCATGAGAGAGAGAGTCTCCAGGATTAATGAGACGTTAGAAGCAGACTCAGGTGACTAATGAAGAAGTAAGGGAAGGATAAATAGAAGCAAAATGTGGTATTGTATCATGAGCATTTTGATGGAAGTGGTAATGTATTTGTTTGGATTTTTTTGACTTTAAGAAACGGATTCGTCACTTAATTTACAAATAGTTTTGAATGTTTTTTTTTAAAGATTATTTTTTTGAGAGAAAGAGAGAGGGAGAGAAAGCAAGAGCATGCACAAAGACGAGCAGAGGAAGGGACACACAGAGAGGGAGATATGTAGATTCCTGCCGCGGGCATCCTGAAATTAAGAGTCTGATGCTTTCCATAGTTTGGCTATTGTGGACATTGCTGCTATAAACATTCGGGTGCACGTGCCCCTTTGGATCACTACGTTTGTATCTTTAGGGTAAATACCCAATAGTGCAATTGCTGGGTCATAGGGCAGTTCTATTTTCAACATTTTGAGGAACCTCCATGCTGTTTTCCAGAGTGGCTGCACCAGCTTGCATTGGGAGGGAGACAAACCATAAGTGACTCTTAATCTCACAAAACAAACTGAGGGTTGCTGGGGGGAGGGGGTTTGGGAGAAGGGGGTGGGATTATGAACACTGGGGAGGGTATGTGCTTTGGTGAGTGCTGTGAAGTGTGTAAACCTGGTGATTCACAGACCTGTACCCCTGGGGATAAAAACATATGTTTATATAAAATAAAAAATTAAAAAAAAAAAAAAGAGTCTGATGCTTAACTGCCTGAGCCACCGGGTGCCAAGTTTTGAATGTTTCTGAGAAGAAACAGTCCTACACACTTTAGACAGAAGCGAAATTATAGATGGGTTTCCTGCTCTCAGAGTGTTCATATTCTACTAGGTAACAATAAGAAAAAATAAGGAGTAGTTAAAATATATTTAGAGAGATAATTGCTATGGAATGAATAGGCCAGCTTCCTGGGGAAAAGAGTGAAGGTTGAAGCATTGGAGAGAGAGTTCAGGGAGTTATTTTGACATTTTGAGTCAAACGCACTGATGAGTCCAGTCACAAGAAATACTGCAATGTAGGGTAGTAAGTGTTAAAGAAGAAGAGAAATGCATTATGTTTTAGGTATGATCAGCGGTGCCACAATTTTTAGTGGAAAAGAACAAGGATTAGTGCTTAAAGGTGCTCTCTAGTGCCCTAGTTGATGCAGATACAAGAATGGGATGAAAAGCTCAGTCTATTGTCTGAGCTTGAGAGACTAGCACTTCATGGGTTCTGAGTTCAGTGTCCTCCTACACTGTATCCTGTAACAGAATGTCTTTTCAGGCTCAGTTTCCATGGGCAGTGAAACATGACTCCCCGTCTCTTCTCCATGACAAGGATCACTGCCCAAATCTGAATCTGAGGTCCCTGGAGGTAGTCGCCTCCACCCAATGGCCAGTTGCAAGAGAGATGGCTCTGCCATCCAAGTCAGCCCCGGAGTGAGGTCATACCCAGGATATAATTTGTTCTACTGATGAAGAAACAGGCATTCTTCAATAGATGGATAGCTTTCATAGATGGGATATTTGTACATCTGCTGTGAGGATTGGTGGCACTCTGGGTAAATCTGAGGTAGGGAAATCCCACAAAGAGGGGAATGGAATTCTAATAATTACAGTGTGTTGGAAATTTACTGTTTTATTTTGGTCCTTGTCCTTGAAAGCTTTCTGAAAGAGAGAGAATATCATCCATTTAGCATCAATATTGTAGCTGACACATCCACAAAAGGCCAATCCTTAATTTGGCCTATTTGATAATTCAGACATCTGGAAAAATATCTTTATAAACTAACACATGTCTTCAAGGTGGGAAATTTGTGACTCTCTTAGTCAAAAGACATTTCAGACTTTCAGATTGAATGAAATGAGAACAGTGTGATAATGTATCCAAACAGCTTATAGTTTCTAATGGGCACAACAATGCTAGAACATGAGGTGTTTTTTTTTTTTTTTTAAGTTTATTTATTTTTTAGAGAGAGAGAGACAGACACTGAGAGAGGGAACGCAAGCAGGGGGAGTGGGAGAGGGAGAAGCAGGCTTCCTACTGAGCAGGGAACCTGATGTGTTACTCGATCCTGGGATCAAGACCTGAGCCGAAGGCAGATGCTCAATGACTGAGCCACCCAGGTGCCCCAGAGCATGTTTTTGTTTTTATGCAACTGATTTTTATTGAGGGAATACTGATGGAGTTCAAATTACATTCTGGGTACTCAGAACTAAGTGGTGATTCAAGGATTCACTGAATAAGAGATTTTTTTCCCCCTGCTATCATGGATCAGTATCCACAGATCTGAATGGAAAGATACAAGAATTATGCAATAAAGACAGAAAAATTTTCCAATAGTTAGGAATATTGTGACCAGACAGTGGTTGCTTGAAAAGTAATGCATCTCTTCTAGGGAACTTGTGTATTAGAACTTAGAGTTTTGATTTTCAAGAATGAGAGAGCAGTTCTTAAATTTAATAACAAGTATGGTGGGATGTATTTTTCTTTAAGCTTCTTGGTGATATACAGCAGAGATATCAGATAGACAAAGATCCAACTGTAGAAAAAGCAGTCAGAATACTGATGAAAAATTTTAAAAATGAAAGTTCTCAGAAAAGGAATTCTGTAGACATATGAATATCCCTGTTGAAGGCTTTCAATAAAGGACTGGATGGCACTCATTTCATTGTTGTTGAAATTTGAGTGTGGAGAAGGAATGATCTTCCAAGGTTGTACTCCCATTCAACTTAGACGTCATAGTTGTCACAGTAAAAAATAATTAAAATTCTGGATTTTGCCTGTTTCAGAAAATAGTGACGTAGGTGAAATCTAGACAACCAAGATAAGCAAAAACATCACACACACACACACACACACACACTCACACACTCACACTCACACACCATATAGTACCTTTCTTCTTCTCCTACATCCCCTTCTTCTGTTTCTTCTTCTTCTTCTTCTTCTACTACTACTACTACTACTACTACTACTACAACTACTACTTCTACTTCCTCTTATATTTCTTCTCCTTCTTCTCCTTCTCCTCCTCCTCCTCCCCCTTCTTCTCCTTCTCCTTCTCATCCTTCTTCAGCTACATGTTTGGTGATGGAGAGTTTGGATGCTTGGTTGAGTTGGGAAGAACGGAAGTATTTGGAATTAGACACCAGTAAAGAGAGAAGCTAATTGTCAGTGTGAAACTGCAAACCAAGGTTTTTAATCTCAGCACTACTGACATTTTAAAAAAGTCAGATGTTCCAAAGTTGTTGGGGGCTGTTTTCTGTCCTGAGCCTAGCATCATCTCTGGTTTCTACCACAAGGAGCCCGTTGATATCTGCGGTAGATATCTGGGTGCAAGAAGCCTGACAAAAAGTTTCAATGATTGAGAAAGGAGATGGGAGTTATTTTCTTTTGTTTGGGCAAAAGTAGATACTGTAGGTAAGAAGAGAGACCAAGAGGGACAAAAATTACCCTAAATTCCCCCAACCTTGTTATATCGGGTATGTTAAATGATAGGATCTTGTGAAGTTGGGTATGTGGTATGTTGAGCATATGATTCTAGTGGGACATTCTTAGGCAGCAAAAATTAAAATACTGCTCTTTAAATAAAATGGAGTCTCCAAAATAATGAGCTCATTTCCCCCAAGACATTATTGACTGTTGACATTGACAAGCACATAAAATTTGCTTACATACTTGTTGGGTAAGTCAGAGGGTGAATGGTATGCTCTTGCCAATTACTGGCAGTATATAAGGGTCCAAGTGTAGTAGGGACCACACTTCTCCACACAACCACTTGCAACCCACCTGAATCCTCTTCTCCTGGCAACATGTGTTGTAACTATGGGAACTCCTGTGGCTATGGCTGTGGATGCGGCTATGGCTGTGGCTATGGGTCAGGTTATGGCTGTGGCTATGGCTCCCGTTGTGGCTATGGCTATGGCTCAGGCTGTGGCTGTGGCTATGGCTTAGGCTGTGGCTGTGGCTATGGCTCAGGCTGTGGCTGTGGCTATGGCTCAGGCTGTGGCTGTGGCTATGGCTCAGGCTATGGCTGTGGCTATGGCTCCCGTTATGGCTGTGGCTATGGCTCAGGATGTGGCTACGGCTATGGCTCAGGCTGTGGCTGTGGCTATGGCTCAGGATGGGGCTGTGGAAAAGGCTCCTGCTGTGGCTGTGGATATGGCTCTGGCTCTGGCTGCTGTGGCTACCGGCCACTTTGCTACAGAAGATGTTATTCTTCTTGCTGCTAGTCCATCACTCTCCAAGCCCCATTTGCTTCTGAAATGACACCACCAAAGCAAGAGCAGAAGCAAGAATTCGTACCCCAAGAATTCTACATCCAGGAAATTGCATGCTTGACAGAGGCTTTGACTCCCAGTGAACGTTTGTGAGGATGGGATCTCGAGGCTCCAGGCTGTGTGATATCATCGGACTATTACCCAAATATTGTTCTGTTCCTTTAATCTGGATTCTGTGTTAGGACTGTCCCAGGGATCCTAACATCCCACAGTTGGGCAAGAAACTTATTCTCAATAAAAATCATTCTTTGCTTCTAACAAATCTCTGTGTTCTTGCTTATGATTTATTCCTTTTTTCTTTTCTTTCTTTCTTCTTTTGGTGTTAGGACCCCTTTGAATATTGGGCTGACAATACCTTTTATGAACCTGGGATTCTTCCTTGTAATAATACAAGCATTTCTTGTCATATGTGCATCGGAGATAATGTTTTCTCCTATTTCTTGTATCCTTCATGCTCAGGTACTCACAACCCGACAGAAATCACAAAGTATTTCAGAACTGTGCCCTGCAAATTGCACTGTGGTCAGAATGAAGCCAGTGGGCAGCGGGAGGAGGAGAAGGGATGACATCCATATAGGAGACTGTGACAGAAGCCCAAGGGAGAGGAGGTGTGGTCTGAGTGCTGAATGGATGGATGAATGACATGAGAGATAGAGTTTCCTGGATTTATGAGAAATTAGAAGCATGTTCAGTCAACGCAGGAAGAACTAAGGGAAAGATAAGTTTGAAGAAAATGTGGCATACTACTATGTGCATTTTGATGGAAGTGCACATGTATTTGCTTGCATATGTTGGGTTTAAGGAAATTGATATAAGTCATTTAATTTATAAGTAGTTTTGAATGTTTTGAGGGGAGATTTCCTGGACATAGAAGCAAAATTGTAGACAAGTTCCTGCTCTCAGAGTGTTTATATTCTAACATGTGATACCAAAAAATAAGGATTAAGTAAGATGCATTTAGACAGATAATTGCTATCTTCCTGGGGAAGATACTGAAGGTTAGAGTATTGGAGAAATAGTTCAGGGAGTTATTTTTTGACATTTTGAGTCAAATGAACTGATACCTATTCCAAGAAACATTGGAACAGATGATAGTTAAGTGTAAAGGAAAGGAGAGGTTAATTATATTTTGCGTATGATTAGTGGTGTCACAATTTTTTACTGGAAATGAGCAAGTGGTTAACTAGTGGTTAATGGTGTGCCCTAGGGTCTTAATTGGGGTAGATATAAAAATGGGATGAAAAGCCCAGTCTGCTATCTGAGTTTAAGAGCCTACCATTTTGTGGGTTCAAGTTCAGAGTCCCTTCCTCATGTGAGGAAGATCTCTACAGATCTCTGACATTGCATCCTATTACATAGAATGTCTTTTCAGGCTCAGTTTCCATGGACAGTGAAAAATGACTCACTGTCTCAAATCCATGACAAGAGTCACTGCACAAATGCTGAGTCTGAGGTCCCTGGAGCTACGAGCCTCCACCTAATGACCAACTGCAAGAGAGATGGCTCTGCCGTCAAAGTCTGCCCTCGAGTGACATTATGCCCATGTTATTGTGTTCTAGTGATGATGAAATAGTTCTTTTAAGAAGTGGAGAGTTTTCACAGGTGGAATATATGCAAGTCTGATCCAAATACTGACTGTGCTCTGGATAAATCTGACGTGGGAGATCCTACAAAGAATGGAAGGGAAATCGAGTAATTACAATTTGTTGAAAGTCTACTCATGTTTCACTATGTTCAATGTATTTGAATTCTTTCTGAAAGGGAAGAATATCATTAATTAGGCATGACTATCATAATTTATATGTCCAGTAAAGGACCAAACATTTATAAGGCATAGAAAGTAATTTGTACATCTGGAAAGACATCTTTGTAATCTAACAAATATCTTCTTTTTTTTTAATTTTTAAAAATTAAAAAAAATTTTTTTTTATATTTTCAACATAACAGTATTCATTATTTTTGCACCACACCCAGTGCTTCTTGTAATTCGTGGCCTCTATAATATCCACCACCTGGTACCCCGACCTGCCACCCCCCGCCCCTTCAAAACCCTCAGATTGTTTTTCAGAGTTCATAGTCTCTCATGGTTCACCTCCCCTTCCAATTTCCCCCAACTCCCTTCTCCTCTCTATCTCTCCATGTCCTCCATGCTATTTGTTATGCTCCACAAATAAGTGAAACATATGATAATTGACTCTCTCTGCTTGACTTATTTCATTCAGCATCATCTCTTCCAGTCCCGTCCATGTTGCTACAAAAGTTGGGTATTCATCCTTTCTGATGGAGGCATAATACTCCATAGTGTATATGGACCACATCTCCCTTATCCATTCATCCTTTGAAGGGCATCTTGGTTCTTTCCACAGTTTGGCGACCGTGGCCATTGCTGCTATAAACATAGGGGTACAGATGGCCCTTCTTCTCACGACATCTGTATCTTTGGGGTAAATACCCAGGAGTGCAATGGCAGGGTCATAGGGAAGTTCTATTTTTAATTTCTTGAGGAATCTCCACACTGTTCTCCAAAGAGGCTGCACTAACTTGCATTCCCACCAACAATGTAAGAGGGTTCCCCTTTCTCCACATCCCCTTCAACACATGTTGTTTCCTGTCTTGCTAATTTTGGCTATTCTAATTGGTGTAAGGTGATACCTCAATGTGGTTTTCATTTGAATCTCCCTGATGGCTAGTGATGATGAACATTTTTTCATGTGTCTGATAGCCATTTGTATGTCTTCATTGGAGAAGTGTCTGTTCATATCTTCTGCCCATTTTTTGATATGCTTGTCTGTTTCATGTGTGTTGAGTTTGAAAAGTTCATTATAGATCGTGGATATCAATCTTTTGTCTGTACTGGCATTTGCAAATATCTTCTCCCATTCCGTGGGTTGCCTCTTTGTCTTTTTTACTGTTTCCTTTGCTGTGCAGAAGCTTTTGATTTTGATGGAGTCCCAAAAGTTTATTTTCACTTTTGTTTCCTTTGCCTTTGGAGACGTATTTTGAAAGAAGTTGCTGTGGCTGATATCGAAGAGATTACTGCCTATGTTCTCCTCTAGGATTCTGATGGATTCCTGTCTCACGTTGAGGTCTTTTATCCATTTTGAGTTTATCTTTGTGTACGGTGTAAGAGAATGGTTGAGTTTCATTCTTCTACACACATAGCTGTCCAGTTTTCCCAGCACCATTTATTGAAGAGACTGTCTTTTTTCCACTGTATATTTTTTCCTGTTTTGTCGAAGATTATTTGACCATAGAGTTGAGGGTCCATATCTGGGCACTTTACTCTGTTCCACTGGTCTATGTGTCTGTTTTTATGCCAGTACTATGCTGTCTTGGTGATTACAGCTTTGTAGTAAAGCTTGAAATCAGGTAACGTGATGCCCCCGTTTTATTTTTGTTTTTCAACATTTCCTTAGTGATTCGGGGTCTCTTCTGATTCCATACAAATTTTAGGATTATTTGCTCTAGCTCTTTGAAGAAAGCGGTGGAATTTTGATTGGAATAGCATTAAAAGTATAGATTGCTCTAGGCAGTATAGACATTTTAACAATGTTTATTCTTCTGATCCAAGAGCATGGAATGGTCTTCCATCTCTTTGTGTCTTCTTCAATTTCTTTCATGAGTGTTCTGTAGTTCCTTGAATACAGATCCTTTACCTCTTTGGTTAGGTTTATTCCCAGGTATCTTACGGTTCTTGGTGCTATAGTAAATGGAATTGATTCTCTAATTTCCCTTTCTGTATTTTCATTATTAGTGTATAAGAAAGCCACTGATTTCTGTGCATTGTCTTTGTGTCCTGCCACATTGCTGAATTGTTGTATGAGTTCTAGTAGTTTGGGGGTGGAGTCTTTTGGGTTTTCCATATAAAGAATCATGTCATCTGCAAAGAGAGAGAGTTTGACTTCTTCATTACCAATTTGGATACCTTTTATTTCTCTTTGTTGTCTGATTGCTGTTGCTAGGACTTCTAATACTATGTTGAACAAGAGTGGTGAGAGTGGGCATCCTTGTCATGTTCCTGATCTCAACGGGAAGGATGCAAGCTTTTTCCCATTGAGGATGATGTTTGATGTGGGTCTTTCATAGATAGATTTGATGAAGTTCAGGAATGTTCCCTCTATCCCTATACTTTGAAGCATTTTAATCAGGAATGGATGCTGGATATTGTCAAATGCTTTTTCTGCATCACTTGAGAGGACCATGTGGTTCTTCTCTCTTCTCTTATTAATTTGTTCTATCACATTGATTGATTTGCGAATGTTGAACCATCCTTGTAGTCCAGGGATGAATCCCACCTGGTCATGGTGGATAATCTTTTTAATGTGTTGTTGGATCCTGTTTGCTAGAATCTTGTTGAGAATCTTAGCATCTATATTCATCAGTGATATTGGTCTGAAAGAGTCATATTGATATGAATACACTAATCATTGGAGATCTTAACACGCCTCTCTCAGAAATAGACAGATCATCGAAGCAGAAAATCAGTAAAGAAACAAGAGCATTGAATGACATATTGGACCAGATGGACCTCATATATATATATACAGAACATTCCACCCTAAAATAACAGAATACTCATTCTTCTCAAGTGCACATGGAACTTTCTCCAGAATAGACCACATACTGGGTCACAAATCAGGACTCAGCCGATACCAAAAGACTGAGATTATTCCCTAACAGATATCTTCTAAATGTGAAATTTGTGACTCTTTTAGTCAAAGAACATTTGAGACTTTCAGCTTGAATGAAATGAGAACATCGTGATAATTTATCCAAATATCTTATGGCTTCTAAGGGGCACACTGACCCTTGAACATATATTTGTTTTAATGCATCTTTTTTTTTTCTTTTTTACTCAGAACTAAGTGGTGATTCAGGGATGCAAAGAACAAGAGATTTTTTTCTGCCATCAGGGACCAGTACCCAGAAATCTGAATGGAAACCCTCTAGATATAATGCAGTAAAGATAGAAAACTTTTACAACAATCTACGGGTATTGTGATTGGAATGGGGATGTTTAAAAAGGAGTGGGTCTGTTCTAGGGAACTTGTGCATTAGAATTTAGAGTTGAATTCCTTTTTAAAAAATTTTTTTTAATATATTAGTCATAGAGAGAGAAAGTAAGCACAAACAGGGGGAGCAGTAGGCAAAGGGAGAAGCAGGCTCTCTGCAGAGCAGGGAGTCCAATTCTGGACTCGATCCCAGGACCCTGGGATCAGGACCTGAGCTAGAGGCAGACGTTTAATCAGCTGAGCCACCCAGGTGTCTCTAGAGTTTTGAATTTCAAGAATGACAGAAAAGTAGAGAAAATAAAAGCAAAGAGCAAGTATAGTGGAATGTATTTTTCTTTAAGCTACTTGTAGGGATGAAATATGGCAGAGTGATCAGATACACAAGTGACCAAACTAGTAGGAGGTATTATTAGCTGAAGGAAAGGTGTCGAATTCTAAAAGTTCTCAGAAAAGGAATTCAGTAGATTTATGAAATCCCTGTTGAAGGCTTTCAATAAAGGACTGGATGGCACTCATTTCACTTCTGTTGAAATTTGAGTGTGGAATAACAGAAGGAATGATCTTCCTGAGTTTAGGCTCCCTTGCAACTTGAATTTCATAACTATCAAAGCTCAGAATTTCATAACTATTTCATAACAATAAAAAAAAAGGTAATTTAAGTCTTGGGATCTGCCTGTTTCAGAAAACAGTGATTTCGGTAAAACCCAGACAGCCATGATAAGCAAAAACACCACAAAAAACCCCAAACTCAAGGCACATTTCTTCCCTCCCTTCCGCCTTCCTGCCTTCCTTCCTCTCTTTCTTTCTCTCTTTTTCTCTCTCTTTCTTTCTGATTGGTGTTGGAAAGGTTGAATGTTTCCTTACCTTAGAAGAATGGAAATATTTGGAATTAGACACCAGTAAGGCAAGAAGCTAATTTATTGATGTGAGGCTACACACCAAAGTTTGTAGATATCCACAATACTGATATTTCAAATCAGATATTGCAATGCTGGGGACTATTTTTCTCTGTCCTGAAAATAGCATCTTCACTCATTTCTCCCACAAGGACCCAAAGATATATCTACAATAGTCATCTGGGTTCAAAAAGCCTGATAGGAAGTTGTAATGATTCTAGTTTGAAAATGGGAGTATTTTTTTCCCCCCAGTGTGGGCAGAGGTAGATGTTTTAGGAAGATTAGACATCAAGAGTGGCAAAATTTTCCTAAAATCCCCCAACCTTGTTATATCAGGTATATTAAACAATCAGAGGCTGTAAAGTTGGGTATCAGTGGTATATAGAGCACATGATTCTACTGAGACAATTCTTTGACAGAGAAAATTAAATGCTGCTCTTTAAATAAAATGAAAGAAAAATAAATAGAAGAGGAGATTCCAATTAATGAGCTCACTTTTCCCAAGACATTAAGATTTTTGACAGTGATTGTCACATGAAAGTTGCTTACATGCTTGTTGGGTAAGTCAGAGGGTGAATGGTATGCTCTTGCCAATTACTGGCAGTATATAAGGGTCCAAGTGTAGTAGGGACCACACTTCACCACACATCCACTTGCAACCCACCTGAATCCTCCTCTCCTAACAACATGTGTTGTAACTACGGGAACTCCTGTGGCTATGGCTGCGGATGCGGCTATGGCTGTGGCTATGGCTCAGGCTATGGCTGTGGCTATGGCTCCCGTTGTGGCTGTGGCTATGGCTCAGGCTGTGGCTGTGGCTATGGCTCAGGCTGTGGCTGTGGCTATGGCTCTCGTTGTGGCTGTGGCTATGGCTCAGGATGTGGCTACGGCTATGGCTCAGGCTGTGGCTGTGGCTATGGCTCCCGTTGTGGCTATGGCTATGGCTCAGGATGTGGCTACGGCTATGGCTCAGGCTGTGGCTGTGGCTATGGCTATGGCTCAGGATGGGGCTGTGGCAAAGGCTCCTGCTGTGGCTGTGGATATGGCTCTGGGTGCTGTGGCTACCGGCCATTTTGCTACAGAAGATGTTATTCTTCTTGCTGCTAGACCATCACTCTCCAAACCGCATTTGCTTCTGAAATGACACCACCAACGTGACAGCTGAAGCAAGAATCCGTATCCCAAGTATTCTACATTCAGAAAATTGCAGGCTTGACAGAGGGTTTGACCCTCAGTGATCGCTTGTGAGGATGGGATCTTCAGGGTCTAGGCTGTGTGGTATCATCTGACTACTTCCTAAATATTGGTCTTTGTTCCTTTAATCTGGATTTTGTGTTGGGACTGTCCCAGGGATCCTAACATCCCACAGTTGGACAAAAAACTCATTCTCAATAAAAACGTTTCTTTGCTTCTAACAAATCTCTGTGTTCTTGCTTGTGAATTACTCTTTTCTTCTGAGGTGTTATGGCTACTCTAGAAAATTAGGCTGACAATATGCTTCATGACCCTAGGCTCTTCTTTGATATAACACAAACATTTCCTCTCCTCGTGCATCAGAGATGTCTTCTTCACTTATTTCCCAATTCTCTCCTGCTCAGGCACTCACAACCCAAAAGAAATTACACAGCATTTCAGAACTGTGCCCTGGAAATTGCACTGTGTTCAGAATGAAGCTGGGTGCAGGGGGAAGAGATGGAGAAGGACACCTATTCAGGAGGTTGTGACAGAAGCCTACGAGAGAGGAGATGTGGTCTGAGTGCTGACTAAATGAATGGCATGGTTGAGAGAGTTACTAGGGTTAATGAGAAATTAGAAGCAGACTCACGTGACATATGAAGAACAAAGGGAAGTGTAAGTTAGAGGAAACATGTGGTACGATGTCATGTGTATCGGACTGTATATTTATTTGCTTGCACATGTTGAGTTTAAGGAAATTGATTTTTTTAAATTAAAGATTTTATTTATTTGAGAGAGAGGGAATGAGAGAGAGAGAACGTGAGAGGGAAGTGGGTCAGAGAGAGAAGCAGACTCCCTGCTGCTGGAAGCCTGATGCGGGACTCCATCCTGGGACTCCAGGATCATGATCTGAGATGAGGCAGTTACTTAACCAACTGAGCCACCCAGGCATCTCTAAGGAAATTGATTTAAGTCACTTTTTGATAAATAGTTTCCAGTGTTTTTGTAAGGGAACTGCCCTATACACTGAAGATACAGTAACAAAATTTCACAAGAGTTTCCTGCTCTCAGAGTGTTTGCATTCTAATAGGTGATAATAAGAAAAAGAAAAAAAAAACCCAAGATACATTTAGACAGATAATCATTATGGAGGGAATAAAACAGCTTCTTGAGGAAGACAGTGAAGGTTACATATTGGAGATATGGTTCAGGAAGTTATTTTGACATTTTGTGTCAAATGAACTAGTGTTTGTTACACAAAAGGGCAGTGTTACATGTAAAGGAAGAAAAGAAATGCATTGTTTTGTGTATGATCAGTGGTGTCACAATTTTTAGTGGAAAAGAGCAAGGATTAGTGGTTAATGGCATGCTCTGTGTGTGAACTGGTACAGATATAAGAATGGGATGAAAAGCCCAGCCTACTATCTGAGTTTGAGAATCTATTACTTTGTGGATTCTGTTTTCAGATTCCCTTCCCCATGTGACTTTTCAGTTCTCTAACATTGAATTCTATATTATAGAATGTCTTTTCAGGCTCAGTTTCCATGAGCAGTGAAAAATGATGCCCTGTCTTGTCTCCATGACGAAGGTCACTGCACAAATCTGAGTTTGGGGTATCTGAAGCTAGGAAACTCTGCAGAATGACTGTCTGCAAGGAAGGTAACTCTGCCAACAAAGTCAGACCTGGAGTGAAGCTATGCCCATGATATAATATGTTCTAGCAATGAAGAAAAAGGAGTTCATCAAGAGTTAGGTAGTTTTCACAGGTGGAATCCTGTGTAAGCCAGATCTGAGGACTGACTGTTCTAGGTAAATCTGAGGTGGGGAAACCCTACAGAGATGGGAATGGAATTCTTATAATCACAGTGTGTTGAAAATCTACTCATTGTCTTATTATGATCCTTGTCCTTGAAGGCTTTCTGAAAGGGAAGAATATCTTCAATTAGGCAGTGATATCATAATATGAATTGATATCATAATTTATATACCCAGTAAAGAATTGACCATTTATTGAACCTATTAGATAATTTATACATCTAGAAAAATGTCTTCATAAACTAACACATAATCAAATTGTGAAATTTTGACCCTCTTAGTCAAGGAACATTTGAGACTTTCAGCTTGAATGATACGAGAATATTGTGACAATATATCAATATATCAAATATATCAAAATATCTTAGAGCTTCTAACTGGCACAAAAATACTTGAACATGTTTTTGATTTAATGCATCTGTTTTTTAATGACAAAAGTATTGATTAAGCTCAAATTATGTCCTGTGCACTCTATTTAGAACTCTAATTAGTCATTCAGGGATGCACAGAATAAGATTTTTTTTTTCTGACATCAAGGATCAGTATCTGGAATCTGAATGGAGGTGACTAGAAATTATACAATAAGTGTAGAAAACATGTTCAATAGTTCAGGGGTATTTTGGTGGGAAAGTAGGTGTTTGAAAAGTAATGTATCTATTCTATGGAACTTGTGCATTAAAATTTGCAGTACAGACAAAAGGTTAATATCCAGGATCTGTAATGAACTCCTCAAACTCAAAACACACAAAACAGATAATCATATCAAAAAATGGGCAGAAGATATGAACAGACACTTCTCCAACGAAGACATACAAATGGCTATCAGACACATGAAAAAATGTTCAGCATCACTAGCCCTCAAGGAGATTCAAATTAAAACCGCATTGAGATATCACCTTACACCAGTTAGAATGGCCGATATTAACAAGACAGGAAACAACATGTGTTGGAAGGGATGTGGAGAAAGGGGAACCCTTTGTTCCCCTTTGGTGGGAATGCAAGTTGGTGCAGCCTCTTTGGAGAACAGTGTGGAGATTCCTCAAGAAATTAAAAATAGAACTTCCCTATGACCCTGCCATTGTACTACTGGGTATTTACTCTAAAGACACAGATGTAGTGGAAAGAAAGGCCATCTGTACCCCAATGTTTATAGAAGCAATGGCCACAGTCGCCAAAGTGTGGAAAGAACCAAGATGCCCTTCAAAGGATGAATGGATAAGGAAGATGTGGTCCATATACACTATGGAGTATTATGCCTCCATCAGAAAGGATGAATACGCAACTTTTGTAGCAACATGGACGGGACTGGAAGAGATGACGCTGAGTGAAATAAGTCAAGCAGAGAGAGTCAATTATCATATGGTTTCACTTATTCATGGAACATAACAAATAGCATGGAGGACAAGGGGAGTTAGAGAGGAGAAGGGAGTTAGGGGAAATTGGAAGGGGAGGTGAACCATGAGAGATATGGACTCTGAAAAACAATCTGAGGGGTTTGAAGGGGCCGGGAGTAGGAGGTTGGGGGAACCAGGTGGTGGGTATTAGAGAGGGCACGGATTGCATGGAGCACTAGGTGTTTTGCAAAAGCAAGGAAGACTGTTATGCTGAAAATAAATAAAAAATGTATATATATAAAAATTTACAGTTTAAAATTTCAAGAATGACAGAAAAGTAGAGAAAATAAAGGTAAAGAATAATTGGAATGGGGTGTATTTTCTTTAAGCTTCTCAGAAGAGAAGAAACATAGCAGAGTGATGAGATAAAACAGTGACCAACAATAGATGAAGTTGTAGGAAGTACTTTCAATATAAGGAAAATGTCTACTAATGAAAGTTCTAAGAAAGGAATTAAGTAAATTTATTAGTATTCCTGTTGAAGGCCTTAAGTAAGGGGCGGATGACGCTCATTTCCTTTACTAAAACTTGAGTGTGGAGTCGAAGCAATGACCTCCCTAAGGTTGTACTCCCTTCTAACTTGGATTTCATAGTGGTTACAGGAGAAAGTAATTTAAATTTTGGATTCTGCTTGGTTTGGAAAGTGGTGATTTAAGTAAACACTAGAGAACCAAGATAAGCTAAAACATCATAGCAAACAAGGAATCAAACCCCCCAAAGAGAAATCTTTCTTTCTTTCTTCTTTTTTTTTGATTCATGTCTGGTGATGGAATGATTGGATATTTGATTTAGTTTGGAAGAAAGGGAATATTTGGAATTAGACACCAGCAAAGAAGTTAATTTATTGATGTGAAGCTAAATATCAAGGTTTCTAGATCACAGCACTATTGACATTTTATTTCAAACGTTTCAATGTTGTTGGGGGCTGTTCTTTGTCCTGAGATAAGCATGTTTCTTCCTTCCTACCACAAGGGGCCTGCAGGTATCTGCAATAAGTATCAGGGTACAAGAAGCCTGGTAAAAAGTTGCAATGAGGGGACCTTGGTGGCTCAGTTGTTAAGCGTCTGGCTTCAGCTCAGGTCATGATCCGGGAGTCTTGGGATGGAGCCCTGCATCAGGCTCCCTGCTCAGAGGGAAGCCTGCTTCTCCCTCTCCCACTCCCCCTATTTGTGTTCCCTCTCTCACTGTGTCTCTCTGTCAAATAAATACATAAATCTTAAAAGAAAAAAAAAAGTTACAATGATTCCAGAAAGGAGATGGCAGCTATTCCCTCCCCTATGGAAAGAGGTAGATATTTTAGGAAAGAGGAGAGATCAAGAGGAACAAAATTTACCTAAATTCCCCCAACCTTGTTATATCAGGTAGATTAAATGCTAGGAGCTCATGAGGTTGTGTATCAGTGGTATGTACAGCACATGATTCTACTCAGATAATTCCTTGACAGAGATAATTAAAATGCTGCTCTTTAAATAAAATGGGAGTCTCCAAAATAATGAGCTCATTTTTCCCAAGACATTATTGATTGTTGACATTGACAGGCACATAAATGTTGCTTACATATTTGTTGGGTAAGTCAGGGGTGAATGGTATGCTCTATCAATTACTGGCAGTATAAAAAGGTCCAGGGGAAGTAGAAAACCACATTTCACCACACGTCTACTTCTAGCCCACCCGAATTCTCTTTCTCTGACATCATGTGTTGTAACTACGGGAACTCCTGTGGCTATGGCTGCGGATGTGGCTATGGCTATGGATGTGGCTCCTATTCTGGCTGTGGTTATGGAACTGGCTATGGCTGTGGCTATGGCTCCCGTTGTGGCTGTGGCTATGGCTCAGGATGTGGCTACGGCTATGGCTCAGGCTGTGGCTGTGGCTATGGCTCAGGATGGGGCTGTGGAAAAGGCTCCTGCTGTGGCTGTGGATATGGCTCTGGCTCTGGCTGCTGTGGCTACCAGCCATTTTGCTACAGAAGATGTTACTCTTCTTGCTGCTAGACCATCGCTCTCCAAGCCCCATTTGCTTCTGAAATGATACCACCAAAGCAAGAACTGAAGCAAGAATCCATACCCCAAGTATTCTACATCCAGGAAATTGCATGCTTGACAGAGGCTTTGACCCCCCGTGAATGTTTGTGAGGATGGGTGGTATCATCTGACTATTTCCCAGACGTTGTTCTTTGTTCCTTTAATCAGGATTCTGTGTTGGGACTGTCCCAGGGATCCTATCATCTCACAGTTGGACAAAAAACTTATTCTCAATAAATATGGTTCTTTGCTTCTAACAAATCTCTGTGCTCTTGCTTGTGAATTACTCCTTTTTTTGAGGTGTTATGACCTCTCTTGAAAATTTGGCTGACAATATGCCTCATAATCCTGGGGTTATTTCTTGGCATAATATACATATTACTTCTCATTGTGCACCAGATTTAATATCTTCTTCACTTATTTCTCATATCCCTCATGTTCAGGCACTCAAAACACAACACAACACAACACAACACAACACAACACAACACAACACAAATCACACATTATTACAGAACTGTGTCCTGAAAATCACTCTGTATTTAGAATTGAGGTGATGGGGAAAGAGGAGGAGGGAGGACACCTATTCAGGAGGTTGTGACAGAAGCCCAAGGGAGAGGAGGTGTGGCCTGAGAGCTGAATGGGTGGATGAATGTCATGGAAGAGAGAGTTTCCAGGAATAATGAGAAATTAGAAGCAGACCCTGGTGATGCATGAACAACTAAGGGAAGGGTAAATTAGAGTAAAAATGTCATATCGTATCATGTGCATTTTGGCAGAAGTGCAAAAATTATTTATTTTCAAGGATTGAATTTAGGAAATTGTTTTAAGTCAGTTAATACCAAATAGCTTTGACTTTTTTTTTCTTGTTAAGATTTTATTTATTTGCTTGTTTGTTTATTTAGAAAGTATGACCGGGGAGAGGGATGCTAGAGAGAGAGTGAGAGCGAGAGTGAGAATCTTTAAAAAAAAAAAAAATATCTAGTTGTCAGAGAGAGGGAACACACAAGCACGGGGAATGGCAGGCAGAGGGAGAAACAGACTCCCTGCTGAGCAAGTAGCCAGATGAGGGACTCATTCCCAAGACATTGGGGTCATGACCTGAGCCAAAGGCAGACACTTTATCTGGCTGAGCCACCCAGTCATCCAAGAGGGAGAATCTCATACACATTCCGAGTTGAGCACAGGCTCCAATGTGGGGGCATTCTCAGGACCCTGAGATCATGACCAGAGCCGAAATCGCGAGTCATTCTTTACCAACTGAGATACCCAGGTACTCCATCTCTTTGAATGGTTTTGTTTATTTATTTTTATTATTTATTCATTATTAAATATTTTATTTATTTATTTGAGAGAGAGAGAATGAGAGAAAGCATGAGCAGGGTTGAAGAGCAGAGGGAGTGGGAAATGTAGATGCCCTGCAGAGCAGGGAGCCAGATGTGGAGTTCCATCCCAGGACTCTGGGATCATGACCTGAGCCAATGGCAGATGCTTAACTGACTGAGCCACCCGGGCGTCCCTCTTTTCTTGGAAGGTTTTTGAAAGGGAACTTTCCTATACACGGAAGATACAGCAACAAAGTTGTAGAGACATTTTTTCCCCCTCTCGGAGCACTTATTCTAATAGGTGATAAGAAAAACTAGTAAGAATTAATTAAATTAAATTTAGACAGCTAATTGCTATTGAAGGAATAAAGCAGCTTCCTGGGGAAGAAAATGAAAGTTGAAATATTGGAGAGATAATTCAGGAAGTTATTTTAACATTTTGTATCAAATGAACTGATGCCTGTTACAAGAAACGCTAGAAAGGTTGGTACTAAGTTTAAAGGGGGAAGAGAAATGCATTAAATTTTGGGATCGATCAGTGGTGCCACAATTTTTAGTGACAAAGCGAAGGCCTAGTTCCTTAAATGGGCTTGCTTTTTTGGGGGAACACATATGAATGCAATCAAAATTTCTGGTTGACTTTATGAGTTTGAAAGTGTACTAATTTGTTGGGTTTTGACTTCAGGGTCCTTTCCTCATGGGACTTTCCAGAACTCTAACATTTATATCCTATAAAAGAAAATGGCTTTTCAGATTCAGTTTCCACCATGCAGTATAAATGAGTCTGTCTCATCTCCGTGACAATGTTCACTGGGCAAAGCCTGAACCTGAGGTCCTTGGAGCTAGGAGACTCTACCAAATGACCAATTCTAAGGAAGGTGGTTCTGTCATCAACATCAGCACGGGAGCTGATGCTATGCCCAGGATACTATGCCCTACTGATGAAGAAACAAGTGTTTTTCAAGAGTTGAGCAGGTCACAGATGGAATGTTTATTAGTTGGATCTGAGAGCTGTGCTTGGGTAAACTTGAGGTGCGGAAATCCTACAATGAAGGGAAGGGAATTCTAATAATTACAGTTGAAAGTCTACTCACGTTTCATTAAGTTCCTTGTGCTTTAAGATTTTTGAAAGACAGAAGAATATCACCTATTTGGTATCTGCATCCTAATTTACATATCCAGTAAAGGGTTGATCATTTATTGGGCATATAAGGTAATTTATACATCTTGGAAAACGTCTTCATAAATTAACACAAATCTTCCAGATGGGAAATTTGAGACTCATTTAGTCAAAGGATATGTGAGACTTTCAGCCTGAATGAAATGAGAACATTGGTAATGTATCCAAGTATCTTACAGCTTGTAAGTGGCACACCAATGTTTGAACATTGAACATTGTTTTAATGCATCTTTTTTTGATTGGGGAAATAAATAACTGAGTTCAAATCATGTACTGGGGACTCGGAACTAAGTAGTGATTCAGGGATACACAGAATAATATTTTTCTGCCATCATGGATCAATATCCTCAATGTAGAGTTACTAGAAATAATGCAATAAAGATAGAAAACGTCATCAACATTTCACCTTTGACCCAAAGGTGGTTGTTTGAAAAGTAACATACCTGCTTGAGGGAACTTGTGCATTAGAATTTATAGTTTTGAATTTCAAGAGTTGACAGCAAAGTAGAGAAAATATAGGTAAAGAACAACCAGAATAGGATGTATTTTCTTTAAACTTCTGGTTAAGGATGAAACATAGTAGAGAGAGGAGATAGACCAGTAGCTAGTGGTAGAAAAAGTAGTTGAAAATACTCCCAACTGAAGGGAAAATGTGTAATAATGAAAGTTCTCTCAAAAAGAATTCAGTAGCTTTATGAAAATCTCTGTTGAAGTCCTTTTAAAAATGAGTAGACAAATCTCATTCCTTTGTTATTGAAATTTGAGTGTGGAATGGAAGGTACAATCTTCTTGAGTTTGTACTCCCAACTTAGTTGTCATAGTTATGACAGTAAAAGGCAATTTAAATTTTGTTTTTTTCCTGCTTTGGATATTGATGATTTAGGTAAAACCTAGACAACCAAAGGTAGCAAAAACATCACAAACAAACAAACAAACATATAACACCTTCCTATCTTTTTGTTTGTTTGTTTTGATTTAGTCTCCACGTGAAGTGATGGAACGGTTAGATGTTTGGTTTAGTTGAAAAGAAAGGAAATACTTGGAATTATACAACAGTAAAGAGAGAAGGTAATTTATTGTTGTGAAGCTATACACCAAGGTTTCTAATCTCAGCATTATTGATATTTTATATCAGTTGTTACGATGTTACTGGGGGCTGCCCTGTGCTCTAACATCAGCATCTCCCTGGTTTCTCTCACAAGAAGCCAGTAGGTTTCTGCAGAAGGTATCTGGGTGTGAGAAGTTCACAAAAAGTTTCAATGATTCCAGAAAAAAGATGGGAGAATTTCCTCCCTTAGGGGTAGAGGTAAGTATTTTAGGAAATAGGAGAAATCAAGAAGGACATAATTTTCTTTCTTTCCTTTTTTTTTTTTTTAAGAAGGACATAATTTTCTTAATTCTCCCAAATCTTGTTATATAAAGTATATTAAATGATAGGAGCTTGTGAAGTTGGGTATCAGTGGTATGTAGAACACATGATTTTATTGAGACAATTTTTGGCAGAGCAAATTAAAATTCTGCTCCTTAAATAAAAAAGGAGATCCAAATAATGAGCTCACTTTTCCTAAGACATTAATGATTGTTGACATTGACAGACACATAAAAGTTTTATACATACTTGTTGGGTAAGTCAGAGGGTGAATGGTATGCTCTTGCCAATTACTGGCAGTATATAAGGGTCCAAGCGTAGTAGGGACCACACTTCACCACACATCCACTTGCAACCCACCTGAATCCTCTTCTCCTGACAACATGTGTTGTAACTACGGGAACACCTGTGGCTATAGCTGCGGCTATGGCTCAGGCTATGGCTGTGGCTATGGCTCCCGTTGTGGCTGTGGCTATGGCTCAGGCTGTGGCTGTGGCTATGGCTATGGCTCAGGCTGTGGCTGTGGATATGCTTCAGGATGTGGCTGTGGTTATGGCTCAGGCTGTGGCTGTGGTTATGGCTCAAGCTGTGGCTGTGGCTATGGTTCAGGATGTGGCTGTGGCTATGGCTCCCGTTGTGGCTATGGCTATGGCTCAGGCTGTGGCTGTGGTTATGGCTCAGGATGGGGCTGTGGAAAAGGCTCCTGCTGTGGCTTTGGATATGGCTCTGGCTCTGGCTGCTGTGGCTACCGGCCACTTTGCTACCGAAGATGTTATTCTTCTTGCTGCTAGACCATCCATCGCTCTCCAAGCCCCATTTGCTTCTGAAATGACACCACCAACGTGACAGCTGAAGCAAGAATCCATACCCCAAGAATTCTACGTCCAGGAAATTGCATGCTTGACAGAGGCTTTGATCCCCTGTGAACGTTTGTGAGGATGGGTTCTTGAGGGTCTAGGCTGTGTGGTATCATCTGATTATTTCCCAAATATTGGTCTTTGTTCCCTTAATCTGGATTTTGTTTTGGGACTGTCCCAGGGATCCTAACATCTCACAGTTGGACAAAAAATGTATTCTCAATAAAAATAGTTCTTTGCTTCTAACAAATCTCTGTTCTTGCTTGTTAATTACTCCTTTTTTTGAGGTGTTATGACCTCTCTTGAAAATTGGGCTGACAATACATTTCATGAACCGGGGGTCTCTTTCTTGCTATAATACAAGAATTACTTCTCATCATGCATCAGAGATAATGTCTTCTCTACTTATTTCTTATATCCCTCATACTTCAGTATTAACAACCCAACAGAAATCACAGTGTTTTGGAACTGTGTATTGGAAAAAACACTGAGTCTAAAATGGAGTTGGAAGGGAAAGAGGAGGAGGGAGGACACCTATTCAAGAGGTTGTGACAGAAGCCCAAGGGAGGTGAGGTGTGGTCTGAGAGCTGAATGGATGGTTAAGTGACATGGGAGAGAGAGTTTCCAGGATTAATGACAAATTAGAAGCAGACTCAAGTGACACATGAACAACTAAGGGAAAGATAAGCTAAAGGAAAAATGTCATATCATATCATGTGCATTTGGCTAGAAGTATATGTATATTTGTTTGCATACACTGAGTTTGAAGAAATTGATTTAAGCCATTTGTTTGACAAATAGTTTTGAATGTTTTTGTAAGGAAAGTGTCCTACACACTGAAGATACCATAGCAGAATTGTAGACCACTGTTTTTCTCTAAGAGTGCTTGCATTCTAAAAGGTACAATAATAATAAGAATAAATTAAGATACATTTAGACAGATAAGTGCTCTAAAAAGAATAAAGCAGCTTTCTGGGGAAGAGAGTAAAGGTTGTAGTATTGGAAAGATAGTTCAGGGAGGTATTTTGGCGTTTTGATTCTAATGGACTGATGCCTGTTACAAGAAACACTGGGAAGTATGATAGTAATTGTTGAGGAAGAAGAGAAATGTATTGTGTTTTGGGTTTGATCAATAGTGTCACAATTTTTGTGGAAAAGAGCAAGGACTAGGGATATCAGTGAGCTCTAGCACCTCAGTTGGTTCAGATAGAAGAATGGGATGAAAAGCCCAGTCTACTGTCTGAGTTTGAGAGCCTACCAGTTTGTGGGTTCTGAGTTCAGTGTCCTTTCCTCATGTGACTTTCCAGATCTCTAACCCTGTATCATATAACATAGAATTTCTTTTCAGGCTCAGTTTCCACGGACAGTGAAAAATGACTTTCTGTCTCATCTCCATGACAAGGGTCACTGCACAAAGTCTGAGTCTGAGGTCCCTGGAGCTAGGAAACTCCACAAAATGGCTGCTTCCAAGAAAGATGGCTCTGCCATCAATGTACACCCTGCAGCAAGGCTATACCCAAGATAAAATGTGTTTTACTGAAGAGGAAATGGAAGTTCTTGCAAGAGTTGAGCACTTTTCACAGGTGGAACATTTGTTAGTCAGAGCTAAGGAATGACTGCTTTGGGTTAATCTCAGATATTTTTACAAAAAGATGAAGACAATTCTAATAATTACCATTGGTTGAAAATATGCTTATTTTTTCATTATGTCCTTTGTTTTCAAAGACATTAACAATTCAAGAATACCATTTATTAAGTATGGAAAGGGAAAATTTATTTTCTAGAAAAGAGTCTTCACAAACTAAAATTAACATACGTTCAAATCTGAAATATGGTGCCTGGGAAAACAGTTGTAACTTCCAGTTGAGTGAAATGAGGAAATGATGAGCATGTTAAAAGGGAGTTCATTATAATAAAATTAGAGAAAGTGTGTGTGTGTGTGTGTGTGTGTATCATTGGTGGATGAAGGTTGGGAAAAATGAAAATATGGCCTCACATATTGGGTCATAATAAAAGTCAACACTTTCTATAGTCAGGAGATGAGTTAAACTTTAAAGCTTCTTCATGAAGTAACACAAAGTCCTTTTCTTTGATTACCTGTTGCATATTATGGTTGCAGTAAGTTGTAAAATCATTTATTTGTTCTTTCAGTCATTTAGCAAATGTTAAAATCCATGTTCCAGCTTTATGTTATGACTGGTGCTGCATCATATTTAATTGGTTGTTTCTTCCACTAATTAAAAATGTTCATTTGGATACAAAGTAGTAAATCACACATTCTCATTCTAGCATGTGTGTTTATAGGTTTTATAGAATCCTATAGGATTCAAGATGGAAACCAAAATAAGTCATGACAAGAAGACTAGAAAAAGGCTAGAAATAGCTTCTAAAGGAGAATGACGTATGAGAAGAGCCATAAAGGATGAGTTGAAATTGGTCTGTTACGTGAGAGGGAAAATAAAATTCAAGGAAGAGGTATTTTAAAAAAGGGGAGGTGAACCATGAGAGACTATGGACTCTGAAAAACAATCTGAGGGTTTTGAAGGGGCGGGGGGTGGGAGGTCGGGGTACCAGGTGGTGGGTATTATAGAGGGCATGGATTGCATAGAGCACTGGGTGTGGTGCAAAAATAATGAATACTGTTATGCTGAAAATATAAAATAAATTTAAAAAAAAGAAAGTGAATAAATTGGCAGCTACTACTTAAGTAGCAACCTCTACTGGAAAATTTATAATCAGCGTGACCCTCATATGGGAATTCTGAGATTTTCTTTAGCTGCATCCAATATGGTAGCCACTAGAGAGATATGTCTATGAGCGTTTTAAAATTGACTAGTCCATAATGAAATGTATTTTAAGTGTAACATACACACTAGATATCAAAGACTTGGTATAAAAAATGAATGAAAACTATATCAAACAATTAAAAAACTGTTGATTATATATTGTGGTAATATTTTGGGTATATTAAATGAAATATGCTATAAAAGCAATTCATCTATTTCTTCTTATCTTCTTAAAATGCAGCTACTGGAAAGTTCTAAATTCTATGTGTTTCATGATACATTTCTATTGTACAGTTTGGTTTTATAAGGTCACAACAATGTGGCCAGGAGGACTGTTGCCAGGAAGAGGAGTCATGTTGGGCCACCAACAACCATTAAGCAATAATTCCATGTTATCCAGGTATAAGGAGTGGATCATTCTGAGATAGTAAGAACACAATAGCCAGTGCTAAAGACCTCAGAAGGTGCCCAGTAACAAAGTTTTCATCTGAGGTAGTTTATTCAGTAAATGGGATTAATTAATTTGTCATCTGTTTAAGATACCAGCCTTATACCATGCACAGAAGAAGTGCCATATTGATTAAAGTTGTAAATGATGAAAGTTAATTTATTAAAATAAAGATGTTATAAACTTTAAGGAATTTTATAATTCAGCTAATTTGAAACTAATCCATACTAAGAATATTTACACCCTGGAAGTTGGCAAATCAGATTCCTTATCATCAGTCGAGGTCATTAAAGAATTAACAGCAGACCATTGTCCACATCCCTCTTGTTACTGAGAATAAAATCATTTTTTTGAAAGTTTTACAATATGAATGCATTATTTATGAGCCTGAAAAAGAAAACAAATCCACAAAAATCAGTAAAAGAGATCAAGAAATCTTTGGAGTCTATATTAAGTTGATATCTATATTCCCCTGTGCATGAACCATCATTTTTAACTACACTCTTCTTCTGCAAGATAGCATTTCCTCAAGGTCATCCCAATGACTATACTTCCAGGAAGAAAATTGTGATTAAGAGTCTAGGTTCCATAGAGGGTATTATGCTAAGAGAAATAAGTCAATCAGAGAAAGACAATTATCATATGATATCACTTATGTATGAAATTTAAGAACCCAAACAGAGGATCATAGGTGAAGAGAGGAAAAAATAAAACCAGATGATATCAGAAAGGGAGGCAAACCATAAGAGACTCTTTTTAAAAAAAAAAAAATTATTTTATTTTTATTTATTTGACAGAGAGGGAGGGATCACAAGAAGGCAGAGCAGCAGGCAGAGAGAATGGGGGAAGCAGGCTCCCTGCCAAGCAGAGAGCCCGATGTGGTGCTCTATGCCTGGACCCTGGGTTCATGACCTGAGCTGAAGGCAGAGACTTAACCCACTGAGCCACCCAGGTGCCCCCCGTAAAAGACTCTTAATTATAGGAAACAAACTGAGTGTTGCTGAATGGGAGGGGAGTGAGGGGATGGGGTAACTGGGTGATGGACATCAAGGAGGGCACATGATAAAATGAGCACTGGGTATTATATAACACTGATGTATCTCTGACCTCTACGTCTGAAACTAAGAATATATTATATGTTAATTAAGTGAATTAAAAAAAAAAGTATTTTCTAAGGAAAAAAAAAGATTCTAGGTTCCAGAGTCACATTACTCGTGCTCTAGTATAGTCTCCATCAGTTATTAGCTGTGTGATCATGGCATATTATGTAACTCCTCTGAGCCTCAGTATATTCAGAGGTAAAATGATAAAATAGTACTAGATCAGGGTTGTTGAGAGTATAAAACAAATAAAATATGTAAAACTCTACCACTATGAGAACTCAGTAAATTTTTACTATATTTATTATTGGGTTGCTCAATATGAAATTGCTGTCACAACCATTTTAAAATAAAAAATTTATTGTTTGACCTTATTTTTTTAATTAATGTTGGCAATATTTTGATAAGCTCAGAATTTTATAGTCCATTATCTCAATTCTCTCATATCAAATGCACGGGTACAAACCCTTGTTAGATGTTTTGTACATCTATCATACATGTATTTCATAGTTATGAACTCTAACATATGCTCTGATACTAAGTAAATTGACACAGTGTTTATCAATGTACTTTTCATAACAAATTAATGGGTTTTAGTGAAGTAGCTTATTTTCTGATGGTTGGGTCCTCCTTTTTATTTTATCATCAAATTCTATTAATTACCAGAGAAGTTTCTATTAGATTTGGCAGATAGTATGGGATCTATCATAAAAAAAGTTTTTATTTATTTTTTTTTCTATTTTTTTTTTTTATTTCCAGCATAACAGTATTCATTATTTTTGCACCACACCCCGTGCTCCATGCAATCCGTGCCCTCTATAATACCCACCACCTGGTACCCCAACCTCCCACCCCCTGCCCCTTCAAAACCCTCAGATTGTTTTTCAGAGTCCATAGTCTCTCATGGTTCACCTCCCCTTCCAGTTTCCCCCAACTCCCTTCTCCACTCTAAGTCCCCATGTCCTCCATGCTATTTGTTATGCTCCACAAATAAGTGAAACCATATGATAATTGACTCTCTCTGCTTGACTTATTTCACTCAGCATAATCTCTTCCAGTCCCGTCCATGTTGCTACAAAAGTTGGGTATTCATCCTTTCTGATGGAGGCATAATACTCTATCCCCAGGGGTACATTTTTAAAAAAAAATTTTTTAGTGAGAAGTGATAATAGTAAGTTTTGGTTTTAGTATATTGAAAAGTGAATGGGTAAGGAAGAGTGAAGATTGAAAATAATTTATTCTTTCATGTTACATGAGGTGGAAGGATAGAGAGCGGTCCAATGGAAATGATGATTCATCCTCCCTAGAGTTTTTTAAAACATAGAACTCCTCCTTAAACTTTAGATACATACTTTTAATTAAAAATTTTATGTCCTGGAATATACATGAAATAGGTCTTCAAAATTCTTGTAAAATTAATTGCACTGTTCAGTCACTGTCTGGAAAAAGATTCAATGGAACGATGAGGGTAAAATGGTCATGTCAACGATGTTTTAGGAAGAAAGCAGGTGACATGAAATGTGGAGGGGCCATGGAGTTTGCCAGAATGGAGCCAAGGTTGAATATAGTTTAGTGGAAAGAATTGCAAAATTGGGGCAGTCATAACTAGAAGGCAACCAAGAGTCTGAGGCCTTAATTCTGACACGGGAGTTGTGGAGCCAGGTGTTTTACCCTATATTGACTAAAATTGGAGATGTCTAGAAAAGTTACTATCATTTCTACTTAAATGGTGACTTAAAGAATGTTATGAAGATTGTACTCTCACTGGGCAGATTGCGGGTGCTGAGGGACAGCTCTAGTACCACAGTGTGGTGTTTAAGATGGGTAATGGAGCAGGTTTGAGGGGGGGCTAAGTTGTCTGCTATGGCTCCAAGGTGAGATCACAAGGAACATTTCTATCCAGATGACCGAAGTGTATAATATTGGTAATTTTAATGAGTGTGAATATTTTGCATTTGAGAAATTGAAGGAAAAATAGTTCATGAAAAAATATTTATGGGTCTTGCCATAGCTTTTATGTTATAGGGGGAATTGAAACAATTCGACTGTATGCCTAAATAACTCATAGTCCTTGGAAAGATTTAACTGTCCTCAGTCTCCCTTTTCTCACCTGGAATGTGTATAAAAACAAACACCACAATTTCCTACTTTACGTTGTTTTTGTCAGCATCAGATGAAGTGATAAAGATGAGTATATCCCAAAAGCTATGGAAGGAAATATAAATGTAATTAATAATTATTGTTATTATTATTTTTTCTTATAGGACATCCTATACATTAAATTAACAATTTTTACAGGTGGACGAAATCTCATAGGCTGTCATTCAACAGTTGGTGAATTGCCTATTTCTTTAGATTCCCACAAAATAAAGACAAAGCTACTGGCCTTAAATAACTCACAATTGGCTGAGGAAATCAGATAATTAAAACAGAATGTGTTAATAGAACATTCAGTACCACAATAGAGGTAGGCTATGGAAGAACAAGGAATTATGCCTATTAATTGTTACTAATGTCCAGGATCGCTTCCTATACAAGGTGTGGTCTAAACTGTGATTCATGATCCTGGGTTTATCCATTTCTTTCTACCAATGTTAATCAGCACTCACATACTCACCAACACACATGGGCATGTACTCATGCACGCACACGCACATACACACACACAGCACTCAAAAATCTGCTTTTTGAAAAGTGAAATGGGGGAAATCAAAGGGGGAGATGAACCATGAGAGACTGTGGACTCTGAGAAACAAACTGAGGGTTTTCGAGGGGAGGGGAGAAGGGGGTTGGGTAAGTCTGGTGGTGGGTGTTAAGGAGGGCACGGATTGCATGGAGCACTGGGTGTGGTGCATAAACCATGAATCTTGGAACGCTGAAAAAAAATAATAAAATAAAAAGGCTTTTTAGTGGGAAAATGATAATGGTGAAAAATGGTTTGGAAGGAGAGGCAAGACTGGTTAAATGGTGCTAGATTTGTTTGGTGGCATAGATAATGAAAAGGAACAGATGAGCATCAGGGATTTTGTGAAGGAAGAACCGTAGGACCTTAGATATCAGTAGTGAAGAATTGAGAGAAAATTCTAGAGAAGGTAATATCTAAAAAGTATGCATGCCTTCTTAGCACTTAGGACTGTAGCAAATTCAGGGTGGTATATACAGTTATATATCTGAAAAACTGACATTGCAAAATCAATAAGACTAGTATTGCAGATGTGCTCTGTGTCTTTCTGGAGAGACTAATCAGGGTGGGGTGAATGGATGACCACGACATACAAATTTCTCAACACAAGAGCTCTTTATATGTGATGCTATGTGAAACAAGAGTGATTTGTACATTAGGTGCTCTCTACCCAGGCAGGATCACCTATTACTAGGATTATTTTAGGGGAGGGGTGGAATTCACCAGTTTTACATATCCATTTCCTGTTCTAGGATGCTATAGTTTAGGAATGGATTTGAGCTTTGAAGCCTGATTGTGAAAATAGTGATGCTGATACCAGGAAAATATTGAACCAGAAACTTTTATGTTGCTGTATCTCGGAGGAGAGATCAGGTATAATGTTTTGGATTGAGAAATCTTATTTTCATTGGGGATGTAGAAAGACTGTCAGAACTAGAGTCAAGATTCAACCACTCATGGTTAAATAAATTTAACGTTCCCTAGTAGCCCTTGAATCTTGAAAGAAATTTCAGGCTTGAGAAGAGGAAGGACACAAGAAGATGAGTGGATAGATTATTCTCCTTGAAGATATAGAACCATATTTTATGAATTAGAGGAATGAGTATTCTCAATCATCAAACATTTGTTGAGCTTCTAATAAAGGACATCTCATTACGTGCTATGAACAGAGACTAAAATATTCATCCCTGCTTTCTAAAAGTGTGGTAAAGACACACACACATAAACTCACAAGCTACAAAGATCAGAATACTGCTATAATATAATTATAACAAGGGTGTTTGGGAAATACAGAGGGAAAAACCAAAGGCCAAGACTAAGAATAAACAAAGAAGGGTGAGGCATGTTTCTGAAAGAGAGACAAACTTCTAGCTGAACTATGAAAGATGGATAGAAGTTGGTCCATTATAAGGGGAAATAGTCTCTGGACAGGGAAAAAACCTGTAATACATTTCAGAAAGTGTCTATACCCTGGGACCTTATTGCAATAGATATCATCACACCTGGAGGAAACATAATCACTATTTGGGCTAAAGGAATAAATTCGCAGGCATGTATAGGATGAACCCTAAGGTGACCACTGATGACACACACCCCTGTGTGCTCCCCTGCCTTCGGTGTGAGCAGGGCTTGTAATTTGCCTCTTACCTTGGCAAAGATGATGGGATATCATTCCTGTGGTTATGTTATGTTTGGGGTTGGTGTATAAAACTCAAGATAGACAATTATCATATGGTTTCACTTATTTGTGGAGCATAACAAATAGCATGGAGGACATGGGGAGATAGAGAGGAGAAGAGAGTTGGGGGAAATTGGAAGGGGAGGTGAACCATGAGAGACTATGGACTCTGAAAAACAATCAGAGGGTTTTGAAGGGGCAGGGGGTGGGAGGTCTGGGTACCAGGTGGTGGGTATTATAGAGGGCACGGATTGCATGGAGCACGGGGTGTGGTGCAAAAATAATGAATACTGTTATGCTGAAAATAAAAAATAAATTTAAAAAAACCCTCAAGATAGATAAATTTGAATTTTAGATGAAAACCAGGATAACTTTTTAGTATAAATAAATATGTTTCATGATAAATCTGGCAAGTCTAGTTAAGTTATACAGAAAGAGGCTTCTCAGATAACCTGGTTGATACCTTGATATCAACCATATCAGAAGGCCCTGAACAGAGATCCCAGTTAGGCTGAACTTGGACTCCTGACCCACTCAGACTGGAAACAATAAATAGATATTTTTCTAAGATGTTATTTCTCTGTGATAATTTACACAAGTTTCCTCTATTCTTCTCTAGATTACCTGGTAAGAGGTTTGGTTGACTTGGGTGACCTCTCTAGCACTTCTACATAAAGATAGAGACTAGAAGGCAGCCATACCCATGGGTATCAAGGATAGACCCTTCTGGAGAGAAAGGGAATGAAAGTGTGGGAGGCAGTAGCAGACATACTTGATGGGACTGGCTTGTGAACACAACCCTGAAATAAATTTTATCTGGGATCCAAAGTGACACTGGAAATAATGAGAGACTCTGAAGCATGTGGGGATTGTATAACACAGTAATTTTCCAATGAAATGGGTACCATAAGAAACCATAAACTCCCTGTTATAGCAAGTGTTCAAGATTCCAGTGATTAGAAAGGGAGACAAAGAGGAACAAACAACTTGATCTTCATAATGTATTAGCTATGGGAATTTTACTTAATTTCCTAACTTCTTTGTGCTCCAAGTTCTCTATTAGAAGTTATCTACCTCTTTCATATTTTTATTGGGATAAAATAGATTAAAATGTGTGAAAGAAACTTGAGATTTGCAAAAGTTTCAACAGTCTTATCAGAAAGGATATCTGTGTGTATGTGTGTTCTGGTTTAACTAAATGAACACCTAGAGTTGATAAAGATTTATAGATGAATGGCTCTGAGGTAAAAATATATTATCAGAATGTCATATTCATGGCTATTTGGATTAATAGGAACTCCTTAACATGAAATGTTTCTGTATAAGGCAGCATTGAGTTCCATTGGGTTCCCCTATGAAGTAATTAGTGGTTAGTAAGCTAGTCAAGGTAATTAGTTAAGCTCGTTTTAGCTTAGTTTTAAATGTTGCTTCCCTCCACAGAGTCTTGTTCCATAAAATATATCTTTGGAATCATGTGCTCAGATGATGGAAATTTTCTTTACAAGCTTGTAATTGGTTCAAGACAATGCCTGGGTGACAAAAAACAAACAAACATGGTTTTCTAATAAATCTGGAAGCCGTAATAATTGGTTCATTTAGAATATCTGGGTTTACTTCAAAGAACCTGTTATTGAAGAATTATGAATGTTTCTATTATGTTACCTGAAGACAAAATACTTGATTCTACCTATGTTCAATATGTAAATTCTTGGTTATCCTTTTCCATGGTTTTGTATTGTCCATGAGCATAAAAACTTCACAGCTGGTGGAAATTGTATTTTTTTAATAAACACATTTCATGTGTTCTTGCAAATTATTGTGTCTTTTGGGCCATAGTCATCACTTTTGTTAGCATTTGTGGCCTCCCTGGAATGTTGGGCAACCACTATGTTAGCTGAGCATTCTGCTTGATTTTGCTGTGAACATAAAACTTTTCTAAAATGTAGAGTCCAGGGGTGCTGGGCTAACTCTGTAGAGTATACAACTCTTGATCTTGGGGACCTGAGTTCAAGCCCCACATTGGGCATGGAGCCTATTTAAAAAAATGTAAAGTCCAACTAAAATAATATGGTTTCAGAAAGGAAGATACAGATTATTTGTTTTTTGGGTGGAGAGTTGTATAAGTTCTTTATATATTTTGGATATTAACCCTTTACTGGATATGTCATTTACAAATATCTTCTCCCATTCAGTAGGTTGTCTTTTAGTTTTGTTGATTATTTCCTTCACTGTGCAGAAACTAAACAAATAAGTAAGGGAATAAAAGAGAGAGAGAGAGAGAGTCAAATCAAGAAACAGACTCTTAACTACAGAGAACAAAGTGATGACTATCAGAGTGGAAGTGGCTGGGGGATGGATGAAATAAGTGACGATGATTAAGGAGTACACTTTTGATGAACATTGGGTGGTATATGGAATTGGAATTGTTAAATGGAATTGTTGGAATTGTTGTCATGGAATTGTTAAATCACTATATTATACGCATGAAACTCATATAACACTGTATGTTCACTGTACTGGAATTTAAAATAAGATAAAATATATAAAATAAAATTAAACAAAATAAAGCAAACATAAAAACAAAAACAAAAACAAAACCCAACCCTAGACAAGACAAGGCAAAACAGAAATATTCCGTGTTAGACAAAAACTGCATTAGAGACTTCATGGGGGAAATACTAGGGAGAAATCAGGAAAAGAAATATTATGTATGCAAGCATCTTAAGTTACATTAGGAACTTTTCATGGAGGATTCTGAGAGATTTGAATCATATAGAAACTACTAACAAAAAGATTTCATAATAAAATGAGATCATTTAAAACAAGATGTTGAGAATTCCCCAACACTGAAAATATTTGAGGAGAGGTACTTGCGCATCTCTACTATATTATTTAACAGTACACTATCACAGATTATATATCAGATCAAGGAAATTTGGAAATGTGATTTTAATTTGGAACTGAACACTTCTGAGTCTCAGCCTTTGTTAAACGACTTTTGCAGTTCTTAATTTGCTGGTTTCACAGCTCACATACACACATCTGAAAAGGGAATGTGTTCAGACAATAAAGCACTTTACAGGTAGAGAGTACTGCCTAGTTGTGTAGGAGGAGTTAGACCAAATCACACTGTGATTCAGATTAAACTGACATCTGAGTGGAAAGAGGGTGAAGACTGCTGTCAGTCTGATTCGCATAGAGCTTTTAGAGAATGATCTCATGACTCAGGAGGGGTCCTTGGACAATGACACATTACTTACTGAACTTGAAACATTCAACTGCAATGTTGTCACACTTCTAAGCAGCGACTGCCTCTACTCTTATGTAGTGGCCTGTGAAAATCTTGGAAGACAGAAATTTACTTTCTTCCTATTAAATACATAGGCCTGTTCCCAAGGTAGGTGATTGTAACTTCAGTAGATCTTCATGATTACTGATCTTCAAAATATACTATGAATCCAAGCCCTAATGTATTGCTTGATAATGCATTTTCTTTTTTTTTTCTTTTCTTTTTCTTTTCCTTTTTTTTTTTTTTTTAAATAGGCTTCATGCATGGAGCCCAATGCAGGGATTGAACTCGTGACCCTGAGACCAAGACCTGTACTGAGATCGAAAGTCTGTCGACCAACTGAATGAACCACCTGAGCACCTCTTGATACCGCATTTTTACAAAAATAATATTTAAAATGTGCCTGGCAAGGTGCACTGAGACCAATCACATGGCGATTTGTTTTCTGAGGGAGTTGGGTCACTTTCAGAAAGTCATTATGAAAAGCATTAGTTAATATACATACACTCAAAACACAGGACAATGTTAAAGTAAATCTTAAGATTTTAGTATAATAAATATATCTATGCAAGTAAATATAGATATTTGGAAAGCTGCTGTTATTTGGGAATCCTTGTATTTGGATAAAAGAAAGGGGGAAAAGTAATAGAATGCATTGAGTTTCCACAATATATCAGGATCTGTGCTACCCTCTGTACTTCATATATATTTTATATAGACCTTTGTCAAAATTTTAAGTATCCATATTTTTAGTACCACTTAGCAGTTGTAGAAACTGAGGTTAACAAACCTGAAGACATTTTCCATGGTCAAATTGTTAGTAAATGGCTCAGCCAGGCAATGAATCAATCTGTTTGCCATGGAAAGCTATTTCTGTCACAGAGCCTCAGAAACTTGGAGGACACATGTGCCATTTATCAACTTACTGCTTCTCAGCTTCAAATTCATTCTTCAGTAGATGCTCTGTGATAACACATGGGGTTCCTTTAGGCGTTTCTTCCTTGCTGTGAGCATGACAGTAAGCCTTCTGCATAGTGGTTAATATCTGGATGTTGCAAAGGAAGCAGTTGTGCATTTCTTTGGCTGTAGCACTGGAGGGAAGAATATTCGGTAGTGTGGATGTGAAGATATCTGGTGAAGCTCTACTCAGTCATGGGGCCAGAATGTGCTGGATCCTCAGTGAGGAACTTCAGACTGACAATCACTTTCATTTGACCCCTTCTTCATGGAAACCTGTACCTGAAGACTGCTCATCCATGAATCTCTATTGGCCTCCTGTTCTCACAGACAACCAGATTCCCTCTACAGGTTTCCCCTGCCCCCAGTGTGTCAGTATCTCAGAACTTCCCAGACCCTCTACACACCCACACCATGGTTGTTTCTTCAACTGTACTCTGGGAAGAGTTGTCTTCTGCAGAATAAACATGGTCTGGCCAAACCAGTGAACTCTGCTTTCCAGTGGGCTGAACTACTCTTTTCCATTTTTTTTTTTCCTTCTCTGAGTACTCTCCTACATTCTTAGGGCACCATATAGTGTTTCCTCATATCTTATAGGTACTCTTTTAACATGGTTTAATAATTTTCTTTTCCATGAACATTTCTCTGTTTAACCTACTGTGTGGTTTCTGTCTCCTGATTGGAATCAGACTGATGCAGAGATCTTTAGTTTTAGGGTCATCTGTATATATATATATGGTGGTTGAATCCATGGCTAAAGGTAAGCTTTAATAGTGCATAAAGTAAGAAGCAAAGATGGAAGATAAAGTAACCACAAGAAGTCCCAAACTTAAGGAAAAATAAAGAAGGACTGTCAGTGAGTGAGAGAGATGTCATGGACCAGAAGCCCGTTCATCAAAGGAAATGATGGAAAAACATGCTATCAAGTCAAAAGTAAAGACAAATAATAAATACTACAGAAAGGTCAACTATTCTTAATGTCATGAGGCAAGTCATCCAACAAAAGTAGTGTAGATACACCTCATTATTAAAATATTGTTTATTGGAGAAAACTGGTGAGAATAAAATCAAGAAAATATTGTGGAGTGTGGAAGAATTAATTATTGAGTGGCTACATTTTAGTGGGAAGTATGGATATATTGTGCCAACATAGGAGCACTCTGAGAAACCTCATAAACAGATGAACATTTAAGATCTGACTTTAACAAAGAAGTTGTTGAGCTAAGGCATTTTCCTTATTCTAAACTGGAACTCTTGGAAAAGTTTGTCCTTTTTGTTTAAATAATGAATATTAAATACTGCACCCACCTGGAGTTCAACAACAAGAAAAAGAAGAGAATCCTAATCCGGCTGGAAAAGGAAGGGATAGACAAATTGTCCTCCAGAGAGAAGGAGAATGTTCCTGAGAGTAGATAAAACGTGTTAAAATACTCAATTCCTTGTCCAAAATTCATGATAATTGCTTTAGAGTGATTATGATGGAAAAAAATACTGAGAGAGGAAAAAAAAAGTCACCAAGATGTTATGATGAGGATTGTGGTGATGAGGGTGAAGATGATGAACAGGTTATTAATAGCAGTGAGTAGAACTTCACGTTTAGTGGATGATTTCCAAGATGTTGAAAGAACAAAATAACAAACATGTATTTATAGGTCAAGCATATTTTGGTGATGTGATATGTCATGGTCATGAAACACAATTATGGAAGCTAAAATTATGGTCCTATATGTTTGGGTGCTTAGAAAACATATCTTTATTTGGTTTTAAGGCCTTAGATAATTCCTAGATTAGCAAGTAAATTAGAACATCCTAATAAACTTGTGTACAGAACTAGCTAATTTTAGGCAAATAGTTGTAAAGTGAGAGAATAGAGGCCATGTGAGGTATGATCCATCCACCCCTGGAAGTATATATAAAGGTCCTGGAAGAGGGAAGGATATCCAGACTTCAGGAATACTCTCCTACACTTCAACTGAAACCTCACCTCCCAACACCATGTGTAGTAACTACTGTGGAAACTCCTGTGGCAGCTGTGGCTCTGGCTGTGGCTACGGTTCCGGCTGTAGCTCCGGCTGTGGATATGGCTGTGGCTATAGTTCTGGCTGTGGCTCCAGCTGTGGATATGGCTGTGGCTATGGCTCCCGTTATGGCTGTGGATATGGCTGTGGCTCGGGCTGTGGCTCCCGCTATAGCTGTGGCTATGGATCTAAAGGTGGCTACGGCTGTGGATATGGCTCCCGCTATGGCTGTGGATATGGCTCCCGCTATGGCTGTGGATATGGCTGTGGCTCTGGCTGTGGATATGGCTCCCGCTATGGCTGCGGATATGGCTGTGGCTATGGCTCTGGATCCTGTGGCTACTAAGCATTTTGGTACAGAAGATGATATTCCTCTTGCTGCTAACCATCGTTGCAGATCATACTGTGCCTTTCAAAGGATCACTACAAATAGAAGTCCTGTTGAAATCTCCCCATCCATGAACTTCATAATGAAGTAAAGAACTATTACTGGCTGTCAGGAACCTGCCTTAACTTTGAAAAAGCTCTCTGTGGTTGATGGAGACTGAGTAGTTACATCACATAACTGAAGACAGAAGATCTTACTCTGATCATTTTTCAAATTTAAATTCTTACATCTTTTTCTCTGTCTCTGTACTGTGGCTATTTACACTATCCAATTGGAATATAATAAAATGAAGCAAAAATAAAAGATTTTACTTACTAAGAAGTCTAGGTTTTTTTTTTTTTTTTTTTTTTTTTTTTTTTTTTTTTTTAAATATCAGAGTCATCCCTGATTTCAAGGTTTGTGGCCTCCTAGAAAAATGGGTGGCCACATCTCTGGAAACTGATGATTGAATCCAACTATTGATTCTTTTATGCATTTCTTAATCCATTGTATGTACATTCATTACATTCTATCTGAACATAAAATATCAAACCCCAAATTTCATATCTTGGGCGGATGAAGGATTAGAACAGGGAGGTCAATGAGAAGTAGAATCTGCTCATGAGGTTAGTGCTACTAGACTAAGACAGAAGCGGTTGGTTCCATCCTGGGTTTGAGTCTTGGTGATAAAGGGGCAACGATAGTAATGTAAACAGCATTTTTTGAAACAGGCGAAACAAATTTTGGGGCAAGCCAATTAAGGCTGTCACAACCGCTCAAGAAAATCAGTGATTGCCCACTCTTGCTGTGTGACTTTCACACTCAGTGTTAAAGCGGGTCTTGTAAATGACTGCTGTGATGCTCACTTTCCCTTCAGGAAAAGGGAGGAAGGACAGATGGTGAACCACACCGGGGTTTTTTAAACCAACTTTGTCTTTTTATTTGGGAAGGAGAACACTTCACAGATAAAAACACATTTGCCTACCTATGCCACATTGACCATTACTGTGTCACGTGGCCAGTCTCCACAGAAGGTGGGTAAAGGGAAATGAGCTGTAGATAGAGGTTGCGCTGGTCAGCCAACAATGGGTAACAAAACCCCATAGATCTTGAATATCAGGGGTAAAGGACAAAAGGTGGGGGAAGCAAAACGGTAGGTAAGTGGATATTTGTCTTTATAGCAATTTGAGTTTGGGCCTGGGCACAGCTGATGTCTTCACCTAAAGCTTGTCTTTGAGTATAGAGGGTTACACTTATAATCCCCTACTTATATCATGTTATTTGTCTACACAGGGCTCTTCCCCCTCTCCCCCAGAACATATTTAGTTGTTCTCTGTTATTTTTCTTTTATTTTCTTTTTCACTCCCAACCCACATTTGCAGCCATTTTGTATTTTATATGCTGTCATTGCATTTCACAGAAGTTCCAAGACAGTTGTTCATTATATTACATATTTTTAATTTATATAAATGACCTTCCTTCCTTCCTTCCCTCAGCATGATTTGTGTTGACAGATACATTTATGTTACTATGTGTGCATTTAGAATGGGATGGTACTCTACATAATTTATATACGAGATTTTTCTCTTTCACTACTTCTGTGTTTCACACAATTGCCCTCATGTCCCCTTCACCACAACATTGCTACAATAAACACATGTTCTCTTGTGGGATTTTGTGAGAATGAACCCAAGATCTGAATTATTGGTCATATGGTAGTTCTATTTTTAACTTTTTGAGGAACTTTTAACTTTTTGAGGAACTTTTTGAGGAACCTTCATGCACTGTTCCCCCTAACAGTGCATGAAGGTTCCTTTTTCTGCACATCCTCGCTTATGTTTGTCATTTCTTATCTTCTTGATTTTAGTCATTCTAATAGGTTTGAGGTGATTTTTTTTTTTAAGATTTTATTTATTTATTTGACAGAAATCACAAGCATATGGAGAGGCAGGCAGAGAGAGAGAGAGAGGGAAGCAGGCTCCCTGCTGAGCAGAGAGCCCAATGCGGGACTCCATCCCAGGACTCTGAGATCATGACCTGAGCCGAAGGCAGCGGCTTAACCCACTGAGCCACCCAGGCGCCCCTTGAGGTGATTTTTTATCACAGTTTTGATTTATGATGTTCTGATGATTAGTAATATTGTCTGTATATTTTCTTTGGGAAAATGTTTGTTTCGGTCCTCTGCTTCTTTCTTTTTTTCTCTTTCCTTTTTTTTTTTTTTGGTGTGTGTTAAGTTGTAGGAGTTTTTATTAGAAATTTTGGATATCAATGCCTTATTAGAGATATCATTTGCAAATATCTTCTCTTAGTCAATAGGGTATCTTTGTTATATTGATGGTTTCTTTTGCTGTGCAAAAGCCAGGTGACTTTTTAGAATGTCTGCACCAGTCCCAAACCCTAAAATTGCAGTTCTTATGTCATCCTATGTATGTCAAAACTTGGCATTATCTAACCTTTTAATGTTTGCTTGTTTGGCAAGTGAAAGTGATATTATCTTGTTGTTTTAATTTCTACTTCTCTGATTACTAATAACTGTGAATATTTGTATTTTTAAAAAATACATGGTAAGGTTTGTTTCTTTCTTCCATATTCTTTGACTATTTTTTCACTGGGGTTTCTGTCTTTTCTTACTGATTTGTAGGAGTTCATTGTATATTCTTCACATAATTTCCTTGTCATTTTTTTACACATTGCAATTATCATCTAAACTATCATTTGTCTTTAATTTAAGAGAATTGAAGATTATCATAATTGAAGGTTTTGAATCCTATGATTTGAAATTTTAAGTTTTATTTAAAAAGACCTATCTTACCTTTATGTCAAAGATGTCCCACAGGGGCCCTGGGGTGGCTCAGTGGGTTAAGCCTCTGCCTTCAGCTCAGGTCATGGTCTCAGAGTCCTGGGATCGAGTCCCGCATTGGGGTTTCTGCTCAGTGGGGAACCTGCTTCCTCCTCTCTCTCTGCCTGCCTCTCTGCCTACTTGTGATCTCTCTCTCTGTCAAATAAATAAATAAAATCTTAAAAAAAAAAAGATGTTCCACATTACTTTTAAAGTTTTGCATTTTCTTTTAGATAATTAGTTTACATCTTTTAAAATTTTTTTTTTTAATTTTTTATTTTTTATAAACATATATTTTTATCCCCAGGGGTACAGGTCTGTGAATCGCCAGATTTACACACTTCACAGCACTCCCCATAGCACATACCCTCCCCAATGTCCATAATCCCACCACCCTCTCCCTCCCCCCTCCCCCCAACAACCCTCAGTTTGTTTTGTGAGATTAAGAGTCTCTTATGGTTTGTCTCCCTCCCGATTCCATCTTGTTTCATTTATTCTTTTCCTACACCCCAAACCCTCCATGTTGCCTCTCAACTTCCTCATATCAGGGAGATCATATGATAGTTTACATCTTTATATGTTTTGCTTCAACTTTATTTTTCACTGTATTTAGGCAGTTTCTCCAATACCTAACCTGTTAAACATCCTGTCTTTTGTTAGTGATTGGTGGTACTCTTTTTCTATATATTGTTTTTACGTATATGAGTCTATGAACTCTCTATCATGTTCTCTCTACACTTATGTCTCTTCACATATTTCAAAAACTTTTTATAATGACAGAGAATTAGGTTTATCCTGTGTGTTTCTACTGAAGAGAATTAGATACAACAGGTAGAATGTAAAGACAAATAGACCTCACAAGAAATTTTTCTAATGGTTAGAAGACCATGGAAATGCAATTGGCCTCCTTATAGGGATCCCCATCTGGAATTTGTTTGAGAGTTTGGATCTCTTCTTATTGGAGAAATGAGTAAAGCTCTGCATTCAGAACATGAGTTGAATTAATTGATTCATATTATTCACTTCTATTTTGAAATTCAGAGGTTCTGTAAGTAAAGAATAATTGAAGGTCAGATTCAGGCAACCCGGGTAAAGGAGAATATGGCTAGGGAAGCCAGAAAAATAATGTCCCATTTTGTAGCAGAAACAGGACGAAGAGTATTGGTTTGAGGAGCTCTTCGAAACCTTCACTTTGAGTCTCTATTTCTGGATTTCTGTACCTCTGTGCAGATGATTACAAGATCAGGGAAAAGAGAGAGACCAGATTCAGTAATGCCTTTGCAGAAGAACTCATGACTGTGGTCAGGGATTAATGTGATGATGTATAGTTTAGTTTCTTTCTTTCTTTCTTTTTTTTTTTTTTAAGATTTTATTTATTTATTTGACAGAGAGAGATCACAAGTATGCAGAGAGGCAGACAGAGAGAGGGGGAAGCAGGTTCCCTGCTGAGCAGGGAGCCCGATGCAGGGCTCAATCCCAGAACCCTGGGATCATGACTTGAGCTGAAGGCAGAGGCTTTAATCCACTGAGCCACCCAGGCACCCCCTGGTATATTTCTTGAAAGGGTACGGAGATCTGCCCATATTGAATTGCAGAAAGATTATGAGATATGATGTGGGTGATAATAGTTCAGTTGCCTTGAGAAGCAGACATCATTCCTGTAACCATTCGAAGACAGATGGACTAATCACCCACCAGCAGTACATATGCAGAATGGCAAAGCACTTTGCTACTTATTAGCTTTGTTACTTAGGTCTAGTAATGTGAGCCCTACTTAAAAATCAATTTCTTTACATGAAACTGTGGATAAAATATTTTCCTAATATTGGGGGTGGTTTAGACATAATATTTTCCAAGGCAATTTACACAACATAAACCACTGTAAAAAATTGTTAGAGTGAATTTCTTTGCTCTATGGGAGGTTGCAAAGAGAAAGCAGTAATCAGAGCTTTAAAAGATTAATTGATATATTTATTCACACAGCTCTCTGAGACATATTCTCTGTAATTAGTGATAGACATTTTATAATGAACATTTTTATTCACTTAACTCTCCAGTTGCAAGATTTTAAATTCTGAGTATATTAAAAAATAGTCACACTCTCAGACATAATCTATTTTCCTATGATGTTAGTATTTTTCGTGGTACCAAAGTTTGAAATAGGAACTCAACTGTTTCCATATTGAAACCATAGAATGTCTTTGAGTCAAAAGTTTTATAGATACAAGCGTATTCTTTCCATAATTACTGAATTGAATATATGTTATGATGCCAAGTCCAATGAATTGCTATAGTATTCTGAGTAACAATTTGTTATACAAAATGATTCAATCATTTTATAGTTGGTTAAACATTAAGATAATTAATTTTTTCAGGATTTGGTTCTACTTGCTTACTTCACTAATGTTCAATTAATAGAGGGACTCCTGGGTGGCACAGTCAGTTAAGCATTAAGCATCTGACTGTTGGTTTCAGCTCAGGTGGTAACCTCGGGGTTATGAGACTGAGCCCTGCTTTGGGCTCCATGCTCAGTGTGGAGTCTGCTTGAGATTCTCTCTTCCTATCCCTCTGCCCCTCCCCCTGGTGCCCTCTTACATTCAGGTAAATAATATATCTTAAAGTTCAGTTTATAGAGATCAAATAGCTACATGGGGTACATATTATCACACACATTTTCAGCTGATATTCAATTACTTAAGAACATTGCTTAGGGTTATAAATGGGGGAGCCAGAATTCTGATCTGGGTCTCCCTGGTTTCAAAAGGTTTTCTACATTATGCAGATTTGCGAATTAACCCGGAAATGAATAATGTAATCCAGATTTTAAAAGAAGCAAAGGCTGTTGGCCATCAATATTTGATTACAAATCAGGTATAGAAAATAACATGGGTTCCATAATGAAAAGATGGGATGGAACTTTAGTGATTATTTTTGTAGGTGATGTGATGTTACCTAAGGGGACTCTAAAGAACCTGGAAAGATTTTGTATTAACAAAAAATGCTGGAATATATTTGGGTTTAACTTTGAATTAAACTTTTCTAGGAAGACAAGAAGTTCTGGAAAACTTTTTTTTTGCAATCTTGGGGCAAGAGAAGTGATCATAACTAAAGAGATAAAAGGGCTCTAAAGTAGAAAAAACCCATGTTCTGTAAATATTGGCAATTTAAAAACTGTGGTAAAGGCTGACAAAATAAGGATTTGAAAATGTCAGAAAATTACTACTTGGGGTCTTTTGAAGACATGAGAATGAGCACTAGTAGTGAGAAAGTTAAATTTACTCTAAGAGGCTTGAAATACAACAAGAATTTAAATTAATATAACTAGACATTAACACACAATTGCATATTTTGTGGTGAAAATTTGTCATTGAATACATATTTTGAGATGAGTAGATTTCTTCAGTGGAAATGCAAATGTTTTTGAAATCAATATTACATGGCAAACAAAATGCAGGTATCCTTGATCAAAGCACAGACCTTTTTAAGAGCACTTGACTGTTTTCTGGAAATTTTCATATCTCATCCCTTCTCAAAAGCCACAGGCTTTACATGACATAGAAACTATTGATATTGGTGCTGATTGTATACATACATGAGAAAAAATGTTTTAAATAATTAAGTAATTCTTACTTAAAAATACTTGAAATAAAATGCACAATAGCAAAGCCATTTAAATATAGTAAAGTAGTTTAACAACAACAACAAAGCAAAGTATTTTATCTAGAGCAGCCAAATAATAAAACAATTTCTGTTAAAACAAGGGAGCAAAAGCCTCAGTTTGTTTCTCAGAGTCCACAGTCTCATGCTTCTTTTCGCCCTCCGGTTTACTCCAGGGGGATGGGTGAGCCTGGTGGTGGGTATTAAGGAGGGCACGTATTGCATGGAGCACTGGGTGTGGTGCATAAACAATGAATCTTGGAACACTGAAAAAATAAAACAAACAAACAAAACAAAACAAAACAAAAAAATAAGGGAGCAGTTGGAGTTGGTAACTGTCATAATCATTACCAAGTACAGAGGGGGAAAAAAATAACAGACAAAAACATTGGGAAAAAAATGACCTTTTTGATGATTATATTCTTGTGTACAGAGATAACTCAAGATACTAAAGTAAGAAAAAATACTAAAATTAACAGGAAATTTGTAAGATATATGGACACCAAAACTATTCTCAAAAAGGTATTCTAAATACCCAGATGAAGAAAATGGTAAGAATAATTTTTGTAATGTGATATAACTTAAAATTCTTAGGAAAAAAATAAACAGAAAGATGCAAAAGCCTACTTGAAGAACACTATAATAGAATATCTAATTAAAGAAAATGGAAATGGAAATGCAGATCTTGTCTCAATGGGAAGACTTATCATAACACGTAAATCTTCCAAATTAATATGTAAATTAATCTGTCTAGTGGATTCTTCATTGAATATAGTTAGTGTAAACGTATGTAACATACACTCCTAATACTTGCCAAGAAAAAGAAAGGAAAAATATGTTTTTGGTTTAAGAATGGAAAATAGAAAAAAGAAATATAGTAAAGAATTTAGAAATAAAAAGTATATATAAATATGTGATATGTGATAAATTTTGTCATACAATACGGTGAAAAACTGATTTCAAATAGAGCTAATACAACAGACTACCCATCTAAAAAACAATAAATGTTGACCTTCATTTATAATTTCACTACCTAAAAAATATTCTGAAAGGATTAACAATCAAACATTAAAAAAACCCAACAAAGTCCTGTAAAATGGAAAATCAAAGAGAACACATAAACAATCTATAGAAAATGGATACTTTTACCAAGAGCAGATAGGTAGAAGCTATGAACAAAAAGATAGATGAACAAAACTGAAGATTAGAGACAAATGTGAATGTCTTCATATTATACAGAAAGACTACAAACCAATCGCATATTAGGCAGAGGAAATAAGTAGACTTTCCAAGAAAGAGAAATACAAATGTCAAAACATAGTAACAGGTATTCAAATTCTATCACAGCCAGAAAAATTAAAAATTAAACCCACCAAAATATTGTTTTTATCAGGTGAATAACAGTGTGCTTTTTTTTTTTTTTTTGTAAGATTTTATTTATTTATTTGACAGACAGAGATCACAATAGGCAGAGAGGCAGGCAGAGAGAAAGAGGGAAGCAGGTTCCCTGAGGAGCAGAGAGCCTGATGCAGAGCCAATCCCAGGACCCTGAGATCATGACCTGAGCCAAAGGCAGAGGCTTAACCCACTGAGCCACTCAGGTTCTTCAACAGTGTGCTTTTTAAAAAAATTAAGACTTTATTTTTAAAGGAAAGTCATAGATTCATAACAAAAATTTATAGAAAGGGACAGACTTCTGTATGACCACTGCCTGCATGAATACAAAAACAGTTTTTATACCTGTTGCTGGCAGGGAAGTAGGGAAATGAGTGCACTCATGCAGTGTTGGTGCAAGTGGTTCCCCTGGCTCCTGTTAAGACTGTGGGGAAGGGCCCTGCTCTTGCTGTGCCTATAGGTCTGGTTGCTATGACTACAGACCATCCAGTGACCAAAGGCGCCATTTACCTTTCTCCTAGGTTGTGACTTTCAACACGCTCCATACGTTTTGACATTATCTTCTAAGATATATTTTTCCTTCTCTGGCCTAATGTTTAAATGCTCTTCCTCTCAATACAAGTTTGCAAGTCCCTTCTAAATATTTTGAAATTAAGTACTTGCTTATCAACAAAAAGATTTCAGGTTTTAGAGTCCATAGAATTTTAGAAGACCTAAAAATTCAAAAATTCATACATTTCAGAAAATAAAAACCACTTGTATTTGTTGATTCTGCTTTGTCATTGTGATGTCAAGCATATTCTAGGAACAGAAGCTTAGAATGAGGTTTCTAATACAGCTTTCTTTGCCATAGGAACTGTGTTTTAAAATATGTAGCAGAACTAATTCACTTGCTATAATCTTTGGGTTATCTTTTGTAAACTGAGCAACGATAGTATTGCTTTGGTTTAGGTCAAATTAAACATTTTTTCTCAAACATTTCAAAGCCAAGTTTTGTTTCATTCTTGACACTTAAAAATAAGCATGCACGCATCTGTGCCCACAGTGGGTTTTGCATAGGGAGAAACAGTAGGTCTTTCCATTTGTTGTCCTTTGATTTTTATGTTGGCAGCTCTTGTGATAAGAGATAATAGCTCACAGGCATATTTGGTATGGTGGGAGGAATGGGATGGTAGTGGCTATATCATTTGAATTGTTTGCCCTCAGAGGTCTAGTAAATTGTCTCAACCAAATATTTATAAACTTGTGGTTTCTAACAAGGTCCCTGGGCTTCTCCATTAATTTAAAAATTTAAGTTTTGTTTGTATATAAAACAACTAGAGTTTCCCACAAACGTCTTTGGCATATTTGAAAATACTTCAAAGCGCTGAAAGAAAGAAAAGGAATGTTTTAAGTGTTAAAACTGTTATGTTCCAGTACTCAGTGCAAGACGGTGGTGGAATTGCAGGCTTCTGACCAAACATGAAGGAGAAGGTGTGTGAATATTGCCACATAAACAAGAGGGACGCACGAAAGCAGCAAGACAAAGAAAAATACCCACCGGTCCAATTAGTCGTTATTCAGGAGATGATGCTTTCCAAGATCAACATAAGTGGTATTTCTAAAGAAAACAATTCAAAATAAGAAAGAAAAGTATTCAAAGGCACAGTAAATGAACCTTTCAGTAAGCTGAGGAAATAAAATCTACTGATAGCAAGTGCTGTAGGTGCCCATGAAGATGAAAGAGAAGTAGAAAAGAGGCATAGCTAGGTAGAATTATTAAACTTTAAGTATAAATCTAGACTTCTACATGGGATGATGGAAGAAATGTCACCCAAAGAGAACAAAAAGAATTTCTGTTCTTCAGTGTCTCTTCCACAGCTGGGATACCAGAAGAAAGTAGAACATTGATTATAATACTTTGAGGGAAAGAGTTGCTAAATCAAGAATTTAACCCCCCATCACAATTTTGCCCCATAGGTCGAGATAATAGGAGATGACTTTTATATATATGAAGATTCCGTAAGGAGATCATTAATATATGTTTGATGGAAGTAAAACCAAGCCAAATAAAATTACTTAAAGATGTAGATCAGCCAACTCAGGATTGAAGAAAAAATAGTATATAAAGAGGGAAGTTTTTATTCCAGGGACTAATGGTAAATACTGAAAGCACTTAAACATATAATTTGGAATGAATAAAATATCTCTAAAATTGAATAAAGATATTAAATATCAAGAGTGAAAAAATTTAGAAAACTAGGAAAATGTTCACTGATTAAAAAGCTAAGAATACAAAAAAAAAAAAATTATCCTTACTGATTTTTTTTGGGGGGGGGATCTACTTACAGTATCAATTCCTGAGATTTTTTTTTTCTCCTTGGAGTTCTTTCAATTTTTGTTTTATATATTTTCTAGTCATAGAATGAGATGCATTAAAATTTTAAATCATTAAAAAAAAAAAAAAAAAAAAGCTAAGAATAAGAGCCATTGGAAGAGTTTGGAAATAAAAAAAAACATTGGCTATAAAGTAAAATAAAGACAAAGGCAAAAGCAAAGCACAAATACAAATATACATTTTCCATGAGATACACATGTAAAAATAAATCAGAAGTTCAAAATTCAAAGGAAGTGTAAAGATTGGTCATCAAACAGACACAAATATAAAAATGTTTGCAAGACGAATACTAAACTTTAAGCAAAGGTGACATGGAACATCTATAAAGGAGATGTATGTTTTACAGATCTGAATTTAAACAAGTGAGAGTACTGAAACCTCTAGTCAAAACCAAAAAAAATATTGTATCTAGAAGTTGACAGTCAGTCCTAGAATGAAACCAATTTTCCATTTTAGTCTTTGAAAGATCATGTTTATCACAGATAAATAAATGAAATATTAAAAAATTTCAAGAGTATATAGTAAATTCTATGCACTATAGAGAATCATCTTTTTACATATCCATAAATGTTTTTAAGATTTGAATGCCATATATTCTAGAAGGTAGAATTAGTGTAGGTCACAGATATTGACAAGACTATTACAAAGCTAGAAATAAACAACAGAAGTAAAATCATATTAAACATGGCCCAAGTAAATTTTGCAGTCAAAGAAGAAAATACTAACTCATATTCAAATTAAACAAATAAGAAGAATACCTATATAAAAACCCCCGAGATACTGTAAAAGGTGTATGCAGAGGAAAGTTCATAGAATTTAGCACTTTTGTTACATTCTTGATTACATAATAGTGAAAGTGGACATAAAAGCATTGAATTTAAAAAGAATTGTACAAAGAGCCACAGAACAAATATAAAGAAACCAGAAGAAAATAATAGTTAAACCAGAAAATAATGAAATAGAAAATCAAGAAGCAGAGTTGAATAAATCCAAAAGCTCATTGCACCATGAGTAGAGCAAGGAAAATACAAAGAAGCAAGAACAGAAATGAGGAAGAGGACAAAGCTGGCAGACATAGTTAAACTTATGGGGTAATATTTTGTATTGGTTTATGTTAAAAATGTTTATGTCTGGAAGAAAATGTATTATTTTCTTGGAATTTCTGAATTTTGCTAAAACAAGAGACATATGTAGTTTAATATCTATGCAATTATTGAGGAAATTGTTCAATATTCTCTCCTTAAAGTTATCCAGGTAGTGTCAAGGACAGCCACTCAACACTTTAAGGAAGAGACAATTTTGAAGAGTTCGAATAATCTACAGATCATAGAAAAAGGTAAGAAAGCTTCAAAACTTGTCAAATAAGACAGAAAAATAATATTTTCACTATTGAGGCAAAAATGTAGAGTATTAACAAATACAAGTTCAACTGTATTTCATAAGCCCCTTTATAACTAAGTGATGTTCATTTTTGAATGGCTAGGGTAATATGAATTCATGTGAATTCATTTAAAGGAGATAAAATTATATTAATTAATGTTTGAGAAAGATATATGATAAAATAAGTTATTTGTAAAATTGATGAAGAATATCTTTTTCAAAACAAATTTTAAGTGGAAGATATTTATCTTTCTCTAAACAAATTTTAACATCCAATTACTTGTTGAAACCCTAAAAAATTCCCACAAATGAGTAACAAGATAGTCCACAATCACCACTATTTCTTTTAGCATTACTAGGTAATAAAATAAAATAATGAATAAGAACTAATACCATCTGCAGATGAGTTGGTTATTGACCCACAAGATGTAACAGAACCACCAAAAATGTTTTAATTTTAATTTAATTTAATTTAATTTATTTATTTGACAGACATAGATCACAAGTAGGCAGAGTGGCAGGCAGAGAGAGAGAGGGGGAAGCGGGTTCCCCGCTGAGCAGAGAGCCCGATGCAGGACTCAATCCCAGGACCCTGGGATCATGACCTGAGCCAAAGGCAGAGGGTTAGACCCACTGAGCCACCCAGGCACTCCCCCAAAAATGTTTTAAATAAATATGAATTTATTAAAGGAGTCTGCTGTCAGTAAATATATGCAAATAAATACCAGTGAAATCTGATAAAGAATATACTAGAAATACAGTGATGTAAGGAGAGCCGAGGGTCATCCACTTACTCTATACCAGGGGCTCCCAAGCTTTAGCATGTGTAAAGCTTGCTAGCACAAAACTGTTGGATCCCACTGGCAGGGAGGCTGACTCCATAGATTTGGTGGGGCTTGAGAATTGCATTTCTGACCAACTCCGAGGTGATCCTAATGCTGCTGGTTTCTGTAGTACATTTGAGTAGCCCTCTATTTTGTGGCTCTGAAAAGTTATCCAGTTACATTTCACAAGAAAAATAAAACCTTGTAAAATCTTTACCACCCCTTCACTTCCGCTGCCCAAAGGAAACCCACCTGAATCCTACTCTCTGGCTGGAGTTTTAAAGTCCAGCCTTTATCAGTCTCCTGACTCTCCCAGGCAGGTCCACATGTTTCTACCCAACCCATAGGTAGCTAGCAACAACAAGAGGTCTACCATTATCTCTAAGTCAGTAACACTGCCATCCCTAAAACTTGGACGAGACTGGGGGATGAGGAACGGGGTAATCAGTTGAAGGCCACAAAAGACAGGTCCACCAGGAGAAGAGAGAGTTCTGTCTCAAGACTGCCTTTGGACTCAAGCTACAGCATCAACTCTTCTCTATCTCTAGTCTGCTTTGCAGATTTCTTTCTTGACAGCCCCTAAATCATGGGATCATTTACTTGAAATAAATCTCTCAGACCTTCTACTCTAGCCTACATATATCCTTTATAATTCCATTATATCTTACATATGTATACACCTTTGTATCTCTTCTGTTGTATCCTATATATCATATATACCACCTATTGTAGCATACATATACATATATATATATATATATATATATATATATATATATATATATATATAATCTCCCTAACTACCTACTTATTTATCTACTTATCTATCTCTGGTTTGTTCTGTTTCTCTGGAGATCCCTGATGAATACATGATCTGCTTAGGTGGAAATTAAATTAAGTGCTAAGTCTCGGGGGTACATGGTGTTTTTGTGCAATTTTGGCCCCTGGGCAGATTACCAATCAACACTGAGTTCTCTTAATTATCCTTAAAACCTTCTGAGCATGGGACCCTCTCAAGGGTCCTTATCTTCAGTTTCTGCAGTCTCTGTTCTGGATCTCACCTCTTACCAGAGCCCCAAAGATGAGGTTATCCACAATGGGTGGTCAATGGGTTACTGAAATCTAATGTTTAGGTCTTAAAACTTTTCCAAATATTCAGAAGTATGTTCCAGCTAGACTGAGTTTTTAACAATAACTTGTCCTTTAAATTCTACTTTGAGCTGCATGTGGGCCAGTTTTGGGGGAGAAGAAGGCAAAAGTTGAAAGAAACATAGGATATTAACCTTCACTGCAAAACCTTTTAGATTTAGAAGAATGATTGCACTGTTTCCATTATTATCTAAAGCTTTGTGAATCACAAAAAGTGCATTGCTAATCACCGTTTGCCTTGCTTTAAGCAGGTCAGAGTGTTCTCAAAAATAAAAGCTTGGTAAATTAATCATTTGTGTCACCCAGTGTTATTTTATCTAGAATTGGTGCTTTGGCAACTAGGTGACTGATCCACAGTGTGTATCATGATTACTCAGAGGGCTTGAAAAACACAGATTTCTGGGCCTTGCCCTTAGAATTTCTGACTTAGTGGGGCTGAGGGAGAGTCTCAAAATTTTTGTTTTTGACAAGTTCTCAGGGGACTTTGATGCTGCTGGTCCATGCGTCACATTTTCAGAAACTCAGGTTCTCATACACTTGCAAACAAATGAATTAGTGGCAACCCTGCTTTCACCCGTGTTTAGCTCATGATCAAAGGGATTCACTGAGCACCTACTATGTGCTTGATAAAAGCTGTGATAGTTGCTGCCATGAAAGAACTAAGCACCTACTTGGAGAATCAACACGAACACCTCCAGAACAACACTTGGTGGGTAACAGCAATGTGACTCAAACAAGAAGATTGGTAGGTATTCAGAGATCTCTGGTAACCACAGAAAGATTCTATAGAGGGGGGAGACTCGAACTGGGCTTGAATAACTTGCCCAACAAATAAGAGAAGAAGGAAAAATGCAAGTGGAGCAATGGAGCAATTACATGGGGACTACACGGGGTCTGAGGCAGAGAAGCAAATGAGCATTAAATTAGTTGTCTAGGCTGGAAAATGGTGTCTCATCTATGTATGAATTTAATAAATAATTTGATGAGTACCATGACTTACAGTGGTGAGTAGGTTTAGAATGATTGCTGACAAGGTACATTGTAAAAGATCCATGATCCATGCAGAAGATTTGGAATTAGCACAGTATGAAATCCAGAACTTTAAGCAGAAGAAATCAGTGATAGGAAATATTAATTTAGTAACAATGTATAGAATAGAATGGAGTGAGGAAATGCAAGACGCCTTGAGGGCTTGGAGCCACAGATCTTCTGTGAGATCCAAGAATGAAGATATTGGGTCCAGAATCATCCTTGTTGAAATAAGAGTGACAGGCCCAACGGTAAAGGATTGGGTTTAGTGACACAAATGAATAAAAGTGGCACTTTATATTGAACTCTGGTAATCATCAGGAGAGGCAGAGCTACCAATAGGCAGAGGTATGTTTAGAAGAGTTTTACTAAAAAGAAGTTGGTTTCAGACACACACGATAATATCCAAGAAGGTAATGTTCTAGGTGAGTTTTGTAGATTCGAAGACAGAGTACATGATTTAACAATTTGGAGGTGACTAATATGACTAATTTGTTATTTAAAGTTATAACCAGGGGAGAAAACACTTAGTCATACAAGTATTTATCCTTGAAGTTTTCATTGAGTACCTTCTGTAAGCCAGTCACTGTGTTTGGAGCACAAAATGGAATTTAATGAGAGAAATCAGAGGAAAAGCATAAAGAAAGGAGTAAGGTCAAGGAATTGCATCTTGGAAGACTAAGTTAGGATGACAGCAGAGTTGTGAATGAAGAAAACCTGAAAGAGGGAAAGTAGCAGAAGGAGAATGAAGATGGTATTGGAAAGGGTTTGAAAAAGAAGATGATTAATTGTAGGGAATACAGCAGAGGCTGAGAAAAATAAGAATGGGGAAATTTGTTAGGCTTAGTGAAAAAACAAAACAAAACAAAACAAAACCGAAGTTCACATACATTAAAAATCTCTTAGAGAGGGGCACCTGGGTGGATCAGTGGGTTGAGCCTCTGCCTTCGGCTCAGATCATGATCTCAGGGTCCTGGGATTGAGCCCTGCATCGGGCTCTCTGCTGAGCGGGGAGCATGCTTCTCCCCCCAGCCCCCACCTCTCTGCCTACTTGTGATCTCTGTCTGTCAAATAAATAAATACAATTTTAAAAAATCTCTTAAGGAGGAGGGACACCTGGGTGGCTCAGTCAATTGAGAGTCTGACTCTTGGTCTCAGCTCAGGTCTTGATCTCGGAGTCATAGGTTTGGGCCCTGAGCTGGGCTCCACACTGGGCATGCAGCCTACCTTAAAAAAAGAAATATCTTAGAAAGGAGTAGTCAGGAGAAGAAGGTGGAGTTGAGACAGAAGAAGAAAGAGCCAGAGAGAAGTAAAAGTGGAAACAAGGTAAGATGCCACACTGATGGATGGCTAAGGATTACAGGGAAGAAAAAACGAGCTCACCCTCTAAGATGGAAAGGAAGCACAAAGGAGATATGATTTATTTTCAATGCAATCATCCTCTTTCAAAATTAAGTGTATTTATTTACATAAATCTATAACTATTAAATATTTCTTGCCCATGATGTAATCTACTATAATTATATGTGCATTTTAAAGTACACATTTAATGAACACTGACTTTGAACTAAAGGAATTTCCATTAATATTATGATAGTATTGGATTTTTATGTGGCTATTCAATAGCACTGGATACATTAAATCTAATAAATAGAAATTACAAAGTATCTAGTGGGATAACAAATGGCTTATTTTCCATTTTCCTTATAATTTTTAAATTTTTTTTTATTTTTGTGGACAGATTTTTTTTATTTTGTGGACAGACACACTTTGTTTCTCCTGAGTTGGAGAAATGTTCATGGGGAATGGAGAGCATGGGAGTTAAGTAATTTTCAGGGAAACAAAAGGAGATTTCCAAATTTGATGATATTCCAGGTATAAAACTAAAGCATGGACTCAAGAAAGAGAAATTGGTTTAAAAAATCAATAATATATTTGGTAAGAAGTAGAAAATAGATGGAGGAACACTATAAAACTTAGTTTTATCAGCACATGTTTGGTAAATTTATTAGTGGTTTTATGGAGAGGGCTGTTGTGGTAAAAGAAACAGGTGTGTTTTACAAATGAGAGATTGGGAGTAAAAAGTTATGAATTATAGTTATGAGTGGCACAAAATCATTATCTATAATTAACATGAGGACACTGATACACAAATGAAAAGGAGAATATGAGGAAGATGAATTACAATGTAATACATTTTTTATTTATTGAATGTGGCAAATTTTTACTAATGAAGAGTTGGAAGTACTGATGTAATAATCTATTATCAATAATTGGGAAATGAATGATCATATGGTAAGGAAATACTTTCCAGAAAAACTGAGCATTTTGGGGATGGGGGAAAAATAGCAACTGCAATTCCTTATAGGTACCGGAAAGTCCAAAACCTGAAAAGCAACAGACACTAAGTGAATCAAATCCTACAACAGAAGAATTTCACAAAACAAGCATTTGATGCAATCCTAGTATCCTTAAGGCATTGAATGAGGCAAGATGGTTTCCAGAGTGTAAAATGCACAAAATCAAACTCAAAACCTGGAAGTAAGAGTAGGGCCCTCCTTTAAAAGCCTTACACATATTGCAAACAGTAACATAAGACACTTATCCGAAGAAACACACAATATGTCTTAATACAAACTGTTTGCTGCAAAAGGCGTTCATTAAAGTATCCAATCTCAGCTTCAGATGTCTAATGAAATTTGAGCCCTCGCTCAGCATCTTAAACAAGGGTTTTTAACTCTCATGGTGAAATAGATACCATTCTGAGGTTGAGTTGATACTAATTTGGCAAAAGATTGATTTGGCCCAATTGAAAGTTTATTTTGAAAATATTCAGTTTAACCCAGGGAAAACTGCCCCCCCCAAGGGTTATTTATTTAAATAACCTGTATGAATTACATGACCTGTTCCCTGGTGCTGTGTAAAAATGCCAGTAGTTTCCTTTCAAAAGCTTGTACATTCATAAGATTTTCATATTCTAAATCTACTCTAAAATAGCACTTTTCAAAAGAATTTAGGAAGTTATTTCTCTGCTTGAAAGTTATTTTTATTGCAAGATATGTTAGTTTGTTGAACAATGTCCAGCTGGTTCTCTTTGTACGGTGGCTCTCCTGAGGACATAAAAACGCTCCCTGTTGTATTTCAGTTGGTTCTCCTATTTATAGCCCCGACATACCGGAGGTGCTCAAGTAAAATTTAAGGGATAAATGCAAATTGTGAATACTGAAAAGGGGACTTTGTTTTATCGCATTTGACAGCCATTTTTCATCTTGAAAATTCTGGTTCTTGGAACACCTTTTAATCCTTGCCAGACCCTGGATCCCTGGATACAGTGATGGAGGCCGCTGCTTAGAAAGACTCCCACACATCCAACACAATCAGGGCAAATACTCAAGGAAAGGTTTTTACTCAAGTGTGATTTACGAAATAATGGTTTCAGAGAAATAGGACATGACTAAGTGATTTGGACAAAGGGTAATAATTGCTCTATTTCAAAGTAGCAACCTGATTATGTCATTCATCTGCTCAGAACTTTCTCTTGTTCTCCATTCCCCGTAGAATACATTCCATACCTCTTACCCTGATATTCAAAGAGCTTTATTATTTGGCCCTGCATTTCAGACTCTATTTTCTGTTTATGCCCCTGCCAGGGAAGAACGTAGAAAAATAATCACTGCTTTTGAAGAGTCAGTGTTCCTGTGAGAAGAACAGACAATAAACAAAACAAGTGAGTGCAACACGAGAGGTTATAGGGTGATAAAGTCTACGAAGAAATGTTAAGTAGGGGGTGATAGATACAGCCTATAGTAGAGGCTACCTTGAACAGGACCAGGAGGTGGTGAGGGACTGAGTTGCATGGATACATGAAGTAGAAGTTGGAGGCAGAATTATAGCAAGGAGGAGAGCCCTGAGTGGACTGTGATCAGAGTGTTTTGAGACCTATGTCATGTGATTTCTCTTTACTTTCTCTCTTGTATCACTTTCTATTTCCAGTAACTCACCCAATCACCTTGCAATTTGATTGTCTATACTTCTTTTAACCTCACTAAGTTGGAGGTTCATTGAAGGTCTGTTCTGGGTCTTATTCATCTTTTTTTTTTTTTTCAGGGTCTAGAGTCATGTTCTGTTGTTGTTTTCTATGCTCTCAATAAATGTTAATTGAATTGAATGCATATTTCTCAATTTACCTTTCCCCCACCCATCCCCTCCTAAGCACAATTGTAGGCTTTATAGATAATATTGAAGGCATCTGACACGATAAGGATTCCTGCAGCTCCAAGCTTTCTCTAGGAGCCCAAGATGGGACCTCTACAGAGAATGGGAGATTCTCATTGCTTTGGGTAAGATTTGGGAGTTACTTTCCTTTGAATGAGGAATTTTCTTTCTCTTGTTCCTGTTGGGTTGGCAAGGGCTTTTACTGTTTGGAGGCCATGTAGCCCATGAAGTCAGACACATGGTTGTTATGGTCCTATTAATTCTCACACTAGGAGATGAGCTTCATGAAATATTCATTGAGGGCCATCCAGTCTCAGCATCAAAGATGAAGGAGTGTTCACTTTTAATATGATGGGAGACAGCCTGATCTTTCATACAGCCTGGGATGATCTTCAGAGGCCCCTCAATGTCTGCTACAGAGTCTTTTTTATGTATTTGTAACTCTACTGGGTTAATTCCATGAATTCCACCAATTCATGTTCACCCAGAACCACCCAGAGCAGGACCTTATTTGAAAATGGGTGTTCACAGATATAGTTAAGTTGAGGTAATAATAGATTAGAGTAGGTCCTAATCCAGTAACTGGTGTCCTTCTATAAATGAAGAGGGAGATCTGGACAGATACATGCACATAGGGAAGGTGATGAGTAGATAAACATCAAGAACACCATGTGAAGACAGAAACAGAGATTGAAAGATGTGTCTACAAGCCAAGGAATACAACTCATTGCCAGGAACGACCAGAAGCCAGGAGAGAGGTATGGAGCAGATTCTCCCTCTGCCCCCCAAAATCAACTAAAACTCTGCTGACACCTTGATTTTGGACTTATGCTCTCTTGAACTGTAAGAGAATACATTTCTGTTGTCTTTAGTCAGTCAGTTTGTGGTAACTTGTTAAGAAACTCTAAAAAAAAAATACAGAAATTTTCTCTAGGCAGTAGGTCAGATTTAATATGCATAGGTTGAGTGTGTGGACATGGAAGACCATTCCAGCCAACTTCCCAGTTGACTCTGGATGACCCTGCCCACAATGTGGGCTGTTCTAATGGATGTAGGGACAATGTTCCAGGCAGCATCATGGCCATAGTACCACTGCCAGAAGATTATCTTTGGTCTTCTGGGTAATAGTGACATAATGGACAGTGATCTTTAGACTTTTGGTAGTTTCTTCACAATGCCAAAATTGTCAGGGATGACCTTGGTTAGCAGAGTCAAGCACTTAGTGCAATACAAGGCTTTGGGGACCTGTCACTTCTTGTCACACAGTCTTGAGGGACTTGTCACCTCTTATGATTTAGTCTCATCTTAGAAACAGGCATTAGCAGAAGGAGAGTGACATTTTGACTTCATTCTCAAAGTAAGGCCCAAAATTTTTTTAAAAAAGATTTTATTTATTTATTTGAGAGTGAGCGAGAGAGAGAGAGAGAGAGAGCACAGCAGGGGGAGGGGCAGACGGAAAGGGAGAAGCAGAGGGAGAGAGAGAAGCAGAGCCAAATGAGGGGCTTGATCCCAGGGCCCCAGGACCATGACCTAAATTGAAGACAGATGCCTAACTGACTGAACCACTCAGGCAACCCAGGTCCAATATTTTTAAGATGGTTAAGATGAGAAAACTTTGTGGAGTGTTGGTTATGTTTATTACCTTAACTATGGTGATGGTACCATGGGTATTTGTTTATGGCCCCACTCATAAAATTATATACATTAAAAATGTGCAGTTCTTCATATATCAATTTTACCTCAATAAAACTGTCAAAAAGAAAGATACAGTGGACTCTGCAACATATTCAGCCCTGGCATCACCCTGCTTGATACTGCTAGTATGTCTCTCCTAGAAGATGGAGTTAGGTTTCCTATTCACTAAGAATTTCATGATCTCAGCCTTGGTAGTACCATTGAACTTGCGTGAGTTGAATCTTTCTTGTTGGGGTCAATGAAGGGATTATTTATGGCTACAGTAATCACATTGTCAGAGTTAAACACGACCCTGGTCACAAGGTACCTAGTACAATCCAATCTGTCTACTCTAATCTTCACCGTGATGTCTCAAGAATGCAGTTGGCGTTGGAACCAAAGGTGCGGCTTTTGGTTGAAGGAGGAACAGAAGCCCAATTTAGCTTTCATAGGTTTGCTTCCATAAGCTATTATAAAATGGAAAGGTAAGAGTTTAAAGCTTTTTTTCTTCTTCAAATAATATGTACAAAGCAGAAAATATTCGGATATTATATAAATATATATATTTTCCCCCCTCGGTAAAGCAATCAATAAAAGTTGTTTTTGTCAGAGTTACTTGTTTTTGAAAAACTGTATATGGCCAAATTGACTTTTCTGTGAGTATCGGAAACAGGCAAGAACAATAAGATAGCTTTTATACCATTGTCACGAGCTTCTGTTGAGTGATACATAGCTTAACAACCAAATGTTGATGTCTCCTGGAATGCTCCTTGATGAAAACATGGGCATTGTAAATATCCCCCATTTCATAACTAATATTTAATGACTCCATAATGTACGTCAAGAATTCCCACCCAATTCCTATAAAACATGCAAGAATGTACTGAGCAATATAAGTGTATTTTATAGGTGGTGAGATAGATGTAGATTGATGTCACGTAGAAGATGTGACAGCTGCACTCATAAGTAGTAGTAGTAAACTTCACTTTGTATGAAGTATAATACATTACCTAAATTTTCTTTTTTTATTTCAAGTTGTTATTTAAATTATAGTTAACATGTAGTATAATACTGGTTTCAAGAGTAGAATTTAGTGATTCATCCTTACATGTAACACCCAGTGCTCATCACAAGAAGTGTCCTCCTTAATGCCCATCTCCTATTTCACCCATCCCCTGCCC